>NC_137325.1:15929905-17197405 GCF_965287045.1 Carcharhinus amblyrhynchos
TTGACGGCATGCATCCTTTTTCCAGCAAAACCCAAATCCTGAAGCCCCAATTAACTGTTATCTCTCCTATTTGTGAATACTTCACCATGAATCCATTATACCTGGATTCATGTCACCAATTTGGTGAAAACTTGCAGACAGCGTCATCATAGAATCTCTACAGTGCAGAAAGAGGCCATTTGGCCCATCGAGCCTGCACCAACAATCCCACCCTATCACGGTAACACTACATATTTAACCTGCTAAACCCCTGACCCCAAGAGGTAATTCAGCATGGTCAATCAACCGAACCTGCACATCTCTGAACTGTGGGAGGAAACCGGAGCAAACCCACCAACACAGGGAGAACGTGCAAACTCCACTCAGACAGTAACCTGAGGCCGGAATTGAATCTGGCACTGAGAGGCAGTGATACTAACCGCTGTGACACAATGCAGTGATGGCATTGGGTCAAGACAATCTGAACTCCATTCTCATGGGAACCTTACAGTCAAGCAAGCAGAAAAAGCCTTTCACACATATTGTCTGGACTGAATTCGAGCCAGAAGCAGGATAATATTTTGGGTCACACAACAAAATGTGAGAAATGACTTGCGGTGAATACAGCATTCCTTGAGAGATCACCTTGGACCTATTGTTCCCAAAGCTTTCCAGCACTAGGATTTTCCCCTTGCCTCATGCCTGGAGCTGTTGTAGACTCACTGATAGAGATTGATTGCCACGATTAATCAAACAATTCTATTATTACAATATTACAAGATTACCAGAATGGGAGGTGAAACAGATACATCTTAGACTTTTAATGCAGCAATTCCTCTGTTCACACACAATTTTCCAGTGTTAAACCCTTTGCTACACTCACCTGACTGAAATTCTATAGGCCCACTACTGTTTCAATGTTGTAGTTTAGGCCCTCTCTTTAGATTCCTCAGAAAACTATCAAATGCTTCACTGTATTGTCCCATTGTTGCTGTGAATGTTAACCACCCTCAGCCAAGTGACTCAAGAGGTTTTGATGAAATAAAGGTATATTTATTAAAATGCATAAAACTCTTGGGTTGCTCGAGAGGGTCGATGCTGAATGCCATTTAACTTGGCTGAAGAATCTGGTACTAGTTTCAAAATATGTGGTCAGGATTTATGACTGGTATGAATGTGGAGAGGAAACCTCTTCACTCACAAGATTGCAAATCTTTGGAATTCTCCAGTGCTGACTGCTGGATGCTTGGTTGTTGACTATGTTTAAGACTAGGTTTGATAGAATTATGGACAGAGAGAGAATCAAGGAGTATGGGGAAAGAGAGGGATAGTGGAGTTGAGACAGAAGAGTGACCATGATGTTACTGAATGATGGGGCATGCTTGAGGGGCTGCAGGCCTAATCTTGCTCCTATTTCTCAGTCTATGTTCTAGGTGACATTTACACTGTAGTTAGCACTGCTGTCTCAGCACCAGGAACCTGGGTTCAATTCCTGGCTCGGGCCATTGTCTATGTGGAGTTTGCATGTTCTTCCAATGTCTGTGTGTGTTTCCTCAGTTTTGTCCCACACTCCAAACACGAGCTGGCTAGATGCATTGGCCGTGCTAAATTCTCCCTCAGTGTATCTGAGCAGGCGCCAGAGTGTGGCAACTAGGGGATTTTCACAGGAACTTACAATGTTAACGTAAGCCTACTTGTGACTCTAATAAATAAACTTTTCCACTTTATTTTCAGATACAATTTAAGCAGAAAGTATGTGCTAAATTAATTGAAACGTGTCAACACTGCCATTATGTTGCAACATGGAATTCCAGATATTGTATAATTCATCGTAAATTACAGACAGCAATAATTGTGAAATCACCTCACTTCCAAAATACAGGCTTGCAGCTTTCCATAGAATCATAGAGCCATAGAGGCTTACAGCATGGAAACAGGCCCTTTGGCCCAATTTGTCCATACCAGCCCTTTTTTTTAAAGCCCCTAAGCTACTCTGAATTGCCTGCGAGTGGCCCATATCCCTCTACACCCATCTTACCCATGTAACTGTCTAAATGCTTTTCAAAAGAGAAAATTGTACCCGCCTCAACCACAATCTCTGGCACCTTGTTCCAGACACTCACCACCCTCTGTGAAAAAAAAATTGCCAATCTGGACCCTTTTGTATCTCTCCCTGCAAATCTATGCCCACTTGTTGTAGACTCCCCTACCTTTGGGAAAAGATATTGGCTATCTAGCTGATCTATGCCCCTCATTATTTTATAGACCACTTTCAGATCACCCCTCAGCCTCAGACGCTTCAGAGAAAAGAGTCCCAGTCTATCCAGCCTCTCCTTATAACTTAATCCATCAAGTGCTGGAATCACAACACAAAAGGAAGCCAATCACTCTATCTTTTCCCAAACAGCTATTCCATTAATCCAGGACACTGCTTTTTCCACATCGCCTCAGTTTTTCCTTTACCGAGATGCCTTTTGGAAGTTACTATTGAATCTGCCTCCATCACCCTTTAAGGCAGTGCATTCCAAGTCGCGAGTCACTGCATAATAAAATATCCCATCTCCCCTTTTGGTTCACTTTCCAATGACCTCAAAATCTGGTTACAAGCTCTGCTCCCAGTGAAAACAGTTTCTCCCTATCCACTTTATCTAGACCCTCCAGAATTTTAACACCTCGACTAAATTCCCCCTTTAACCTGCTCTGCCCAAGTCTCTCATTCCTGGACTGGGACATGGCGGCCCTGCCATGGTGGGACCCACCAGAGGAGATTCAGCGACCCAACCAAAAGTCCATTCACTTTTGGTGGGACTGGACCATCCCAGCCATGGGCAGAGCCAGAGAATCTCACTCGGATACCATTCTAGTTAATCTATTTTGCACTCTTTCCAAGGGTTTGGCATCCTTCCTCAATGGTGGTGCCCAGACTTGGGCAATATTGAGACAAAGATCTAACCAATGATTTAATACAAATTTAGAACAACATCTTTGCTCTTGCTGGCTACGTTTTTATAAAGGCAAGGATCGCATATGCTTACTAATAGTCTTACCAACTAGCTCTGCCATACTGAAAGATTTTCCAATTGGACCAGTTCACACTCCATTAAATTTCATTTGCCATCTGTTTGCCCCTTTCACCAGTCTATGTCCTCTTGAAATCTGTTACTGTTTAGCTGAATGTTAAATAACTAATCAACTAATGTCCATCTCGCTGTTTATTTGTAAACTTTGAAATTATGCCCTGCCTTATACACTTGCACTAAGGCACACTTTCGTTTGTTTCCACAGCTAGTAATTCCCGGGTCAGATTGCTAGAGCGTTGTCAGTGGCTTATAGCTTGAGGGGTGACACTCCACATCAAGTGTGGCTGATCAGGAGTCTCTCGCGCTCTTCCCGCCTGCGAATGGTGTATTTGGAAGGATTTGCAGGTTGACACACTCACCCTGTTTGACCACATCATGAATGTGCCTTCCTTGACAATCAAGTCCTGGCATGGGACTCAAATCTAAAGTTTTTGGCTCAGAGGCAGGAGTGCTACCCACTGCACCACAAGAGCGATATATCTACATCTAGCGCATTAATATATTTCGGAGAGAGCAGTGATCCTAATGCCGACATCAAAAAATAAAACCAAAAAAAATTCTGGAAATAGCGTGTCTGACATCTGTGGAAAGAGAAACAGAGTTAATGTTGTGACCCTTCAACAGAATTACCCTAATACTGATGCCTGGGAGAAGCCCTTTGTGGGCGACGCAGTGGTTAGCACAGCTGCCTCACAGCGCCAGGGACCCGAGTTCGATTCCCGGCTAGGATCACTGTGCGTGGAGTTTGCATGCTCTCCCCATATCTGCGTGGGTCTCCTCCGGGTGCTTTGATCTCCTCCCAGAGTCTGAAAGACGTGCTGGTTAGGTGCATTGACCCGAACAGGCACTGGAATGTGGCGACTAGGGGAATTTCACAGTAACCTCATTGCAGTGTTAATCTAAGCTCACCTGTGACTAATAAATAAGTAAACTTTTCAATTTTTGTATTCTTCCCTCCATCTGAAAAACAACCGTTCACAATCACTCTCTGCTTTCTGTCCCTTTAATCTAATGGCTTTCAAATTTGCTAACAGATTTCTTATGCAATACTTTACCAAACACCTTTTGGAAGTCCATTTTCACATGAACAACATTACCTCCATCAACCCTCTCCAGTACTTTGTCAATTAACTTGACCAAGACAGGCAAATACAACTTGTCTCTAACAAGTCGGCAGTGGTTGTCAATAATTTGGTTTTTTTTCAAATAACATTTAATTTTGCCTTAGTTCATTACCTTTTAAGTGCACCTCCTTCACATGTCAGGCTATAATCAAAAGTAAAAGAAGAATGCTGGAAATACTTAGGTCAGGTAGCTCTTGTGGAGAGAGAAAAAAAGTGCGCTAATAGTTCTGGTTGATGTTCTTTCATCAGAATTGGTCTTCAGATGTCAGGCTGATTGCTCTATAATTCCTTCTCCTGTTTTTTTCTCTCAATAGGATTGTAAGATGTGCAATTCTTGTAGTCCTCTGACACTCCGATACTGGCGGAAGAGGAGGATCGGGAGATAGTGGTCAAAGTTATGACTGCTTCCACCCTTCCTTTCCTCAATAACTTGAGGTCTGTTCCATCCAGCGTGGGTTACCTTTACAATTGAAGCACTGCCAATCTTTTGAGTACATCTTATTTGTCCATTAAAACTTACCCAATTTCTTTACTGCCTCCTCCCTTGACATTGGCAGCAAACCCTTGCTTTTGAAGGCAGATGAGAAATACTCATTAGTTTGGTCAGTAGCAGCGGTGCGTGTTGTCTATAAGATGCACTGCAGAACTCTACCAAAGATCCCCAGACAGCAGCTTCCAAAGCCAGGTCCACTTCCATCTCGAAGGACAAGGGCAGCAGATACATGGGAAAACCACCACCTGCAAGTTTCCTTTCAAGTCACTCACCATATATTGCCGTTCCTTTGCTGTCGCTGGGTCAAAATCCTGGAATTCCCTCCCTAATGACATTGTGGTTAACCCACAGCACACAGACTGCAGTGATTTAAGAAGGCAGCTCACCATCACCTTCCCAAGGGCAACTAAGGATGGACAATAAATACTGGCCAGCCAGCGATGCCCATGTTCCATGACTGAACAAAAAATAATGGCCTCTGTTATCTCAGTTTTTGGTTCCTTACCAGCCCCATCCTCTTTGTTTTATCCCTTCATTATTCGTACATTTCTAAAAGACTTATATTCTGTTACCTGCTGATCTCCTCACAGGCTTTATTCGCGCCACTAGTTCTTTCTCCAGTTCTGCTCTGCACTTTCTAAATTCTACTTTTATTCCTTTTAAATTCAACTTTGTCATCAACAAAAAGAGCAGGTGTTACCAGTTTGTTTTTCCTATGCTGGCTTCGTCCAATGAGAAGCAAGAGTGACGTTTACTTAACCAAAACAACTCTTCTCAATTATATACTGCGCTCGAGATTCACTGCAGACAAGTTTATGAAAAGCAAAATGTCATTGGGTGCATACCGTGCAAATAATAAAGAGCCACATTATCAGGAGTAAATGCATTTGAGGGAATGTGCTGTTGTGAGCTCAAAACCAAACAATTCACTCAATCCTTCCCAGCTTCAACCCAAGTCCAATTAGCAACTTGCCAGAGTTAGAAACATAGAAACTAGAAGCAGGAGGCGGCCATTTGAGCCTGTTCTGCTATACACTTTGGTCATGGCTGATCATTGAATTCAATATCCTGATCTCTCTCTCCCCACCCCCCATATCCCTTGATCTTTTAACCCCGGAGCTACATGTAATATCTTTTTGAAATCAGACGTTTTGGTCTCATTCTGTGGTAGTGACACATCTATCATTCGCTCGGTGAAGAAATTTCTCCTCAGCTCAGTTCTAAAAGGTTTACCCCTTGTACCCAAACTATGACCCTTAGTTCTGGACTCCCCCACCATTGGGAACATTCTTTTTAAATCTACCCTGTCTAACCCTGTTTTAATTTTATAAGCGTCTATGACATCCTCTCTCACTCTTCTAAACTCCAGTGAATATAATCCTAACCGACTTAGCCTCTCCTCATATAACAGACCTGCCATCCCAGGAATCATCCTGGTAAACCTTCGCTGTACTCCCTCTCTAGTTCCAATGCACAAGTTAACTACAATGCACGCATGCACATTGCCATTGGTTTGAAATCTGACTTACAAATCCATGTGCTTCTCACAGTAAAGAATATATTGGAAAATTAACGTGGCATTCGGGACACTGTGCCAAACCAGACTACTGTTTGGAAGCTCATTAAAAAACACTGTGTAACATCCGCTCATTACTCCCTCCCCAGGGTACCACAGGGACCGCTACAAAGGGTTTCTGGAAACAATTTCCAATGAATAAATTCCTTACAAGTTATTTTAATCCAAGAATATCATTCCTATCTGGACTATTGCCGTGATGTCGACACCCAGGTATTACTGTCATACAGCCACACAGCACCAACACGCTGTTCAACTAAATGCAGCTCAGAAAAGGAAAGCACTTGTGTGAAGCCAATGGAAATAATCTAATTCTCAGGACGACCTGTGCTGGTAAACGTGGAAAAATTAGACCGCGTTGAAGAATTAATGCGAATATTGATGTCAGAAACAGAAAATGCTGGAAAATCTCAGCAGGTCTTACAGCATCTGTGGAGGGAGAACAGAGCCAATCTTTTGAGCCTGGACGACTCTGTCAATTTTCTTCAGCTCCAAGAGTTATCCAAGTGTCAGAAACCCATCAGGATATGAAACAGACATAGAGAAGTTGCATTTCACATTTACCTATCTAGCCTCAAACTTCCTTGAACTTAGTTTATTTATTAGTCACAAGTAGGCTTACATTCAGACTGCCATGAAGTTAGTGTGAAAAGCTCCTAGTCACCACACTCCGGTACCTGTTTCGGTACACTGAGGGAGAATTGAGCATGGTCAGTGCACCTAATCAGCATGTCTTTTGGGAGGAAAGCAGAGCACCTGGAGGAAACCCACACAGATATGGGGAGAACGTGCAGACTCTGCACAAGTGACCCAAGCCGGGAATCGAACCCACTGCGCCACCGTGATGCCCAGTTACATAAATTTGACGTGCAACTAAGTCATTGAATTATTCCGTATGAGAAACCCCGCAGAATCAGCGGACCGTGAACAGTGCAGCTCATTAAAATCTGCTTTGTTTTACATCAGTCCCACTGGCCCAGCCAAACTGGAAACAGGGCAACTAGATGTGGAAAAACAGAATAAATTCCCCAGAGTGGCACTGGCTGATACAGTGAAATTCACACTGCTAAAGCATGTTGCTTTGACCAGGACTGAATTGAGGCAGGAGAATCAGATTCACAATCTGATCATATGTCAACAACTAAACCACGTGCCAGCTACAGGAAGCTGAAACGTGCAATTTATATTCCTCTAGATCAGTAGGATGGTGCTGAAATGAATACTGGTGAGTGGGTATACGACGAGGGGGTTAGAGAAAGGTGGTGGTAAGTCAAAAGAGTATGAAGTCACAGTTCCGTTGGACTGTTTAGGGATTCCTTCCCTACCCACCCCAAGGCAGTTGAACTGAATAATAGCATTTGTCCAGCATCCAGTTTCTGCTATATACAGATTCAGAAATTAAGGGTAGGGCACGTATTTTCATTCAGTTTATTTTTCGCCTCTACTCCAGAAGCACTTTGTAAAAATCATATTTTTAAATGCAGAACTATCAATTGGAGAATCATAGCTTTGATCTGGTTTAAGAAAAAGTGGCACAATGGTTAGCACCACTGCCTCACAGTGCCAGGGACCAAGGTTCGATTCCAGTCTTGGGTGACGCTGTAGAGGTCGCACATTCTCCCCACCTCTGCATGAGTTTCCTCCGGTTTCCTCCCACAGTCCAAAGGTGTCCAGGTTAGGTGGATTGGCCATGCTAAATGTGCAGCAGGGATAGGGCAGAGGGGACAGATTAGGTTGGGCGCTCTTTCGGAGAGTCAGTGCAGATTTGAAGGGCCGGATGGCCTTTTCCTCCAGTGCAAGGGTTCCAAATTCTATTGGCTGATACGTCCAGCTCCCATCGCTAACACATTACTGGAAAACATTCCCAGCTCTGATCACTAATACCCAGCTGGAAAACACTCCCAGGCTCTGATCACTAATGCTCGGCTGGAAAACATTCCCAGCTCCAATCACTAATACCCAGCTGGAAAACATTCCCAGGCTCCAAACACTAATACCCGGCTGGAAACATTCCAAGCTCTGATGACTAATGCCTGACTGGAAAACATTCCCAGGCTCTGTTCACGAATACCCAGCTGGAAAACATTCCCAGGATCAAAACACCGCAACTCTACTGGAAAACACTGCCAGATTTGATCACTAATATCTGGCTGGAAAATATACCCAGACTCCATTCACTAGGACCTGGCTAGAAAACATTCCAAGCTCTGATGACTAATGCCTGGCTGGAAAACATCCCCAGGCTCTAATCACTAATACCTGGCTGGAAAACATTCTAAGCTCCGATCACTAATACACAGCTGGAAAAAATTCCCAGTCTCCAAAGCCTAATACCCGGCTGGAAACATTCCAAGCTTTGATGACTAATGCCTTGCTGGAAAACATTCCCAGACTCCATTCACTAATGCCTTGCTGGAAAACATTCCCAGACTCCATTCACTAATGCCTTGCTGGAAAACATTCCCAGACTCCATTCACTAATGCCTTGCTGGAAAACATTCCCAGACTCCATTCACTAATGCCTTGCTGGAAAACATTCCCAGACTCCATTCACTAATGCCTGGCTGGAAAACATTCCTAGGCTCTGTTCACAAATACCTGGCTGGAAAACATTCCCAGCTCTGATCACTAATGCCTCGCTGGAAAACATTCCCAGCTCCGATCACTAATAACCAGCTGGAAAACATTCCCAGCTCCGATCACTAATAACCAGCTGGAAAACATTCCCAGCTCCGATCACTAATAACCAGCTGGAAAACATTCCCAGCTCCGATCACTAATAACCAGCTGGAAAACATTCCCAGCTCCGATCACTAATAACCAGCTGGAAAACATTCCCAGCTCCAATCACTAATAACCAGCTGGAAAACATTCCCAGCTCCGATCACTAATAACCAGCTGGAAAACATTCCCAGCTCCAATCACTAATAACCAGCTGGAAAACATTCCCAGCTCCAATCACTAATAACCAGCTGGAAAACATTCCCAGCTCCAATCACTAATAACCAGCTGGAAAACATTCCCAGCTCCAATCACTAATAACCAGCTGGAAAACATTCCCAGCTCCAATCACTAATAACCAGCTGGAAAACATTCCCAGCTCCAATCACTAATAACCAGCTGGAAAACATTCCCAGCTCCAATCACTAATAACCAGCTGGAAAACATTCCCAGCTCCAATCACTAATACCTGACTGGAAAACATTCCCAGCTCCAATCACTAATACTGGGCTGGAAAACATTCCCAGCTCCAATCATTATATTAGTCATGCAAGCTACAGAGTAACATGACCTGCTGGTTGTTTACACATCTTTCAATTCAATTTCATGATCTGAGTTGGTTTCTTTGTGGATCTGAAACTCTCAGGATAATAAAGCTGCAATTCATATCAGTATATAGTTGCAACTGCTTTGTTGGAAATCAGACCGATCTCTCCCAGCCTGTTCCTTTCTACAGGCTAGGCAGTTTCATTTGTGCAGAATCTCCTTCATCCCTCACCTCCTCTGACTGATGAAGCTCATCTTGATAGTGAATTGTGAGCACTCGGGTCCTCTGTTCCTCTATGTGTAATCCCGTGCTCTGAGCAAGCACTCTCAGGGTACAACAACAACTTGCACCAAAATAGCAAATAGAAACTCACCACATGATGATGGGAGGAAAACTGATACCAAATAAATGAAGAAATGAAGAGAAAGAAACAATATCAAAAGGGGGAATCTTAGCAAAGGGTCTTGCTAGAGGAGGAAAGTGTTGAAAGAGGGAATTCCAGAGAGCGTGAACAAGAGAGAGACCCTTGCGATTAGAGGCACACCTCTTAGTTGCCCTGTAGCTTTTCTGATTTTGACATTGATTCCAGCTTTGGCTTCATGTCTACTGTGAACCAAATAAAGACTGAATACACAGCCCATGTGTGGCCCTACAAAAAGCACGCACTCGTTCAGTCTGGGTTGGATGATATTCCAGATCCCAGAGGTTAAAGGGCACTGAGCGGGGTGACCAAAAAAAACCAAATCGAATTACTCTCACAATGATCTCCGTATCGGACCCAGTGGCACACTGGTTATCACTGCTGCCTCAAAGTGCCAGGGACCTGTGTTCGATTCCCAGCTTGGGTCACAGAGTTTCTCCCTGTGTCTGCGTGGGTTTCCTCCCACAGTCCGAAAGATGTACTGGTTAGGTGCATTGACCATGCTAAATTCTCCCTCGGTGTACCCGAACAGGCGCTGGAGTGTGGCAACTCGGGGATTCTCACAGTAACTTCAAAGTAAGCCTACTTGTGACATTAATTAATAAAGAAACAGACAGGTCAAGAATTCACAGCCTAATTAAACAGCTTATTAAACTAACATAAACACCTCCAAAGTAGTGCACTCGGAGTACTGTAATCGAGAAGTGGCAGGGAAAGAACTATTTAAGCTGCTATCTTTGCAAATATTTACATACAACGAGAAAACCAAATTATCTGGGCACAATATGACCGCAATGGCAAATATGTTACAAATATTAAACATTCCTAGTAGACGGTCACCTCGCTGGGGACTGTGTGTGTGTGTGTGTGTGTGTGTGTGTGTGTGTGTCTGTCTGTCTGTCTCAAGAGAGGTGATGGAAATACTGATACGTCAAGCTTTCCGTCCTGTTCATTGTAAAGGATAAGGTGGCACAAATGCATACTTATACAGCACTGATGCGTTCTGAAATTTCTGAAGAAGGTTGGGAGCTAGCTTTTCATCCAAAGTTCTCCTCGCTGCATTGGCTCAATCACTGATCTCAAGCCAATCAGATTCTGCACTCAGCAATTTTGAACACGTCCGTATGCCCCCCTCCCCGGAACAGCGAGCATATCGAGATCCTTGGCTGCCGAGTGAGAAAGTACTTAATAAAATCCAAGCTCGCGTTCGGTCTAAAATGAAAAAAAAAGAGAGGCTCTTGAAGATTCCTTCAATGCAGAAGCATTCGACAGCCAAGAACGGATTATGAGTCAGTTGCCTGAGGCTGCATTTCCTGACAGCTTAAGCTTTGGGGAAAGTAGCCCACAATAGGACTCCAAATGTCCTTTAACCCTTCGCCACTTCATGCCTTTTTCCCCCCAGAATGAAGATTCAACACCACAGATGTCTGGAATTTTCCACAAGTTCCCAACTCACGTATAACTGCCTTAGTTCAAATATGCCCAGGGTAGCTTGTCCTGGGACACTACTCCCCCCACCCAGGGGTCTGTCCGGGACACTGCTTCACCCAAGGGGTGTGTGCGGGAACCCTCCTCCCCCCCACCCAGGGGAGTGTCCTGGGATCCTTCTCTCTCCCCCACCCAGGGGTATGTCCTGGGACATTCCTTCATCCAGAGGATGTGTGCTGGGATCCTTCTCCCCCCACCCAGGCGAGTGTTCTGGGAGCCTTTTTTCTCCCCCACCCACAGGTATATCCAGGGAGTCTCCTCTCTCCCCCACCCAAGGGTGTGCCCTGGGGCCCTCCACTCTCCACCCCACCCAGGGGAGTGTCCTGGGAAACTTCTCTTCCCCACCTACAGGGGGGTATGGGAGACTTCTCTCTCTCCGCCACCCAGGGGATGTCCTGGGACCCTCCTGTCCCCCACTCAGGAGTATCCTGGGATCCTTCTCTCTCCAACAAAGGAGAGAATGCGGGGACCCTCTCTTCATTACTCAGGGGTGTGCTGGGATCCTCTTTCCACTACCCCACCCAGGGGTGTGTCCTGGGACACTCCTCTTCCCCACAAATAGGAGTATGCAGGGACCCCCTTTTCTTACCCAGGGGAGTGTGCTGGGACCTCCTCCCTTGGCCATCCCTCCCCAGTATTGGGAGGTGTGCAATCCTACTTCAATCCATCAACCCAAACTGACATTTTCAACTAAAATGCCATCAGACTGATAAGAATATAGCTGATTAATTAAAATTATGAAAGAATTTAGATGATGAGAGAGGGAGGGAGAAATGGAGAGTGAAAAAGGTCAAAATCCTAAATTTGTCGAATAAAGTTCACACCACAGGAGGCCATTCATCCCACCATGTCTGGGCTAGTTCTTTTCCAGAGCAACCCTAAGCAAATGCCAACAAACACACTTTCTCCTTTCTCTACTTCAAACATTAAGCTGGTTTTCCCTGAAAAGATGCAACCATTTCTGCGCTCCTTACGCTGATCATTTCAAATGGATGATATAAAGATGTAGGAAGGAGGTCTTGTGGCATAATGGGAGCAACACTACCTCTAGGCCAAAAACCCAGGTTTCAAGGCCCAGTTTGGGACTTGACAGCAGTAGGAGGGATGTTCACAACATGGCCAAACACTTGGATTATCAGCCTGTAAATCCTTCCAGTCGCCCTGACGGCTGGTGGTAAAGGTGGGAGAGTTTCCTGGTCAGCCATACTGCAGAAGGCAACAGCAAACCACTCCGGAGCTTTGCCAAGTATAACCACAGAGCAATCCAATGGAAATCCATGGCCGCCAATGCCCTCTTAAGGCTTGGCACTTGAAGGAGGAGGAGGAAGGATGAAGGAATGGAATCACAAGAAACAAGGACAAGGGAAGCATATATGCAAATTATCAAATCTTGGCCTCGTAGCATCCATTTTGAATAAATAGATGCTATGAGGTTAAGTCAGTCCTGACGCATCAGCGATGCCCCTGTAGTGTTTTTTTTTAGGGGGGGGTGACACCGTGACACAGTGGTTAGCACTGCTGCCTCACAGTGCCAGGGACCCAGGTTCAATTCCGGTCTTGGGTCACTGTCTGTGTGGAGTTTGTACATTCCCCCCATGTCTGTAGGGGTTTCCCCCGGATGCTTCTGTTTTCTCCCACAGTCCAAAGATGTGCAGGTTAGGTTGATTGGCCATGCTAAAATGACCCCAGTGTCAGGGGGATTAGCAGGGTAAATGTGTAGGGTTATGGGAATAGGGCCAGGGTGGGACTGTGGTCGGTGTAGACTCGATGGGCCAAATGGCCACTTTCTGCACTGTAGGGATTCTATGAAAGTATCCTCGTTCCTCTGAAGGTTCAGTGGAGTTGTCCAGTGAGCAAATAATTTCAGCAATGATGTGGCAATTGGCTGTAATATCTCGGTTGGTTCCAGAATTTGCTGTGCAGTATTCCTTGTTGCTCTCACCTTCACATGGTATTTTAGCTGAACAATGTTACTGGAAATACAAACATGAAGCAGCATTACAGAGACTGCACAAATCGCCTTGCCAGAGCAGAGCAGTACAGCACTAAAGGCAATCACTTGCCCCCCCACCCCCCCCAATCTACACTAGCTCTTTTGACATACCCCTCAGATTTTGTTTTCTCTCCATCGACATTTGCCCAATCGTACGCTGAAGATTATAATTGGATCTGTATCCACCACCCCTGGGCATTGCATTTCCAATCCTAACCACTGATGCACTAAAATAAAAATGCTGTTTCTGTCTTTGCCTTTGATTTCTTTGCCAATCACCTTAAACTGTGCTCTCTGGTTACAGCAACACTCCAACATTCCAGCATGATGATAGTGCGTGGACATGGGTCGTTCATGTGTGTGATATGTGCGTTGTGACTGTGTGACCAGCCCTCTGTAGGCACACATCTGTCCGCCTGGTACAATTTTGCTGTCAAACAGCCAAGACTGTCTGAAGACAAATGTTACAACACGTACAAGCAGCTTTCCCCAGATTCAAAGATACGGCAATCTGGTCTTCATCCCAGAACACACAGACTTGAGTGAAGCCGGGCAGAATATATCCACTGGATCCCCATCCAGTACGCGACCAGCAACACAACAGTGCTACGAGCAGACTAGTCAAAACACACGTCCCTTAAACTACAAGTTCAAACGATGGAATGCTCTGCAAATATCTGATCAAAGACTCGGCACGCCACTTTATCCGTAATCAACAACAGAATAATGCCTCCAGGTGCAACTCATTTCTGTTGGACAGAATTCCAGTGTCGTGACGACACAGAACTTGGACCACCCCCCGACAGCATTCCCAAAGCAGTCTGCGTCACAGTCTCATTCGACCGGGTGGCACAGTGGTGAGTGCTGCTATCTCACAGCGCCAAGGACCTGGGTTCAATTCCTGGCTTGGGTCACCATCTGTGTGCAGTTTGCACATTCTCCCCGTGTCCGCATGAGTTTCCTCCGGGTGCTCCAGTTTCTTCCCACAATCCAAAGATGTGCAGATTATGTGGATTGGCCACGCTAAATGGCCTCGGTGTTGGGGGACTAGCTAGCATGGGGTTATGGGGATAGGGCATGGGTTGGATTGTGGTCGACGCAGACTTGAGGGGTCAAATGGCCTCCTTCTACACTATAGGAGTCTATACATTTTGGAGAAGGCACAAGTCAGCAGGGTCAACTTGTCAGTCAGTAACCAAAATCACCGGTGATTTTGCAGAGAGTGGTTGGGGTGTGGAATGCGCTGCCTGTTGTGATAGTGAGTCGGACACTTTAGGAACTTTCAAGCAGTTATTGGATAGGCACATGGAGCACACCAGAATGATAGGGAGTGGGGTAGCTTGATCTTGGGTTCAGACGTAGCTTGGCACAACATCGAGGGCCGAATGGCCTGTACTGTGCTGTACTGTTCTATGTTCCACTGCACAGACTAATTCTGTCATAATGATGCAAATAAGGCAACTACAACAGGCATAGTGACAAAACAAATCAGAGAGTGTGAGGAGGGAAAGCAAGAGAGTAGGACAGAGGTCAAAGAGGGTGAGAGAGTGGGGTGGTGAACGTATGAAGAAACAGATGGCAGAATCTTCCCGTCCTGCCCTCCATGGCAAGCGTAGCAGGTGGGACACGCACCATGCAAAGGTCTGTTGACCTTGGGAGGAATGTTCTGGCTTTGGGGCAAGCGGGGCTGGAAAATCCCGCCCAAAGAGGACTGTGAACTGCCGGGGTTTGTTGTAGGTGGAATATAATGAGGGAACATAGGAATTAAGAGAAGTAGGCAAATTCAGCCCTTCAAGCTTGCTCCGCCATTCAATTAGATCATGGCTAAGGGGAGCTGCATTGAAAGCAGGGCTGGTGAGGGAAGAGGAGAGATGATTTAGAACAGAATCATAGAATCTTACAGTGCAGGAGGCCACTCGGTCCATTGAAATGCACCAACCACAATCTCATAAGAACATAAGAACATAAGAAATAGGAGCAGGAGTAGGCCATCTAGCCCTTCGAGCCTGCCCCGCCATTCAATAAGATCATGGCTGATCTGTCGCTGCTCAGTTCCACTTTCCCGCCCTCTCCCCATAACCCTTAATCCCCTCTCTTATCAAAAACCCATCAACCTGCGTCTTAAAAATATTTAGCGAGGCAGCCTCCACCACTTCAACGGGCAGAGAATTCCAGAGATTCACCACCCTTTGAGTGAAGAAGTTCCTCCTCAACTCCATTCTAAACCGCCCCCCTTTTATCTTGAGGCTGTGTCCCCCTAGTCCTACTGTCTTTTTTGAGCGTGAAGAGTCTCTCCACCTCTATCCTATCCATCCCATTCATCATCTTATATGTCTCAATGAGATCTCCCCTCATTCTTCTAAACTCTAACGAGTACAAGCCCAGTTTATTCAGCCTCTCCTCATAGCTCAACCCCCTCAACTCCGGTATCAACCTAGTAAACCTCCTCTGCACTCCCTCCAAGGCCCAAAACTGCACACAGTACTCCAGCTGCGGCCTCACCAATGCCCTATACAGGTGCAGCAAGACCTCCCTACTTTTATATTCAATCCCCCTCGCTATGAAGGCCAGCATCCCATTAGCCTTCCTGACCACCTGCTGCACCTGCAAGCTGGGTTTTTGCGACTCATGCACAAGGACCCCGAGGTCCCTCTGCACCGTCGCCTGCTGCAGATTTTCGCCCCGTAAGTAATAGTCCTTCCTACCATTATTCCTACCAAAGTGGACCACCTCACACTTGCCAACATTAAATTCCATTTGCCATTTCCTGGCCCATTCGCCCAGCCTATCTAGATCCTTCTGCAGACTCTCCACACCCTCCGCACAATTTGCCGTTCCCCCAATCTTGGTGTCATCAGCAAATTTCGACACCCTACACTCGGTTCCCTCCTCCAAATCATCTATATAAATGGTAAAAAGCTGAGGCCCCAGCACCGACCCCTGGGGCGCTCCACTAGTCACCATCCGCCAATCCGAATAGCACCCGTTGACCCCCACTCTCTGCCTCCTATTTGACAACCAATCCTCTATCCACGCTAACACCCTACCCCCAACTCCATGTCCCTCGACCTTCTGCAATAACCTCTTGTGAGGTACTTTGTCAAACGCCTTCTGAAAATCTAGAAAGACCACATCCACCGGCTCTCCTCTATCCACCGCCCTAGACACATCCTCATAGAACTCCAGTAAATTTGTCAGACACGACTTCCCTTTAATGAAACCGTGCTGCGTCTGCTCTATCAAGCAATTCCCTTCAAGATGCCTCGCAATTTCCTCCTTAATGACAGATTCTAACATTTTACCTACCACAGACGTTAAACTAACCGGCCTATAATTCCCCGCCTTTTGCCTGGCACCCTTCTTAAACAACAGTGTAACATTAGCCGTTTTCCAATCATCCGGCACTTCCCCGGAATCCAGTGACGTCTGGAAAATAACCACCAAGGCATCCACTATCACCTCCGCCATTTCTTTCAGAACCCTCGGATGCATTCCATCCGGTCCTGGGGACTTGTCCACAATCAGCCCCTCCAGTCTGTCGAGCACCGCCTCTCTAGTAACAGTAATGTCATTAAGACCCTCCAGTCCTACCACCTTTCCCTCGCTAACACCCGGCAAATTATTCACGTCCTCCTCCGTGAAGACAGAAACAAAAAAGTTATTCAATACCTTAGCCATATCCCCATCCCCTACCACTAGGTCCCCTTTCTCATCCTCTAAAGGACCAACATTCACCCTAGCCAGCCTCTTCCTTTTTATATATTTATAAAAACTCTTGCTATCCTTTTTTATATCAGGCCCTATCCCCGTAACCCCACATATTTACCGTGTTCATCCTAAATTGACACTAGGGTCAATTTAGAATGGCCAATCCACCTAACTTGCACAATCTTTGGGTTGTGGGGGTAAACCGGAGCACCCGGGGTAGCACGGTGGTTAGCACTGCTGTTTCACAGCTCCAGGGACCCGGGTTCGATTCCCGGCTTGGGTCACTGTCTGTGTGGAGTTTGCACATTCTCCTCGTGTTTGCGTGGGTTTCCTCCGGGTGCTCCGGTTTCCTCCCACAGTCCAAAGATGTGCGGGTTAGGTTGATTGGCCATGCTAAATTGACCGTAGATGCATAGGTTACAGGATTAGTGGGTAAAATACATACGGATATGGGAGCAGAACCTAGGTGGGTTTGTGGTCAGTGTAGACTGTATGGGCTGAATGGCCTCACTCTGCACTATAGGGTTTCTATGATTTCACCCGGCAGAAACCCACGCAGACACATGGAGAATGTGCAACGAACAGTGGCCTGAGGCCTGAATTGAATCTGGGTCCCTGGCGCTGTGAGATAGGGGTACTAACCACTGTGCCACCACGCTGCCCAAAATGCAATTTGAAATTTCTCATGCACCAGCTTTGGGCTTTCGTTTCCATCAGTACTTTTACATCAAACGCCTCTCCGTGCCACTTAAACACCTGCGAGCTATTTCCCGTCCACTTGGGATGGGTTAATGAGCAGCTTTCTTCCCCGCCACCGTCCCCTCTTCCCCTTCCAGCCGCGCGGCAACGATCTGAATCTAAAAAACCAAGCTTAAGGGCTTTAACAGCCAGTGCGGGCTGAGCTATCCAAGTTTGCAACCGTCACGTCAAATTGTGCGCCTGTTTCATCCGTAAAGAAAGTGACGAGAGATTGTCAAATGGCTAAGCCATACCCCCCAGCACATGCTGCAAGGGGAAGAAAGCTGGAATATTATGTGACTGGTGTTTTAAACAGTCTCCCCTTGCAGATGCTACTGTGTATAAATTCCAAAAAAATGTACACAAATTAGTACCACATTTTCGAGTCACTTTGGGAGACGTTATTAGCGGTGCAACGATTATTCCAGATGACTGCTCTGGCATTAGGAGTTAAAAGACCAGAAGGCAGGTTTTATTTTTTTTTACAAATTCACACCCTTTGCTCCGATCTTCATTTCCTGTAACTGCACACTGCCAACTCAGGTTATACCAGGCCATCGGCTACGCAAACGAATCCTCCCTCCATTCATTTTGTGGGTGGGAAACGACGCGGCACTCACTATCCAGCCCCCTCCCGGCTAAATTGCCTTCCCCCCACCCCCAAACAAAGGCAGTGTATGCTCCTCACGCGAGTACAAACCCGTCAAAATCTACTCGTCATAGCAAATCTATTAATTACAAAGAAATAGGCTGGCAGTTAATAAGACACATCGATGCCGAGAATTTGCTTAATCTACATTGCTGCCAAATTTGAAGCCGTTTTCAGTCTTTAAATAAAAAGAGAAAATACCCGAAATGTGCTCTGCAGAGGGAGTACTGCGAAAGTTTACCAGTCTGATTCCTGGCATGGCAGGTCTGTCAATATGAGGAGAGACTAAGTCGATAAGGATTATATTCACTGGAGTTTAGAAGAGTGAGTGGGGATCTCAGAAATTTATCAAATTCTAACAGGGTTAGACAGGGTAGATTCAGAAAGAATGTTCCCGATGGTGGGGGAGTCCAGAACTAGGCATCGTAGTTTCAGGATAAGGGGCAAACCTTTTGGAACTGAGGTGAGGAGAAATTTCTTCACCCAGAGGGTGGTGAATGTGTGGAATTCACTCCCACAGGAAGTAGTTGAGGCCAAAGTGTTGTCTGATTTCAGATATAGCTCTTGGGGTGAAAGGGATCAAGGGAAATGGGGGAAAGGCTGGATCAGGATATTGAATTTGACAATTAGCCATGATTAAGATGCATGGTGGAGCAGGCTTAAAAGGGCTGAATGGCCTACTCCTGCTTTTCGTTTCTATGTTTTTATTCCGCAGGTCAGATTAGCACCAATGGAGAAAAGAAAAGATGTATTTCCGATATTCTGTGCTTTGATTTTGCGACTGTACTCAATCTAAAATGTTAACACAGAGAGCAGTATTTTGGATGAGAAGCGCTTTGAATATCAAGGGGAGAGTTTCCGTCTGCCATGAGGATCGTTTGGGGTGGCGGGTGCGCGCACATGGAAATAACCATTGACCTTAGTTGGGATTTTCTAGTTTCGGCAAGTAAGGCCTGAAAATCCCACCCCAAATCTTTAAGCTAAACAAATAGGGGTAATCTGGGCGGCACAGTGGTACATTGGTCAGCACTGCTGCCTCACAGTGCCAGCGATTGAACCCGGTATGAAGTTTGCATGTTCTCCATGTCTGCGTGGGTTTCCTCCTACACTCCAAAGATGTACGGCTTAGGTGGATTGACCATGCTAAATTGCCCCTTAGTGTCCAAAGACGTATCGGTTAGGAGATTAGCGAGGTAAGTACTTTGTATTATGGAAACAGGGCCTGGGTAAGACACTGTGTTGGAAAGTTGGTGCAGACCAGATGAGCTGAATGGTTGTCTTCTGCACTGTTAGGATTCTATGATCTTTCCTTTCAGGTAAGATTTTACAAAACTTCTTTTCTGCAAATTTCCGTGTGGTGATTGTTATAATGTTGGATTTGAAGACTGTACAGGGGTAAAGAATATTTTGAAATCCATAACCCTCTCCTCCCGCAATCCCGATGTTGCTATCCGTTCATGCACAGTCATGTTTTGTCACTGATATCCTAACGTGAGCCCCCACATGCTAGATTTCAGGGTCCAGCCTGACTGACCCAGCCTGAGAAACTCTTCTATTTCCGAATGGCTGTTTAGAGAGCAGAAACTAAAATAAAGGTCAGATACAGGGACTGATAGCCAAGTTCCACACACATGAGGACAGCCTCAACTGGGATCTTGGGTTCATGTCAAACTTTCTGTAATGACTTGCCTGGACTTGCAAAATCTCACTAACTGTCCTGGCTGGAGACAATTCACACCTCTTTAACCTGAGCTTAACCCTCTCTCCACTCATATTGTCTGCACCTATAAAGACTTGATTACATGTAAAGACTTGCATTCCAGCCATTATCTTGCAATTGAGCGTGTGTCTATATATGCTCTGTTTGTGAGACAAATCCTGCATTCACCTGGTGAAGGAGCAACACTCCAAACGATCACGCTGCCAAATAAACCTGTTGTTGTGAAACTTCTTACTGTAAGGTACGGGAGAGATATGTTACCTTTGCAGGGGAACTGGCTGGGGTAAAACTTGCACCAAAAATTGAAGTGTGCTTAAAATGTTATTTGTTTCTGCAAAACCTCTGCCACCAGTCAATCTGAGATGCGTACCAAGGAATGGTTACTAATCATTTCAAAGGGACTGTGGTCAAAATCAAGGAAGAGGCAGTAAATATCCATGAGGATTTGCATTTTGTCTGAAATTTCTCCAGGATTTGTTTGTAAACTCCCGAGACAGCACAAGAGAATTCAATAGGAATACTGAGCAAAATACACCGGATACACACATAATAAACTTGGCACAAAAGGCTCGGATCTGTAATTAACAGTTAGCTACTTCAATCTGGCACAGAAGACGGAATTTTACGGGCACGCCCACTCCAGAATCGGGGCAGGTAAGGGGTAAAGCTCACAGAATGACATTCTCCTTTGGCCTCAGGCAGGATCTTACGACCCTTGGCGGGGGAGGGGGGGCAAGGCAGTAAGATGCCGGCAAGAGATTATTTATTTGTTATGTGGAACATAACCATCAGTCTCTGCAAAATGCCCATTTCATTAACATGGTTTGTGAAGCAGAGATTTTGTTCTGTGAAGATTAATTTTCAACCCTCACCTACCTCTTGTTCCAATCACAGTGCAATAAACACTTGTCTGTACACTTGTTATAGAATTGTCTGCATTTAACTTCAGCAGCAACATGGTAGTTTTTCCCTCCTTAGTGCCTGAGCTATTTCCATTTCCCTGAACTTGCAGATAGAACCATAGAATCCATGCAATCCAGAAAGGTTATTCGGCCCATCGAATCTGTACCAACTCTCTAAAACAGCATTGCTCTCAACCGGGGAGAACGTGGAAAGTCCACACAGTCAGCCGAGGCTGGAATTGAACCTGCGTCCCCGGCACTGTGAGGCAGCAGTGCTAATCACTGTGCCACCCAATTGATGTGTGTCAATTTAGGCCTGTTCATTGCTGTTCTTGTAGCTGCAATTATACACGTATAAGTTAGGGAAAAGGCAGGGAAGTGGATTTAGGATGAGATGGAGATCAGTCACGATTATAGAATGGCGGCGTAGACTCAACGGGTTGACTTGTCAACTCTCGCTCCTAATTCCTATGTTCTCATGCCTATGCCTATAAAAGTATCTGGTGCTTTCTGCTCCATTTTTCTACAAATTCTCTAATACTGTCTCAGGGATTTGCAAAGAAATTCTGCAGGAATTTCAGATGGCATCTATTGCCCACCCCTAATTGGCTTGCTAGGCCATTTCAGAGGGAATGGAAGTGTCAAAAACATTGTTGTGGGTCTGGAGTCACAATGAGGCCAGACCATGTACTGGTGGCAGATTTCCCTTCCTGAAGGGATATGAATGAATCAGATGAGTCTTTATGACAATCAGCAATGGTTTCATGGTCACCATTAGACTTTTCGTTCTAGATTTTTCTTTTTGAGTAATTCAAATTTCACCATCTGCAGTGGTGGGATCATCTGCCCTGGGTCGCTCGCACAATGACATCACCTCCCCAGAGATACCAGAAGACTGTACATTACCAAACCATAGCTGCCTTTTCCCCCATAATAGACAGTTCACATTAAACGTCCCACCAGTTGGAAACAGCACAAAGTGAATGGAACCATTTTATGAATGTGGACGGTTCTTCCTGGTCACTGCTCTCTGCACCAAGTGGCCCAAAACATCAAGTATTTGGGGGTTAAAAGTGTGGGGAATATTCATCCAACTACGATATTCCCCACGTTGGCCAATTAATAGCCAGTGGCTGCAATCTTGAAACTGGAGGACTTATAGGAGGGTCTCTACCACTGGACAAGCATCAGGCTGCCTCTTCAGCATTGGGAGAGAGAGGGTGCCTCTATAGCGCTAGGTCACCACTGTGAACACAGCGAGGTCTGCAGCTGAAGCCAGGCAGGCGGGCACGATTTCAAAACTTGTCTAGGGTGCCAGGCCTCCGACTCTGCCCTTGGGAGACCACCTGCAGGCAGTTTATGTGTCCTCCAACACCTGAGAGGCTGCCTACAAAAATTTCAGTAGACATTCTACGATGAACCCTAACAGGCCAACAAGCTAACTTGGTCACCCACCACTGGCTGTCCCACACCCCACCTTCAGGGAAATGATTGGAGGCAAGGATGGTGCTGGGGAAACTGGTACGCTGACTAACAGCGCAAGGTTTTGTGCCTGTCTGCTTGTGCTGGCCCCCAGCTGGGTCTAACAATTCAGCCCTTTGTCAAGATACAAAATTAACGACAATTTGAACAGGATAAGTATATGTGGCATGGCAGCACAGCAGTTAGCATTGTTGCCTCACAGTGTCAGGGACCCGGGTTTGATTCCTGGTTTGGGTCACCGTCTGCGTGGAGTTTGCACATTCTCCCTGTGTCTGCATGGGTTTCCTCCAGGTGCTCCGGTTTCCTCCCACAGTCCAAAGATGTGTGGGTTAGATGGATTGATCATGCTAAATTGCCCCTTAGTGTCAGGGAGACTGGCTGGGGTAAGTAAAGTTTATTTATTAGTGTCACAAGTAGGCTTACATTCACAATGCAATGAAGTTACTGTGAAAATCCCCTACTTGCCACACTCTGGCGCCAGTTCGGGTACACTGAGGGAGAAATTACCCTCAACAATTCGTCTCACCTGCACATTTTTCGATTGTGGGAGGCAACCAGAGCACTTGGAGGAAACCCACGCAGACACAAGGAGAACGTGCAAACTCCACACAGTGACCCAAGCTGGGAACCGAACCCAGGTCTCTGGCGCTGTGAAGCAGCAGTGCTAACCACTGCGCCACCATGCCGCTGCTCGTAAATGCATGAGGTTATAGGAGTGAGGTCTGGGTGGTGATTGTGGTCGGAGCAGGCTCGATGGGCTGAATGGCCTCCTTCTGCACTGCAGGATTCGATATATTGGATTTATTGCGTACAAATATTTAGTGCACCATTTTAAAATATATTCATTCTTGTAAATGCGGACAAAATGTACTTTGTACAGGCTTTCTGTAGTTTTTTTTAATGGGGTGGGGGGAGATTGAACTTGGATTAAACAGCTTAGCACAGGCTCTCCTGCTTAATGAAGGGATGCAGCTCCAAGGATCCAATACCTTTACCAGATTACAGTATTTCACTTGATCTTCAGATTCCCTTCAGTGATTCTGTTCAACAGCTTCCAACAAGATGTGAACCTCAGGCCTGTAAGCACAGGAGGTCAGGAGGGCAGACTCCACTCTTATCCCTGCAGTGCTAAACCCAGACAGGGGATAAGAAATAGAAATTAAAACAATATGTGCGATATAAATCTTTAATCAACCTTGTTGTATCAACCTCGTCCTGACATTCCACTCGGTCTTCGGAGATTAGTCAACAGTACTTTGAAAATGGATTAGTTTCCACTAAAAGTGATGCCGTTTGGGAACTGAGAGCAGGTTAAGGTCTCAGAGGAGAAAAAAATTTATAGTTAGCAAAAGATTATAGACACGAAAATACTGGGAGCTCGCTCTTTCTTCTTTATGGTTTTTGGCCGGGCTGGTGTTGACTTTGTGTATTTCAATCTCAGTTAATGTGTCCCATCAGAAAACAAACAGCAGCTACCCAGCAGCAATGTAAAAGGCAGGCCGACAGCCACAGTGGCACATGTCTAAGTCGAGAACCATTCCTTCCACATATATCGCTCTGCCGCTTCGTGAGTGTGTTGGGAGGTGAGCAGGCCAAACCTACCTCCCCCCCCGCCCCACACACCCCCAAACGTTCCTGCTGACTGAGACATGTTACTCAGGTAACTTGCTGCACTGCGCCCAACTGATTACTGGCACGCAACCCGAAGTAACAGCTGACCGAAAGCCTAATAACCTTTTTGATAGCCAACTTGGTGACTTTTCACCAAACTATAATACCCGATTGCAAACTTACGAGGAGGAGATTGCAGGATTTTCTACACGTGCCGATCGATTTAAAAATGACTTGCATTAATGCAGAGGTTTTTTAAGCATGGGTTTAGATTTCACGGTGGTCAGCACTGCTGCCTCTCCGCGCCAAAAGACCCAGGATCGATTCCCAGCTTGGGTTACCATTTGTGTGGATTCTGGACATTCCCTCCGTGACTCCGTGAGTTTCCTCCGGGTGCTCCCATTTCCTCCCACTGTCCGAAAGGCGTGCTGCTTGGGTGCATTGGCCATGCTAAATTCTCCCTCACTGTACCCAAACAAACACCAGGATGTGGCTACTAGGGGATTTTCACAGTAATTTCACTGCAGTGTTGATGCAAGCTTACTTGTGACACTAATAAATAAACTTAAACGATTTTGCGTTCCCGTTTTTCTTGGATGGGCTTGGTGACCACGATGGAAACTCTTCCGAGATTCCCTAATCATGTTTCATATTGACGCAAATGTATGACGCAGTTGTTCCCAGCAGATAGGGAAGCGTCAGTATGAAGCAAGGTATCGCCATACACGAGGCACATTTTGGTGAAGGCCGAGATGTCAGAGGAGGGTACCCAAGATGGGAGAAATGACAAAAGGGGAATAATTGGGAATGAACAAATCAGAAGCAGCTCAGAGAGAAAAACAGGGAGATAAAGTAATGGGTTCGAAGTGGAAATAAAACGAAGACATTCTCTCTGGCCCCAGCGACGTTCAGCATTCCTAATGTGTGAAAATAATCCAGTGTCTGATGAGAGGAAGTCATTGTTTAATATACTCAGATGTACATATTGAAACATTTTCAGCCCCTTGCTGTTCTGTACCCCAGTGAATCTGTAATGTCTGCATCCATGTTATGATTTCGATATCACACGAATATCCAAAGTTTTCATTCATTGGGGAATGAATCGTAGAATCTACAGTGCAGAAGGGAGGCATTTGACCCATCGAGTCTGCATCAACAACAATCCCACCCAGGTCCCACCCCACATATTTACCCTCCTAATCCCCCTGACACTAAGGGGCAATTTAACACGGCCAATCAATCAATCTAACCGCACATCTTTCAGGCTGCGGGGGGAAAGCAGAGCACCTGGAGGAAACCCACGCAGATATAGGGAGAACGTGCAAACTCTGCAGATGCAGTGACCCGAGGCTGGAATTGAATCCGGATCCCTGACGCTGTGAGGCACTAGTGCTAACCACTGTGCCACCCATGCAGTGCACCAATGTTGGGTAGTTGTGAGAGACCAACTTGTGGTCGTAGCCTGATGAAACCTCAATTTCATCAAAAATCATATGATTACAATTTCAAAAAAAAAAAATCGGTCTGTTACCTATTTTGCAGTTTGCCAACATTATAAAACATACCTGCCATTTGAATGGCAGTCATTAGGGTTGCCTACAGTGATCACATGCATCCCTGAAGATTTCATCACATTACTAGTCCCCACTGTCCAGCCATTAGTTGGGCAACATATCCATCTACATGCATACTACACACGCCAATTGGAAAGCAAAGAGACTCATTACCCAACTGGATGATGCTTAACCATCAGTCAAACACTCCTCTCTCCCTCTCTTCCCTTGCTCATGTTTTCAATATACTTTCTGGTTGAGAGAAGTGTTCAAAGGAAACAAGCACATATATTTCTTCAACGTGCCAACGACTTTTCTCCAGGGTTGCACACAAGCCAGAGATTAACCTTCAATTCCTGGGGACTACTCACCAATCCTGGAGGGCTGGCAACCTTAGCAGTCAGCGGGACTCACGGGCAAGAGCATTATTTAACAGAAAACAAGACAAGGTTGGCTACGTAACTCCGCACTGGCAGCTCTGTTTTTCCAAGCAGTCACGAGGCAGTCCGAGTTAGTTTAGTGCCATTATAGGTTTCCAATTACAATACAATAAGATTCAGCTGAGATGATGGACATGCAACTGCACTGTAACCAATTAGAAAAGTGCAGACATCCTGGAGTGACTTAATTGCCCACTGACTTTCCCAGCTCTCCCTGCCAGAAGTGGGAAAAGATTTTTTTCTGGCCATCTCCCTGGCTTTTAAAAAGATGCACAGGTAATATAGCGAGCAGTTCAAGGCCACAAAAGGCCATACTATCTGCAGGAATGAGAGTCCAGTTTCAATTAGAGGCCTAGAGGTTTACAGCATGGAAACATGCCCTAAGGCCCAACTTGCCCATGCCACCCTTCTTTTTTAAAGCTAGTCCCAATTGCCCGCATTTGGCCTCTATACCCATGTAACTAAGTGGTTTTAGAAGACAAAATTATACCTGCCTTACTACTACCTCAGGCAGCTTGTTCCAGACACTCACCACTCTCCGTCTGAAATAATTGCCCCTCTGGACCCTTTTGTATCTCTCTCCTCTCACCTTAAATCTATGCCCTCTAGTTTTAGAATCCCCTACCTTTTGGGAAAAGATGTTGACTATCTACCTTATCTATGCCCCTCACTGTTTTGTAGACCTCTGTAAGATCACCCCTAAGTCTCCTATGCTCCGGGGGAACAAGTCCCAGTCTATCCAGCCTCTCATTATAACTCAAACCATCAAGTCCCAGTAGCATCCTAGTAAACCTTTTCTGCACTCTTTCCAGTTTAATAATATCCTTTCTATAATCGGGTGACCAGAACTGTACACAGTTATTGTACACTTTCTAATCCAGAGATTGATCAAGATTGTTGGACATAAAGTTGCCCCCAATTAAACGGGACTTACATTATCAAATAGATTCCCTAATTTGCTGTGGTGAGTTTAATTGGCAAATGAATGTGCAAACACAGCAAGCTCTTGAAAGGTACAGGAAAGATGAAAGGCGGGTGGCCATTGGGTCAAGGCTAATGGCAAACTAGTGCAAGTTGCCCAGCAACATATCCAAATCATAACTCATGATGTTTCACTTCTTCTTCTTCACAATTTCTTACCCGTTTTCCGATTTAATAATGAAATCATTAAATTTGCTATTGCTTTGCAAGCAAAATCAGGATCATTATTTTTCTTTCTTTGGCCGAAATGGATGTGGAACACAACTGATAGGAGTTGAATTCGGCTGACTGCAAAGTTAGATTGACGTCCTATAGCATTCATTCCAAATGGGTGGCACAGTGGTTAGCACTGCGGCCTCACAGTGCCAGGGACACAGGTTCAACTCCCAGTTGGGTGACTGCGTGGAGTTTGCATGTTTTCTCCATGTCTGTGTGGGTTTCCTCTCTCAGTCCAAAGATGTACAGGTTAGGTGGATTAGCCATTCTGAATTAGAGTCTAGCAGGATAGTTATATGTGGGGTTATGAGGATAATGTATGAGTGGGATTATTGTCGGTGCAGGCTCGCAGGGTTGAAAGGCCTCCTTCTGCACTGTCGAGATTCTATAATTATCTTTCATTTGGAAAGTTTCAGCTGTAGTCATTCACTTATTTTTTGTTAAGTTAATTGAGTTAACGTGGGCTTAGGAATCTTAACCTGTGCATTGGAAGGAATGAGTTTGACTGATCAAACAGCTCTTTTTGTGTTCTAAACTCATGCTGCTGGTTGTGGGATGAAAAGGCAGCGGGATAGAGACAGGCTGAAGTTAGGCCTGTAAGAGAGCTTCCAATTTGTTACTTGCCCTTTTATAACCTGCATTTTTTTTTAAGCATTCAGAAACACATGCCTTCGAGGCCCAACATCCCTTTCTGATTACTTGTACAACCAAAATGATTCAGATCACAACAAAAGACATTCACCTAAGGCACTGGCCTCAGTAAGTAGAATATCTTGTTACCCTGTACCAATGTTGAAGATTAATAAAGCAGCAGGCTTTACTGAAACTGAAACAGCAACAGCATGAGCTAATACCGTAACGTACAATTTGCTTGTTTCCCCAACTTCCAGAATGGCGGCACCATCTACGTGTCCCTGGTCTAATTGTTTCCTTCATGAGTAAAGTTAGTGGCTTCTGTACTTTAAGAAGTTTTCGACGGCCAGGATTTTCCACATGATGGGGTTTCTTACCCAGTCAGCTGAAGAATTTGGGTCGGACAAACACGTCCCCCATTGATCACAGCAATCCTGCAGCCATTTAACATTGCCTTACCTCACTTCCACCCCTGCCCATGAGCCTGTCCCATCAGTTGTGACTGGGTGGGGAATGGCCTTAAAGTGGCCAACAATTGACCAGTCAAGTGCCTCAGTTGAAGCAAGGGTGAACAGGCCACTCTAGGCCTACCTGACTTCCACCTCTCACTCAGGTGGAGGCCCCATCTCGAGAGAGATGCCAGCTAATTCGGAGGTGCAGTGGTGAGGGCAACTGTGCTAGTATGGCTAGATGCAAATGGTGTTCTTGATGGAAGTTCCAGAAGGGAGGGGGGAACATCTACTGCATAACAGAACTTGCTGTGGGGATGCCCAACGTGTCCTCTTCCGACAGTAAGGAAACTTCAGTTGCAAGCAATAAAAGAACTAACTTCTCAAAGCAAATGAAAAAAAAGGGTTAATAAAGAAGCTTCACTACACCAACATTCAGACCATGCTGAGGGCCACACAAGCTCCCCACAATCCCCATCTGCTTTTTATTTATACTGAGTCAGCTGACCCTCACAGCATGTTACCATTGGTTACATTATAACAACGATAACATTGGAATCTGCTATAATGTAACCAATGTGGAACGGGGGGTCTCGAGGGAGAACCTCCCCTTAACACCCCAGGTCTAAATAGATCAGGCTTCCACCCCTGCCCATGAGCCTGTCCCACCAGTTGTGACTGGGTGGGGAATGGCCTTAAAGTGGCCAACAATTGACCAGTCAAGTGCCTCAATTGAAGCAAGGGTGAACAGGCCACTCTAGGCCAACCGACATAAGATTTCAGATAGGTCAGGAGTGGGCGTGAGGGTGGTGGGACAAGCGCGAGGGTGGTGGGGCAACCACCTGGTGGAATTTTGACATCATAACCCCCAGGATGGAACTGCAGGAGACGAGTCTCTTAAGCCTGTTCTGTCAGATCATACCTCAGTGTGCTCATTATTGTTCCAAAGTCCTCAATACTCTCACTTAACAACAATCTATCTCAGTCTCCAAAGTTCCAAGTGGCCCAGTTGGTGAGAGTTAGTATCCACTCTTTGAAAAAGCATTCCCTTGATTTGCCTCTTGAATGCCAATTTGAAAATCATGCTCCTCATTTTTGATTCCCAACAGAAGGGGACAATTTCTCTCTGCTTCCTTCTTGGCTCCTATTCTGCCCAAGATCGCAAGAAACTATAAAGGATTATTAATGTAGCCAGTTCATCAGGCATCCACTGACTGTCTACACTTCCCACTGCTTCAGCAAAGCAGCCAGCAGAATCAAGGACTCCACGCAGCCTGGAAATTCTCTTCTTCCATAGGGAAAAAGATACAGAAGTCTGAGGTCAAGTACGAACTGGCTCAAGAACAGCTTCTTCTCTGCTGCCATCAGACTTTTGAATGACCTACCTTGCATTAAGTTGACCTTTCCATCCTCGCTATGACTAATACTATATTCTGAACTCTCTCCTTTCCTTCTCTATGAATGGAATACTTTGTCTGTATAGCATGCAACAATACTTTTCACTGTATACTAATACATGTGACACTAATAAATCAAATCAATCATTTATCGTTTTAAATATCTCTACTGGATTGCTGCCAAATCTTTGAGGCGAAGGCAGATTATGGAGGTTGGCAGGGTGAATGTGGGTTTACAGGGATAGGGTCTGAGTGGGATGATCTGTCAGAGAGTCGGTGCATACTTGACGGGTTGAATGGCCTGCTCCTGCACTGGAGAGATTCTTCTATGAAAACTGCAATTCAGTTAATGCAAACAGCTCCTGTAATTTAACTAAGTTCTGGTATTGTTCCATTGATTCTGTGTTGCATTCCCAGGTCCTTTCTCAGCAGAGGTATCCTGACCTCTATTCAGTATTGTAAATGAGATCCTGATCAAAGATTTCAAACCACTTATGTTTGGCGAACATACTCAACATTTACCCACACACTGGACACAACCAGGCATTCTACAAAACAGTCCCAAGCAACCACACAGCTACCAACAAACGAAAGATCTCATCTCCTCGACTAAAGCTGCCATTGTTCTTTAATCCAGACTGCAGCATTTTTTGGTCCAGAACAGATTCCGGTGAATCAATATTGATTCTGCTAACTCCGTCTGTCACAATCCAACAGCAGATTTGTAGACTTTTTAAAAAACGAAACTGAGTTATTTGTCGCTGGAAAAGCGAACTGGATTTACCAAGGTAAACACCGCAAACCAACTTGCACACAAGTCTCCTGGAATCGGAGTCAGATAAACACCAGGCACATTCTGCAAATCACCTCAATTTCAGCAATATGAAAGAACCAGCTGTTCACTGCTCTGAGAACGCATCTCATTACCCAGAAACAGAGCGTGTCGATGCAACATTTTCCAAACTTCAACAACATCTACTGAATTATAACCCTCTTTTCCTTCAGAGATTTCCCCCATCTTTGTTGAGATGGGGGCAGCATCTTTCAGACATGCATCAAATCTTCCCTACATTCTACTGCAATTCTCGGATTCAACACGTGTCCAAGAAAATGTTCCTTCAGTGCCAAAAGCTGAGGAGAAAACCAAGCTTGTTTGTTACAGGAAAAGTTATCTCTGTTGCCGGAGCTCTGGCTTTAAGTGTGGCTATGCCGTCTTAATTTTTTTTCTTATTCATTCGTGGGAGATGGGCTTCATTAGCTGGCCAGCATTTATTGCCCATCCCTAGCTGTCCTTGGCTAGACCATTTCAGAGGGTAGTTGAGAGACAACCATATTGCTGCGGCTCTGGAGACACAGGTAGGCCAGACCAGGCAAGGACAGCACATTTCCTCCTCTAAAAGGACATTAGCCAACCAGATCGGTTTTTCCTGACAATTGTTCCATGGTTTCATCAGTAGCTTCTTAATTCCAAATTTTTTTTTATTGAATTTGAATTCCACCATTTGCTGTGGCGGGATTCGAACCCAGGTCCCCAGAGCATCAACTGAGTTTCTGAATTATTAGTCAAGCGATACTACTACTAGGCAATTGTTTCCCTTACTAAATTCCAAGTTACAACTCAAGTAGGCCAGGGTTGCTGTATGCTGCAAAAAATAATTGTGATTCCAACAATTGGCTTTTCCTGGTTTATGTCCCCAAATAGCTGATTCAGAGGTTAAGTTTTGGGCACATCTCTTTAGTCAACATATTCTGTGAAATATCAAGGTCTAGTTGGCTATGAACATATGTCATAGTGACTGTTGATTGCATAGTGTTCTTTTATATCTGCCTAATAGAGGTGGACTGTATAAACTTGATACAGTGGGCAACCTACATCAAATGGGGCTCAATGGGCATTTTCTGTACTTGTCTTGCCCTCCAAATATCTCGTCTTCATCATTCTCTGCTGGGGGAAAAGTGCAGAGATGATGGTTCCAGGTCACTGATGTATCTACTCCTTTCCCCACTTTCGTCTCCTCAGTCAGTACATCCACTTGATGCTTTCCCACCATCTGAATTGACTGAGACTGCTAACACCGGATGTTGAAAATTATTAACGCACGCCGTTGCCTCACCATGGCAGGTTGGATGAACACAGCGTGCCACGAGACACCCAAATATCCTCTACAAAGTGCTTTTCATGATGTGCAACTGTAATGCCACAAACACACAAATGAGAAAAGGGAAAAGATCAAAGGAGACGTGAAGGGCAAAGAGTGTTAGGCATTTGCAATATGCTGCCAGGGGTAGTGGGGCAGACGGATACAATCGGGGGTGGGGCGGGGGCAGAGTTGTTTAAGGAGCTTTTAGATTAGTGCATGAATGTGCCAGGAATAGAGGGTTGTGGACCAAGGGCAGGCAGAAAGGATTAGTTTAATTTGACGTCTTGTTTGGCACAACATCATGGGTCAAAGAGTCTGTTCCTGTGCTGGACTGTTCTATGTTCTTAGCGATGTGGCATTTTTATTTCTTCTTACCTTTGAGCCTATGAGCGTGTAGAGCCATTGTATCGTTTCATTGTGGTCAATTACGCCATTCATCCCATCCACATACAGCATAATTTGGCCAAGAGCTGCAGGAACAAAAAAAAATTACACTTGTTAAAGATCCAGGGATAACCATCATGGAGCATGGAATACATCAGCAACTATTGTCAGATATTTAAGCAACGTTATTCAATCTAGTCCCAGGTAGACAATGATTCGAAGGTTCATTCAGTGTTGTCAATCTTCAGTCAATAAAAAACCACAAGTAAACTGCTAATTACGAATAATTAGATTTCCAGTTCAACACACTGGGTGGGATTTTCTTCCCGCGCGTTTCCCAAGATCAGGAATTCTTGCCCCAGTTCAACGGACCTTTGAGCGGTCCACCACATTTTCTGTCTTGCTATGACTCCCACGCTGGTTGAGACAGGAGAATCCCCTGACGGGAATGCGTCAACGAAGTCGGGAATTATTTCGGGAATGTGTGAACGCGGTCAGGAACTGAGTCGGGAACAAGTCAACGAAGTCGGGATTTATGTCGGGAATGCCTCAATGGGGTCAGGAATTAATCAATCAAGTCGGCAACTACATTGGAAATGGCGCAATGACATCGGGAAAGAAGTCAGGGATCAGTCAATGAAGTCGGGAACTAGGTCGGAAATGATGCAGCGAGGTCAGTAACTAACTTGGGATTGAGTGAATGAGGTCGGGAATTAAGTCATGAATGAGCCAATGAAGTTGGGAATTATATCGGGAATGAGTCAATGAAATCAGGAATCCCAGATCTTAGATTTACATTACATATTGGGATTGTTCCCAGTGAAGGGTAATTGCCCAGAGGAAGTTTGCACTTCTGGCCAACTGCTGTGTAAACCCTTAGCTGGGAACTTTTCAGGGGGATTCTCCAGCACATTTTTTTGAATACACTCCCAAATCCAATGCTGGGGAGGTCAGAAGTTACGACCCTATATTTCCTTGATTGGAGTTGCTATAGATAAACGCACACCAGGTAAGGGGGAATTTGGTGACTCTCCTCAAAAACCTGACAATTGACCTCGTTGGTGTAGGAACCAGACACTCAGAAATAAACGCCTTCAAATTAATTTTTTTGACACAAACTGCACAAGATTTGAAAAATGGAATTTGACTCCAAATTCATGCGAAAACATTCACAAGGAAGAGGCTTGATCTTTAAAAAGAAATGCAGATACTATCCAGGATAGGAGTGAGGCCAAGAGAGAGAAGGATACAAATAGACGGCTCATCAAATTATTTGTAATTATCTCTTCATAAAGGAATACTTAAAATGCAGGAACAGCCTCTTGGCTAAATCCAATCTTGACAGGTCAACTAGCTTCTGCCAAATTTGCTGGTAGCTGGTGCCAATCTCTAGCCATTGTCATTTGTTAACTATTTATGAGAGTGTTAGTTAGATAAATAGTTCCATCAAGCGAAGACTCCAAAAGGTAGTCCAGTGATCCAGACTCTCTACCTGTTTCTCCAATTTGGAGTTTTGGATAAAGAAGGATACCCAGCCAACTCCAAAAGCTTTCAACTATCTGGGCGGACCCATTAATTGACCATTCATATTCTTGAACAGACATTTGCAGTCTAATTTTCAGGCTACTTCTGCAGATTTCTTAATACCCAGCCTGCAAAACTACACTCCAATGGGTGGCACATAATAACTAATCTATGGAAAGAAAGCCTGGTTTATTTTGTGATTTGAGAAAAATAACACTTCGATCATCCGTTGGTGAACCTCCTGAATTGTGGCAAGAAAGCAAATATTCTGGGAAATTCAGAGGTAAAATTGGAATCTCAAGGAATTGTAAGGGAGACTTCTCTCCAATATAGAATCACAAGAGGTATACAGCACTGAAATAGGCCCTTTGGCCCAACGTGTCTGCACCGGTCAAAGACAAACCACCCTGGTATTCTAATTCTATTTTCCACCACTCGGCCTTCACTTTAAGGTGAATCAAAACAACAAGCTGGGAAACTAGCAATAGCTGCCAGCCCCTTGAAATAGTGAAAAATCAGGAATGGCACTGATGGTAAATCTCTGACACATGGTTTCTTTTGAAATAAAAGCGGTAGTGTAACGTGTGAAATGTTGCGTGGGATTTTCCGACTGCGCGCGTCCCAAGACCAAAAATGCCCACCCAACGGCCTGTTAAATTTTCCGTCTCACCTGCTATGATTCTCATGGTGGGTGGGGTGGGAAATTAACAGTCCCTGGAGAAGGAAATACAAACTTTCAACATAGCAAACTGGAGGTTCTTCTCTGAGGAGGTCTGGAACACACTACTCAGAAAATGCTAACAATGAAGCATTCCTGTCAATTGCGTGGCAAATATCTAGCTCATAATTAACATGTTGTAGACTTGTGAATTAAGGATTGAAGTGTTAAATGTAAGATAAATAAAAACGCTTGGTTAAGAAATTGATAAACCACCTGAATATAACGGTAAAACAGACTTGGATCTAATTAACTGTGTTCATCTTAAAAGCATAGGAACAATGAAGCCAGAAGGTCTGGAAAAAGGGTTGTAAAATGCCATTAAGGATATAAATAATTCATATGGGTTACAGAATCAAAGAGCTATGTTGAAGGTAAAGAATGGTTTGCAGTTCCATCTAAACCATGCTGAAGCTCGTCACACTGTTTGCTGTGGCTATTAGAAGGTTCCTTTGTTTAATTTAGCTAGGTCATTCTTACAGAAGGCAGTTGCAGTTTTGCTTTGGTGTAGACTGTATCTCACTAGATATAGAGAATTGCCAGTAGGTGATTGTTATTCAGGCCTGAACCTTAAACAGATAAAATATTAACTTTATCATTCACTGCGTGGAATGCAGGTGGAGTTCTAGCCCAGATTGGTTTCTTGTGGGAAAAAGCAACTGGAAGATTTACCTAGTTTGTAGCAGAAAAGAAGGAATCTGCCGTGGTCCTCGCAGAGCCTTGTGGCAGAGAATAGTCAGAGTTAGATTAGAAACTGAGAGAAATCAGTTGCATATCTTCTGCCAACCAGAACAAGTTGCTGAGGTAACCACAGTCATGAAGTATTAAATGAAAAGTTAGAGCTTTCTATATAATTCTGATGGTCTCCTTCTGCACTATCTGCATTGAATCTGCACTGAAAGAGCACTCCACCTCAGCCCACTCCCCTGCCCTGTCCCCAAAATCCCATTCACGGATCATGGCCAATCCAGCTAAGCTGCACATTCTTGGGCTGTGGGAGGAAACTCTCTCAGACATGGGGAGCATGTATAAACTCCATATTGACAGTCACCCAGGTCCCTGGCCCTCTGAGGCAGCCTTGCTAATCACTGTGCCACCATGCCATGAATTCAAATGTCGCCATCTGCCATGGTGAGATTTGAACCCAGGTCCACAGAGCATTACTTGATGTCTATGGATTACCAATCCGGTAACAATACCATCACACCTCTGCCCATTGTTTGTTTAGCCTAGAAACTAATAAAACTACCCCTATGAAATATCTCAGAATAGTTGGAACACTGAAGAGAAATTAAAATTACTTCTGAAGGTCTGTGGCATACTTTTGGGTTATTCCCAGGAAAAAAGTGAATTAACCTTCAAGATTCTTGTAATTTGTAAGAGAATTCTTGGGATGAATTAACAGTAGAATTGAATTTATAACACTGGCTTGTGTTAAAGTTTATAGTGCTTGCATTATTTAATTCTCACTGTACACAAAAACATATGCTTTCATTTAAAAATATGAACACTTGCGGTGTGGCATGGTTTTGTCAGTTAATTACTGGGTGTTCAGATTTCCTCCCAAACGCTTAACAGTCTCCCGTGGAATCACAACATTGTGACAACTTTTATACTCCACACAGTGCACAACTCCTAAATTAAAAAAAAAGGTCATCTGGGTTTTTAAACAGAGCAACCAGATTATCACCATCCTACTGCTCAACTCACCCAGTTCAGTCACACACTTCTTTTCTCTGCCCCCCCCTCAGCACAATCTGTTACCTCTCTAATCCACGTCAAGTTGGGCTTCGATGCCAGCTGTTTCCATTCCAACTGGCACGCATTTCATGCTGCCACATATTCTCTCCCATGCCCGCTCAAAAAATGCAAACTGTCACATATTTCTCCAGCCCCTTTGAGTTCATGACACCATCCATTTTCTTCAATCTCCCTTCACTCCTCTTCTCGTTCCGTGCCAATTAATGCTGGCACTTCTCCCCTCCCCAGTGGCACATCTTGCACATTCCATTTCCCTTTCTTGGTCTTTTCTTGCCATTCCTTCTCTCTTATTCACGACCGTCAACTGCCTTTTCCATTTCTTTTTCATGTTACCCTTGAATATCATTCACCATAACCCAACCCCCCCACTCCTCTTCTAGCTTTCTGCTTTTCCATTTGCTTGCATTCCATTCCCTGATTCTCTTTCCCCTTAATTGGTACCCAGTTTGCCCTCCACACATTTCCCTTCCCTTTCCCTCCTCCACTCCACTGCTACCCAAGCCTTCTGATTCCATCTGAGCACCGTACAAAAGAATTTCCACCGACAGTGTGCAGGGGCCTTAACACCGAATAGGAGGACTACACTCAGTATGTTGAGCCTGTACCCTCATTCAGTTAGATCGTGGTTGGTTATCCAGCCTGCAGCACTCAAGCAAGAGGCAGCTGGGGGTAGGTAAACACTGGTCTGTCCACAAACCGTAATACCAGGACTGCCAACGTACTGATGGGTGACATGCAACAGGAATTCTTATCCCACTCTCAATCCTTTAAATCAAATTAAAAACTTTGGACTGCAGCATTTGAGTTGATTTGCGTGTTATCATACAGTGAAAAGTATTGTTTCTTGCGTGCTATGCAGGCAAAGCATAGAGAAGAAAATGAGAGTGTGCAGAATGTAGTATTATAGTTATAGCTAGGGTGGAGGGAACGATCAATTTAATGCAAGTAAGTCCATTCAAAAGTCTGACAGCAGCAGGGAAGAAATTGTTCTTGAGTCAGTTGGTGCGTGACCTCAGACTTTTATATCTTTTTCCTGAGTGAAGGTGATGGAATGTGGAGTCCTTAATTATGCTGGCTGCTTTACCGCAGCATCAGGAACTGTAGACAGAGTCAATGAATGGGAGGCTGGTCTGCGTGATGGACTGGGCAACATTCACAACGTTTTGTAATTCCTTGCAGTCTTGCAGAGCAGGAGCCATACCGAGCTGTGATACAACCAGAAAGAATGCTTTCTATGGTGCATTTGTAAAAGTTGGTGAGGGTCGTAGCTGACACGGATCCCAAGCGCAAAAAGTAAATGACATGAAGATGCTTTGAAGAATGATGCTGCAAAGCTTCAGGGATTCAAGATGATCTGGATATCGTAATACCCATTCAGGCAAATTGGCCGAGTACAGATAATTGCTGCAGAATTGTACAACTGGGATTGGCTGCAGCTGAGTCTCAGGGAAAAGTATTTTATACGGGAATTCTAAGTGATACATAAATGATGGATGAGCTCCTGGCTTACCCCTTTTACAACTGCCCCATCCCCACACCACATGTTCCAAGGACTTTTTCTAATTCCTTTCCTTCACACGTACCTCACTGGCAATGTCAGCTCTGCCTCTGTTTATTCTCGAGATAAACACAGTGAGAATTGCTTTAGAGGAAGTGAAGTTTATCTATGGACCTCAACACTTGTCTATTCCCCATCCATATCTTTTCTCGTTAGTTGGTGAGACTAAAAAGACCTTTCTTTTCCTGCACTCATAACTATCCTTATAAGGATTTGCCTGATCAAACAGCATATCTTTCTGGCCTGCCACTCAGTGGTATCACTGCAGAGACCCAAGAGTTCATATTTTGTGTGAGATCTACCAGGCACCACTCAGAAACCTCGGCAGCTCATAAAATAGTGATGAATATACATCGCGTCAGGCTGGAAAGTTGGGACATAATGAGCCTTCATTGCTATGTTTAAACAAAACCCTTTCAGTTTGAACTTGCCCTATACCCTTCATCTAAATAATACATGTGTGCCATTATTACATCGGGGGTCGGGGAACAATAGCTGTCCTTCAGACCTTGGTCCAGCTTGGATCAGTAATTCAATAACTGTGAAAAGATAATAAATAAATGCAATACACAGGTCATTTTAATGTGCACTTCAGCACTACCTCATTGCTTTTCCTCAATCATTAACAGATTGCAAACTTGCAATGGGCTTCAGAAAGGAGTGAAGGTCTTTACTGTGTATTAACTGTTTTATTTTTAATCTCCCTGGCACACGTAAGCTTTATGCTTCTAAACTATGAAGAGGCACCATACCACTCAACTGGGCGGCACAGTGACACAGTGGTTAGCACTGCTGCCTCACACCGCCAGGGTCCTGGGCTCAATTCCGGCCTCGGGTCAGTGTGTGTGGAGTTTGCACGTTCTCTGCTTGCCTGTGTGGCTTTCCTCCGGGTGCTCCGGTTTCCTCCCACAGTCCAAAGATGTGTGGGTTAGGTTGAATGGCCAGACTAAAAATTGATCCTAGGGTCAGGAGGATTAGCAGGGTAAATGTGTGGGGTTACAGGAATAGGGCGTGGGTGGGACCGTGGTCAGTGCAGACTCGATGAACTGAATGGCCTTCTTCTGCATTGTCAGGATTCTATGATCCTAACCAAGAAAAGGATTCTTCTTTTAATTGAACTAGTCAGATGTCCTGATTTTGGGATATATATTTTTTAAGTGGCTCAATAGAAAATGTGGCTGGATTATCAGCAAGTGGTGGACCCCCCTCCTCCTCTGATCGTACTGTCTCTTTTGCACCTTCCATTACCCTGGCCACACCCAGGGTCATGCCCTGATCCACAGGCAAATCAATAGCACAAGCAAGATATGTCCTTATAGTGACAGTTATGCAAAGTCTTGGTTAGGCATCATCTGGAAATCTGTTACAGCTCTGGACATTATCGTTTCAAAAATGCATTCTGGCCCCACTGGAAAAGAATGCAGTCTAGTTTCAGAGGGGATGTTACCAGGACTTCAATAAGATGAGATTTCATCATAAATTGGGGATTGAGGCTAATATTCCTTGGAACACAAAAAGTTAAGGGGTGATTCAATTGGAAATGGTTGGGAGCTTCAAGTTTTCAGGTCTCAAGATCACCAATCTGTCCTGGTCCCCTGATGCCGACACTATAGTTAAAAACGCCCACCAATGCCTCTACTTTCTCAGAAAACTAAGGAAATTTGGCATGTCAGCTACAACTCTCAACTATTATAGGTGCACCATAAAAAGCATTCTTTCTGAATGTATCACAGCTTGGTATGGTTCCTGTTTTGCCCAAAACTGTAAGAAACAACAAAGGGTCATGAATGAAGCCCAATCTATCACGCAAACCAGCCTCCCACCCGCTAACTCCGTCTACACTTCCTGCTGCCTTGGAAAAGCAGCCACCATTATTAAAGATCCCATGCACTCCTGACATTCTCTCTTCCACTATCTTCTGTCGGGAAAAAGGTGCGAAAGTCTGAGGTCATGTACCAACTGACTCAAGAACAGCTTCTTCCCTGCTGCCATGGACCTACCATATATTAAGTTGATCTTTCGCTACACCCTAGTACGGCATGGTTTAAAGCATATTGGGACATTGAGAAGTTATACAAATGTAATTTTTTTTTACTTCATGCCTTCTTGAACCACTGCATTCTCCAAATGTAGGTACAGCCACAGTGCTGTTCAAGAGTGTTCTGGAAGGTGGGGGAGGCGCGAAGGTAAGCAATCAAACTGGCTGCTTTGTCTTGGATGGTTGTTGGAGCTGCACTCATTCACACAAGTGGACAGTAGGTCATTGCACTCCTGACTTGTAGATAGTTGAAAGGCTTTTAAGGAGTCAGGAGATGTGTTACTCACTGCAAGATGTCTAGCCTTTGACCTGCTCTGGTAGCCCCAGCATTTATATGGCTAGTCCAGTTCAGCTTCTGGTCAATAGTAACCCCCCAGATGTTGTTAGTGGCAGAGTCAATGATAGCAATGCCACTGAATGCCAAGGGACAATGCTTCAATTCTCTCTTGTTGGGGATTCCCTGGCAGTTGTGTAGCACAAGAGTTAGTTGCCAATTGTCAGCCGAAACCCTGGGATATTGTCCAGGTCTTTTTGTATTTGGGTATGGGGTCCTTCAGAATCTGAGTCATTGTCAATGACACTGAACATTATGCAGTCACCAGCAAACATCCCCACTTCTGACCTGATGATGGAAGGAAGGTCATTGATGAAACAGTTGAAGATGGTCAGGCCTAGGACACTATCTTGAGGAAACCCTGCAGCGATGTCCTGGACTTGAAATTATTGATCTCCAATCACCACAACTCTCTTCCTTTGTGCCAAGTGTGACGCTAACCAGCGGAGAAATTTCCCCCAATTCCTATCGGCTCCAATTTTGCTAGGGCTCCTTGATGCCACACTGAGTTAAGTACTGCCTTGGTGTCAGGAGCAATCACTCTCACCACACCTCTGGCATTCAGCTCTTTTGACCATGTTTGAACTTCAAGTTGGAGGCCTGAACGCAATTCCCCGTACTGTTTCTCCAAGTCTAAAAAAGACTGCCCTTCCAACTGAGGAGATTCTGTCACCTACAATTTGTGCAGTACTTTCCAAAATGAGCAAAGTGAATAGAATACTGTTTAAAACCGCATCACATTAGGATTTGTGGCTGTGACGGTATTCCAGAATTGCCTCTCCCTTCAATACACTGAAATTAAAGCAGTCGATTGAAACCAAGGACTTGGCATGCGAACAACGATGCTTTGGATTTTCTCTTTCAACTGAGAAACCGTCTTCCACTCAACTACACCCCATGGTCAAAATATGTTTTCGTTGCCATTTAACTCACGAACCACTCATACCCCACAAGATGGGCACATGCTTCGAGTTGAATCGCAGACAGTTATTCCTCTGGCGCACTGGGAGGCCAAATGAACTCCTTCAAACGCCCATAAATGAAACTAAATTGACCTTGTAACTCACCAATGCTCTCAAGCAGGTATTGCTGCAAAACCAGTTTTGGATATAATTCTGACATTCTTTTCTTGGTATACCAAGAAAATGATCCTTCCATTCTGCAGGTTCAAAAAGGCATCGAGGCTTTTACAATTTCATTACGTAGACTGTTGCCGCTATTAGGGGGAGGCAATGGCTTAGTGGCATTATCGCTTTGCTATTAAGCTAGAAACACGGCTAACGTTCTGGGAATCCGGGTTCAAATCCTGCAACGACAGATGGTGGAATCTGATTTCAATAGAAACTATCCGGAATTAAGAATCTTCTGTCGGTCACTGTCAACTGTCATCTGGTTCATTAATGTCCTTTAGGGAAGGAAATCTGTCGTCCTTCTTTCAAAGAGCCAGCATTGACTCAGTGGGCTGACTGGCCTCTGTGTGTCATGCATTATGATGTGGATATGCTGGCGTTGGACTGGGGTAAACACAGTAAAAAGTCTGACAACACCAAGTTTAAGTCCAACCGATTTATTTGATAGTAAACTCACTAGCTTTCGAGGTTACCCCCTGCGTCAGGTGAATGGAGAGTTCTGGCCTCAGACAGAGCATAAAAAGCACAGACAGTTTACAGATTACTGATTAGAACGTGACCACAATACCACACAACCCTGCCACAGCAACCTCTGCAAGACTTGCCGGATCATCGACATGGATACCATCATCACACGTGAGAATACCATCCACCAGGTACACGGTAAATACTCTTGCAACTCGGCCAACATTGTCTACCTGATACGTTGCAAGAAAGGATGTCCCGAAGCATGGTACATTGGGGAGACCATGCGGACACTACGACAACGGATGAATGAACATCGCTCGACAATCACCAGGCAAGACAGTTCCCTTCCTGTTGGCGAACACTTCAGTGGTCACGGGCATTCAGCCTCTAACCTTCGGGTAAGCATTCTCCAAGGCGGCCTTCACGACACACGACAGCACAGAGTCGCTGAGCAGATACTGATAGCCAAGTGCCGCACACATGAGGACAGTCTCAACAGGGATCTTGGGTTCATGTCGCACTATCTGTAACCCCCGTGACTTGCCTGGGTTTGCAAAACCTCACTCACTGTGCTGTCTGGGGACAATACACATCTCTTTAACCTGTGATCAATGCTCCTTCCACTCACATTGTCAGCCACTTCAGGTCTTGAACAGCAGGTTGGGTGTAAAGATTCACATTCTAATCAGTAATCTCTAAACTGTCTGTGCTTTATATGCTCTGTCTGAGGCCAGAACTCTCCATTCACCTGACGAAGGGGGTAACCTCAAAAGCTAGTGAGTTTACTATCAAATAAATCGGTTGGACTTAAACCTGGTGTTGTCAGACTTTTTACTGTCATGCATTACTCATTTAATACAGCCCAGTGAGAACGGGGAGGTGATGGCCTATTGCGAGATTCTTAATCCAGAAACTCAGTTAATATTCTGGTGACCCGAGTTCAATTCCCACCATGGCAGATGGTGGAATCTGAACGTTACAAAACTATCTAGCATTAAGATCCCCTTTGTTGACAAAGGGTTATCTGGACTTGAAACGTCAGCTCTTTTCTCTCCTTACAGATGCTGCCAGACCTGCTGAGATTTTCCAGCATTCTCTCTTCTGGTTTCAGACTCCAGCATCTGCAGTGATTTGATTTTATTAAATAACGCTGGTCGTGGCTAATGGTACAAAAGAGAAGCACGCTAGGGAAAATTTCCACAAGGACACACCCCGCTGCAAAAGCAGCGTAGGTAAATAAACCCTGGTGAATTGTTCACATCTTTATTTTTGGAACATTGGCCAAGCGTGGCATTCCCATAACCACATCAAGTTAACTCAGCACAGCCCAAAAATTAAAGCAAGGCTTTTATAAACTATACAGGCGGACCACAAGTAGCTTTTTTTCCTCTCTTGCAGGTTACATAATCATCACAAAATCTCTTAATTTAAGCTCAGGCTAAGGTTGGTTCAGCTGTATGGTTTACACCTCATCTGAGTTCATGATGCACGGACTTCAACGGAACTATAAAAAAACAGGCAGGATGTAAATTGCGCATTCAATCCTAACTCCATCTGCTTTCACTGGCACCTTAGATTAAAATCAGGATTCGGCAATTTGAGTGGATCAAGAATGTTAATGTTTCACTGATCTCAAAAAAATTTGGGCAGTTTACTTGCACAGTAAATTAGCTGTTAAGATGGATTTAAAGTGTTTAAAATACTGGATGTCCGTTCCTGACCTAAATCCTTAACAAAACCGTGCGCACACAGCCCTCAAGCAAATTCGACGACTCAAAGGTATCAATCAAGTTGCAAAACAAACACTACAGCTGCTGTATATTTTCGCTGATAATGCAAACCCGAAACATTCATTATAATTGAACAAGTATCTGAAGCCATCTGATTACAGCTTGGTGCTTTGGAAGGAACACAAGGGCAGAAGGAGTGGTGCAGGATTCTGGCAAGTGAGATTGTCGACTCTTAACATGTGGCTGTCTATCAGAAATTTGTAACTTGGCTGCTATGTTTATTGTGGGTAAGCTCCCTCCTGCAACGTCCGCTGTCGGTGAAAGCTCATGCTTACAACTGCAGCGTAGGAGCTGTGTTACACAAACCATTTTAAAGGCGCCCGTTGGAACATAAGAGCATAAGAAATAGGAGCAGGAGTAGACTGTCTAGCCCTTCGAGCCTGCCCCGCCATTCAATAAGATCATGGCTGATCTGAAGTGGCTCAGTTCCACTTTCCTGCTTTCTCTCCATAACCCTTAATCCCCTCGCTTATCAAAAACCTATCTACCCGTGTCTTAAATATATTTAGCGAGGTAACCTCCACCACTTCAACGGGCAGAGAATTCCAGAGATTCACCACCCTTTGAGTGAAGAAGTTCCTCCTCAACTGTTCTAAACTGCACCCCCCCCCACCTTATCTTGAGGCTGTGCCCTCTAGTCCTGTTGTCCTTTGAGTGGGAAGAATCTCTCTACCTCTACCCTATCCATCTCCTTCATTATCTTTAACGTCTCTATGAGATCCCCCCTCATCCTTCTATACTCCAACAGACCCAGTCTAGTTAGTCTCTCTTCATAGTCCAACCCCCTCATCTCTGGAATCAGCCTAGTGAACATCCTCTGCACTCCCTCCAAGGCCAAAATATCCTTGCGTAAGTGCGGCGACCAAAACTGCACACAGTACTCCAGCTGCAGCCTCACCAATGCCCTGTACAGTTGCAGCAAGACCTCCCTGCTTTTATATTCTATCCCCCTCGCTGTAAAGGCCAGCATCCCATTCGCCTTCTTGATCACCTGCTGCACCTGCAGACTGGGTTTTTGCGACTCATGCACAAGGACCCCCAGGTCCCTCTGCACCGTAGCATGCTGCAGCTTTTCGCCCTTTAAATAGTAATCCCTCCTACTATTATTCCTGCCAAAGTGGATAACCTCACACTTGCTAACATTGTACTCCATCTGCCAGGTCCTCGCCCACTCGCTCAACCTATCTAGATCCCTCCGCAGACTTTCCACACCCTCCACGCAATTTGCTTTTCCACTCATCTTTGTGTCATCAGCAAATTTTGTCACCTACACTCAGCCCCCTCCTCCAGATCATCTATATAAATGGTAAATAGCTGAGGCCCCAGCACCGATCCCTGCAACACTCCACTCGTTCCCAACTGCCAATCAGAATAGCACCCATTGATACCTACTCTCTGCCTCCTATTAGACATCCAATCCTCTATCCACGCCAACACCTTACCCCCAACTCCATGCCCCCTAACCTTCTGAAGCAACCTTTTGTGCGGCACCTTATCAAACGCCTTTTGAAAATCAAGAAACACTACATGCACCGGTTCCCCTCTGTCTACCGAAATGACCATCTGAGCAGGGGGTTGAAGTTTGACATTGCTGCAGTGATACGTAATGTTTCAGGTATCGCGTGGTAGTCCATACGGAGGTGCCCTTGCAGTCCTGGTGCATGCATTGGGGCAACAGAAGGGTGCCCTGGTTGGCAGTAGATGGCACCCAGTCTCAAGAAACACCCTGGTAGGATGCAGACAAGAGGATGACTGTGCTCTGGAACAGCCTTGGCTCCAGGTTTGGAAAACTGATCTGAAGCGACGCCACCAAGGTGCCTGCTTTATCTGCCCCAAGTCTGTATACCATTAAGTATGTTGTCAGAGCCTCTCACTGTCGACCCATCTAAAAACTCATATGCAACTTTCCATCCCTTTGGATCTTTAGCGTGTGTGACAAGCCAATTCACACACATGGGCTGCTATTTATATCCCAAACGATTAACATCCTGCACACACGCAAAACCTTTTTGACACACTGTTGCAGCAAACTGCATCCATTAATTCAAAATGCATGTTTTAAATGAGGAATACTTGTTATTCATGTAGAGCTCTCTTCTATAGCAACAGCCCTCGTCAGCGCTCTCTGTAGCCTAAGATCATTCATTCTTAAGTCAGTATTGTGTTAGTGTTCTCAAACCTATGATTGTGTGTTTTTATTAGCCTAATTAGCCCCCCTACATCACACACCCCAGCTGCACCTTTAACATTTAGTGATAAACAGGATGCGCTGCAGGTTGGGTAGAAATCGAACGTGATATTTTCTCCTTAAATCTGCATTTTGTGACCACTTCTCCATTTGGGAGGTCAAGCTGACCCACGGTCAAAGGGAACAGGCTTGCAATGGAGGCGGCCAACAATTTAAAAGCCTTAACTCCTTCTGAGGAGGTCACTATGGTTCTATTCGGGGAAGCGATGGCTTGGTGGTATTACCGCTGGACTATTAATCCAGAAACTCAGCTAATGTTCTGGGGACCCAGGTTCATCTGCCATGGTAGATGGTGGATTTTAAATTTAATAAAAAAAAAAAATCCAGAATTAAGAATCTACTGATGGCCATGAAATCGTTGTCGATTGTTGTTTCCTTCCATCTGGTTCACTAATGGAAGGAAATCTGCTGCCCTTACCTGGTCTGGCCTACATGAGACTCCAGAGCCACAGCAATGTGGTTGACTCTCAATTGCCCTGTCAGCAAAGGCACCCAGGGAAGGGCAATAAATGCTGGCCAGCCAGCGATGCCCATGTCCCATGAATAAATTTTTTAAAAATCTGAGTATATAGACATTGGAGAGGGAGGGCAAAAAGATGGTGGGGGATGGGGGTAGGGTGTAGGGTGTGGGTGGATAGGGGAGGAGGTCAAAGACCAGACAAGGGGTGGCAGACACTATTCTTTCATTCCATATACAACACCAACGCACACTATTCTGCAGGGCAGGCTGATTGATGGTATTCCTTACAGCCAGCACTGTGATACGCGGTCTGAGTCATAGCAAACAGTTCATAGTAACACTCTGGTCAATATTTGCCAAGATCAGCACAGCTGGGCACACCTTGGAAGACAGGAAAACAATTCGAGTTAACATGAGGGGAGTCAGAGCGAATGCATGAAGAAGGACGATAGCATAAGAAATAGTGGCATCAGCGCTGTCACTGGATTTGGACCATCATGTGCCGCTGCTGCTGTCTGTTTTGTGTAAGCTCAGTAATGCGCCAACCCGCTTAATACTACCAGTATGTCTTATACAATGCATTGAAGCTAATCCACACTGCAGGGCAGTAACTACTGTGTCAGCCTTGCATTCAAATTTTTCATGGCTTCACACCTCCCCGTGATTTCATGCTGGCACAGTGGTTAACACTGCTGCCTCACAGTGCCAGGGACCTGGGTTCAATTCCTGGCTTGGGTCACTGTCTGTGTCTGCATGGGTTTCCTCTGGGTGCTCTTGTTTCCTCCCACTGTCTGAGAGACACGCTGGTTAGGTGCATTGATCCGAACAGGTACTGGAGTGCGGCAGTTAGGGGAATTTCATAGTAATTTCATTGCAGTGTTAATGCAAGCCTATTTGTGACTAATAAATAAACTTTACTTAGGAATTTCTTCGCCAAAATCTCTTTTTCTTTCTCCTTAAAACCCATTCTTCACCAGGCTTTTGGTCACCTGCTCTTGTGTGGGTCATCGTCAAATTTCATTGGATATTGGCAGCCTGTCATAGCCTTCAGGTGGGTCTAGCAGTCATCCCTCATCATCACAGTAGCACTGTCTCTCAGCGCCAGGGACCTGGGTTCGATTCCTGGCTTGGGTCACTGTCTGTGCGGAGTTTGCATGTTCTCCTCGTGTCTGCTTGGGTTTCCTCTCACGCTCTGTGAATTAAGTGGATTGGCCGTGCTAAATTGTCCCTTAGTGTCAGGGGGACTAACTAGGATAAATGAATAGGGTTTTGGGGATAGGGACTGGGTGGGATTGTGGTCGGTGCAGACCCATTGGGCCGAATGGCCTCCTCTGCCCTGTAGGGATTCTATGATTACCCCACTCCACATAATCTGCGCTCTGAACCAAAATCAACGCCATTAGTCCTGACCTGCAGACGCCATTCAAGGTGAACCGGCCAGATCAGAACTGTCCACATGCAGACTAAGGTCTGAAATATTAGAACAAATGTGCCAAGCACACAGTATATCCATGGTGATGATTACAATTAATTATTGTATAGACAGCACTTTCCAAACTCACAACCACTTTCATCTAGAAGAACAAGGGCAGCACATAAATGGGAACACCATCACCTGCAAGTTCCCCTCCAAGCCACTCACCATCCTGACTTGGAAATATATCGCCATTCGTTCGCAGTCACTGGGTCAAAATCCTGGAATTCCCTCCCTAATGGCATTATGGGTCAACCCACAACAAACGGACTGCAGCAATTCAAGAAGGCAGCTCACCATCATCTTCTCAAGGACAACTAGGGATGTGCAATAAATACTGGCCAGCTAGCGATGCCCCATGTCCCACGAATGTATATATAAAAAAAGCAATAACACTGTCATGATGGTTCAAAAGCCATTATGTCAATGAGATGAATTATAACGTGTGATTGAGACAAAAGGTGCAGTCCTCAAACTACCCGAGTACTCTCAGGGTTTTAGCTTATCCAAATTCATTGATCAGATAGCTGCCCTGACTTCATTCCAAGGGTTGTCATTACTTTCTACTCAGGATGTTTCGCTTTTCATGTCATTAAGCAAGAGTGATGCTCATTTTACAGTAAATACAAGGGTTTGAAATCTTCCCATTTACAGCCAGGAACAGTCCTGCATGGTGGCACAGTGGTTAGGACTGCTGCCTCAAGCGCCAGCAACCCGAGTTCAAATCCAGTCTCGGATCAATGTCTGTGTGGAGTTTGCACATCCTCCCCGTGTTTGCGTGGGTTTCTTCCAAGTGGTCCAGTTTCCTCTCGCAGTTCGAAGATGTGCGGGTTAGGTTGGTTGACCATAGTATATTGCCCCTCAGAGTCAGGGGGGCCCCTCAGGTCAGTCTCTGGGTAACTGGCTCAGTGCAGCCTAGTGTTGGTACCGGGCTGTTGCTATATTGTCATAAGCACAGAATCCCTATAGTGTAGGAGGCGGCTCAGGAAGCTTTATAAAATCTTTTATTTTCCTAAGTCAAGAATGAAACTTATTGCCAGCATTATTCTAGAACGTAGAACAGTACAGCACCCTTTGGCCCTTCATGTTGTGCCGAGCTATGTCTGAACCCAAGATCAAGCTATCCCACTCCCTAACATTCTGGTGCACTCCATGTGCCTATCCAATAATTGCTTGAAAGTTCCTAATGTGTCCGACTCCACTATCACAGCAGGCAGTGCATTCCACACCCCAACCACTCTGAGTAAAGAATCTATCTCGGACATCCCTCCTATATCTCCCACCATGAACCTTAAAGTTATGCCCCCAGTAACAGCTACATCCACCCGAGGAAATAGAGTGGATGTGCAGAGACTATCTCCCTCATCATCTTATAAACCTCTATTAAGTCGCATCTCATCCTCCTCCGCTCTAAAGAGAAAAGCCCCAGCTCCCTCAACCTTTCCTCATTTCTTGATTTTCAGAAGGCGTTTGACAAGGTACCTCACAAGAGGTTATTGCAGAAGGTCAGGGGGCATGGAGTTGGGGGTAGGGTGTTAGCATGGATAGAGGATTGGTTGTCAAATAGGAGGCAGAGAGTGGGGGTTAATGGGTGCTATTCAGATTGGCGGTTGGTGACTAGTGGAGTGCCCCAGGGGTCGGTGCTGGGGCCTCAGCTATTTACCATTTATATAGATGATCTGGAGGAGGGAACCGAGTGTATGGTGTCGAAATTTGCTGATGACACCAAGATTGGTGGAATGGCAAATTGCGCGGAGGGTGTGGAGAGTCTGCAGAAGGATCTAGATAGGCTGGGCGAATGGGCCAGGAACTGGCAAATGGAATTTAATGTTGGCAAGTGCGAGGTGGTCCACTTTGGTAGGAATAATGGTAGGAAGGACTACTACTTACGTGGCGAAAAACTGCAGCAGGAGACGGTGCCGAGGGACCTCGGGGTCCTTGTGCATGAGTCGCAAAAACCCAGCCTGCAGGTGCAGCAGGTGGTCAGGAAGGCTAATGGGATGCTGGCCTTCATAGCGAGGGGGATTGAATATAAAAGTAGGGAGGTCTTGCTGCGGCTGTATAGGGCATTGGTGAGGCCGCAGCTGGAGTACTGTGTGCAGTTTTGGTCGCCGCACTTACGCAAGGATATTTTGGCCTTGGATGGAGTGCAGAGGAGGTTTACTAGGCTGATACTGGAGTTGAGGGGGTTGAGCTATGAGGAGAGGCTGAATAAACTAGGCTTGTACTCGTTAGAGTTTAGAAGAATGAGGGGAGATCTCATTGAGACGTATGAGATGATGAATGGGATGGATAGGATAGAGGTGGAGAGACTCTTCCCGCTCAGAAAGGACAGTAGGACTAGGGGGCACAGCCTCAAGATAAAGTGGGGGGCGGTTTAGAATGGAGTTGAGGAGGAACTTCTTCACTCAAAGGGTGGTGAATCTCTGGAATTCTCTGCCCGTTGAAGTGGTGGAGGCTGCCTCGCTAAATATTTTTAAGACGTGGGTTGATGGGTTTTTGATAAGCGAGGGGATTAAGGGTTATGGGGAGAGGGCGGGAATGTGGAACTGAGCCACGACAGATCAGCCATGATCTTATTGAATGGCGGGGCAGGCTCGAAGGGCTAGATGGCCTACTCCTGCTCCTATTTCTTATGTTCTATGTTCTTATGTTCTTATTCCTCATTCCAATTTACACTTGCCCTGGAACAGCCAGGATTAAAACAAAGACATTGCGTGGCATTGATATAATTGCCAGAAGTCAATGGGGACGCAGCTGTTTATATATTCATGTATTCAGTAGAATTGGCAGAGAGGGGAGGCTTGCTTTTGTTCTGATCAGAATTAATTTAAATTGAAAGGTGCTTTGAAGCAAGTGGAACTTGTCAAGTGTTTATTGTGGTTCCCAATTATGTGGAAACTGCCAACTCCTGGTCACATATATTAATCTGCATCAAACACTTGCATTTTCTAGCTTGTAAATATCGTGGTATTGTTAAACTGATTTTTGAAGCCACTGCCTAGTCTTCAAAAGGGATAAAGAGTAATAAAGCAAGCACACATTCCGTGAGCTGAGGATTCGATACATTTCTCGATGATGGTGGGGTTATTATAGATTCCCTGCAGTGCAGAAGGAGGCCATTCGGCCTACTGAGTTTGCTCCCACAACAATCTCATCCAGGCCCCATCACCGCAACTCCACACATTTACCAATCCCTCTAACCTACGCATCCTGGGACATGCAGAGGCAATTTAGCATGGCCAAACACTTAACCTGCACATCTTTGACTGTGGGAGCAAACTAGAGGAAGCCCATGCAGACACAGGGAGAATGTGCAAATTCTACACAGTCAGTAACACAACCAGGAATCGAACCCAGGTCTCTGGAGCTGTGAGGCAGTAGTGCTAACCGTTGCGCCACCATGTCTCCCATATTAATTGTGTTAAGTTCTACAAAGTTTATGCAAGTCTTATTCTGATTTAGTCTAAGGTGAGCTCACAGACTCGAAATGTTAACTCTGCTTCACTTTCCAGAGATGCCTTGCAGCGTTTTATTCTTCATTTCATATTTTCAGAAGCACTTCGCTTTCGCATAAAAATGAAGCAACTTGACGGTTTGCCCCCAATCGATTTATTTCCCCCACCCCACTCCACTATGCTGAAAGCAATTGCACACCAGAGAATTGCAAACTGGGGCGGCACGGTGGCACAGTGGTTAGCACTGCTGCCTCTCAGCGCCAGGGACTCTGGTTCAATTCTGGCCTGGGATCACTGTCTGTGTGAAGTCTGCACATTTCTCCCTGTGTCTGCATAAGTTTCCTCCTGGTGCTCCAGTTTCCTCCCACACTCCAAAGATGTGTGGGTTAGGTGGATCGGCCATGCTAAATTGCCCTTTAGCGTCAGGGGGATTAACAGGGTAAATATGAGGGGTTACGAGGACAGGGTCTGGGTGGGATTGTTGTTGATGCAGAGTTGATGGGCAGAGCAGCCTCCTTCTGCACTGTAAAGGTTCTATGATGCCATATTTAAATCAAATTTAAAAAAAAGAAAGCACATACATTTAGATTGCATTACATCCTCAAGAAGTTCTGAAGGTTTCACAGCCAGCAGGGACAAAATAGTTTTGAATTATAAACCAGTTGTAACGTAGGAAACACAGCAGTCAGGCATAGCAAGATCCCATGAACAGCAGCGAGCTAAATGACGGTATCATTTCCGAACCATTGATTCAGGATAATTCTGGCCAAAACACTGGAACAATTGTTTTGTTCTTCAACTTTTGTCAAGTGATCTTTCCCATTCACCACAGAGGGGGCAAAGAATCCCACTTATATCAAGACAGCACCATTGGCAGGACACCAATCCATTGGGTTCCTGTCCCACTCCACTGCAGTGACCATGACCTTTTGGCAAAGGGAGAAGAGCACCCAGAGGAAGCAAGACTGGAAAATCAGGTGGGAGATCACGATGTATTTGTATCTGCACGGGAATCCTCCGAGTGCTCTGCTTTCCTCCTGCAGTCCACAAATCTACAGGTTAGGTGGAGTGCGCATGCTAAATCGCTCCTTAGATGCGCAGGTTTGGTGGCTTGGCCATGGTAAATGCGTAGGGTGAAGGGATAGGACTAGGGTAAGGAACTCTATCGGAGAGAATCATTGCAGACTGGATGGGTCAAATGGTCTCCTCCTGCACTGCGGGGATTCAATAATTCCTTACGTTCAATTTATCAGGTGAAAATAAGTCGTATTGACTGAATCAAGTGAATTTGATAATGACTACTGCTTTGGCCATTCACTTAACTGTGAAATGAAGCAGCTTAAATGGTTAAAATGAAAGCTTGCTTAATTGTCAGCATGATGGCACAGTGGCTAGCACTGCTGCCTCTTAGTGCCAGGGACTTGGGTTTGATTCCCAGCTTGGGTCACGATGCGGAATCTGCAGGCATGTTCTTCCCGCGTCTGCATGGATTTCCTCCGGGGGCTACAGTTTCCTCCCACAGTCCAAAAGACTTACTGGTTAGGTGCATTGAGCATGCTAAATTCTCCCTCAGTGTATTTGAAGAGGTGCCGGAGTGTGGTGACTAGGAGATTTTCACAGTAACTTCATTGCAGTGTTAACGTAAGCCTACTTGTGACACTAATAAATGGAAACAAAGCTTAAAAGAGAACTTCACTGCTCATTCAGACACGTCTTCTGAGAAATAGAAGAAATACAAGTAGAAATCACTGAAATCCAGCATGTGCCATAGTGATGGAAGAGGACGCAAACAGCAAGGTTTGTGACTGTCATTATAAAAGTAGCTTTGGGTCAGTATATTCAATTCCTATCATAGATGGATGCTTGGATCACTAATAGGAGTGATGTTCGCTACCACATCACTAAAATGTTGCCCGATTTCAAGTTGTTAGAGGGATGGCGCGGTGGCACAATGGTCAGCACTGCCGCCTCACAGCTCCAGGGACACGGGTTCGATTCCCAGCTTGGGTCACTGTCTGTTTGGAGCTTGCACATCCTCCTTGTGTCTGCATGGGTTTCCTCCAGGCGCTTCGATTTTCCCCCACAGTCCAAAGACATGCCGGTTAGGTGCACTGGCCACACTAAATTCTCCCTTAGAACAGGCGCTGGAGTGTGGCGACTCGGAGATTTTCACAGTAACTACATTGCAGTGTTGATGCAAGCCTGCATGTGACACTAATATAGCTCTTACAGCTAAAGGGATATGGGGGTGCAGGGCGGGGGAAATCAAAATATTGAATTCGAAGATCAGCCATGATCAAAATAGATGGTGCAGCAGGCTAGAAGGGCCAAGTGGCCTACTCCTGCTTCTAATTTCTATTACTGAACCTCAATGTTATACAGCCATAATGAATTTCTAACAGTTCGATATATAAATTGCTAGACTTTTTAAAAAAACCATAGGGAGCGTAATCTCATCTGTAGAGGTTGCACTTCTCAAGGACAAACAAGAACAAATACTGGGTGCAAGCCCAAACACAACAGCTCCCTCCTTAACCAAGTAGCTGCCTCTTGATTATAACCTTGTTGTAATGGGCAGTTGCCAGTCCCAAAGGGCTGGTGCCAGTCTGAATCCATGTTGACATGCATCTGAAGCAAACTGCACTGATGCTTGGCCTCATTGCTCTCTGTTCTGGCTGCTGACTAGGGATTCATTTTAAATTAAAATGCAACAGAAAGCAGAGAGGTATTTTAAACCGATTAAATGGCAGACATGTAGGTGGCCAGGCAACATACACTTCCGGAACGGGCAGAATCCTCAAAAGAGAGTCTGGAGCTGCTGTGTTGGGAAAAGCTGAAATCTGGTACGCACACAGTAGGTGCAATAAAAGCATTTGTCTGCTTTGAGCAGACCTGTATCACAGATGGGACATCTCAGAAAAGAAACACGTCAGGGAGAAAATTCATATATTCCTGAGAGCAGAATTGGCAACTCTGGGCAAATATCAGGAGTTTGATTTATAAGAAAAAGAGGGAGAACACTGAAACCCATGTAAACAAATGGAGCAGTGTTTACTTTTCACAGAGACACATTAAAAGGCTGACTCTAAATGGGCAAGACCAAGGCAGGTTCCCTCCCAAACCTGCTGGAAGTCCATCAGTTTAATACACAGCCAGGAAATGCTAGCCAGGCACAAGTGTGTGGCAGTCAATAATGTTTATCTATAACTGAGGGGAAGGATAAGGGTAATGTTGGAGAGTAGGTACGGATAATGATAAACATTAGGACAAAAATCTCAACTGTCACTTATGAAAGAACCAAAATAGCTTTTGCACGGTGGGGGGGGTCACCATTCAGCCCTGGTTCTCCAAAAGAGCAATTCGCAAAATCTCTGACGCTTCCCTGTAGCCCTGCAATTTTATTTCCTTTTTCAGATAACAAACCATTTCTCTGCTGAAAGACTCAGCTGAACCTACCTCCACCACACTGTCAAGCAGCACTTCCCAGGCCCTAACCACTCGCTGTGTGAAAAAACACAAGACCACAGGAATTAGGAGCAGAAGTAGGCAAGTTCAACTCTTCAAGCCTGCTCCGTCATTCAATCAGATCATGGCTGATCTCTCCTTAGGTTCCATCCCACCTCCCCACCTGTTCCCACATCTATTTATTTAAAATCAGAACTATACCTACCTCCTTGAAACCATTCAATGATTCAAACTCCACTGTGCTATGGGGCAGTGTGTTCCACAAATTCACCATCCTCTGCGAGAAGGAGTTCCTCCTCATCTCAGTATTAAACCTACCGCCTGTCAACCTAACCTGTGACCTCTTGTTCTCGATTGACATTCACATAATCAATTCCTGTTAAAAATTTATATACCTCAGTAAGATCCCCATTTTCCTCATGTCACCATTGCTTCTTCTGCCAATTACCTCACATTTATCTCCACTGCTTCTTGAGCCTTCTCCAACTGGGAGGTGTTTCTGCATCGCCTGCATGATTTTGAACTCCCTTGTCAAGTCCCCTCTCTTCGCCAAAGAAAACAGACCCAACTTCACCAATCAGGCTAGGCCACTGAAGTTCCTCATTTCTGGAACCATTGTCCCAAATCTTCCATGCCTTCACACATCCCTTCGAAAGAGTGGTGCCCAGAACTGGACCCAATACTTGAGGCAGAACCACTGTTTTATACATAACCTTCTCATTTTTTTATTCTAAGCTCTTATTGATAAACCCAGAATGTGAAATGCTGTATTAACTAATCTCTCAACCTATCCTAATACCTTTAATGATTTATGTACAAAAAGATCCAAATCCGTCTGCTCCTGCCCTTACTTTAGAATTGCACCTATTTACATTGCCCTTTATTATAAATTGTGACCAGCAGACCAAGGTCTAGATCATTAGCACCTATCAGGGAGAGCAGGGATCCTAACACCAATGAGAAGCTCCCCTGTAAACCTTTTTGCATTCCAAATTAAAAAACCATTCCCCACTAATCTTTGTTTCCTGTCAACACTCAGCTCCTTCTGCATCTACAGCGCTACTGTCCTTTTTATTCCACGAGTTCTAACTTTGCTCACAGGTCTGTTCTGCAGCACTGTATCAAACACCTTTTGGAAGTCCACATACGTCACATCAACAGCATTACCCTCATCACGCCTCTCTCTTACCATAAAAGCTCCAGCAAGTTACTGAAATATGATCTTCCCTTAACAAATCCTTCATTAACTTGCTGGAATTTATCTACCCAACCATGACTGTGTCTTTGTCTTTTTCTTTCTCCCCTGGGTGGCACAGCGGTTAGCGCTGCTGCCTCACAGCACTACAGACCCAGGTTCAATTCCAGCCTCAGGTCACTGTCTGTGTGGTGTTTGCACATTCCTCCCCCGTGTCTGTGTGGGTTTCCTCCAGATGCCCTGATTTCCTCCCACGGTCCAAAGATGTACCGGTTAGGTTGATTGGCCATGATAAATTGATTCTAGTGTCAGAGTAAGCAGTGGGGTAAATGTTATGTGAATAGGGCCTGGGTGGGATCATGGTTGGTACAGACTAGATGGGCCAAATGGCCTCCTTTTACACTGTAGGGATTCTACGATGGTCAAGAGGCCAGAATCAGAGGAGCTGAGCTATCTCAATAGGAGATTAGAGACACAAAGAGGGTCGAGGCCTCAGTGGGGTAAAACAAGAATGTGAATTTTAAAACTGAAGTGCTGCTTAAGGAGGAGTTGGCTAGTTAGCATAGGGCTGATGAGGCAGGGGTAGCGTAGAGGGCAGGGTCAGGGCGCAAGGGTTTTGGGTGACCTGAAGTTTAGAGGATAGAATGTGGGAGGTCAGCCAGCAGTGGGTTGGAATAGTCCATTCTGGAGGCAAGGTAAGGTCGCCATAGTCCCAGATTGGACTATTCCATAGGCCTTGGAGGGGGAGAGCTGACTGGTGATGATTTAACTTGAGGGTCACCAAAGCTCAGGCGAGGGGCAAGGCTGAGAAGGTGGGGCCTTCATGGATACCCCCAGGAATTGAACCCATGCTATTGGTGTCACTGCATCATGAACCAGCTGCCCAGCCAACTAAGCTAATCTAAGGATGGCTGATTTTCCTGACCAGTATTTGGTTTTCCTAGGATTCTTTCCAGATGCTGTCACAAAGTACTTTGCTTAAGAGATTTGGGGAGCTCAGTCCCATGATGCTACCCTTCAAAACTGCTGAAGCGGATAAAAGTCTCAGGAAAAGTCTGATATATATAGTCTGATTGCTCGGTACACAAAGCCATCTCTTAACTCAAAGAGAAGTTGACAGAATGATGGATATATCAGCAAAATGGAACTTCCAATCACTTGCTAAAATAGAAAGAATGTCACCAGAATGATTGTACATCAGATCCCATTTCAACAACAATTTAAAAAGCAGTCCTTAGAATTTCACTGGTGGGGGAGGAGAGGGAGCTTACATACACCATGGATGCCAGCTTCAGAATACTTGGGCACCATCTTGCAAGGCACCCGATCTGCCAGTGAACCGGAAGACCTCCTCCCACCCCCTTCCCCACACCATCAGTGGCAATCAGTCCCCCCACACCAACACGGGTCACTGCATCAGGGCATCAGGATCCTCCTGATGAGTCACCTGCCAGTCCTTCTGCAAACCACCCCTGGCCATGCAGAGGTCCTCCCACCACCCCCAACCTCCACCCCTTGCTCACATTTTCCCCTTCCCATTGTGCAAACCTCGCCCTGCCATAGCCCCACTCCCACTCTCTTTGCACTGCCCTGGCATACACATGGTGCCCAACTGGACACTGTCAGGGTGCCAGGATGTGATGCCTTGACAACTGGGGAACTTAAATGTAATGAAATGGATGCCATCTGGAATAAAAAACTACCAGTCTATTGTAAAATCCTATCAGATTCACCAATAGGGGAGAGATATAAAAGAGCCCAGGGGGCAATTTTTCACTCAGAGGGTGGTGAGCGTCTGGAATGAGTTGCCAGAGTAGTCATAGAGGCAGGTACAATTTTGTATTTTATAAAGCATTTTAGGTATAGAAAGATATGAGCCAAATGCAGACAATTGGGACTAGCTTAGTGGTAAAAACTAGGCAACATGGACAAGTTGGGCCGAAGGGCCTGTTTCCTCTATTACTCTATAAGAGTAAGGCAATCTATTGTCATTCAGTTTGGGTTATGTGAGATTCCGGACACACAGTAATGTGATAGACTCTTAACTGCCCTCTGAAATGGTCCAGTTAGCCACTCAGTTGCAATCAAGTGAGTGGTTCTTGGACAATAAATGTTTGCCAGCAGCATTCGCATTCCACGAATAAAGAATAAAATGCATTTATAGTCGGTGCAGAAATCGAGGTGGCACTGTTCAGTTTTTCAGGCGATCAAAATATTGAAAAAGAGAGATGTGATCATTTTGTGGCAAATCGATTCTAGTCATCAAAGCTGCTACCTTAAAGGCCCAACATTGCCTCCCCTCTTTTGATGCCTTTGTCCCAAGCCAATATCATATATCCTTCCCTGTCTCAAATGAGAGAATAAATAGTCTTCTATCAGAATAGAACGAGACATGAAAAGAGTGGAGAAGACAAATTTGAAGACTTTAAAGTATCTTTTGTTCCTCGGAGAGAAACTTCTCATCCGTGCTGCTTGCTTTTTCAATGACAATGATAGACAGAGAACAAGCAGGGCACCTTTGACATGCTCCTGAGCATTGTGTGGACTAGTGATCTAGCATTCCAATGCTTTAATCCACCCGAGGCACCGTCCTCATGTCTCAGTTACATAGTCGGACACCAATTTTGTACAGGGAGCATGGCACGGATATCTGTCTTGAAGGCGGTTCCCAAATAAACAGTTCCACGAAAGACAGTTTAAATCTTTTTGGCATTTTTTGTGCAGACTGGGGATTAAAACTCAAAAACACTTTTAATGACCATTTTTATCAAAAAAAAAGGTGCCAGTAATCTGCCCGGGTAGTGCAAGAGGATTAGAATTATTGACTGGGATATGCATGAGTGCACCTGATCACAAGTCACTTAACTGTCTACCAACCCACATCAAACAATCTCTTCATCGGTGATGGGCAAGTTGAGGCAACTTCTTGCTGCCCTTGTACTGCAACCTTTCGTTGATCTCTCAGAGGTCATCTATTTCTTATTCCTGGCACAGAATAGGGGGCAGCACGGTGGCACAGTTGTTAGCACAACTTACGTTTACCAGTGTGAATGAAACAAATTGTTTTACTTGAAAATTCCTATCCACTTATGAAATTATAAAACTTTCAGTGCTAGGGATTAGCAGACATTAAATAGGGAGTCAGGTTGGAGTTCAGGCCTGTTACTACAGCAGACTCAAGAATGACATAAAAGCCCGCTGAGTGATCATCCGTTATTAATCCCTGACTGCAATTTCCATGTGTTGAGGTTTTAAAACGGTTTGGAAGGCAGAGCAGGATCATCATCACTCAAAACAGGAAGCGTAACAGGTAAATGTCTGGTTTTGTTTGACTGACTCATCCTTATCCTGGCTGAAGCTCCTCGGGGAAAAAAAAGAAATATTTACTCAGAATCCTTAGATAAGCATGACCTTAATCTAGATCACCTACAGCCTGCCTGTCACAGGGTTCAGAATGCTGACAGTTGCAATGCCAAGTTGTGTTTTGTCTAGTCAACGTAGATTGCGTTGCTGGTTGGGGTTATTGTAGGTGCATGTTGCAAAGGGTACAGTTCAGAAATAAATGTATTCTCGAGTTAGAAGTTTTTTTAAATTTCGAGGTTTATTTATTAGTGTCACAAGTCGGCTGTGAAGATTTATTTATTAGTCTCACCAGCCACTGTAAAAGATTGTCCAGTTGCCAAACCCCAGAGCCTGTTTGGTTACACAGAGAGAATTTAGCACAGCCAACGCACCTAACCAGCATGGGTTTCGGACTGTGGGAGGAAACCGGAGCACCCAGAGGAAACCCATGCAGACATGGGGAGAACATGCAAACTCTACACTGACATGGGGAGAATACAGTAAAAAGTCTGACAACACCAGGTTTTAGTCCAACCTATTTATGGAGAGTTCTGGCCTCAGAACTCTCCATAAATAGGTTGGACTAAAACCTGGTGTTGTCAGACTTTTTACTGTGTTTACGCCAGTCCAACGCCAGCATACCCACATCATGGGGAGAATACACAGATTCCGCACAGACAGTGACCTAAGCCAGGTTTCGAACCCTGGTTCCTGCTGTTGAGGCAGCAATGCTAACTACTGTGCCACTCCCCAAATAAAGCAATTAATCTGCTATAGTTGTAATAAAGTCCCTAAGTTATCTAAATTACGATGATTTGCAACCTCTCGAGGAGAAATTATTTTTGGTTTGAAATGCAATAGTGTAATAGTTGGCAATACATTGGAAAATATAACCATAGGATGTTTGATTCGGAGAGTATATCTCCTCCTATAGCGTTCATCCCATCTTCTCTCCCCCCCCGCCACCATCTCACCCTCACCTCCCCCTCAAATGATTTCTAAACCTCTAGGGAGGAGGAGAAGGATTGGTTTCCATAGTAATGTCACCATACTAGTAATCCTTCCAGGACGTGAGGTTCAAATCCCACTGTGGTAGCTGGTGGAATTTAAATACAATTAATTAAATCTAGAATTGAGATTAATTCTTAATAATTGTAGGAGTATGAAACAATCAAAAGTCAAGTAGGTACACTTAGGGAAATTCATTCAGGGAAGGAAATCTGCCATCCTTACCTGGTCTGGCCCTCCATGTGACTCCAGACTTGTAGCAATGTGGTGAAGCCACTCAATTTCAGGGCAATTAGCAATGGGCAACAAATGCTGACCTTACCAGGGATATCCTGAATCAGAAAAAAATTACAGCTACAAATGGAGCACTAGGACACAGGTTGGGAGGCCAAGGTTGTACTCCAGAAGCTTTAGGCTTTATGCTAGGTCCCCCACACTTTGTACCTAGAGAAACCTGGTTTGCACGCTGAGATTTCAGATTATATGCTGCACTACAGTGACTGCTCCAGTTTCTCGGAGACTCCAAAACGTCGACCTTTAACATTATTTGCTGAGCTCAGAGCTAAATGGACAGTGAAGAAACAGGACTGTGTTTATTATCATCACAAGGTGATGAAATGCAAATGGTGAATTACAGCAGCGATCGAATTGCAGACTAGGACAGCAACTTGGTTTACTGCGATCAAAACTATTCGAAATGACAGAGTCTTATAGAATCATGCAATCCCTACAATGCAGAAGGAAGCCATTCGGCCCATCAAGCCTGTACCGACCACATCCCAGGCAGACCCTATTCCCATAACCCCACACATTTACCCTACTAATTTGCCTGACACTAACGGGCAATTTAGCATGGCTAATCAACCTAACCTGCGCATCTTTGGACTGTGGGAGGAAACAGGAGCACCTGGAGGAAACCCTTGCAGACATGGGGAGAATGTGCAAACTCCACAGAGTGACCAAGACCAGAATTGAACCTGGGTCCCTGGTGCTGTGAGACAGCAGCGCTAACCACTGTGCCACCCATTACCCCGATAAGATGCACAGACATAAGATAAGATTGCTGAATAATAATAGCGTGCAATGAGGTCTTTAAATTCCTCTATGTTAAAATACTTTGGAGCCAATCGTGGAGAACTTATTTTTGGTTTGAAATCATAAGTTACTGTGGCGGCCAACATGTTGGAAAATGTGGAAACAGGTCCCTCAACTTGGGGATCTGCATCTCCTCCTCCAACACTCACTCCGCCCCCTTCAGGAATGGAGATTCTGGACACAGATACATGGCGAGTGACGCCAAACATCCAAATATATAGGCGGGCACAAATAAAGTGTTTCAATGGTTTGTATGTGATCAACAAGAAAAGTTGATTTGTCATTTAGCAAAAAGGGCTTCCATACATTGTGAGCAGTATCACAGTCAAACAACCCTAATTCATATTGGATGCAGCAACTGTGTGGCATTGTTCACCCAAAACTGAATTGTAGACCAGTCGGTACAAAATGAACAAGAATGTAAATTTCTGCAAAAACGATGCTCCAAAGGAGATTTGATTTATTATTGTCACATGTATTGGAACACAGCGAAAAGTATTGTTTCTCAGACAAAACATACTGTTTATCAAATACATAAGGGAGAAGGAAAGGAGAGGGTGCAGAATGTAGTGTTATAATCATAGCTAAGATCAGTTTAATATATGGGGACAAAGTGGAAAGGGTCAAGAGTTTCAAGTTTTTAGGTGTCCAGATCACCAACAATCTGTCTTTGTCCATCCATGCTGACACTATAGTAAAGAAAGCCCATCAACGCCTCTACTTTCTCAGAAGATGAAGGAAATTTAGCATGTCAGCTACAACTCTCACCAACTTTTACAGATGCACCATGGAAAGCATTCTTTCTGATTGTATCACAGCTTGGTATGGCTCCTGCTCTGCCCAAGACTGCAAGAAACTACAAAAGGCATGAATGTAGCCCAATCCATCACGCAAACCAGCCTCTCATTCATTGACTCTGTCTACACTTCCCGCTGCCTCGGCAAAGCAGCCAACATAATTAAGGACCCCGCACACCTCGGACATTCTCTCTTCTACCTTCTTCCATTGGGGAAAAGATATAAAAGTCTGAGGTCACGTACCAATCGACTCAAGAACAGCTTCTTCCCTGCTGCCATCAAACTTTTGAATGGACCTTTCTTGCGTTAGTTTGATCTTTCTCTACACCCTAGTTATGACTGTAACACTACACTCTGCACTCTCTCCTTCCCTTCTCTATGGACGGTATGCTCTGTCTGTACAGTGTGCAAGAAACAATACTTCTCGCTGTATGCTAATACATGTGACAATAATAAATCAAAATCAGAGAATAATAAATAAAGGATATAATACATTCAAAAATCTGATGGCAGCAGGGAAGAAGTTGTTCTTGAGTCAGTTGGTACACATTCTCAGACTTGTGTATCTTTTTACCAACGGAAGAAGGTGGAAGGTATGCCCCGGATTGCGTGGGGTCCTTGATTATGCTGACTGCTTTGCCGAGACAGAGGGAAGCATTCATGAGGGATTCATCAATAATCTGTACTGCATCACAAAGCAATGGATAAAGATAAATATTATGAACAGCTCCGCTTGTGTTCAGGTGATTTTTTTTTGGTAATAACAGCTTGGAAAGTAAACATCTCCCCCTTATCACAACATAGCTGACTTCCATCATTGTTCTAACCATCAAGATCTCTCCTCTCAGGCTGCCTTTCAGTCACTAATCCTCCATTCAGACTCTCACCCACTATTTAAATCTAACTCACTGTCTAGACTTTTAATGAGCTGAGAAGTCGAGCTGACCATTGGGAAGGCTGTGTGCTGGGGAAATAAAATTTTATGGTGAGCTCGTGGCAGAATCAGCACCAAGGTCGCAGAGTGTAAAACTCAGTACTCTGAACTGCTACACCATCATGTCACTGAAGCAGAACTGAGGAACAGCAGGAGCCATCACCATACATTTGTTGGACACTAAAACACAGTCACTTACTTTATGTCAAACTCCTTGAGTGCTTCTGTCAATTTTCCCCGAATTATACTTCATCGGATTCTCTTAGTGTGAAGTCCAGTGGGTAACCAGAATGTAGTCTAGTGATTAATATCACCAAGCAAATTGTTTTTAAGAAAAGAAATTATGAGAATATTTCATAGAATCCCTATTGTGCAGAAAGAGGCCATTTGGCCCATCATGTCTGTTCCGACTCATTGATTGAGGATTCCACTCAAGATCTTTCCCATGAATTATCCCGCTAATTCCCCTAACCTGCATCAACCAGCATGGCCCCAGTCAATCCAACCTGCACAGCCTTGGAGTGTGGGAGGAAACCCACGCAGACACAGGGAGGACGTGCAAATTCCTGACAGATAATCACCCAAGGCTGGAATCGAACCCAGGGTCCCTGGCACTGTGACAGTAAGAACACCAGGTTAAAGTCTCTTAACAGGTTTATTTGGTAGCATGAAGTTTGAGAGCACTCTTCCGTCATCAGGTGCAAATTACAACAACAAAAAAATCTGCAACTGCAAATGAAGTTAGCAGAACTAACTTATTCAACACGGAAGGGAGAAACCAAGGTCGGAATTCTCCGGACTCGCTCATCTCGCTACAAGCGGGAACAGAGAATTTGGCACTCAGCCAAATTTCCATTCATTGCAGCGGGACTGGAGAATCCCAGCTAAGCAAGAGATCGGAGAATTCCTGCCCTGCAGATTGAAGTCGGCCCATTTCAGTTCCTTGCGCAGTGGAATTTGAACAATCTCAAAATGCAGAAAGCAAAAATTCTTTGCCAAAAGTTTATTCTGATCACAGAGGTTCTCTGAAATTTTTTCACTCTGAAAAAGTTATTCGCATTAATAAATGAAAACCAACACAGCTTTGTTTACAGCGACTCATACCCATTGACTTTAAGTCATTCAAACTGGTTTTTAATCACAGCTTGGCATGGCTCTCACTCTGCCCAAAACTGCAAGAAACTACAAAAGGTCATGCATGTAGCCCAACCCATCAGCCTCCCATCCAGCGACCGTCTACACTTCCCACTGCCTCGGCAAAGCAGCCAGCATAATTAAGGACCCCACACACCCTGGACATTTTATCTTCCACCATCTTCCATTGGGAAAAAGATACGAAAGTCTGAGATCACGTACCAATCAGCTCAAGAACAGCTTCTTCCCCGCTGCCATCAGACTTACCTTGCATTAAGTTGATCTTTCTCTACACCCTAGCTACGACTATAACACTACATTCTGCAATCTCTCCTTTCCTTCTCTATGAACGGTATGCTTTGTCCGTATAGGACGCAAGAAACAATACTTTTCACCGTATGCTAATACATGTGACAATAATAAATCAATTCAAAGATAACAAGAGGGCTGAGGAAGGCAATGTTGCAGACACTGTGCATATTGATACGATTTTGGTTAAGAGCCAGAAAGAATTTCCTGAAATGGTTGTTTGTTAGAGAAGAGGGAAGCATACAACTGGTACCCCCAAGGAATCAACATTAGGAACATCGCACCTTTTGATACATATTAAAGAACTGGACGTGTTCAGACGCGGGATCAGTTAGCAGTCTGCAGAGGACACAAACACAGCAGAGAACAAAGAAAATAATAGCACACTTCAAGAGGACATAACCAGACTGGTAAAGACATAGGCTGGGATTTTCCAGCCCCGTCGGCCATCAGGATCTTCCAGTCCGCTGAAAGTTAATGGATCTTTGATTAGCTCCCCGTAACAGGTCTGAGTCCAGAAAATGCCACCTTTACACTACAACAGCTACACAGAAACCAGTAATTCAGCTCAATACTAACTTTTATATGCTGTATTTAGGCCTCCTCAAATTTTAATTTTCTTCGTCCAGCATTTCCCATATCCTTATTTTAGTTTATCTCACATACATGCATTAACTTCCTCTTAAAACATCAATGTCATCAGCTTCAGACACTCTCCTGTGCTAGTGAGTTCCACATATTCTCACCATTATATAAAGAAATTCCCTGACTTGTGTTCCCCTTCTTATTCTGGACTCACCCACAAGTGAAAACAGGTTTGATATGTATCACTCTGTCAACCACCTTGATCATTTTAAAGACTTCTATCAGGTCTCATCTTATTCTTTTCTAGCGAAAGAGTCCGTCTAAACTTCCCCAATAGTCACATGCGGGTAAAATCCTTGCGAATCTTAATCTTTCTCCAGTGCTTCAATGCCGAGGCCTCAAAGAACGACTTAACCAATGTTAAGAACATAAGAAATAGGAGCAGGAGTAGGCCATCTAGCCCTTCCAGCCTGCCCCGCCATTCAGTAAGATCACGGCTGATCTGAAGTGGATCAGTTCCACTTTCCCGCTTTCTCCCCATAACCCTTAATTCTCTTGTCTATCAGAAATCTATCTACCCGTGACTTAAATATATTCAACGAGGTAGCCTCCACCACTTCAACAGGCAGAGAATTCCAGAGATTCACCACCCTTTGAGTGTAGAAGTTCCTCCTCAACTCCAATCTAAACTGTACCCCTCCTCATTTTGAGGCTGTGCCCTCTAGTTCTGAACAAACGTGTCATTCCTCCCGGTTTTAGCATTTTATTCCGCTGGAAGTTAATCCCGGCATTTTGTTTCCACGATTTTACGGTCTCGTATCAACTTTCATTTGGCGATTTATATCTTGGCATTCCCTGATCACTTTGCTTTAGTTTCTTATCTTCCAAGAAGCAAAGGGCCTCTGTAAACCTCTAACTAAAATGAACCACCTCACACTTAGCTGCATTTAACTTCATTTGTTATCGATTGGTCACACACTCTACAAGCCTCTTCTTCTCCCTTTATTTGCTCTATCCCACAACTCTCAAGACCACAACCCCAGTTCCCAAGCCCAGATCATTTTTGAACACAGTGGGCAGCAGTGATCCCAGTGCGGATCTCCACAGGAAACCACTGTTTTCTGAAAAAAACAGTCTGAGAAATTCCTCTTATGGCCTATGCTATTTTGTGGCCACTCTTCAAACTCATCTGCAATCGGTCTGACACTTGTGTGAGCAAGCACATTCCCAATGAACACTAAAAACACAGCAGTTGTGGTCTTGGCTCCTGAAACACAGCCACAATGTTACAAGTGTCAATTGTGACCTGGGGCAAGCTAAGGGGAGCTACAATATTGAAGAAGACCCCAGAAAGCTTTTCTTGGTCCTTAAAAGTGCAGGTGGAGCTAAGAGTACAATTCTGATTGTATCACAGCCCCTTGGGGTCTGCCCAAGACTGCAAGAAACTACAGAAGGTCGTGAATGTAGCCAAATACGCAAACCAGCCTCCCATCCATTGACTCGGTCTACACTTCACACTGCCTCAGCAAAGCAGCCAGCATAATTAAGGACCCCACACTCCCTGGACATTCTCTATAAATGGTATACTTTGTCTGTATAGTGCGCAAGAAACAACACTTTCAGTGTATCCTAAATACGTGACAATAATAAATCAAATCAAAGACCCAGAAAACTTCAACTATAAAGTTTAAGTTTTTTTTAAATTAGTGTCACAAGTTGATTTACATTAACACCGCAACGAAGTTCTATGAAAATTTCCTAATTGCCACATTCCAGTGCCTGTTCAGGTAAACAGAGAATTTAGCATAGCCAATGCACATAACTAGCATGTCTTTCAGTTTGTGGGAGGAAACCAGAGAACACAGAGGAAACCCACGCAGACATAGGGAGAAAGTCCAAACTCCACACACAAATTGCAGTGCTGAACGCATTTAGATGGCACGGTAGCACAGCAGTTAGCACTGCTGCTTCACAGCTCCAGGGTCCTGGGTTCGATTCCTGGCTCGGGTCACTGTCTGTGTGGAGTTTGCACATTTTCCTCGTGTCTGCGTGGGTTTTCTCCGGGTACTCCGGCTTCCTCCCAAAGTCCAAAGATGTGCGGGTTAGGTTGATTGGCCATGCTAAGAAATTGCCCCTTAGTGCCCAGGGATGCATACGTTAGAGGGATTAGTGGGTGTAATATGTCGGGATATGGGGGTAGTGCCTGGGTGGGATTGTCTTCGGTGCAGACTTGATGGGCCGAAGGGTCTCTTTCTGCACTGTAGGGTTCTACGGTTCTATAGAAATGTTAATAGATATATTAAAAATAACGGCACTAAAAAAGACCCTGTGAGCATTTCAGGATGCCTCAATCTATCCCCAGAATAAAATGTGTGTCCTTCTAACAACTCCCTCATGGCACCTTCCCTTCCTTGCATTTCAAATGGAGACAAGAATTGAAAAAAAAACGCCAGGCTAAGTTAATCACTGAAATATTTCTATGCTAAATCTGGCAGCTCAATAATGCCAGCAGCACTGTAGGTAGAGAATCACAGCGTGGTAAAAACTGCCACAGGGTCACTCTCGGTTGTATGCATCAGCTCCCCATGCATGGCACCACTGAATAAACCTGTTTCCCCCTAAAGCTAGTTAAAGGATGATCAAAAGTGTAGAGAGCAGGTTTTGCAGCCTGCTACATGTTGCCTAAACGCATTCTCAATATAAACTAACCCAGAAAATAAATGCCGATTGGAAATAAAGGGCTATTAAAAAAAAACCTGATGAACTACTGCCCGAGAGAAACATGAGTGCTTGGTCATTTTTGTGTGACGTGATTCGTACAACCTCACTGCAGACTGGGTTTGTCTAAATGACACGAGAAATAATGGATTTCAGAAACCAAATCTTATTAACCTAAATGTTAACTAATTGTCACCCTTACACCCGGGAGGTGCCGAGCTTCGACAGGCAGCAGTCTATTTGTTATGGCTAGTCTAGCATGGCTCAATTTCTCTCCTCTGAGAAAATATCCGCAGCAAGCAGACACTCTCTACTGGAGATGAGCGACACTCGGAATTCAAAGGCAAATAAACCAGTGCTATAAGAGGTTGTTTTAATTTCCTAGATTTCACTTCTTTTGTAAAGAAACGCCGCAAGACAAATACTTCTGGGCCCTCGTGGGACACGCTCCCAGCGTAACCCTTTCAAGCTATTTCAAGATCGAAAGTGATAGTTCCACAAACTTATTAAACGTAGATCGTCTTCAATCAAGGCAGCCAGCAAAATAAAGTCTACCACAGCCTCAAACTCTGGGGAAATGTCTGCAGCTCTGAGCTAGCTCTTGCTCACGCAAAAAGCCCTCGGCTGCAAAAGCCTGTGCATCTTCCAGTTCGTTGAATTATCCTGGACAGTTTCAGGATCCATTCCTTTGTGTCTTTTAAAGACGTGAAATGCATTAAAATGTCATTTACAAGTCCTCTGCTGAAAGGATTTCCATATGGTAATCCCTCCTTTGCTCCTGACAGTTAGAAAGAAGTAACCATCGCAAAATGATATTTTTCCCCAGCCAATTTCTCCCCCACCCTCCAGTAAGTCGTCTCACAATACCAGGTTAAAGACCAACAGGTTTATTTGGAATCACCAGCTTTCGGGGCGCTGCTCCTTCATCAGTTGAGTGGGGAGGTAGGTTTCACAAATGCGGCATATATAGACAAAGACGCAATTGCAAGATAATGGTTGGAATGTGAGCCTTCTTAGGTAATCAAGTTGTTACAGGTACAGACAGTGTGAGCGTAGAGAGGGATAATCACAGGTTAAAGAGGTGTGAATTGACTCAGGCTAGGACAGTTAGTAGGATTTTGCAAACCCAGGCCAAATGGTGAGGGTTACAAGTATAGAATCATAGAATCCCTACAGTGCAGAAGGAGGCCATTTGGCCCATCGAGTCTGCACTGACCACAATCCTACCCAGGCCCTATTCCCGTAACCCCATATTTACCCTACTAATCCCCCTGATACTGGGGTCAATTTAGTATGGCCAATCAATCTAACCCACACATCTTTAGACTGTGGGAGGAAACTGAAGCACCTGGAGGAAACCCACACAGACACAGGGAGAACGTGCAAACTCCACACAGACAATGACCCAAGGCTGGAATTGAACCAGGTTCCTGGCGCTGTGATGCTGCAGTGCTAATTACTGTTCCACTGTGCGGCATGAACCCAAGATCCCGGTTGAGGCCATCCTCATGCACGCTGAACTTGGCCATCAGTTTCTGCTCAGCAATTCTGCATTGTCATGTGTCTTGAAGGCCACCTTGGAGAATGCTTCCCCAAAGATCAGAGGCTAAATGCACATGTCTGCTGACATGTTCCCGACAGGAAGGGTACACTTCTGCCTGACGATTGGCACACGCTGTCCATTCATCTGTTGTCGTCACCCTCCAATCATGCACTCAATCTTTCTGTGCATCTACATTGGCAACTGGTGTTTACCAATGGGATTTTACCACCGTGACATTCTATTCTTGATCTCACCTAATGGTTCACACGCTCACGTCCCAGCGTCTCTAGCCCAGAGACAGGTGATTAAGCCCTGACAGGACTACATTCACAAACCAGCCTCCCATCCATTGACTTGGTCTACACTTCCTGCTGCCTTGGCAAAGCAGCCAGCGTAATCAAGGACCCCACGCATCCTGGACATTCTCTCTTCCAACTTCTTCTATCGGGAAAAACATACAAAAGTCTGAGGTCTCGTACCAAATGACTCAAGCTTCTTCCCCGCTGCCATCAAACTTTTAAAAGGACCTACCTCGCATTAAGTTGATCTTTCTCTACACCTTAGCTACGACTGTAATACCACCTTCTGTACTCTATGAAAAGCATGCTTTGTCAGTATAGCATGCAAGAAACAATACTTCTCTCTGAAAACTAATACGTGACAATAATAAACCAAATCAAATCAAGATGGGTTTCCCGTTTTCTTTTCCCATCCAATCAGTCCCGGATGATGCGTTTTCTCACTAAACCATCAGAGAAACTAAATAGTTTGAAGTTCTGTAATCAAAAGTTTAAAACAAATACAAAATTTAACAAGAGTGGTGGGGTATAAGAAAGCAATTCAAATCATTGAGTGATGGTGGTGAATCTCTGGAATTCTCTGCCCGTTGCAGTGGTGGAGGCTACCTTGCTAAATATATTTAAGTCACGGGTAGATAGGTTTCTGATAGACAAGGGAATTAAGTGTTATGGGGAGAAAGCGGGAAAGTGGAACTGATCCACTTCAGATCAGCCATGGTCTTATTGAATGGCGGGGCAGGCTCAAAGGGCTAGATGGCCTACTCCTGCTCCTATTTCTTATGTTCCTCACGGAGTAAACTAGGGCCTTCCTTGTGACAATCTTTTCTTCAGAACACAAAAGGAGAAGTTCAGGAGACATTTGTGCCTTGATGATTCTTTTAATGAGCAAGTTGCATTTTGATCATGCAAGTTATTTAATCTTTAACCTCACTTGAGCCTCTCTGCTTCATGCCCAAACATACTTGCACACAGAGGAAATAACAAATCCTATGGTCAAGGGTCCCATCACTCAATTGACCCAAGAGCAATTCCCCCACCCACCCACCAAAGGCTATATGAAACTGGCCCATAGTTGGCACAGATATAATTGTGAAGTAACCTCCCCCTGCTAACTCAGCATCACACTTGTCTTAGCACAGTTTTACAGCATTAATGGTTCATCAGGGCATTTCATTAGCCCTAGTCCTCAAGCACTCAGTAATATTTATCTAATTGTGAAGCCACATTGGTTAGCTCATCAAACCATTGGCAGATTGCACATGTATGTTGTCTTTAAAAAGGTGATGTGAGCACTGGAAGATTACTTATGTGAAATGAGAGTTTTCAGGGAAGGACAGTATCATCACAATAGTATTGTGGCCATGGGTTTGTCCAGCACTTTCCTTGGGGGGTAGATGATTTATTTTATGTTCACTAGATTAGCATCTGGAATGAGAGGGTTGTTCTACAATAAAATGGAGTAGTAAACTGGGCCAGTGCATGCAGTGGCAGCAGTGTACAACAGATACACGATGCACATACTGTAGCAACTCACCAAGACTCCTTTGACAGCACCTTCCAAATACACAGCCATCTAGAGGGACAAGGACAGCAGATGCATGGGGACATCACCACCTGCAAGTCCCCCTCCAAGCCACTCACCATCCTGACTTGGAGCTACAGCACTACTTGCTCCCTATCACTAGGTCAAATACATGGAACGTCCTTAATTCTGGAAGTATCCACGTCAGGTGACTGCAGTGGTTAACCACCACTTTATCATTTAGTGATGGCAATTAATGCTAGCCTAGCTTAACCCACATCCCACAAAATAATTTAAAAAGTATTCTTTGGAATTTAGAGACCCAGAAAGTTGTTGGCAAGGTAAACATCGAGAAGTTGTTCCCTCTGGCTGGAGGATCTAGAAAGGTGCAGGTACAGTCTCTGGATAAAGGACTTAGCACAGAAACAAGGAGAAACTTCTTCACTCGGATGGTTGCGATTCTTCAGGACTGTCTACCCCAAAGGATTGTGGGTATACCATGAATTGGAAATGGTCAAGGCTGGGAAAGACATAGAAACCAGCAGCAGTAGTAGGCCATTTGGCCCTTTGAGCCTGCTCCACCATTCATTATGGTCATGGCTGATCACCAAATTCAATATCCACATTTCGGTCTTTCAAGGAATCAAGGAATATGGGGAAATGGGAGAGTGGAGTTGAGGCAGAAGGTCAGCCATCATCACTTTAATTACAAAGATAGTTTGAGGGCCAGACAGGATACTCCTGCTCCTTTTTCTTCCGTCTGAGGGAGACACATCATAAAGCTGGATTATTTTGTTAATACCAGTCATCGAAGATTCTGCACTGCACCTGGAGACACATTGACCAAAACTGCTCATCAAACCCCAGTTAGAAAATACATGCAATTTGCTGTTACGATTGAGTGCATTGCCTGAAAGAGTGCTGGAAACAAATCCAATATTAACCTTCAGAAAAGAATTGGATATAAAATTGAAAAGGAAGAAAGAAATGATTGGCTATGGGGATAGAGAATGGAGAGGAATGAAATGAATTGTTCCATCAAGGAGCTAGCACAGAAGTGAAGGGCTGAATGACCTCCAGTGCTACACCATTGTATGATTTTTAGAAAAGTTAGAGATACATGTCCATCATTTTGACCGAAAGTACTGCAATTTTTGAGAATTAGAATTATTATATATATTATTTTCCTTCCCTTCAATAAATATGTTGATATTTCAGCCCTAAATATAGGGCTGAAATGCCAATAATATTTAATATATTTAGGGCCGAAATGCCAATAATATTTAATATATTTAGGGCCGAAATGCCAATAATATTTAATATATTTAGGGTTGAAATGCCAATATATTTAGAGTCATAGAGGTTTACAGCATGGAAACAGTCCCTTTGGTCAACTTATCCATGCTGCCCAGTTTTTACCACTAAGCTCATCCCAATTGCCCACATTCGGTTCACACTTCTCGATACGAATCTTACCCAGATAACACTCTAAATGTTTTTGTTAAAAGACAAAATTGTACCCGCCTCTACTACTGTCTCCTGCAGCTCATTCCAGACACTCACCATTCTCTGAAAAAAAACTGCCCCTCTGGAACCTTTTGGATCTCTCCCCTCTCACTGTAAACCTATATTTGTGCTGAAATGTCAATATATTTATTGAAGGGGAGGAAAATAATCTAGTGTTCCTTTCATCATCGAGTTTCAAATCTATCAACCACTGCCACAGCCATGTTGTTGACGGTGTTGGAATATAAAACGAAACATGTTTTTGCTTCTGCTGTCTAGTGCATTACCGATTTATCTGGGCTGCACCATCGCTGCTGGAATTTATTTTTTAGAAAGAGACACCAGAAAAACAGCTGCCAACATTCCACAGGTCAGTGTCGACAGTTGCTTCCTCCAAGAGCAACCTGCCAATTGCACTGTTTTAAAACATGCCACATCACAGAAAGCAGCATGAGCAGACCCCCAGGGGAAGCCCAGAGGATTCAGGGAAGTGACGGGGGGGGGCTGTTGGTAAAATGACAACCTGTGGATCAGAAGTAACTCATGAGTTCTGTACAGCTGGCCAGGTGTTTGTATTTAATGCTGTGCTGGATTTGTCCACGGATGTTTCATTGACCCTGCAGTTTCTTTTAAAAAAATATCTGGTCTCGTAGAATCATTACGATGCGGAAGGGGACCATTCAATCTGCACTGACAACAATCCCACCCAGGCCCTATCCTCATGAATTTACCCTGATAATTTCCCTGTCAATTCAGTGTCAGTTCAGTGTCAATTCAGCCAATCAACCTAACCCCGCACATCTGCAGAGTGTGGGAGGAAACCCACGCAGACAGGGGGAGAATGTGCAAACTCCACAGTTACCCAAAGCCAGGATTGAATCTGGGTGCCCGGTGAGGTGAGGCAGCAGTGCCACCAGTGTTGTGGCTTCACTGGGAAAAATATTCTGAAGCCACCTTTACCTGGGAGGAGAACGCTCTTCGGTGGACTTGGTTACAGGAGAAGTACTTGGAAGTGGAGGAGTGGTGGCCTGTGCTCAGCACTGTTTATGTTATTCAATTAAAGGACTCGAGGGCAACCCTACAGGGACCCAGGTTCAATTCTGGCTTTGGGTAACTGTGGAGTTTGCACATTTTCCACCTCCCTGCGTGGGTTTCCTCCCACACTCGACAGATATGTGGGTTAGGTTGGTTGGCTAAATTGACACTTAGTGTCAGGGACATTATTAGTTGGACAGCCACACACTGGAGGCCGCAGTGGATCAAGAAGCTCTATTTGGGGAAAGGCGAGGAGTGGGCAGACTGTTGCCTTCTGTACCTTGTCTAATGAGAAAAAGGGAGTCGCTGTCAGACTATGATGAGAGCAAAAATAACTTGAGTTCACGTAAGGCTTTCCCAGTATTTGATACAGCCTCGCAATAATCTAGTGCTGGGGACACCTTACTAATGGAGTTAAATCACTGATTTTAAATCAATCCAAAAGCTTCAGATTTCACTTACTGTTTCTACTGAAGTCATTATACACAGTGTAAACATTGCCTTTTATTTTCATTGGGTGGAACAGAATCAATTGGCGGAACGAACATTGCTTGGATATTTTTATGCCTGATCTCCCAATGTGGCCTTTGTTAAATGACAGACGGGTGTTAAAAGTTGCTGACACTTTTTCCACCAAAATTACAGTAGGAGATTGAATCTCCTGACATCATGAAAGGTACTATAGAAACGAGTGGTCTCTCTAACTCTCACAGAAATGTTGCCCTGCACATGTGGCACAATGTCTTTCTGTGGCTTTGTGCAAACCAGTGTATATTTGTGGACGCGCTCTGGGGTAGAGGTTAGTTGCTGGCGGAAAATTGGTACTTTAAAATAGTGGAACAGGAGAAAAGCTGTACGAGCCACTTGTGTGTGGTCTTCCCTGGAGCAGGGATCGCAGAATGCCAAAGGTATTGAGCTGAGCACAACAAACGATTAAAGGTATTGGTTGAGCGAGACAGTAACAAATGATCAGCCATAGTGTAACAAGTCACATATATTCTGCAACTTCCATGAAAGATCCAACCTTTTAGAGTGGAGGTGAGGAGAAATTTCTTCACCCAGAGTGGAAGAGTCAGTTACTAGGGGGAACTGGTTTGAGGTGAGAGGGACAAGATTTAAAGGAGATATATGAGGCAGATTTTTTTTTACACATAGAGTTGTGGGTGCCTGGGACTCGTTTCCGGGGGAGGTAGTGAAAACAGATATGGTAATGACTTTTAAGGGGCACCTTGACAAATACATGAATAGGATTGGAATAGAGGGATACGGTCCTGGAAGGGTAGCAGTTGGGCAGCATGGTCGGTGCAGGCTCGGAGGGACAAAGGGCCTGTTCCTGTGCTGTAATTTTCTTTGGTGACTACGTGGAATTCACTACCACAGAATGTAGCTGAGGCCAAAATATTGTCTGATTTCAAGAAGAAATTAGATATAGCTCTCGGGGCTAAAGGGATCAGGGGATATGGGGGAGGGGGAGGGGGGGTTGAATCAGGATATTGAGTTCGATGATTAGCAATGATCAAAATGAATGGTGGAGCAGGCTTGAAAAGACCGAATAGCCTATTCCTGCTCTGAGTTTCTATCTGCTCTAACCACAAAGCCACAGAAGTTTGAAGCTCAGAGACATTCAATCTTCACTAGCACTTTGTGAAAGGAGTTTAAAACTAACTCCATGACACCGTTCTCTCTCCCCATAAGACCAGACCGATCCCAAACTAATCTCACCATTCTGGTCTCTTCCCATCGCCCTGAATCAAATCAAAACTAACCCCAATATTCTGTTCATTCTCCATAACATTCAGCAGAAACTCATTTCATTGCGTCAAACTCTCGCCAGAGACCAGTATATTGTCTGACTCATCCAATTTTTCCTTCAGAGTTTCAATTGCCTCAGCTTCTTCAAGTGATTGCCCACTTGGCACCAATCATGCAACTAAATGAATTTTTGTCCTGTGCAATTGAAATGCATTACAACTTCAAGAAACTTGATTAAATTCGCTATTCATCTTGCCTGCTGCAGTGGAACTCGTCCCATTAGCTCAGAATGTGTTGTAGCAGAGCATCAAATGACAATAGGTGGGATGGCGGCACAGTGGTTAGCATGTCTGCCTCACAGTGCCAAGGACACGGGTTCAGTTCTGACCTTGGGTGACTGTCTGTGTGGAGTTTGCACTTCCCTCCATGTCTGCATGGGTTTCCTCCGGGTGTGCCAGTTTCCTCCCAAAGATGTGCAAGTTAGGTGGATTGGCCATGCTTCACCTCTATATAATAAGAAATCTCACAACACCAGGTTAAAGCTCAACAGGTTTATTTGGAATCACAAGCTTTTGGAGCTTTTGTAAGTCACCTGAGGAGTGAGCAATGCTCCAAAAGCTTGTGATTCCATATAAACCTCTTGGATTTTAACTTGGTGTTGAGAGACTTCTTACTGTAACCACCCCAGTCCAATGCCAGCATCTCAACTATATTTAAAATGGGAGTGCCAGGTCCACTGGCATTCTGGATTCTGACTTTGCACCTGAAGCACTCTTATGAGCAGTATAGAGTGTGTAAAATAAAGGGAATCTGGTGAAGAGACACTGGCCTCAGAGGAGTTATTTCAGGGGCAGGTGTGTGTTTTGTGTACGAGACATTCCTGAGCCATAAGGAGGTCAGAGGGGTTGGGAATAGAGAAAGAGTGGATTTCCCCTAAAAAGGGAGAAAGCTTTGTCACTTGTGTGCCAAAATGCATGTCCACACCCACACAAAAAATTGGCTTAATATTAAATACATAATACACCTTAACATAATGGCAAACACATTTAGCTTTAACACTATTTTGTTCTGACCCAAATTCTCAAGTCTTTCATCTTTTCTTTCAATAACAGATTGCCCAGAGCTGCACACAGTACTTCTACCTTATGTAAATTTGCAGTTACCTTTTTATTCTACTCCCATTCATAAACCCAAAATTCTATTGACCTTTTATTGGCTTCCTCCATCACACTCTCACTTTATGTGCTTTAACCTCTTGACATCTGTTCATTCACACCCTCCAGCATCTGTTCATTAACTACACACTTCTATTCTTTGTTTCTTTTCCCCCCTCAGAAATGTATAACCTTAAATATTGGTCTTGTGGTGCAATGAGTCGTGTCCCTGCCTCTGGTCCAAAAGCTGCAGGTTCAAGTCCCACTTCAGGGCTTGCTGGCTGGCCGTGGAAGGTGCGTTCACACCACGGCCAAACAGGTTGATTATCAGCCTGTAACTCCATCCAGTATCCCTGACGAGTCTGCTCAAATGCAGTGTTAGTCTTCACAGAATCATAAAAACCCTACAGTGCAGGAGGCCATTCAGCCCATTGAGTCTGTGCTGACAACAATCCCACCTAGGCCTTATCCCGGTAACCCACATATTTGCCCCGCTAATCCCTCTAACCTATGCATCCCGGGACCCTAAGGGGCAATTTAGCATGGCCAATTAAACTAACCCACAAATCGTTGGACTGTGGGAGGAAACTCACGCAGACATGGGGACAATGTGCAAACTCCACACAGAGTTTGGAGCCAGGAATTGAACCCAGGTCCTTGGAGTTGTGAGGCAGCAGTGCTAACCACTGTGCCACCGTGCCGCCCCCAATTGAAATCTTCTATTTCAATTGTACCTTCTCCATATTACTCTCCTTCTTAACTCCTTTAGTACCCAAGAATCTATCAGTGTGTGTCTGGAGTGCACTCAGTGAAGGAGCATCTACACCATGGAGAGAATTCCAAAGATTCACCAACTTGAGTGAAGAAATGTCTCTGATTCTTAGTCCGAGAAGGTTGAGCTCTCATTCTGGAGCTGTGACCCCCTCAAGGGGCAATATCTTCCCAATAGCTACCAGGCCAATCACCTTAAGGATCTTTATGCTCCTGTTAGATCACTCCCTAATGTTTTAAATTTAGAAAATATTGGCCAATCTGGAAATTCTCATTTCAGAAATCAGTTCCATAAATCAAAGACTCCTTTCAGCTTCAAATATTCCTTGAGCTGCACTTTCTTTTTATTCATTTGCAGAATGTGGGTGTCACTGGGAAGGCTAGGATTTATTGCCCACCCCTAATTGCCCGAGGTGGTGATGGGAAGCTATCTTCTTTAACTGCTGCAGTCTGTACGGTGTTAGGTTTACCCACAGCACCGTTACAGAGGAATTTCCAGGATTTTGACCCAGCCACAGTGAAGGAATGATGATATATTTCCAAGTCAGGATGGTGGACATGCTTTGAGGAGGCAGGACACGAGCTACTCACTGCACAATTCCCATCCTCTGACTTGATCTTGCAACCACAGCATTTATATGGCTGATCTAGTTCAATTTCTGATCAATGGTAATCCACAGAATGTTGATAGTGGGGGTTTCAGTGATGGTAATGCCATTGAATGTCAACTTGAGATGGTTATATTCTCTCTATTTGGAGATGGTCATTGTTTGCCCGTTGTGTGGCATGAATATCTGTTGCCACTTAGCAGTCCAAGCCTGAATGTTGTCCCCATCTTGTTGCACATGAATATGGACTGTTTCAGTATCTGTAGTGCCATGAATGTTGCTGAACAATGCACAGTCATCAGAAAATGTCCCCATTTCTAATCTTATGATGGAGGGAAGAACATTGACAAAATAGCTGAAGACCTTTGGGCCTTGGACATTACCCTGAGAAAATCCTGCAGTAATATCATGTACTGGGATGATGGGCCTCCAACAGCTACAATAATCAACTTTCCAACACACTAGATACTTGACAAAGGAACAATTTTAACTGTAATTTAGAAAAGCATGGATAGTTTGGTCATTAATTAGCTACATCTCCCCACATACCAGTTCGACCCACCTCACTGCTACCTCACAGTGCCAGAGACCCGGGTTCGATTCCCAGCTTGGGTCACTAATTGTGTGGAATTGCACATTCTCCCCGTGTCTGTGTGGGTTTCCTCCGGGTGCTCTGGTTTCCTCCAGAAAGACGTACTGGTTAGGTGCATTGGCCATGCTAAATTCTCCCTCAGTGTACTCGAACAGGCTCCAGAGTGTGGCGACTAGGGGATTTTCACAGTAACTTCATTGCAGTGTTAATGCAAGCCTACTTGTGACACTAATAAATAAACATTTTTAGTAATCATAGGAAATATAGCATACGATTTGCCCCACAGTTGTACCCATCATTCCAGTTGCCATAGAGACAGACTAACACACCGGCATTTTCATCCACTTATCAACTTACAAAAATTAAAAATACATTTTTAAGATTGGAAGAGTTAAGAGGCACCTACTGTTGTTCAACATGCCTGGCACAGGCCTCAACTACTCCTGTAATCAATGTTACAGAAACCAAGATTTGGAATGTACACAAAAGGTTGGCATATTGCTCCATGGGATCAGAGCACTTATTATTCAACATGCCATCTATTATCAGATTCTCAGCAAAACTGTACTAATCTGAGGTAATGCTTTGGCAACTTTGCATACATGCCAGACTTCTGATTTGCACCAGGCATTTAAAAAAAGAACCACATAGAGCTAAGGCCTTTGACAACACCATCAGATGCCTCAAAGCACTTTGTAGCCAGTGAAATACTTTTTTTATTCATTCTTGGGACTTGGGTGTCGCCAGTTGGCCAGCATTTATTGCCCATCCTTAGATTGCTGGGGCTCTGGAGTCACATGTAGGACAGATCAGGTGAGGGTGGCAGATTTCCTGGCATCACCCATGGACCCAGGCACAGTTGAGTGACGGCAGGAGGGGGATTGCAGGGGATAGGGGTCAGCAACAAGGTGGTTCCTCCCTTCCTGACGCTGGGTCCCTCACACAGGTGCTGAGCGGAGCAAGAGATTCCCTGGAAGCCCGCGAGCTACCCAGTTTATCCTACCTTTCAGGCTTCCTACATGGCGGGTTCCCCAAGCACTTATTTGGCCACTTAATGATCTCAATTGCCCCAATTCAGTCCATGGTGGGCAGGTCAGGTGACAAAGAAGCCGTGGGGCAGGAGGACCACGGAGAGGCCTTCCTGACTTAAACAGGACAGAGGTGAGAAGGTGGGGCAGTCCACAGTTTGCGGATTAAATGTCCCACTGCTACCAATTTTGCTATGGGAAAGGGTATTAAATTCTACCCAAAATGGGTATTTCAGAAAGGCTTCCAAGAACAAAAGAATTGTCAACAAAAAAAAACACTATCCTCGTGGATGTAAGGAATGGAGACATCTCACGAGGATACAGTTGGTGCTATGAAATGCTGACTGGACATCTTCCCTCCACACTACCGGGATAAAAATTACTTTGATATATTATTACAGTGTTCCCGAGCATTATTACCATCACTCAAACCAAACCCCCATCCATTGACTCTGTCTAGACTTCCCGCTGTCTCGGCAAAGCAGCCAGCATAATTAAGCACCCTTCGCATCCCAGACATTCTCTCTTCTACCTTCTTCCGTCGGGAAAAAAGATACAAAAATCTGAGGCTGCGTACCAACCGGCTCGAGATCAGCTTCCTCTCTGCTGTAATCAGTCTTTTGAGTGGACCTACCTCTTTCTCTCCACCCTAGCTATGACTAACATTACATTCTGCACTCTCACCTTTCCTTCTCTATGAACAGCACGCTTTGTACAGCGTGCAAGAAACAATGCTGTATACCAATACATGTGACAATAATAAATCAAATCAAAATTATTGTGTGTCGGGGAGAAGCAAGAGGAGTGGTGGTGAGGGTTAGTCAGTCACCTGTAACTTGCTTTGATTCTGATGTGACAGTCTAACGTAAATTTTCTTAATGGTCAGCAAGGTATTCAACTAATTCAACTGGGAGGGATATACTATATATAAATGCATTTCCCATGACAGCTACCTGCCCATAGAAGAACCACAAATCTCCAGCAACTAGTCTCAAAGAGCCATTCAATCCTGAGAGATCTGCTGCTGCTCACAACTGATCCAAACCTCTCTTCTGTAGTTGGGGGTAGCATGAATATCTCTCGACATTCTTCCTTGCAACTCTGACTGCTGTCTATTAACTGAGATTAATGTGAGCCTCCAGGAAATATACACTTGAAATGGACACAATGTCTTTCCAGGCACTGGGACTGATAAAACAAACAATAACCAAAGGCAGCACAGACTCAATATAAATAGAGCAAATTCTAAGGATGAATCATGCAATTTGCAGATCTCGTGGTTATTTTTTGCCCCCCCTCAAACGCAGCCCATTAGGTCCAGCAAGCAAAAAACACAAACCACATTGTTTCAACTCATCGGTCAATTTAACAAGGCCTGTAAGAGAACATTATTTCCATGTCCAGCCATTGCTGATGTTTGAGTCTGAGAGTGAGCGCCAGAGGGGGCGCGTGTGCCAGCCAGAGGGGGCGCGTGTGCCAGACAGAGGGGGCGCGTGTGCCAGACAGAGTGAGCGCCAGAGGGGGCGCGTGTGCCAGACAGAGTGAGCGCCAGAGGGGGCGCGTGTGCCAGACAGAGTGAGCGCCAGAGGGGGCGCGTGTGCCAGACAGAGTGAGCGCCAGAGGGGGCGCGTGTGCCAGACAGAGTGAGCGCCAGAGGGGGCGCGTGTGCCAGACAGAGTGAGCGCCAGAGGGGGCGCGTGTGCCAGACAGAGTGAGCGCCAGAGGGGGCGCGTGTGCCAGACAGAGTGAGCGCCAGAGGGGGCGCGTGTGCCAGACAGAGTGAGCGCCAGAGGGGGCGCGTGTGCCAGACAGAGTGAGCGCCAGAGGGGGCGCGTGTGCCAGACAGAGTGAGCGCCAGAGGGGGCGCGTGTGCCAGACAGAGTGAGCGCCAGAGGGGGCGCGTGTGCCAGACAGAGTGAGCGCCAGAGGGGGCGCGTGTGCCAGACAGAGTGAGCGCCAGAGGGGGCGCGTGTGCCAGACAGAGTGAGCACCAGAGGGGGCGCGTGTGCCAGACAGAGTGAGCGCCAGAGGGGGCGCGTGTGCCAGACAGAGTGAGCGCCAGAGGGGGCGCGTGTGCCAGACAGAGTGAGCGCCAGAGGGGGCGCGTGTGCCAGACAGAGTGAGCGCCAGAGGGGGCGCGTGTGCCAGACAGAGTGAGCGCCAGAGGGGGCGCGTGTGCCAGACAGAGTGAGCGCCAGAGGGGGCGCGTGTGCCAGACAGAGTGAGCGCCAGAGGGGGCGCGTGTGCCAGACAGAGTGAGCGCCAGAGGGGGCGCGTGTGCCAGACAGAGTGAGCGCCAGAGGGGGCACGAGACAGACAGAGTGAGCACGAGCCAGAATGAGCACCAGAGGAGGTGCGAGCTAGTGGGAGTGAGCATCAGAGAGGGCACAAGCCAGAGAGGGGAGAAGCAGTGAGAGGAATAGGAAATTAGAAGGGTGAGAGAGATGAGAGCAAGCAAGAGCTGTGTGCAAGATCAACAACAATAAATTCCATTTACGTATCACCTTCAGCGCAGTAAAAAAAAATCCCATGATGTTTAACAAGAGCGATGTTCCGAGCCACAGAAAGAGCTCAGGACAGATAAGGAGTACTTTAATCAAGGAAAAGCGGACTATCAGAGAAGTTTACAGAAGGAATTGCATAGAATAAAGCCAAAGCAGCGATAAGAACGGGCGCCATTAAGAACATGGCTGCCAGATCAAAAATTGGTGATCCTGAAGAAGCCGTATTTAGAGGAATGCAAAAATCATGAAGGCTCTCATAGGGCTGATGGTCAGAGACAGGGTGGGGGGTGGGGGAGGGGGGAGAGGCACTTGTAAACAAAAGCATGGATTTTAAAACTGAAGCTGAGGTGATTGACATTTTAAAATCAGTTCTGATCACCTCTAAACATTTAAAAAGTTATTAAAACTCTCCTTCAGAAGGGAAAAAAAAACTCCAAACACAAACATTTTAAAATGTTCATCACTGCAGCATACAATATCCAGAACTTCAAACAGAACTGCCTGGAATCAAAAGAGAGATTGAGCCCAAGATAGATGCTCAACATGGGGTATTCCTACTCATTTCATTATTTTGTCTTGGTTAAACAGCAGGACACAATTCTGATGCTTGAATATTCATGACAGCTCCAAAAGGTTAACTATTGAAACAATGCCATGGAATATTTTCATACCATTCCAGCTTCAAGCTTGTCTCCCTAATTGTAAGAGGAGAAATTGAGGGGTGGAATTTTTTTTTTTCTGTGGCAAGGCCGTGACAGCACAATGTTGATGCTTAAATGTTCCTACGGGAGGTAGCCAGAGTTAAGAATCAGAAGGAGAAAAAAAATGTAGGCCGTCTAGCATACTTAGTAGGTCAACTCTAACCACGAAGGCCTCCTGCCAGAACTTGGTCGGACTGTTTCAACTGAAGCTACCAGACTGCGAGGTCTGCACAAACTCTTTGCAGAGTGCAAAGAAACAAACCACGCGTTTCCTTCAGGAATCACTCAGACGGCATTGCTTACCTCTCAGAATGTAATTCTGGTAGTTCTGGTCTGCTTCTGCTCCAACTTTTATCAAACATGTCAGACCCTCAGCGACGACAAACTCGTGAACCAAATCCTTGTCGTCCTATTGGGATTAGAGGACAGCACTGTGAGTTTAATGTGCAAAATAATTATGCTTCTGTTGTATTTTTTTTTCAGTTCCTAAACAACGCTACCGGTGGCCTTGCTAATCAATGCCAAATTATGGCCTACTCCGCGCGCTGGATTCATCCCTCTGAAACATTGAGCGTGAGAATCATACAGTGAGAATCGTTCTGTTGTTATGTCTCAAGGAAGAGGATACAACTATAAGAGAGGCAAGATTGGAGGCATTTGAATAAGAAATCACAGAAGATTGTTTTTTTCCAAAGAAATAAAGTACTCAAGCCACTGGCGTCACAGACTCAGGAGGCCTGGTATTGATATCATTGTACGTTGCTATCTCAGTTCGAACAATTTGGTGATGTGTCAGTTACTTAAGTAAAAGCAAATTACTGCAGGATGCTGGAATCTGAAACAAAAACAGAAAATGCTGGACAATCTCAGCAATTCTGAGGACACAGCAGTTCTGACGAAGAGTCATCCAGACTCAAAACGTTGGCTCTATTCTCTCTCCACAGATGCTGTCAGACCTGCTGAGATTTTCCAGCACTTTTTTTTGTTTTTGAGATAATTATTACTGTGGGTTTATGGTCTTTCCCTGATAATTCCTGTCCCAGTAAGATTTCCCATCACAGTGCTATCTTGGCCAATGGTATAAGTATCATTGGCTCAGTAAACCAAAGCAACTCTTCAAGATTAGGAGAGAGCCCTGATTCATTATTCCATACTTTGTCTCTCATCTTTCTTTCTAGAACCAATAGCATTCATCACGAATGATCCGCAATCAATAATAGGAAAAATCTAATGTCAGACATTCACATGTTTTAAAATGAACAGAATAAGAGCATCAGAATTAGAAGCAGGAATAGGCCATTTGGCCTACTCTACTATTCAATAAGGTCATGGCCAATCTGATTTGTGGCCTTAACTCCACATTCCTGCCCGCCCCCAATAACTTTCAACCCTGTTGTAGATCAAAATTCAGTTTAATTCAACGTTGAATACTTTCAATGACCCAGCCTCCAGTGCTGTCTGGAGTAAAGAATTCCAAGGATTAAAGACCCTCAGAAGATCTCAGCTTATTTAGGAGATCCTTGTTTTGAACCTCCTGGTTCTAGACTCCCCAAGAGGGAAACCATCCTCTGGACATCTATTTTGTCAAGCACCTTGAGAATTCTCTATGTTTCAATAAGATCACCCCCATTCTGCCAAACTGCAATGAGCATAGGTCCGATCTGCACAAAGTAACTCATTTATCCCAGGAATCTGCCCATGGGAACATTGGCTGGACCAACTCCAATATCCCTCAAGGAGCTCACCACTGTACATAGTAGTGGATGCAGTTTCACGAATGCTTTATACAGTTACATATAATTTCCCTACTTTTGTACTCCATTCCCTTTGCAATAAAAGGCAGCATTCCATTTGCATTCTGAAGGAGAGGTGATGGCCTAGTGGTATTATTGCTAGAATATTAATCCAAAAACTCAGCTAATGTTTTGGGGACATGGGTTCGAATCCCGCCACAGCAGATGATGGAATTTGAATTCAATAAAAAAAAAATCTGGAATTAAGAATGTACTGTTGACGAGGAAACCATTGTTGGGTGTCAGAAAAACCCATCTGGTTCACCAATGCCCTTTAGAGATGGAAATCCGCCACCCTCACCTGGTCTGGCCCACGTGACACAGTAATGTGATTGACTCTTAATTGCCCTCTGAAATGGCCTAGCAAACCACTCAGGTCAAGGGCAATTAGGGATGGGCACTAAATGCTGGCCAGCCAGATACACTCATGTCCCATGATTGAATAAAACAATTACTTGCTGTACCTGCCTCCTAACTGCATGATTCATTTACGGGGACTCTGTAACAGACCTGTCTGTAACGTTTTGCAGTCTGTCTACATTTTTTAAATTCATTGACGAGATGTCGGTGTCACTGCCTGCCCTAGTTGTCCTTTGAGAAGGTGATGGTGAGCTGCCTTCTTGAACTGTTGCAGTCCCTGAGGTATAGGTACACCCAAAATGTTGATAGGAAGAGAGCTCCAGGATTTTGGCCCAGCGACAGTGAAACGACAATATATTTCCAAGTCAGGCTGGTGAGTGACATGGAGATGAACCTCTAGGTGGCAGTATTCCCAGACATCTCTAGACCATCTAAGCGGTAGCAATCATGAGTTTAGAAGGTGCTGCCAAAGGAACACTGGTGAATTCTTGTGGTGTATCTTGTTCATCAGTGGTGGAGGCATTGAGTGTTTGTGGAAAGCTTGCCAATCAAGTGGGCTGCTTTGTCCTGGGTGGTGTCATGCTTCTAGAGCGTTGTTGGAGCTGCACTCATCCTGGCAAATAGACAGTATTCCATCACACTCCTGACTTGTGCCTTGTAGATGTTGGACCAGACTTGGGGGGCAGTCAGGAGGTGAGTTACTCACCACAGGATACCTGACCTTTGACCGGCTCTGTGGCTAGTCCAGTTCAGCTTCTAAACAATATTCTGTATATTGTATTCTTCCTGCCAAAGTGAAAACCCCACATTTTCCCCACATTATTCTCTTTCTTGGGTGGCACAGCGGTTAGCACTGCTGCCTCACAGGGCCAGGGACCCAGGTTTGATTCCTGGCTTGGGTCACTGTCTGTGTGGAGTTTGCACATTCTCTCCACGTCTGCACGGGTTTCCACCCAATGTCCGAAAGACATGCTGGTTAGGGGCATTGGCCGTGCTAAATTTTCCCTCAGTGTACCCGAACAGGAATGTGGCAACTAGGCGAATTTCACAGTGACTTCACTGCAGTATTAAAGTAAGCCTTCTGTGACACTAATAAATAAACTTAACTTAAGCATGCTATTTTTGTGCCTACTCACTTAATCTACCCATATCTCTTATTAGAGCTTTCACATCCTTTTACTTGATCCACAGAAATAGATCATAGAATCCAAAAGTGCCAAAGGAGGCCATTCAGCCCATTGAATCTGCACTGACCACAATCCTACCTAGGCCCTATCCCCATTACTCCTAATCCCCTGACACTTAGGGCCAATTCAGTATTGCCAATTCACCTAACCCAACCATCTTTGGGCTGTGGAAGGAAACCTGGAAGGTGGCATGGTGGCACAGCGGTTAACACTGCTGTTTCACAGTGCTGGGAATCCAAGTTCGATTCCCGGCTTGAGTCACTATCTGTGTGGAGCTTGCACGTTCTCCCTGCGTCGGCTTGGGTTTCCTCGGGGTGTTCCGGATTCCTCCCACATTCTGGGAGACATGCGGGTTAGATGTATTGACCAAAATGGGCGCCGGAGCGTGGCGACTAGGGGAATTTCACAGTAACTTCATTGCAGTGTTAATATAAGCCTTATTTGTGACTAATAAATTTAAACTTTTAAACCCATGCAGACATGGGGAGAATGTGCAAACTCCGTGCAGACAGTCACCCAAGCCAGGAATCGAACCCGGATCCCTGGCAGCAGTGCTAACTATTGTGCCACCGTGCTGCCCATTTAATACCTCTGCCCATTTTGAAATTACATTTGAGTTACTAATAAAGAGTAACTGAACGCCAAAAAAAAATTAGTGGCCAACAGGCATTATATATGGAAAGAAACACATAAACCTGTTGCAAATCAGATATTCTGAAAATACTTCCACCTTCTCTCTGCTCAATTCAGTTTCTCTGGTCCTTGCACACTCCAGCTGTGAGACCAGATAAGCGGGCAACTGATTGACATGCCCACCATCATGTGCCAGTATTGCCCTGACCATGGCAGATACATGAACAGCCCAGGGGCAAACTGAATTCCCTCAAAGACATTTGCCCCATCATACACACAAAACCACAAGTTAGCACCCACATACAACTCATTGGATTTTTTGTATTAGATTTTATGTTGCAATTAACCTTTTCCATAACTCAGATTCTACAGTAATCTGGTAAATCCAGGATCGTTATAATTTCTTTTCTCAACTTAAGTCCCTTCAATGTGGAGAAGTCAACTCTTCCCTTGTTCTTCAGGAGGATCCTTCACTGATCTCCTCCAGCACCTTCCTATATGATGTCAGCCACTAAGAGGTGCGTCCGAGAACAATGGACTAAATAACCTGCCGAATTGCATTCTAAATTCAACTGTACACATTTGCCTTTGATTGCAGCAATGCTTCAGAGATCAGTGACGCTGCAGCATGGAGAAATCAGACACCCGAATATCATTAGAAGGCGCTAGACAAAAGGCAATATTGCACTGCTTTGCAAGTGACACAAATTTGCCAGGCCCAGCCAAGTACGGTTTTACTGACAATATTTACACAACTCTGATTGTCAAACCCGTGTTAAACATTTAATTCTTTGGTGTCAACTTGAACAGAACTACAGTCCTTGACCTGAAATATTATTGTTCATTTAACTTGAACAATGAACCCTTGTTCACAATTCCTTCTATTAAGCGCTATTTGCAGTTTATTAATTAAACACAAGCAGATTTCATGAACTGATCAAATATTTACCTGAAACATGGAAACGAGAAAGAGAAGGCCATTCGAGCCTGCTCCACCATTCAATAGAGTCCTTGATCTCAATGCCATATCCCCAAGCTTTCTCCTCATGGCTTTCTCCCCGTACTCCTTGATGTCATTAAAATCTAAAAAAAATCATCAATCTCTTTCTTAAATACATTCAGCGACTTGGCTTCCACGGCCGTCTGAGGTAGAGAATTCTACAGGTTCACTGCCCTTTGAGTGAAGACATTGTTCCTCACCTCAGTTCTAAATGGTTTACCTGTTCCCCATGACATGGTTCTAGATACCCCAGCCAGCGAAATCATCCTCTTTGCGTCTGGCCCTGTTAGAACGCAGGTGCAATCGGCGATTGAACAAACTTTTAATAAAAGGAGAATCTTTCTACCTTGAAAGGATTAGGAGCTGCAATCCACTCAGAGGAGCGCATCCAAAATAGACAAAGAGACACAAGTGATTTCACTAGCTGAGGTCCTTTCATCTATATTTGGACATGTTTAATTTAAGCCTGGTAGCTGCAGTGTACATCCCCAGACAGAACCCCAGTACGTCAAAACGTTGGTTCTTCTGTGCTAGAGAGCACGGCACAATCTGGCTTAAACTTTAATTGCTCCCAGAAGTTCAACTTCAAAATGTTTAGGCAGCATCAGTCTTGTCTAAACATTTGAATTAATTGCAGGTGGCTTCAAAGTGTCCAGGGAATTAAAGAGAAGATTGCATTGAGGTTACACTGAGGCAGTGTCAGCCACAATTACTGCATGACTGGTTCATCATCTTACCAGAAGCCAGTCTCACTTTGCATTTGCACACAGTCGGTAAAGAGTAGAAACTACATTAAATGCAAACCAAAGTTGAGCTAATGCCTTTTAAAATTCTTAATTCCCGAGAAATGGCCATTGCTGGCAAGAGATTTGCTCCAGTTAAATGTTGAGAAAAGCAAAGCCATGGTCTCTGGTCCCTGCCACAAGCTCTGTTCCTCATCCCTCAACCCCATCTTCCTCCCTGGTCATTGTCCAATGTGGCATTGAAATGTGTTTCTGACCATTTCTTTAAATATAACTCATTCGTGGGAGATGGGCATCACTGGCTGGCAGCATTTATTGTCCATCACTAGCTGCCCGAGGGCAGTTGAGAGTTAACCACATTGCTGTGGCTCTGGAGTCACATGTTGGTCAGACCAGGTAAGGATGGCAGATTTCCTTCCCTAAGGGATTAATTAGTGAACGAGATGGGTTTTTCTGACAATCGACCATGGTTTTATGGTCATCAGTAGATTCTTATTTCCAGATGTATTTTATTGAATTCACATTCCATCACCTACCAGGGTGGAACATGAGCTGAGCTTCTGGGTTCACAGTCTAACAATAATATCACTAGACCACTGCCTCCCCATCTGCAAAACCGCTGACTTTGTTGAGGGCTTAGCTGTTGGTAAATATTGAGTTGTTCAAACCTCAGAAGGGAAGCAACTACCTTCAACTGTATTTTACTATTTATATCGTATGAGGAGAGGTTTGAAACCATGAGAATGGTGTCCTCAACTCTGTGATGACTTTACAAAAGTAACTGCTTAAGAAACAGAAACAACTTAAGAAGCGCACTTAATTAAGACAATAGTTTTACACGGTATTACTTCAAACAATTCCATAGAATCTCAACTTAGTTAGCTCCGAAGCGAGTTATCTCCAAACTGTTCCAACGCATCTTTTAGGTTTTAAGATCCATAACAATCTACTAACTGATACCACACAAGGCTTTTGTCTTTCTTGGGATTGCTTCTGAAGTAAACCAGTAGCTTGCTTTTCTAATCAGGCTTCCTTGCCACACTTCACTTGTGGGGAGTTAAAGAGCTATTCCTGCTTAGCTGAGATCTAGAAAAGCAGCTCCTGCATAGGTTTCAATAACTACCACCAAAGTCTTGCTCATCCCACTTTCTAGCACTTGTCCCATATCCTTCAACGTTATGATGTCTCATGTACTCATGCAAATACTTTCTAATGGTTGCAAAGTTTCCGCCCTCCATTACCTTCCCAGGCAGTGCATTCCAGATTCCCACCACCCTCCGAGTGAAAAAGATTTTTCTCAAGTCCTCTCTGAATCTCGTGTTCCTTACTTAAACCTTTGCCTCCTCATGATTTACTCCTCAACCAAGGGGGACAGCTGCTTCCTATCCATCCTGTCCATTCATCTCAATCTTAAACACTGCAATCATGTCCCCCCTCAGCCTTCTCTGCTCTATAGAAAACAATCCAAGCCTATCCAATCTCTCCTTATAGCTCAAATGCTCCATCCCAGGCAACATTCTGGTAAATCTCCTCTGCACCCTCTCCAGTGCAATCCCATTCTTCCTATAGTGAGGTGACCAGAACTGCACACCATACTCCAGTTGTGGTCTAAACAACTTTCTGTACAGTGCCGGCGTTACCTCCTTGTCCTTATACTTTATGCCACGACTGATAAAACCAAATGTCCCTTATACCTTTGCATGGTGCATCCTTATTGACGAAAGCAAGAGGGGAAAAAAAAGGGAACAAAGGCTAAACTTTCAATTCACTTTTAACTTTTCCACCAGAGAGGACAATTCCAGAGATTTGGGAGGCATGGGGCAGCCTGCTGGATATCTGACCTCATAGGGCAGCTAAAATGGAAATTGCTGACTTGAACAGGAGTTGGGCAGTCAAAGAACTATCTGCTGAATAGATATCTTTCCCAGTCCTGGATAACAATCGCCAAACACTCCCCAGTGTCATTGAAGACTTCTGGATCAGGTGGAGTTCGACCCAGTGGCAGACAAAATCCAATTTTAAGGCAAAGTTCAATCCCCACTTAACAGAGACAAGGTGATTCCAACTCGATTGTCTCAGAGTCCAATGGAGCTGCTTCATAATTGGAAGGAAACTGGAATTCCCAATTCGAAGGAAAAAAAATTGAAACATAAGGATGTGCTCCAGATTGAAATTCACTAGCAGCAACTAATTCCCAACAATTGTTTCTGCAGTATCGTTCCGAAGAAGATAACTTGAATGATTTAAAATTTGGAAGAAAGCAGAAATTGCCACATAGGCAGCTATTTAGATTGAAAAGTCTTTTGAGAGTACTTTATCCTGAACCAAGTGCTAGACAAAAACCTCAATTAGCAATGGGTTAATGAATATTGGCACTTGGGGCTAATTTTAATCCTGCCCATTAAATTCAGCGGTCAAAGTGGAAGACTTCTTACCTCATCAAGTCCCACTGCCTTCTCTGGGTCGCAGAGGGCTAGACATTATCCTCCCAAACACTTACTGTGGAGGCCAAGGTAAAGTGTGTCCTTTGATCAGATACATGGTTTTTTTAAGCCTCCAACTCAGTATTGAGCAACCACCAAGGTTTATTCTAGAAAGGCTGGCATCTTCCTCCAGCTGGTCTCTTGAAACTCAAATTCCAACACCTGCTGGCCTTGTGGGCTGTCAGAACTGTGTGGCATTTAAATTTTACTCAATACCAAAGATCCAGTTAATTATTTATTCATTGTGTCCTCGAAAAGCCATTTTAAAACTCTTGCTGTAGATGGCTTTAACAAAGGCAAATCCAAAGCAACATCAGGATGGGGGTGGGGAAAATTTAGAAGTGTCGAATTCACATAAAAACTGGAGTAAATCATGTTGGTTGTTTCTTTGTGCACTGCAGAGAGCACCAGTATGAAGCAGACCAAAAAATCAGGGGCCGGGGCCTATTCCTGCCAAGAGGCTGGTGGCATGGTGCTAAGCAGACCATTGTGCATGCGCCAATCTCCCCCCTCCCCACCCCCACCATTCCCAGCAGCAGGAACACCCCCACCCCACTGATTGTCCCCCAGAGGCCCCACACCTGATGGGCAGTGCCAAGATGTCCCTGGGTATTGTTACTTTGCTCCTTGGGCAGTGTTAAAGGGCCCAGGTTGGCTCTGCCCAGGGGACAATCACCCAGCCCACCACCCCCGCCTGCTTCCCCTGCCGCCCAACCCTCTGGGAGCCTGGATTGCTGCCCCCTCCCCACCCCGTTCACTCCAGCGGGGTCAGGGCACCAGCTCCCTGTTAGAGAGCTACATATAGTAAACCCCGCTGGAATTAAATATACTGTCTGGGAGGGATGCCCCACCGCCCCTCCCCGTATGTTTTAGAGATGACGACACTTCACTTCTTATTGCCAAAGTTAAATTTAAAACAAAAGGAGACCTGGGCAACTATCACAACTTTGGTTGGAACAAATCGCTTCTTGGATACCTGGCCCTGGGCCTGCGCAGTCCAACCCCTGTCTTGTGGTTCACTCACAGGCAACAGCAAAGTTCTGTCACATTCTTCTCTGCACCTATTTTCACAGACACTGGATTCTATAATCCTTGAGGGTTAAACTGGTTGCCGGCAGCATCCAAACATCCAGCAGCTCCTTTCCAGAATTCCAGGTGGCGATATAAGCTTTGAATGCAGCCTGTCTGCCACAGGGCGATGAGACCATTGTAGGCCGGTTTCATTTGCTTTCTGCTGGTTGGCAACAAACTGCAAAGGTTCAATGTAAAATCTGATGGGAGCTCTCATCAGATAAGTCCAATAAACATCTTTCATTTGATTTATTCATATGACATGTATTAGCATACAGTGAAAAGTATTGTTTCTTGCACGCTATACAGATAAAGCATACTGTTTGTAGGGAAAGAAAGGAGAGATTGCAGAATGTAGCATTACAATCCTAGCTAAGGTGTAGGGAAAGATCAACTTAATGCGAGTTATTCAAAAATCTGATGGCAGCAGGGAAGAGGCTGTTCTCGAGTTGGTTGGTACATGATCTCAGATTTTTGTATCTTTTTCCCGACAGGTGGTGGTGGAAGAGAGAATGTCGGGGAGGATAGGGTCCTTGATTATGCTGGCTGCTTTTCTGAGGCAGTGGGAAGTGTAGACAGAGTCAATGGATGGGAGGCTGGTTTGCTGGATTTTGTTCATGACCCTTTGTTATTTCTTGCAGTCTTGGACAGAGCAGGAGCCATACCAAAGAACACTTTCTATGGTACATCTGCAAAAGTTGGAGAGAGTCGTAGCTGACATGCCAAATTTCCTGAGCGCAATATCTAAATTTCAAATCGGTTACTAACCAATGTAAAACACTATAGCCATCACAGCCAAATACACTGGTAATGAGAAATGTGTTAAAAGCTCCATTTCAGCTAATAAAGCTGTAACCAGGCTTAGCGAATGTTTGATTTCAATCCAATAATCTCCACTCTAATTGAACAAAATCCACTCAAACTTGCATACGGACCTGGGCAGATGCCATTGCCAAGCTGGTACCAATGGAGCGAAAGAGAGGGGCATAAAATGAGACGGAAGAAAAATGTTCTCTCAATAAAGACTGCCTCTTTCACGCAAGGCATAAACCAGCCCACTCCTCACTTTAAAAGGACCGACTCCATCAGGGTAAGAATACTGCAGACCCTTACAGAAGAGCTCAAGAATGAACATTCGGACAGGGGACAGAATTCTTCCATTTTGAGCCAAAGTCCAGTGGTGGGCAGCCCTGCCAGTGGCTGTCCTGCCAACCAGAATGGGATGGCAGGATCCCACGCCAGATTCTGCACTTGGAAGTTCATTAATTGTACACGGTGAGTCCCCCTCTGACCCTCCTGGCAAGCCGGCAGCCGATCCATCTGCCCGTCCTCAGCTAAAGGGTTCAAAGCCACATTTAGTCACCAGTTCAGCACACTCATCATTCTCTCCAGCCCACCTGCCTTCACCAGGCCAGGCAGGACCATCCGCAACCCAGAGGGAAAAAGCTAGCAGCCTTCAGAAGGAATATGTTCCTCAATCCATTTCCTCACCCCCCACTGAACTGAACCCACCATGCCCCATTTGGACCTCTACTCATCGCATCGAGTCTTCATCCATCCCTTCCAGTAAACAATGTGCCATCTGTTTGGCCTCCCCTTGTTTGTGAGCTTTTCATGCAGCTCTGTCAGTGTTCGTGTTCAACTTCCCTCCCCACACTCTTCGCTGTGCCTTCCCTTGTTAGTCTTCTTCACCCACTTCCTTGCCCCTCTGCCTGCCATCCTGCACCCTCGGCCTTCTCCTGTGGCCAGGAGGCCAACAGCCTGAGCAACCAGGCCTAATGGGAATTAAGACAAGCCAAGTTGAACCAATAGAAGTCAAGGCAAGCTCTGACACGTCCTGTGAGGTATAGCCTGAGGCATTGGACTCTCACCAAATGGGGACAACTTATGGTTGCTTGCCAGATACATTGGCACTGCATTCCATTTATGGAGGGGCTCCATGTGCTCTGTGCACCTGGAGATACACATCCACAGGTACTCCTGACATCTTCCATATTTGCATTCTGTAATCCCATTGACTGGCTGCCAGGGAATTTTCTGGAAATGCACCAAAAGGAGGCCAAGGGAATCCTAAAAACCCTGTCAACAAAGACTTGCTGTTGGCACCGAGACGCAGCAAGAATCCAGCAAAGAATCAGCAAAGTCCTAGAACAACTTTTGTAAGGTCCAAGATCAAGTTCAGGATGCAGTGAGGACCCAAGACCAAGATTTATATCTGCTGGAGCGATTCAAACTCATGGGTAGTATTCAGGTCTCAGATAATTAAAGCTAGAGTCATTTCATTTTAACTTAAAGACTTTCTGTTTAAGAATCGAAGATTTGCATTGAATGAAGGCATTAAGTTTGGTGCCAAAAGTATTGTAATAAAGACAGGCTCTATTTGAGTATAATTGCCAGTCTACTGTCTTTTGTTTGGTACACACGAAAGGGCATCTTGGTAAAGATATTTATAATACACTAGTCAAGTGTCCTCCCAGACAACACCCCCCCCCCACTTCCAAATTTCTCCACTTGTCTTCATCAGGACATCACCATTCACCCACCTACTGAAAGATTAATGTGGAGAGCAGAGAAAGCAGTAGACACCTTGTTTCTTATTTTGCACCTTCCCAAACCGATCCTCAGAAACACAATGATACATCTGCTTCATATGATCAATGTTGTATGTCACTCAAACATCGAGTGGTTAAACTTTGATAGATATAGACACAATTGGTTAATAATTTCAGCTGTGTCCAACAAAAGAAACAGATGTCTTATCTTAAATCATAGCTTTGGCTTATCTTTCATTCCGACTCTTGGCCCAACAGGCCCAGACAGCGTGCCCTGGGCTTGGGGGGGAACGTATGCAAAATTATGCCTTCCCATGGGATGCAAGTGGAACAAGAAAATAAGCTGTTATCTTGAAGGCGAATAAATTCCTCAACAGTTTACAGACACAAAGGACACTTATAAAGACCAAAGCTGTCAGCTGCTGACAATTTGATTTGCTCGGGGCAATAAACAACTCATCAAATCCTCACAATCGCAGGCCGTGCAGTGACGCTGGCTTTGCCTTCTGTACGGTGCGTGCCGGATGCCAGCAGTAACTATATGCCCACCTGTTTGGCAAGTGCCAGGGAGGCACAAGGATCAGGAATGCCAGGGGTGAACTGGCACCGTAAACAACTCACAAAAACAAACATTCAGCATTCTGCACGGCATGGAAACTTCTGCATTAAAAAAAAGGTCAAACGGCGTTGACCAGAGCTTGCTGTGATACGTAAATGCAAGTTGCGAAAGCTCTGCAGATACAAGATTTTTCTTATTTTATATCCGCAGCTCAGCATCAAATCGAGAGGTGGAGATGCAGAGAGCCTCAAGTCGTACACTTTGGGTCCCAGCCAGCACATTATTCAATGACATTTGGAAGGGTACTTTGCTACACTCGGGAGAGACTGCATTGCAGAGGCAAATACACACACCCCTTTCACTTTAAGCCTCCACTTTGTGGAGGCGCTTTATTAATGATAAAGATCTATATTCCGGTCCATTGTTGGCTGAACAGTAAACAGATTTAAGCAAACAGCATTCTATTGTTGTCCATCACTGAATAAAGCTGCACATTTCAAATGAAAACCTTAGGCGCCGGCAGAGGCAGCTTTACATTGTGCTTTGAAATGAGATCCTGAGGAGCGCTCAGCATTGTTACAACACAGTGGCATGTACAATTGGCTTGGATTGGAAACTCACAGGTTCAGCTTTCTGTTCATAGATTTCAATAGATTAAAAAGACAGCAGGTCCACGTATTCCTGGGCTAATCTAGCAACGAAGCCAAGGGTCTTACGAAATGCACCATAGCCTGCAACTGCCCTAATGCCAAAGTTTAATAATCATTTTTAATCCCCAGTTGCATGTCCCTCCGTGGTCTCACCCCTCCCCACCTCGATAAGCACTTACAACCCTCCAACCCATTATTATCTACGAGCTTCTCCGGCTTCTTGCAGCTTTTTCCCCTGCAAAAGTGTTTTTCTTTTGAAGTTAATTTTTTTTTGACATCCATTGCCCCAGCATCAGCAGCTAGTTCCTCAGTTAAAAAGTTTATTTATTAGTATCACATGTAGGCTTACATTAACATTGCAATGATGTTTCTGTGACTATCCCCTAGTCACCACACTCCATTGCCCAGTTGGGGTACACGGAGGGGAGATTTAGCACGGCCAACGCACCAGCATATCTTTCGGACTGTGGGAGGAAACCGGAGCACCCGTAGGAAACCCACGCAGACACGGGGAGAATGCGCAGACTCCGCACAGACAGTGATCCGAGCCGGGAATCGAACCCTGCTCCCTGGTGCTGTGAGGTAGCAGTGCTAACCACTGTGCTACCCATCAAGTGTGCAAATTTCAAAGAAAACAGTGAAAACCATTTTTTAGACCATTTTTAAACTTGGAAATAATTAAAGAATTTTTTTTGAAGACTGCAACAGGTTAACAAATTCCAGTCAAATGCATTGTCAAACAAAAACCCAACTGCAACCTTCTGCACTTAACCAGGATATCACCTCTCTGATAAGGTAACCCCTTCAATTCATTTGGTAAATCTGAAGCAATAGACACCATGTTCTTTAATTAGATTTAGGGACAGACTTGAACACAGGAAGACCACCATGATGCAAGACCTGGAGCCCCTTTCTTCTCATGTGATGTTTGAGCCCACAGCAAAGGAAAATTAAATCATCTGCTTGGTTCAGAAGCATGGAGGAAGTTAAATGGAAAGTCTACAAAATCACCAGTCCTGCAGAGATATAAAATTTTGAAATGATTCTCGCTCCCTCCTTGAGCAAAGGCCTTAACGTTGACTAGTCTCCCATCTCATGGAATTATTTTCACATTTAAATAGGATCGAAAAACTGTAATCTCAGCCTCTCAACTCCTTTCTGGCTACTGCCAGCAGTTGAGAGTAATTGGTCCACTGAGTTCTGTTCAGAATAATACCTTCTCTCCAGCTGTCTTTAACAATTGCTCCAGATTCCCCTCCAGTACCTCTGTACTCTCACATCCATCAGAATTTAATAGAACTGATGCAAAATGTATGTCCCTTTTCGCTGCCATGCCATCACTCTCCACAAAGAGTCTCCTTCCTTCACCCGAGTGTCCGACACTCTAACTTTTATCTTCTGTCTTCCGGAAATGTATGATGTGTTCAGCTGATATTCTTCCCTTCCTGAATGTTTTATGACCTTCTGGCTCTTGGTCAGACAGTTCCGATGAAATGGAAAAGGATTCGGAACATTAACTCTGCCTTCTCTTTTTACAGATGCTGCCAGACCTGCTGAGCTTTTCCAGCCACGCTTTGTGTTCATTTCAGATACCAGCATCCGCAGTATTTTGCTCATTTCTTTCCTTCCTTGCTGGCCTAGGAACACCAGCACTTCTCAATTCATCCCATAACAGCTCTGATTGCTATCTTTACCCACTCCAATCAATTTTGGGAATGTCAAAATTTCCCAATATCATTGCCCAGGGGTTTTTATTAAAAAAATCTTCCCAACTGTTTGCACACCTTTCCCCTCTCTCTCTATTTTACAAGTTTCTTTCTTCTAAACAATCTGTCTTACAACAAAGTACATTCTCAAATTCCATCACTGTGTTGGATCATTTACCAATGGTGCCATCTTCCCATCTCATGAGCTTTTAAATCCCTCCAGAAAATTTGCTAACTAGGAATATTAATTTTCCAGTTTTATCCGAACTGGAGCCTTAGTTTCCATTATAGCTACTGGATTGAGCCATCTCGGTTATTAATGCTTGCATTTTCTACTGGACATGGTAAATGTGAGGGGTTTCGGGGATAGGGCAGGGTGATGGGCCGGGGTAAGGTGCTCTGTCAGAGAACTGGTACAGACTCGATGGGCTGAAAGGTCTCCTTCTGCACTGTAGAGATTCTATGAATCTGTGTATTCACACAGATACCTCAATACTGGCCCCAGGTTTTTGTTTATGGGATATGGGTGATGCTGCCTTGCTCAGCATTTATTGCCTACTCCTTGTTGCCTTCCAGAAGGTGGTGCTGAGCTACCTTCTTGCATCTCTGAATTCCATGTGGTGCAGGTACACCCTCAGTCTTTTGAAGAGGGCATTCCAGGATTTTGACCCAGCAACAGCAAAGGAACAGCGATATATTTCCAAGACAGCATGGTGAGTGATTTGGAGGGGAAACTCCAGGTGCTGTATTTCCAGGCATAGAATCACAGAAACCCTACAGTGCAGAAAGAGGCCCTTCGGCCCACCAAGTCTGCACCGACCACAATCCCACCTAGGCCCTACCCCCACATCCACGCTAATCCCTCTAACCTACACATCTCAGGACACTAAGGGGCAATTTTAGCATGGCCAATCAACCTAACCCATACATCTTTGGACTGTGGGTGGAAACCAGAGCACCCAGAGGAAACCCACGCAGACATGAGGAGAATGTGCAAACTCCATGCAGTGACCCAAGCCGGGGATTGAACCCAGGTCCCTGGAGCTGTGAAACAGCAGTGCTAACCACTGTGCCACCCTCTGTTGCCTTTGTCCTTCTAGTTGGTAGTGGTCATGGGTTTGGAAGGTGCTGCCTAAGGAAGCACTTTGGAGGGCTGAAGGGCCTGTTCCTGTGCTGTACTTTTTTTAAATTTTGGAGACTCGGTGAGTTCCTGCAGTACATCTTGTAGATGGTACACACTGTTCTTCAGTGATAGAGGGATTGAATGTTTGTGGATCAAGTGGGCTGCTTTGTCCTGAATGGTGTTGAGCATCTTGAGTGTTGTTGGAGCTGCACCCATCTAGGCAAGTGGAGAGTATTCCATTACACTCCTGACTTGTACCTTACAGAATACCGAGGTGCCAAAATACAGTGGATGTGGAGAGGATGTTTCCACTACTGAGAGAGACTGGAATTCAAGGGCACAACCTCAGCGTGAAGGGACGTTCCTTTAAAACAGAGATGAGGAGGAATTTCTTCAGCCAGAGAGAGTGGTGAATCTGTGGAACTCATTGCGACAGAAGGGTGTGGAGGCCAGATCACTGAGTGTCTTTAAGACAGAGATAGGTAGGTTCTTAATTAATAAGGGGATCAAGGTTTACAGAGAGAAGGCAGGAGAATGGGGATGTGAATCGTATCAGCCATGGTTGAATGGCAGAGCTGACTTGACGGGCCAAATGGTCAAATCCTGCTCCTATATCTTATGGTCTTGTGGATGGGCTCTAGGAAGTCGGGAGATGATATTTTTCCCCTGCAAAAGTGTTTTTCTTTTGAAGTTAATTTTTTTGACATCCATTGCTCCTATTATATGCTCTCCCCATGTAGTTTCAAACCTTTGCCAACCTGCTCCATCACATCAGTTTAAAATCTTTCCAGTGTTTTATTTACCCTTTCCACCCGTTCAAAGCTACCTTTTCAGTTCATCCCTTTAGTGCTACCTTCCCTTGTTCCAGAAGCTGCTCCAATGTGCCAAGTATATGAATACTTATCGATTGCATTGTCATAGAGTCACAGAGCATGGAACCAGACCCTTCAGCCCTATCTGTTCATGCCATCCTTTTTTTTAAAACTGCTAAGCTATTCCCAATTGCCTGTGTTTGGTCCATATCCCTCTACATCCATCTTACCATATAACTGTCTAAACATTTTTAAAAAGACAAAATTGTACCCACTTCTACTACCACCTCTGGCAGCTTGTTCCAGATAATCACCATCCTGTGTGAAAAAAATGCCCCTCTGCACCCTTTTGTATCTCTCTCCTCTCACCTTAAACCTATGCCCTCTAGTTTTAGGCTCCCCTACCTTTGGGAAAAGATATTGACTGATTTAACTGTTCTATGCCTCTTATTATTTTATAGACCTCTAAGAACACCTGAAATCTCCAACAGTCCAGAGAAAAAAGTCCCAGTCTATCTAGCCTCTTCTTATAACTCAAACCATCAAGTCTTGATAACATCCTGGTAAATCTTTTCTGCACTCTTTCTAGTTTAATAATATCCTTTCTATAATAGGGTGACCAGAACTGTACACAGTATCCCAAGTGTGGCCTCACCAATGTCTTATACAACTTCAACAAGATGTCCCAACTCCTGTATTCAATGTTCTGACTGACGAAACCAAGCATGTTGAATGTCTTCTCACCACTCTGTCCACCTGTAGCTCCATTTTCAAGGAGCTGTGAATCTGTACCCCTAGATCTCTTTGTTCTGTAACTCTCCCCAGTGCCCTACCATTAACTGAGTAAGTCCTGCCCTGGTTCAATTGACCAAAATGTGTCATTTCACATTTATCTGAGTTAAACTCCATCTACCATTCATCAGCCCACTGGCCCAATTGATCAAGATCCCACTGCAATCCTAGCAAACCTTCTTCATTGTCCACTATGCCACTAATCTTGGTGTCATCTGCAAACTTATGAACTGTGCCCCCTATATTCTCATCTAAATCATTAATATAAGTGACAACTAACAGTGGACCCAGTACCGATCCCTGGGCACGCCGCCGGTCACAGGCCTCCAGTTTGAAAAACAACCACCCTTTGTCTTCTGTCATCAAGTCAATTTTGTATCCATTTGGCTACTCACCCTCGATCCCATGAGATTTAACCTTATGCAACAACCTACCATGTGGTACCTTGTCAAAGGCATTGCTAAAATCCACATAGACAACATCAACTGCACTGCCCTCATCTACCTTCTTTGTTGCCCCTTAAAAAAACTCAATTAAATTTATGAGACATGATTTTCCATTCACAAAGCCATGCTGACTATCCCTAATCAGTCCTTGTGTGTCTAAATGCTTGTAGATCCTGTCTCTCAAAATACCTTCTAACAACTTACCAATTACATATGTAAGGCTCAGTGGCCTGCAGTTCCTAGGCTTTTCCCTGCAGCCCTTTCTAAACAAAGGCACAACATTTGCCACTCTCCAATCTTCAGCTACCTTACCTGTGACTATCGATGATTCAAATATTTCTGCTAACGCTATAGCCATGGGTTAACCTTCCCAATGAACTCGACTCAATGAGTAACACTCTCATTCCTGAGACAAGAGGTTATGGTGTCAAATACCACCCCGGACTTCACAGAATCCCTACAGTGCAGAAGGAGGCCAATCAGTCCATTGAGTCTGCACTGACTATCATCCCACCCAGGCTCTATTCCCGTAACCCCACACATTTACCGTTAATCCCCGATACTTGGGTCAGTTTAGCACGGCCAATCAACCTAACCCCCGCACACACATCTTTGGACTGTAGGAACACTGGAAGAAACCCATGCAGACACGGGGAGAAGGTGCAAACTCCACCTAAACAGTGACCTGAGGCCAGAATTGAACCTGGGTCCCTGGTGCCGTGAGACAGCAGTGCTAACCACAGTGTCACCTGAATGAAATTCAGTGCTGCAGAGGTGGTGCTGTCTTTCAGATGAGATATTGAACTGAGGGTCCTGTCTGTTCCATTCCAGGGCCTGTTCGGGGTCAGTTTCCCACATCCAACATCATGTCAGAACTAAAATAGTCATTACCTTATTGCTGTTTGTGGGAGCTTGCTGTGCACAAATTGGTCACAGCATTGCCTGCACTACGATATTTCAAAAGACCTAAAAGGGCTGTCAAGCATTTTGGGATGCCCTGGGGTTGTGAATGGTGCCATATAAATGCAGCTCTTCTTTTCCTTCCTCTCTTTAACCTGTCCAGTATGGGGCACAGGGAGCAACCGCTGGACTAATGCAGAACTTACTTTCAGGGTCATCCAGATTCAAAACATTGGCTCTAATCTCTCTTCACAGCTGCAGTCAGACACATTGAGATTTTCCAGCATTTTCTGTTTTTCTTTCAGTTTCCAGCATCCACAGTATTTTGCTTTCCTTTACAACCAGTTGCTCAAGTCCTGATATTTCTCCAGGATCTCGAGCCTCATTCGATGGAAAGTCACTGGTTTCATTCTATGAGCTCTCTCTGATAATCCCATCAGTCCCATCTCCTAGTTGGCAGAGTGAAGTTTATTTACTTACTAATGTCACAAGTAAGCTTAGATTAACATTGCAACGAAGTTACTGTGAACATCCCCCAGTCCCCACACTGGTGCCCGTTTGGGTACATTGAGGAAGAATTTAGTATGGCCAATGCGCCGAACTAGCACGTCTTTCGGACTGTGGGAGGAAACCCACGCAGACATTGGGAGGATGTGCACACTCCACACAGACAGTAACCCAAGTAGAGAATCGAACCCAGATTCCTGGTGCTGAGAGGCAGCAGTGCCACCATGCCACATCTATTTATCCGATTGAAATTGACATTAATTTTGGATCTTGACAAAGGGCTGAATTATTAGGTCCCAGTAGGCATCAAGCACAAGCAAGCGAGTGCAAGACTTCACACCATTAACCAACGTGCCAGTTTTTTTGGCACCATGCTGCCTCGGGTCATTTTCCTGGAAGTGGGATGTGAGATAGCAAGTGGCTGGTGGCCAAATGAGCTTGTTGGCCTGTTAAGGTCCATCGCAGAAGGCCCACTGGAATTTGTCATCAGCCTCCAGATCCTCCAAAGTGCTAACCACTGTATCACCACGCTACCCGTGAAGATGCAGTGAGTGATGAAGTGACTGCATCAACTACATGAGCACAAGAATTTAAGGGTAGGGTTGGGAGGTAACTTCCACACTGCTTTAGGGCTGGACAAGCAGACTGTGGATCAAAATCCCTATAGAAAAGCCCACTGTATCCACACACAGGTTTGCTGTCTGATTGTCCCCAGGATGGTTAAGACAAATAGAATCATTCAACAAATAACAAAAGCATCTGTGAAAACCAGGCTTGTAAAGGCTTTAAACGGGACAAAAGATCTTCAAGTGAGATATTACAACAATTTTACACAAAGTAACCCCTCCAGACCAATCATCCCACAGCAGCTGAATGGCAACAATCTTTGCCTGATTTACAGCTCCTACAGTATAATTCTGTATGATTATGATGTTTTCTTTTTCCAATTCCGTTGGGCCGGCAGCCCACAAGACTGCTCAAGACACCTGCATTTAGTCACATCCTTTTCAAACCTGCCCAATAATTAAAATTCTTCAACCAAAAGTATCTTAATTCCCCACTTCCTTTGACTTGGGCTTTTTCAAACTGGATTCGGTGAACACACGCACACAAAACTGACACAATGGAAAGTTACTGAAGGTAAGGCATGAATGAAGGCAGCAACTGTTAAATATTTACATCAAGAACATTCTACGGACATAAATACATGTCAGCAAGTTTCTAGCGCATGAAGTAGAACTGAAATTAGCAGGGTCATTCAAGGTGCATTTCGCACCCTGTGATCGGAAAACAAACGGGCTGGCAAGGGGAAAGAATTTCCATTCATCAACTTACTGCGTCAATCCCACCCTCCTCATTTTTAAAGACTGAACAGCAGTGTGTGTATTACTGCGTCCCTCTGAATGAAAGTGGGTCAAGTGGACTTCCTCTTTGGTAATCATCTTAATCTCACCTTCTGGCTCAGGCCAGGAATAAATTAGGGAAAAAAAAACCAGTTTGGGACAGTAATCCTGGGGGCGATTCTCCCCCAAAAATTCAAAGTGTTGAATTCGCAAAAAAGACTGGAGTAAATCACGCTGTTTCATTTCAGTGGCAGTTTCAAAATGTTTCTCCCACACTGCGCACTGCCGAGTGCACTAGTCACTCCAGAAATTAGTGGCGGGGCTTATTCCCAACTGAGAGGCCAGCAACATATCACTGAGTGGACCACTGCGCATGCGCTGATCTGTCACAGCAGAGATAGTCGCAGGCACAGTGGTCCCCCCACTGCCAGCCTCCTGATTGCAGGCCAGCTCAATCGCTGGTCTTAGCGATAGCATTTAAGTAGTATTTATTACGGTATTAACAGTACTTACAGTATTACAGGAGCTGCATTCATTAGGCAGCCGATTTCCAGCAGTGAGCTGACAATGCCAGGAGTAGTGCTCAGGCCCCGATGCCCAGCGCAAATCGGGCACTGCTAAAATTCTCCCAGCCCATTGTGCTAAAATAAAATCAGCACAGCGGGATAGGACAATCACCCCTCACCCACTATTTCCCAGTTTTTACTGGTGTCCCATTTTAAGGATTGCAAGACCAGTATTTTTATTTCCCAACTTTTAACTGGTGTTCCATTTTAAGGTACGCAAGACCAGTATTCGTATTTCCCAGTTTTTACTGGTGTTCCACTTTACGGTACCCAGGGCCAGTATTTTTATTCCCAAGTTTTTACCGACGTCCCATTTTAACGTATGCAAAACCAGTTCAGACCAGCATTCTTATTTCCCAGATTTTACCTTCTGGATGGCCCGATTCGGAAACCCTTGCAATGCTCCCCAAAGCACGCTTCAATGTACACTGTTCTGGATGGTAGGCAACATTCATCAAACCCATATTGTAACTGGCTTAAGGTAAAAAAAAAAGTCGTCGTCATATTTTGAAATGGTAGGAACACCATTCAAACAATCGTGATTTGGAGCTGAAAGGGAGCCTTTGGTGTAAACTCCTTTCTTTCAAAGCCATCACTCACTTCTGGCTATTTACAGTTCCCTACCTGCTAATCACAAGCTTCATACAATTACTAATTATATGATGCCAATACTTCCTGCTTAATAACTACTTTCATTCTGGCATTCAGCAACTAACTTTCATTTTGCTGGTTGGCATGTGGCCTACACTATCAAGTTCCAGAGATGCGCTACAACTGAACTCATTTCTATTCCTCCTCATACGTTATCTTGCTTTATTGGTTTGGTCTCCATATCTTTGTGGAATTGTTCGTGTGCCAGATGTTCTGAATCTTCCCCTTCCGCACCCACCCACCCACCCTGTAAATGATTCCTCCCTTGCTCTGAAGACATGGGACTCCTTCTGGCTGACAGCTCCACATGCAGCAGTATTTCATCCAACTAACGCTCGCTACATACCAGCCCAAGCATCGAGTTATTCACCAAAAACAGCATCACAGCCAATACTGCACCTGCTCTCAGCAGGCATCCATCCACACTCTCATTTTCTGGTTGGAGGCACATGACAGCAAGGAGGAGCAGGAACCTTGGCCAATTCTCCTCTCTGCTAACCTACAGGTGCTGTGGTTAATTTGAACAGCAGAAAATTCTTGCCTATGTTGAGATCAACAAACCAGAGGCTGAATTTGGGATGAGAAGGTAAAATGCTGGAAAATCTCAGCAGGTCTGGCAGCATCTGTGAGAGAAAAGAGCTGATGTTTCAAGTCCAGATGACCCTTTGTCAAAGCTTGACAAAGGGTTATCTGGACACGAAATGTGCCAAAGCTTGACAAAGGGTTATCTGGACACGAAATGTCAGTTCTTTTCTCTCCTTACAGATGCTGCCAGACCTGCTGAGATTTTCCAGCATTTTCCCTTTCGGTTTCAGATTCCAGCATTTGCAGTAATTTGCTTTTATCAACTGAATTTGGGATCTTCTTGAAGTTTATTTATTAATGTCACAAGTACATATCTCTTACTCTCCAAATTAAGAATCTAGCGTCAAATGTCATTTGTGGAAGAGAGTATCAAACTTAAGTTAAGCTTTTAAAGTTTATTTATTAGAGTCACAAATAGGCTTTTTTAACAATGCAATGAAGCTACTGTGAAAATACCCTAGTCGCCACAGTCCAGCGCCTGTTCGGGTACACTGAGGGAGAATTTAGCTTGGCCGATGCACCTAACCAGTGGATTGTGGGAAGAACCCATGCAGACACGGGGAGAATGTGTAGACTCCGCACAGACAGTGACACAAGCTGGAAATTGAACCTGGCTCTCTGGTGCTATGGGGCAGCAGTGCTAACCACCGTGCCACCACAATTCAAACAACAGAACTCCTGCCTGTGTTGAAATCAGATAACCGGGCAAAACCAGAGACTGAATTTGGGATCTTCTTTTCATCACATCTCAGCACTGAGCTGGAAAGGCAAAGCGAAACATTTTCAATAGCGAGGCGAGCATTGGCACCTACCTGGAATATCTGCTTGAGTGAAAAAAGGGCTCTCCTCAACTCCCGGCCACAAGAATTGTAGAGTTTTTCTGCACAAAACAGGAAGAAAAAGGTTTTTTTTTAAAATTATTGAAGGCTAAAAAAAGGTTAAAACTTCATTGAATATCAAAAATTGAGAAGGTGAGTGATAGTGACAAATCAAAGGCCAAAACTGGTCAGGTCTGACTGACTGGCATTCCCCCAGCTGTAAAATCCATGAGGGCTAACATTTCTGGTGAAGCACCAGTCTAAAACACGATGGGGAGCTGCTTTCTTCCCCACACAAAAAAATATTTGCCTTGGTCTGTGTCTGACTGGATGGGCCCATATTAACCGAAAGCCCTTCATCCATAGGATTTGTCAGCAGTCGTTTGTTTTATAAATCTATCACACTCCAAACGCATTCTATTCCACTGCGGCCCTTAGACACAAATGCTGTAAGTTGCCACACAGAAGGCGGCAATGTTAGATGGGTCAATTGTCTAATTGCCAAAAGGCATGCAATGAACCAACTGCCCATGAACCAGCGACGCTTTCATTGAAAAGACCAAAGCTACCTGACAACATTGAGAACTGTCAGATGTGAACTAATGTATGAAGGATAGCTTCTTAAAATAATTACACAGCCAACGATTCCCCCAGAGGCACAAAATTTTCTTCAAGGAAAGAAAATACAGTATAATCAAAGAAAAATGTGATTTCCTCCATTTATGTCATAACATCTCACCATCAAACTAACTGCTTCTGTTTAGAGATAACTTGGTACTTTTAGACTCAACAAAACAGTCTGACCCGACTTTTGTAACCTTCTCAGTTAACTAATCATTTTAAAAAATGTATCTGGAACTCTGACAGTAAATCTTATCCACCTTGATTACGCAGAATCCATGTAGAATCACATCTTATTGTAACAAAATCTCATTTCAGTTACTGCAATCTACACTATGTTGAAAACAAACTCGGCTCAAATGACAGGCTAGATCCTGTAAATTTAAATGCATCGCCTCAGGGTACAGTAAACTGTGTGTTGTCTACCAACTGCAATTCTTTATTAGCTAGAATTTCCGACGTTCCCTCTAACACAATCGGAATTTTGCCAATCCATCATGCAAGCCAGTCTCCCATCCGTTGACTCTGTCTACACTTCCCGCTGCCTCGGCAAAGCGGCCAGCATAATTAAAGACCCCATGCACCCCAGACATTCTCTCTTCCAACTTCTTCCGTTGGGATAAAGATACAAAAAGGCTGAGGTCACATACTTACCAACTCAAGGACAGCTTCTTCCCTGCTGCCATCAGACTTTTGAATGGACCTACCTCACACTACTTTGATCTTTCTTTACAACTTAGCCATGACTGTAACGTTACATTCTGCACCCTCTCCTTCTCTATGAACAGTATGCTTTGTCTGTACAGCAGACAAGAAACAATACTTTTCATTGTATACTAATACAGCTGACAATAGTAAATCAAATCAACTGCAAGCAATTAAGTAGTTATCTAGAATCTGTTCCTTCATACTTTTTTTTAATACTTTATGGTTTTAATGTACAGTTGAAGGTTAGAAGTGAAATGAATCCTGGTCTTTGTTTCCAGAGTACTTATATCAGTTCATGCTACATATTGCACTGTATTCCATTGACAAATGGAATTCTCAACTAACCAGCATTTTTGATCAACTTGTACCCATTTCCCACGCACAGCAGATAATTGTGTGTTCAACCTTGTCATCATTTCATTTGTGTTTGGAGGCCCCTCATAAATCAAAGTCACTGACACCAATCAAAGCAGTTGTAGTTTTCATTTCAACACTTTTTTGCCACCCCAATATTGCCTCCATCAAGACAATCCTACAGTCTGAATGCGGCGATTCTTTCCTGGACTTCACTGAAAAGTGACTAGATCATTTCATTTGCACTGCAGGAAACCCGATGGAAGCTGTTGTCTCGAATGAAAATCTGTCAGCCCAGCCATGATGTTTGGCCAGAGTTACCCGGGACTTATCCCCACAAGACAGACAGGAAAGCCACACTCGTATTCCGATAGATAGAGCTCAGTCACTCTCCTGATTTACGACTACTGAGAAATTCAGATCAGGACACGCACGTTGGAAGCAGGGAGCTTTGGGTTTGACTTCACAGAGCACAGTAGCAGAGTGGTTAGAACTGGATGTTATCCAGAAACATGGGTTCAAAGCCCACCATGGTAGCTGGGGAATTTTCAATTCAGCCGATTAAACAAGTCTGGAACTAATAAGTCAATATCAGTCATGACAGCCATGAAACTAGCATTTGCCATAAAAACTGACCTCGTTCAAGAATGTCCTTTCAGGAAGGAAATCTGCTGTCCTAGATGTAGAATCCCTACAGTGCAGGATGCAGCCATTCAGCCCATTGACTTAGCACAGACCACAATCCCACCTAGTCCCTAATCCCTTAACCCCTCATATTTATCCTGCCAATCCCCCTAGCACTAGGTTTAATTTAGCATGGCCAATCGACCTAACCCCCATATCTTCAGACTGTGGGAGGAAACCCACGCAGACATGTGGAAAAAGTACGCAAACTCCACACAGGCAAAGAGTGACCCGAGGCTGGAATTGAACCCAGGTCTCCAGCATTGTGAGGCAGCAGCACTAACTACTGTGCTACTATGTTAGACCTGTGACTCCAGATCGAAAGCAAGCTGGTAGGTTTTTATTTGCTCTCAGAAATGGTTCAGCAAGGCTGGCACAGTGGCAAGTACTGGTGCCTCACAGCGACAGAGACCCATGTTCAATTCCAGCCTTGGTTAACTGTCTGGGTGAAGTTTGCACCTTCTCCTTGTATCTGTGTGGGTTTCCTCTGGGTGCTCTGGCTTCCTCCCACAGTCCAAAGATGTGCAGATTAGATGGATTAGCCATGGCAAATGCGCAGGGCTATGAGGTTAGTGTGGGGATGGCTCTGGGCAAGATGCTCTCAGAGAGTTGGTGCAGATCTGATGGGCTGAACGGCCTCCTTCTGCATTCAAGGTTCTATAGTTAACCATGCAGGATGATTCAGCCCAATAGATTAGTTGACTGCCTTAAACATTCGTTCACTCCAGCACTGTAGCTGCAGGATATACCGTCCACACTACTCCAGCTCACAATGGTGTTTCAAAACCTTCCAAACCCAAACTCATGACTTCTACCACTTTGAAAAACAAGGATTGCTGACACATGGAAACACCACAGCTTGCAAGTTCCATCCAAGGGCACACACCATCCTGACTTGGTAAAATATTGCCGTTCCTTCATCGTTGCCAGGTCCAAATCCTGGAACTCCTTCCCTTGATAACACCCTGGCTGCAACTACATCACATGGACTGCAGCAATTCAATAATGTAGCTTATCAACAATTTCTACGGCAGTTAGGATAGGAAATAAACGTTGACCTTGTCAGTGATGCCCACATCCCACGAATGATTGAATAAAAGTTCTACAGAGAATAGTCCATCAAATCTTGCATACTTTTTTACATTCCAACAAATGTAACATAACATGGTCGTAGATGCATTAGAAAGGAGATGACGACCATTCAGCCCCTCAAGCCTACTTTGCCATTCAACAAAGTCATGACTGATCCAATCATGGCTTCAGCTCCATTTACCTGCCAACCTGCCCCCACAAATACCCACACCCTACACTCCCTCCCCTCCCCGCATCTCCCCAACCACCAGTAACCCTTGGCTTCTTTGTTAGTCAAAAATCTCTCAAACAGAAGCTTGAATCATTTCCATGGCTCGAGCTCCAGGCAGAGTATTCCGAGGATTCGCAGAGAAGTAACTTCCCCTTATGTGTCTTAAGTGGAAGAGCTATTATCCCAAAACTATGTTCTAGATTCACCCATGAGAGAAACATCCTCTCAGCATCAACTGAACAATTTGTTTCCTGTAATATTTTCCCGTAAACTTACAGTACTAAAGTGTGGGAGGCAGTAAAATCTATACAGGCTTTCAGACGGCAGGTCACATGACCGACCGACATGCAATTTTTTTTAAAGTTTTGCAATAAAAGATCTTCATGAAACTTTCATCATTAAGTCAAACAGCAAATGCACACAAAACAATAACATTTTGGATGGTAAAATTTGTAGCCCACTATATTAGTCCATATGAATTAGATTGGGTTGCTTAGCCAGTTATTTAAACAGAAGTCTCTTCACAGAAGTCTGTTTGTGTTATTTAAGATTTTAAAATTAATGAGATATCACTGACAAGGCCAGTATTTATTGCACATCCTTTGAGAAGGTGATGATGAGCTGCCTTCTTGAACCACTGCAGTCCCCGAGGTGTAGGTACAACCACAGTTGGGGAGGGAGTTCCAGGATTTCGACCCAGTGACAGCGAAGGAACAGCAATACCTTTCCAAGTTGGGGTGGTGAGTGATTTGGGGGGGGGGGAACTCCAGGTGCTGGCATTCCCAGATAGCTGCTGCCTTTGTCCTTCAAGAGAATAGCAGTCAGGATTTAGAAGGTGCTGACTAAGGAGACTTGATGAGTTTATGCAGGACATCTTGGAGTTGGTCTACACTGCTGCCACTGTTACATCAGGGGTGGAGGGAGTGAACGTTTGTGGAAAGGTTAGCAAATAAATAGGGCTGCTTTGTCCTGGATGGCGTTGAGCTTCTCGATGTTGTTGGAGCTGCACTCATCCAAGCAAGTGGAGTGCATTTCATTGCACTCCCAACTTGTGCCTGGTAGATGGTGGACAGGCTTTGGGGAGTCAGTAAGTGAGATATTCACTGCGGGATTCCAGATCATCAGCAAACATCCCCACCTCTTGATGGAAGGCAGGTCGTTGGTGAAGCAGCTGAAGATGGTTGGGCCTAGGATGCTATCGTGAGGAACTCCTACAGTTATATCCTGGAACTGAAACAATAGACCACAAAACATCACAATCATCTTCATTTGATGACTCCAGATAGCAGAGGACTTTTCCCACTGATTACCATTAATGCCAATTTTGCTTGCACTCCTTGATGCCACAGCAAGGGCAGTCACTCTAACCTTAACTCTGGAGTTCACCTCTTCTGTTTGTGTTTGAACTAAGGCTGGAATGAGGTCCGGACCCAGACAGAACCTAAACAGAGTGCCACTGAGCAGCTGCTCAGCAAGTGCCATTACAAGACACTGTTGATGTCTTGTTCCATCACTTTACTTATGACCAAAAGTAAATTAATGGGATGGTAATTGGGGATTTCTCCTGTTTTTTGTAGATAGGACATCCCTGGGCAACTTTCCACATGGCTGACACATGGTTTTACATTCCAACAAATGTTCTATAACATGGTTGTGGGTGCATCAGAAAGGAGGAAGTGGCCAATCGGACCCTGAAGCCTACTTTGCCAATCAACAAGGTCATGGCTGATCTGACCATGGCCTCACCATTCTGTTCTGTGGGGATTCTATGATATGTCAATGGGTAAACCATATGGACTGATCAATATCATTGCTTTTCACTGTTGTGGGATGAAATAACAGGGTCATCAAGACAGTATTATAGGGTAGATCCAAAAATCACAGAATAATAGTTAGCCCATCATGCCAGTGCCAACTCTTTGAAAGAGATTTCTAATTCCTCTATCCTTTACAGACAGGTCTGGGAAATTTTCCCCTTCAAGTATTTATCCAATTCACCTCTGAATGTTATTAAATTAAATTTCTTTCACTCTTTCAGACATTCATCATAATAACCCACTGCGTACAACACCAGAAGCTATCTCAGCACGTGCTTCTGGTTCTTTGACCATTTAGCTGAAGCAAAGTCCTCCTGATACTAACTTTCCTGCTGCTGGAAACAGTCTCACCCTGTTTAGGCATTCAAATACCTTCAGGATTCTGAACACACAATCTCTCCTTAAAAACTCTGTTCCAAGGAGAAGAATCTCAGCTTCTCTAATCTCAAGATATCACTGAAGTTCTGTGTCTCTTGTATAACCCAATCGAATCTCCTCTGCATCCTCTCTACCCCTTCTCAACCTTCCCCCTTTCCAATGCCAAGAATTGAATAATATTTCATCTGGGTCCTCAGCAGTAATATGACGGTTTACAATAACTTGCTTGCTTTTTGTACAGCACTCTTCTATTTCTAAAGCTAAGGCAGCACGATGGCACAGTGGTTAGCAACTGGAGGAAACCCACACAGATATGGGGAAGAATTGCAGACTCCATACAGACAGTGCCCCAAGTCAGGAATCAAACCCAGGTCCCTGGTGCTGTGAGGCAGCAGTGCCAACCACGAGAACAAAGAAAATTACAGCACAGGAAAGGCCCTTTGGCCCTCCAAGCCTCCACGACCATGCTGCCCAACTGAAATAAAACTCCCTACCCTTCCAGGGACCAAATCCCTGCATTCCCATTTTATTCATGTATTTGTCAAGATGTCCCTCAAAACTCAGTATCATATCTACTTCCACAACCTCCCCTGGCAACGTGTTCCAGGCACCCATTACCCTCCGTGTAAAAAAAAACTTGCCTCATACCTCTCCTTTAAACCGTGCCCCTTGCACCTTAAACCTATGCCCCCTAGTAATTGACTCCTCCACCCTGGGAGAAAGCTTCTGACTATCCACTCTGTCCATGCCTTTCATAATCTTGTAGACTTCTATCAGGTCACCCCTCAACCACTGTGGTTCACGACAATTCTGCTTTGTTCTTTAGCCAACTGTGCCACCTTTGTGGGAGTATTTAGCAAGGCCAATGCACCTAGTGTACCCGACCAGGTGCCAGAGCGACTAGCAGATTCTCACAGTAACTTCATTGCAGTGTTAATGCAAGTCTACTTGTGACACAATAAATAAAGTTTAGACTTTATATACTTTCCAAACAGCTTTCTTGATTACCATGCATATTTGAAGATTTGTATGCATAGACTCCTCATCTCTGTGAAACCATACTATTGCTCTCCTCATTCTTCCCACCAAAATGCCTCACTGCTCTGTGTTAAATTGCATCTGCCATTTGTCTGACCATTTCACCAGGCTGTCCGCATTCTCCCAAGGTCAGCTGCTAATCTCATCACTGTTTATTATATTTGGGTTTATATCTACTTTGAAGTTAGGCTGTCTTCAGCTGAGACGAGATCATTAATAAGTATCACAAAGAGCACTGATCTATCAGCCCCTGAGAGTACCATTGAATATCTTCCTCCAGTCTGAGAAACTGCTTACTACAATTCTGCTTTCTGTTCTTTAGCCAATTTGCTATCCAAGCTGTAATTAAGCATCTAATCCATTGAGATTCAAATTTGCAGACAGATCTATTTGGCAGTATGTAACAAAACACATTTAAAAGTCCAGATGCCCAACATCAAGCACGCTACTTTCATGAATCCTCCCTGTTGCCTCATCAATAGAATTCAAGTTAGCAAAACAAGATTTGACATTTGGCAAATCTGCATTATATGTCATTTTTTAAAAAGTATCTTTTTCTGAAAATTACTTTGGTTCCAGACTCATTTCGCAAAGATTCATTGAACTATGGGATCCCTACAGTGCAGAAGGAGGCCGCTCTGCCCATTGATCCTGCACCAACTCTCTGACAGAGTATCTTACCCAAGTCCCTCTCCTCTGTCCTCTTCCTGTAACCCTACACATTTGCTATGGATAATCATCTAACCTACACATCTTGGGACAAGGCGGAAGCAAATTAATAGGGAATTCTGTGGATTGTTTGTTGAACTGATTAATTGATTTAAAGTGTTTCTTTTTAAAAAGAATGCGTCACAGTTTGATACGGCTCCTGCTCTGACCAAGGTCACAACAAAAATACAAAGGGTTTTGAATGTAGCCCAATCTATCACGCAAACCAGCCTCCCATCCATTGATTCCGTCTACACTTCCTGTTGCCTCAAAAGCAGCCAGCATAAACAAGGACCCCACGTACTCCAGGCATGCTCTGTTCCACCTTCTTCCATCAGGAAAAAGTCAAAGATCACACACCAATCGACTCAAGAACAGCTTGCTGCCCTCAGACTTTTGAGTGGACTGATGTTATATTAAGTTGATCTTTCCCCACACCCTAGCTGCGACTATAACACTACATTCTGCACCCTCTTCTTTCCCTCTCCCCTACGTGTTCTATGAATGGTATGCTTTGTACAGTGTGCAAGAAACAATACTATTCAAGTGGCACTTGCAATCCTGTATTCAAAATATTCCAGGAAATTAGTTAAAGGTGACCTGCCTTTCAAGAACCCTTGCTGCTTCTGCCCAAAGGGATAATTTCTGTCCAGATGTCGCGCTATTTCTTCCTTGATGATAGATTCAAGCTTTGTCTCCACTACAGAAGTTAAACTAACTGGCCTATAGTTAACCACCTTGTGTCTATCTCCTTTTTTAAACAGTGGTGTCACATTTGCTGACTTTCAATCCGCGGGAACCACCCCAGAGTCCAGCGAATTTTGGTAAATTACCACTTGTGCCTTGGCTATTTCTCCCACCATCTCTTTTAGGACCCTGGGATGCATTCCATCAGGGCCAGGAGACTTGTCTACCTCTCGCTCCTTTATCTTGCCCAACACTACCTCTTTCGTGACAATGATTGTTTCTGGGTCCTCACCTGCCGTAACTTCCTTGTCATCAATTTTTGGCACATTATGCGTGTCCTTCACTGGGAAGGCTGACAAAATACTAGTTCAATGCCTTGCCCATTTCCTTATTTCTGATGATTGAATCCCCCTTCTCATCCTCTAAAAGAACCAATGTTTACCTTAGCCACTCTTTTTCATTTTATATATTTTTAGAAATGTTTGCCATCTGTTTTCATATTCAGAGCTAGTTTACTCTCATAATCCATCTTGCTTTTCTTTATAGCTTTTTTCATGGCTTTGAAGACCTTTAAAGATTACCCAATCCTCTAGTTTCCCACTAATCTTTGCATTTTCTTGCAAGTTGATACCCTCTATTTCCTTAGGTATCCATGGCTGATTATGTTTGTCTACATTTCTTCCTTTTCACTGGCATATATTTTTGCTGAATGCTGTGAAAGATCACTTTGAAAATCCTCCACTGTTCCTCAATTGTCCCACCATAAAGTTTTTGTTCCCAGTCTACCTTAGCCAACTCCTCCCTCATCCCACTGTAGTCTCCTTTGTTTAAGCACAAGGCACTGGTATTGGATTTTACCTTCTCATCCTCCATCTGTATTTTAAATTCAACCATACTGTGAGATGATCTGAGATGATCCTTAATTGTGAGATCACTAATTATTGTCTCCTTACACAGGACCAAATCTAGGATAGCTTGCTCCCTCGTAGGTTCCATTACATAATGTTCAAGGAAACTATCGTGGATACATTCTATGAACTCCTCCTCAAGGCTGCCTTGACAGACCTGGTTTGATCAAATCAACATTAGTTAAAATCCCCCATGACAAAAAACAGGTAACTATAGGCCGGTTAGCTTAACTTCTATAGTGGGGAAAATGCTTGAATCTATCAAGGAAGTAGTAGTGAGACATCTAGATAGAAATTATCCCATTGGACAAAAACAGCATGGGCTCATAAAAGGCAGGCCATGTTTAACTAATTTGCTGGAATATTTTGAATATAGCTCAATTGTACATTTGTACATGACCCACTGTGATGTTATTATTTGCTGGCCTATAGACTACGCCTATCATCAATGACCTTCTCCCCCCTCATTATTTCCAATTTCCACCCAAATGGATTCAATCTTTTTTCCATAGATTCTATATCATCTCTCACTACTACCTGATGTCATCCTTCAATATCAGAGCAACACCAGCTCCCTTACCTTCCTGTCTGTCTTCCCAATAGTCTGATACCCTTGGATATTTAACTCTGCAATGGCCACCAAATCATACTCATTCATGATGATTTGCACCATCAACTCATTTTGAATGCATCCAGCATTTAGGCAAAGTGTCTCTATATTAGTTTTTATACCTTCTTTTTGAATCCTAACATCTTGATTAATAACATTTCCTGAGTCCTTCCTTTTAACATTTTTCGTAATTTTCCATGTAGATGAAAGCTCTTCCCCACATGGTAACCTGCTGCTTTGCTTCCCACTTCCCATAGTTTCACTGTTCCTTCCCCAATCCCCCCCACTCCGCACCTGCCAGCTTAAATTTTGGAGCTCACCACTGCTGCAAGCTGAGTTGCTATCAGTGATGGAAGTCAAAAAAGTATTGCTGCAACTTATAGGCCCTAATAGTCCAGTATTCAGATGGTCACATCCCAGAAAGTGTGTTGGGGGACCTCTACAAAGTCCCAAAGACTCCAGCGTTTGTTTGGCTTAGTTTACTTAGTTGACACAAAAAGTAGTTCCAGTTTCCGATAGACAATTTCCCCTGCATCCAAAACTCTCGCTAGTTACCCAGGAAAGGTTAGACCGAAAAAGCAACAACTGCTGGATAACTATCCACCTAACCCACCAGCCCTCACTGACAACCTCCCCACCCAACTTACCCCCCCCTCAGCCCTCCAACTATTCTCGCCCTCCAACTACCCAATTCCTTTTGAGCTTCTCAAGCCCCCACCTGACCGACTCCCCGAATCCTCCAGCACCTCCACCACCTCACTCACCCACCCTCTGACTCTCTTTCCCTAACTCCACCCACAACCCAGTTGCCACCCTTGGCACTCTGCACAACTGGCATCTTGCCAGTTGCCACACTACCCACTCGTTCACTAACACAGTCAAAAACTATTCAGAAGTCTCAAAGCTTTTGACCATGTTAGTAAAGAAAATGCAACACTTAGACCAATAACTTCCAAGGGAAGTTGGCTCTTCTGGACGATTGTTGGGTAAACCCTTTACATGGGAACCTCAGAGATTCCCCAGTGCATCATTGGGGTACCCACAAAAAGAGATGCTGAGAAGCCAGGAAGTTATGGCCATTAAGCTCAATTTTCCATGACCATCTTACCTCATGAAGAGGGACTCCCAAGAAGAGGAACACTCAGCATCTCTGAAGAGGCCAAGTCCTGAAGTCTGGCCTCAAAATGCAGAGGAAGTCCATGACGACTGTCACTCCTCAGAAGGTTCAACCCAGCATATCAAACCTGGTGTCTCAACGCAATTGCAGCATAACTTTTAGCCCTGACTAGGTAAGGATCCAGGGTTACCTTTGATCGGGCAACTGCATTGGAACTAGTCAATTACAGCTGGGTTTTCTGGTTGCTCAGGGATCTGCCATGCAAGGAAAGGCACTTCATTTGCATCCTGTCACTACATATCAATTCTCTTGTATACCTGCCCTTTTAATCACAGAAGACAAGGCATCATTTGAGCAGGATTGCTGGGCTGCCCGTTAGTAATAAGTGCTCTGTTGCCCTAAGGGATAAAAGGAACAGAAACCTCCAGATTGAGAAAATGCAACGGTGCTTTCCCCCTCTTTGAAGATATGACAAAATCAGCAATGTGCAGGCCATTACTAGACCGGTTAATATATTTTTCTAAGTCCTTGCCAAGTTGGCAACAAAAATAAAGCCCAAAGGTAATCCTAATGCTTCCTTTTCGCAATTAGGCCTTTCTGGAGCACACTCTGAATTAACTGCACCTGATACAGATGGAAGCTTTTAAAATAACTGCAATCAAATAATGAACAAAAGTCAAATTGAAATGTAAGACCGCAAAACAGCTGGGAGACAATTCCAACTTGGCACGAGAACAACGGCTTGGTGACCAACCCTATCAACGTATCTCCTGTATTCTCCAACATCTTGAAAGGGCAAGTGAAAGCAAATCCAATTGTTTCTGAACAGTCAGATCATTGAATGAGACAGACAAGTGGGAACCTCACCACTGCCTCTTCCAATTATAAGCAACCCAGTTAGCCGACAACTCTCCGTTTCCACATTAAACATGCTACTTGCTCCCACTGAATGTATGCGAGCAAAGAACAAAGAACAGTACAGCACAGGCCCTTCGGCCCTCCAAGCCTGTACCGATAATCAGGCCTGCCTAAACTAAAATCATGCGCACTTAAAATCGTATCCTTCCAATCCCATCCTCTTCAAGTATTTGTCTAGATGCCCCTTAAATGCCTTTATTGTCCCTGCTCCCACACCTCTGCAGGGAGCGCACACCAGACATTCACTACCCTCAGTGTAGAAAAAGAACTTGCCTCGCACATCTCTTCGAAATCGTCGTATCTTGATAGGCATATGGTCAAACGGGGAATAGAGGGATATAAGCAGTTGGTTTAGATTGGTAAATGTGATTGGTGCAGGCTTGGAGGGCCAAAGGGCCTGTTTCTGTGCTGTACTATTCTTTGCTCTTTTCCCCCCACGCACCTTAAACCCATGTCCCCTCGGAGTTGACTTTTCTACCCTAGGAAAAAATATCTGATTATCCACTCTGTCCATACCATTCTTAATCTTGTAAACCTCTAGCAGGTCGCCCCTCAACCTCCGTCGTTCCAGTGAGAACAAACCTTATTTATTCAACCTCTCTTCATAGTTACTACCCTCCAGGGCAGGCAATATCATGGTAAACCTCTCGTGTACCCTCTCCAGTGCATGCACATCCATCTGGTAGTGTGGCGACCAGAATTGTACACAATATTCCAAATGAGGCCTAAGGTTTTGTACAGTTGCAACGTGACCTGCCAATGTTTATACTCAACACAGTCACATTAAGGCTGTGACCTCCCACCAGCCGAATGTCAGATAATGAGCTGGACATGTGTAAGGGGGTTGGAGACCGTATCAGCCATGAATAATAGAGCAGGCTTAAGAGGCCAAATGTCCTACTCCTGTTCCTATTTCTTATGGTCTTATTAACCTTGATTTTCAATCCTACAACCCATGGTCTCTGCTGTTCGCCAAAAACCTCAAGGACTTTAAACAAATAGCTCATCATGATGCTGAGGCAACCGTGAAATAAATTTTGTGAGTTAAAAGTTAGTAAAAATTATATTCATTGTTTTTTTTTTAATTCTTTGACGGGATGTGAATGTTGCTGGCTGGGCCAGTGTTTATTACCCATCCCTGAAGGCATTTAAGAGTCAATTACATTACTTTGGGATCTGGAGTCACACAGACCAGGTAAGGACGGCCTTCGCTAAAGGACATTAGTGAAGCAGACAGATTTTTATGACAATGGTTTCATGGTCATCAGTAGACTTTTAATTCCAGATTTCTACCAAATGCAAATTTAACCATCTCCCATGGTGGGATTCAAATCCCAGCTCCCCAGAACAGTACCCTGGTTCTCTGGATTACTAGTCCAATGACAATACCAGCACGCTATTGCCTATCTGGTCACTGCGAGCATGGTCAACATTTATTGCCCATTCCCAATTGCCCTTGCCGCAGCTGTCCATTCAGCAGCAGCTTGGCGTGCTTGACTGGCTTACCTGAACAGTTTGACCTTTAACTTCATGGTTGCCATCACTGAGACTAGCTTTCAATTGGCAGATTTAAAAAAAAAATTAAAAAAATAAAAATTTTTAACTGAATTTAAATCATCCCAACTGCCATGATGAGATTTGAACCTGTTCCGCACTCCCTTCACCCCACATCATTAGCCTGGATCTCTGGATTAATAGCCCAGCCACAGCCACAAGCTCCCCCAAGGTCATTCAGTAAAGTGAAGAAGAAATATTCATCTGCTTGGGAAAGACAATGACTGGAATTCACTGGCCCCATTGGCAACGGGTTTCCCGGCAACTGGGAGCAAATTCAACGGGAATGCCCATCCACCGCGGCAAGACTGGAAAATCTCGCTGCCGGTGAACGGCACACCAACTCCCACCAACAAAGAGAAAAAAAACTGAGGAGAGGCCAGAGAGTCACGCCCAAAATCTTTCAAACAAAACTTAAAGATTTTGTGCAGCCCCAGTTTTACAGGAATATATAAAAAGTGTGTGGTCTTATCAAATAACAGGAAGAGAGAGTGTTTTACTGAAAAATAATACACTGTTTTATTGCATTATAATACTTCTGTATATGTTACATGTCAGTTCCTGAACACAGCCTGCTCTTGGAAGCAATTGCATTACGAGTGCATTGGCACAGATGGATTGGGTTTGCTACCATGTGGGGGGGTTGTGGGTGTGGGGAGAGTACTGCTTTTAAAAGGGATTACTGTTTATAAATGCAGCATTAAAAGTAGCATTAGGACACAAAACACCAAGGCGTTTTAATTGGCGCAACCATCCTTTCCACTCTGCAGAGACTTTTGTTCACAGAATTGGAGGGCTTTAATACAAACAGAGCAGAATGGGATCTGGGCAGAGAATGGAGGTGTACTAGGTAGGGAGAGAAACAGAAACTGATCCTCTTGCATAAATATAAAGCAGTAATTCTTGACACACATCCAGTCATAGTCCATTGTGTTCATGTATCGGTTACTCTGAAAGTGCCCTTGTTGATTCACAGGTTTCCATTCTCCCTTTCTAATAGCTTGCAACATACCTTCCAAACTTTATCTGCAGCTCTGAGGGGCAGGGGAGGGCAACTCTGTGTGTTTCTAAAACCATCTTTTGTGAGACTTCAAGTAATTTTTGTTTCCTGTGAGCTGGCAAAAAGCCAGATGTTTAAAGAGTTGCTGTACACAAAGGATTAGAAATTTCAGACAGCCAGACTGCTGGGTTTGAAAGCAGGCATCAGAATTTATTAACACTGACCAACTTATTTGGACATTGCACAGCAGGCTTGTGTCGGTTCAACACGTGGCGAATTGTCAGATGTTTGTGCTTTGAATCGAATTCTGCAATTGAGTGAACAAAGTAGAAAACCTTTTTCTTCAGGAGGCAAAGCTGACTAGAACACAACCTACTCCAAAGTAAAATCCAGTTTGACCTTTAACCTCATGAACTTGAACCAGGGTTCATTAAAGATGGTGCCCAGCTTTCCTGCTGCTACTGGAAAGCTAAAAATATCAACTCTGAACACATGCCTCAGTCCCTCGATCCTCTATCTGTTGATCTAGGATTACATTGCCAGGGCTGTCTACAATAAAGCAAACACGCCTGCAACACCACAGAGTGAAAATGGTTTATTTGGTTAAAGCATGACTGTTGTGTTATACTTAACTTCTCAAACAAAGTGGGTGGGGGGTGAAGGGAGATATGTTGCACGCTTCCTTCTGTGAAGAGACGAGGTTAAATTTAGTCTGAAGTCTGCAGGTCAAATTCGTTCGCAGGCTGTTGCAGACAGCGAACCCCTACATAGCATCATAGCCAATGCAGTCGTTGTGAAGTATGTGAATAAATATTTACTCCACTCTGATTCAAGACTGCCCAGACCTGCCAAAGCTCACGGAATTTGATGGGCACCCAGTCATGGAAAAGGGGAATTCCTGATATTACCTTTTATGTCAAAAACAAAAGAGGTGGAAGGGGAGAACTTTGGCAGCTTTTGCTTTGTTGCTACTGTCACAGAGACATCGAGGTGCAAAACAGCCAACAGATGAGGCAAATTCTCTTCATTACCCAAGATGTCACATACTTCCGTTTCAAGCTTTTTTTTAAAAAAAGAGGAGTACCGTGTCAAATCTGCAGGGCTTTATCCTTTAGGCTGCACATTTTTGTCCTTATGTCAACAAGGAGATGTTGTTGATAGTGGAAAGGATAACCAGCATCAATCCTATCTGTCCACTCTGGGCAGAGGTTTCGGTGAGGAGAGTGCGGCAGAGAAACCATTCCTCAGTGATCCAGGCTGCCACCTGCATTTGGCTTGCATTGCAGCCCGTGTGAGAAAAATTAACATTAATCTAAGAGATAAAGGGGGGCTCTGGCATGTGAGAACGCCGTGGCTTTTCTCACCAATTCTTAGTAAACCGTCAGAAGTATTCCAGCATTCGGTTTTAGGTGGGGGGTAATTTCAAATTGCAAACACTTTGGTGGTTTCAATGGAGTGCATGGCGACTGCCGAAATAGGGATGCCAACAGTGATTTCTGTCTATGCCTGGAGGTTTCATTACCCCTTGCCCTCACGCTCCAACACACCCCTCCTCATGGCATACTGCCTTCCTACACCAACCAGAAAGCAAGAGAACTCACTACCCAATTGGACGACGCACGACTGTCACCCAAACCGTCTCCCCTTCTCCCCCCCCCAATTTTCAATGTTTTCATGTCTGATAAAGAGAGACCGTAGAATCCCTACAGTGCAGGAGGCCATTCAGCCCATCGAGCCTGCACCGGCAACAATCCCACCCAGGCCCTATCCCCACATATCTACCCCGTTAATCCCCCTGACACCAAGGGACAATTTATCATGGTCAGTCCACATAACCTGCACATATTTGGACTGTGGGAGGAAACTGGAGGAGACCCACACAGACATGGAGAGAACATGCAAACTCGACCAGATGGGTTTTTCTGACAGTCAACAATGGTTTCATGGTAATCAGTAGATTCTTAATTCCAGATGTTTTTAAGAATTCAATTTAAATTCCACCATCTACCATAGTGAGATTCGAACGCAGGTCCCCGGAACACATCAGCTGAGTTGCGAGATTAATAGTCTAACAATAATACAACCAGCTCACTGCTTCCCGAAAAGTGATATGGAGATGCCAGCATTGGACTGGGGTGGACACAGTAAGAAGTCTCACAACACCAGGTTAAAGTCCAACAGGTTTATTTGGAATCACGAGCTCTCAGGGTGCTGCTCCTTCATCAGGTGAGTCTGAGGAAGGAGCAGTGGTCCGAAAGCTTGTGATTCCAAATAAACCTGTTTGAGACTTCTTACTGTCCCTAAGAGTGGACAATCCACCTCTGGAGTATTCTTTACTGCTTTAGTCTTGCCAGTAAATAAAAAGGTCGAGTTCTAAAATACTAAAATAAAAGTTGATCATGCCTGGGCTGGTGCGTCAGTTGAAAACAAAAATTAGATTCCTGGTAATTAATACTTTTAGTTTTATCAGGACTCTGGACATTGATGTGGATAAACCATTTACCATTTTTAAAACTAGATAGTTTAAGATCGGGGCTCTTTGTAACCTGAAACACTATATAAAATCCAGATTTTAAATTGCATTAGTAAGAAAAATAAAACACTTTCACATTCACACATGATGCAGCAGGATTATTGTGTATTGCAACCTGACTTGGTTCTCTCTTTCACAAACACCCCACATACCTTCAAAACCCAGTTCTGGATTGGGCAACCGATACCAAATCTAGCACAGGTCATATTGCATTATATCCCAACAGTGTTACAAAGCCCATCTTAACTAGGATTCTAACATTACCAGTAAAGCATATAATACAAATCCCCCCAGGCATGGCTTGACAGCACAGACTGAAGACAATAAGCAGGTCAACCAAGTGACAAGACCACCAAGGTGATCAACCTTCTCTCTCCTTCCTGGTGCATGGGTGGGAGTAACTCATCACGGTTGGAATTTTCCACGGAAAATGCTCTGGAATCTCTTCATGGCCGTATCTATGGCTTGCTTCCCAACTGGATTTGGCAACTCTGGTTTATGGAGCCAAGGATACTATTAGCGCTGCACAGTTTAGATGAAACAGTTCGTTAAAGTGTTTCCAGTCAGTCAGAATGAGATGATTTCAGAACTCAAGTGTGAAAACAACTGGAAATATCTAGGTTTGCACAGAAAGGTCTGGTTGGTTGGGCCAGTTAGAGGGTAACCATAATCCACAGAACAATGTCCCAGTACAAAGCACCACCCAAGTGGTCATGAATAAAAACAGAGGCAGAACAGGAAAAAAGCCCAAAGCATCCAAAACCGAAACCACAATCGGGGAAAGATTGGATGTTCGTTGGAGTCCCACTTGAAAATGGCCCATCACATCATCACTCTCAGTGGTTTACATCAACTGTCAGAATATTAAAACAGACTGGTTGAATTAAGTTTATGATTCTTTATCCAGTGTCTGTGGATCTGGATGACTTGTACCTGGCTCCAATCTGCTCCACAGCTCAGTCACATTCTTCTTCCCAAAGGCCCAGATTGGTATAAAGTCACCACCATATCTTTACAAGACAAGCAAGCAATTTACAAAAAATACCCATTGAATCCCTACTGTAGAGAAAGAGGCCATTCAGCCCATTAAGCCTGCACGGTCAACAATCCCACCCAGACCCTTTCCCCGCAACGCCATAACCCAATGTATTTACCTAGCTTGACCCCCTGACACTGAGATGCAATTTAGCATGGCCAATCAACCTAACCCACACATCTTTGGACTGATGGGGGAAACCGGAGTACCTGGAGGAAACCCACACAGACACAGGGTGAACGTGCAAACTCCACGCAATCAGCCAAGGCCAGAATTGAACCCAGGCCACTGGCACTGTGAAGAAGCTGTGTTAACTACTGTGTCACCCAAGGGCAAATTTCAAGTCAGCAAGTTGGGCTTTAGGAGCTCTTGTATCGCGATTGTGAAAACGCAGGAAATTCCACAACACTAAAAGATTAAACACAGTGGTGCAGTGCTTAGCACTGCTGCCTCACAGTGCCAGGGATCTGGGTTCAATTCCAACCTTGGGTCACTGTGTGTGGAGTTTGCACGTTCTCCCTGTGTCTGCGTGGGTTTCCTCCGGGTGCTCCGGTTTCCTCCTACATCCTATCAACGTGTGGGCCAGGTTGATTGGCCATGCTACATTGCTCCTTGTCAGGGGGATTAGTAGGGTAAATATCTGGGATTACGGATATGGCCTGGGTGGGATTGTGGTCAGTGCAGGCTTGATGGGCCAAATAGCCTCCTTCTGCACTGTAGATTCTATGAAGTTGGACAATGCATTATAGAATGCACTTATCATCCAGATTTGCATCTATGATCTCCTTGCAATGAGTTTACACCTACAATGCCCTCCCCTCCATGTGAGTTTATATTTATAATCCACCTTCACTTGAGTGCACCCCTACAATTTTCCATATGCCAAACTAACACCTTGTGCTGAATAATGTCGGGTAGAGCAAACAAAAAATAGACTGGGGCTTGGGCACAAATATTGTCAGCTAGGATTTAAATTCTTTCCTAAGGTGTTGACCTGCTTAAAATGAATGAGCTAAAGCTGCTATTAAAAGTGCGAAAAACAATACATACAAGCATGCTGAGTTTTTATACAATGATGCCAGTGCCAGGGATTGCTATCCTTTGCAAAGGCTTGGGACACAAAAGTTTTGAAAATATTTTAAGAGTTTTTCTACAACATGGTCACTAATTTGGTCACATTTCTACAACATGGTCACAATTTTGTCTTTTAAAAAGCGTTCAGTTACATGTAAGATGTGTATCGAGGGACACAGGCCAAATGTGGGCAATTGGGACTAGCTTAGGGGTTTAAAAAAACCGTAGCATGGACAAGTTGGGCCGAAGGGCCTGCTTCCATGCTGTAAACCTCTATGACAAGTTTACAAATGGGAATATGATACAGGCTGGTTTACATTAGCCAATTTTAGAGACGAATGTGAGCAGGGCTTAGTTTTCTTAAAAAAAGGTTGATCGTATGTACAAAGAGGATGGGGTAAGATGCAACAGGACAAGACAATAGCCAAGATGATGCTCTTAATGGTGATGGGACAGTTTTCTGTTCATCTTGCTGAGAGCTGTTGACAGACTGCAGGTTTGTCAGTGAGGTTTCGACTGATATGGGGCAGGATTTTCTGTCTGTGCGTGAGACAAGACCAGAAATCCCCACTTGTTTAAATGGTCTGTCAATCTTTCCACCCCGGTGTCTTTTTCAGCACTGCGCCCTCTGGAGGGGATCTCTGGCGGCACGATGGCACAGTGCTGCCTGAGCACCAGGTACGCTGGTTTGATTCCGGCCTCGGCTGACCGTCTGTGTCGAGTTTGCACATCCTTCACGTTTGCGTGGATTTCCTCTGGGTGCCCCAGTTTCCTCCTACAGTCTGGAAGGCTGACTGGTTAGGTGCATTGACCCAAACAGGCACTGGAGTGTGGCGACTCGGGGAATTTCACAATAACTCCATTGCAGTGTTAACGTAAGCCTCACTTGTGACTAATAAACAAACTTTCAAAACTTTAACTTTAAATTCCGTCACCACCGTTGATGTCAGACCTGCTGAGATTTTCCAGCATTTTCCTTCTAAACCATCAGCTTGGTCCAAAGGGTCAGCTTGGTGTTATCCCATGTGCGTACCATTCATGCATTCAGCCAACAAAACAAATCAGAAGTTAAATCCTACACAGGTATTGCATTGTCTTTCTCAACAAGTAGTGCTTTGGCCTTAGGATAAGTTCACTCAAAACGTACAATATAGAGATTTCTATAACTTGGAGCCAGACACACCACTCTTCAGAGAGCTTCAAGTCACTCTCGGGTGATTTTGTCTAAAAACTTGTCATGGGGTAAAAAAGGCCCTTTTCAACCCCTCCGTCAGGACAGTCAAGGAAATTGAGTCTAATCTGACTGAGCATGTTGACAGAATGTTTCTGAAAATCGACTTCTAAAATACGCATGTGAAGCAAGCTTCAAATACTTCATTAAGCAAATCCATCATCAAAATATAAAAAAAAAGAAATCACGGAGCTATAAAGAGAACCAAAAAAAAAATGGTCCATTCAACTTTCCCCAAACGGCTATGTACAATCGAGGCTATTGGTTACAGTCCTGAGATAAATTGGTTGCTTATGGCACTCACCAGAGCAGGTGGCAGACGGAAGAGGTGTGGTCAGGTAGATTAATTTTATGGTGTTTTCTTCTTAGGGGTAAAGGATATTCACGTAAAACCTTTGCGAGGGAGATTGAGTAGGGAAAAACAGACAGACCTGGAACTATACTGCGTTTTATTACATCTCAAATATCGCAGAGTTTTGAATAAAATGCTTCCCTTTGAAGTGCATTGACTTCTGTATGTGAAGTGAGGCAGCCAACTTGCTCAAAGCAAAAGCACACAAATGGCAATTGATAAAAGAACTAATTCGTAAATCCAATTTTTATTTTGTGGAGTTGGTACGTATGCCAGGACACCACAAAAAAACCTCCTGCTCTTCTGAACAATATCATTTATTGGAGCATCTGATTCAAAGGACAAGACCCCCAGCAGTGTAACACTCCTCCTGTGCTTCAGTGGAGAGTGAACCTAAACTGTTTAAGTTCTGAAGTGAGATCTGATCCAGGATTTCTGAATAAGCAGTGGCACGATGGTTAGCACTGCTGCCTTACAGAACCAGGGACCCGGGTTTAATTCCGGTCTGGGGTGACAGTGTGAATGGAGTTTGCTCATTCTGTGTGGCTGGGTGGGTTTCTTCCTGGTGCTCTGGTTTCCTCACACCAAAGAGGCATGGGTTAGGTTGATTGGGCATTCTAAATTGACCTTTAGTGACAGGGGTATTAGCAGGGTAAACGTGTGGGGTAATGGGGATAGAGCCTGTTGGGATTGTTGTTGGTACAGACTCAAGGGCTCAATAGCCTCCTTTTGCACTGTAGGATTCTACGATTCTACACGCGTCAGCAATTGACAAATGCCACACGTCGCTATACGGTGTGCAGAGAATGCACGGAAGAAGTTAGTCCAATGAACGGAATTCATCGTGCCTTCCCTCCTGCAAGAACTCAAAACACTGAGCAAGTGAAAGTCCAGATTATTTACCTACCTTGCAATACCACCAATTGAGCCTGGCCGTGACTACAGAGGCAAAAAGAAAACAATTCCACACCTTCCAGTTCCGTGGAATATTTCAGCATCTCAGTGAGGCCCAATTCATTTCTGGCCTGTTCCCAATCAACTCAATACAGAAATTGACACCTCTTCTGAAGGCAGTCAGGGGGGGATTGGGGGTGAGTGGGGCAAGAGATGCTGCTCATTCTACTTCAGCCTGGTTAATATCACCTAATTGAGCTCTCAAATTATTGAACCTAATGATTAGCCATTCAGTTCAAAAGGAAAATCTTTGCACATTTACTTTCTGACCTAATGTCACGATGACTGATTTGAGTCAGCACTTGTTTTTTTTTAAAATACATCCATAGGTAATCAGTCATAGTCCACAACGGACCATCAGCACCTCCCCACATTAGAAACAGACGTTTGGTTCTATCACTTCAGGGGCACTGTTCTGCATCAAGTGTAAAGCATGGTAACCAACAGAGCCGGTAAAGGTATCAGACCCACGACTATGGTATCATTCTGCCCCACACTGGTTTATTAGTGTCACAAGTAGGCTTATATTAACACTGCAATGAAGTTACTGTGAAAATCCCCTAGTTACCACACTCTGGCACCTGTTCGGGTACACTGAGGGAGAATTTAGCACGGCCAACGCACCTAACCAGCACGTCTTTCAGACTGCAGGAGGAAAACGGAACACCCGGAGGAAACCCACGCAGACACTGGAAGGTAGTGCAGACCCCATACAGACAGTGACCCAAGCCGGGAATCGAATCCAGGTCCCTGGTGCTGAGAGTCTCCAGTGCTAACCACTGTGCCACCAGCGTTTTGCTCATTCTATCCATCAACCTCACTGGTAGGATTAGTATCAGGTTTCATGATTACTGTGTTGGAGATGGCTTAGTAAAACATATTAAACGCTTGAGGAAAATTGATTTGCCATCAGCTATATCCAGATTAAAATTCTCAGCCTTTGCTTTTGATGGGCTTCGAATAAAAGAGACTTTTAGGCAGTCTGAGGGTTAAAGTAAAATTCTTAAAATAATTGGCTTGTGGTTTAATAACTAAAACCTCAAGCTGTTTGGCTCAGTGTATAAAGGACATGTCACATGACGGAGCAAGTGAAGAAATGCATTGGCAAATACCATCAGTATTTTGGTGGTTTGAATGAAAGGAGCTCACCGTTGTGCTGGCAAAATTAAAGCCCCAGGCTAAGCAACAGTTTCCAATTGGACGGAGCACTGAAGAATCCTTCATTAAATTAAATCGAGAATACTGTGGAAAAGCACTGCAAAGGGGTATGGCCCACAGGTGTGCAGGGAGTGACAGAGTCTGAAACTGCACTTTGTACCAATTAAGAGAAAAAATTGAAAAGTTTGCCAAATTAAATATTTGTGACAAGGTATTTGATGGGTGAAGATAAATGGAAGCACAGTGGTTAGCACTGCAGCTTCTCAGTGCCAGGGACCCAACTTCAATTCCAGCCTCAGGTCACTGTCTGTGGAATTTGCACATTCTCCTCATGTCTGCGTGGGTTTGCTCCAGGTGCTCTGGTTTCCTCCCACAGTCCAAAGATGTGGGGGTTAGGTGGATTGGCCAGGCTAAGTCACACCTTAGTGTCCCAAGATGTGTAGATTAGATGGGTTAGAATGGTAGATGTGTGGGGTTATGAAAATAGAGTGCGGTCAAGGGCCTAAAGTAATATAGTCAGAATCGGAGTGGGCTCCTTCTGTGTTGTAGGGATTTTATGATTAGACATAAATCACTTGGATAACAGGACTCTGCGACAAAAGAAATGTGCTCAGGCATGATCTCATCGTTTAACCAGGCAACTAGAATACACACGCCATAAACATATATGGGTCATTGGTCAGTTGGAGAGAGGTTTTTAATGTAACAAGTTGTGTGTTTAAGCAAACATGTTCTCTGCAGACCTGGACCAGCATCCATGATGCTGAAGGAGCAAGACCCTGAACGTGTTGCCTTTATTCTCTCTCTTTTGACAACTTCCTAGTTTTAAACCCTATCTTCTGACTTTGATTATCCAGGTGCCACAAACCAAGATCTCAAATATAACTCAACACAGCTTTGCTATCTCCAGGAGAATAAATAAATCATCCATCTATATCTTTAAATGGCCTCATCAACAGGACCACAAAGTTTAGCCACTGTCTATTTAATCTATATGCCCACCTTGTGATCCATTTGTGGAAGTGTGAACCTTGACTGTGCGTTAAAATCAAAGTGGTTTTTAATATTTTACTTCAATGGGTCAAGTACAATAAAGTGATTCTCTTTTGAAAACCTGTCTGATGATGTCTTCCAATATTGTAACGTGGAGATGCCGGTGTTGGACTAGGATAGGCACCGTAAGAAGTCTTACAACACCAGGTTAATGTCCAGCAAGTTTATTTGGTATCACTAGCTTTCAGAACACTACTCCTTCATCAGGTGAGTGGGTGAGCCACTCACCTGATGAAGGAGAAAGTGCTCTGAAAGCTTGTGCCACCAAATAAACCTGTTGGACTTTAACCTGGCGTTGAGAGACTTCTTACTGTTCCATGATCATAGTGTTTAACTGTTAATGCACTCACTGAATTGGCAAGTATGTCGTTTCAAAATAAAACTTTGTGCAGTCAAATGAGAAGAGGGCAAAGAGGGGGTCTGTCTGACCCCTCTACATCTGACCCTAACACCTTCTATTCATGCTTAGCTTCTCTGAACAAAACAGAATTACACAATATACCGGGCTCAAAATACCCAAATGAATATTTCAGAATAGAATTTATAGTTATCTTGGCCATATTTACTTCCATGGAACTGAAGACCATCCTGAATGTTGCCCAGTGCTGGTGTATATTCCCCAAAACCCATTTTGATCAAATTAGCTTGATTCCCAAGGTGTGAGCAAGCTTAGAATTTGGTAATGTGGGCATTTAAGATTCGTGATATAAAACATTAAGGCAATTCAAGATATTTTGTGTTTATAATCCCATAAACATCTTGGTTCTTACTACCGACTGCCACTGCTGCAAATAAACCCAAAATTAAAGTCTAAAGATTTGGCTTAGGTGTAATGGTCATGCTAAATCGTCCCTTAGTGTCTCGGGATGCATAGGTTAAAAGGGATTAGTGGGGTAAATATGTGTGGTTACGCGAATGGGGCCTGGGTGGGATTGTTATCGGTGCAGACTCAATGGGTCGAATGGCCTTCTTCTGCACTGTAAAGTTTCTATGAATCTATGATTAAGCACCAGTGAACTAAGTTACAGCCAAACTATCTAAAGAGTGTTGTGATGTTCTAATTCATTCAACATGTGGTTTAATTCAATGACGTTGATGTAATAATGAAGCCATCATTTACTTTAAAAATGTACTTCAATTCTTTAGTGCTTTGCAGTTCAGAGCGATGGAGTACTTTTCATAATTGATTCTTTCAGCTATAAATTGATCTGATTTTTCACACTGGCTGAATCACTTCTGCCGACTTGGAAAAGAGTTTCATCCCAGCTTAGCTACGGGAAACATTCATTTTTCGTACCACAAAGAAAATTACTGCAGTTACTGGTTCTGACAAAGGGTCATCTATCTTAAAATTGTTTGACCTGCTGGGTATTTCCAGCATTTTCTGTTTCAGTCATTTCGCAAGGCACGCAAGATTATCCGAAATGTATACTAAACGCATCTTTTCCGGATCAGTGAAGCCATAAATCAGTCTTTAAATTTTGTGGAAAACGTAATGGTTTTCTGCAACTAAATCCAATTCTGTTGCAATCTCTGGCAGCCGGTGTCACTTACACAGTCAGCTGACGACTCTGTATGCAGCAAAGTGGTTTTCCTTTCAAACTTGTGGCAAAGTTGTTGCAACTATATCGGATTTCCACCAAACAGACAAAGCGCCTCAAACGTTCAGTAACCAGGGACTGCACATTATCTGGGTATCTTTGGCCGTCTGGCAAAACGATTTCATTTGATTTTTGAAAGACAAAGTGCTAGAGTTTATCTTGCTATGTTTTGTACATTGTAATAAATAAAATGCGTGAAGAAACACCCTGGATGTCTTCCCCAAGACCCATATTGAGAATCCTTACAACAACCCCCATTGTGGATATTCGCTCAATTCAACAGCACAGTAACTCCTGCAACTCAATCAATGATCTCAGGTTCATTTAATACAGATATCACAATGCAGCAGTGTCATTGGTTTCTTCACTTTTTTTATTCACTTATGGGACATGGGCATCGCTGGCTGGCCAGCATTTATTGTAAGAAGTCTCACAGTGCCAGGTTAAAGTCCAACGGGTGAATTTGGTAGCACAAGCCACAAGTTTTCAGAGCTCTGCCCTTTCAACAGGTGAGTGGGAGTTGTGTTCACAAAACAGGGCATATAAAGACAAACTCAATTTACAAAATAATGGTTGGAACGCAAGTCTTTAGTCTTAAAGGTACAGACAATGTGAGTGGAGGGAGTGTTAAGCACAGGTTAAAGAGATGTGTATTGTCTCCAGCCAGGACAGTTAGTGAGATTTTGCAAGCCCAGACAAGGCGTGGGGGTCACAGATAGTGTGACATGGACTCAAGATCTTGGTTGAGGCTGTCCTCATGTGTGCGGAACTTGGCAATCTGTCTGCTCAGCAACACTGCCCCACTCACCTGATGAAGGGGGAGCGCTCCAAAAGTTGTGGCTTGTGCTACCAAATAAACCTGTTGGACTTTAACCTGGTGTTGAGAGACTTCTTACTGTGCTTACCCCAGTCCGATGTCAGCATCTCCACATCACAGCATTTACTGCCCATCCCTAGTTGCCCTTGTTCAGAGGACAGTTGAGTGTCAACCCCATTGCTGCGGCTCTGGAGTCACATGTAGGCCAGACTAGGTGAGATTTCCTTCCCTAAAGGACATCAGTGAACCAGATGGATTTTTCCAATGATTGATAATGTTTTCATGGCGATCAGTAGACTCTTAATTCCAGATACTTTTTATTGAATTCAAATTGCACCATCTACCATGGGCAGGGTTTGAATCCAGGTTTCCAGAACATTAGCTGAGTTTCTGGATTAACGATCTGGCGATAATATCACTTGGCCATCACCATCCCTTAAGATTATTTATGCCAAATTCTTAATTTATCTGGGTTTCTCAGTTATAACACAAGGTCAATTTTAAAGTCAGAAACACAGCAACAAATATAACATCGTCCATCCGGAGGGAGAAGATGGCAGAGTGGTATTGTCAATAGACTAATAATCATTGAATCCAATAATGCAAGAGGCCTTTTGGCTCATCGAGCCTGCACTGCCAACAATCCCACCCAGGCCCTGTCCCCGTAACCTCACCTATTTACCTTGCGAATCCCCCTGACACTTTGGCCATGCTAAATTGCCCTATCAACTGACCTAATGCTTGGGCTATGAGGGGAAACCAGAGCACCCGTGGAAGCCCAAGCAGAGATGCAGGTTATACTCTGGGGACCCAGATTTTGAATGGGTGAAATTTGAATTCAATAAAATCTGGATTTAAACATCCTATGATAATCATGAAGCCATTGTCAGATGTTGCAAAAAATCCCATCTGATTCACTAATGCCTTGTAGGGATTCAAATTTACAGGTTTGGCCAGATCCACAGCGAAGTGGTTGACTCCTAAATGCTCTCTGTTCGAGGGCAATTAGGGACGGGTAACAAATGTTCATCTAGCCAGTGACACTGTCCAATCCAATGAGTCAAAAAAAAACTCCAGATTGACATTGAGTTATCGCCTCTAGTCTAAATATGACTGGAGCTCTGCCTGCCAAAGTGAAAATCTGCTTTCGCCAATGACTACAAGACTCCAGCCCAAGTCTTCTGATGAATGTAACTCTACAGAAGAGCCTCCATCTCCTATGGATACCATTCCCTGAGGTGGGTATTGGCAACCAAGCACTTCTATTGGACTGGCAAAGGATTGCCTTGGTTTGCCAGAGAACCTTACCCATCAGGAAGGATCATTAATCAATCTGTTTCACCATGTTATGAATGCACCCAGAGTGGGATTTGACTTAGACCCAAAGAGGGACTTGAAACTACAGCCTCTGGCCCACAGGGACTGTGCCATAAGATGGGAGCAGAACATTGTTCAATCTATTGGGAATCTCACAAGATGCCACAAAGTTTGCTGACGTGACAGGGGGAACACATACCCTGAGGAGCAATGGGATGCACCAAAGGTCAGATCTAACATGCAACGCCTGGATGTTGCAGACAGGGATTCATTCTACACTTGATCCTTACCAAACAGGCTCCGAGGTGCACAATGCTGTATTAACAAATGTAAGAGTGTTTCATTGCTATACATCTTAGAATCACAGTGTAAAAGGAGGCCATTTGGCCCATTGAGTCTGCACAGACCACAATCCACTCAGGCCCTATCGCTATAGCCCTATGCATTTACCCTAGTTAGTCCCTCTGGCACTGAGGGTCGATTTAGCATGGCCAATCCGCCTAACCTGCACACCTTTGGACTGTGGGAGGAAACCGGAGCACCCGGAAGAAACTCACACAGACATAAGGGAGAACGTACAAACTCCACAGAGATAGTGACCCAAGCTGGGAATCGAACCCAGGTCCCTGAAGCTGTGAGGCAGCAGTGCTAACCACTTGATAGACATTAAACCAATAAAACTGAAAATTGCCAACACCCACTTGAATCTTAAGAAATTAGACATAGCTCTTGGGGTTAAAAGGATATGGGGGTGGAGGTGGGGTGGGGGGAGCGGGGAGGAAATCAGGATATTAAGTTTGATGATCAGCCATGATCAAAATGAATGGTGGAGGAGGCTTGAAGAGTCTATTCCTGCTTCTAGTTTCTATGAGTCAGCATGTTCTAGACCAGTGTTTAAAATGCATCTCATAAGTCTGATTACGAACTTAGACTGTTAACTACCATCCCAGCATGTCACTAAACAAGTTAAAAGGCGATATTTTCATTGCAGAACCAAAATGCAATGTGATAATTGATGTTGTTTTACGAGTTTGCAGCATGAATTATATAACATGTAATCAGCCTGCTTTTTTTTTAAACGTAAAGCACTGAAATTTCTTAAAAGCATTTCATAGTTTTGTGAGCCACACACTTCGTGAATGGAAATGTTCCTCCCAACAGAAGAGCCCCCATCTTTTTTGGTTTATACTTCGATTCAATTATCAGAAAGTCATGCTATTCATTTAAAAGTTACAGTATCTTTTTACTGCCTGAAGCAGTTATTGTGGAGGTTTATTCAGAGGGCACACAGCAAGCAGCAGTTGAAATGATGACTACATGGCAATGACTGTACTGCGAAAGTATTTCATTGATTGTAAAGTGCTTTGGGATGTGTGAAGTGCTATATAAACACCAATCCTCCTTTTCTTTTACATTGCGTGCACTTGGAAGGCCTTGTCAGACAGCAAAGAAACACAACAGTGACGAGGGAGTATTTCATTACTCCCACGGGTAAAACACATGAACGCTCTGTCACTGACCTGGTGGGTAAATAAAGGGGAATCTCTCACTGTCTTCATCACCGTGTTTTCCACACGAGCTGGAGATGCCGGCTTTGGACTGGGGTGAGTAAGAAGTCTCACAACACCAGGTTATGGAATCATGAGCTTTCGGAGCAGAGTTCCGAGTGCTCGGAATTCCAAATAAACCTGCTGGATTTTGACCTGGCGTTGCGAGACTTCTTGATGTTTTCTACATGCATTGCAAGTTCAAAAACTGCAGACTATTATAGCCATTAATCCAAGCGCTCCACTTGCATGGGTGGTTTGAGTTATAAGGAGAGGCTGGATAGACTGGAACTTTTTTCCTCTGGAGCGCAGGAGACTGAGAGGTGATCTTATAGAGGTCTATAAGATAATGTGCAAATGACAGAACGTACAACAGTTTAAAAACCAACATCTGTAACAATGAATCCAGCTGTTATACTTCATGGTGGCAAAGTGGTTAGCACTGCTGCCTCTCAGCGCCAGGGACCCGGCTTCAATTCAGGCATTGGGTCACCGTGTGGAGTCTGCACATTCTTCCCGTGTCTGCGTGGGTTTCCTCCAGGTGCTCTGGTTTCCTCCCACAATCTGGTTAGGTGAATTGACCCGAACAGGCGCCGGAGCGTGGCGACTAAGGGAATTTCACAGTAACTTCATTGCAGTGTTAATGTAAGCCTTACTTGCGAGGAATAAATAAACTTTAAATGTCATTTTAAACTGCAGAAGAAAAATCAGGATCATATTGTTGCTTTCTACATTTAGGTTGCACCTCTACTGACCTTTTCACCCCTGCCTTGATCAATAACTCCGACTGTAAGAACTCTCACTCTTAAATATCTAGTCATTCCTATTATTTTAAATTTAGAATTGAGGCTGGATGCAGGAAAGCGGAGAGATTGTTGCTGTTTCAATTACCTACTGTCCTGCAATACAAGGACATGTTTCACCTTGTTTGGAAAAGAAAAAGACTAAAGTAGTTCTGCTCACGTTTACGTTGCTCAGATAAGTTTCCAGATCTTTCCCAAAAGCTGAGTCCAACAAAAAGGCAGCATTTAGCCCCGAGCATTGTCCAGTGCCAAAGTATTTCTCACTGGCACGATACCAGTTGGAAATACTGCCTTTTGTAATAGAAACTTGGGGCAGAACTTAAAGCCTTTCCCGCTCCCCCATTGCAGTGGTATTTAATTGATTGTGCGGGGTGGGAGCGGGGGAGTTGCCTTCCTGCTATGATTAAGCCTGTGATTAACTAACATTTGTGGCTGTTTAAATGGGCAATTAACATCCATTTGGAATTTGGTAATAGAATCCCTATGGTGCAGAAAGAAGCCATCTGGTCCATCAAGTCTGCACTGACTCTCCAAAAGAGCATCTCACTCAGGCTCTCCCTCCAGCCTATCTCCATAAACCCATGCATTAACCTTAGCCAATTCACCTAACCTGCACATCTTTGGACTGTGGGAGGAAACTGGAGCACACAGGAGGAAACCCAGGCAGACACAGGTAGAGTGTACAAACTCCACCTAGGCAGTCACTCAGTTGAACCCGGGTCCCTGACACTGTGAAACAACAGAGTTAATCACTGTGCCACCATGCCGTGATTAAGAGCCTCGCGCTATCACCCCACTGCAGACGGAGAATTGTCCACAGGGGAGGCCCGCAAAGCAAACCACCAGGGTTTCGTGCAGGGAGGGTCCTTCGTTCAAAGGCATTCGGTGCCCGATCAAAGACCTTGGGAAGTGGAGAGAGGGGGCAGCTGAGACTGACCACTGCCCCATGACCACGACCACCAGTGATCCTCCCCCTAATCGCCACAATTAACGATACAGGGACTTGCACTCTGATGGTTTGGAACCACATTGTGATATTAGTTAAGCTTGTCATGATCCATCTGAAAAACTTACTGAAAAAGTTGTTAATGCCTTACTAAAATATTAGAGAAATTTATATAAAAGCAACTGACTTCATAAGTGAGTAGTTTGTTCCCACATACACACTGGACATCATTCTAATTCCACAGTATTGGAATGTGTAATAGAACCATAGAACCCTACAGTGCAGAAAGAGGCCCTTTGGGACATCAGGTCTGCACCAACCACAATCCCACCCAGGCCCTATCCCCACATCCCTCCACATTTTACCCGTTAATCCCTCTAACCTAAGCATCCCAGGACACTAAGGGGCAATTTTAGCATGGCCAACCTAACCTGCACATCTTTGGACTGGTAACATTCAGAGACAGTGAGATTTTAGGTGATGCCAATTAAGCCTCATCCCAGCCAAATCTTGGCCAGAAAACATACAAGAGTTCCCATTTCTATGAACGTTTATTGAAGTTTAGCTTGTCCCAGCACACCTTTCACTGCTGCTCGCTCCCTTACTTCAGGCCAACAAGTAGACAACAGGGGGTCATCAAGTAGCGAGAAACAGAACAGCCTCCATCTGCTCATTCATTAAGTGCTTGGTGCAGAGGCTCAGCTGGCTTTCTTAGGCCAAAGTTACATTTCACATACACATGGCACAGATCTCTGCTCCGTGCGTCAGAACTGGGTGCATACATACAATCATGATGAGGCAGCAGCAATGTGACATGTATATTGGCATCGGGAAGCACTTGGCAGCGTATCACTATTCTATTACACCAAGATGCCGGAAGCCCAGCAGTGCAGTACCGTGTATTGTGTTCTGCGCAACTGGCATCAGTGCTACCCCAAGCAGAAGTTAATGTTAGTTTTACAGCTTTACGTGGTGGTCACGGATAAGAACAAATATAATTATGAAGAAAATTAAGTGATTTTAATCATTCTACTACTAACAGTCTTTCCCATCAATCTTATTTAAACATATTATCCTTGCATTACCAAGGGAGGGATGGGGCTGGTAACACAGAAGTTCATGCAACATGTAATGCTTCTGGTTAAAATAGCAGTCTGCAGCATAAGACTGCAGTCTGCAGTCTCCAGCAAGACTTCTGGATGAGTACATGGGATTTAGAGTTATAGATAGTTCTATGGCCTGGTAGCTATGGATATGATCGGCACAACTTGTGGGCCGAAGGGCCTGTTTGTGCTGTAGCGTTCTATGTTCTATGATCTATAACACAACTGGACTGTACTGACAGAATCTATTTCCAAATACTGCTCGTAAAGGCAAGGTCTGATTTTCATCCAGTTTTCTTCCCTATTTTCATGCAAATAGTTAATTCGAGTCAGTATTCTTTGTGGAGACAATTCAACTTCCGAAAGATGCGCTGGTGAGGAGTATTGGCCATGCTGAATTCTCCCTCAGTGTACCCGAACAGGCATCAGAGTGTGGCAACTGGGGGATTTTCACAGCAACTTCACTGCAATGTTAATGCAAGTCTAATAAATAAACTTTAAATGGGGAAAAACAGCGCAAGCCAATTCCTTTCCTACACGTGACCATGAGTAGGAGTCAACGGATGGACACCAGAAAATGAACGTTCCAGAATAAAACACTGCTGTGCTAGTTGAAGTAGAGTAAGATGTCTCACAAAACCAGGTCAAAGTCCGACAGGTGTATTTAGATCACGAGCTTTCGGAACGCTGCTCTGAAGTCAAGTGACTCACCTGATGAAGAAGCAACACTCCGAAAGCTTGTGATTCCAAGTAAACCTGTTGGACTTCTTACTGTACCCACCCGAGTCCAACACCATCATCTCCACATCAGTGCTAATTGAAACCAGCTAACTGGACAACTAGCGATCAAACCTGGGACCGGTGTGATGTAGTGAGGTAGGCAAGTGATATGTGGATTCAAGTGAAACCCAGTCTGTTGGGACATCAAGCCTGTTGAATGTTAGCTGCTGAAAACCCCTGGTCAACAGATACAGTTCATTTACATATCACCTCTCCCATCGTCAGGAATTCTTGAGATCACAAAGTACTATTTTGGACAGTCCTGTAGTACTGTTCTTAAACAAAAGAACCAAGAGCCCAATAGCAGGAATGGCCAAAAAATGTCAGCCCCAAAAAGGAGTGAAGTATTTTGTGCAGGTTCTGATCATTTGGAATTCATTGCCTGAAAGGGTGGTGGAAACAGGTTCAACAGTTCACTCAAAAAACTAACTGGGTATATACTTGACAAGGACCAAATTTGCTAGGCTACGGGAAAGAGAGTGGGGAAGATGAACTAATTATATAGCACAGGCACAATGGGTCAAAAGGCCTCCCTCTGAACATCAAAACTTCACGCTCTGCGTTCCACCATGTTACCCGGAATGAAGCTGAAATGGACCAGTAGATGACAAAGGGGGCTGCCAGCTTCTGAATACAAGTTTGTCCAAATGATGATCCTGCTCACAGCTTAAAACAGTGCATGCAACACCAGGGAAAATGCAAGCCACAACCATTGAATCCCAAAGGTAACTGAATCTTATCCCAAGGGAAACGAATCTTATCTGCATTTAAATTTCTTATTCACTGATTTCTCCCACTCAAACTTGCAGACAAAGATTTGGACAGATTTAGCAATGTTGATTCATTGGTGAGTAAATCCGAATCAGAACATCTGGCTCTGTAGCCAGAGGAATATGTCAATTAATCTTAACATATGGTCTTCAAAGCTCCATTGCACATCAAATATTGGCAACATGTTCCTTACTTACTCCAAGGCCTGTGCTTTCTAATGGAGATGGAAGCCCTCAGGAGAGACCTGGAGTGGCTCAGTGGGCAACTTTCTTGCCTCTGAGCCAAAAGATCCCAGGATCAAGTCATGCTCCAGAGTTTCTTGACCAAGAAAGAATCCAGCCACTGGCACAAGCAAGCTGGCATGTAGCACTGCCAGCTCCCAATCCAGACAAATTGGAAGGGTTAACAGCAAGAATGGCATTAGCTGTAAAACCTCCCGGCAAAAGCATGATGCGAAGGCGACCAACTAGCAACACGGTGACCCAATGTTAGATAGAAAATGCCAAAAGAAAGAAAGTAAAAGTAAAAGGCAGGTAGGTAGCCCCAGGAGTCACCTAGCTCAACTTGAGCTTTGTAGCATCTCAAAAATGGTGAAAATTTAAGTTTAATACTGGCTTGTTCCCTTGTCAAGGCTTTGTGAAGGTACAGTGCCTCCAAGGAAAAGCTTATTTGGAAAATATAACTAGAAGAGACAGAACCCAGAAGCGAATCAGCTTTTTTTGCTCAGAATGGAAAAGACTCTTAATTTATGGAAATGATTTCACTTTAAAGTTGTCCAAGGACATGATGGAGTTGGTGCTTGGCTAGAAGTCTGTGCTCTTTGGTTACGAACCCCAGCCCCACAACCAATGGAAAGAGTTTCTCATTTTACTCTATCCTCTTCACTAAAACCTTTGTTAAATCCTCCCATAACCTTCTCCAGTCCAATTTTCAGTACTAAGAGGTTGAATGTCACTGGAAACAGGTATGGTGCAATATTTCTTATTAAACAGCAAGGTGAATCTCAGCCAACTCTACTGTTTGAAGTGGAACACTGCCTGATGTAACATTTCTAACTGTCACACATGTAGAAAGTGAATGGAGAAATAAAACATGCTGAAAATCTATAAGTCAGACATACACAGCAAACAAAAATGTACTCGAAAGAGAAATAGGAGAGAGAGAGAGAGAAAGAAATGAGAGAGAGAGAGAAAGAGAAAGAAGAGACAGAGAGAGAGAAAGAAATAAATAAGAGAGAGAGAAAGAGAAAGAAAGAAATAAGAGAGAGAAAGAGAAAGAAAGAAATAAGAGAAAGAAAAAGAAATGAGAGAGAGAGAAAGAAAAAGAAATAAGAAAGAGAGAGAAAGAAATGAGAGAGAGAGAGAGAGAGAGAGAGAGAGAGAGGGAGAGAGAGAGAGAGAAGGAGAAAGAAATAAGAGAGAGAGGGAAAGAAAGACTAAGGATTCAAATACATGATGAAATTTTCAAGCTGTGCTGGTCTAAAAGCCAGAAATTCCCGCCCAAACGTCAATGGCGTTCCACATTCTCCACAACTAGCCCACTAAAATTCTAGTGATGGATGGGATGGAAGAATTCTGGCCATTTTGAGTTCTGATGAAGGGTTTTACCAAAAGCACCAATTTTTTTTTTTTAAAGATGCTGTATCCAATCTGCATCGCTAATGTTGTGGGTGAAATTCTCCAGCCTCCCACTGGCAGGAGGTGGAGTGGTGTTTGTTAGGGATGGGATTCTCTGGTCCCGCTGCTGTCAATGGGAATTCCCTCTGGCATCACCCCACATCGGTGAGAAATCTACGGGCAGGGGCGTGCTGTTGGCAGGTCCAGAGAATCCCAGCCCGTACGTTTCTGTATGACGGCCCAGTTTGTAACAGGTGAAAACTAAATATAAAACTAATGAGCTACTTTATCCTGTACCTTCAAATTAAAAACAAAAAATTGCCTTAGTTTCCCCATGTCTAACAAATGGCCTTGAAATCTTGAAACCATTAACAGCTTAGAGCAATAAAGGGCAAGGGGAGTGAGCTTTCTCACGTCACTGAAGGTTCAGTTCAATTTAAAATTAAAAGAAAAACCTCTCTCAATGGCTGAGGAATAAAGGGCACAGAATCAAAGTGATTGGCAAAAGAACGGGGAGTGAAATAAGGAAGAAAAACCTTTTGGACAATGATTGGTGAAGACTTGCAAGGCATGAGAACAGGGTGGTGGAAGCATCCAATTGCATAGTAGTCTTCAAAAAGGGAGTTGGATAAAACGTTGAAAGAGAGAAAAATGATCCGTTGTGGAGAAAGAGTGGGACTAATTGGATCACTCATTGAAGGAGATAATTGTGGGACTGAATGACTTCCTTCTGCTGTGTACTATTGTAGGGCTTATTAAATCACAACTGCCCTTCAGTAAAAAGGATTCCAAGTAAAATAATGGTTTCAGCCAGACCAGCTTACCAGATAAAGGCACACCAAATAGGAACATAGAAAATAGAAGCAGGAATAGGCCATTTGGCCCTTTGAGGCTGCTCCTCCATTCAGTTTGATCATTGCAGAACATACGTCAATATCATGATCCGGTCTGCCTCCCCCTCCTTATCCCTCGGACCTGTGGTCCATCTCATTTTAGCATGTTAAATGGGTGATAGCAGACACCATTAGCAGGTTGTGCAACCCACATCCTTGCAAGATGGGACCATATTGCGTTTTTTCCAAATCCTAACACTTGTTATTTGCAGCACGTTGGTGATCCATATTACAAGGAGAGGAATTGAAACAGCTTCACTGCAGAAGGTTAGGGTCAGATGAGACCGAGTGAAGGAGAGCTGGTGACCTCGAGGTCAACATTCCCAAATTTTCCATTGTCTCATTTGCTTTCACCGTAGATTCACCTATTCACCAATTAGCAGCAGACCATGTCTTTGATACAGGATCAGATTCCAAGGTCTATTCCCATTGCAATCACGTTTTTCCAGACAGCGATCCCAAGATGCAGCAGCTGCACAAGGCCACAGTGTGTCACAGCTACAGCCATCACTCTCTCCACTCGCACAGACACACAGGGTGATGAGACAACGAGGCAAAAGGAAGCTCTGGGAATGTCAAAAACGGCAAGCAAGGAGGAGCAGCTGACAGCTGAGCAGTCAGAATCAGCAAGCCATGAACCAGATGCTAACTTCTTGGGAGGGAACTTCTTAAATCAGAAGACGTGCTTATGTCCTCCCCATCCTTACAAAATGTATACATTGCAAATCTGAGACAAAGGGTGAAGGGTGATGCTTAACAACAGCCTAGAGAAAATTATCTGAACTCCAATCTGTCCAGGTACAATCTGGACCTGCCTTGGGATCAGTAATGAAATCCTTAAAGAATAATGGAACACTGTGAAAGAAGCATAGCAGCTGGATTTTACAGCAATAGGAACGCACTCTCTTTGGGTTTCAACATACGGTACAGTGGCATACACTGCTACCTCACAGTGCCAGGGACCAGGATTGAATTCCTGGCTTGGGTCACTGTCTGTGCAGAGTTTGCACATTCTCCCCATGTCTGCATGGGTTGATCTTTCGGGTCCCCCAGTTTCCTCCCACAGTCCAAAAGACGTGCGGGTTAGGTGGATGCTAAATTGCCCCTTTGCGTCAGGGGTCTAGCTAGGGTAAATGCATTGGGCTATAGGGATAGAGGCTGGGTGGGATTGTAGTCAGTACAGACTTGATGGGCCGAACGGCCTCCTTCTGCAGTGTAGGATTTTATGATTCGACTGGAAAATACTCCTTGTTGATTCGACTCATATTCTTTGAGACATTGTGGTTTTAATCCAAAATGAGACCTGGGGAATGTGATCAGTCAGAATTTCACTGAATCAACTTCCAGCTCAGCCCAGAATGACTTTATTTCCCCTCGTTTTAAAAGTTTGCATTTTGGTTATTCTGTACATCAAGTTAGCATTGGTCTAGGACTATATAAACTGTAAAAGGTGTCTGAGACACAAGGGAGGGTAAAGTGAGTTGAATAGCCTTTGTCTGCTCTCTGTCCTTTCTGCAGTCAAGGAGTGTAAAACACTATACATAAAGTGATGGGGAACAAGTGTGTTTAAATAAATAGCAACAGTCTGACGTCTACGCTTTAAACATTATTTGCCTCCAGCGCCGATCACCCCTTCACCAGTCAGAGCACCGCCATTTCCATTTTTTGACATGTGCGCACCACAATGCTGGAGTGGAAGTGTGAGAAAGTAAAATGTTTACCAGATTCCCAGAGAACTTTATTATATTCTTGTGTGCACTTGGCTTAGAGCCAACAGTGGTTAAATGACAATTAACCACAGGTCTGTCAACTGCTGCGAACAGTCAGTAGCGCTGCGGTGACTAAAGCAATACCTAATCCCGATATAGAAAGAATGAATTTCAAACCACCCCCACCCCCCACCCCCCCAAAACACTGAAAACAGATCAAGAAAAGTCAAAAGGAGAAAACACCATGCATCCCACAAGCATTTTTTTCTGCTATGTCAGCACTCCCAGTGGGACTCAAATTTTACTGCAGACTATTTGTAGCTTGCTTTTAATCACTTTATTTCAAATTAAATTTAACAGTTATGTATTAGTGTCATGAGTAGGCTTACATTAACACTGCAATGCAGTTATGTTCTCCCCCCGTCTGTATGGATTTCCTCCGGGGTGCTATAGTTTCCTCCTACAGTTAGAAAGACATTTTATTTATTTATTAGCCACAAGTAGGCTGACATGAACACTGCAATGAAGCTACTGTGAAATTCCCCAACTCTCCACACTCTGTTCGACTACACTAAGGAGAATTTAGCATGGGCAATGCACCTAACCAGCACATCTTTCGGACTCTGGGAGGAAACCAGAGCACCAGGAGGAAACCCACACAGACACAGAGAGAGCTTGCGGATTCCCCTAGACCCGAACCGGGAATCGAACCCAGATGCCTGGTGCTGTGAGGCAGCAGTGCTAACCACTGTGCCACCCTCAAAAGGGGTCCTCACTTTATGCAATGACTGAATTGTCCTCAGCACTGAAATTTCCTGTCAAGTCCAAAGAGTTTTATTTGCAGAAGTTTTGAGATTTGATGAAAGAACATCTGTACTTTCATTCAATGACAGTCTACAATGTCATAGCAGATTGCCAATTCATACGAAAACTCTCAGAAATGTGCAAAGATTCAAGCGTCAGACAGAGTGAACCCAAGTCATTGTGTTGTTCACACATTAGAGTTAGACAGTCCTGCAAAGATTGTCCTGAGCAAATATATTCTCAACATAAAAAACTTTCACATAGATACTGGACGTCTGTGTGTAAAGTATTGTCCCTGGCTGTCTGATCTGTTTTGCTAAAGTTGTACAGGGAAACCACATCTGGAATACTGTGTACAATTCTGGCTCCTTACTTAAGGAATTATCTAATTGCATTTGAAGCAGTGCTGAAATAGTCCAATCGACTGATTACTGGGACACGGGTGTTATGAGGAAAGGGTGGACAGGAAAGGGAGCTGTGTTTGGAGTTCAGAAGAATGAGAGGCAATCTGATTGAAACATACAAGGTCCCTAAAGGGGCTTAAACAGAACGGACGCTCAGAGGTAGTTTCTCTTTATGTGAGAGACAAGAACGAGGGGAAACAGTTGAGAAATTATGGGTCTTCAACTTAAGATAGAGATGCAAATTTTATTCCCTTCTGTGGAACTCTCTTCACCACAGAATGGCAGAGGTAAGGTCTTTGAATATTTTGAAGGCAGAGGTAGATACATTTTTTGACTAAGGGAAGAAAAGCCCAAATGGCAAGATAGTGAAGTTGAGGCCACAATTGGGTAAACCTCGAATTATTGAATGGAGCAGGCTCAAGCAGTGGAATGGCCTACCAATCTGCATAAAAGTAAATTACTGAAGGTGCTGGAATCTGAAAGAAGTCTAGAAAATGCTGAAAAGTCTCAGCAGGCCTGACAACATCTACGGATAGAGACTCAAGTCTGGATGACTCTGTAGCATCATCAGTGTGTTGCAGGTGGATGGAGGAAGTGGTTCAGTTGTAGGCAGAAGCGTGGCCCAGCGGTTAGCACTGCTGCCTCACGGTGCCAGAGACCCAGGTTCGATTCCCGGCTTGGGTCACTGTCTGTGCGGAGTCTGCACATTCAATCCATCAGGCAGACCAGCCTCCCATCCATTGCCACTTTCTGCACTTCCCGCTGCCTCAGAAAAGCAGCCAGCATAATTCAGGACGCCACGCACCCTGAACATTCTCTCTTCCACCTTCTTCCATTGGGGAAAAAAGGTACAAAAGTCTGAGGTCTGATACCAACCAACTCAAGAACAGTCTGCCAACAGACTTTTGAATGGACCTGCCTTGCATTAAGTTGATCTTTCACTACACTCCAATTATGACTGTAACATTACATTTGGCATTCTCTCATTTCCTTCTCTATGAACGGTATGTTTTGTCTGTATAGCACACAAAAAACAATACTCTTCACTGTATACTAATACATGTGGCAATAATAAATCAAATTGAATTCTCCCTGTGTGGGTTTCCTCCCACATTCAGAAGAGCATGCTGATTAGGTGCATTGACCACGCCAAATTCTCCCTCAGCTGGAGGGTGATGACCAGGGGTTTAACTTCATTGCAGTGTTAATGCAAGTCTACTTACGACACTAATAAATAAACATTAAATGCATGGCTGGGAAAGGTGATAAGCAATTTCTTTGGCGACTAGTTCCTTAGTTTGGGTAAATGAAGAAGATTCTGTCACATGCAGTAACTGAGTCTTGTGCATCGGATCTGTTGCCTCTTGCATGGAAACCGTAGCTGTTTCACAACTGTTTGGGAAACATAGGTAGTGTTTAGGGTGAAGCCACCATGCCAACCAGACAATGAATTCACCAAGTGACAAGCGAGAATGGAATTCTTTGACTCACAAAGGCCGGTCTATGTAACCTCCTATCTGGCACTTAACATTACACAGGTGTTCAGCAACAAAGCCTCCCTCCCCAGGTGATATCACAGCTGCCAGATACTTCCTAGGAGAGCAGAGCTGGAAGTAGGTGGACTGCAAAACTGCAAACAATAAAAGACATTGCTTTCAAATGTTTCCATTTCATTTGTCACACGCTGAAAGCCTGCTATTAATATAATTGAACACCATTAATTCCATACTTGCCTGTAGCTGGAATGTCACATGTTGTAGTCTCCAGAAACACATTCCAGATTCAGCACAGGGAAATTATTTAACAAAATGAACAAGGGTGCGATATTTTCATCCTGCTGCGCAGGTGGAGTAGTGCAGTGGGACAGGAAATGTAAGCGGGAGGCTAAAAATTAATGAAAATTGCACCCAGTGTTGGCTAGTAGCAATCCTCCCAGGACATTGATGTAATATGTATTAGTTTGCTTTAATAGCATTGGTGAGTGGGGGATGAAATAGTCCAGGCTCACCTAATCTCCTCGCTGAGGTCCTCACTGGCAAGGATCACGGATTGGTCCCTCATCAATGGGGACTTGACATGATGGCCTCGCCGGTGGGAGTGGAGGTCATTCAGACCCTTCAGGTGGTCGGGGGCAGGGCCCCTTGGACAATGCCAGCTTCGGACCCTGGCAGGGCCAGCCTGGTACCCTGGAACTGCCCATGCTAATCAAGTTGACAGATTTCCGATATACTGCATACTCTTGTACATGGGAGATCAGGGCACATGCCTAACAGTCTGCAGCCTGCTTTTTTGGTGAACTTATGTCTCTCTCCCCAACCTCTCCAACACTCCGAGTGGAAACAAATTTCTTTTCCATCCAGCCTGACAATTATGAAAATCTCCATTCGCCCCCCTCACCACCTGTTACCATAGGTAAAGAGACCAATCTGTTCAATCTTTCCTAATACACGCATTCGGAAGAATCTGTGAACATCCTTTTCTGCATCATCACCAGCTCAGTATCTTCTTATTTATGGAGATCAATTCTGTACAGGGTATGGCAAAGTATGGATTGACCAAGGTTCTATGTATATTTAGCATTACTTTTTGTATTGTATTCCATCAGAATCCCACTTGTATGAATATCTGCACCTATACCTACATTGAAAATAAAACCAACAGAAATGGGGAGTATGGAGGGAGTGGGGCAAAGTGATCAAATTTATACCAGACGTGTTATTAGCTGTGCTGAAACTGCAATGGTCTCCAAACCATCAAACACTGATTTATCAGGGAACAATTAGCCCTCAAAGTTATTTATTAGTGTCACAAGTAGGCTTCCATGAACACTGCAATAAAGTTACTGTGAAAGTCCCCTAGTCGCCACACCCTGGCTCTGTTCAGGTACACTGAGGGAGAATTTAGCATGGCCAACGTACATAACCAGCACGCCTTTTGGACCGTGGGAGGAAACCAGAGCACCCGGAGGAAACCCACGCAGACACGGGAAGAATGCGCAGATTCGACACAGACAGTGACCCAAGCCGGGAATCGAACCCGGGTCCCTGACGCTCTGAGGCAGCAGAGCTAACCACTGTGCCACACTTAAGACAGTCTGAGTTCTTCCCAAACCATCCACCACTGATCCGTCAGGGAACAATTAGCTCTTGCATTCGTGGCACATTAGACAGACGTCACAGGTAAAAGTAATATTGAAACTGAGGTGCATGTTCTATTCTATTTCTGGTGGTGAGTGAGGTTTGTCAAGCAATAGAGCATCACGAGATGTCTCGGTCAGAAGAACATTTTTGAAAACAGCTCTTTTCAGAAGCAGCAGCGTAGATTTTACCGATGTTTAGTCATTGCAATGTGAAAAGGAAAACAAAGCCCTGAGGTATTTCCAGAGCTTTATTTAAGCTGCATGATCATGCCAGTTCCTTAGGCTATAGTTTATACTACGGCTGGCTGGCTGAGAGTAACACGAGCAATAAAGGTGATTGAGGAATGAAAGGAGCCGGACAGTTTTGGATGTGCTCAAGTGTTTGGAGAGTGCGAAATTGGCCAAGAAATCGCTGCGATAATAGAGGCTGCAGGTGACAAAGCTTTTCAGGGCAAAGCTCACAAGGTGCACAGACAAACATAACTAGAATGTGACTTTTACCTTTAAAAATGGTGCAGTGTTCAGAGCACCAGACACAGCGATTAGCGCCACGGCCCCACAGTGCCAGGGACCTGGGTTCGATTCCCAGCTTGAGCGAAGGTGTGGAGTCGGCGTATTTGCTCCGTGTCTGAGTGGGTTCCCTCCCACAGTCTGTAAGATGTGCTGGTTAGGTGCATTGGCCATGTTAAATTCTCCCTCAGTGTACCCAAAAAGGCGCTGGAGCGAGGCAACTGGGGGATTTTCACAGCAACTTCACTGCAGTGTTACGGTAAGTTGACTGTGACACCAAAGAAAACTTAAACTTGATCATCCTCCTCCGAGGATTGCTTCTAAGCTGCAAGTGGGGAGGGGCTGGGGATGCGGGGGAGGAGGTATATGACAAGTGCACACTTTTAGCCAAACGTACTGGTGAATTGTTCTGAAGGCTCTGGATTTGAACGACCTATGTGGCTCTTGGCAATATTACTTTTCAGTAAAGATAATTGAGGCTTCAGACACTAAATGAGTCCATCAGAGTCAGCACAAGGTCAGTGACAAAGATCAACATATTCTGGGGTACGGGACTTTTTAAAAATTTACCCCATTTCAGATTTCCACAATGTAATTTAAAGTTCACGTTCGATAAGAACTTTTTAAAAATTCATTCATGGGACATGCTGGTTGGCCAGCACTAATTTCCCATCCCCTGTTGCCCGAGGGCACTTGAAAAAGTCAACCACATTGCTGTGGCTCTAGAGTTACATATAGGCCAACTAGGCCAGGTAAGGAAGGCAGATTTCCTTCCCTAAAAGGGCATTCATGAACTAGATGGGGTTTTTCTCACAATGGTTTCATGGTCATCAGTACGTTTTTAATTCCAGATTTTTTTTTACTGAATTCAAATTCCATCATCTACCATGGCAGGATTTGAATCTGGGACTCCAGCACCTTCCAAACCCATGACCACTTCCACCTTGTCGTTGTTCGGCCATCGTCGATGAGGACCTCGACACCATAAGTCATTTTCAGGCTGGTTGTGGTGTGTCCAAAGATGACTGATCAGGCCAATTTGGGCATGGAATGTCCTGGCACATGTAGGGCAGAATTGTGTAGACACTATAGTCGTTGCGCTGGTGACTCCAGACTTCTGCAGCTCACACTTAAGTTGTGCTTCAGCAATGCACCTGGCTTCGTAAGCTTGGCAGCCCTTGTGGATGAGGCAGCGCAAGGTAGGATGGTTTTGTGCCAGCGTTTCTCAGGTGGTTGTGTCTATGTCAAGCGACTTCAGGGAGGCCTTGAGTGTGTCTTTATAATGTTTCTTCTGCCCTCCACGTGAGCGTCTTCCAGCAGAAAGAGTTCCCCAAAAAGGAGCTGCTTGGGTACATCTAGAAGGACAAGGGTAGCAGATGCATGGGAACACCACCCCTCCAACCCACTCACGATCCTGATTTGAAAATATATTACCATTCCTTCACAGTCGCTGGGTCAAAATCCTCCCTAATGGCATTGTAGGTCAACCCACAGCACATGGACTGCAGCGATTCAAGAAGACAGCTTACCACTACCTTCTCAAGGGCAACAAGAGATAGGCAATAAATGCTGGCCAGCCAATGTCCCATGAATGAATAAAAAAACACTGGCTGTGATTTTGGATTAATAGTGATAATACCCCTGGGCTAATGTGAACCAGTGCTTTAGAATCACAACAGTTTCAGAAGAATCAGAGGAAGAGAAATCAGAATACATTGCAAATCTCAATAATTAATAGAAATTAGCAGTGGGATTATAAAAGGCGATCACTGAAGTAGCACTATAAAGTATGCAGCTTGCAACCCATCATGTTAAATTCCATAACACGTTATCTGGAAAGAATGTTGACTCCATCGTGACACAACAGCATCTGTCTTAAAATCTCGCTGCAAACCTGGCGCCTTCTACATTTTTATTCTTTGACCATTGGGTAGTTAATTACCTTGGCATTGAACAGAGGGCATGCAGGGTTAGAGGCCAAGGTCAGAAGCACTGATTTATAACCAAAGAAACAGCAACCAAGGGAGAAATATAAATGATCACAATGCATATGGTTTCCTTTTCAGAAAGAACCACCTGCAGAGACACCAGGTGCTAGCGCTCCATTGCCTGGATGTTGATGGCGTTGAGGCAGCGAGACTGGTGTTGAAGGTGAAAATTTTAACCTGCATAAAATAACCAGACTGCACGCCTCATTTAAGAGCTGTAGGTAACCTCAGCATGGTTAAGAAAAAAAAATCTATTGGACATGCATTCCCCTCATCCACCGCAGACATTACTCATTGCAGGAGAGGAAAAAAAAAGGTTTTCAGAAGGGAGCACTTGACAGAACGCAAATGTTTGCCAACATGTTTCGCACTTCACTCATTTTTATGGGTAATATCTTGGCAAATTTCTCTTTTCACTTTCTTTCTCAAGAGAGGGTTACAGGTCAGGTGCACAGCCATCACAATAGGCCGACACTTTGACCTCTCTGGCCTGGGGCCCACCAATCTCCAAACCTCTTGCGAATCTCTCTCTCTCTTGCGAAGCAGTGGCCTGCTTAGTCTTGGCAACCAGGACTCAAACTTGTACCTGAGCTTTGGCTATTTTTAAACCAGGCTTTCTCCACATATTTGTGAGACAGCAACTTCCGGAGAAATGGCTCAAGGGCAAGGAGAGTTCTTTAGACATTGTGAGCAAACCAACCCGACCTTCAAAAACGTCAGTCAGGAAAAACACTTAAAATTTACCAGCCTATGACCCGATGAGAAATAAAACATAGGGCCCAATTTTACCATTGCGACATGCCCATTTTTGGGCATGAAGACTTGGTAAAGTCGGGCGTGAGGCCACTAACGCAATCACTTTACTAAGGCCCGAAAATGGCCGTGATCCGAATCACGCCGGGAACGGGCGCAACGGCGATTTAAATGCATTTGCATCCATTTAAATTGAATTAAAGGGCTGCCCGCCCAACTGTATCAGCCTCTTACGCACATCCAGACTCGGCACGAAACAGACACGCTGGGCAAAGGTCATTTTTGGGCGCTCCACCTTCTGAAGAGGTACGTTCAGAGCTTCCAACAGCTCTCCGACACAGATCCGTGGTGGAGGGGGAGGGACGTGGGCCAGACCATTCTCTGGTGAAGGAGGAGGAGACGGTACAGATCATTCTCTTGAGGGGGGGGGGGGCGGTGGTTTGGAGTTGGTCTGCTGCCATTCTGCGGGCAATGGTTGGGGAGGGGGAGGTGGCGGAAGGTGGGGGCAGGGTGTCATGATCAGTCTGGGTAACAGGGGAAGGTGGGTGGATAAGGGGGATAGTTACGTTGTGGGGGGGTGGGGGGGGGGGGGGGGATGATGTCGGTGCGGGCCACCGCTCCTGCCTTTTACAGCCCGGGTGAGATGTGACATCGGCGCGCTTTTTCAAAGTTTTTTTCCCTCACTGCGCATGTGCGGTTCAAAGCTCTGATTGGAGCTGCAGCGTTTCGGGCACGATAAGCCCCGCCCACTGCACCATTCAGACCGAGTGCGTACGGGGGCGCCTGAGAACAGGTTTCCAAGTCAGATCTGAATTGCACCCAGATTCAGCACTTAGAATGAAAATGGTAAAAATTCAGGCCCATAAAGCATCAAGGGCTAATGAAGGATGCCAAGAAGTTGAGCGGTTCTATCCAAATAGTGAGCAAATGGAAGGGAGAAAAAGCAGCGAAAAGAAATCTAGTCACCTTCTGTCTGCACCTGATTTTACTTCCCATTACCAGGTCCAGCTTAGTAAAAATGTAACCTTCTCAACACTGGGTGAAATAATGAGCAAAACAAGTCTCCTCTGTCGACCATGATGCATTCCACAATTATTCCATATTATGGATAGCTCAATGGTTAGCAGTGCTGCCTCATAGTACTCGAGACCCGGATTCAATTCCTGCCTTGGGTGACTGTGTGGAGTTTGCACATTCTCCCCACGTCTGCATGGGTTTCTTTCAGGTGCTCTGGTTCTCTCCCATTGTCTAAAGGTTAGGTGGATTGGCCATGCCAAATTGCCCCTTAGACCCTCAAGATGCATCGGTTAGATGGATTAGCCACGGAAATGTGCAGGATCAAGGGGATATTTAGAGGGGGGGGGGGGGAGGAGACTTGATGGGCCGAATTGCCTCCTCCTGTACTGCAGGGATTCTTTGACATTTGCTCAAATCTGACTTCCCGCAGCTGATTAGGTGGATTGGCCATGCTAAATTCTCCCTCAGTGTACCCAAATAGGTGCCAGAGGGTGGCGACAAGGGGATTTTCACCTTAACTTCATTGAGGTGTTAAAGGTAAGCTTAGTTGTGATAGTAATAAATAAAAAAGGACACAATTTCTAAATTCCAAAACGGATGCCCAAAAACTGTATTAAATTCTTGTGAACCTCTCAAAACATTCAGAGAATGGGACTTCCATGATCACCAGCACATATACGTCCGTGAGTCAGTGTACACGGCAAGTTATCATATTTCAATTAGAATGTCCAAAAACTAGAGGGATCGCAAGAGGTTCCAATGACATCAACACCATGGCATCCCATTGGGCCTTCCTACAGAAAGGGATTTCAATGGAGGGAGGACAGAAAACTTGTATTTCTCAGTGTGGCTTCAGTAGAATGTACAATTGGTGTAGAAAACAAGGTCAATGTTAGTTGGCCTTTTTGTAAAAAGCTGTTATGACACAAATGTCATCACGGTTGGAAGTCTACCACCATCTTCCCCTGCCATAGAATCGGGGTGGGTGAGAGTCCATTGGAAATCTCCATTGGCTTCAGATGGGAATTTCCAGTTTCACTCGATCAAGGGCATAAAATCCCAGCCAATCTATCAAATCCAAATGAAAATGGAATTCTTCCAGCCTATTAACCTCCATGATTTGCTGAAGTGGGCTGATGTTCAACACACCACTTACAGGTAAGTCCCTTCTTTGCTCCCAGGCTTTAAGGGAGCTTCCAAACTGGCCCAGAACAGGGGGCAATTCAGGAAACTCAACTTCAATACACCCAATCCATAACCCCAATGGCAAAAATCTGATACTGAACATCTCAAAAGGAATTACTGCAGGACGTTTTATCTTTAGGCTCGCCAACAATGAGGCGGGGATCTGATCAAGGTATATAAAATGCCGAAGGGGATCGATAAGGTGGACGTTGAACATATATTTCCCCCTTGTAGGATGGAACACAAGGTCATAGATATAGTGTGGGATTTTACAACCTCGCTTGGGCGAGGCTCTCAAAATCCCGCCCGAGTCCATCAGCGAAACCCATCCTGCGAGCCTAGCCCTCCCCGATTCCAGAGTGGGCGAGGTGGTAAAATTCCAGCCAGAGTGAGAGCAGCTAGGTTCAAAACTGAGATGAGGAGAACCTACTTCCCTCGGAGAGTTGAGAGCCTGTGGGACTCTCTGCCCCAGAGTGCAGAATCAATCAACACCTTCAAGAAAGAGATAGATGTGTTTTTGAAGAAAAGTAGGATAAAGGGCAGGCAGGAAAGAGGAACGAGACCAGGATAAGTTCAACCATGATCATGTTAAATAGCAGAGTGGGGTCGAAAGGCTAAATTGCCAACTCGTGCTCCTAATTCCTATGTCCTATGTACCTCTGAAATTAAAACCTAGAAATAGACTTCCCCAGTCAGACCAACCCATGAGAAGTTGACACACACAAGCAATGTTCTAATTCTATGTGCTTGCTCTGTTCTCAAAATCTTATATTCTCCCTCCTCTACCATGTACCTAACCTTTTTTAACAAAGTCATGACAGTCTCTGCTTCAGCCATTAAATTCTGGTAGTGTGTTCACAGCATCAGTACAAAAGATCCTGTTCTTTGTCCTAAACCCCATACTCCATTTCTCCCATTTTTGACACCTCAAATCAGTGATTTAAGATGAAGCTACTCATCAACAAATTATATCCATATCACACCTTTAACATGAACACAGCCACAAGAGTCCAGTCAACACGTTCCACTTTAAGCAGCGCCTTGAGAGGTGGATACATAAAGAGATTGAGGGAGGGAATTTCAGAATTGAGGGCACATGCATTTCATGGCAAGACCACCAGAAGGGGGAAGGAAATCAGGAATCTTCCAAAAGCCAGGCTTAATTTGAGGAGCAGCGTTCTGAGAAGTTTGAAGGTCCAGTGGAATGAGAGAGAGAGAGAGAGACAGCGCAAGCAAACGTCACGGAGGGAATCAAACACAAATCACAGAATTGTTACAGATCAGAAGGAAGCCATTTGGCCCATCATGTATGTGTTGAATGAAAATTTAAAATTCCTATGTTGTTGGATCAGGTTTCCATGAGGTCAACGGATACTGGGCTGGTGTGAGAATGGGACGTGAATTTAGTTTTAGTTTTTTTTATTTATTAGTCACAAGGCTTCCATTAACACTGCGATGAAGTTACTATGAAAATCCCCCAGTCGCCACACTCCGGTGCCTGTATGGGTACACCTAGGAGAATTTAGCATGGCGAATCCACCTAACCAGCACGTCTTTCGGATTGTGGGAGATGCACCCAGAGGAAACCCACACAAACATGGGGAGAACATGCAAAGTCTGCACAGACAGTGACCTGAGGCAGGAATTGAACCCAGGTCTCTGGTGCTATGAGGCAGCAGTGCTAACCAGTGTGCCACCATGCTGCTATCTCTGGAGTGGAAGGGAGAGGGAGATATCCTAACTGGCACCAAGTTCATCTAGTCTTTTGGGAGTATTGACATTTCACTAAAGTATAGAGAATTCATACATTAAAAAACATATTTTGGCAAACGCATTCTGGGATGTGCAATTTTGTCTGTAAACTTAACATGACAGCATCTTCCACACAATCCTTCAAACTTTCAACCAAATGGATCTGAACACCAACTCTGAATGAAGTGGATGATAAACAGCTCTATGGAAATTTAGCTAGTTGGTGTGGGGAGAGAGAAGCAAGTGACGAATAAATTGGCTTGTTACAGGATGTAAAACAATTTTATGTGCTTAGTCAGATATTAGGAATTGATGAGATCAGACTCTATTCTGCCTCTAAGGGGAGGACGTGGTTTTTTTTGTAAGTTTATCAGCTGAATTCCATCCTCTAGCATATTCCCAGACGATGGGCATTGTGTAATATGCATGTATGACTACTAATGCACTTTTGGCACTAGTTTATAATGACTACTTGCATTTGCTTTTTTCTTTGCATCTTGGAAGCCTGCAAGCTCACTGTTCATTGTATTTGTATGTGTGCACGATACAATGACAATTGAATTGAATTGAATCAGTGTCACAAGTAGGCATCCATTAACACTGCATTGAAGTTACTATGAAATTCCCCTTCTGTGTGATGCCAGCTTGCACTCTGTCGTGGTACAGGCTTCTTGTTGACCATGTCTATGTTATCACTCTGATGTGGTAGTGAGGGAATGTGACATTGTCAAGAGGAGCCTTATTCCAGGAAAGCATATTAAATTGACGACACCTATCTGCCTTCTTAGCTGGGTGTAGCAAGTCCATGAGGCATACCACCCTGCTTATTTATCTTGTTGCAGTTAGTCAGATCCTGGGACCCACAGAGCCTGTCATGCATGCCCACAGATGCAGTGCCTGGCGTGCATGCTCACAGATGTGCACAGAGCTCTGTGCGTATATTGTCAGACTTTTTACCGTATATACACACAGACACACACACAATGCAACCCGACACAGTATGTATAATGTGATAGACATTCAAATTGACTACAAAGCAACTGTGACTCCACTCAGCAAGCAAGATTGGAAAAGGGCAATTTAAAATGCATGTTTGTTCATTCATAATGAAAGTACCATCTTTTCACTTTACTTTCGATTTTGAAATCAGGTCAAACATATCAAGTATTGCACTTGTACTGTCATACAGTGAAAAGTATTGTTTCTTGCACACCATCCAGACAAAGCATACTGTTCATAGGGTACATGGGGGAGAAGGAAAGGAGAGAGTGCAGAATATAGCATTAATATAGTTTTAAAAGCATAAAACAAGATAGAATCAGAGGATATGCAGGGAGAGCTCACAAGAAGTCACCTCGCTCCGGCGCCATCTTAATTTTTGGTTGTGTTTAAAAAAAATACCAGTCTCCAGAGTGAGTTGGTTCGTGGAGGAAGGGTCATCAACCTGAAATGATAGCTCTGTATATCTCTCCACAGATGCTGCCAGACCTCCTGAGGATCTCGAGCATCGTAAGAAGTCTCACAACACCAGGTTAAAGTCCAACAGGTTGGATTTTAACCTGGTGTTGAGAGACTTCTTACTGTGTTTACCCCAGCTCAACGCCAGCATCTCCAACATCATATCTCGAGCATCCGCAGTATCACACTGTTGTCAAGATAGAAAACAGTGTTGAAGGCCAAGTCTTAGCTAACAGGGGCCCCAGCTACATTAATCCAAACAATAAAAACAGAAATAAAAGAGCTCTCCGGCAAGTACCAGAACCAAAGGTTAACAAGTAATCCTGCACCAAGACTCGGATGGGGTATCTGGTGTGTTGACTGCGTCAGCTTCCTGTGGAGAGACAGGAAGAAAATTCACACCAGGGTTCACTCCATTACAGGTTTCCCCTCTCTTTCCTCAAGGGATGTTAAACAAAAACCAGGTGGCTTCCCAGGAGCTAAAATCCACCAGGGTCCATCACTGCCATCAATTTCCTGGCAGCTGGTGAGAATGACCTTGGCTTACTGTGTTTGGCCATGTGCCTTACAATTCAGGAGAATGCACGCAGCAGCGAAAGAATTTCCTGTGTCTTGCACTGGTCTGAGGATCTGAAGTCACCAGGTCAATATTTTCTTTTAAAAGCCACATTTTGAATGTCACTGGCAAGGTCACCACTTATTGCCTGCCCCTCCAATTGCCTCGAAGATGGTGATGGGCCACTCTCTTGTCACCACTGTAGCCCAAGTGATGAAGGTGGTCCCTGTGTGACTCAAAGGCGTTGATGGAATGAAGAAGCAGGAATGATGGGTGGCACTGTAGTTAACACTGCTGCCTCACAGCACCAGGAACCCAGATTCAATTCCTGGCTTGGGTCACTGTCTGTGTGGAGTTTGCACGTTCTCTCTGTGTCTGCGTGGGTTTCCTACGGGTGCTCCGGTTTCCTCCCAAAGTTGTGCGGATTAGGTTGATTGGCCATGCTAAATTTCCCCTTAGGATCAGGTTGGGTAAATGCATGGGGTTAGGGCTCGGGTAGGATTGTGGTCAGTGCGGACTCGATGGGCCGAATGGCCTCCTTCTGCACTGTAGGGATTCTAAAGCATGTCTGAGCCAGGATTGTATGCTTGGAGATGCTGGCGTTGCCATGCAACTGTTGTTCTCGCAGGCAGCCAAGCTCACCAATGTTGCAAATTTGAAAGGACTCACCCAGGGAACCAATGGCAAGTTGCCATGGTGTATACGCACTGCAACCGCAGGGCAATGTTGGGAGAAGGGAGCCATTGTTTGAACTGGTGGATGGCTTACCAATCAAGCCAAATGTCAAGTTCAAGTAAAGTTTATTTATTAGTCACAAGTAAGGCTTACATTAACACTTCAATGAAGTTGCTGTGAAATTCCCCCGTTCGCCACACTTCAGCACCTGTTTGGGTGAATGCTCCTAACCAGCACATCTTTCAGACCACCAGAAGAAACTGGAGCACCCAGAGGAAACCCACGCAGACATGGAGAGAGCATGCAAACTCCACACTGAGAATAACCCAAGCCCAGAATTGAATCTGGGTCCCTGGCACTGAGAGGCAGCAGTGTTAACCACTGTGCCATGGTTTAAAAGGTTGTATGTTGCTTTATCCATCCAAGCAACTGGAAAGAATTCCAATACACTTCTCACTTGAACCTTGTGGATGGTGGAGAGGCAATGGGAGTCAGGAAATGGACCACGAGCCCCTGTAAACACAGCCTCTGACCTGCTGTAGCACACATGGCAATTGTGCAGGCTTATCCAGTCAAATGCGCACCCCAAAATAGTGAAGGGGTAAGGGAATGTGTGTCAAGGGGAGTGACTAGGCTCCTGTTGGTTACGATAAAGTTTAAAATAAAGCACTTGATAATAAATGTCCTGTGTTTACATCAAAAGCTTTCTCCATTTTGCTTTTCCACTCATTTGGAAAAAGAACAGCATCCAGCCCAAGGAAAAACATGTTCGGAGTTTCACACAGAAAAATAAATCTTGATGTCAACGCTGGCTTTGAACTTTGTGTAAACAATAAGCGCAACTTGTTTACACATTTAAATAATTTTTAACCAAAAAAAAAACAAAAGACTTGCATTTCTGGAAGAACAAAGGCAAATTCGCCAGTCGCCTCTTGTTCCCTTCTAAACCATATGGCATCACACACGCTACACAAATTAAAGCGACGAAGGGGAAACAGACCTCATTTTTGACCAGCTGTTTTCCCCCTCCTCTCGGGCAGCCTTACTCAAGGTATGCTTCCACAGCTGCCAAGAGAGTCTTCGCTTGCAAATGGCAAAAGAAAAACAACTGAATCTATCCTCTGGAGAACATCACAGCAGAATGTAATCCTGTTCGCAAAAGCATCATCATGGAAGCAAAGTTTCGGGGGTGGGGGAATGGGTGGTGGGTTCAGTCACTGGGTGACAATCAGTAACAAGAACCATAACTGAATTCCACCTCTTCAGACCAGCAAGTGTTGAGGTTGCAAAACTAACATGAGTGCTCAGGAACGGTTTTCAGTAGTGTGGAAATTTTGGACCTTTTTTGTTATTTAGATGGTTTCGAAGTCAGAAAAAAAAAAGAGGTGTGCAACCATTAGGCCACCTCTGTCACCTTGCTTTAAAAAGTAACAAGATATTTATCTGGGCGCATTGATTCATGTTTAAAAAAAATTCCCTGAACCTTTTGCTATTGTTTGACCTACCCCATGCTGTGACTGAGGCCAGTTAACCATTAACACGTAGCAGTTACCATCAACTCTGGACTCGGTCCTGCATGAACATAAAGCACGCGCAACGCAGAATTGTAAAACTATTATAAATTATGCAGCTCCTCATCAGGTTAGACAGTGAAAAATGAGGCAATTGGTGTATGGACAATTTCTGCCAAGTCACTTTTGCTTCTCATTCCAGTTTTGATAAACGTAATGCCAAACATGATTAAGAAATTATTTCTTGCCAGTGTTCAATATCAGGCTACGGAGCAAAGAATGGAACAGACAGTGGACAGATTCGCACTGGGATACCCAGTTCCATTACCTTGCTGGAGTGGCATGTTGGAGAGTTAAAATTCTAAGGCTGGAATCACCATTCATGCCGATGGAATTTTCCCATCCCGCTGTGGTGAATGGAGATTTGGCTGGGTGCCAAATTTTCCGACCTCGCTGCAGTGGGAGCACGGTGTGAACAGCCAGCACCCATAGAAACGTGACAGTGCAGAAAAGGCCATTCAACCCATCAGTTCTGCACCAACTCTCTGACAGTAACTTATCCAGGCTCTGTCCCCCACCCTATCCCCATAACTCCACACATTTACCACGGCCAATCCATCCAACCTGCATATCTTTGGACTGTGGGAGGATACCCACGCAGACACAGGGAGAAAGTGCAGACTCCACACAGACAGGTGACCCAAGCCGGGAACTGAACCCAAATCCCTGGCACTGTGAAGCAGCAGTGCTAACCACTGTGCCACTGCGCCGCCCCAGTGTTAGGGAGAGATTCTTCTCTCTCAAGCATTCCAGTTCACCCAGCCTAGTAATCAATTGCCTTTTGGGCCTCCCTAAAGCGTTTCCAATAACAAAATATGAGTCAAACTTAGTTCACTCTGAAGACAGACGTGCCAGAATGACTAATTTCTTTATCTAATTAATTCAGCAGGCTAGAGGAATTATTTGGGCTCTCGGTCCTTTAAATCGGGTTGTCCTTTAAGAATATTTTAGATAACAGGACTTTTTCCTTTCAATCATTTCCTTTCAACATGTCTCATTGGAATTATTCCTCCCGCTCCACTTTGCATCTCTCCAAAGTACTGAAGTTGTTGTAATGAGATAGCCAGGATTCCGAGATCATTTCAATACCCATTCTACACTTTCAGATCAATACACAGGTTGCAAGGAGTCCAAAAATAAACTTGGCACGGTATCAGTGACCCCTAAGCAATTGCAGCACCATTAGGATATTCTACAATGCACCAAGAAACGCGCTAGTGATGTCTAACGATACAGGTTCAATATACACCAAAGTCTATTTTAGTTCATGTGCACACTTCATTTTGCACCATACAGTTTTGGTTAACCGTCCATTGCAAGGACACAATAGGAACTATAACATCAGATTCCAAAGTTAAGAATGGAACTGTCTTGCTGGAAATGCTGCACTGGGAGAGTGATTGAAGTGGCAGAAACAGCAGCTACTTATTAAAATGATGACTACTACACAAGTATGTTTTGCTTCCTTGATCTGCAGCAGCCCATCTTTCATCCATTACTGGCCAAATCTTCAGCAAATCAGCAGAAACAAAACAACTCCACTTCCCTCGCTTATCAGTCTGTGCAGAGTTCACTATGCAACAGCTTTCTTCATCTCGCTTCTCAACACCCATCATCTTCAGTCAGAACAGCAGCTGGACCTCAGCCCAATGCAGTCTTCCCAGCCAAAGGCTATTTGATCCAAACCTAACACTTTTTCCATTTGCGCTGGAACCGACCGAAGCCTCGAGTCTGGGCTTTCGATCCTTTGCATTGCCCAATCGTGCACATCTTTCGTTTCCTCGCGACTGCTGTGACAAACTTTTTTGGCCCTCGCGCCAAATAAATACTGGAGCTTTACAACTCTGTTACACAAAGTTGGGTTCAGTGGCACAAGAGAAGACTTCACCACCTACACTCAAATGATGCTCTCAGTAATGAGTGAGCAAGAAAGAGATACAATCCACGCTTGGAACTTACGGATCTTCTGGACTTAAACCTGGCAGAAGTTCAACTTCTTGCACATCGATAAAAGCTGTTCAAGTGCTGGTTGAAAGTTCAAACAAATGCCAAGGAAACAAAAGCATTCAGAAATGATATTTTTGTGGTTACATCGGTTTGCTCTACAAACACGTCTGATGTTTCATGTCTAATTTTGGAAATTGTTACAGCATTATAACTGCTGTCTGATGCTCAGTGTGCACTGTAGCCTAGAAATGCACAATGCAAGCTTACTAAATAGTTAATGCTCTTCTTCTCCCCCCCCCACCCAACTGAATATCCTATCATGGGTGGTTAGCAGTGTTGTCTCACAGCTTCAGGGATCTGGGGTTCAATTCTGGCCTTGGGTCACTGTCTGTGTGGAGTTTGCACATTCTTCCAGTGTCTGTGTGTGGCTTTCCTCTGGGCACTCCGGTTTCCTCCCACACTCCAAAGACGTGCGGATTAGATTGATTTGGCCATGCTAAATTGACTTTAATGTGAGGGGGACGAGCAGAGTAAATGGGGGGGGGGGGGGGGGGGGGGGGGGTTTTGGGCCTGGGTGGGATTGTTGCCAGTGCAGGCTTGATGGGCCAAATGGCCTCCTTCTCTATTGTAGGGATTCTATGATTCTATTGTTTTAAATCAGCTCATTTTCAAAGGAGCCAGTGAAATTGTACAGAGTGTAACAACATACAAATGTGTTCAGTCCTTGTATGGTAACATTACAGTGCAATTTCCAAGTCCATTTTTTCTGCAGTACAAGCCAACTTCAAAAAAGTTAATAAGCAGCTGAGCAATTGCTTCAAAAACTCAACTTAAAACTGAGGCAGCAACCAAAAATGGATTAGGGCGACGTAATAATGTTAATCATTTCATTATAAATTAGAAAATAAAAGATTTGCAGGAATTGTTACCAATGATGGTAATGTCCTGTAAACCAACAAGAATAACAAAATATTTCAAAAGGATCATGTAACGCTAACATTACCTCAATGCTGGACTCAAGATTACATTGGCTCAATAGATAGAACAAATCATATATAAAAGACAGCTTGGAATGCTAGCAACCTTTACATTTTTGTCCAATATTTTCTACGTTTGTTAAAATTCACTTATGGGATGTGGGCGTTGCTGGCTAGGCCAGCATTTATTATCCATCCCTAATTGCCCTCGAGAAGATGGTGGTGCCTTCTTGAACTGCTGCAGTCCATAAGGTGCAGGCGCACTCACTCAGAGCTGTTGGGGAGGGGTGAGGGGGCAATTCCAGGGTTTTGGCCCAGTCACAGTGAGGGAACGGTGATATATTTCCAAGTCAGGATGGGGGAGGGTGCGAGGGGTGATTTGGAGGGGAACCTCTTGATATTCCCAGGCGTCTGCTGCTCTCACCCTTCTGAAATGCTAGCGGTTGTGGGTTGGGAAGGTGCTACTTAAGGAGCCTTCGTGAGTTCCTGCAGTGCAACTTGTAGATGGTACACATGGCTGCCACTGCTGGTCCGTGGTGGGGGTCACGTTTATGGAAGGGGTCGCAATCAAGTGTGTCGTGTGCCTTCTATTCAATTGCATGGATGTGAAATGACCCTGGATGATACCCAATGATGCAAAGCACAAGTCTGAAATGCCCTGTAACCTTTCTGGAATTCAGTAAGTCTGATTACTAAAGTACACAAAAATTCATGTTCAATTTATCTCACACGAACCGCTCTGCTGAATAGAATATTGGTCATCAAGAGAAATGGTGAGCTTTATATTGAATGAGAAACATAGAAACTAGAAGCAGGAGTAGGCCATTTCAGCCCTTTGATGCTGCTCCATCATTCATCTTGATCATGGCTCATCATCAAAATCAATATCCTGGTCCCCCGTCTAATTAATGATTGAATACATGACTGGACGGGCTTTTATTCTAAAAATATATTTCTTTTCTTCAGGGACTCCCAAGTATAAAAGTCACAGCCTTTGCTGACACGTCATTGGCTCAGCCTTCCTGCAGTTGTCAAGAAGTTGGACGTTGCCCAAAGCCCCCCGTCAACGGTGGTGAAAGGGATGCTGCACTTCAGATGCCAAGAGGCAGTGAGTGAGATGCCGGCATTACAAAACATAGAACTGAATGTCCTTAGAAGATTTATCTGGAACAACCACAAATCAACAATGGACAGTCTGAGCTCATTCCACATCTATGAATTATAATTTTCATGGCTCCAAGCTCTTGCTCGTCAATTAAATAGTATGCATGACAGTGCGTCTGAAATTCATTGCCACAATCTCCATCACAAAAGCCAAGTTGATCAACCCCTTTGTAAGAAAACTGCAACACTCTCACTGGGAATAGAACAATAAGTGTAAAAATGAGATGGTCATTACTCCATGGGAAAGCAGTTCCAACGTGTGATCATTTGCAGCAGGGAGTAAGCCACACAGTGGAGATCAGATATTCATGCTTCAGAGAGTAAAGGTCCACAGAATCCCTACAGTACAGGAGGAGGCCATTCAGCCTATCGAGTCTGTACCGACCACAATCTCACCCAGGCCCTATTCCCGTAACACCACACATTTATGCTGCTAATCCCCCGACACTGGAGTCAATTTGTCACGACCAATTAACCTAACCCGCACATCTGAACTGTGGGAGGAAGTTGGAGCATCTGGAGGAAACCCATGCAGACACAAGGAGAATGTGCAAACTCCGCACAGACAGTGACCCGAGGCCAGAATTGAATCCGGGTCCTTGGCTTTGAGAGGCAGCAGTGCTAACCACTGTGCCATTGTTTCTTCTGAGAATTCAGTGTGTAGTCCTGACTGACCAAGACTGTGAATGCAGATGGAACAGGATCAGTGAAATGGTTGTCCTGTCCTTTAAAGCACATGCTCACATGCACCATTGATGTGATTGCACAGATATCTCACAACAGGGTAAATGATTTTAAGACTGTATCTCTGTCATTCAGTGGCCCCCAAAATATTGGTCTTGTAGAAATTCTTAATTACTGCACATCAATCGTCCTTTGCATATTTTTGTTCTGTTGGGTAGATTATCCCATAGTTCCACAGATTCATAGAATCCCTACAGTGCAGAAAGAGGCCATTTATCCCTCTGAATCTGCATTGACTCTCCGAAAGAGCATTTTAACCAGCTCCCCACCCCCTGCTCAAGTTGTATTCCCATAACCTCATGAATTTGGACTGTGGGACTAGAGGGCACAGCCTCAAGATAAGCGGGGGGGCAGTTTAGGTCGGAGTTGAGGAGAAACTTCTTCACTCAAAGGGTGGTAAATCTCTGGAATTCTCTGCCCGTTGAAGTGGTGGAGGCTACCTCGCTAAATATATTTAAGACACGGGTAGATAGGTTTTTGGTAGGCAAGGGAATTAAGGGTTATGGGGAGAAAGCGGGAAAGTGGAACTGAGCCACTTCAGATCAGCCATGATCTTATTGAATGGTGGGGCAGGCTCGAAGGGCTAGATGGCCTACTCCTGCTCCTATTTCTTATGTTCTTATGAATCCTCTCCTAACCTACAGATCTAAGGGAGAATTTAGCATGGCCAATCCACCTAACTTGCATATCTTTGAGCCATTTGAGTCTGTTTTAGTGGGCAATTAACAATCCCCAGATACCAGAATCCCTACGATGCAGAAAGAGGCCATCTGGCCCATCAAGTCTGCACTGACTTTCCGAAAGTGCACCCCAACCAGGCTCTCCCTCCAACCCTATGCATTTAGCATGGCTAATCCACTTAAAGACACCCAGTTCCAGTACCTTGTTGGAGTGCATGTTGGAGGGTTAGAATTCTAAGGGCAGAATGGCCATTTTCTCATCCCGCAGTAGTGAACAGAGATGTGGTTGGGTGCCGAATTCTCCAACCTCACCGCAGAGGGGGCATGCCGTGAACGGCAGGCAACATCTTGTATATAGAAACCCTACAAAGCAGAAAAGGCCATTCAGCCCATCGTGTCTGCACCGAGACTCTGACAAAGTAACTTTACCCAAACTCTCTCCCCCACCCGATCCCCATAATCCCACACATTTAGCATGATCAATCCACTTAACCTTCACATTTTTGGATTGTGGGAGGAAACCAGAGCACCTAGAGGAAACTCACGCAGATATGGGGAGAACATGCAGACTCCACTCAGGCACTCACCCAAGGCTGAAATGGAACCTGGGAAAGCATTGAAGGCGATGCCATTAAAGATCTCAATAAGGAGTTAGAAAACTTGTGCTTCTGAGCCCCTCTATGGCACTGACGCACAGCCACAGGACCGAGAGAGTGCAGCATTGTCAGAGATGACAGCCTTCTGATGGCATGTCAAATCAAAGCCATGTTTGCTCATATGGCGAATGAAGTTGATGAGCCAGGGCCTCCTGGTTTTTCTGGCCAATGTCTATGCTAAAACTCGACTTGAGTCATTTGCCACTGAAAGTTCTGTGGCCTTCTGTCAGCAAAGCATAGTTGCCCAATCGTGTTGTGAATCAGAACCTCTATTTGCTTTAAGTAAAAACTTGAGGCCCAAGGAATGTGTACACAAATGCAAGATGTCCCTTATACTTGGGCCTACTTAGTCACTTAGATTAATTAGAAATTGCTTCCAGATCATCTCATGGGACAACCCATTGAAGTAAAATGGTGCTCCCTCACTAACTCCCACCCTAATTACTGTGTCGACTCCAATGCCCAATAAGTTCACACTAAATGTAGAAAAATCTTTTAACGCCAACAGCAATTTCAGACAGGGTAATGTTTTTTATTTATGTTGTTTTGCAGTAGCCTAGCAGGATGCTTTTAATAATGAACATGCATCTAGATGGCAAGCTGCTCATTTGATTTTAGCACAGTCTTGCATGACTCATTCTCAACTTCTAAAGTTGTTGTCGTAAAGTGATTCTGGCACAAAATTCTATCGATCATTTTGTCCAAGTCTATGCTTTCTGTCCAATTATTTCATCCTCATAGTTCTATAAACTCAATTCTCTCAAGTTCCCATCCAATTTCCTTTCAGAATCATTCATCATTTCTACAAGACTACCCTCACAGGCAGTGACTTCTCAATCATTTCCATTCACTGCTTAAAGAAAAACGTTCTTCCTCAAATCACCCAAACCTTAAGCCAATGTCACATGTCCACGTGCCATCAGCTAGTGAGAACAGCTTTCTTTTGACTATCTTAGCAAATCTGCCATAACCTTGGACACCTCTACCAAATCTCCTCAATCTCTTTTGTTCCAAGGAGATCAATTTTTCAATTTAACCTTATAGTGGAACGTCCTGCATCCTGGAACCATTTTGGTAAATTGCCTATGCACTCTTAAGGACCCTTACATCCTTCCAAAACTACAGTGACCAGAACTCTTTCTATAACCCAACCAAGAGCTTTCAGAACAACTTCCCTGTTTTTGTACTCAGTACCTCTAGTTTATTTATTCGTGCTGCAAGTAGGCTTACATTGACACTGCAATGAAATTACCGTGAATGTCGTCCGGCACCTGTTTGGGTATACGGAAGGAGAATTTAGCATGGCCAACACACCTAACCAGCACGTCTTTTGGACTGAAAGAGAAAACCGGAGAACGTGGAGAAAACCCACACAGATACAGACAGAAGTTACATCCGCACAGACAGTGACCCAAGCTGGGAATCGAACCTTAGTCCCTGGCACTGTGAAGCAGCAGTGTTAACCACTGTGCCACCTTATGAAGCCCAAGGTCTTAAACGCTTTGCCAACTGCTCTCTCAATAATGTCATGCCACCGTCCAAGATCCATGCACATAAACCCCTACCACACCTTATCCCAGTTCTCCTGAATCTGTGCGCTCTTTAGAACTGCCCCATTTAGTCTATACTGCCACTACCCTCTGCCAAAATACATCACTTCCCATTTCCCTGGTGTTAAATTCTTGCTGTCCCTTGTCTGCCCATTCTGCTGCCCCATGTCCTCTGCAATCAATTCGTATCATCCTTATCATCAGCCGTACGGTCCAGTCTGGTATGATTGACAAGTTTTTTTTTGAAATTTCATTCCACATTCTAATATCCAAATAAACTGAATTCAAAATAAAAAGCCATGGTCCTAGCTCTTGGGAAACACTACCGTTTACCATCCCCAGACTGAAAAGCAACCAATAATTTCAATTTGTTTCCTGTTCTTAAGCCAAGTTCTTCTTGTCCAAACTGACACTAGTGACACCCCTCCCCCCCGCCACTTTTCATACACCATGACTTGTTGTAAACCAGCCTTTTAAGTAAGATTTTGGCAAATACTTTCTTCAAATCCCATATGGACACCATCCCATTGCTTTCTATGTGTAGCCCTGCTTGCTTCAAGTCTGTGCAAAGACTTCATTTTAAGATGTTTCTGCCTATGCACGATTACATTTAAATGCCAGACTTTAAAGATGAACTAACTCTGCAAGCTGGACAATTGTAGTTGGCTTGACTACATGTTGAATCAGCAGGCAAGATGGGTTAGTTTAAAAGTGGCTGCATTCCTCAAGGCTACACAATGCAGGCAAACAACAGCATAACAGCAACTCTCTCGATGGAGCCAGCCTGTGAAAAGCACTTCCAATAACAAGATAAAGGTTGAAATATATTTTGGAACTTGGTGTTCGGTCAAGTATAGTTCAAGGGCCTGGCTGAAAAGCCAGTCTCCAAGCCTGCTTTTCTTTGCTTCGGTCATATTAGTTTTTTTTTAAACAATAAAAGAAATCTATTTTAAAACTCATGCTACTGCTGTTCTCTGGTCTCAAAATGAATGAATGGACCCAACACTTCTTGCATCAACTTGCCTCTGTACATTGTCAAAAAAAAGGCTTAGATTAGTCATACACTATCCTGCTTTTGACAAATTGCTGTTGGCCCTCCTTAACTCAAATCTCTCTAAATACCCATTAATTATTTCCCTGGTTATTGCTTCAATACTTTATCTGATGTTAAAGTGAATAGTCTGCAGTAATTAAGAATATCCTTAAATCCTTTCTTGCCACCCGCCAATCTTCTGGCACCTCCCTTGTACCCAAGGAAGATTTCTAAAATCCTCACCTCCACTTTCTTTAGCAACTTGGACACAATCCGTCTGGACCTGGTGACTTATCCACTTAGCCATTCCTGCCTATCTACTTTCACATCACTCATTATCTTTACCATCTCCACTTCCACCAATATTTTGTCAGTACTCACTTCTTTAGTACAAAGCACTCATTCCCAGCCTTCTCTCCCACCTCTAAGCATGTACTATGTCCTTGGCCCCCCCATCAGCCCCATCCCATCTTGAGTTACCCATTCACTATTTACTTGCCGGTCGAGGTTTTTGGGTTCTCTCATGTTGACTGTCATTCTATTCTGACGTTCCCTCTGCGCCCTCTCCAAGCACTTTCCATGCATACAGAACTTCCTCTCCAAATGCTACCTTTGAACCCAATTTACTTGCTGGCAAAACCTGGATTAAATGGTGAGAAACTTGCAGCAATAGTGAAATGGGTCAGAGAGAAAGGGCACTAAAGAGGATCTCCGCACACTGAAACTAATACTTCCTTTGCTAGCTTTTGCTAATGGGTCATCTACAGAACAAAGAAAATTACAGCACAGGAACAAGCCCTAGGGCCCTTTCGAACCTCCACTGACCATGCTGCCTGACTGAACCAAAATCCCCTACCCTTCCGGGAACCATATCCCTCCATGCCCATCCTGTACACGTACTTGTACAGACGCCCCTTAAAACTCACTATCGTATCCGCTTCCACTAGCTCTCCCCGCAGCAAGATCCAGGCACCCGCCACACTCTGTTTAAAAAAAAACTTGCCTCGTACATCTCCTTTAAACCTTGCCCCTCGCACCTTAAACCTATGCCTCCAAGTAATTGACTCTTCCACCTAGGGAAAAAGCTTCTGATTACTCGTTCTGTCCATGCCTCTCATAATCTTGCAGACTTCAATCAGGTCACCGCTCAACCTCCGTCATTTCAGCGAGAACAAACCAAGTTTCTCCAACCTCCCGTCGTAGCTAATGCCCTCCATAGCAGGCAACATCCTGGTAAATCTTTTCTGTACCCTCTCCAAAACCTCCACATCTTTCTGGTAGTGTGGCATCCAGAATTGAACACTATTTTCCAAATGCGGCCTAACTAAAGTTCTATAAATGCTTTTTTTTCCCTGCGTAAAGCGTTTTGCGGTCTTAAGTTTAAATCATTCAGCTTTTATTGCAAATTTTCACAATTTGTCAAATTACAGTCCATGGCAATATATCAAAAGAAAAATCCTCCCTTCCTCACCGCTCTAAAATGACTGCTAGTAAGTTTTGTCTTCATTGTTTATGGGCCAAGGGAGGGGAATGGTAGTAACATGAGAGAAAGGTGTAGTAAAAAAGTGGCAAAAAGTAAAGGGGGGGGGGGGGTTAAAATTAAAGACAGTGAGGGACCAAACTTCAGGCACGAGGGAGGAGTTTTAAGAGACCCAGGGAAGTAGTAGTGAGTTATGGGTGAGGTGCTAGGGTCACTGGAGGAACGGCAAGACAAACAGAACGTCAGCTGTGGAAGTGGAGCTTGAACCTATGTTGGTCAGGTCACAACGAAGCAGGAAGCTGACAGGGCAGTTGAAATTTATGCCTTCCTTTGGTCTCAGCATGGTAATATCTATCCAACCAACTATGAAGCAAAAGAACCCAGTGCATCAGCTCTCAGTAAAGAGAGAGAGATTGAGGAGGTAAAAGTGACTCTAGTGTGTGGTGCATGCAGTGTGCACTCATACCCACAAGAAAGAGAGCAAATTAGGATGGCAACGTGTTTTATTTTTATTTTATTTATATATTAGTGTCACAAGTAAGCTTATCATTACAATGAAGTTATTATGAAAATCCCCTAGTTGCCACACTTGGGCACCTGTTTGGGTACACTGAGGGAGAATTGAGCATGACCAATGCACCTAGCCAACATGTCTTTCAAACTGTGGGAGGAAACCAGAACAGCTGGAGGAAACCCATACAGACATGGGGAGAACATGCAGACTCCTCACAGACAGTGACTCGAGCAGAAATCAAACCTGGGTCCCTGGTGCAGTGAGGCAGCAGTGACAACCACTGTGCAACCGTGTCCCCCAGTGCCAAGTAAAGAAGTGGGATAAGCATGTGTACTTGAGTGCAAAGTTTAAAGCATCACAGACTGTGGTACTCGCACATTTCCAAGAGACCTTCATCACTGTTTCAAATTCTACCACCGAGTAGCAAAGTCTGAGCTAAAAAGAACTGTGGGGTCACAAAAGCTAAATATTTACTCATTTAAGCTCTTATGCTCAACCAGCCTGTGCGTGCAAAACTCAGAACATAGGCCTCGATTTTCACCAAGCCTTGTTGACTCTGGAACTCAATAAAAATGGTGGGCAGATCTAATTTTGGGCTCTTTGGGAGCGCCTTTAATGGGTGTGGGCTGGTTCCTGTCAGAAGCCTGCATCTGGCACTCCTGACCTGGCTGGCTCCATTGCGGAGTTAGGTATCTCCTATTCCTTCACAATTTTCATGGAGCAAGGCCAGGTTTGAGTCATAGCCTTTTAAGAGGGGACCTTTTAAAAAGGCAGGTTTAAAAGGTCCCCCTAATTTCCCCGATCCCAAGTTTTGCCCTTCCACCCAGCCCTCATGTCCCCTCACACCCCCATGCTCAGCACTGCACTTACATGCAGCCCTATAACGCCTTCATGCCCACTATATCATGCTCTGCTCTTCTACTCGCTGCCTATAATGCTTCCATGCCCACTGCACACTTGAATCAATGAACCCAATAGCGTATAGTGGCATGTGTTTAAAAAAAAAATCATTTTTAAAATCAAGAACGTTCTCCAATGGTGTCTGGACTACCAACTATTAAAATTCAATCGAAGCCCATGAAACCACCTAACTTGTGTAAACAAATATTTTGAAATTGACTAAGAAATCTGAGAGTCTAAGCTGTCAAACAAAATGTTTCCTCTAAGAAGCAAGTGATCTCCAATTCTAATAATTTTTTTCACTCGGCTGATAGAATCCAGTGCTATTTTTGCCATGGAGTTAAAACGTGCAGCACTTTGTCGGATATCATTTTTCTTTCCAAGGTCAGCCCAATATACGTGAGGTCAATGTGCTTTCATTCATAGCATCCATACTGGTGTATATTTCTGCTATCAGTGGCTTATCAGAGTGCCAAAATGAAGTACTACTACCATTTACAGTTATGTGTAAATGTTGCAAGGTTGGAATTAAGATAACGGGCAGGTTTGTAAAGCCAGCATGGAAGATGTCCTCAGTGGGTACAAGGGACCCCCAAGGAGGTTCCTCCCCCTGCTTCCATTGCTGCCCAACAGCAGCCTTTGCAGTAAAAGCTGCCATGCTACCAGCTTGGCTTGAACCTTCCTCTCCAGCGGGTAAAAGGAGAAGCGGGGGTAGTGGAATGAGGCATTGTTGGATTGGGACTATTGAGGGCCTAAGTGGCCAAGGATGGGCAGGCTGCCCAATGTCTTTCCCACCCACCGTGAATTGGGTGGGAAGACCACGCACTGTATTCCACCAGCCCCTCTGCCTCCAAATATACTGACAACGCACCATGAAAACCAACCCAGGAGCTGGTGGTTAAAATGGATTTTTCTTTCTGTTCCATCAGGATTTTAGAAAAATTAGATCATTTGGCTTGTGGACACCCGCCAACAGATACTCTTAAAATATCAATGGATTTTTGCCAGAGAGGTTACAGTAATTCTCTTTAATTTAAAATTATAAAGTGTGGGCCGGAGAGCTTTGAAGCTTTGATAAGAGTGAAGTAGTGTATTTTCCATTCGCAGCATTCTTTGGCTCAGGAACATTCAGCGCCGTCACCTGACCACAACCTTGGCAATCTTGCATCCTCTTGCTGGGGAAAAGAAAATCTTATAAACCCCGACCCGAGGCTCCTCTCTTCAAAAAAAAAGGCGCTGAGTCAGTCAATTAATGGCAGGTTATACAACTCGAGCTATATCACATTGCAACATCTCGGTACTAAAACCCAACAATGTTTGACTGTTGCATTCCGCTGTTGTGTGTGGAGGTGCCTTAGTAATCCGATACAAGCTGCAGCTTCTCGGCCAAGACGGTGACACACAAGGTCGGCACCTTCCAACTGGCACAAATCCTTTCTAATCGAGGTAAAGAGCTTTCTGACAGAAAAACGAAACACCATCAGCTGCTGGTACAAACCTTAACAGGACACGCGCATCACAGCGGTCACTTCCACCAGGGGGGTCTGTACACATCCAGGAAGCTTGTGTGAACATGAACCACTTACCATTAATACCATCACATTTGCGGTCACTTTATTACCGTAAGGTGTATTCATTAGTGTCACAAGCAAGCTTACATGAACACTGCAATAGGTTACTGTATAAATCCCCTCGACGCCACACTCCGGCACCTGTTCAGGTACACTGAGGGTAAATCTTAGCATTGCTGATGCACATTAACCAGCATGTCTTTTGGGAGGAAACTGGAGCACCTGGACGAAACTCACCCAGACATGGGGTGAATGTGCGGACTCCACACAGTGACTGACCCAAGCCGGGAATTGAACCCTGGTCCCTGGTGCTGAGGCAGCAGTGCTAACCACTGTGCCACGGGACTGGTTTGTGAATATGGACCACTTATTGGGAATACCATCACATTGGCAATCCCACTTTATTACCATCACAGTGCCTGTTTTCTCAGCATAACCCTGTCCCTTCCTCTGCTGCCAACTTTTTTTTAACGTTAGAGATGGATTTATTGCTTTGTTTTCTTTGCTCCAGTGAATGTTATCAAGTGCCCAAAGTCTCATATTAATTAGTGATTCATGGCATTAACTGGCCAGAATCTCCACTGTGCATTCTTGGTTTAAATAGTCTTTTCTACAATGGGTCACCTAAAAGCGTACACAGCATTTAAACTATGAACTAACCACTGTTTCATGTACTTTCTTGCACTTATGCCTCAATTTATAAAACAAAATGTTCTCTGCTGTTTATGGCTTTCTCTACCTGCACCACTTTTTCCAAGGAATTGTGTGTTAGAACAGTCTGGATTTTCTGTACACCCACAACCCATACTGTCTATTCAACTTAAGATCTCTTCCAGTGACTTGCATCTCCATTCAAATTATATTAGTTCGGACTTGAGTATTCCACTAATCTGCCAACATCTTCCTGAAGTCTTTTACAATCCTGCTCACTGTTTGCCAAACCTTCTCATCAAACACCCATCCAATATATTTCCCTCAGTCCCCATGTGACTTCAAATCTCTTAAGACTATGGCTTGGATCCAATGCAATTTTATTAGGCCACAAGATATACATGCCATTTGGCCCATCAAGCCTGCCCCACCAGTCAATGAGATCATTACTGATCTGGTGTGACAATCCTCAACTCCACTTTCCCATCTTACCCCCACAGTCCTGGATTCCCTTACTGAGTAGAAGTGTCTACTGCAGCCTTGAATATGCTTAATAACCCAGCCTCTACAGTTCTCTGTGGTCAAGATTTCCACAAATTCACTAATTTTTGAGACAAAATTTGTCCTCATCTCTAAGATTATGCACACTAGTCCAAGACTCTCCCACAAAGGGAAACAATCTCTCAGCTTCTATCCTGTCAAGACCCTGAGGATCCTGTATATTGCAATAAGGTCACCTTTCATTCTTCTGAACTCCAGTGAGTGCAAACCCAATCTGCTCAACCTCTCCTCCTACCAAAATTATTATATCCCTGAACCTTCTCCGGAATGCCTCCAATGCCAGTACAGCTTTCCTTAGAGAATAGATGTCATCAATCTTACAGATAAACTAGTTAGTTGGGATATCAATATCCAGAATAATGGTGCCAATTACTTCTTAGGACATGGTGATTTAATGGATTTGTCATCTTCCATGATCTGCACTCATGGTCCTCTGCAGCAGACGCAGCTGTAGCTGTAGCTTAGCCAAAAGGCTCCAGGGGTTCAGGTTCTCCTCCAGGACTTAAGCACATCAAGGCTGACACTCCCTGAGGGAGTGATGCATTGCCTGAGGTGCTGCCTTTGGAGGAGACATTAAACCAAGGCCCCGTGTGTTTTCTCAATTGGATTTAAAAGATCCCACGGTGCTATTCTTGAAAGAGCAGGGAAGTTATCACTGGTTCAAAAACAGAAAATGGTGGCAAATCTCAGCAGTTTTGACAGCATCTGTGGAGAGAGAGAATAGAGCCAGTGTTTCAAATCTGGTAGCCCTTCGTCAGAGCTGTCGTTGCTGGTTTCCTGGCCAATATTTCTCTCTCAATAATCATCATTAAAAACATACCTAGTCATTATCATACTGTTGTGGAACATGCTCTGTGCAAATTGGGTGCTGCATTTATTAGGTAACAGTAGCTACAATTCAAAAGTATTTAATTGGCAGTAAAACGCTGAGACAAGAATGAAAGGCATTATTAAAAGCAGGTCTCATTTTTCATCATTCCTCTCTCCAGCACCTTTCACACGGCAACAGAATGGCACAGTGGTTAGCACTGCTGCCTCAGAGCGCCAGGGGCCTGGGTTTGATTCCCAGCTTGGGTCACTGTCCATATGGAGTCTGCACATTCCCCCATCGTCTGTGTGGGTTTCCTCCAGTTTCCTCCCACAGTCCAAAAGATATGCTGGTTAGGCACATTGGTCATGCTAAATTCTCCCTCATGTACCCAAATAGGCACCGGAGTGTGGCGATGAGGGGGTTTTCACAGTAACTTCATTGTAGTGAATATAAGCCTACTTGTGACACTAATAAATAAACTTTTAAACATGAATATTAGCAGAGGCTTCCTGTTGACAGGGAAGTTAGTGTTTTAGGAATGATGATTGCGCAAGGGAAATGCAACATTCCTAGCCCTAAGATTTTGAGCAACGCAATATAAATGCAAGTCTCCAGTTTCCCTGCTGTATCGACTCAATTTACAAAACCTAGCTGCCAACATGGGCATCTCTCTCATCAGGAGCACCGACTGGAGAACTGCATGCCTTCCTGACTTGTTAACTTCTGGCCATTCATTTCAATGACCCGCAGCAACAGCAAAGTGTATGGGCTGATCCCCCGCTTCATACATGGAGTTGTGCCATCATCAAGTCTCTCAATTCCTGGGGCTATTATTTTCAGTTGATCCTGCGGCATTGTGTTCAGGTAGATGAGAAGGCTCCACTTAGTGGGTTGTAATGGTGCTGCCTACACATAGTCTTACCTCAAGCTCAACAATGCTCCCTGATATGTATTAGTAATGGGAAGCATGTGAAATAGGAGCAGAAGTAGGTCACCCAGCATCTCGGGCCTACACTGCCATTTTATTTAAAATCCTACAGTGCAGAAAGAGGCCATTCAGCTCATCGTGTCCGCACCGATCACAATCCCACCCAACTCTATCCCCATAACCCCGTGCATTTACCCCCACTAGTCCCTCCGACAATAACAGCAATTTAGCAAGGCCAATCTACCTAACTGGCACACCTCTGGACTGTAGGAGAAAACCCGCTCAGACATTGGGGGAATGTACAGACTCCACACAGTGACCCAAACTGGGAATTGAACCCAGGCCCCTAGTATTGAGACAGCAGTGTTAACCACTGTGCCACCTAGCATGATCAAGCCTGACGTTTGTTTCAAGTTCCACATTCCCATCTACTCCAGATAACCTTTGATTCCCAGGCTTAACAAGAATCCATTTACCTCCATCTTAAAAATATGATCTCCCCCCGCCCCCCAAACCCAACTGCTTTCTGAGGTGACGAATTCCAAAGTAAACATGATGAAGCTGCAAATGTTTGTGATTTTAATCCAAGTTCCACAGCTCTTCAAAGAAAACTATATCCACTGTTGGTCAGGGTTATTTAGACATTTGCAAATTGCAGTCTGCTCCAGTTCCAACTGACTTGGCTGTTCAATCCCTCACTTTGAAAATAAATGTTAAGTGGATAATGAAAATCTGCTTGCAGGCTTTGGTCTGTAGTCAGGCAGCACGCTCCATCCAAAAATATTCTTCCGTGCTTTGCCGAGCAGAGAACAGCGTTTTAGCGATACATTTTATGACTGATTCTCCCGATAGCTGAAATTTCATGTTGCAATGTTAGCCGTAAGACAGCAGATCCACTGAACCAGTGAGCAAACACACTGTCCTGGATGTTACTCGTGAACTGTCAGACTCTTCGTCATTGAGTGCTAGCAAAGTATTCTGACACGTAAAAAAAAAAATCACATGTTAACGTTACAAAGCACTAACGGTCCCCTTGCTCTATCATTATCTTGTTCTGAATTCAATTAACATGAATCAACAGTGAAAAGTATTGTTTCTTGCGAGCTGTTACAGGCAAAACATACCATTCACAGAGTACGTAGGAGAGAAGGAAAGGAGAGAGTGCAGAATATAGTGCAGTTACCAATAGCTTGAGCAATAAGACCATTCAGATCGGCATGGTGTCACAATGGTTAGCACTGCTCCCTCACAGCACCAGGGACCAAGATTCAATTCCAGCCTTGGGCAGCTGTGTGTGTGGAGTTTACACAGTAAGAAGTCTCACAAAACCAGGTTAAAGTCCAACAGGTTTATTTGGTAGCAAACACCACTAGCTTTCGGGGCTTAGCCCCTTCATCAGGTGAGTAACAAAGGGGAGTGTACACATTCTCCCAGTGTCTGCATGGGTTTCCACCCACACTCCAAAGATGTGTAGGTCAGCTTAACTGACCATGCTAAATTGCTCTTTAGTGTCATGGGGATTAGCAGGGTAAATATGTTAGGTTACAGGGCTAGCATCTGGGTGAGATTGTTGTCAGTGCAGACTCAAGGGGCTGAATGGTCTCCTTCTGCACTGAAGGGATTCTATGACTCTAAAAGTCGGATGGCAGCTTGGAAAAAGCTATTTTTGATTTGGTCAGTCTGTGACCTCAGACTTTTGTATCTTTTCCCTGATGGGAGAAGGTGGGAGAGAGAACGTCCGGGGTGCGTGGGGTCCTTAATTCTGCCGGCTGCTTTTCCAAGGCAGCGGAAGTGTCGTCGGAAGGCATGTACTTCCCTCAAAGAAACAGACACTGGGGGCAGGATTTTACAACCTCACTTGGGCGAGATCGTAAAAGCCCATCCGAGGCCAATGGAGATTTCCATTGAGAGAATCGCCTGCCCCAGAATCCAGGCCAGATCTGTCAACTTGCAAGTTTTTTTTTTAATGGGCTTGGGGCGAGACAAAATTATAGAAATAAGATTGGTTGCATTGATCTTGAAGGGTTTCAGAGAGAGACAAGAGAGTGAGACATTGAAGTACATCACAACTGTGGACCAAAAGCATTGAGATGCCTTGCACATGGAGTAGGCTTTAACAGTTCTCTTGACCACTCGATGCCGAACTGAGAGAATCTTCCAAATGTTTTAAATACAAAAACGAAAGAGATATCCAGTTCCTCCAATTTGGTTTTACGGCATCTGTTGTTGCCTCTTGCTCAGCTGTTTCTATTAGGAATAAATAAAAACCTTCTGTTTGTTCGGGGGGACCAACCTGCTTTACACATGTTACTGAGCTCCACCCCCACCTCAACCATAACATCAGACAGATTAAATATCAAACCGTGCATTGCGCCTGGAATTGGCCAGTGGTTGTAACTGCTAACCCAGAGTTGGCTCAACTAAATCCTTCTGTTTAAAGTAAGCTGCATGCCTCCACCGAGTTCAGATCGCACCATCCAGAACAACGGGCTGCAATGCTACAGCAGCATTCTACATCTGCTGCAGGAATTTCCAGAGAAATTAAACACAATGCGGGTGAGAACCGTACGCTAAGAGATAGGTGGGACGGAGACCAGCCAAGTTTCTAAAATTTAAATCTCAACTCTCAGAGAGGCAATTACAAACATCATAAAACGTGTGGAGTTTTATTGTCCCATTGCCGATTCGGAAATCGGCCTCACCTCCAGAGCGTGGGTTGTCTGTGCCACGTTTTAAGGGGCACACTTAAAACTTCTGAAGTCACACCACGTTTCAAAATAAAATCCCCATTCTGAACAAATAAACCTTTTAAAATGCAAACAGTACATGTAGACCTTACAAAACGCCACGATACAAGATACAAAGAAACGACATTCATGGTTATGTTGTTTGGTCATGCTAAGTTGACCCTAGTGTCAGGGCATTAGCAAGGGAAAGATGTAGGGTTATAGGAATAAGGCCTGGATGGGATTGTGGTCAGTGGAGGCTCGATGGGCCAAATGGCCTCCTTCTGTACTGTAAGGAGTCTATGATTCTATGCAACAAATTATTTTAATTTGCTACAACTTACCTTTATAAAAGCACTAGAATATATCTTTGACGCTAAATTTAACCATATATTGGATGAAGAATGCCAAATATTTTCATTTACCTTATTCTTTACAGACTTTTATTGTTGACTGATGGACTCAGAGCCAGTGGTGGGACCATTTGGATGTTGAGTGCAGCCTACAAGACATTCTGTCGACTGTTGCCCACATGCAGGGTCACCACATTCCACTGGTTTCCATTTGCCAAGCATTTTCTGACCAGCATGGCTGAAGTGATACGCACATAAAGCAACAGCAAATGAAGTGAGGTATACACGGATTGCACGCAACATCGAGTGTGACAGCTGTGCGCTCCTGCTGCGTCCAAAGCATATTTGAAGTTGACGATCATTCTATTAATATCGAAAATGATGAAGCATTTTCTATAACTCGCAGTGAAATATTCTACGTGCTTTAAATGCATTTAATTCTATTCATGGGGGTCACGGTTAGTGAACAAGTCAGATTTCAATCTTGCGACCCACTGAGATGAGGGCAGGGACACTCGTGGCTCCCTTACTAGCCTAGAATGCCCATCACTACTCGAAGCTGAGCTTTTTTTGCACACAGATACACTGTCAATATTAACCACTTAGAACCATAAAACCCTATAGCATAGAAACAGGCCCTCTGGCCCTTCTTGGCTGTGCCGAACCATTTTTCTGCCTTGTCTGACTGGTCTGCACCTGAACCATATCCCTGCACACCCCCCTCATCCACGTACCTGTCCAAGTTTTTCTTAAATGTTAAATGTGAGCCCGCTTTCACCACTTCATCTGGCAGCTCATTCCACACACTCACCACTGTGTGAAGAAGCCCCCCCCAATATTCCCTTTAAACTTTTCCCCCTTCACCCTTAACTCACGTCCTCTAGTTTTTTTTCCTCCCCTAGCCTCAGAGGTAAAAGCCTGCTTGCATTCACTCTATCTCTACCCATCATAATTGTATACACCTCTACCAAATCTCCCCTCATTCCAGGGAATAAAGTCCTAATCTATTCAACCTTTCTTGTGGGACTAAAGGCGGACTTCATAAACAACTGGATGCCGGTGCCGTGTACACATCAGTATGGCTTCATCCCAGTTGCTGATTATTAGTAGAAATCACAGGTAAAGTGAGGTGATGAGTCGTGTAGTGACCTTTGCAATAGAGAACAATTGAAACTTCTCTGTGCAAGATCATCAATAATTCGATACTCAAAAGAGTTAACTTCCACACAAATGTGGCCAAAGTAAAGAGACCAGGGCAGAACTGTAATTCTAACTTTAAAAAGACCCACATGGGTATTGTAAACTCAAACCTTTGGCAAGCCATCTATTATTTCAATCTGACTGCCAAAAATATTTTGAGAGAGTTATATTTAAGATATGAAATAATTAACTGTCACATGGGCACGCACACGCAGGTAGGTGTACATGCACACACTCAAACACACGACCATTTTGGGATGTAACAGAAGGAGGATTTGACATTTCTGGACGAAACGCGGGGGCCAAGGACATGTTGCGCTTTGGCACTTGCTGCACAAGTGCCCAGTTGAATTTTCCCTCTGTTATAATTTTGTCAAAGGAAACCACAGTGCTGAGACCGACATAAAATGCAAAAATGCTGCCACAAAAAACGTTAATATTCCTTACCACTGCAGTCCGTGCAATAGAAGGTACATCTGTAACAAAAAGGAAATGTTCAAAAGGATTGTACTCTGCTGCGAAGGCAAATTTAATATCAAAATAACAGTAACCGTATATCTCCAGTCGGAACATCCCACACAAAGCTTCCTTTTTTTGATGAAATGGCATAAAATTTGGACAAGCCATTAAGAAGGATTAATATCTCTGGTTCTGCAAATAGCTGACATAAGGATCGAGGGAGTCGATGGTCAAGTACAAACTGGTTTTGACAAGGCCCTAGTACACTGAGCTCGAAGTTTAATGTCTGGTAAAGAGATCCAATCTAGTTCTCAATTATTTTCCCTTCCTTTTCACTCAGAATCTTGAGGTCAGAGAACTGCCCCTTTCAGACTGTTCAGACTTTCATAGAATGTCTACAGCACAGAAGGGGGCCATCTGGCCCATCAAGTCTGCACCAACCACAATCCCACCCAGATCATTCCCCCATAACCCTAAGCATCTACCTTAGCTAGATCCCACGGCCTCATTTAGCATGGCCAATCCACCTAACACGCATATATTTGGACCGTGGGAGGAAACCAGAGCACCCGGAGGAAATCCACGCAGGCACAGGGAGAGTGTGCAAACTCCACACAGACAGACAGTCACCCAAGCCGGGAATCGAACCCTGTGAAGCAGCAGAGCTAACCAATGTAAATTCTGGCCAGAGTTTTACAGAGCTTTAGCAGTCGCATGCCTGACCTGAACTCATATGAAATCATGCAAGAAGCTGTCCAGTGCATATCCCAACGTCATGGCACCCTTGTACAACATTATGGTTGGCAGGAGCTGGACAAGTGCCCACTGACAATTTAAAAAAGCATTTAAGACCCATAAATATACAATTGCCCCCAGACTTACATGACAACGCTGCAGGTCCCTGAGGCAGCCCCACAGTCAGCCTTCAGACAGTTTGTTAGAAACACCCACTTGCACCCTCACTTCTCTCGATGCAGGCCTCTTCCTGAGCCCTGCCCCCCACATCCCTCCCCCCAGTACCACTTAACCTCCTCCTGAGCCCACTTTCGCTGCCAGTTAATTGGCCAGACATGAAATCAGGCAGCAGTTGCAATCACAGGCAGAAGTGCCCATCACATCTGCTTCTAGGCTAGCCAATCGCACATGCACAAGTGCAAAATCATAGCCTCTGGCTTGATCGCGATGCCTTTCCCCTGTAGTCAGAATGGTGCTGATTAACACCACGACAGGAACCATACGCAATGCTGCCTTGCTGGGAGTACAAGATCTTGTTAAAGGCACATATGTCTCATTGAGACATATAAGATGATGAATGGGATGGATAGGATAGAGGTGGAGAGGCTCTTCCCGCTCAGAAAGGACAGTAGGACTAGAGGGCACAGCCTCAAGATAAAGGGGGGGCGGTTTAGAATGGAGTTGAGGAGGAACTTCTTCACTCAAAGGGTGGTGAATCTCTGGAATTCTCTGCCCGTTGAAGTGGTGGAGGCTGCCTCGCTAAATATATTTAAGACGCGGGTTGATAGGTTTTTGATAGGCAAGGGGATTAAGGGTTATGGGGAGAGGGCGGGAATGTGGAACTGAGACACGACAGATCAGCCATGATCTTATTGAACGGCGGGGCAGGCTTGAGGGGCTAGATGGCCTACTCCTGCTCCTATTTCTTATGTTCTTGTGTTCTTACAACCTGTGGAAGCGAGATGTGAAACCAAGGCCAAATCTCCAGAGATGTAAATGGTTCCCAAAGATCGTTGTGTAATTAATAGATTCCTCTCGTATCTTGGCAAATATTTCTCTTCTAACCATCGCGGTCATTCATCTCAGTGCTGGTTGTAGGATGTACAAAATGGCTGCTAGATTTTCCCATGGGAGTGCATGTCAAAGTTATTCATTACATGTGAAATTATTGGAGTTTTGATACAATGAAACTCACCCAATATTGGTCTAAATTCAAGACTTTCAATAATATAGTGACAATGTTTGGGTGAGATTTGAATCACTAGGACTGGGATGTAAAATATTGCTGTTTTTACTTGTTTTCTTTTAAGAGTAATCTTGCATATTTGAGGTGCAGGAGCTCATGTTCCTCACCCAAGGTTGAGGAAACAAGTCAATTAACTAAGGGACGAAATTTGCCAGTTGGCCTCTAATTGGAGCTGTAGATTTCAGTTGCACATCGAAACTTGCCAATGTGATGACAATCCCAAGCTGATAGTGTAGGGCTCAAAGATGTTGGTTTTTAGGATGGGACGTTATTCTGAAGCGCACGTATACCTTACCCTGGTTAGGCCCAAAAGTTTCATAGTCGCATATGAAGAATAGGCAATTTGCAATAAGAGGATGTACCTACATCGTATGAACCACAGTGCTTCACTAGCCCCTTCAAGGGTGATTAGGGACGGCCACTAAATGCTCGCTTTGCCAGGAATGTTGACGTCCCAGTGATAACTCATTAAAAAAACATTTCAACAAATAATTAAGAGAATATGATTGGGGAGGTCTATGAATGCAATGGTATTTGTCATGTTTCAGTTGCTGGTAAGAGATGAACAACATAGCACCAAGAGATTCCTTCCCAGCACGAACCTGAATGTCCTTGGATGTTTTAAATGTAGACATTGTCTTGCAATGAGAAAAAAAGTCCACCAGCCTTCCCATGTATGGTGGGTTTTAATTTGCACCAATGTCTCCCTGCCTGATCACCTATTAGGCAGAATTCTGTCTTAAAACTTCGGTTTAAGACAGAATGCTGCCCAATTGGTGATCAGGCGGGGAAACTAACAGTCCAAAATGGCTGCCGGCTGCTCAACTGATCATCTCCCTCACTTTCAACCTTTACTTCCAAGTGCCCCCTGCCATTTCCTCTCTGGATGCCAACAGGCCTGCTTTGCATTTCCAAGAATTGTTTCATTTCCAGCCTCAAAAGATGTAAGAGTTTCTTTCTCCCCTCTGAACTTTATTTTTCATTCTGAACAGCCCATTGAATACTGCAGCATTTGCACTCTGAAGCACGTTCGGCTTTCAAGGCAGCCCATCATTTATACATGCCGTGCCTGCACACATCTGAGATTCCGCAGTGCCAATCACAGCTGTCTAAGGTTAAAAGGGCTTGGGAGCTCAAAAGGATCAAATAAAACTCGAGAGATTCTGCTCATCGTTTCCAAAGTGCTCAGTCAGACTCGCAGCAGACTTTGCACTGGATTAGATGAACAGATAGTGCTCATTACTGTACTTATAAGGTTTAAACATTCTGCGCCAACTCATGGCACATTTTCTTCTAATCAGTGTTGTGTTTCTGAGGTATTGTTCCAGGAAGTAGAAGTTTCTTTTCCCCTCTCAGATCTGATTTGTCAAAAGCTTCTCATTACTGTCAAGTTTCGGCAAGCTGGAAAATAAAATTCCACAAATTCACATCTTGGCTAAAAGTCAGACGTTCCTGGGAAAATATTAGATAAGACAGTTACTGTTTTCTGCCAACGTTATTTTGCACGCAACACTCATCCCTAAAAATGGCTTTCATGCAAAGTGCATTTCTTTTTTGCTATTTTGATATACATTTTGCTTTTAAAATCAGCAAAGTGAAAGATGTAGCTGTGAGGCAAGAAAAACTGGGCAATTGTCGTCACCCAGATCCAACAGTGTTTCAGGGGTTCCGTAGAAGATGGTGACACCCCTTCCAATTCTAGCTGCGAATAGTGTCTGTATACAGCCTGGTCAATCTTTAATGATTTAGTTATTGACTTCAGGAAGTGTAGTGCAGTATGTGCCCCTGTCTACATCAGTGGTGGTGAAGTGGAAATGGTTGAGAGCATCAACTTTCTCAATGTCCAGATCATCAACCTGTCCTGGTGCCTCCACACCGACGCTGTAGTTAAAAAAGTCCACCCACACCTCTGCTTTCTCAGGAGGCAGAGAGAATTTGGCATGCCTAATAGGACTCTCACCAACTTTTACAGATTCACCATATAAAGCATATTTTCCAGATGTATCACAACTCAGTATGGTTTCTGCTCTGCTCAAGACCGCAAGAAACTACAAAGGGTTGTGAATATAGCCCAGTCCATCATGCAAACCAGCCTTCCATCTATTGGCTCTGTCTACAATTATGGCTGCCTTGGAAAAGCAGCCAGCATAATCAAGGACCCCACACACCCTGGATATACTCTCTTCCATCAGGAAAAAGAGCAAAAATTTGAGATCAGGTACAACCGACTCAAGAACAGCTTCTTCCCTGCTGTCATCAGACTTTTGAATGGACCTACCTTGCACTAAGCTGATCTTTCTCTGCATCCTAGCCACAATTGTGACACTAGATTCTGCACCCTCTCCTTTCCTTCTCCTCTATGTACTCTGATGAACGGTATGTTTTGTCTGTATAGTGCACAAGAAACAATAGGTGGGATTTTATAGCCTCGCTTGTCCTGAAATTGTAAAATTCCACCCAATGCCAACAGACCTTCCCATTGCCCACTCCTCAGCTGCTCCAGTGCCTATGGTGGGTGGGGTGGTAAAATTCCAGCCAAGACTTGTCACCGTGTACCAATACACATGACAATAATAAATCAAATCAAACAATTCTGCACACATTGATCACACAGCCTCACCAGTTATCTTCATTTCTTAAATACAGAAAGGACATCTCGCAACACTCACCCACATCCATTCTTTTTACAGAGTGCCAATATTTCTAAAATCAAAGCTGATTGCTACAGAAAGGACAATTGATTAAACCGTAACATAACATCCTCTAGTCTCAACTCTTTCGCTGTGATATTATGGGATATATTCCACTGACGTTCTATGAATGTTGAGTGAGAAATTGTAAATTGATTAATATCTGCAGCAATGAATTTAGCAAAAGCTTGTTAAGCATTTAAACAGGGGATGTAAACATGATACGGCCAGTTTTTTCCAGCTGATGTAATTTATCCAGACCAAATATGTATCAAGTGCCTGAACAAACCACAACATCCAGCTCTTTCAAAGTAAAGGTAAATTAATTTGCCTTGTATATTTTAAAGGTTCCTCCAGCAACCCTTCACAATGCACACCACTGACTCAACACAAACAAGGCAAGCTCATTGGCGAAAATGTTTATAAGAATTTAAGTAAGAGAACTAAGTTATTTTATTCATTCCTGCCAAGCCAGTAGCAAATCTACAGTTTTTTTTTAAGTTTTAAAGTTTATTTATTAGTCACAAGTAGGGTTTATATTAACACAGCAATGAAGTTACTGTGAAAGTCCCCTAGTCGCCACAGTCCGGTGCCTGTTTCGGTCAATGTATCTAACCAGCACATCTTTTCAGAATGTGGGAGGAAACCCTTGCAGACATGAGGAAAACATGCAAACTCCACATACACAGTAACCCAAGCTAGGAATTGAACCCAGATCCCTGACGCTGTGAAGCAGCAGTGCTAACCACTGTGCTGCCCATCCATCTCCTATCAGTGAATACTTGGTACAGAGCTTCAGATGTGGGCTTGTCTGCTCTGTGAGTACCTGAGCATCCCAGAGGCATCACACAATATGAAAATCAGAAGTGCACACCTTGTTAACAGGAAACTTTTCTTACTTTGGTCTAGACTATTTCCATCGAGGAGGGCAAAGGCAGCAGATAGAACATGGGAATACCACCAGCTATTCCCCTCCAAGCCACTCACCATCCTGACTTGGGAATATATCTCCAATTCCCTCTCAGTCACCAGGTCAAAATCCTGGAATTCCCTCCCAAACAGCATTGAAGATAAATCCACAGCATGTGGACTGCAGCATTTCAAGAACAATAAGAAGTTTCACAACATCAGGTTGCAGTCCAACAGGTTTATTTGGTATCACGAGCTTGCGGAGTGTCGCTCCTTCACCTGAAGGAGCAACACTCCGAAAGCTTGTGCTTTTATATAAACATGTTGGACTTCAACCTGGAGTTATGAAACTTCTTACTGTGCCCACCCCAGTATCTCCACATCATGGCATTTTAAGGAGGCAGCTCGCCACCACCTTCTCAAGGGCAACTAGGGATGGGTTATAAATACTGGCCCACCAGTGACGCCCATGCATGAATTTAAAAAAAAAGAGATTATGCATGTAATCAAACTGTGGTGCTGATCATGGCAGTACAGCACCCAATTCAGATAAGGAAAGTTCTTACTATCAAAAGGGACATTGTTGCTACAGGAGATATGGCAACAGCGCCATGGTCAACACTACAACGTGGTCCCAAATGAAGCCCGGTCCATCACTCAAACCAACCTCCCACCCACTGACACTGTCTACACTTCTTGCTGCCTCAGAAAGATTGGGGGAAAGGCAAATTGTGCGGAGGGTGTGGAGAGTCTGCAGAAGGATCTAGATAGGCTGGACGAATGGGCCAGGAAATGGCAAATGGAATTTAATGTTGGCAAGTGTGAGGTGGTCCACTTTGGTAGGAAGAATGGTAGGAAGGACTATTACTTACGTGGCGAAAAACTGCAGCAGGCGACGGTGCAGAGGGACCTCGGGGTCCTTGTGCATGAGTCGCAAAAACCCAGCTTGCAGGTGCAGCAGGTGGTCAGGAAGGCGAATGGGATGCTGGCCTTCATAGCGAGGGGGATTGAATATAAAAGTAGGGAGGTCTTGCTGCAGCTGTATAGGGCATTGGTGAGGCCGCAGCTGGAGTACTGTGTGCAGTTTTGGGCGCCGCACCTGCGCAAGGATATTTTGGCCTTGGAGGGAGTGCAGAGGAGGTTTACTAGGCTGATACCGGAGTTGAGGGGGTTGAGCTATGAGGAGAGGCTGAATAAACTAGGCTTGTACTCATTAGAGTTTAGAAGAATGAGGGGAGATCTCATTGAGACGTATAAGATGATGAATGGGATGGATAGGATAGAGGTGGAGAGACTCTTCCCGCTCAAAAAAGACAGTAGGACTAGGGGGCACAGCCTCAAGATAAAGGGGAGGCGGTTTAGAACGGAGTTGAGGAGGAACTTCTTCACTCAAAGGGTGGTGAATCTCTGCCAGTTGAAGTGGTGGAGGCTGCCTCGCTAAATATTTTTAAGAAGCGGGTTGATGGGTTCTTGATAAGAGAGGGGATTAAGGGTTATGGGGAGAGGGCGGGAAAGTGGAACTGAGCCACGACAGATCAGCCATGATCTTATTGAATGGCGGGGCAGGCTCGAAGGGCTAGATGGCCTACTCCTGCTCCTATTTCTTATGTTCTTATGTAAAAGCAGCCAACATAAAGTAAAGTTTATTTATTAGTCACAAGTAAGCTTACATTAATGCTGCAATGAAGTTACTGTAAAACCCCCCCAATCACCACACTCTGGCGCCTGTTCGGGTCAATGCTAACCAGCACATCTTTCAGATAGTTGGAAGAAACCAGAGCACCTGGAGGAAACCCACGCAGACACGGGAGAATGTGCAGATTCTACACACACACACACACACACACACACACACACACACACACACACACACACACAGTGACCCAAGCTGGAAATTGAACCTGGGTCCCTGGCACTGTGAGGCATCTGCGCCAACCACTGTGCCATAATTAAGGACCTCACACATTCAGACATACTCTCTTCCACTTTCTTCAATTCGGAGAAAGATACAAAAGCCCGAGGTCATATACCAACTGATTCAAGAACAGCTTCTCCCCTGCTGTCATCAGACTTTTGAATAGACATACCTCGCATTAAGTTGAACTTTCTCTACACCCTAGCTATGACTGTAACACTACATTCTGCATTATCTCCTTTCCGTCCCTATGAATGGTATACTTTGGCTGCACAGTGCACAAGAAGCAATACTTTTCACTGTATAGTAATATATATGACAATAATAAATCAAATCAAATAGTGAGCAGGCCAGCATCATTAGACTCTACATGAACTGTTGGAACTGCAGATACTGGTATATTCCTGACACCATGGAAAGGTCTCTGGCGCACACTGAAGTCCAATAAACATACCGGAATATGCAATATGCGGCTGCACAATTTTGCCATGTTATTTTTCCTTTATTTTCTCTCAGTAAGGGATGAATGTGCGAGGGCAAACCTCCCAGTAATCAAACCATATATTAAGTAGGCTTTTCTTGTTGATTATGCCCAGTGTGGTTTGCCTGCCTACTGTACAACATGGGGACCAGAACTATGAACAATTTTGTACTCATTCAGCACCCACACAGGTGCACTTTCCTGCAAAAGATCACCGGATAGTGATTGGGATTGGGAAGGCTAGCTAGTTTTTTTTTTCCCCCCACTTTTTCGGAGGAGGAATGTGAAAGCCAATTGGGTCATCCAAACTTCAACTCCAAGTAGCTCCAGTTGCAGCATGACGGGATGTGGAATAAAAAGTAAAGGATAGAAATGACAAATCTGTCACGTAAAAGTACATTGTAGTTGTGCATGACAAGTGTTTGTAACAAGAGTGCTTACAGCAATCCAGGCTGCTGCTGTAGCTGTTTGACTGCTGATTCAGAAGCACAACCCAATCCAATTCTAGTGCCTGTTAAGTATTTGCCAGTTGATTCTCTTGTGCACTTACGAGGGGGAGTATCCAAAGGGCCGATCTTACAATACATCAAGCTGAATGTGACACTGTCTGGAGCACAGAGATTTTCCTTCACTGTAGCTATGAAATATACATCTGAAGGGAACTGTTCATCAGTCACTGGCCTACCGGAAGAAGCTCGCTCAAGTTAAAGGTTCAGGCCTCAGGGACTTCTGCTAAGTGGACCTTTTTTCTGGGACTGAACAAACAGATGTGCCACCACAGTGATTTGCATTAATCATTTGGTCCCAGTGGACTTCCTTTCTCAAGCTGTAAAGATAGCTTATGGAATTCTCTCACCATCCTGGCATCCTGCCCAGGGGCAAAGTTTTTCCGAAAGATATACTGTGAAAGAATGGGTCAACCATTTTGCTCGGGGCAAGGAATTACCCGGCAACAAGATGTCCAAGTGTCCCGTTGTTCTAGTCACCACTGCCTGATCATGAAGGTCACGTGGAAGCAACAACCCAAAAATAAGACTCTAGACCTAAATTCTAGACACAAGTATGACATGATTCAACTTGCTGAATGTGGCCTCCAATTTAGCAACAGTAAGCTTTGGAAAAAGACTCTGGGATCCCTGTGCAGGAGGGAAATAAATGACCACAAGCTCACCAGTCTGGCCACTAGATGGTCATATATTCCAACAGTGATAACTAGCTGCTGTGCATTACACCTGTAGAATAGTGACTGCTTTCACAAGTGGTACATTACTTCAAAACTTGGAGAGATTTTGACATGGTCACTTGATGTACAAATTCAAGTAGCGGCTCAGGGAATTAGTCCCATTTTAATTGCTTGCTCTTCTCTACTCCCCAGTCCCAAATCCCATCTGGAATTGCCTCGCCTTAAATCAATTTTAACAACTGGTTAAAAAAAAAGATAAAGATGTTGGATGGAATTGCCATTATAGAAACAAGGTTGCAAGGTGACAAAGGCTGGGAAATAAGTATTTCAATGCACCTAACAGGGGGAAAAAATGGGGAGGAGCAGCAGGGCAAATTATAAATGATGACAGAGGAAGGATTTTGGCTCAGAAAGCCAGGAAGTCAAATCAACATGGATTGAGGGACAGAAAACCTTGTGGGCATAGTTTATAGGCTCCCGAAGAATAGTTATAATACGGGATAGAGCAGTAAGCAAGAAATCATTGGGGCTTTTAATGGAGTTAACGCACTAATGATGGGTACTTTATTCAGGTCAAAATTCTTAGAACAGGTAAGAACATAAGAAAGATTCTGGAAACAATGAATGAATGGGTTATTTTAAACCTGACATTGGGAAAGTGCTAGAATCCAACATTTAAGCAGGGCATTTAAAAATAATACAAATCACACAGAGCAAACCTGGCTTTGTGACAAGGAAAATAGTGTTTGACAAATTTACTATAGTTCTTTGAGGATGTAAATGGTTTGGTAGATAAAGGGGAACCAGTGGATGTAATATATGTAGATTTCAAAGGCACTCAATAAGATGCCAGATGAAAGGTTAGTTTGCCATGATAAGTATTCATGGAGTTGTAGTAATATATATTAAGATGGATGGAGAATTAGTTAACATGCAGGAATATGGGAGAAGGGAAGAACGGGGAAATTTCAAGCTTGCAGTACGTGACGAATGGAGTGCCACAGAAATCAGTGCTAGGGCCTCAGCTATTTACAATCTATATTAATGACTTAGACAAAGAGACCAGGAGAAATGTGTCTTGGTTAACTGATGACACAAAGCTGGGTGAGAATGCAGGTGGTGAGAAGGACACACAAAAGTTATAAAGAAATATAGACAGATTAAACACTGCAGTCCACATGCTGAAGGTTGAACCACAATGCCATTAGAGAGGGAATTCCAGGATTTTGACCCAACAACTGTGAAGGAACGGCAATTTATTTCCAAGTCAAGATAGTGAGTAGCTTGGAGGGGAACTTGCGGGTTGTAGCGTTTCCATGTATCTGCTGCCCTTGCCCTTCTAGATCAAAGTGATTGTGGGTTTGGAATGTGCTGTCTAAGGATCTTTGATGAATTGCTGCAGTGCATCTCGTAGATCGTGCACACTGCTGCTAATAAGCGTTGGTGGTGGAGGGATTGGATGTGGTGCCAATCAAAGCGGCTGCACTGTCCTGGATGGTGTCAAGCTTCTTGTGTGTTGTTGGAGCTGCACTTAACTAAGCAAGTAAGGAGTAAATTGGGCTTATACTTTCTGGAGAATTTAAAGAATGAGAGATGATTTCATTAAACCATACAAGATTTCAAAGGAGCTCAACAGGGTAGACTTTGAGATTGGTTACTGTCACTAGTGACCTTAAACTGGGGAAGTTACATGAAATGGCATTAAATTATGCAGAACTGACAAAGATAGATTGTGAAATTTTGGAATTCTGAGGGTTATGGGTTATCCGTCAGAGTATATTCAAAGCTGAGGCACAGATCTTTGTTCTGTCCAGAAATGAAGGGAAATAGAGAACTGACAGGATGATGATCAGATGATCAGCCACAATTGTATTAAATGATGGAACAGACTGGAAGGGTTGTGTGGTCTGTTGTTATTTCTAGTATTCGCATGCAAATAAAACCAACTGCAGAAAAATGAATTCCAATTGAAGCAAAGCATGTTAAAGCAGCTATTTCTCTTGGGGATAAAGAATGCTTTTATGTACATTTAATTACCACAAAATATTTAAACTTGGGGGATTTCACTTACATAAATCTTGCTGTGGTGGTTTACACTGTCATGGTACAAAGGCAATTAATGTATACCTTGTAACCCCTGAAGACTAAAAGGTGGACTCTTCCGTTCTATATCACTGTTCAGGATGACAGTGTGAACCTTGGATACCACCTGATTTCAAGTAAAGTATTATTTACATTTCATGATTCATGCTCAAAAATAGATACTTAGAAAATTTTTAACATGCTTTGAACAATTCAAATTTGAATCTTTTCACTAAATTTTGCCACTGAATATGGGTGCGTTTTACACTAAATATTACCATTACACTCAAGCCCATGTTGTGGCTTGACTGTTTCAAATTATCAAGCATCTAGTCTCCCAAGTAGGCTTGCATTAATACTAATTTGCCATACTCCGTACATTGTACTGAGTACACAGAGGGAGCATTTAGCATGGCCAATGCACCTAACCAGCATGTCTTTCAGATTGTGGGAGGAAACTAGCTCAGCTGGAGGAAACCCACGCAGACATGGGGAGCACTATTTGAAGTTAGCTTTTTCTCTGGAGATTGCTGTATGGGAGTCAGAAGGCAGGTGCCTTTCTATACCTGACCAAAGGGCTTAAAGCCTGGAAAACTAACACCCACTCCAACATGTTTGTTTTTGTGCTAACCGATTCTGAAGGAGGTTTTATGTCTGTGGGGGGTATTGCTTAAATTGGAACTATAGAGTTCGTGAGTTGTAAGAATTATGCTTTATCATGTTTAAGTATTTCAACTGGTAAATTAATGCTAATTCTTTTTGTGATACTCAGTAAATGGTTTAGAAGATAAGCAAAGAATGAGTAAAGGGCAATAAAAAAGTCCCAATGTTTCACACCATCAGGCAACACTCGGAACACCACCAAAAAGTTTCAACAAACATCAAAATGCCAGATGATACCGAACAAACTCAACTAATGAAAGAGTCAGATAGGAAATATTTAACCTAGAACTGGAAAGTGAAAACGAAAGACGATTTTAAAATCATGTCTTCACACATTGCATTCCATCACTCAGCGTGGTATCGAAATAAGCATTTGAATACTTTTATCATTTAATAACTATTAACTATAACCGTATACACAGAAATACATCAGCAGCAGAGCCAGAAATACTGTAACGTTTGCTTAATGAGTGTTGGCAGAACACTGTCACAAGGTATTTGACACTAGATCAGATGCGAGGTATGGATGGCACGCATTCCATTCAGATGAATGTTCTTTCAAAGAAATAACTGGCCACATAAACAAGCATTTGACCTGACCAGAGAAATTTACCGGACAGATCATGGAAAATAGACATCATTGCCTCTTTGGAGATTGGTATCCTCACAAGGTAAAGAGGATTCTTTGAGTTTAGTGGTATTTCAGCACAACAGAGCTTGTTATTACTAATGTAGCAGGAGTGGGGAGGGGGTGGGCTCAGACATGAACAAGGTGAAGGACATTGACCCCTTTAAGAAATGGTCTTCTTACGCAAGGACCTGGCTGGAGCCAATTTGATATTGGGCATCATTGGGCAAAAGGGTTAATCTGCAACATCACAACAGTTACTTGTGCAGATGTGAGCAAACAGTAAAATTAAATTGAACAGAGTTAACTCAGTCTTGTTCCAAGTGCAAATGTTCTGCGAGCAGTCAAAAGGGGAACAAGTTATTGCCTGTGGCTCACATCACTGTGAGTCTGTGACTCATGTCATTGTGGCCTCCTGGGACTAGTTCCAATTGCTTACAAGAGTTGGAGACAGATTTCACATAATTCTCTTTTTAAAAACTTAAATCGGCCTAGGGTTTTACTCAAACCTTTCTTTTCGCCCTTTTTCAGAAGGTTACAAGGCGGTCGGTCGGTCAGTGGTGGTGAGCACTGGGGGTCACAATGTTCACAGTGCAACGTGAGACAGTCACAAAATAAGCGACAGGAAAAGAACACTGATATCGGGATTTTCCAGCTCTACTCGCCTCAAAACAGATGATCAACGGACCTTTACATGCTACGTTCCGCCCGCTAAGATACCTGTGGCAGACAGGATGAGAAAATTGTGCCATGAATGTTTGTTTATGCATGCATTACCTTTCTCTTAGGAAACCCAACTCACTGTTCAGACAGACCATTGAAGCTCGTGCTATTCTATTTCATATGGAGTTGGAAAATGACTATAATTTCTATTAAAACAACAACTGCATTTGGAAGAAGAACAACCAAAAATGGAGATCCTGGTAGAATGCAAATTTTATTTATTCATTTTGGATGAGTATATGAGAATCGCAGTTGGAAATCTGAAGGGGTGTTTTTTTAATAAAACTTGCATGTATATAAAGGTAAACAAAGGCTTTTGCAGAAAATGCAGACGCATGGGATTGAGGGTGATTTAGCAGTTTTGATCAGGAATTGGCTAGCTGATAGAATACAGTAAAAAGTCTGACAACCCCAGTCCAACGCCGGCATATCCACATCATGATAGCTGATAGAAGACAGAGGGTGTTAGTTGATGGGAAATATTCAACCTGGAGTGCAGTTACAAGTGGTGTACCTCAAGGATCTGTTTTGGGGCCACTGCTGTTTGTCATTTTTATAAATGACCTAGATGAGGGTGTAGAAGGATGGATTAGTAAGTTTGCTGACGACAAAGTTGGAGGAGTTGTAGACAGTGAGGATGGATGTTGCTGTTTGCAGAGGGACATAGATAAGCTGCAGAGCTGTGCCGAGAGGTGACAGATGGAGTTTAATATGGAAAAGAGAGAGGTGATTCACTTTGGTAAGAATAACAGGAGTACAGAATATAGGGCTAATGGAAGGACTCTTAGTAGTGTCGACGAGCAGAGAGATCTCGGGATACATGTGCATAGCTCCCTGAAAGTTGGCGCCCAGGTTGATAAGGTTGTTAAGAAGGCATACGGTGTGTTAGCTTTTATTCGTAGAGGGATTGAACTTCGGAGGCGTGAGGTCATGATACAACTGTACAAAACACTGGTGCGGCCGCACTTGGAGTATTGCGTACAGTTCTGGTCGCCGCACTATAAGAAAGATGTGAAAGCATTGGAAAGGGTGCAGAGGTGGTTTACCAGGATGTTGCCTGGTATGGTGAGAAGGTCTTATGAGGAAAGGCTGAGGGCCTTGAGGTTACTTTCATTGGAGAGAAGAAGGTTACGAGGTGACCGGATTGAGGCATACAAGATGATCAAAGGATTGGACAGGGTGGACAGTGAGAGCCTTTTACCTCGGATGGTGATGGCTAACACGAGGGGACATAGCTTTAAATTAAGGGGTGGTAGTTATAGGACGGATGTCTGAGGTAGGTTCTTTACTCAGAGGGTAGTAAGGTCGTGGAATGCCCTGCCTGCAGCAGTCGTGGACTCGCCAACTTTAAGGGCGTTCAAATGGTCAGTGGATAGGCATATGGATAACATTAGAATAGTTTAGGTTAGAGGGTCATTAGATTGGTTCCACTGGTCGACGCAACGTCGAGGGCCGAAGGGCCTGTACTGCGCTGTAATGTTCTATGTTCTAAATTAATGTGGTGAAACATCCCAGAGCTTCTCAGATTCAGATCAGCGCAGGAGGGAGGATAGAAATCAAGGGAAACAAGTGAAACATTTGCAAGAAAGATACTAAGCCCTTCTTTAAATACAGGATTTCTAGTTATCCTCTCCAAATATTTTCAAATGCCCATACATTGAACTAAGTTACATAAAGCTATTTACGTGTAAAAACAGGCCTACCATATAAATTTGGTCATGAGTTTGAACCGTGTCTCATTCACAGTCACAGCATTTGAAAGTCTAATTGCCAACGACTTACTCCCTTGTTGAAAAGGCAGATTTACATCTGATAGGCTCAAATGATATTTGAGGAATAATGCTACTTGCCTCAGCTTCCATCACCAAAGAAAACTTAACTCCAGGTCTTCTTCCATGACAACGATTTTGTTTAAGATTCAAGCTCCAAAAGATCATCTTAGTTTCTGCTTCCTTGACTCTAAAGTTTGTGGGGTGCCATGAGCGTTTCTGTTACCAAGCAGAAACTCAAACAGTAATGGGGAACCTCCAGTGCTGAGGGGGCCACACAAAAGGTCCTCCTTCATCTCAACAGGCCACAAGATTGAAATTGGACTTGTTCACTAACCATGATCCTTGGATAAGTTTGAACACACATCAAATACTTCATAACACAAGATAGAAAATGCTCATTCATATATTAATAGAATGTTATCAACCTCAAATCACAGAATCCCTACAGTGCATAAGGTGGCCATTTGGCCCATTGAAACTGAATAGACTCTACCCTTGTAACCCCCTGTATTTACTCTGCTAGTCCCTCCATACTAAGGGGCAAGTTAGTATGGCTAATCAACCTAATCCACACATCTTTACACTGAGCGCGCAAACTGGAGCACCTGGCAGAAACCCATGCAGACACAGGGAGAACATGGAATCAGAATCAGAAATGCCCTTCAAAAAAAAAATGACTAATCAAACTTAAGCAGAGAATCATGACAGAAAGTTCAGAACACAGCTGAGGAGATAGGTTTCATGGGGACTTTTTAAAATGGGAGAAGCGAGTACTAACATATGTTTAGGAAGAGAATTTGACTATCGGGCAAGATAATTCAATGCCCCACCAACGGAACATAAGAACATAAGAAATAGGAGCAGGAGTAGGCCATCTAGCCCTTCGAGCCTGCCCCGCCATTCGATAAGATCATGGCTGATCTGTTGTGGCTCAGTTCCACTTTCCCGCCCTCTCCCCATAACCCTTAATCCCCTCTCTTATCAAGAACCCATCAACCCGCTTCTTAAAAATATTTAGCGAGGCAGCCTCCACCACTTCAACGGGCAGAGATTCACCACCCTTTGAGTGAAGAAGTTCCTCCTCAACTCCGTTCTAAACCGCCTCCCCTTTATCTTGAGGCTGTGCCCCCTAGTCCTACTGTCTTTTTTGAGCGGGAAGAGTCTCTCCACCTCTATCCTATCCATCCCATTCATCATCTTATACGTCTCAATGAGATCTCCCCTCATTCTTCTAAACTCTGCAAAGGGGGATGGCCAATGAAGAAGGTTGCAGTGAGGCTATTTTCCCGAAAGGACAAAAATTTGAGAGTTGGCCTATGGAGACATCCAGAGACGAGAACAAGGATAGGATTGATAGATGACGGGTTGGATACGAGGTCTGAAAGCGAGGAGGAGTTTGGAATGGAGGCAAAGGGGAATGATGCAAGTATTACCAGCTTACACAGATATGTTTACCTCTTATTTATAGATAATTTCACAGAGGGGCAAAAGAACAGGGGTAAGAGTGGAGAAGCTTGGAAGCATATTGGGAGGGAAGTAACCACGTAGTCATGGGAGGACAAGGCATTGCCACAGAATGCTAGCTATGTCGGGACAGAACTGGAACTGTGCCGGGTCATGTTAAAGCAGGACTATGATGATATGCAGTGAAGCAAAAAAAAAAGGATTTGCTCTGCATCAATGCTCAAGAATAGGTAGATAATTAAATGAGGGAAAGGGGAAATAAAGAAAATTGTAGAAATAAATTCAACACACGAGATTAGAACTGATCATGTGGGACATAGATATCATCGAATGGCCAAACAATCCCTCGTTCAAATTTCAATGCAATTTTATGCAATGGCAAATTGAATTTTGTTTCGGACATAAGAAAATCCTAATGACCGACATGCCATTTTTTTTCTACAAAGTGAACACGTCAGCCATTAGTAATGCTTTTATGCAAACATTTCAGCCTGTAAGCAGCAAAAGATCTGCCAAACATTTATTCATAAGGACTTCAACTGCAGTGAGGTCTTCCAGCTATAATAAGGGCTTCAGATTTGTTTATCCTGACTAGGTCTGAATTCTGGCCTTCTCCTGACTGCCAAATATCGCTCATCTATCCTCCAATGGCTCTTTGACTCAGTAACCTTCAATATTCCAGACGGGCAGCTTAGCTCCAGTATGTTTCAACTTGTCTCAAACAAAAAAGTTATCCCGTGCAAGCCAAACGCTCCCAGACAAAATTATTAACATCAGGAACTGCCATATGGCACGGTTCCAAAGTCTTTAGACTTGGCTCTGAATAATCTAAGCGGTTAGTGCTTTAAAGATGGAATTAAAAAAATCGTAAGAGTTGCTCAGTTCCATCCAGCTATTCACACGACCATATTTAAAGTGATAAGAGTTGAAAGGACAAAGAGGCAAAATCAATTGTCCATTGCACAGGAATGTACCAGCATAATATTGCATTTGACTTAGTACTGTCATGTGTATTAGCATACAATGAAAAGTATTGTTTCTTGTGCACTATGTAGACTGGGCATACCATTCATAGAGACAGAAATGAGAGGGTGCAGAATGTACTGTTACAGTTATGGCTAGGGCGTACAGAAAGATCAACTTAGTGCGAGGTAGGTCCATGCAAAAGTCTGATGGCAGCAGGGAAGAAGCTGTTCTTGAGTTGGTTGGTACATGACCTCAGATTTTTGTATCTTTTTCACCACGCCCCCCTCCCCTAAGGGAAAATGACGGAAGAGGGAATGTCTGGGTGCGTGGAGTCCTTAATTATGCTGGCTGCTTTTCTGAGGCAGTGGGAAGTGTAGACAGAGGCAACAAATGGGAGGCTGATTTGCACGATCGATTGGGCTGTATTCACAACCGGGGATGAAATAAGGAACAGCACAAATGTTCTGGGAATCCTGATTTCGTCTCATCTTTGCTCAAAAAGGCACATGTGGCAACACTGGCACTAGAACTTGATATGTTATGTATCTTTGGTCATTGGAATGAAGGTTAGATTTAATATAAATCTTGAGAACTTAAGGACTTAGAATATAAAAATTGGACTTTATATTGCTGTCAAAAAATGAGGATATAGATTATGTTCTGGACATACACTCCATATGAAGTAGCTCAGTAATATAATAATCTCCATCTTCATATATCTACATGGCAGGGAAGATCAAGAGGAAACCATTTGACATGGATGACCAGTTACAATTGCGGAACAAATTACTTAAATGTTAATTATTGTAAATATTAATTTGAGGTGATCATCTTGCTTCCTCATGTCTATTCCACAAAGGAATTGGTTTCTGTCAAAGTGAGATGATCAAAATAAAGAGGAGTGGCACGGTGGCACAGTGGTTAGCCCTGCAGCCTCACAGCACCAGGTTCATTTCCAGCCTTGGGTGACTGTCGGTGTGGAGTTTGCATGTTCTCCCCACGATGGGGGAGTTTCCTCCGGGTGCTCCAGTTTCTTTTTACAGTCCAAAGATGTGCGTGTTGCTGGATTGGTCATGTTAAATTGCCCCTCAGGAGGATTAGTAGGGCAAATATGGGGTTGTGGGGATAGATTACGAGTAAGACACACTGATGGAGAGTCAATGCAGGCTTGGTGGACAGAATGGCCTCCACCTGCATTGTATAGATTTTATTCTTAGTGTGGCCAAGAGAGAAGTAATATCGCCTGCGCTAAGTGACAGGCTCCAGGCGATGGTTTATGCAGCAAACTAAATATCTTGCTCTTTACCCCACCTATAGCACTGCAATGTCTGTCCCCACTCTCAGCCCAATGCCACACCTTGGCATCCTTCTCCACTACCAGTGCCACATCATTTTGAAAAATCAGCCCCAGGATGCCAGGCCTGCCAAAACATTCACACTGGCAGAGTTGGGTGGGTGGTAGGAGGAGAGACACAATCACAGAGCATGTCCTATGATATAAGGCAGTCGGTGACATCACTGGATTGTGTGTGAGATACGAGGGCCTCAGGCACAGCAAGGGTTAAAATGGGACTGGGATGTAGTACTGCCCACAAAGTGATGTAAAGACACATGACCTGAGATTAGGGTCATTTGTGGACTGCACAGAGACATGCGTAGAGGCTACCATGCAGTTAACTCACAGGTTGGGCTATACTTGTAGAGGAGGAAGTCAGTGGTGTAGTGGCATTATCACTGGAATGGCAATCCAGAGTAATGCTCTGAAACCAGCCTTGAATCCCACCACAGCAGATGGTGATATTTGAATTCAATAAAAAATATTTGGAATTAGAAGTCTAATGATGTTCATGAAACCATTGTTGATTGGTGTAAAAACCCATTTGATTTACTAATGTCCTTTAGGGAAGGGAATCTGCTGTCGTTACCTGGTCTGGCCTACATGTAACTCCAGAGCCACAGCAATGTGGGTGACTCCCAAATGCCCTCTGAATTGAAGGGCAGTTAGGAATGGCTAATAAATGCTGGCCCAGTCAGTGACACCCACATTCTGTAAAGAAAAAAACTTTGTATATAGTTGTGTGATATGGACATATATTGTTCAACCAAAGAGACGCCGACCTCCGAGAGCTACTGAACATACAAAAGTGAGCAATAGTGTGATAACCAGCGGTGACCATTATTTGTTGTGTTCAACTGTATTGTGTTCAGTGGGTTGAGCAAGTGGAAATGTGCAAGTTAACGGAAAGATGGTAGGAGTCAAGGGCCTGAATGAGATCATTGTTACTAGAGAGGCAGTGCTTGACAGACTAGAGGGACTGATGGTGGACAAGTCCCCAGGACCGGATGGAAACGGCAGAGGTCATAGTGGATGCCTTGGTGATTATTTTCCAAACCTCGCTGGATTCCGGGGAAGTGCCGGAAGATTGGAAAACGGCTAATGTTATGCCACTGTTTAAAAAGGGTAGCAGGCAAAAGGCAGGGAATTATAGGCCGGTTAGTTTAATGTCTGTTGTAGGAAAAATGCTTGAATCCGTCATCAAGGAGAAAATAGCAAGGCATCTTGAGAAGAATTGTTTGATAGAGCAGACGCAGTACGGTTTCGTTAAGGGGAAGTCGTGTCTGACGAAATTATCGGAATTCTATGAGGATGTGTCTAGTGCGGTGGATAGAGGAGAACCGGTGGATGTGGTGTTTCTCGATTTTCAGAAGGCGTTTGATAAGGTGCCGCACAAAAAGTTGTTACAGAAGGTTAGGGGGCATGGAGTTAGGGGTAAGGTATTAGCGTGGATAGAGGATTGGCTGTCAAATAGGAGGCAGAGAATGGGTGTCAATGGATGCTATTCGGATTGGCGGTTGGTGACTAGTGGAGTGTCCCACGGATCGGTGCTGGGGACTCAGCTATTTACCATTTATATAGATGATCCGGAGGAGGGAGCCGAGTGTATGGTGTCGAAATTTGCTGATGACACAAAGATAAGTGGAACAGCAAATTGTGCGGAGGGTGTGGAAAGTCTGCAGAGGGATCTAGATAGGCTGAGCGAGTGGGCGAGGACCTGGCAGATGGAATACAATGTTGGCAAGTGTGAGGTTATCCAGTTTGGGAGGAATAATGGTAGGAAGGACTACTACTACTTACAGGGCAAAAAGCTGCAGCATGCTACGGTGCAGAGGGACCTGGGGGTCTTTGTACATGAGTCGCAAAAACCCAGCCTACAGGTGCAGCAGGTAGTCAGGAAGGCAAATGGTATGCTGGCCTTCATAGCGAGGGGGATTGAATATAAAATTAGGGAGGTCTTGCTGCAACTGTACAGGGCACTGGTGAGGCCACAGCTGGAGTACTGTGTGCAGTTTTGGTCGCCGTACTTGCACAAGGATATTTTGGCCTTGGAGGGAGTGCAGAGGAGGTTCACTAGGCTGATACCAGAGTTGAGGGGGTTGAGCTATGAGGAGAGGCTGAATAGACTGGGCTTGTACTCATTAGAGTTTAGAAGGATGAGGGGAGATCTTATTGAGACGTATGAGGTGATGGAAGGGATGGATAGGGTAGAGGTAGAGAGGTTCTTCCCACTAAGGACAGCAGGACTAGAGGGCACAGCCTCAAGATAAGGGGGGGGGGGTTTAGAACACAGAGTTGAGGAGGAACTTCTTCACTCAAAGGGTGGTGAATCTCTGGAATTCTCTGCCCGTTGAAGTAGTGGAGGCTGCCTCGCTAAATATATTTAAGACGCGGGTAGATAGGTTTTTGGTAGGCAAGGGGATTAAGGGTTATGGGGAGAAAGCGGGAAAGTGGAACTGAGCCACTTCAGATCAGCCATGATCTTGTTGAATGGCAGGGCAGGCTCGAAGGGCTAGATGGCCTACTCCTGCTCCTATTTCTTATGTTCTTAATCGTGGAGAAATCTCTGCCAACACTTGTGTAGCCGAAGGATGTCAGATTATCATCCAAAGGGAGGCACAAAAGCAGATCCTATCTCCTCATCTCTGTAGCCCAAGGGCATTCAAGCGGACTGGAAACACTCACAGTCACCCCTGTGGAGGTCAGCAACTCAACTCAGACCTGGTAGGAATCTGGGTCCTTGCTGTAAAAAGTATGACAACGTGCAGGTCTGTCACCCATCGAGTCGTTAGAAGTTTGAAACAGAGCTGGAGTGTCTGTGAAAGAGTCAGCAAACTAGAGGAATATTATCAATGTTGGCCGAGAGCCATGTTAAGGACTCAACTGATACTGGCTCACAGAAACACAATGTCCTGCTTTGTCTTTTCATAGAATATAGCATTCACCAGCGTATTTGAAATGAGATGCAGTCTGTTCATAATTAGCACACCTTTTTTACAATCTTACCTACTGAACACACATTAAAATTAAACCTCAGTACATAGAAGATCACACATGAAAATTTCGACTCAGTAATAGGGAACTCAAAGATAAAATCAGAAAGAGAGCATCTAAAGTATGTCAGTGTGCATTGTAAGACATCCTGGAGATAAGTGTCCAAGAATAGATTTCTACTTCGCCAGCTTGGCAACAATGAATGAGTAATTCATCTGGCACCTCTCCCTTCAGCTTACAATTTCATAGTATCCACAGCAGGAGGATATAACAAGGGGATGGTGATTATTCACTGTGCAAGCTGCTACTGACGGATTTAAGTGGTCAGTGAAATACACCATCTGATGAAGACAGAGGCCTCAATTTCTCTTCAACGCAGTATACATAAAAATCGCACTAATGCCAAGAAAGATATCTGCGTAAAACTGTTGCTGAATGTTTTTCAGATCGTTACACAGGGTAAGGGGTGGAATGGTGAAGAAGTGCTCTCATCACTAAGTGCCACTGGATAGAAAGAAACTTGACCAAAAATAAAATAACACATTTGCTATTTCACCAAGTGTAAATAACCAGAGCAGTTCTTCCCATTAAGGCTTTTGGATCAAAGCTACAATGAATATGATTGGTGGGCAATAAAGAAAGGGCAGGGCAAGGGGAAACTACCGGAGTTGTTTTTGCAGAATTAACACACAAAACAGGCCAAGTGGTCACCCCCTATGCTGTAACCATCCTCGAATTTTATGACTCCATGCCAGGTGGACCTGCTGAATGATGTAGGTGAATCAATTGACAGAGGGGCTCAACAAATAATATAGTATTGCATAGTGTGTGCTGTGGGATACAGTGAAAATAGGTTGTTACAGGGTGATTTGGAACAGAGGAGAGAGAGTATATCTGATCAAGGCAAACCTTGCTCACTGCTGTATAAATTCATTAATGCACAACACAACAAATCCACATTCTTCATGACTCCCCATCAAGCTTTCTCTCAGGGGGTTGGGGGAGTTTATGGTGATCTCATGCTTTGCATGATGTAGTTCTTTCCCTTGCTTCCCAAGACTGGCTACAGTCACATTACTCCAGAACGTGGAATTTTGAATGACGCTAGTTGTTATCTAACCTCCTTCAAGTAGGAGAAATCACAGTGGACAGATCAGCGATAATTCTCCCTATAAAACCCTTCCATACAGCTGACAGCTACCATGGGAAATCTTTCTTGGAGAGCACTACAGTGCCGCTGCAACAAAGGTCAGCTAAGCTTCAGACCTAGCAGCAGATGTGCTTTTTGTACTTAAGTTTCCAGAGAACTCCTGCAATGTTTCAGTGATAGATTTACACCAAGAATTAAATAGCCGGGACATAGTTACATAAGGAAATGCTTCCCATTTGCAGTGACAGAGCAATCAACCTGATGGATTCATACTCCCAATGCAAGGGAACCAGTGACTTGAGTAGGCGAATGTATTCAGACACTAACACATACGTGCTGAGCCAGGCTTTAAGTTCTTAATGCAAGCATGTACCAATTGAGGCCAAGTCAGCATCTGCTTTATGTGCCTTCTGGGTGGGGCCACACAGTAAATGGCTTCATTATCTTGCTTAATTGGATTGTGTTCAAGTTGCTGATCTGTACTGTATGATAATATTGCAAAAATAATACAAGTTTTTGCAAAATTTAAAGTGGTTCATCATGTTTGTATTTGGTAACGTCAATCCTAGGGGCATCTGAGAATTCTAAATCACAAATGTAAATTCCATTATCATACCCAATTAGTCAATATTTAACTGTGGTATTAGATGAGCTCTGACAAGTGTAACCGAGGAACAAGTCCTGAAATGTTATCCTACACCTGGCTAAGAAGGAGCTTATGTGAAACCTCTCAGCTATAAATAAATTTCATAAGCTACAAATATAAAGTTTGTGATTCATAATTGTAGCAATTCTGACTACATGCTCATGGTCACATACTATATTCTTCCAACAGATCTCCAATGGCTTTTTTTTGTAAACCTGATTAAGAATAAAGAAAATTAAAGAAAAAAAAACAAAGAGAAAGGAACAGGCTTATCAGCCCTCCAAGACTGCACCAACCATGCTGCCCGACTGAATTAAAACCCCCTACCCTTCTGGGGATCACATCCTTATTCCCATCCTAGTCATGTATTTGTCAAGACTCCCCTCAAAAGTCACTACTGTATCTGGTTCCACGATCTCCCTTGGCAGTGAGTTCCAAGCACCCACCACTCTCGTGTAAAAAAAATAGCCTTGTACATCTCCTTTAAACCTTGCCCCTCACACCTTAAACCTATGCCCCCTAGTAATTGACTCTTCCACTCTGGGAAGAAGCTTCAAAAAAAGGTTCCCTTGGGAGTACGAATCCATCAGACTGAATGTTGCTTCACTGCAAACGGGAAGCGTTTCCTTACATAACTACGTCCAAGCTGTTCTTTCATGAAATGTGGGTGTCGCTGACAAGGTCAACATTTGTTGCCATCCCCAATTACCCCTGGGACAAGTGGCTTACTAGGTCATTTTGGAGAGCAATCAAGAGTCAACCACATTGGTTGTGTCTGGAGTTACACAGGGCAATTTCCTTCCTGAAAGGGCATTAGAGAACTAGATTTTTTTTAAAAAACAACAAATCAGTGATAATTCTATGCTCATTGTTACGAAGGTCAGCTTACAATTCCAAATTTCAGTAATTGAATTTAAATTTCACCAGCTGCCGTGGTGGGATTACAGCCCATGTTCCCAGAGTATTAGCCTGGACTTCCAGGTTGCTTACTTAGTCCTTACTATACCACCAGCTCCCCAAGTGTGTTCATGTAGGATAGATTGTTGCACCATCAGGATGCTAGCAAATTGTTTAAGGAATGTAAATAAGTGAGTTGTCTGGTAATACAAAACTCAAGTACTAGATGAAAAGAGACAAGTTGTTGAAACTTAAGATAAAGCAGTGGTGATTGATTGACAAATGGATTCTGATGGGTAGACATGATGCCATGGAGAATGTAGCAGAGAGCAGCTTGGTAGTTAACTGTTCTTTGTTGCATTTTTCATGGCAACCCTTCTACCAGAGTCCACTTGCTGACCAATCAGCATTCTCTTCTCAGACAATATAAACTGTTGCCATGACTGTTGGTACATCTTGCTGTGGAAGCGCCGGTGTTGGACTGGGGTAAACACAGTAAGAAGTCTCACAACATCAGGTTAAAGTCCAACAGATTTATTTGGTAGTAAAAGCCACTAGCTCTTTGGAGCGCTGCTCCTTCGTCAGCGTGCGCCTAACTAGCACGTCTTTTGCATTGTGGGAGGAAACCAGAACAACTGGAGGCAACCCACACAGACGGGGGAGAACATGCAGAGACGGTGACCCAGACACTGATCTTCATCAGGAACTTCCACTCACCTGATGAAGGAGCTGCACTTCGAAAGCTCGTGGCTTGTACTACCAAATAAACCTGTTGGACTTTAATCTGGTGTTGTGAGACTTCTTACTGGGTATATCTTGTAAGCAATCCTGATGAGTGCAAGATGAAAAGCTTCGATAGCATGTTTCTTTTTTTTAAGCAATAGTCAAGAGCATATTTCTAGAAATAGTTACGATGCAAAGACTTTACCCTCCACGTGTCTCAGAAATTAGGCAGAGAATTATAGCTCCATATTCTGCAGTAATTGAGCAAGAGAGGTGGGATTAAGTTAAAATGTGGCTATAGTGTGACTTTTACTGGCTTCTCAGCCTCACCCTATGATGTCACTGTTCACTTGCTTCTTTTCTCGATTGGGGGAGGTGGCATGGAGGCATGGTGAAAAGCACTGCTGCCTCACAGCACCAGGGACCCAGGTTCGATTCCCAGCTTGAATCACCGTCTGTGCATAGTCTGCACGTTCTCCCCTCAAATGTGTGGGCTGCCTCCAGGTGTTCTGGTTTCCTCCCACAGTATGAAAGACGTGCTGGTTAGGTGTATTGCCCAAACTAAATTCTCCCACCAGGACAGAAGTGTGGTGACTGGGGGATTTTCATGGTAACTTCATTGCGGTGTTAACATAAGCCTACTTGTAACATTCATAAATAAAAACTTTAATCTTTAACATTTTACATTTCTAATGTCAGAAGACCTCTCGGTGCTGTGAAAGCGATTTGAAGAATAGAAAATTTGCACTATTTACAACATTTGTAAAAAGGTTTATACACATGCATATCAGCACTGCAATACTTCTACTTTAAACTGCGTCATGTAGCTTTACCTCAATTCAGAAGATATCCATTCAAACTGCACTATTTTCAATGCTTTTATGCTGTATTTATAGGTGTACACCATTCCACATTTTATTGTGGACACAACTTCTACTCATTTCAAGAGAAATCATTCAGTGACAAGCAACCTAGGCCAGTGAGTGGACCGCATGAGTCTCTCTCCTTCATCTACGTGGGCCGCAAGATTGAAAATCGGGCTTGTTCACCAACAATGACCCTTGAATAAGATTAAATTTATGCCAAATATTTCATCGTTTATGTGAAGTGCTTAATCTTTCATCTCTTAATAGAATTATCAACTTCAGATGGCAAAAACAAAAGCAATATTTACACTTGATTGGACGTATGGGGAGCACACGGATCTGAGAGTCAATGTTGTGTGCAATCAACACTTCACTTGTCCTTGCGCGAATCACTTCAGTCACACCGGAAAGATAAAAAAGTGTGCAGACAGCAACCAGCAGAATGTGGCAACCTTGCACATGGGCAACAATGAACAGAGAGAGTCTCATAAGCTGTATTCAGGACACTGATGGGCCACATGTGACCTCCCCCACTGCCACATATTGCCCACCATTGAGCTGAGTAGTTGACAGTAAGTATTCAGCGTCTGTCATGGAAGTATTTTGCTGAGGAAGATCATTTTGTGGATAGGATGAGATACACTATCTTGTACCTCAAAGAAAAGCATTTAATCTGTCCTTTATTCACCACAGTTGCAACCTTCACCCTCAGCTACTCTCAAAGCTGAATGAGGCAGAGAACTGTAGCTTCAAAATCACAAACTACACACTGTTTCTGCAATAATCTGGCATGACAGGTGGCATCCAAATTAAAATGTGGCTTTTACTTCTCCTCAACCTCACCCTGTAACGTCATTGCTGCTTTTCTTGATTGGGCTAGTATCATTATTGATGGACTCTCCTATCCTACATTTTACTGCCATGTTGATAAAATAATGGTGATCATGTTTCTTTTAATGTATTAAAAGATGTAAACAAGTTGAAATTCATCTCATGGGGTAGTACAAAGTTAAATATATTGAATTACCATCCACTATATGCCAGTTTCAATCAAACTCAATATCGGATAGAGTGTAAATTTTTACCCCTATTCTACAATCCATTCGAAACTAACCCATTGATTAAAAGTGGATGCAGCTTTGTCTTTGTCTCTCTGATGGTTGTTACAGCAACAGGGAGACATGAAAGGGTTTCCCAGATACCAAGAGGTGGTGAATTACTGCTCTTGGATGGTCAGTAAATATTGCAGTATACTTACAAATGTAAATAAAGAGCAGTTTAAAGGAATTCTTAGTTTGGTTGAGATTTCATGTCCACTGTCATAGAATCCTACAGTGCAGGAGGCAGCCGTTCAGCCCATTTAGTCTGCACTGACTACAATCCCACCCAGGCCCTATCCCCATAATACCATGCACTTAGCCTAGCTAATCCCCTGACACTAAGGGGCCATTTAGCTTGGCCAATACACCTAACCCATACATCTTTCATCCCAGCTATGTTATTTGCCTGTTATATAAATATCTGTGCAAGAAACAAACATCCCTTATGCTCTGATACAGACTTGTCTTTATTTTTAGTGGATGGGTAAAACTAATTACTTTACAAATGAATGCCTAGGACTCAATAATTAGGGACAATATTGTAAGAGTTATATTTTAGTAAAGCACATTGCTGGATGTCCTCTCGATGCACTTTGTCATGTGAGTGTATCTTAAAGATTATTTCTTTAAAAAATCGTGTAGCTTACAGCTTTGGCGACGTCATGGAGAATGGAGCTAAGCTCTAGCAATCAGGTGATAGGGTTTTCAGTTTCATTTGTGGCAGTCAGGTGATTAGGACCCTTTGGACTTTCAATTTTGTTTTGAAGCAGTTTAGCAGCAATCTCTCTCTCCCTGTTCTTTTTGTTTGGTTCTGAAGCTATTATCAGTTAGCTGAAGGACAGGCTTATTGCCAGCCTGCCTTAAAGAAGCTGTGTTTTGGGAAACAGATTTGACTACAACCTCTTCTGAGTTTCTTCACAAGGGATTTTCAGCATTCAATCCAGGAGGCTGGATGCCGGTAACAAGCTGGCTTTAACCTATGCTGTATTGTACTTATTAGGAAGGTTTTGTGTATTGGATGTTGGCTTTGGTTGGGACACAGTAGAGATAGTCCTTAAGAGTTATCCATTATCATGGCTGTTGTGTTTCTCGTTTGTAACTGTTTAAAGTTCTTGCTAATTATCTTACTATACAATGTCAACAATACTCTTAATTAAACTTTGTTTTTTTGATAAAAGCTCCTTGCGGATCAGTTGAATACATCTGAAGAGAAACTTCTCATGCACACCCTCGCCAAATTTAACATAAAATGTTACAGGCCAGGTGAGCTTCATAGAACATCTTGAAGCATCCAACCTGACTTGTAACAACTTGTTGCTCTTTGATGATGCTAAGGGAAGCATTTAAGAACCAGGACTAAGATGTATGGGTGTACAGAGGAGTCAAATTAGCAAAAAAAAAAGAGAAAAACCAAGCTGGGGAGACAACTGGAAAATGAGAAAGTAAGCCTTGTTCGGGTGCAATCCAGTCCGAGGTAACATGATGAAAACTAGTCACATCTGACTGGTTTTAAAGTTGCTGATCATAGGGAAATTTTCAGGTGGCCCACCAAGTTCTTGAAGGTCATCTCCCTGCCCTTTACATTCTGCTCAACTCCATTCCAAAACAGTCCCATGTGGAACCAGCCTCCTCCAGCCCACATGACTGCAGCGATAGATGGAAATTAAACAAACACTCGGTTACTATTTAGAAGTGGCGACAGTTTTTGAACTTCCTTTTTACATTACCATCACATTTATGCATTTGGTGAAAGAGTTTATTTAGGGTACATGTAACATAATTTGATCTGCTTGCTGATTATAGTGCTATTTGAGAAAAAAAATACAGGATAGTTTCCTGAAATGGAATTTTGATGATTACACAGTAAAATACTGTTCTGACTTAACTACAGGGAGCCAAAGCCATTTGACTGCATTAGCGAGGGAGATGGTGTGTCAATTTCTCCGTGCTGCATCCCACGGGCTCACTGCTGAATTCTACCCCTGCATTTCAGCTTCGATATTTTCAATGATTTGCATGTCTCAACTCCTAGAGCCAGAATTTCACCCTCGCTACCCATCCCACCCATAATACTGCACTCATGGGATTCCCTCCAGAATCTTGCTTGCCTCAACTCAGGCAAGACAGGCCGGGCAGGGACAGGAACATAAGAACATAAGAAATAGGAGCAGGAGTAGGCCATCTAGCCCTTCGAGCCTGCCCCGCCATTCAATAAGATCATGGCTGATCTGTCGCTGCTCAGTTCCACTTTCCCGCCCTCTCCCCATAACCCTTAATCCAAAGGCCACCCATGCCCCTATTACAATCATTGAGTGGTCACTTTATTCCCACCGGGCCTCCATTTTTAGGCTGGCAGACATCATTCAGAGCAGAATGCCAAACCGAAGAGAAAAAAAAACTCCATCTCGGGCAGGAATGGCACCTCAGTCTGAAGGCCCTCCCCTCCAGAACCTGGGAGCTCTGATGGCCCTCTCCTCCAACACCTGGGAGCTCTGGACCTCCCTCCCTACCCCAGCATCTGGGTTCTCTGACCCTCTCTCCCTCACTACCCCAGTACCTGGGAGCTCTGACCCTCCCTCCCTCACTACCCCAGCACCTGGGGACTCTGACCCTCCCTCCCTCACTACCCCAGCACCTGGGGACTCTGACCCTCCCTCCCTCCCCTCATACCTCCACCAAACCCCAAAAACAAGATCACGCTCTTCTTCTGACCCCCAACCCCCCACATCACCTAACCCTGAAACTAAGATTGTTGCCCTCTTCTGACCTCCCCAAAACAGAAATTCACCCCCTGCATCCCCCAGCCCACTCATAAGGCATTCCCTACCCTACCACCCCCCCAGTACTCAACTGAAGTGCAGTCGCAGGACTTAAGACACAGCGCCTGCTGTACCTCTTCTGGCCACTTCTGTTTGGTTGATAGCTAAGCATTGTCTACTTGAGCAACGAGTCTTTCTGCCTTCCAATTGCTGGAGGGAGGCTGTGCATCACACAAGGGTGGATGTGTCGGCCGACTAATGGTTGCAGTGTGGGGACAAGTCATGTGATGAAACCTCCAGGAATACGTTTAATCACAGTCGGAAACATCTACTGCTGACATTGGAATGACAACCTACTATTCTGTTGTTAAAATTCATTCTCACATGTACCCTCATGATAATGACATTTACCCTCTTCCAATTACCAGCAAAATATGTGCTCTCTGACTTTGCTTTTGGAGCAAACTCAAATGCCTGTTACAGCATGCCAACTTAGTTCCAAAAACGCCAAATGACATTTTCAACTAAAGTAGCCATCATCGATCCTTGGCAGATTTAAATGCACAGGATTAAACAGAGGTCTTCACTCTATATCTGACTCAGAAGTGCCTACATCGAATATGGGTATTCCAGTAAAAAGAGTGCTTCCCATCCATGTCATCTAGGCCTGGCTATTCCAAACGATTCTTGGCCAGGCTCCTAACTCCCACCTTCGATAGGGCTGAGATCAGCCACAGTCGCCCATGTCCTTACTCACACCAAATCCCATTCACCCATCCCTCCTGCGCTTACTGACCTCCAACGGTTCCAGGTCAAACAACATCTTGATTTAAAGATTCTTGCACAAGTTTTCAGATTCATTCCCCCCAGGACCTCAACGTCACTCTCTCTTTAATATCACGCTGTGGAGTTGTCAGAATTTGACTGGGGTGGGCACACTAAGTCTCAACAGCAGGTTAAAGTCCAACAGGTTTATTTGGAATCACAACTCACCTGATGAAGAAGCAGCGCTCCAAAAGCTCGCAATTCCAAATAAACCTGTTGGACTTTAACCTGGTGTTGTGAGACTTCTTAATTTGTGATATCACCCAGTCCTGAAACCTTCCGATATCTCTGCATGCATCTGATACTGGTCTCTAAACATTGGAATTTCAATTGCTCCACCATGAGTGGTCATGCCTTCTGCTGACTGTGCCTCAAGCTGTGGAATTCCCTTCCTAAATCTCTCAGATTAGCTACCTTTCTCTTCCTTTAAGACACTCCTTAAAAAACCTACATCTTGACCAAGCCTTTGGTCATCTTACTAACATCCCCTCATGGCTTAATATTGTCTTGTATCTCTCCTGAGTATTTTGAGGTATGTTATTAAGGATGTTATATAAATACAGACTTGCTATTGTAATCGTAGAATCTCTATAGTACGGAAGGAGGCTATTCAGCCCAACAAGTCTGTATTGGCTCACCCAGGCTCTATTCCCATAACCCCCACATTTACTCTGCTAATCTCCCTAACGTATGGGTCAATTCAAAATAGCCAATCAACCTAACTCGCACACCTTTGGAGTGTGGGAGGAAATCTATGCAAACACAGGGATAATGTGCAAACTCTACACAGACAGTGACCTGAGGTCAGAATTCAAACTGGGTCCTCGGCACTGTAGGGCAGCAGTGCTAACCACTGTGCCACTCTATGCCCACTTTGACAAACTTAAAAGTCACCAATAAATTAAAATTGCTTGAAGATACCCGACAGGTTGGAATTTCGGGAAAAAAGTGATATTAGCAGGAGAGATTCAACTCTAGTTAGTGTACTGGAACATCAGCACGTATTTAACTTTTGTCAAATAAATTTATTTTATTTGGTACTATAAATAACTGACAAATACCACGTTAGTAGTTCGACAGTCAAGCATTATGGCAACTTGTCAGATACCATTGCAAACCGATAAACTCAACGCAATCAGAGACAGGGTCACAGTAATGAATAGCTGCACCAAATATGCAGCAACAGTTGTCCCCAGTGTCACTTAGTGACAGTTTCTGGAGTTGATAACATTGACACTTGCATTTCAGTTGCACATCGAGTTGGAACTTGAATGAAACCAGACCAGACAGTTTGCCAGCCAAAGCCATTAGATAAATCCAACAGAGGAGCTTAGCGCTGAACCACTTAGCCAATGCAGACCTTGACACTGGACGCACGCAGCCAAATTTGTTTTGTAAAATGTGAGACTGAGCTAGCCCTGTGCTTCGAATCTGTACTCGAACAGTATATTCTGCTCTTCATCCTGTCCATCTATGGCTGAAGGAAGAAGTGAATTTGACTGTCAGGGTGCTGCTGTGCATTCAACATTGGATTAGACCAACAGCAGAGGAAATATAAATCGAGAAACCTCCTCATTTTCAGCATTTAATATTTTAATGCACTGCTTTGGAAGGCAATTGCCCTTTAAACAGATCATTATTTTGTTGCTCTAGTGTGCCAGGTGGATTAAAGAGGCGATTCCCGATTTCATTCCTAAATTCTAAGGTCATGTCCTTTTATTTTCCAGAGGAAGTAGTTACCCCTAACCTACCCCATCAAATCCACACCTCGACCAGATGGAGCTTTCAATCTCCAATACACAAAGAAATACAATGCATTTATGCAATGTTTTCTTACTATAGCCACTGTTTCACTTTGGTGAATCTTTGTGCTACACCACTTTAGAACTTGCTCAACCTTTGTCTCCTCATTTTCTGATTTTTTTTAATACATCATAGAGCTCATGTTGGATGAATGTTACCAAATCATTCCAATTATATCATCCTATTGCAGTGCTTATTCTGATAATATATCAAGATAAGAAGGGTTATTAGAAAGGCTAGTTCTACTTTTACCATCTATTAAACAACAAAGTTTATTAATTAGTGTCACAAGTAGGCTTACATTAACACTGCAATGAAGTTACTGTGAAAAATCCCCGAGTTGCCACATTCCACAGCCTGATCGGATACACTGGGAGGGAGAATTTAACATGATCAATGCACCTAACATCTTTTCGGACTGTGGGAGGAAACTGGAGCACCCAGAAGACCCACACAGACACAGGGGGAATGTGCAAACTCCTCACAGACAGTTAACCAAGCCGGGAATCGAACCCGGGTCCCTGGTGCTGTAAGGCAGGAGTGGCAACCAGTGTGCCACCCACATATGTACAACATGAAGCAAGAGACATCTTGGGCTTAAAGTTCTCTCAAAATAGATCTTAGTGGGTGGAGAGTAAAGACCCAAGTAATTTGCATAGCATTGGCCAATTACACAAATCAACTACAGTTTTCACATGACTCTTGTCATTAAATATGGTGTGGAATGAAACTATCATTGATGACAGAGGCATTTGTGGCCTATGTTGATTTTGGTCATCATAGGAGGGGCAATAGTTGAAGGGCTACAATGGAAATCAGCACCCTGACTGCAGGGGAGAACAGAAAAGGGCAGGTTTTCTACTTATGACAAGCTGAAAAAGAGCTTGTGATCACAACTCATCAATCCCCAGGCCAAGAAGTTCCTCTTCAGATACAATCAGGTTGCAAATCATTGTAAAACTCGTGTGGTGTTAGAAAAGTGAATTTTTGTTTGTTCAAGTTTCCGCTCTAATTCATTTATTTTATGGATGCAAAATCTTCTACCAACTAACTTAATAGCAGCATTTAACAAAGTACTTGCTAAAAAATGCATTAAAAATATTTACCAAGTGGCAATCTGGCATAGCTTGATTGATACAAATTAAAATGGCTTTATTGCAAAAAAAGCATTTTTAAATCAGCTTGTATGGTTCACCACCTGTTAGTAATCTAATTTACATAATTACTTTGCAAAGTAGTTTTATACAGAACCATTTACTAATTACAATGGTGTACAATAAAAACTTCTCCAGCAATTTTTTTAATTAAAGCTTTTGAAAATATGCTTATTAATAAGCCTAAAAATGAGACAGGTGAAAAGACCTCTTCACACAGCACGTGGTTGGGTTTCAGCATGCACTGTTTGGAAGTATAGTGGAGGCAGGTATTGAAGAGGGCAAGATCACTTGGTAAGAAGTTTTAGCTGTGCAGGATGGTATCAGGCAAGGAGTGAGGGTCCCTTTTGCACGTCTACTGGGCCTTAGACACCCACCACCCACCCCAAGTTCACCCCCCACTTAATCCTTCTCCCTGGTCTCTTGAATCTGGCCCCCCAGCCCTCTTGGAAAAACCACCAACCTGGACTTAACTGGGATTCTCTGAGTGGTGAGACTGCCTGTCGTCCCAGCAGTTGCCAACACTCCCAATACAGAAATATCAGCCATTCAACTAACCTCTTAAGCCAGGAGCCCCTCACAATAAATTTCTGGAAGTCTTGCTTTAAAACAGTTAACCCTGCTCCCATCATTGGAGTTTCCACGCAACAGTGCTGAATTCATAGGCAGTCTCTTCAGTGAGCTCCCGGCCACATCACGGCATCCTCTAAAATCCAGCCCCAAAGATATTAAGGGAAAGAGGTGGGGATTTTAAGAAGCTATTTCATCTGGTTGGGCAGTTTAGGACTTGGGAACATGGTCTTTAAATTTTAGTCAGCTTTTTCAACTGTAATGTTAGGAAACACTTTTACATGCAAGCTTGGGTCACTGTCTGCGTGGAGTCCCCCCCACGTCTGTATGGATGCCTTCTGGGTGCTCTGCTTTCCTCCCAAAACACAAGCTGGTTAGGCGTATTGACCATGTTAAATTCTCCCTCAGTGTGCCCGAACAGTCGCCGGAGTGTGGTGACTAGGAGATTTGAAGACCGTTTGAAGTTTGAAGATCAGAAGTTTGATACTGTCTTCCACAAATGACATTTGATGCTAGATCAATGAGATTAGAAGATTCTTCTTAATTTAGAGAGAGTAAGAGATGGAGTAAAGACAAATATATAGAATTAGATCACAGAATAACCACAATCTAATAGGTGAAGCAAGTTTCAAGGGGCTAAATGGTCTACTGCAGTATTAATATCACTACACAATGCTTCATTTCCCTACCCAATTGTTAGCCCTCAATATATCTTTGAAAGGGAATGTCTTATGCTGGACTGTAGACCACAATTGTATCCAATGTGCTGGCCACCTTACAATGTCAAGTTACCATTGCTGTATATGCGTAAAGCTCCATACACCCACACCCCTCTCCCCAGTCAACCTGGTTCTGTATTCATATAGGGCCTTGGTGAGGCCATGCCTAGAGTATTGTGTGCAGTTCTGGTCTCCTTTTCTGAAGAGCTTTGGAGTTCTTGCTCTCAAGGGAGTGCAGCGAATGTTTATCAGGCTGATTCTGGGGATGGCGAGACTGATGTATGAGGAGAGATTGACTAGGTTAGGATTGCTTTCGCTGGAGTTCAGATGAATGAGGGGGATCTCAGAGACTTATAAAATTCTAATAGGACTCGACAGCGTAGATGCAGGGAGGATGTTCCCGATTGGGGGAGGGGAAGGTCCAGAACCAGGGGTCATAATGTGATGATTCGGGATAGGCCATTTAGGACGGAGATGAGGAGACATTTCTTTACCCAAAGAGCCTGTGGAATTCATTACCACAGGAAGTAGTTGATGCCAAAACATTGGATGTATTCAAGAGGCAGCTAGATATAGCAAAATGGATCAAAGGGGAGAAAGCAGGATTAGGCTATTGAGTTGGATGAGCAGCCATGATCGTGTTGAATGGTGGAGCAAGCTCAAAAGGGCCAAGTGGCCTCCTCCTGCTCCTATCTTCTATGTTTCTGTTAGAGAACACTTACCCACCTGATGATTATATTAATAAACCATATCACAGCGACAGATCAGTTCCTCCTGTTACACCCGAAATTCAAACCCATGTCCCTTTTATGATGCGTGTACGAATACAAAAAGTATTCAACCATCAGGAGCTTCATGAATGAATGTGCTCCAGTTGCATATTTCATATTTATTGATCAACAGCTACATTTTTTCTTTCAAAGGAATAGTGAAAATGAAAGAGGAAATTTGAGATCTGTTGGCACCAAACTAGTTTTGGACAGAAAAAGAAGAGTTTTATTAAATGCAGCTAGAAAAATTCTTCTCCAGCCATTCATCAGTTGCTAAGGAACAAAGGAAATTGGACACATAATGGAGTTCTTTTGAGGAGTACTATCAGACTATAAATGTACTGTTCCAGTTACAGCCACATAAAGTTTCATTCTGGGCATTTTAATATTCTCCATCTGCTGCTATTGTTGATCACTCACAACTGTCCTCAGTTTGCCAGACTGGGTTAATTAAACATTACTAGGAATTCTCAGGCCACAATGTCACATATATTTTTTCTAAACACTGTCCCAATGGTTAGTGCTGAGAGAGAGTAGGTCTTCCTAGAAGAAAAACAGTTTGGACCAGTATACTTATTTCCTGGTTTTACTATTTCTTTTCCTTCAGGATTGGGAGTAGGGGATGTCAGGGCAGGTGGAAGAGCAACTGTGTACAGGGCAAATGTATATAAGAGTATGAACATCATTACTATTACACCTTGCAGAGAACCAGGCCATTCATGTCAACTGATCAATGCTGGCATTTAAGCCTCCTCCAAATTGACATCATTTAAGCTTATTGCATTACTTCAATTCCTTTCCCTTCCCTCTCCCCCATGTGTTGATCTAGCTTCCTCTTAAAAGGCACTAATGCTGTAGACCTCAAACACACCTTGTGACAGCAAGTTTTATATTCTAATCATTCCGAGTAAAGACATTTCCCTTGGACCCTTTACTGGCTTGGTTATTGACCATCTGTGACCTCTTGAGCTTTGGACTCCAACAAGTCTAAAACATCTCCTTTATGTCCATCCTAAAATACTGCAATGAAAACATAGTGTCCAAAGTACTCAGTAGGTCAGGCAGCATCTGTGAGGAAAGAAATACAGTTAACATTTTGAGTTGGATAGGAAGCTGGAGAAAGGTAGAAAGGTGATTCAGTTTATCCAAGGATCTGAGGGCACAGCCTCAGAATAAAAGGGACAACCTTTTTGGATGGAGGTGAGGAGGAATTTCTTCAGCGGGAGGGTGGTGAATCTGTGGAATTCATTGCAACAGAAGGCTGCGGAGGCCAAATCATTGAGTGTATTTTTGACAAAGATAAATAGGTTCTTGATTGGTAAAGGGATCAAAGGTTATGGGAAAAAGGCAGGAGAATGGGGTTGAGAAACATGTCAGTCATTACTGAATGGCAGAGCAGACTCGATGGGCTGAATGTCCTAATTATGCCCCTATGGTTTTTATGCTATTGAAAGGTGGCAGGGAGAGTGAGTTAGGGAGTTAGGAAGAAAGAAAAAAGGATAGGTTTGGGGTAAATTAGAGCCTGGAAAGAAAAGAAAGGTGAGATGGGCAAATAAGAAACCTGGGCTGAACTGTTTTGCCTTCAGGGCGGGCAGGAGAGATTAAGTAACTAGCTAAAGGGAGTGGTAATAGTTGTAGTAAAGAAACAAAGCATTTGGCTGGACAGAGTAGGATTGACAGAATAATGAACAGCTCTGTCTGAAAGCAAAAACATAAATAACAAGTTTCAAACCGGCACATGGCAAATAAAGAATCAAAATGGAGGACTGAGTTTGTGGTCTGAAATTGTTGTCGTCCATGTTGAGGACAGAAGATTGTAAAGTGCATAAATCGGAAGATGATTTGTTGTTATCGAGCTTATTTTGAACTTCATGGAAGCCCTTTCAAGGGTTTTCTTTTGAAATTGTGAAGGGGTTGAAGACTGACAAATGCAGCAGTTGATCAGTACACAAGGCAATGAATGAGCAGGTAGGGTTTTTTTTTAAATAGTGGTTATTAGTTGAGGGCAGAATGCTGGCCAAGATAGAGGTTAGTCTGCTTTGAAAAGAACTTACAGCACGTACAATTGGATGGGGCTGAGATTATATCACTTTGGACAGATGTGGCACATGCATCTGCATCACATCTGTAACAGTCTGCAAATTAGGAAGACTTCTCATCGATTGATGAGGAATCTGAAAGGTTTTTCCCAGGTGATGTGCCCCTGCCAGCAGGATTTAGCCTTTCAGCCAATCAAGCCTGATCCACTGCCATTCAAATAGATCATGGCTCCTCGTTTGTGATTTTCCTGCATATCACTTGAAGTCATTATATCCACTTTCCGTAGTTTGATATGAAGCAAGCTCCTCATCATTACCATCAGGAATTAACAACTTTAACTTGATTTTTACATTGACCAGGAGACCACTCAGACGACAATACCCTGGATAAGTGAAAGAAGACAATCTTGGGCAGCATGGTGGATAATGGTTAGCACTGCTGCCTCACAGTGCCAGGGGCCCAGGTTCACTTCCTGGCTTGGGTGACTGTGTGGAGTTTTCACCTTCTCTGTGTCTGCGTGGTTTTCTTTGAGTGCTCCAGTTTCCTCCCACAGTCCACTGGTGTGCAGATTTAGTTGACTGGCCATGCTAAATTGTCTCTTAGTGGGTTAACAGGGTAAATGGGGTTATGGGGGATAGGGTCTGGGTGGGACTGTGATCAGTGCAGACTCAATGGGCTGAATGGCCTCTTTCTGTACTAAATGGATTCTATGATTTGAACTGTGAGTAATTGGGGATTTGGCATTTGTTTGGCAAAGGCAAGTTCAGAGGTACCCTTCCTAACTACTGTCTGCAAAAAGCAATGAGAATGGTTTGATCATCAAATTGGCTCTAGGAGAAAGTTAACAAGGCAATTAAATCTAAACATACATCACAAGGTGGGCCATCATAGTCCAAAACCTTTTGAGGGTCCCATTTCTTTGATCAATAGTTGACGAAGCTTCATAAAAAGTAGGAAGAAGCCTCTACTTTACCTGGTGTGCAACTCCCATCAGTGAAAAGCTTATTCATATGACACATACTCATTTTGAAAATTGCACAACAAACCGTTCAATGAACACTTGCTTGCTATTCAACTGCTATTCCCACTTCTTCCACCATCACTTAACTAAAGTCAACCATCACTGAATACACTCCATTACAATGTCCCATCACACTTCCATTTAGAACCTGATTAGTCGCAATATTATTAACTTGTGGATTGTTTGGAGGGAGAATTGTATTCTCTCCCAAAGAACTGCCTCCTTGCTGTGGGTATAACTATTCATCCACACTTTAAAACATAATAGTTCCGTGATTGATATGAACCAAAAACAATTAGTCAAATGCCATTCTTACTGCATCAGATTTAAGGAATCAGAGTGTTTGTACGATGCAGTGCATCCTTCTATCCATTTTTTTCTCAAAAATTGAGTTTATTTATTAGTTTCGTAAGTAGGCTGACATTAACACTGCAACTAAATTACTGTGAAAATCCCCTGGTCACCACAGTCAGCCACCTGTTCGGGTACACCGGAGAATTTAGCATGGCCGATGTACCAAACCAGAAGCAAAAGAGAAAATCTCAGCGGGACTGGCAGCATCTGTAAAGAGAGAAAAGAACTGACCTTTCGAGTTCAGGTGACTCTTTTCTCTCCTTACAGATGCAGCCAAACCTGCCGAGATTTTCCAGTGTCTTCTCTTTTGGTTTCAGATTCCAGCATCCGCACTAGTTTGCTTTTACCGAACCAGCACATCTTTCAGGAAAGTGGAGCATCCAGAGGAAACCCATCCAGACATGGGGAGGATGTGCAAACTCCGCACAGACATAGTGACCCAAGCCAGGAATTGAACCCAGGACCCTGGCGCTGTGAGGCAGCAGTGCTAACCACTGTGAAGACCATTAAGACAGTGAATACAAAGACCACACTGCATCAAAACACTACAGCTTCAAAATAACAGGCCTTAGGCTAATTTAAAAATTGGAGCAAATCCACTCTATGTTGCTACTACCAGACAAATGTGCTGATATTGCAGCACAGCCTTACATTGTTTACTGTCTGATGCCTAAAGCCATCTCTATTCCCAGTGCAGCTTCCCGTAAAATAAAAACACAAATGCTTCAACACCATGCGTGGCAGCTTAGCGTGGCATTCTCATAAATCAGGACACAAAAGTGGCTGTTCAACACACAGGTGGGAGAGATTTGTGCCTATTGAATGCTTAAATACACCATGACACACCCAGGTCTAATACAAAATATCCTCTTTCTAATTGTGGGGTTCCTTCACTTCCCAATGCACAAATTTGGAATACAATTGCCACTTTACACAGAGTATATAAAAACTGTAAAATCAATTCTTTTTTCATACAAAAAAAAGTGAAACTTTTGAGTCAGAAGGCCTGAGCGATTATAACACAAGCTCATAAACCTCGTGCCTGATCTAACAATGCAGTAGGAGGTGTTGAGGGTGTAAATTTATGAGACTGTGTTAGCAACTGATAAGTAATGTCACCACTTGAGATACAGGAGTGAATGGAAAGGGCCTTTCTTAAAAAAAACATGTTTTTGGTGTCTGGTTTGCATTCTGGAACCATCTAGACAGCCCATTTCAAACACTGGACTGTTTGGTCCACTCTGGCAGTAAAACAGCTTTTAACAGCCTTTCCCAACTAACAGGCACATGCCTGTGGTCACAATTTCAACATTATTTCGGAAGAGATACAAACTGGACCTCAGTAGTCATGGAATGAACATGTCCAAAAAGTTGAATGGACTTGCACTTATGTAAAGCAAACAATGCTTTGAAAAGCTTATGACTGACTCAATTTAACCTCCCCCGCAACCTCCCGAAAAATTTAGAGACAGAAAATCTGCTTTCATTAATAATTTGAGCTTCCAAACCAGAAACTCACTGGTAATCCCCTTTTAAAGTTCAGAGTATTTGTTTTACCTTGAACTTTCGAGGGCCTGACCAGTTTAAGGTCTCAGTTTAAGCCCCTAGGTTATGGCTTTAAAATTTGGGGTTGCCCCTTCATAGAATTGAACCCTTACAGTGCAGGAGGCAGCCATTTGGTCCATCGAGCCTGTGTCGAGAATAATCCCACCCAGGCCCTATCCTGCAAATCCACCCTGCCCATTCTCCCCGACACCAAGGGACAATTTAGCATGGTCAATCGACCGAACCCACCTATCTTTGGACTGTAGGAGGAAATCCACACTGACATGGGGAGAACGCGCAAACTCCACAGAGATGGTCACCCGAGGTTGAATTTGAACCCAGGTCCCTGGTGCCGTGAGGCAGCATCGCTAACCACTGTGCCACCATGCCGACTGTTCAGAACAGAGATGGGGAGAATTTCCCTCTCCAAGGGTTGTGGAACACTGCCTCAGGAGATGGTGGAAGTAGGGTCATTGAATATTTTCAAGACGGCGATAGGTTGATTCTGATTAGGAAAGAGAATCAAAGGTTATTTGTGAGGGGGGGAGGGGGCGCGGAATAGATGGGATTGTGGAATTATATAAAAAAAAACAAACAGATCAGCCAAGATCTTATTGAACAGCAGAGCAGGCTTGAGGTGCCAAATGGCCTGTTTTTGCCCCTATTTTGTATGCATCCCTAAGTGAGCGGCAAAGCTCTGTAACTATGCACCGATCACTATACTTGGAGTATTCTTAAAAGAGCTTTTGTTTGAGGCAAACAATTGATTTAAACAAGTTTTCAAGACTGTTAGGCACATTATCCTGCGTTATTGAGCTTCCTGTAACGAGATACATTAAAAGGGGCAGTGTTGGGTAATTTGCAAAGTGATCTTCTCGTATCACTGCTGCCTGGCTTGCGCTGAGAGAAATTCTCCGACTTTTGGAGTCAGTTGAAAGGACCGGATCAGTTGTGCAGCTGGCACAGAACCCAGAGTTTTGCCTTTGCTCACAAGATGGGCGGGAACCCCTTGCCACTAAAGCATTTTCTCACACTGTAGCAAGTAGAAAATTGGCCTCATTGCACCGTGCACAGTGCCAGCTTTAATATCACCGATAGCGCGCACAGATTTCATCTCAATAGCAAGCTATACTTCTGATCTGTTGAGTAAGCAGTCACAGGACATTATTAACCACCAATTTAAATTAACAGATGCTGAGAGAAATTGCATACATCATCAAGAATTCAGAACCGAGAGGCACATAATTAAACTCTATAGAACACGCAATTGGTGAACCCGCATTAAATGTCATCTAGATATAGTCAGACATTTACAGCACAGAAACAGTCCCTTTGGCCCAATTTGTCTATGCCACCCTTTTTTTTTAAGCCCTTAAGCTCGTCTCAATTGCCCGCACTTGGCCCATATCCCTCTACACCCATCCTACCCATGTAACTGTCTGAACACTTTTTAAAAGACAAAATTGTACCCACCTCTACTACTACCTCCGACAGGTTGTTCCAGACACACACTACTCTCTGTGAAAAAACCGCCCGTCTGGACCCTTTTGTATCTTTCTCCTCTAACCTTAAAATATTATTAAGCAAACATTGGGCATCAAGACTTTGCTAAGGCCACATTTGAAGTACTGCGTACAATTCTGATCACCCTGCTACAGGAAGGATGTTATTAAACTGGAAAGGGTGCAAAAAAAGATTTCCAATGACGTTACTGGGACTGGAAGGTCTGAAGCATAAGGAGAAGTTGGGACTTGTTCCCTGGAACGTAGGAGGATGAGGGGTGACCTTAGAGATTTATAAAATCACGAGGGGAGTAGATAAGGTGAAAAGCCAAGGCCTTTTCCCCAGGGTAGGCAAGTCCAAAACTAGAGAGTTAAGCTGAAAGGGAAAAGATTTAAAAAGGGACACGAGGGACAACTTGTGCACACAGATAGTGGTGCATGCGTGGAATGAGCTGCCAGAGGAGATGGACGTGGATACAATCACAATTAAAAGACATTTGGACAGTACATGAATGGGAAAGGTTTACAGGGATATGGGCCAAACACAGGGAAATGTGACTAGTTCAGTTTAGGAAACCTGGTTGGCATGGATGAGTTGGGCTGAAGGGCCTGTTTTCATGCTGTAAATCTCTGACTCTAATTATTCTCCAAACTGCAAAAAAAAAATCACAGCGCCAGGGATTCGGGTTCGATTCCTGGCTTGGGTCAGTGTGTGTGGAGTTTGCACGATTTCCCTGTGTCTGCGTGGGTTTCCCCCGGGTGCTCTGGTTTCCTCCCACATTCTGAAAAACATGCTGGTTAGGAGCATTGACCCGAACAGGTGCTGGACTGTGGCGAACTAGAGGAATTTCACAGTAACTTCTTTGCAGTGTTAATGTAAGTCTTAGTTGTGACTAATAAATTAACTTTAACTTCTGGAGGATCAAAGCTTAAAAGTAACAGACAATGCAGACAAGCACTCAGCAGGTCAGACAATATAGAATCCCTACAGTGCATGAGACGGCCATTTGGCCCATCGAGTCTGCACTGACCACAATCCCACCCTGGCCCTATCCCCCTAACCCCGTCCCTTTGGCACTATGGGGCAATTTACCATGGCCAATCAACCTAACCCATACATTGTTGGACCATGGGAGGAAACCCATGCAGACACGGGAAGAACTTGCAGATTCCACACAAACAAACAGTCACCAGAGGCCAGAATTAAACTCGGGTCCCTGGCACTGTAAGGCTGCAGTGTTAACCACTGTGCCACCCGCATCTGTGGAGAAAAGAATCATCAAGATCTATAGCCTTGCATTAGAACATCATGTTAATGACAGAATGGCATTCAATCTCTTTCTTTGCCCTTGAAGATTGCGGTATTTGAACCACCAGAACGCCTTCTCCATCCCTTTCCCTGCCATCAAATAATTGGTTAATATTTATTCTATTATATTACTGTACTGCGCAAACAATAAGCACTTGCATGACAGAGAGGAACCAAATGGAACCATTTATACTAGCATCAAAGACAGAGCAGCAGAACACTGATACCATCAATTTCTCCCATCCCACCTCCGTATGACTGAATTCTTGAATTTTCCCAGCTGCTTCTTCAGAATTAGAATTGACTGCCTCAGGGAACAGAGTTTGTAAATATTTCATATGGGATAAGGTCAATTAGATTCCCACTTTAAATCTGAGTAGTTTGCATGCAGGTGTTGTCGCTATAAAAGCTCTTGATCTTCTCTTTGGCACTGGTGGGTTCTGTCATGGGTTTGCGGTTTGATGAGGCAAGCCGAGAGTTGGGTCAGAATTGGTAATTGAGAGAAAAGGTGTAGATGGACTGACCAAATGTGACCCGGATCTACACCCTCCAACGTTCATGCAAAGCTGCTCCTTTTCACCATACAGTCCACCTACACAACACACAATAGCAAGTACCTTGGGCAATAAGTAATAAAGTACAGTACATAATGCCATATTTTCAGGCTTTGACAGAATATCAAGTGCAATAGGACTGTGTCACTGCTGAAAACAGTATTTTCAGCTATAGGGAATCACCCTTGCTTCAGGCAACTAACCCATTACATGATGCAATGAAATAATGGGTTGGAACGGTGAGCACAAAACAAGGATGTATTCATGCGGTTTAAAAACTACACACGCACACACATTTGCAATTGGAGAAATTTCTATTAGTTTCTTTCCCTCTATTCACCATTCGGAAAGTACGCAGCTGGATAACTTCCAGGCATTACTGTCCCTGGGGTTAGCTGCTAAAAGGTAGATGGGAGGAGATGATGGCTGATTCCACATCTGTCCCCACATAGAAGATAGGAGCAAGAGAAGGCCATTCAGCCCTTTATGCCTGTTCCGCCATACATCACAATCATGGCTGATTGTCCAACTCAATAGCCTAATCCTGCTTTCTCCCCATAACCTTTGATCCCATTCGTCCCAAGTGCTATATCCAGCCGCCTCTCGAATACATTCAATGTTTTGCCATCAACTATTTCCTGCGATAATGAATCTCACAGGTTCATCACTCTTTGGTGAAGAGGTGTCTCATCACAATCCTAAATGGTCTATCCCAAATCCTCAGACAATGGGTCCTACTGAAGTATCAGCTTGGTTCTGCTCTGACCTCCATGTGTAAAGGTTATGGGTTGAAGCCCCACTCCAGAACTCAGTCTGCTGCTGCATTAGTACGATGCCAAGGTAGGGACCCACTCAGAAACTGACATCTCTGGATACCACATTTAACAGAGCCCTACCTAGCTTTTCAGGTGAAGGACAAAGATCCTAGGCTGCTCCTCATAAAGAAGCAAGTCCCCCAGTGGTCTGGTCTGGTCAACTTTCCTCTCTCCATCACAAGCATTTTCATTCTCTTGTTTGTGGGAATCTTGCTGCTGCAAACTAATTGCTTCCACCACACATTGGAAAGGTGATTGATTGGCTACAACCTATTTGGAGGGACATAATTCTCTGGGGACACCAGATGCCAAGAGGAGGCCCCAAAAAGGAGCCTGAGAAAGGGATACCAACGATCCAAGGACTGAACCCTCCCCTTCAGAAGCACCCACCAAGTGTGCAGTCGAAGATGCACCAGTAGGATTGGACTCTCCAACCACGCAAGGAGCTCCAGAACAAAAATAGAAAATGCTGGAAAATCTCAGCAGGTCTGATAGGATCTGTGGAGAGAGAAAAAGGGCCAATGCTGAGAGTCTAGATGACCAATGCAGAGAGAGAATAGAGCCAAGATTTCAAGTCTGGATGACCCTTCATCTAAACTCTGGCCATACAGCATTGGCCCTTATTCTCCCTCCACAGATACTGTCAGACCTGCTGAGATTTTCCAGCATTTTACTTTTTGTTTCAGTTTACAGCATCTGCAGTAGTTTGCTTTTATATTAAGCACCCACAGAACCCATGGCCAGTAGCACCGAGCTTTTTTTGACATGGACGATCATACTCATCAGCAAGTGATTGCCAAAGAGGAGAAGACTATCTATAAAGCACACTGGGACTCACAGCACTATATTAAAGAAACTTCCTTACCCTAGTGCTGCAAATAGGAGACACCAGGTATCATTAATGACTTGCAACATCACGCTTGCCAACATAGTTAGACGAGATGTTTTGTTACATGACACTTATGTTGTAGTTACCATTGCAGAATGGGATCTTATCATTACAAACTTGGCCATTTCAAACCTCTCCATTCTGGCTGTATTTCCATGATGGAGAACCCAAACCTCCACAGGAAGGAATTACGATAGCTTCCACAAAGTTATTTTTAATAATATCAGACCATCTTGCATAAAAATCGAACTCCCTTCTGAATTAGTGAACTAAATGATGTGTGCATTCAGAGAAAATGGCAAATACCCTGAAGCAGTCTGAAGGCAGTAATTTAATCTCCGCATTCAGATGAGAGATACGAAACACTTTCATATGGATTTTGCAAACAAATACTGGGAGAGCACAGCATGTCCATCAGTAGACCGATCTCTCAGTTGAATGTTCACGCACTCGCAGCTTTTCTAACCTCCTCGTTCTAAAGAGAGGCTTGCCCCGTCACACACAGCATTCCACACCAGGAGCAAAAGGAAAACGGACAAATACTTGACAAGTCACGTCAAGAATGTTTGACAAGCGGTGCCAAGGCTGCTGTGCCCGAGGCTACAACAGTAAATGGGCAAGAACCACTCACTGGCTCAGCAGTAAAGTTTTAGGTAGATCTCAAAACTGTGGTTTTTGTCAGGTTTTCTTTTTAAAAACTCACTTGGTCAGAAAATGTTTCAAAGAGGTTGGGGTGAACACTGGGATGAATGGCGCCATTATAAACTTAGAAACATAGAAAATAGGTGCAGAAATAGGCCATTTGGCCCTTCGAACCTGCTCCAGCATTCAGTATGATCATGGCCTACCATGCACTTCCGGTCCCACTCCCGTTTTCTGTCCATACACCTTAATCCCTTTAGCCGTACACGTATTACGCTACAGCAAAAAGCCTATTTTAGGTGGCTGTTTTTTGACATACAGTTCATAGGTTCCCAACAATGCAGAAGGAGGCCACTTGGCCCATCAAGCCTGCACCGATAACAATCCCACCCAAGCCCTGTTCCCATTACTCCATACATTCACCATGCTAACTCCCCTGACATAAAGGGTCAATTTAGCACGGCCGATCAACCTAACCCGCGCATCTTTGGAGTGTGGGAAGAAACCGGAGCACCCAGAGGAAACCCAGGGAGGGTGTACAAACTCGACGCAGACAGAGATCCGAAGCCGGAATTGAACCCGGATCCCCGGCGCTGTGAAGCAACAGCGACCACAGTGCCACCCAGGGCTAAGGACAGGGTGAACTTAGATCATCAGAAATAATACGTGGAAGATTTGCAGGCAGAAGCCCGAAGCTGCAATTGCAGCATTGAAAAAACGTGCACATTAGGACCACATTTCCACAGCCATTTATTGTTGTAACCTGGTTTACATGAAAGAGAATTAGGCAGCCCTGCAGTCAGAAGTCACCAAGCCGGACATGACACTGGTAATCACGGAGCAGAATTCTCTCAAGTCCCCACCAGCAGGTTGGATGATGGGCATAGTGGGAGGATATGGAGACAGCTCCAGAAATTGGGCTTCATGCTGGCATGGATTTAGAGTTGGATCTTTCACTAGTGCCCACCATGGCGGGTCAGAAAACCCACCAGAGACTGGCGTGAACCTTGACTGAATTCCATTCATGGGATGCAGATGATATCTCCCCCCCTCCGCACTGTCCCCCCGCCAAACATACCAGATTCTCACAAAGCCAGCAAGAAAACACCAATGCAAAACACAGTTGGAACAGTCTAGTGTGCAGGTGCCAGGATTTACCTTAACAATGCCTAGGGATATCTCTGGATTTCAGGATGGAGGCTGCATGCAACCCTGCACCCTGGAACACCATGGCAATGAATGGATCTTCCAGATTCGCTGTCCTGAAGGAGGTCCATCTTCCAGCCTCTGATTATTCCCAGAGATCCGTCTTTGTTTTCAGGTAATCTACTTTCTTTAGTGGTGAGTTGTGGGTCAATACAAGTCGGTGCCTTTGTAATATGGCACCCAGACACGACAGCAGACCGTGTACCACCAGATGCAGCAGTATCTGCCCACCACCAGATACAGCAGTAAACACTAATAAATGAGGTCAGGGCTGGATCATTTGCTATGTTTTCCCACCAGCCTCTGCAGCAGGCAACGCGTTGTTCCTGCAGCCTGCACAGTACTCACTCAAAATGGGTGAATTCCACTCCATATATCTTTGTTCAATAATCTAAAACAGTAAAGATTAAATTTTGCTGGGTGTTTTACTCCCAATATTGGTTTCACATGACATTGGCAAGCTGACCATTGTGTGGACGTCATCAGCAATGTACAGTGCATAAGACACTTGCTGCTGGCACAATGCTGCTACATGCCAATGAAGAACAGCAAGTAATTCCACATAATACCCCCCACACCAACACATGCCCTGAAGCAATCTGAAGGCAGTAATTTCAGTTGACATGTGAAAGCAGTTATGCTTTGTAATGCCATTTCAAACACACAATTTATGTCCTTCCTTGCAATTACTTTGAGGTGCGCATTATGGTCTTCTATACTATTTTATAATCTCAATATCACAGAAATGCAGAGGCTCAAGCTCAGAGGAAAGGCAGGTTCTTGCTGGTACTTGTAGCTACTCCTGTATAAGTGACTGCAAGTGCTGGTGGCAATCTGGCTAACCAATACTGTACAACCACAGAATGTGTACAGCACAGAAAGAGGCCATCTGGCCTATTAAGTCTGCACTACATTTCTACAAGAGCATCCCATCTAGAACTAGATCCTCCCCTCCATTCTAACCCCATAAATTTTTATTATGGCTACTCCATCGAACCTACACATCTTTTCACATTAAGAAGCAAATTTGGCAAGGCCAATCCATCTAACCTGTACATCTCTGGGCTGCAGGTGAAAACCAGAGCACCCAGAGGAAACCCTGCGACAACATGAAAACATCAGTCACCCAAGACTGGAGTCAAACCCGGGTCCCTGGTGCTGTGATGCTAACTGCTGTGCCACCCATACATCACTGGTGCTCATTGTGCTTCTTTGCTTGTTGATGCCACTGACATTACCCGTCTTTGAGCAAAGTCTGTGGGCATGATCAGTAAACACCAGACGTCTGCCAACCTCGATTTAGAGAAAATTTATTTTTTGTGTTAAAAATGACCTGTTCTGCCCCATTCCCATGTTCAAAACCAGGGTTAGACAATGACTACATGCTCTGTGCATGTACTAAGCCTCAATTTGTAGACCATCTACTGGGCCGCAACAAACTAGGGCAGGCTTGCCGTGTGGGTTAGCCCAATCACGGAAAGCCAGTTGAAGGAAAGTACCAGAGCCAATCTTCATTGTGCTTCGCATTTATCTTCAGGGTGAAAAACCCATATCTTTACCACACAATTGTCTCTATGTGCAATCAAGTGAAACCCCACTTAATGCTCACCAGCTGCATGTAATTAAACATAATTGATAGACAATTAACAGAGGAATAAATCTTAAAAGTTATATTCTTTGTAAGAAGTGCATTGTTCTTCCTGGAGGGATGAGAAATATTTGAGTTCAGCATGATTATCCGATTGGTACCTCAGCATATGACCCAAGAGGTCACAGGGTCAGTTCCCACACAACTAAAATTACTCGATTAGCTTAGGTTTCTCAGGTCCTGGTAAATCTATGCTGGAAAACATCACATTTGGGTGCTGGACAAGAACTGAAAATGACGGAATAACCCATATGTCGAAAATCTTGTTGCTATGTGGTCCCTTGAACCAACTGGAGGAGATTAGGCAGAACACTATCAATGCCTTTGAGAGACAGAATCTCCACAGCAAAAAGGGGGCCATTTGGTCCATCGAGTCTGCACCATGCACAATTCCACCCAGGCCCTCTTCCAGTAACCCCCACATATGTACCCTGCTCGTCTTCCTGATACAAGGGACAATTTAGCAGAGCCAATCCAGCTAACCCACATATAGAAAAACTACAGCACAATACAGACCCTTCGGCCCACAAAGTTGTGCCGAACATGTCCCTACCTTAGAGGTTACTAGGCTTACCTATAACCCTCTATCTTACCAAGTTAAAATCTTTGGAAACAAAGGGTTATCAATACTCAAGGCCTATCCTTGAATCTCCCAAGACTCAAAAATTAATCCTGTGTACAAGCCAATACTAAATCGGAGATAAATCAGGATGGGTATTAAAAAGTTTTAAAGAAATAACTTTTTTTTTTCAAACATTTATTGGTTGTAAATATTTTGGGTGTCGGGATAAAACAGATTGGGAAAGGAAATGCTGTTCAAATGGATGAAGTAACTGGATGCGGGAGGATTCTATGATTCTGCACCAGGGTTTCATTCTGATCATCTGGGAGAGATTTAAGCTTTAATAATGCATCAGGATCAGGGGTTAATTCTGGAAAAATGTTTGATGCTCTTTGTCTTCTAAATTAAAATAACATTTTGTAAATAAAAATGCAGAAGTGTGATATTTCCCACTTGTCGTGTTATCATCTCCTTTGGAAATGTCACTATCACCTTTTGTGTTTAAATTGTTCTTATACAATATCAGTCCATTTGAGCTCCCTGCACGAGATTGACCTGGTCGTCTTCTTTTCAAAGAAAAGGTCATGCTTGTTCACTATAGGATCATGTTTCCTCAGGATTAGTTTTTCCCGTAGCCGGCTCCTCTTAGCATTGAAGCAGTAGCCACTTCCGGCTGCACTCAGCATCCTCACAAGGTTGGACTTTGATTTGCTCTTGGCAAGGTTCACTGTTGTCAGCTACATCCTCCCTCTGCCTGGAGACTAAATTGAGTAGCTGTAGATGACAAGTTCACCCACCAACACCAGGAAGACACAATCCAAACAAAAACAATGGCTCAAGTGTTTCCAAGCATTAAACACTCAATTATCTCCCCACATTCTTGGCTACAGGTCTGCTTGTGGTCCAATAAAAAAGTGGCAATGGCATCGTGACCTGGGGTTATGTGCATCGTTGCCAACACAAGAGCACCAACTTACTGAAGTGCAGACCAGGTACTTGACAAATATCCAGAAAGAACTGCGTATGCTTTAAGAATCAATATTACCATGGTGGAACAATACTTGTTCCTTTGTCAATGAGATCACACCGCACAATTAATCTATAACTCAGGCAGGACAAGAGTCAATTAGCACTTCAATGAGCTACTGTTCTCGCAGGCCATTCACTAATACAACAACGGATCACCAGTTCTGTACATCAGGCAATACTCCAGCAGCCATTATGTCATTTCAGCACCAAACATGTTCCCCCCTCCCCCATTCATTCATTCATACAAAAAGACACACCAATGTCATTGATTCCTTCAATGTAGAGGTCACAAGGTGATGCGTTAAGGCAAAAGGGATGCAGATGGAGGTCATTAAATTCCAGCATAGGCCAGGTCACTGAGTCTATTTAAGGTGGAGACGGATAGGTCCTTGATTTGTATGGGGAAAGAGCAAGAGAATGGGGTTGAGAAACTTAGCCATGTATAAATGGCAGAACAAATTTAATGGACTGAATGGCCTGATTCTGCTCCTAGTTCTTGATTGATAAGGGGATCAAAGGTTATGGGGAAGAGCAGGAGAATGGGGTTGAGAAACTTAGCCATGATTGAATAGCGCAGCAGATTATATGGGCCAACTGGCCTAATTCTGCTCCTAATATCTTATGATCTTATCGCCAAAAGAACATACTTTGCACAAATATCGTTGATCAACATCCTGAATCCAAAGAGATTCAGCTTCTATCAGCTATGAAAAAGATGTGGAAAATGCGAGGCATGGAAGGGGGCTAGCCAAAGAGAGCTATTCAGTCACTTTTCAGTCCTTGGTTTGTATTAGTGATGGTTTTTTTCTGAAATCGACAATGGTTTCATGATCACCAGCAAATTCTTAATTCCAGATTTTTTTTTTATATATATCAAATTCAAATTCCACCATCTGCCACGGCAGGATTTGAACTCAGCTCCCCAGAACATTAGCGGAGTTTCTGGAATAATGGTAAAGTTAAAGTTTATTAGTCACAAGGCAGGCTTACATTAACACTGCAATGAAGTTATGTGAAATTCCCCAAATCGCCACAGTCTGGCACCTGTTAGGTTCAATGCACCTAACCAGCATGTATTTCAGAACGAGGGGGGAAACCGGAGCACCAGAGGAAATCCATGCAGACATGGGGAGAATGTGCAAATACCACACAGACAGTGACCCAAGGTGAGAATTGAACCCGAGTCTGTGGGGTTGTGAAGCAGCAGCACTAACCACTATGCTACCGTGCCGCCCTGCCATCTAGCGATAGTACTACGAGGCCATCGCCTCCCCATGTGTCACGTTGATGATGTTCCTCCAAGTCCACCTGCTATATTTAACTTGCGAGCGTACATTTCTATTCCTTTTTTCCCCTTAATGCCCTCGAGCGTTCCAACATTTTTGACATTGTTGCTGATACAGGCATGGAAGTTGAAAGTCATTTCACACATCGTCCATAAATCTGGCCGTTTTCTAACCTTAAGCATTTACAGTCGATGCTCCATCATCGCTGCTTCAGATACTGATCACCATGTCATGTAGAGGTGAGAGCATTCTCCCTCCCCCAGTGAAAACTGTTTTAGCTGCCACAGATTTAAAACAAACGCTTCTCTCTCATCTGCGGTCAGAAGGAATGGTGCCCTTTTTCACAAAACAATTTTCCTGCGGAGGTAATTAACATCTCATCCCCTCCAAAATGCACAGTTTGACCCACAGAGCAGGCACAATGTTTACTGTAATTACAGTCTCTTGCAATAAAAAAATGCACACCAAAACTATATTTATGTGGAACAAATCTTTCAAATGAAATGAAGCTTTTGTGCATTAAGTTCTATCTTGGTAGACACTTATGAATTCTTCCAGTCCAAAGATGTGCAGGTTAGGCGAATTGGCTACACTAAATTACCCTTTAGTGTCCCAAGGTCTTCTTAGAATCTTCCGTGCAGAAGGAGGCCATTTGGCCCATCAAGTTTGCACCGACAATAATCCCACCCAGGTCCCATCCCCGTAACCTGCTGTATTTACCCTCCTAGCTCCCCTTGACAGTAAGAGGCAATTTAGCATGGCCAATCAACCTAACCCACACATCTTTGGACTGTGTAGGTTAGATGTGCGAACAATGCTCATTTGTTATTGGATCATAAGCAGACATGTAGCCAAGAATGTGGGGAGATAATTGAGTGCTTGATACTTGGAAACACACAGCCATTGTTCTTGTTTGGGTTGTGTCTTCCTGGTGTCGCTGGGTGAATTTGTCATCTGCAGCTACTCAAAGTAGTCATGATGTGGAAATGCCGGGGCAGCTACTCAATAAAGCCAGAAGCACCAAACATTTCTCTGGAATTAGCCCCTGATCCTGATGCATTATTAAGGCTTAAATCTATCCAGATAATCTGAATGAAGCTCTGATATAAACCAGGCTTTTGCAACATATTTTGTTTCTGAAACTCACCTACTATGTTATAATACTTCCATGGAACCTCTTGTAACACAGAGCAAGTACTTACCCGTTTTTAAAAGTTTACTCGATTTTTTTTTTAAAACACATTAGATGTTAGATGTGTGGGTTAGATAATTAGCCATGGTGAATGTGGGTAGGGGGGCAGGGGAAGAGGACCTGGGTAAGATACTCTGTTAGAGAGTGTTGGTGTGGACCCGATGGGCTGAGTGGTCTCTTCTGCACTGTAGGGATTTTATGGTTCTAAGGAAACTGGTAGGTGCAATCTGCACTTATCGCACCTTTGGAATATTCAGTTCCAGGGTAATTCTCAAATTTATTCAAGTTTCAGTTGTTTATTTTAATAAAATCAAAGGATATCTACAAATAACGTAAGGCCGGATCGTGATTTAAAAAAATATATACAAATTTCTCCAATCTCAAAACCAAAAATCTGGAAATGTAGTTGTCTAGAATTTTTAGGGAGCAGATCAGTTCAGACTCACCACTCTGCTTTGCAATAAATTGCAAAACTGAGAAGGTGGTGGCCTTTATAGCTAATTTAGTGGCCCTGCTTCTACTGATGATAAAGTAACAACCACTGGCTGTTTGAGGGAAGAATATTGGAGAGTGTCAAGAGCCAAAAATAGTCTCATTAGACAGGAATTAAAATTTAAAAATCATCACCTTTCACACCGGTACTACATTGCTAAAAAAAAATGAATGTTTAATATTTAATAGTGTCTAGTCAGTAGTGCTAATTCCGCATTACTTGGGCTCCCTCATCATTGACGTAATTTTAATACAGAAGACACCATATTTGAATAATTAAAATATTTTTTAATTAACCTTTGAGACATTTTCACTGTTTCAGGTCTCGGACGCATACTGATGCATCCAATTCTCACACTAGTTTCTTCACCCTCCTTCATCAACTGCAACCTCTACTGTGCCAATGGGCACAAGGGCCATGCATGGTAACACCCCCATCTGCAAGTCCCCTTCAAGCCACCCACCATCCTGACTTGGAAATCCATCGCTGTTCTTCCACGGTCGCTGGGTCAAAATCCTGGAACTCCCTCCTGAAGAGCATTCTGCCTATGGACATGCACTATGGCAGTTCAAGACAGTGGTTCACCACTACCTGCTCAAGAGAAACTAGAGGAGATGGCAATAAGTGCTGGCCTAACCCACAACACCCTTATCCCCTAGACAGAAAAAAATCATTCTATTATTCTATGATTTAGAAAATGCCAAAATCCAGAAATGCCTGGATACCAATCATTCTGCACTGCAGAGGTTAGCATATAATTCATTGACTAAGGAACTAAAATCAACAGAAATATGGCAACTGGATTCTGTTATGGTTTTCCACCAAATTGCCCAAAATATAATTTGACAAACTAACAGTAACAGTGCCTCCTCTCCCCATCAGAACTACACAAATCTCCTCCTATTTTCAATTGTCTTCAGCCCCAATGAAGCATCGTTCAGAATCAAAACGTTGGCTCTGTTCTCTCTCCACAGATGCTGTCAGGCCTTCTGAGATTTTCCAGCATCATCAGTTTTTGCCAACCAGAAGCAGACTTGGCAACAATGCAAGTCCTTCCTTTAATTTTATGTATTGTGCTGAAGTGTTTCGCAACCAGGCAAAGTGTAGGGAGACACAGCAACTACAACATTTTATTCCGGTTACACAAAAAGTCAACAAGCTCAGGCAAGCATTTTATCAACACAACTGCTCATGTGCATCTTGGTTCTTCATCATCTTCCTCCTCGGTAAGTGTATGACCAACATTATTTCCTTACATTACAATCGTGACTACTCTTCCAAAATACTTGATTGGCTGCAAAATGCTTTGATTTACCTCAATGGACACCTAGCAGGTTTGGCACTACTCAGAGGTGCACTGAAGATACAATTATGCTTCAGCCTTGCGCTATTTTCCTGGCCTGGGAAAATTCCAGGAACAAATCCCACTTCTTGGCTGTGCATCAAAGCAGAGAAAAGTCAGGATGAAATTGTAACGCGCTGCAGGGTACAGCTGTTAGGACTACCCGCTATAGGGACCTTCTCTTCATTGCTGTGGAACACAAGGTCTTTGAACAACCTTGCTGGGAATAGGGAAGAGACCAGCTCTGGCCTGTAAAGTCTGGAGTTGGCCCAGAACATCTGTCCCACATGGGATCCTGAGGCAATCTTTACTCATTAGACCCAACCTGGGGCTCCTCAGGAAGTCAGCTTTTATGAGAAGCCATTAATATTCCTACCTGCATCAATTAAATCAGAACACCAGAATATTCACTACAACCCCAGGCCCACTTGTATCGAAGGGTAAAGACCCAGGAAATCCCATGGCATCTCTTTAGGAGGCCAGAGCCTTGACATAACTGGGCTCTGCCCTTTTGCTTCTTCCTTGTATTTGAGGAATACCCATGACATGAATGAGGAAAATGTACGTATTCAATTTGTTACTTAATAATAGTGCTTAGGGATATATTGTATAACCAATGGGTTTTGTCCTTGGTGAACAAAAGTAATGTTACTGGATGCCATACAAAATGTCCTCATTAACCACCTAGGAATGGTGCCCCATTCTTGGCAATGACTGACACGCCCCAAGAATACAGATGGTGGTGGCAACAGAACCATTGGGATCTTTTTCCTTCCAGTTAGAAGGAACCATCTCACTAACCATCGCAAAATCCCTCAACGAGCCACCTTCAAAAAGGGAATTTAGTATCTGCAAACACTTCAGGTACACCTCTCTGCACGAAGTCATGTGTGAACACCTCTTTAAGGACGATTCATTTGCCAATAACCTGCCAGTCAATCTGGCAGCTTTCTGTCTCGCGAGGTGATTATTTGCGCCTTGGTGATCAAAGTTCTGTTCAGTGGGCAAAATTTATGAAGACCATGGACTGCCCAAACTCACCCTTCTTGGCTAGATCCAAAAGGGGATGTAGACCAACAGTCTAGACGCTGTGGATGCTCATTTCTGTTTCTTCCCCCCATTTAAACCCAGATAGGGCATTCCAGTGTGGGGGCAAACTATGACATAGAACAGAGTGGAATTCAAATGTAAGTTAGCTAATTGATCATAGAATCCCTACAGTGCAGGAGGCAGCCATGCAGCCCATCGAATGTGCACCAACAACAATCCCACCCAGGTCCTATCCCCGAAACCTGCTAAGCCCCCTGACACTAAGGTCAATTTAGCATGGCCAATCCACCTAACCTGCACACCTTTGGACTATGGAATGAAACTGCAGCATTTCAGAAGAAACCCAAGCAGAGAATGTGCAAACTCCACACAGACAGTGACCAGAGGCCAGAATTGAACCTGGCTCCCTGGTGCTGTGAGGCAGCAGCGCTAACCATGTGCCACCATCAAAATGATGTTTGCATCCCCCGTTTTAAAATCGGGCCTATTCCACATCAACACAAGGACTTCAAACACTAATACGATAGACCCAGGGCTCCAAGTTTTAAAGAAGAAACAATATTGAAGTTAATTTGATGGCCCACAAAGTTGCTCACTCACTCACAAACTCTCTCCTTCAGCTGCAATGGGGAACTTTAAGTGTCACAGTGATATGACCAGGAATGCACTGCTGAGGTTGGAGTCAAATTGCAGCACAGTAACAACAATGCAAGCCAGATTTCCTTCTGCAGCACAACACTGATAACAAGCACGTGGATAAGCATGAGTAAGCCCTATTTAACCATCACAACAAAAGGGTGTCAAATTCCTTGACTAGAGAGGGGGCAGAACTACATTTCCCGGTATCACCATTGTTAGTGGCAATCCAGTCATTTTTTCCAAACAGCAAACTAGTGTCAAGGAAGTTGGACTGCATCTCAGCTGAAGACCCCAGCTTATAGAGAAGCACAAAGACTCACTGGCCTGCTCAGGGAGTAACCATATGTTGTGGATATTGTGGGCGGCACTGTGGCACAGTGGTTAGCACTGCTGCCCGACAGCGCCAGGGACCTGGGTTCAATTCCGGCCTCAGGTCACTGTCTGTGCGGAATTTGCACATTCTCCCTGCGTGGGTTTCCTCCAGGTACCCCGGTTTCCTCCCACAGTCCAAAAACGAGAGATTTAGGTTGATTGGCCATGCTAAATTGACCATAGTGTCAGGGGGATTAGCAGGGTAAGTGTGTGGGGTTACGGGAATGGGGCTTGGATAGGATTGTGGTCAGTGCAGACTTGATGGGATAAATGACTTCCTTCTGCATTGTAGGGATTCTGTGATTCTATAAAAAAACGAACAAAGGGAAGGTGGCGAGTAACCAAAATGTAACGATGAATCCCAGCCACCTCTCGCCACAAACACCAGATCTTTGTTGCAATGGATGAAATAATGGGTTAACATTATATCCACAACACTGGGCCTTAAGCAAGCTGCACGGGCCTGCATAAATATAGTTTGAAAAATCTCAATTCAACTCCCAAAGGGTGCAGACCTGCAAAAAGTATCCATAATTCAGCACAAGTTGACAGTCTGACTCAAAAGTGCCCAACCAGCCCAACTTATTTGTAAAAGGTAATGCGAGTTAATTAGTGAAGAACATGATTATGATTGGCGAAGCAATGCACTAAGATAGGTGAACAACAAAATAATGGTACTGCATTATGCATACAACTTGATCAATATTTCAGGGTTTGGGTTTTCACCATCTCACCTATACAAAGCAATTTGAAGCAGTAATGTTTTGGAAAAAAAAGATATTGCGTGTAGATGTGATTTCTGCAGGTATCAGCTATTTTGCAGGTGGGTTTGAAGGCCTCTCCTACAAGTGCCAAACCTTGTATATATTTGAGAACAGTAAGAAGTCTCACAACAGCAGATTAAAGTCCAACAGGTTTATTTAGTAGAAAAAGCCACTAGCTTTCGGGGCTTTGCCAAGGTTTTGAAAAGACAGGTTTCAGCCAACAAGTTGCAACCAGAAGCATTGGTGGAAATAGTCAACTCATACATCAAGTCAGTCATATGCAGACTTACTGTGGGTTTTGAACAGTTGGCAAAAATCCCATCTGCAATTGGAATAATTGCACAAAATAATATGTAAACTGATGAACAATATGCAAACCATGGATAAAAGCAAATTACTACGGATGCTGGAATCTGAAAGCAAAAGAGAAAATGCTGGAAAATCTCAGCAGGTCTGGCAGCATCTGTTTTATTCTCTCCATGGACTGCCTTTCCCCTTGTTTTTGTGGTTACGACTCATATTTCATTCCCTCGCTCTGCAGGGCAAATATCTCCCACTTTCTATGCCTTTCAGCTTTGATAAAGGGTCATCTGGACTCAAAACGTCACCTCATTTCTCTCCTTACAGATGCTGCCAAACCTGCTGAGATTTTCCAGCATTTTCCCTTGTGGATACAAACCATTTTGGTTATTTATAACTTGAACAAAAGCAAAATACTGATAGTACACAAAAAAATTACCCATTTTTCAATAACTAATAGCTTGCTTAAACATTACATTCCAAAACAAACGTTACAATGTTTCCTTCGCCATCATTAATCGTGGAGCAATATACATTACTTTTGCTGTGTTTGTGGTTGAGGTGGGGGGGGGAAAAAGAGAGAGAAATCAAAATTGTAAAATGTTCAATATTCTTAGCTAGCATGCTTTAGCCTATAAGTGAGAACATTTGGACCTGGTTGTCCTGTTTAGAGATACAACTCAATGCATCTCTAATGGATAGTACAGTGGCACAGTGGTCAGCACTGCTGCCTTACAAACACCAGGAACCTTGGTTCATTTCCAGCCTTGGGCAACTGTGTGGGGATTTCACACATTCTCTCTGTGTTTGCGTGGGTTTCCTCTGGGTGCTCCAGCTTCCTCCCACAGTGCAACAATGTGCGGATTAGGCAGATTGGCCATGCTAAATTGCTCCTTAGTTTCTAAAAAGGTGTGTAGCTTTGGTGGACGATCATGGGAAATTGTCCCTTAGCGTCAGAGGGTTTGGCAGGGTGAATATGTGGGGTTGCAGGGATAGGGGTTGGGTGGGATTGAGCCACCTAGCTCCTATATGGCTTCTGTTCTGTGAAAGTGAGTTTGGAAAATTAAGTTTAATGGAAAATTAAGTCAACCATGAACACCGAAATGACGAATGTTGATCTTGATTCAAATGGCGATTAACAATGCAAAGGGTACCAAAATGTCAGAGTTCATTTCAGGTAGATATTGGTAACTTGCTGATACAGTTTAAAAAAAAACCCATCACCTAGGCCAAGAGCTACGCCAGCTAAATTGATGCCTGGGCTATCACATCACAAAGTCCCAGCCAACATTGCAGCACAAAATTTAGTCGACAAACTATGTAACAGCAGATGGGCTGCAAGTTAACACCTCCGTGTGAATCGGGCTAACGAAGAGAAGAAAACTATTTCTGACTGCCTGTGATTTATCTGCTAAAACATAATATTCACAGAGGGAGCGAGGGAGGGCAAACAGCCTCAACTGACAGATCATCTTCAATTAGCAGATGTAAGGGCAGATCACGTTGGACAAATGTGTCGGCTCAGTTGTCTCGGCGTAAACCTATCGCCAAACACTCGAGTGGCTCAAGGCCCACAGCTAGCAGCGGAGAACACACCGCAGGTGGTGCACGCGCCACGGGGCAGAGGGAAAAACACACCATTACTCCGCTCTAAGACTGGCCTGAGCTAAAATGGTCATAAACTTTCTGCCAAGTGTTAAAAGCATCCACAAGAAATCTGTACCCCGCCAACTTTCAAATTAACAGTAGCTCACTGAGCAAATCCGATGCCACGCACTAGACACATCCAAAATAACCACGCTGACAAACTCAGCAAACTCCGAAGACAAACGTGCAAGGGTGGAGAGAGTTGGTTAATTAAGGGACATGTGATCCACTGTCGAAATTGCCAATATTGCCTATCCAAAGATTCCTACTGAAGAGCATCGCGCAGCTGTTTATTCCTAGTTATTAAAGAGTCAGCGCTTTGCTAATTATACACAGCATATAGACATTCATACGCAGGGTACGTGCTTACCCTTGTAACATGTTAGCTGTGCCACTTTACAGGGTCAAACAGGAACGTTAGTCAGTCAGCACAGGCACCCATCACTGAAAACAACGCCCAAGTAACTAATACCTTGCAAAACGCAATCCAGAAACACTCAAAAACTTCAATTTGAATGTGTTCGGTTGCATGTTTTATTGGAATGGAAATGACCAATCCGCCATGCTGTAATGACACCCTCTCTCTCAGGTGGCGCTATTGTGCCTTCATTTTGCCTTGTTCTCAGTCTGCACTGCAGAAGGATTCCTCTACCCCAGCCATCTCTACTCTCAAACTGCAGCATGTTCTGCAATCGATGATTATCGACTCAAAATATGATCCCCGAGATTTTGCACAGAATATTTAAAGTAGGGACTGAGTAACACTGCACATCCTACTTGAGTGTTCTTTTTGGTCTCAACCTCAACTTCACCTGAACATGACAACCATGCAACAGTTATAAGAGATGCACACTAAATACAAGCCAAGTGCGTGAAGGAATCTTTAATGCGGCAACATTGAGAGGATTTTCTTGCCGTTCGTGACATAATTTCAACCCTCTCCATGTGTTCTTGGCATGCAACACACTCCAGTCTGTGTCTTATCCTATATTTAGTGGAAGGGTTTGATCTGGCTAGCCCTGGCATGTGGCCAGTAGCCTCGTGGGACCTCGCTGCCTAAGGTAATAACAATATTAAAAGAGATCAGCTCGAACGCAGCGTTCAAAGTCAGATAAAAGTGAGAACTAAAAGCATTGTGGCTGGGATTGACAGTGGATTGATTTCAAATGGCTTAAGTCACTATAGAAACTGAACTTCCAAATAAAAAAGGATCCCTTCAGCTTTCATTTAGATGAGGAATCTTGAAAGCTCCCTCCTCTCCTCTGGCTCGAAAAAGGCTCTTGGAAATAATTGTTCGACTTTGGCAGAGTTGGCAACAGCTACCAAAAGACACAAAATAGAGACATGTTGAGAAATGTTAAGAAAATGTTGAACAGCCAAGCATTCCTTTTATGGGCTGGTGTTGGAGTCAAATCTGTATTTGGAAACTATGTCAAATCATATCATCCCCTTATCAATTCCCTTTCCATTCTTTCCAAGGTGCTGCCTCCTCCCAGAGTTATGGTTCCTTGTTGACAGTGGTTAGCACTGCTGCCTCACACCTTGAGAGACACAGGTTCAATTCCGATTTCAGGTCACTATCTGTGTGGAGTTTGCACATCCTCCCCGTGTCTGCGTGGGTTTCCTCCAGGTGCTCTGGTTTCCTACCACACTCCAAAGATGTGCGGACTAGATTGATTGGCCGTGCTAAAATGCCCCTTAGCATCCCAGGATGTGTAGGTTACAGGGATTAGCAGGATAAATATATGTGGGAAGATCGGGCCTGCGTGGGATTGTGGTCAGTGCAGACTTGATGGGCCAAATAGCCTCCTTCTGCACTGTAGGGATTCTATGATTCTAATGATTCCTATGACTGTGAAATGACTGCTGACTGTTGTAAAAACCTATCTGGATTATTAATGTCCTTTAGGGAAGGAAATCTGTTGATCCTTACTTGGCCTATATGTGACTCCAGGTCTATAGCAATGTGGTTGACTCTTGAGTCTTCTGAAATGGCCACTCAGTTCAAGAGCAATTACGGATGGGCTTTAAATGCTGGCCTCACCACACCCCATGGATAAATAAAAAAGATCACACTCTGTCTTGCCCTCACCTGGTAGCCTTGTACATGTTCCATAGTGGCAGTGGTGATTAAGAGAAAAGAATGCTTCTCAATTTCTCTTCTTTCCCCTAATCCGGGGGTACAGAAGTGATTTGCTTCATAGCGCCACATTTCCTTGCCTAATCTTAGCCAACCTATTCAGAATGACTCGACAGAATTTAATTAGCGGAGTCCTTTCCCAAGACTGGGGTGTTTTGCTTTGTGACACCTTCCCCACCAGGTTGGTGAATCATTACTTCCATCGATCCTCATACTCCCTATTTAAAGCAGGTGTGTCAAACCCTGAGCCTGCACTCAGCCTGGAGCAGCTGGAGAGCTGGCTGTGTACAGATGCACGGTGTAAATAAGGTAACTTAGTGAAGGAGCGTTCGCCTCCGTGAAGTTATTACGGCATCCAAAACCTCCGACCTCATCCCTGGCTGGGATTCTTGGGCGTCACTGCACAGAATGTCAAATTCTCCATTCTCACTGGCAACGGGTTAAATACAGACAAGATCTGAGACTCCCATCCCTATCTCACTATTGATTAGTCAATAACATTCGCCAGCGTACATGAAGTCTTAACCTTCTGGCTTGATAGTGAGGGACTGTGAATTGTACCCCAACGTGCATCAGTGTCCTCAAGCAGGGGACTTAACACAAAGGGTTACCAAAAAGGGCGGTACAGTGGTTAGCACTGATATGATGATTCTAAGCCGAACCATTGCTTTACAACACATTAGATCAGTAACTGATGGGCAGCATATTGTTTAATTAGGGATGGGGACAATTCTACTGAGGCACTCTCCTTCTTCAGGAGCCGAGCACAGCTTGTCTCGATTCTTTGAGGATGGGTGGGGGTGGGGGAAGAGTAGGAGAAAGAGAGAGAGAGAGAGAGAGAGAGAGAGATATGGGAAAACATAGGCCCGTCTAAAATCTGCTGACAATTAAAATCAGGAGCCTGTCAATAATTAATTTGGCATAACTTTCATCCTTTAGAGGGAAGAAACAAAAGAAATCATGACTAATGGTTACCAGAGGCCAAAGAATCTTTCGGAAACCTGCTTTATTCTGTTGTTTCATGCCAAACATGTCCCGAGTAAAGGATGTGGGAGGGTGCGGGGAGAAAAAACACAGTAACCTTCATATAGATTTCGAGGAATTCAGGAACTGAGGATAAGCACTGGAGGATTTGAGAGAAAGCATTATGTGGATCTCAGCCAAAGGCTTTGTCTCTAATCTGTTAGAAGCTACTGCTGTTTATAATCTCAAAATTGTGGTCTAAGAGGGGGAGAATTGAGTGGTCCTCGTACTTGTAATGTTTCTCCCCAAACAAATTATTTTATTTGCGTCTTAAATATAGTGAAGAAAGCAGCTCTTCTTAAATGAGGTATGAGGCATTTAGAAGATGGACAGCAAAAATTGGAGAACCACAGCACGGTGGTAGAATGGTTAACACTGATGCCTCACACTGCCAGGGACCCAGGTTCGATTCCTGGCTTAGGTCACTGTCTGTGTGGAGTTTACACATTCTCCTCATGTCTGCATGGATTTCCTCCAGGTGCTCCGGTTTCCTCCCACAATAGGAAGGTGTGCAGGTTAGGTGAATTGGCATCCTAAAATCTCCCTCAGTGTATCCAAACAAGAGCGTGGCAACCAGGGGATTTTCGCAGCAAGTTCACCATGGTGTGAATGTAAACCTACTTGTAACAGTAATAAATAAACTTTTAACTTAATTTTCAACCCCGAGTTTCCCGGAAGATTGAGATTTCCATCTACAAGTTCATAACAGGAATGTGTGAAGATTAAACTCTGGACAAAAAAGAAACAAATCAGTTCACTGGGTCACATCCTTCACTGTGCAAAAGGAATCAAACTATTGTCACATCAAGCAATGGAATGCGATGACGCAATGACAACAATACATGGACACACCGTGATGCCATTATGATGAAAATAAAGGGGCCCTGTGCTAAGCCACCTCCATCCTTCAATAGGAAGTTTTCCACAAACTCCAGCAGCTCTTCAAATCAGAACTGGGGTGTGGAGGTGGGGGGGGTGGAATGACATTCGAATAATTGGCCAGTGCAGCCTTCCCTCGTGGAGTCCCATTTAGAACACAGTAATGACCCTGGTGGGGAGGGGTCACCAGCTCAGGCTGCTCACTAAGCTACGTATGACTGAGCCCTTTTCAAACAATGATGTACTGGACCCTGATTGACACGCGGCAAAGTTTCAGCAATCCATCTAAGTCAGTTCGTCAAGTTTGAGAAATGCTGTTTTTGCCGAGAACAGTTATTATCTAGTCTAATGCCTTGCTCAAGTAATTGGGTTCAAAATAAATACCTATTCTTTTAGCACTGTTGTCTCAGACCATCAGGGACTGGGGTTCAATTCCAGCCTTGGGTGACTGGCTGCGCAAGTTTCCTCCAGATGCTCTACATTCAAGACATGCAGATTAGGTGGATTGGCCATGGTAAATTGTCCTTTAGTGTCGAAAAATGTATAGGTTAAGTTTATTTATTTGTCACAATTAGGCTTATATTAATACCACAATGAAGTTACTGTGAAAATCCCCTACTCACCACACTCTGGTGCCTGTTCAGATACACAGAGAATTTAGCACGGCCAATGCACCTAACTAGCACATCTTTCAGACTGTGGGGGGAAATCAGAGCATCTGGAGGAAACCCATGCAGACATGGGGAGAATGTGCAAATTCTTCAGAGTAATTGCCAGTGTACCCAAGGCGAATTAGTGGGGTAAATGTGTGGGATTACAGGGATAGGGCCCAGGTAAATGCTCTGTTGGAGAGTTGGTTCAGACTCAGTGAGCTGAGTAGTCTTCTTCTGCACTGTAGGGATTCTATGATTTTTCACCTCTTATTCCTTCTATACAGCTTTGCAAGTGGTTCAAAGCATTTGAAAGATAAAACATCAAGCTCTAGATTGCTCGTGTTGATGGGTTTGTAGAAATTGTATCAGAAATTAATTGCAGTAATGATTCTCTGAGCTCAAAGTTGTGAATCTATTAAGGTGCAGCACTGCAATTCTGCATTGTTTGTGCTGAGCTCCACTTCTCAGTTCTATTGTTGAGTGAGATAGATTAGCACTGTGAGGATGAAGTAAAGCCAGAGGCAGAGCTGTCCACTGGGACCGGGTGTGAGCATGGAGCAGACCACTTGCTTAATTGTTCGAGGTGGGTAGGCCAGAAACACCAGGGGATTGGCAAGAGAGATCTTAAATCTAAAAAGAAAATTTGAACATGACGACACCAGTTGCTTAGAACTGCAGCCAGAATACAAGCTTTAAAAAATATATCCAAATTATTCATGACTTGTATACTGAAGGCCATTGGAAAGCAACTTATTGTAAATGACCTCACCGAGTACATGAAAGAATGATTCAAACCCAAGGAAGCAAGGGTAACCAAAGGTCAATTGGCTTATCTGGCCTCTGCGTCTCAGGACCATGTATAATGCACCTCATCATGCGCCTTGGATTACAATTATTCCAACCAAGTGTCATGTTTATAAAACAGATGACTTAGTTCTTCAGCTCCCATTAAGTTCAGCCAGTATTTGGTCAATAGTCATCTTTCAGTCTGCCTTCAAACCAGTCCATGACATCAAGGTTTCTGGCCTTTCTTCAACTCTCGAAAACAACAATTATAATCGCACTCTCACCTTCAACCCCATGCTTTCAAGGTGAGCTGTGACCACTTTCCAATTCTGCTGGAAAATCCATTTAGACACACAAATCATGAGAAATAATATAAACAGAGTGAATCAGGCCCTTTAAACCCACGTCTGCTCCACACACCTCAACTACATCTCATCCCATCATCATATCCCGCCAGTTATTTGGCCCCGATATTCTTACCTGGCTTCCTCTTAAAATGTATTCATCCAACGCGTCACAACCATCCTTTGAATTGGGGAATTTCACATTCTCACCAATTGAAAAACACACTTGTAAAATGGCAAACAACACTTAAAATTGAGATTCACCACCCAAAGATTCCCTTGCCCCCATCTCACTCCCAACAACCCCACCATCCCCCAACATGGTCCATGAAGAGTTAGATGTTGGCAATTCAAACAAACTGGAATGAATGACTTCAATCAGACCATTGAGGTTGGCCCATTGGAGTATGAGCTCCCTGATTAAGGATGTCGGGCAGTTCCCCTCCTTTTAGAGGGCTGTCCTATTTGAATTGTCTCTAAGTTGATTGTTTATTTGGTTGGACACAAAAAGATGTCCCTGATTAAGGATCCAATTGATGAGCCAGTGAGTCTTTGCCTTGTATTTAACCGGGAGTGTCAGTTCCTCTGACACCCCAAGGTGGACTGCTGACTGATAACACTCTGTGTACTGCTGTTAGAGTTGTAAATAAAGGGATCTTGGCAAAGTGACTTGGCAAAGTGACTTTGGCCTCCTCACACAAACGATAGGATACAATTCTTAACATGTGTAATCTCCGAGACACAGGAAATATAACACTACCGACACTGGCAAGCTACAAATCCAAGACATGTTGACGCCTCTTTAAAAGGGGCATTTTCAGAAAACAACACTTAATTAGCACATAGGTGCAATGAAAAGCCAGTCACAAGGGTATGGAGCCCAAAAACCGCACAACTTCATTAGCAACCTCATGACGGATACTTGCTATAGACAACAAATGCGATAGTCCAAGTTATTTGGAGCAACAAGTGTCTGCTAACCTGTTGGAGCCGATTGTCTTCAAGCTCCTGCTCTCATACTCCCAATGCTTTTTTAAACTGGATGTAGAACTCCCTTTGTAAGGCGATTACCGCTACCATCCATGGTCCCGATTGTCGTACCTGCTTCCCCACTCCCGCCGGTTCGTAACTGTTAAAATTTCGAGCTTGAAACGCAAACAAAAAGCCAGGGTCTTTCACCAGCTGGTTGAAATCAAACAGCCAGGGATCTTCTGATTTTAACCAGGGGAAAAAGAAAGAGAGCGAGAAGCTGTCACAAAAACCCAACATGCTGGAAAATCTCAGCAGGTCTGACAGCATCTGTGGAGAGAGAATAGAGCCCACGTTTCGGGTCAGGGTGATCCTTTGTCAGAGCAAAGAGAATCAACGTGGGGGTGGAATTAGACAAAGGGAGTGTAAATAAGGATACAGAAGGCTGAGAAAAAAGTGTTGAGAGTATTCATTAAAGCGATCAGAATGCAAGAATGGCAGAACAGAGGTATAGATTGTTAAAAGGACTGCTTGAGAAAATGTGGCAGTTGCATTGAAGATGCAGGGGGTGGGGTGGGCAGCTTGAGGAAAGGGGGAGGGCAAAAATGGAGAAGTGGAAAAATAGAAGTGAAAAAGAATTAAAAAGGTGCACAGTTCTCCTTTCTTTCCATACCTTTAGGAAAAGGGGGTGGCGGGGAGAAAAATCGCTGTGATGTAGGGTGTCTATGAGGAGCCTGGGAGATTAAGATAGATAGACCCTGTCTACTCAATTTTGGACAGCAATGGGAAGTGGTGCCAAAATGAATTTCAATTGTATAAATTTTCAAAACAATCCAAAGAAAAATTGATAAAATATTGAACATCCAAGCTAGGCTTCAAGAACAGCATCTTAATTCTGAAATCTGAAGCCATGACTCAGTGCGGGGGCAGCATGGTGGTACAGCCAAACTCACCGCCACCGGGGGGGGCTTACACCCTCTGGAGTCAGTGCACGTGTGGGCTGTGATCACATCCCCACACACTTCGAGCTCTTCTTTCCCACAAAAAACTTGCCAAAGATTTGAAGCTATTGGCAGCTTTACTAAGAACCTTATGACCTGGCAGCCTCGAGCCGCTGGGACCTGTTGTGCTTAACCGCACCACGCTGTGTGAAAGCACATTGAGCACTCTGCTCATTCCAGCAAATAGAGATCCATTTTCCATTCTTGTCCCTCAAATTTGCTAGCTTCTCTCCCTTTTCCTGAAGGCACGCCACTCATTTTGAAGTGCACGGGTGGCACAGTGGCACTGCTGCCTCACAGCGCCAGGGGCCTGGGTTTGATTCCTGACTTGGGTCACCGTTTGTGCAGGGTTTGCACGTTCTCCCCGTGTCTGCAAGAGTTTGCTCTCACAGTCCGAGAGACGTGCTGGTTAGGTGCGTTGGCCGTGCTTATGTGTACCCAAGTAGGTGCCCGAGTGTGGCGACCAGGGATTTTAACACTGCAATGAAGTTATTGTAAATGTAAGCCTAAATTGTGATAGGAATAAATAAACTTTAAACTTCCATGGACACTGGCCTTCTCTGGAGGCACATGCAATGAGCTGGCAGCCTATTCAATTATGAAGAGCCAAACATTGTGATTTATATGCATTCGCTCCATAGATTTTCATGCTTGATTTACAATGACGGAAATCATAGCTCCAGAGATGCACGAGGAAAGAGGTGAAAAATTGTAGCCAAGTTAGCTCATCAAATGCAAATCCTGTGCATTATTCTCTACCAATACGCGACTAATGGGTGGCACAGTGATTAGCACTGCTGTGTCACAGCACCCATGACCTGAGTTCAATGTCTGTGTGGAATTTGCACATTCTCCCTATGTCTGCGTGGGTTTTCCCCCACATGCTCCAGTTTCTTCCCACAGTCCAAAAGGCATGCTGGTTAAGTGTATTGGCCACGCTAATTTCTCCCACGCGTACCTGAACAGGGGCCGGAGTGTGACGACTGGAGGATTGACACAGCAACTTCACTGCAGTGTTAATGTAAAACTTGTGACACCAATAAATAAACTTTAAACTTTAGTGCTTTTGAGAACGAGATAGTCAACATCTTTTCCCAAAGCTAGGGGAGTCTAAAACTAGAGGGCATAGGTTTAAGGTGAGAGGAGAGAGATACAAAAGGATACAGAGGGACAATTTTTTTCCCCCACACAGAGGATGGTGAGTGTCTGGAACAAGCTGCCAGAGGTAGTAGTAGAGGCAGGTACAATTTTGTCTTTTAAAAAGCATTTAGACAGTTACATGGGTAAGATGGGTACTGAGGGATAGGGCCAAACAGTACTGTGTGCAGTTTTGGGCGCCGCACCTGCGCAAAGATATTTTGGCCTTGGAGGGAGTGCAGAGGAGGTTTACTAGGCTGATACCAGAGTTGAGGGGGTTGAGCTATGAGGAGAGGCTGAATAAACTGGGCTTGTACTCGTTAGAGTTTAGAAGAATGAGAGGAGATCTCATTGAGACGTATAAGATGATGAATGGGATGGATAGGATAGAGGTGGAGAGACTCTTCCCACTCAAAAAAGACAGTAGGACTAGGGGGCACAGCCTCAAGATAAAAGGGGGGGCGGTTTAGAACGGAGTTGAGGAGGAACTTCTTCACTCAAAGGGTGGTGAATCTCTGGAATTCTCTGCCCGTTGAAGTGGTGGAGGCTGCCTCGCTAAATATTTTTAAGACGCGGGTTGATGGGTTTTTGATAAGAGAGGGGATTAAGGGTTATGGGGAGAAAGCGGGAAAGTGGAACTGAGCAGTGACAGATCAGCCATGATCTTATTGAATGGCAGGGCAGGCTCGAAGGGCTAGATGGCCTACTCCTGCTCCTATTTCTTATGTTCTTATGTTCAATTAGGACTAGCTTAACAGTTTAAAAAAAAAGGGTGGCATAGACAAGTTGGGCCGAATTTACGGTGCTGAAACCTTTATGACTACGTGAAAATAGATTTGTATTTTGTTGAATGGGTCCACAGAGCTACACATCTGATAGAAGTTGTATCTGTGCTGCCATCTCTTACTTGCCACCCCCACATGTTTAAAAACTGTTTCAAACATCTTCTCATGGAACTCACACAGAAGTGAGCGCCGAGAGTGAGCTCAGAATCTCACTTGCAGTCGCCTCACGCAGTTTAAGTGAAGATGGTCACAAGTGAGGGCTAGAGCTTGGATACCAACAGCAACAGGAGAAACTTCTTCTCTCAGATGGTAGTGAATCTGTGGAATTATTTACTGCAGAGATTGGGTGGTTATGTATGTTCAAGGCTGGAATAGGTTTTTAAATCATTGAGGGTTATGGGGATAAGGCGGGCAAGTAGAGTTGAAGACGATCACATCAAATCAGTTGTGATCATGTTGAATGGTGAGGCAAAAAAAAAATCAATCAGCTGAATGGCCCACTTCTTCCCTTACATCTTATATTTGTAAGAGGATTAAAAATATAGTCACTGCGGCGATACGTGACACATTATAGCACAAGCTACCCACGATGCCATTCTTCAACTGCAATACAAATAAACCAACTATAGCCCTCTTGTAGGTATGGCAAAGTGACTCAATGCATGACCTCTTGGTGGCCAGAACCAGAAAATAGCCGAAAAGGAGGCTGAATAACATGGAAGAGTGAAAATCCCCAGGAAAGTTCACTACACACTTAACTTGGTTGAGCAAATCAGGTGGCATGTTACATGTATGCTCATCAATTTGAGTCCATTAATGCACATGTGGCAAAGCACACAACGAGTAATCAAAATAACACTCCAGTAGATATACTGACCCATCCAAACTCTACCTTCTCAACATATTCAGCTCAAGTTCGCCGCATCCTCACTGGTACTGGGATGTGATCCACAGTGTTTGGTGCAGGGCTGCAACAGGTGGTTCTCCTGAATACGAGAACCCTCAAGAGCTACAGCGCGGGGCAATGTTACAAGTGAGATCGGGAGCACGACAACACTTCACACACAAGATCCAAGGGCAGCTAGTGAAAAGCAGGCTGGGAATGTAGTGGAGAACTGCTGTGTAAATCCTACTGAAAGGCTGTTTTTCCTTGTGCATGTCCTCTCATCCTTATCTGTTATTTGATGTACAACTTACAACATAGAACTGTACAGCACAGGAACAGGCCATCTGCCCACAATGCTGTGCCGAACATGATGCCAAATTGAACTAACCTTCAGTTACAGCTTTAAAAGGTCTTTGAGAAAGTCGACCAGATCATCAGGTTGTCCCTGTGAAATGGTTTGTGTATCCTCACTCTACTTGGGCCTAGGCTCCCTTACCAAAGTTCTCTTCTCAATTTTTCTATTACAGCATCCACCAGTACAGCAACACTTCAATTCCCAAATTGTGTATTTCTCAATCTTCATTAAGACATGTAATTTTCCTCGATCACTTGAACAAGTCAGCGGGGAATTTTCCTGGAGCATTATTCCCCCCACTAATTAGTCCTTGTTTTTTTTTCCCCCCACCTCTCTCAGATGGATTACATGAACGAGTGGTGCGGGTCGGGAGAGGATAAGACCACTCCAGTCAGGAAAACACACCGGATGGATCAGCTGGCCTTTTCCAGCCCATCAATTTCAAGTGGTCATACCACACAATTCTATCCATTGTATTAATGAACTTGGACATTTATACTGATTAACTGCTTTATTAGCTGCTTGGGAAGCATTAAAGGATTATAATCAGTTGCGTCACATTTAGCTACTTCCATCTCATGCCACAAAACAAATTGCATTTCCAGTTCACACAGCTACAGTTTAGAGAGGGGCTCAAACATGATAAATGGACATTTCACCAATTTTATTAAAAAGCACACACAAGGAAACTATGGCCTATAATTTGGGAAGACACTTATTTATTATTGCCACAAGTAAGCTTGCATTAATACTGCAGTGAAGTCACTGAAAATCCTCTCATCGCCACACTTTTTTTTGGGTACATAGAGAGAATTTAGCATGGCCAATGCACCTAACCAGCACATCTCAGACTGTGGGAGGAAAGCGGAGCACCCGGAGGAAACCCACGGGGAGAACATGCAGTGACCCAAGCCTGGAATCGAACCTGGGTCTCTGGCACTAAGAGACAGTGATGCTAACTACTGTGCCACCGTGCTACCCCAGTGACGCATGGGGTGGGTGTGATGGAGTATTGGTGAAGTGTCATCTATCATTACATTATCAAATTCCTACAAATGTGTGGAAACTCTTAGAAAAATGGAACATTTGTGCATACAATCTGGTAATAATCCTGTTGAACAATTCACAATTGGAATTCTAAATAGCTCAGAGCAGTGGGATAGAACCTTCCCCCGACAACACCTCCACCCCAAACCCACAACTCCACCCCCGCTTTAAGGGTCCAATGTGAAATGACTGGCATTAGCTAAACCCATCTACAGAAGATGGTGTAAAGTAATCCAACCTCCAAAAGAATGCATTAAAACGAATTACTGAGGATGTAGAAATCTGAAACCAAAAGAGAAAATGCTGGAAAATCTCAGCAGGTCTGGCAGCATCTGTAAGGAGAGAAAAGAACTGATGTTGCGAGTCTACATGACCTTTTGCGCTTTGACACAAGGTCATCTGGACTCGAAACGTCAGCTCATTTTTTCTCGTTACAGATGTTGCCAGACCTGCTGAGATTTTCCAGCATTTTCTCCAGATGGATGCAGCAGAAACAGATGTTCGAGATATTGGACTCCATTCCCTCAATTTTAAAAGACCGTCAGGCCCTGGGTGTGGGCCCCAAAGCTAGCAGCCTGTCAAATGACAGGAAACCAAGATGGCAGCAGATGCAGTCTGAAACCCATTGCACAAGCAACACGTGTACCCCAGTTGCCTTTTATTAAGCGTGGGGATATGAAGGAGAGATGAAACCGGACAGCAGAGAATAAAGAGCAGTGAGGTCCTTCACTATCACCGAATTGAGGAAACATTTCTTTTAGAATGGAAGTTGATAGGTACCAGCAAATTAAGCCACTGGTACCTGTAGCATACACGTTTAAAAATCAGAGGTTGCATCATTCTCCACTCAACAATGTTGCTAAGCAAGTGGCTCTCAAATTTTTTAGAAGAAATGCTGTTTAAAGTTCACATGATAACCGCCTTGGTGAATGCCACCCCCGACCCAGCCTGGCGCTGCTCTTGCACTGTACATGTCGATCTGCTGTGGGAGCTATTTGAACATGCATACACCCCAAACGAACCTACTACTCTCCTTATCATTACACTGACAACGGATACCAACCATCCTGGACGATTTTCCAAAACCCAGGAATGTCAACAATCAACCGTCACACCTCTCCAGCTGCTGTGCAGGGATCAGTAACTGAGCTCAGGGTAGGTTAGGCATTAAGGTTAGGCCTTCCCAGCCTGTTGGGCCGGTACCACATTCTATCTTAGTAAGAAGTCTCAACACCAGTCAGATAGGTTTATGTGGAATCATGAGCTTTTGGAGCGCTGTTCCTTTCCAGGTGACTCACCCGATGAAGGAGCAGCGCTCTGAAAGCTCGTGATTCCAAATAAATCCGTCGGACTGGTGTTGAGAGACTTCTTACTGTGCCCGCCCCAGTCCAACGCTAGCATCTCCATCTCATCCTACCTTGACCTTATCCTCAAATGAAACAAGCTTAAGGGGTAACAAACTTACAACAAAATTGAGAAGCTACAAGCGGTTGCGAACCTGTGGAATTCGCTACCCCAAAGGGGCGGTGGATGCTGGAACAGTGAGTAAATTTGAGGAGTTAGACAGATTTTTAGTTGGTAATGGGTTGAAAGGTTATGGGGAGAAGGCAAGAAAATGGGGGTGAGGGGCATATCAGCCACAATCGAATGGCAGAGCAGACTCGAAGGGGCGAATGGCCTAATTCTGCTCCTATACCCTATGAACTTGTGAACTAAGTGATCAGAAGCAGCCCATTTTTTTTTTAAACTGATTAGAGTTAAATTTCTACACACAGTTGTGCAGCGCACATGTAAATCACTGGGAGGCTCGATAGTTGAAGGTCACAAAAGGCACTGGCTTCTCAGAACAATAAGCTTCCATTCGTGCCAGGCAGCTGCATCAGCAGCTAATAATAAATCCACCATCTTCATCCATCAGAGCTCGCAAGGAATGCAGCCTCTTCTGGCTATGCAAATCAAACACCCTGGTTAAACATTAAAGGGCAACACAATAGGCTCTGGGAGGTGCACAACAACTCAAACCTCCCCGTCAAGCGCAAGCTTAAATACGGTCGGCACCGAGTACGGGTGCTTGCGTATCATGGTATCTGCTGCAGGAGAAATGAGATGCACCACATAACTGCAATTTTGTACAGGTGAACTTGTTTGTGGATTACATGCAGTTTAAAGCTCTCACCCACAAGGTCTGTTCAACAGCAATTTGCACTTATATCACATAGAAAAAAAACATGCGCCCAGGTGCTTCACAGAAGACCCCCCAAGCCCATTCTGAGCCAGTAAACCAGGTTAAATCTCCATTGGAATGTTTTTACTATAAGTTTTACCTTGAGCTTCCAGCCTTTTACTAGTGTAATTCTCCACTTCCTGCTCTCTCCCAATAAAGCTCAAGAAACTGCAGGCCAGCAAGGTGGCACAATGGTTAGCACTGCTGCCTCTCAGTGCCAAGGACCTGGATTTGATTCCCAGCTTGGATCACTGTCTGTGTGGGGTTTGCACATTCTCCCCATGTCCCCAGGCGCTCCAGTTTCCTCCCACAGTCCACAGATGTGCAGGTTAGGTGGACTGGCCATGCTAAACTGCCCCTTAAGTGTCAGGGGAACTAAATAGGGTAAATACATGGGATTATGGGGATAAGGCCTGGGTGGGATTGTGGTTGGTGCAGACTCAATGGGCTGAATGGCCTCCTTCCGTACCGTAGAGAGCAGCTCATCTTTGATCAGACACTTTACAACTTTCCAGACTCAACATTCATTTCAGCAATTATCAGAAACATCATTCCCTTTCCTTCAAAAGGATAGGAGCTGGTAAATGCTCTGCTGTTCTAACACAGTGGTTAGTACTATTGCCGGGTTAGTTAGAGTGCCAGAAACCTGGGTTCAATTTCTGGATTGGGTCACTATTTGTGCGATGTCTGCATTAACTTCATTGCGGTGTTAATGCAAACCTACTTGCACGGCGGCACGGTAGCACAGCGGTTAGCACTGCTGCTTCACAGCTCCAGGGTCCTGGGTTCGATTCCCGGCTCGGGTCACTGTCTGTGCGGAGTTTGCACATTCTCCTCGTGTCTGCGTGGGTTTCCTCCAGGTACTCCGGTTTCCTCCCACAGTCCAAAGATGTGTAGATTAGGTTGATTGACCATGCTAAGAAATTGTCCCTTAGTATCCAGGGATGTGTAGGTTAGAGGGGTTAGTGGGTATAATATGTAGGGATACGGGGGGGTAGGGCCTGGGTGGGATTGTGTTCGGTGCAGACTCGATGGGCTGAAGGGCCTCTTTCTGCACTGTGAGGTTCTATGATTCTACTTGTGACACTAATAAATAAAACTTAACAGCATCAGATTTAATAACAATTGTCTTTTTGCTCCTCTCAGCCTCCTCTTCTCCTTGGGGGGAGAGGGAGAGAGAGAGAGCTGACTGGTGGTAATTTAATTTAACCTGAGAGTCATCACACTTCAGGCAAGTGGTGAAGACAGGGCCTTCATGAGTAACCTCAGCTGGTAGAATTGAACCTATGCTGTTGGCATCACCCCACATCACGAACCAGCCATCCAACCAATTGAGCTAACCAACCCCTCCTCATCAACAATCACAAAAGAATTGAAGTTAAAACGCAAAATTTCATATTATAAACTGCTGCTAAACCAGGATCTGACTAATTTTGGAAAGGAATAGTCCCTTGAAGAGGGAATATTAAAATGAGCAGGAAGCAAGGAGGAGAATAGAATTAAGCAGTTGATTGCTGCAGAATAGAAATCTGCAATGCTACAATGATCAAAAGGCAAAATCCATTTATTACATGGAATACAGGATTTGTGGCTTATTATTTTAAGGATACTGTTCCATAATAACACCTATTTTTTCCCCAAGCCAAAACTATGAGTTCTGGAATTTACCAATGGTGATGATCAGGTGATCAAGAGGAACATAATCAGACTGGAATCAAGTGACTAAAGGACCACTGATGAGTCAGAAAATAAAGGTAGGGATCTTCGCCTGATCTTTATACAACGACCTATTTCAGAGTCTATTCAGGCAAGCAAGCAAATAACATTTGGGTGGGTTAGGATTGTGACGGGCAGGGGAGGGGAGCAAAAGAAAGTAACAATAAAATTCAAATTCAAGTCCGAACATGTCATTATCAATTCCCCGGAATGAGGAGAGCATGTGATGGGCTTCAGAGCCATTTCCGAGCTCACTAGAGTGGTTTAGATCATAGCCACTTCGACAGGGTCCATTTACAGAAACGACAACTGTATCGCCCCATTTAGCTTTGCTTGATGGAGCAAGACAGCCACATTCTCGAGCCCGGGGACACTGACTTTACACGCAACTGACAGCACCAGTCTAAGAATAAAATGCGAGCCCGCGTGTTCCTGTCAAGTCAACACTTTCCAAAGATAACAGTCCCTTGGAGCCATGCCCAGTGTAACCAAGCTGCCCGATAAGGTTGCTAAAATTAAACTGCGGACGGACATGTTAAAAGCTGCAAGCGAGCCTCTTTGGTCGTAGTCCCAGAAACTGATGGGGAACGATTCCCCCCACCCCCCCACCAAAATAAACCAACAACTTGAAGTTATGTTAGCACCACTAATATAGGAAAATATCCCAAGCCTGTTCGCTGGACTTCAATCAGTGCTGCAGCAGGTGACAAAGAAATACGCTTTGAGGAGGAAATTAGGTCCCAAAAAAGTTGAAAGCATGGCTGAAAGCATGAGAAGGAACAACAAAACCAATGACCCATCTGGGTTCTGAGTGCAGCCCGGGAGACATTTTATTGACAGTTGCCCACACGCAGGGTTGCCACATTCCACTGGTTTCCTTTACATAGCTTCCTTCCTATCATTATGACTTCAGTAATACACATGTAATGCAGGGATAAGTGAAATGGGGTGCACGCTGATTGCTCACAACACTGAGCGAGAGAGCCGTCTCAGCCTGCTTCCCAATGTAAATATTTTTACCCTTTGACGATAGTTCTAGTGACATACAAGTAATTAAGCATTCCTTACAACTCATTAGGAAATATTCGGAGTGTATCTAATTTTATTCATGGGATCATAGTCGAACAAACGCAATTTCAATCTGGCAACCCAAAGGAGGGCCTCTCGTGCAGCCCACGCTGCCCGAGAGGCTAAAACCGGAGGAAAGTAGTGCTTGGGGAGGGCATCGCGGGAGTATATAGGGAAGAAGCTTTAGAGACAGTGGCCAGAACTCCCTCACCCCACAGAATTGGAGTAGGCAAAGGTCCGACAACGGAAACTTCCGTTGACCTCCGGCAGGAATTTCCAGTCTCGCCAGAGCAAGGCCGTAAAATCCCGCGACAAGCAAGGATTGGAATGCCTCAGCGCAAATTTGAAAACACAGGTATTGCTGCCAGTATAGATCAGTGACCGGATGAATGGAACCTGTGCAAGTCCCCCGTAATGTGGGTGCACACAGCAGAGTTTGAATGAATGCAAATTTACAGAGGATGCAAATTGAGGAGGCAGTCTGGAGAGCACTAGATTAACTGAGGCTAGAGGTAGCAGTGACATTGCAATGATTGTTTTAGCATGAACAGAGGGAAAGATGTGAGGGACAGAGTTTGGTGGCCTTCCAGACGTTAAATCGGATCTGAAGTTCAACTTCCCAGTTCCAGAAATAAAGCTTCCTTGAAGGTAGAGTTCCTCATTCACTCCCTGAATGATCAACTACAACCCCAAAATAGGATGACCAAATTGGAAATCAATTCGAAGCAGAATCTGCTGGAGTCAATCTGATAGCACCTGCAGAGAGGGGAGTTGTTAACTCTTTAGATCAATGACCCTTCATCAAGGCAACATTTCTCTCCGCATAAGCTGAGCAACCTGAGTGTTTTCAGCATTTTCTGTTTGCCTCACTGAAATGATTTAATAGGTTGCAGGTAAAAACGTCAGTGTGGTGGGGGGTGGCAGGGGAGAAGAATAGAACTTTTCCTCCAGTTTCTCCTCTCAGTTGGGAGGGGGGCAGTTAATAAATCTGAGTTGTCACGTCGCTGTAGTGATGCACGTGAATAACCACTCACGTTGCTGTAGTGTAGTGGCACTGTCACAAGATTAATAGTCTGGAGGTCCAGGGTAATGCTCTGGAGATCCGGGTTCGAATCCCACCACGGCAGACAGTGAAATTTGAGTTCAATAAAAATCTGGAATGAAAAGTCCAATGATGACCACATTATCGATTATCGTAAAAATCCACATGGGTCACTAATGTCATTTAGAGAAGGAAATCTGTTGTCTGGTTTACTATGTGACTCCAGAGCCACAACAATGTAACTGACCCTTAAAATGCTCCGAGGGATGGGCAATAAATTCTGGCCCTGCCAGCAACACCCATATCCCATAAACAAACTAAAAAAAAACAAACAAATTTTGTTTCAACAAACACCGAAATCTTTCATCAAAAAAAAAGAGCCAAATATAAAAAAATGATTATAATGTGTTCACCCATCATGAGGGCATCAAATATTCAACTAACAAGATGTAATCCATTTCGGTAGGAATAACAGATGTGTTGGGTATAGGGCTAACGGGAGGACTTTGAATAGAGTGGAGGAGCAGAGGGATCTAGGTGTATGTGTACATAGATCCCTGAAAGTTGGGAATCAAGTAGATAAGGTTGTTAAGAAGGCGTACGGTGTCTTGGCGTTTATTGGTAGGGGGATTGAATTTAGGAGCCGCAGCGTCATGTTGCAACTGTACACAACTCTGGTGTGGCCGCACTTGGAGTACTGTGTGCAGTTCTGGTCCCCACATTACAGGAAGGATGTGGAGGCTTTGGAGAGGGTGCAGAGGAGGTTTACCAGGATGTTGCCTGGTATGCAGGGGAGGTCCTATGAGGAGAGACTGAGGGATTTGGGGTTGTTTTCACTGGAAAGAAGGCGGCTAAGAGGGGATCTTATAGAAACATATAAGATGATTAGAGGTTTAGATAGGGTGGATGGTGATAGCCTGTTTCCTCGGATGGAGAAAGCTAGCACGAGGGGGCATGGCTTTAAATTAAGGGGGGGTAGTTATAGGACGGATGTCAGGGGCAGGTTCTTTACCCAGAGGGTGGTGAGGGACTGGAATGCCCTGCCTGCTGCAGTTGTAAATGCGCCTAGTTTGGGGGCGTTTAAGAGATTGGTGGATAGGTTTATGGACGAAAAGGGATTGGTTTAGATTAGTGGGTCAATGTTTTTTTTTTAAAAAATAAGACTGGTCGGCGCAACATTGTGGGCCGAAGGGCCTGTTCCGCGCTGTAATGTTCTATGTAACATTGAAGCAGGTTAGTCATGTCCCAATTGAATGGCCTACCCGCGTTCTTTTGATCTCATGCAAGACCGGAGAATATTGGTTAAGATCAGGAACTCATGCTCCTGTCTTCCTGTTCCATGATGGTTCCAGCACAGGGTTCCATTCATACTGCAGCCTCATAGCACCTGGCTTCGACTCCTGGCTTGGGTCACCGTCTGTGCGGAGTCTGCATCTTTTCACATCTGCGTGGGTTTCCTCCCATAGTCTGAAAGACGTGCTGGTTAGGTGCATTGGCCGTGCTAAATTTTTCCTCAGTGTACCCGAACAGGCGCTGGAGTGTGGTGACTAGCGAGTTTTCACGGTGACTTCACTGCAGTGTTAACATAAGCCTACTTGTGACTCTATTAAATAAGCTTTTAATTATATGACTCTTAAATGAAGTGGTTTAAAAAATGATAAAAAGAAAGCCATCTGCAAACGCAATGACCACAAAATAACAGTGAGATTTCAGACCAGTGATTTCTGTAAAAGAAGAGAAGTGAGGGAACAGTATAATGAAATTAAAGTTCAGTTCCTAAGTACTCTCATGCAATGCAGTGTAGATTTTCGATACTTCATTTGAGCCTGAATAATTGCCAAGAAAACAGATTTATAGACAAACATTACTTTGTCACTTTAGGCAGTCGCCTTTTTTTTAAAAAGAGCTTCACTGGCTGCTTTTAATCATACGGTGATATCACAGCCAAGAATCAAGGAACCAGTTACTTTGGAAAGAAGTTTGAACATATCACCTTCTTTCATTACATTATTTATTTAACCACCCCCATTTGCCATTGCAATGATCATTATTCATGGGGCAGAGTGCAGGAGGAGAGTTACAAGATGCAGATCTCTGCTGTCTAACTGTCATCATAAAGAATTCCTCCCCAAGACCACCACACATGTTGTAGACCACAGAGAAAATGCAGACTTGGTGTTCATATAGGACCCACTGTTACACTGAGGGCAACAGCATAATGGGTAACCAAAGGGGGGGTAAAAATGGGACTTGAGGGTAAAATTGTACATTTGTATCCGTTGTAAATTCCACTCCCCCCACTATTCTTCAACATGTACAACACAGTGGCACAAGATCTCAACTGCAACCCAGGTCAGGGCACAACTTTGATCAAGAATAATAGTTTAAAACAAGGAGGCTTACATTAATACTGCAATGAAGTCATTGTGAAAATCATCTAGTTGCCACACTCCGGCGCCTGTTCGGGTACACAGTGAAAATTTAGCATGGCCAATGCACTAACCAGAGTGTGGGAGGAAATCGGAGCACTAGGAGGAAGTCCATGCAGACACGGAGAGAATGTGGAGACTCCGCACACAGTCACCCAAGCCAGAAATCGAACCCGGACCCCTGGTGCCATGAGGCAACAGTGCTAACCATTCTGCCACGATAATTAATCTCAATGCAAGATTCCGGCGATTGCTGCATGTTAAAAATTGGGATAAAAATGAATTAGAAAGAAGAAAAAAAGTCCAATGTAATAGAAACAAGAAAAAAAGGGAAGAAAGACTCTAACAGCATCTACAAAACATGAGAATGCCTGCCTGTCAAAACTGTGTCTAAGAGCTGTCCATGTATTCAAAAACATTGTTCTACGGGGGAGCGGGTTTGCAATGCAATTTCTGGCAATATAAAAAAAGAACACTCAACAGGTTTAATCTATTTGTAGAGGTTTTTGTCTTCTGATGTTTACCTGAAAAACTTTGGCTGCTCGAGGAGTAGGACGGCAAGAGTGGTATGGGGAATAAGCGCGCTGCTTGCTCTTACAAATGATCAGCTATAAAGTTGAAATTCTATTCACACGGAACAACATGTGCCCTGCGTTGCTGCTGCAGCGAGTACAGTATTAGAACAGGAGCATACACAGCCCAACAAACTCTGTACAGTATTTGCATTCGCAGATCATTTTCAGTCCTTGTATCAACAGGAGTTTGGCAGTGAAATTCATAGCGTGGTCTGCACCCTGCTTTTTCCTTCACGTGTGCACTTCCCACTGCCTCGGAAGAGCAGCCAGCATAATCAAGGACCCCACGCACTCCGGACGTTCTCTCTTCCAACTTTTCTCATCAGGAAAAAAAACATGGAGGGCGGAATTTTCCTATCCCATCCATGTCCAGGAATCGTAGCTGGCGGATTGTGCATGTGCGTGTGCGCGTTTGGAGGGGGGGGGGGGGAGGAGGAGGAGGGAATGGCCCGTGCAAACATCTGTTGACCTCAGGCAGGATTTTCCAATCTTGGGATGCACGCGGCTGGAAATTCTTACCCACAGCCTGAGGGCACGTACAAAAATCGATTCAAGAACAGCTTCTTGCCTGTTGTCATCAGACACTTGAATGGACCTACCATATATTAAGCTCATTTTTCTCTGCACCCTAGCTATGACTAACACTATATTCTGCACCCTCTCTTGTCCTTTTCCCCTATGTACTCGGCAAACAGCATGTTTTGTCCGTATAGCACACAAGAAACAATACTTTTCATTGTATCCCAATACACACGACAATAATAAAATCAGTAAAAAGTCTCACAACACCAGGTTAAAGTCCAACAGATTTATTTGGTAGCACAAGCTTTCGGAACACTGCCCCCTCATCAGGCAACGAAGGTGCTGTGCGCCAAAAGCTCGTACTACCAAATAAACCTGTTGGACTTTAACCTGGCGTTGAGAGACTTCTTACTGTGCCTACGCCAGTCCAGCGCCAGCATCTCAACATCAATAATAAGGCAAATCATGGGAGGTTTCTAAATTCCTATGAAATAGCTGCAACCACAAAATCGTGAGCAAAGATACCAAATACTGTGCTCCATTCGCTACAAAGATAAACGCAATAAGATTTGCAAACTGCAGACAAGTGCCAGGTAACCACACCTTCAAGAATATCTTCCACCAGTGTTAGCAACTCTATCTGAAGGAGCCACAAATAGCTTGACAAGGTGGAAAGGTTTATTTAGGTGACATGAACAGAGTGGGGAGGGACACTAAGACATTGCTGGAGGGGATGTTGAAAAAGTCTCTTCAAAAAAGTTCATTACCAACAGCCTAAGAAAAACTTTTAAAAGTTTTTCGATAAGCCTTGGGAAGTGCAAACTTTGTTAGACGTCAGAGTTTAGCGCACAATATAGGTCTTGCTTCTTTCTGAGCTGGTTATCTTTGGGTTCGGCTGGGTCACATTTTGACGTGACTCCCACTCTCAGTCCTGCGGCGGTACAAAAGCTGTTCCCGCTTTTCCCACAGTCCGCTTGTGACTCTGCTGGTGAGGCCTTTTCACATTCAGCTTTAGAACTTTGCAGTCTCCATTTTACATGTAAATACTATCAAAGAGCTGTCAGTCAAAGATCAGCTGTGGAAAATAAAGAACTCAATCTCTTTTGAGACAGAAAATTGGGATTCGCGTTCTAATTTATTTCCAGAGCATATCAAGACCTTATAGATTATGAATTAGCCAATATTGAATAACTTTGCAAAATTTAAAACATGATCAAATAATTAAAATTACTAAATGTGTCATCTACTTCTACAGATTTAAAGTTAGTTTTCTTTCTCCCCGGGCCTCATTCTGAACTTGCTTCTAACTTTGATATTATTTCAAGTAATTTGAAGTTTGGCATATTTCAAAACTCATGTGCACATATTCATGGAATTTCCTACAGTGTACAAGAGGTTATTTAGCCCATTGAGTGTGCACTACGCGCTGACAGAGTATTTTACATAGGGTCCCTCCCCTTATCATAGAATTCCTAGGGTGCTGTAGGATGCCATTTGGCCCATTGAGTCTCCATTGACCACAATACCACCCAGGTCTATCCCCATAACCCTACATATTTACCCTGCTAGTCCCCAACGTGGGAGGGGCAATTTACCATAGCTCGTGTAGCTTTGGACGATGGGACGGAACCGGAGCACCTGGAGGAAACCCACACGGACAGAGAGACAGACAATCACCTGAGTTTGGAATTGAACACGGGTCCCTGGCACTGTAAGGCAACAATGCTAACCCCTGTGCTACCGTGCAGTGGAGCATGTATTTCAATATACATGCTCCGCGTGGCAAAATTTAAACATGTGCAATGCTCTGTGAGGCAATACTTACATCAAGTACTTGCACTGCGGTGCTCAGGAGCAAAGGTGCTATTTTGGCTACGCCACTTTAGCCGTGCAAGATCAAGTGAGCAGTCCAAAAGGAAAGGGCCATTTAAAAATTGGCTAACGGCTGCAAAGAAACATTATGCTTCAGGAGGAAGAGTTCAATTCATCAGGCAAAAGAACTGGGCTAACATGGACAGTAATTAAAACCCCCCCATAAGTCATAAGTGTTATGGTATATGACATTGCATTAATGCATTAGAAGATTGAAAAGGGATCAGAGGGGCAACTTTTTTTCAGAGGGTGGTCCGTATATGGAATAAGCTCCCAGAGGTGGTGGTAGAGGCGGGGTACAATTATAACATTTGAAAGATAGTGTGAAGCCAAAATGTTGACCAGAATGCCATTGCCCATAGTGAATGCGTGCGATAACGAAAATTACACATGTCTCGATGGATATGGTGACTCACAAATCCAGCCTTCTAAATCTAGTAGTGGACAGACACCTGATGAAGGAGCAACGCTCCAAAAGCTTGTGATTCCAAATAAACCTGTTGGACTTTAACCTGGTGTTGAGAGACTTCTTACTGTGACCATCCCAGTCCAATGCACATCATAAAATTTAGAAGACATCTGGACTGGTGAATTGATGGGGAAAGGTTTAGAGGGGATATGGACCAAGCACAGGCAAACGTGATTAGTTCAGTTTTGGAAACCTGGTTGGCGTGGACAAGTCGGGCTGAAGGGCCTGTTGTTTCCATGCTGTAGATCTCTATGACGCTCTAAGCCAAATCATTTTTACTCCCCTTGTTCAACAGAGGCTTTACAAAAAAAAGTGAATAACCAGAGGACCCCCTGTGATTCCCCTTCCGATGTGCCACATCAAGTGCAGAAACACAAAGCCTTCTGATTTTTGAACAGCAAACCCAGGCCCTCAAAACATTAAACAAAAAAGAAAAACACAGAAATAATTAGCAGGCTCAATATTTACCATTGGTGGTACCTACCTGACGAATTAACACTTCCTGCCTGGAGATGAAATATCATCGCCATAGAAATAAAGAACAACATAGATATTGTTTTAATTGCCCAAACCGTGGTATATCTGTGCCCTCGGCCTTGCGTGTTTTACTGTCAGTTAATACCAAGGCATGCAGTTACACTCCAACAAAGTAGGACACAGGAAGAATGACTGAAATATAAACTTCAATACAGGATGACAATTTAATCACAGAGTCAAAAAACCTGCCGCCCTCAACAGCTTTAATGGCAATAAAGGGAAAGTGCAAAGTTCACGGGTCAAGTTTTCAAAGGCTTTGAAAAATGTTATGCCGAGATTACTGCCGTAAGCCAACTCCCTGCTTTGTACTAGATTTGGAATTGGATGCCACCTGGGAGACTTACCATAAATTAACACTCAACTAAGCATTTACACAGCCTTAACCCTTTCCTTTCAGCATTGAGCTTGAATTGCCTTCAACATAATCATACAATCCTACAGTGCAGAAGGAGCCAGCCTATCGACTCCGCACTGACCACAATCCCATGATGTGGAGATGCCGGCGTTGGACTGTGAGACTTCTTACTGTGTTTATCGCCATCCCACCTGGGTCCCATCTCCATAAGCCCATGCATTTACCCTAGTTAGACTCCCTGACACTAAGGGACAATTTATCGTGGCCAATCCATCTAACTTGCACGTCCCCTTGGACTGTGGGAGGAAAATCGAACCACTTGGAGGAAACCCACACAGACACGGGGAGAACATGCAAACTCCACAGTGACCCAAGCTGGGAATCGAACCTGGGTCCTTGGCGCTGAGGCAACAGTGCTAACCACTGTGCTGCCCTTGAAATCTTAGAATGACGTGTCTTGTGCCATTAAATAAGCAGTTTTCTCATGGCACGCACCCACAAAAAAACAGAAAAATGCTGGAAAATCTCAGGAGCTATGACAGCATCTGTGGAGAAGGAGTAGAGCCAAAGTTTCAAGTCTAGATGACACTTCATCAGAGCTTTCTCATGGCGTCAGGCATAGCAAGTTGAAGAATATTGTTAGTCATTAATCTCCCTCTCAAATTAGGCAGTAAAATTGGACAGACCTTGGTCTGACCTTGCCAAGTTTCACCACTGGCATCTGATCTTCCACCGCCTCGACCCAAAACTCACGAATTCTCTCCCTAAACCTCTCCAAACTGCACTCTTCCTTTGAGGCAGTTTTGATTCTTTGTTTAGTCGCCTATCACACATTCTCTTAAAAATTGTTCGGTCTCAAACGTTTAATAATGCTTTGGTGCAGTAACTTAGCATGTTAAGGGCACGCTATGAACCCCAAACTGCTCAAAGTGAATCAGGGTTACAACATTGGCTACTTCGCTACGTGATCAGCAGGCTGCTCGAGCTCAGATTTCACAGGCCAACATCAGCCAAATTGGATTTTATACAGAAAACAAAAAGTAATCCTGACTGCACAACTATTAAAGAATGAAACTGTAGCTTCCTGGCCTATGACACGCAACCAAAAGGCCCAAAGGAAGTTATTCAACGATGAAAACATTATGGAGGCAATGGCATCTCAATCAATCACCTGTTCTACAGACATTGATGGTTCCTGTCACATGGAAAAGAAAAGGTTAATTTTCCCTCATCCCAGCTCATTCAAACATATCTCAAGCAACAACTGAACTGATATCTAAAATGGATATTTAAAATAAGGTTTTAAGCACAAACCCAGGGTCAAGTAGCAAAATTAAAAATTCTTGATGGCCCTTATCCCCTCCCCAACAGTTTACTACTCAATTAAAACCCAAAGATTCACTAAATTGCATATGCCCATAGAATATAGCATTAATAATACAGCAAATCATTTTACAATATATCACATCTATGAAGCTGATCCAATCTTTGAGTTATGCACAGCTTTACCAGATGTCCTATTTTTGTTGGAAGCTCCCGTAGATGGCTCTATTTGCTACCCCTGCTTATCTGCCTCTGTTCTGACGCTTTAAAATGACCTTCCTCATGAAGTAACCTTTTTCCCCTTCCATCTCCAATGAAGTGCTCAAACAGCCCTTTGTTGGAGAGAAACAAAAAATTGTCCCCAAGATCTTTCACCTGGGTTGGTCGCAGTAGCATGCTGGAGATGAATCTTTGATCTCTGGAGAGTGGAAAATCTACCCTGTAGACAACAATGGGTGGTAATGCTGCACATGCAAAAGTAATGGAATGATCCATCCCCAACACCTCCCAGATTGCCTGATAGTGTTGACTAAGCAGCAACGTACACACTTCTAGAGTTTATAACCCAGACTGAAATGTACACATGGATAACTTTGCGTGTTTCCATTGGTTTAATTCCTAAGCAAAACCAACCATATACCTGGCAATATTGGTAAACCAGATAGTGTTTTGCTTGAAAATAAAAATTGCACATTGTTTCAAAGTCACCCCTTCTGTTCACCCCATAGCTACCAGTGACTAAGCTTCTGAAATGCCTCTCTGTTGACAAAAGGATCAAAAGCCAAATCCTGCTTTGCTACGGACTGTGTGGAGACATCAAAATCTGGAGCCAACAAAGGCACTTTATACTGTTACTTGTGTAGGGAGGGTTGGGTGGAGGGGGGGTGCGGTGGGAAAGTGAAATCAGAAAGCAGCAATCATATTCAAAACCTACAGGCCGACAGACCCATACTTGGGACTGTTTGAAGAAATGATGTTTACACGTCTGCCGCTTTGCAAACAGGGCATGGCAAAATAAGACATTAGTAAACTGGTAGAGGAAGGAAAGTGACGGTTACACCAGCCATGATGGATGCTAGTAAAAGCCCAGCATAAACAACCAACCTCACAAATCAAAGCAGAATGAGTCCTCAGTTCTGAAAGTAAAAAGGGGGGCTGGGGTGAAGACAGACTTGCCTTTATTTAGCACCTCGGCACATCCCAAAGAATTTAACAGCCAATGAAGTACTACTGAAGTGTAGTCACCGTTGTCACATAGGAAACTGTATGAATATGTCTGCTTGGTGTGTGATCAGTACAAGCGTAGGTGAAAGCAGCGTTAGTTTTCATTATGCTAATGTAGTCCACATGTGCCTTGGTGACAGCAGATTGAATGATAACCTTTCAATGCACTCTGCCCACAGTGGCTTTTTTGAACTCCGATTGGGTGGGTTGTGAATTTTGACAGTTAAGTTGAACACCATTACAACGCCCCATCCTGGAGAGCAGGGAACAGGGGCTAAAGAGGAAAAAAAACACAGCAGGGCTAGTTATGACAAGTTATTTGCTTTCATGACAGATACATTTGCTTTACAGACTGAAGATAGCTGGTAAATAAATTTAAGTCCATGACAGTGAGAGTGAGAAATCGGGCTCCGCTGGAAAGAATGAGCTAGAAGACAAATGGCATTATCTCCTTTCATTCTTCCTCTTGCATCTAAATTATTGCATTTACTCAGCTTCACATGGTTCATGTTGATCTCAGCAGAAGCAAGACTGGAGGATTCCAGCATCAGTCCAGATCATTGATAGAAACTACAAGAGACAGATGGTTTGAAACCTATACAACCTATCAGCATAAAAATGAACCAGAACCCAGCAACTGAGGGTTTTTTTTATTCATTCGTGGACACGGGTGTCACTGGCTGGCCAGCATTTATTGCCCATCCCTGGTTGCCCAAGAGCACTTGAGTCAACCACATTGCTTTGGCTCTGGAGTCACATGTAGACCAGACCAGGTAAGGATGGCAGATTTCCTTCCTCAAGAGGGCATTAGAAAAACCCATCTGGTTTACCTGACAATCAATGGCTTCACGGTCATCCATAGATTCTTAATTTAAGATTTTTTTCTTATTGAATTCAAATTTCACCATCTGCCATGATGGGATTCAAACCCCTAATCTCGGAACATTAGCTGAGTTCTGGATTAATAGTCTAGCGATAATACCACTAGACCATTGCCTCCCCTAAGGTGCATTGATCGGGAATCAGGCTAAGTAGAGATGTAATCTAACACGGGCACTAGTTTTTCATGCCCCAGTTTAGACCATAAAGACATAGGAACAGAATTAGGCCACTCGGCCCATTGAGACTGCTCCACCATTCAATCATGGCTGATATCTTCCTCATCCCCATAACTCCCAATCCCCTCATTAATCAAGAGCCTATCTCTGCCTTAAAGACACTCAATGACCTGGCCTCCACAGCCTTCTGCGGTAAAGAGTTCCATAGATTCACTAGCTTTGACAAAGGGTCAGCTCTTTTCTCTCCTTACAGATGCTGCCAGGCCTGTTGAGATTTTCTAGCATTTTCTCTCCGAGTCCACAAATTCACCACTCTCTGGCTGAAGAAATTCCTCCTCATCTCTCTTTTAAAAGGATTGTCCCTTTAGCCTGAGGTGGTGCCCTCTGATTCTAGTCTTTCCTACTAGTGGAAACATCCTCACGACGTCCTCTCTATCCAGGCCTCGCAGTAGCCTATAAGTTTCAATAAGATCCCTCCTCATCCTTCTAAACTCCCAACGAGTACAGTTCAGAAAGGTGGAAGTGTTCACTTAGAGCTCAATTCTTTCTGTGCTGAGGGATGTCAACAAGAGAGTGACTCGCCAATCAGAATGTCAACTCCAAATGGCCGAGGTCTTTGATTGGCACAAGGGAAAAGCAACTTCCCAGGTATTCACTATCGAACACACAAAGAATCCAGTTTATGCTGCAATTATTGTCAATCCAAATCGCTCATTGTGGTTGGCTAGCAACTGAACTCAAAACCCAACTCAAAATAAAACAACCACCTCAACTGAATCAAGACAGAACAAAATTTCAGTCACAGGTAAGCAACAGGCTGTGGAAACAACGCACTCTCTTGTTAAAGCCTAAAACAGGCACAAAAACTCACCTTGCACTGAGGAAGAAAAGCAAAGCAAATCTCTCTCACCATTCTGCGCTACCGAAGAATCAAACTAAAGTTAAACCATTGAAACATTTGGCTCGTATTAGCCTCCATTAATGTGATTTTGCAACACAATTTTTTTTTGGATGCCCTTTCTAACAGATCTGATTTGAGTCCGAGCGTTCAAACTAATGTAAATTCACAGATTAAGCATAAGAATAGCAAAGGGTTGCCATAAATCACAACTGTATCCAACCAGACTGACTAACTCCAAGTCCTTTAATGTGAGTTGTATTGGTGTGGAATCTCTTCCATACTTTCCAGATACTGGCAGGGTGGAGAATGATTTGTTTTTTTGAATTCCCGTGTCTACTTAATAACCAACATGCTTTTCCCCTAGTGTCAGCTGTGACTCAGTCTGTAACATTCTCAACAGAGTCAGAATGTTATAGGTTCAAGTTCCACTCCAGAGACCGCAGCATGAAATACAGGCTGACACTTCAGTGCTGTACAGTTGGAGGTGTCATCTTTCTGATGGGTTGTTGTGGGAGTGCCTTCGCCACACTGACTGCAACGGTTCAAAGCCACAGCCCACCAGTTCCTCCCCAAGGGCCGCTCGATATGGACAATAAATGCCAGTCCTATTCAGGATGTATCCCAGTGAAGAGGGACCAACCAAACTCTCAGAACACAGGGAACAGGAGTAGACCACACAGCCCGTCTAGACTGCTCCACCATTCGACACAATCATGGCTGATCAGACACTTCAATGCCTTTTACCCAGGTGACAGGGTGGCACAGTGGTTAGCACCGCTATCTCTCAGCGCCAGAGACCCAGACTCGATTCCCAGCTTGGGTAACTAACTGTGCGGAGTTTGCACATCCTCCCCGTGTCTGCGTGGGTTTCCTCCAGGTGCTCCGATTTCCTCCTACAGTCCGAAAGATGTGCTGGTTAGGTGAATTGGCTATGCTAAATTCTCCCTCAACGTACCCGAACAGATGCCGGAGTGCGGGGACAGGGGGATTTTGATGGTAGCTTCATTGCAGTGTTAATGTAAGTCTGCTTGAGACACTAATAAATAAGCTTTAGAAAAATAAACTATCATAACCCAACTCTACCTTAAACATATTCAGTGAGTGAGCTTTGAGCTTCCACGATATAGAGAATTCCAAAGATTTATAATCCGGGTAAAGAAATTTCTCCTCATCTTGGTCCTCAGTGGCATTCCCTTTATTCTGAAATTATGCCCTTGAAATTCTGGACTTCCTGCCCAAAAGGTACATCTTACCAGCATCTACCCTGTCTCTTCAAGTACTTTGCAGATTTCAAAAAGATTACCTCTCATTCTTCAAAACTCTGGAGAATACAGGCCCAGTTGACACAATCTCACTTCATAAAACAGTCCCACCATCCCCGGAACAAGTCTGGTGAACTTTGGTTGTACTCCCTCTATGGCAATGACACTCTGAGGTAAGGAGACCGAAATTTCACACAGTACTCCATGTGCGGTCTAACCAAGCTTGTATACAACTGAAGCAAGACTCACTATCCCTGTACTCCAATCCTCTTGCAGTAAAGGCTAACATTCCATTAGCATTCCTAATATCTTGCTGCACCTGCATGTTAGTCTTCAACGACATATGGACAAGGACACCCAGGCCCCTTTGTACATCTACTTGTGATACTAATAAATATCTTTTAAAAAGTAATTAAGTTTGATTGCATTCATACTTTTCTCATCTCAGCTTTTTTAGACTTCCTTTGCTGTATTTTAGAAACCTCTCAATCCTCAAGTTTACTCCTATTTCATGAGCTTTTTCTTTTAATCTTATGCAATTTTTAATCGTCCTTCGTTAGCCATGGTTGACTGTTAGTTTGGGGGTTTTTGCATCTTGACAGACGTATAGGTGCTGCCAGCTATGTAATAGTTCAGCAGTAAGCAAAAAAAAAATTCAAATAGACACTGCATTGATTTTCTATGATACAATTAGCTGTCTTAATCTTTTCACAGCCTGGTTACACTCCATGTGCAGACAGAGGGTGGGAGATCGACATTATCGTACTCAGCCCTCATATGAAAAGTGAAAGCCAGCAAAAGATCAACCTGTACTACTGCTGTTGTAAAACTGTGTGCGTTACAATACAGACACTCTCTAACCAACCCCAAGCCATTAATCTCCTGGGAGAGACCACAAAAGTAAATCCAAGCTACTTTGGGGATATTAATCTTCAACCCTCTATGTGGTTGAAATGGGTTTGAGACGACCCTGGTTCTCGATTTACACGACAGGATCCCTACCCGATCTTCACCTCAGTCAGAAACAAATCCATCTCTCACGTGAAGGAATTCAGCAAATCAATGTTTAGCACACAAATTTGATCCCAGTTCTCTGGGAAATTGTTAAATATCCAAATCTAATTCTGTTGTGACCTTCTTAACCCATCCAGTTCAAGTTTAAAGTTTATTTATTAGTGTCACAAGTATGCTTACATTAACGCTGCAATGAAGTTACTGTGAAAATCCCCTCGTCACCACGCTGCAATGCCTGTTCGGGTAAACCGAGGGAGAATTTAGCATGGCCAATCCGCTTAACCAGCACGTCTTTTGGACTGAAGGGGTGGGGGGGGGGGGGTGTGGAGAACCGGAGCATCCGAAGGAAACCCATGCAGACTAGAGGAGAATGCGCAGGCTCCACAGTGATCCAAGCTGGGAATTTAACCAGTGTTCCTGGCACTGTGAGGTAGTACTGCTAACTACTATGCTGCCAATCTACAACCACAATCTAGCCCCCTTTGTTACATAAGCCTTCAACAAATCACCACTAAATTCGGGCTTCTACAAAACATAGGAGCCCCATCTAGGTATAACAAAAAAAAAAACAGGACAAATTTTCCCATTCCACTCGCCACAGGAACTGGAGCAGGTAGGAAGCGGACCATAGAAGGGTCTGTTGACTTCAGGCATGATTTTCCGGTTTAAGGGAGAAAGAGGCCAGAAATTCCCGCCCAATATAGTTGATTAACTTTAGCAGATGCATGAGAACACCATCACCAGCAAGTTCCCCTCCAAGCCACTCACCATCCTGACTTGGAAATGTAACACCATTCCTTCACTGTTTCTGGGTCAAAATGCTAGAACTCCCATCCCAACAGCAGTGGGTGTGCTCCTAACACAGAATGCAGCAAATCAGGAAGGCAGTTCACCACCACCTTCCAAAAAGGGCAATAAATGCTGGCCTAGCCAGCGATGCCTGCATTCTACAAAGTAAGGACAAATTAAGGTTTCAAAGTCTAGCACAGTTACCACAAGGGAGTCACAGATGTAGCTCAATGCCAAGATATCAAGTTAGTCACAGAAATAGTTAAATCATCTGTTGAATTCCTTTGAGTAGTTTAGTTACAAACTGCTGTAGAAAATTCCAAATTGTTTAGGCATCTTCATCCGTCAAACGTGAAGGAAATAATAAAGACTCCCATTCTGAAGGAATTGGCAGTGTTGATATACTAATCAGTTTCATCCTAAATTGACGGAGATCCTATTTCCATGCTGCTGAACTGATTATTGCTTGGCAGTTCAACAAGGGTCACAACTCGAATCAATTTTCCAGATATATACAAACATGCTGCATAATCTCACTGGCACAGATTCCGGTAACAACCGAACACCAATTCAGAACTTGTAAAAAAAAATCACAAGCATAGTGGCACAAAAAAAAAACAAATCACAAGCATGTGATTAAGTATTTTACCGCATAGTTTATATACAATAAATTTTCACATAGACAGATCAGTCATTTGAAGTTTTCCCTCATGATTAATTTATCACTTAATTTCCAGATTAGTTTTCAACACACCTACAAATCTCAAGTTTATAGCCCTGTAAAGTTCGTGAAGGACATGGTAAAATACAAGAATGTGGCAGTATTGGCTCAGAATCCAATTGCGCTGCAGATTTGTGGAAAAATATTAAAAGCGTACAACAAATTCTACTTTATTATGCAGTTCACCACCCACTGGGATTTTGCAGGCTTTGTCCCAGGACAGACATCACCATAACCAATCAGGAGAAACATTTTGTGCGCAAGGTGTTTTGCCAATAAATACATCCCAATCCACCCACTTTCAACCTTCCCACCCAAAGACTTGAGGTGGAGTCACTTGACCGCATTGATCCTGCTTTGTATAACTGTCCAATTTTTAAATAAGCACCCAGTTATCAATTAAGCAATGATGTGATACAGTTCTCTTCATTGTAAGGAGCTGATAACCTTATTGCCTGCCAGTAGAGAAAAAAATCTGAAGCTGGTCTGCTCAACGTCCAACTGATTTAGCTGTAGAGGCAGAGAATGAAAAGTCAAATTAGTATCAGAAAGTGGGCAGGACCAGGGAGGCAAGGGTAGTAAAACATGCGAAGAATGTTGTGAAGTTGAGCTTGTAAAGATGTAAAAGAATTGTAAAATCTGCTAGAGGGAAAAACAGTAGGTGGCCCCTTTAATAGCTGATCTTCTGTTTTAAGATGCAGGGTACACAGATCGCAACATTTGTTACAGAGACCAAAACATCAGGGTTACTTCAGTAACAGGCTTTGCAGGTTTTTGCATTCTAAGAACATAAGAACATAAGAAATAGGAGCAGGAGTAGGCCATCTGGCCCTTCGAGCCTGCCCCGCCATTCAATAAGATCATGGCTGATCTGTCGTGGCTCAGTTCCACTTTCCCGCCCTCTCCCCATAACCCTTAATCCCCTCTCTTATCAAAAACCCATCAACCCGCTTCTTAAAAATATTTAGCGAGGCAGCCTCCACCACTTCAACGGGCAGAGAATTCCAGAGATTCACCACCCTTTGAGTGAAGAAGTTCCTCCTCAACTCCGTTCTGAACTGCCCCCCCTTTATCTTGAGGCTGTGCCCCCTAGTCCTACTGTCTTTTTTGAGCGGGAAGAGTCTTTCCACCTCTATCCTATCCATCCCATTCATCATCTTATACGTCTCAATGAGATCTCCCCTCATTCTTCTAAACTCTAACGAGTACAAGCCTAGTTTATTCAGCCTCTCCTCATAGCTCAACCCCCTCAACTCCGGTATCAGCCTAGTAAACCTCCTCTGCACTCCCTCCAAGGCCAAAATATCCTTGCGCAGGTGCGGCGCCCAAAACTGCACACAGTACTCCAGCTGCGGCCTCACCAATGCCCTATACAGCTGCAGCAAGACCTCCCTACTTTTATATTCAATCCCCCTCGCTATGAAGGCCAGCATCCCATTCGCCTTCCTGACCACCTGCTGCACCTGCAGGCTGGGTTTTTGTGACTCATGCACAAGGACCCCGAGGTCCCTCTGCACCGTCGCCTGCTGCAGTTTTTCGCCACGTAAGTAATAGTCCTTCCTACCATTCTTCCTACCAAAGTGGACCACCTCACACTTGCCAACATTAAATTCCATTTGCCATTTCCTGGCCCATTCGCCCAGCCTATCTAGATCCTTCTGCAGACTCTCCACACCCTCCGCACAATTTGCCTTTCCCCCAATCTTGGTGTCATCAGCAAATTTCGACACCCTACACTCGGTTCCCTCCTCCAGATCATCTATATAAGTGGTAAATAGCTGAGGCCCCAGCACCGACCCCTGGGGCACCCCACTAGTCACCAACCGCCAATCCGAATAGCACCCATTGACCCCCACTCTCTGCCTCCTATTTGACAACCAATCCTCTATCCACGCTAACACCCTACCCCCAACTCCATGTCCTCTGACCTTCTGCAGTAACCTCTTGTGAGGTACCTTATCAAACGCCTTCTGAAAATCCAGAAAGACCACATCCACCGGCTCTCCTCTATCCACCGCCCTAGACACATCCTCATAGAACTCCAGTAAATTGGTCAGACACGACTTCCCTTTAATGAAACCGTGTTGCGTCTGCCCTATCAAGCAATTTCCTTCAAGATGCCTCGCAATTTCCTCCTTAATGACGGATTCTAACATTTTACCTACCACAGACGTTAAACTAACCGGCCTATAATTCCCCGCCTTTTGCCTGGCACCCTTCTTAAACAACGGCGTAACATTAGCCGTTTTCCAATCCTCCGGCACTTCCCCGGAATCCAGCGACGTCTGGAAAATAACCACCAAGGCATCCACTATCACCTCCGCCATTTCTTTCAGAACCCTCGGATGCATTCCATCCGGTCCTGGGGACTTGTCCACAATCAGCCCCTCCAGTCTGTCGCGCACCACCTCTCTAGTAACAGTAATGTCATTAAGACCCTCCAGTCCTACCACCTTTCCATCGCTAACACCCGGCAAATTATTCACGTCCTCCTCCGTGAAGACAGAAACAAAAAAGTTATTCAAGAACTGACAGCTCATCAGTTTAAAGACGACACTCAGCTAAAAGGAAGTTGTCAAATTTGAATTTGCTGTTGTTGTCTAGGGTGGAGGAAAGTTGATAGATCATCCGAGTTACAACAAGAGGAACTCAACTGCTTGACGAGAGTTCAACCGAGAACACGCCAGAACAGAAGGACTTCCTTAAAGTGGTTCTTCACTCTGCCAGCTGAAGAACCATCTCTGAAGAGAATTCTCCATCTAACAAAAGTGTACCAAATCAGAAACATTTTGCAGGCAGAGAAACCAACAGAAAAACTCCACAAACCTCCGAAAGCCATCAGACCTGATTGCATACTTTCTTTAAGAGCAGCTAAAATTATGTATTTACTGTTTTGGTAACGAATGGTCCTTGTATTTATTTGTACAGCATTACAGTCAAACCTTACTTTAATTAATCTGTTACTTGTTTAGTTAAAATTCTGGTTGGTTAAATAAAAATAATTTGTTAATTATTCGCTTAAAGCGAATGTCAGGTCTTTATGTTAATAAACCTCCAAACATCAACATAGAACAGTTAACACCTCCCCAAACACTTTTACCAGATAACGAAGCGAGGTAAAGGGGATTAGCCTCTGCGTCATGACAAGAAGGAATATTGCCATTGGGTTCAAGCACAGCGGCATGATTCAAAACACAAATAAGCAATTCTTTCAATGTGGAACTGGGGTCAGTAATATTTATAAAAATCCTATCTTGTACAGATCTTAACCTCACAAGAGCTTAATGAACATTAAAGCAAGTTGAAGAAAACTCGTTTTTTCATCTTGTCATTACCTCCATGAAGTGCCATCTGGGGAAATATTTCTGTAGTACAATATGGAACTAAATTCTAAACACGTCGTTAAAGCAGGCTTACAAGTCATAGAAATATAGAATCCCTACAGTGCAGAAGACGACCATTCAGCCCATCGAGTCTGCACCAACCACAATCCCACTTGTGCCTTATTCACGTAACCCCACATATTTACCCTGCTAATCTCCCTGACACTAAGGGTCAATTTATCATGGCCAATCAACCTAACCTGCACATCTTTGGCCCGTGGGAGGAAACCCATGCAGACATGGGGAGAATGTGCAAACTCCACAGACAGTGACCCGAGCTGGAATCAAACCTGGGTCCCTGGTGCTGAGAGACCACTATACCACCGTGCCGCCTGAGTCCATTATAAAATCCTTCCTCCAGGTTGTTTGCCATACACTTCTGTATTTATTAAAAGAACAACTTTTTCATGTTCTTTTATAGGATGTGGCTGTCGCTAGCTAGGCAAGGTTTTAAAAGAATCAAATTTCTGAGGAGTCAAAGTGTGAACAGATTTACTGGTGCAACACAGATCCAGAAAGATCCAATATTTATAGTCTGTGCCAAAGCCAATTCAGAGAGTAATTGAAACAACACATTTGGTGTGGGGCAAGAGTTCCAGCCAACGGTCTCTGCAAGGCACACCAATTAGCTTGTCATCAGTTTCCCCTATCTACAAGAATCACATCCGCAAGGTATTAGGATGTGGCTACATGGTCCCTGTGGAATCAGAGCTACACAATGAAACAAAGGGGCTGGATTCTCCAGTCCCGCTGCTGTGAATGGAGATTTGGTTGAGTGCCAAATTTGTCGTTCTCACTGGCAATGGTAGCGAGATGCGCAAGACTGGAAAATTCCTGCCTAAGATCCCAAGGAGAGGAGGAAGAGGATAGGGAAAGAAAGGGAGAATTGCAGATGATGAAAACATGACTGCAGAATCAAGGGTAAACAAGATTGAATTAGCTAACCCAGGCATTTCTTGTTGCTTCAGTAAACATTTACTCTGTATTGCCACTTCAAAAGGTCAACAGTTAACATGGTACAGCAATTGGTATGTTTAACTTTATTACTTTGTGTCACAAGTCGACTGACATTAACACTCCATAGAAGTTATGTGAAAATTTCCTCGTCGCCACACTCCAGTGCCTGTTCGGGTACACTGAGGGAGAATTTAGTATTGCCAATGGACCTAACCAGCACATCACTGGACTGTGGGAGGAAATTCACGCAGGCACAGGGAGAACGTGCAGACTCCGCGTAGCTTTAGCATTAAGCAGCTAACTCAAGGAAAAGGGACGCCATTGGACTTGCATTTCAAGCCAATTTCTTTAAGCCACTATTCAGAAAAGAAAAATTAATGTTGATCTGAGTATAAACATTCCAACAGGAAAAGTGATATGAATTCAAGATATTAACGTACACATTAGGGAGGCCAATCTGAACCCTAACTCAAAATCATTATTCACAGACTGACACTAAAATGGACAAGCTTTGCTGATTAAAGTGGATAGTTCTCATTAATTCACCCTGTCATGAGTTGATCTGCAGGATATAAATCCTCGCTCAATTAGGAACACACAGACTAAATGGACCTGCAGGTTCGGCAGTTCCAGCTACCAGAACTCACTGGGCTGTTTGCCTTGGGGATAGAGACACGGCTCCTACAACAGGAGCAGCACGCAGTACATTTTCAACGTACAAGCCGCAGCTAAAGCTGATGGTACAACTGTGATTCATTCAGAACATGTCGCCGCATCCACCCCGTCACCCATCACAAAATCAAAGGCTGGATTTTTGGCTTTTGGGATGAAATGTTGGTTGGCCCCCGAACTGTACTCTGCTCTTCCACCTGCATTTGGGTCTACACACCTACTCTATCCAAACTGCAATTAGACAAAGGCGCCGTCAAAAAATACAAAACACATCCCAAACATCCAGAATTTAAAATAGTTTAAAAACTCGTCATGTTAACTCTGCATGGCTTCCATACAAGAGTGAAAAACAGAAACAAAAAGTGTTGGAGGTGCGTGATTAAATAAATAAATATTGAATTTAAAGATTGATTTAAACTTGACAGATATTGCTCAGTTTGTAAAATTAGTTAATATTTTGTAATTAAATTAACAATGTTATAATCTTCTCAAATAATTAGATTTTCAGCACTTGCTGGGAATCTGAACTTCCGCAAGTGATGAAATCGTTGTGTAAATTGCCTGGGACAGAATGGATGGAATTTCCCCACTACCCCCACTGGCAAGTTTGATGGCAGCCTGCAAACAGCAGAAAGAGGGGTGAAAATTAAGCAGAAGGCCCAAAAATCAGTTTTACGCTGGCATGAACTTCCCGTGGTGGGGTCCAGAACGCGGGGTCGTAGTTTGAGGATAAAAGGGGTAAACCTTTTAGAACGGAGGGGAGGAGAAATTTCTTCAGAGGGTGGTGAATGTGTGGAATTCACTACCACAGAAAGTAGTTGAGGCCAAAATGTTGTCTGATTTCAAGAAGAAATTAGATATAGCTCTAGGAGCTAAAGGGATCAAAGGATATGGAAGGAATCAAAAGGTGGGGGGGGGATGGGCGGTGGTGGTGGTGGAAGAAAAATCAGGATATTGAATTCAATGATCAGCCATGATCAAAATGTATGGAGGAGTAGATGGCCTCTTTATTCTCGCCAGCAAAGTCTAAAACCCCATATATCCACACCAAAGTGCATTTTCCATTCACACCCATTCTGCAAGTTTATTAAAATGCTTTGTATTGTGTACTAACCATAGCTCCCAATTTCTTGGAGAAATAAAGCAAATTGGTCTTCACCACACAAGCCAGCGACTGATTCCACATCCCCTCCTGTCTTGATAAAGACAGGCTGCTGAACACCAAACGTTTGCCCTTACACAAAGCCTCAGGAGTTTAATACTTGGCTAAAATTTACAGACACAAGTTTTCAAGCTGGTCTTTAGCTCCTACGCACTGACACCAACAGTAGCCTTTAAACAATAAGCTCGTCCTCAAAATAAACTGGTGCTTTTACAAAGCGGCACAGAACTGGAGTGAGGGACTTACCCCTGCAGGTACAGAAACTAGGAACAGGAAATGTCCGTTTGGCCTTTCGAGCCTGCTCTGCCAGTCAATATGATCATGGCTGATCCTCTGTCTCAAGGCCATAATCCTGTTTTATCCCCATACTCTCTTGATTCATTCAAATCCAAAAAAAATTCTGGAATACATTCAGTGACTGGAATTTTATCATCCTGCCCACCACAGGAATCAGAGCAAGTGAAAGATGGTTCATGGAAAGGTCTGTTGATCTTGGGCAGGATTTTCCATTATGGGGCAAGCAAGGCCAGAAAATTCACCCAGCATTTGTAAAGCTTTTGTTTTTAAACAAGTTTATTTATTAGTGTCACAAGTAGGCTTACATTGACACTGCAACGAGGTTACTGTGAAATTCCCCTGGTTGCAACACTTCCGTGCCTGTTCGGGTACACGGAAGGAGAATTTAGCATAGCCAATGCATCTAACACGCACGTCTTTCGCATTACGGGAGGAAACTGGAGCACTCGAAGAAAACCCACACAGCAAGGGGGAGACTCCGCAGACAATGATCCAATCTGGGAATCGAACCCGGATTCCAGGCATTGAGAGGCAGCAGTGCAAACCACTGTGCCATCATGCTGCGACTACCCAAGGGAAGGTCATCCAGATATCCTGGAGGACTTTAGAGCAGAAGAAAAATGGGTGGCGATTTAGCAAGGGTGAAACAAGGCAGCACTTTTGGGAAATTTATCACATGTAGCATGCCAGGGATGGTGCACATAGGCCTTAAATGGGGGATCATCTGTACATAGGCCACATCCAGGGAAAGGCAGAAAAGATGGTTTACTACTTAGGAGGGTCAGTTCATCAGCCAGGTTTGCGCTTTAAGCTATAGTTTAAAACAGCTGTTTCCACTTTAGTCCACTTCCAGGTGACATCCTTTCCCTGTGGGTTGCCATGAGATGCTGTAGAGGGACAGATCAGATAGCGTGCTTGTTTTCCCATTAATACAGTATGTACTGCTATCTGATTTTGTTACATTGCAGACCATCTGGATGGCCCCGGTATCAGATCGGACAATGGATCTCATTACCCTCCATCAAACGTCCGAAAGATCTTTATCCAACTTACTTCCAAATTTCTTGATGCAATCAGTCCTGACTGGATCCCTTATTGTCGTTGTACATCGTAAAAGGTTTCATTTCACAAACTGAAATTGTGCAGCTGGCGTCAGGACTGCCAGAAGGAGAAGTGGGTCTGAAGTTTGAATAGCTCACTTTGACAGTTACAATATCTAAGCCTTCAAAAATAATTTATAAATCACAGTAAGCTGCAAAATGCTGATTTAACAATATCCAGTTTCAAAACATCTGATTTTAGGTACAGGGTATATCCTGGCACTGAAAATACGTCACATACCCAAGACACATCCCAACAGAAATTTCTGATTGCAATGTCACGGATTGCATTGCGGTCAAAGGCTTCTGCCTCCCCCCATTAAAGAAATGCAGGGCAGAATTTTCCGGCCCTTTGCATGGTCCTGTTCCATCCGCTATGATTCCCGTGGTGGTGGAAAATTCCACTAGCTATGTGCAATCTACCCAAAATGCAGGTTCGAGAGATACGCAAAAAGTCCCACTGTGTCATCAGTATAATTCTTCAACCGCACATATCCTGAGGTCTACACATTTTCAAGAGAGTTTCTCAATCTGTTTTGAAGCTGGTTTAATTTTGCGAGTCAGAAAGCACAGATCTAGTTTTGGGAACAGTCTGTTTTTTTTTCCATCTATTGAGAAAGAACATCGAGATCAACTAAGTGGACTAAAGAGAGATGAAGAGATGGTTCTGTTGTCTTCCCTGATCACTGAAATGATAGAATAAACTTCAGAACGCCAAGGGAGTGTTGATTGGGACAGGAAAGACATTCCACTCTGAAATGGATAGCTTTGGCGTGTCTCTCGTGTTATGCAGATGCGGTTCACGTTTCTGAATTGTGGAATCACAAACGATCAATCTGCCATGACAAAATGCAGAATGAGGGCACACGAGTGCCAATGAGCGACACGATGGAGTGGCTAAATGGTACCGTATCCCACAAGGCAAGTCCCTGATCCTTTGCTTCTCCAGGGAAATCAGGGGGATAAAAAGAAAATGCTGTCATCCACTGCATACATCTTCATGGTTTGTTCATTAGCAAAGACCTTAGAATACATGAATAACCTACCTCAAGATTTAGGGAAAATGTTTTCAATTAGGAGGGTTCAGAAATTTAAAGACACTTATTATTGAATCCAGTAGGAAATTCAGAAGAATCTTCTTCACTCAAGATTGTGACAAAAAAGGTTGGAGAGTGCACTGTCAGAGCAAGATAAAGTAACGCAAGTGTATGGTGCATGGCCAGCATAGACACCGATATAAACCTTCTGGACTGAAGGCTCATTTTGGTGCTGTGGAAAAGGGAAATGAGAAGAGAATTATAAAATTCTTAACCCACCCCTCGTGAAGGCCACGGGTGTCAATAACCCTCTGAGGCCAATACCCAAATGACCATCCATTATGTGTGAGCTGCAGGCAGTGTCAGCAAACCTGCACAAAACCGTAAAGCTTGCAATCTTGTCATGTGAACTTGCAGTCAGTTTGAGGATACCTTTTTAGAACTGAGGCGAGGAGGAATTTCTTGATCCAGAATGTGATGATGAACATGTGGAATTCACTACTACAGAAAATAGTTGAGGCAGAACAGTGCCTGATTTCAAAATTAGATATGGCTCTTGGGGCTGAAGGGACCAAGGGATACAAAGGGGTGGGAGATAATCAGGACATTAATTTAGTTTATTCACCTTTATGGAACGAGAGCATCACTGGCGGGGCCAGCATTTACTGTCCATCCCTAACTGCCCTCCATTTCAGAGGGCACTTGAGGGCAAGGACAGCAAATTTCCTCCCCTAAAGGGCATTAGTAAACCAGATGAGTTTTTACAAAAGGTTTTATAGTCTTTTAATTCCAGATTTTTATTGAATTCAAATTTCACCATCTACCATGGTGGGATTCGAACCCGGGTGCCCAGAGCATAACCCCGGATTACTAGTCCATTGACAATACCACTACACTACTGCCGTCAAATATTGAATTTGATGATCAGCTATGATCATAATGAATGGTGGAGCAGACTTGAAGGGCTGAATGGCCTACTCTTTCTTCTAGTCTCTATGTTTCTATATGCTTCTGTACGATCTTTTCAGTCATTCACTGGATTTTTTTTAATGTATATACACACACAAGTTATTAGTCTCCATATCATAACAATGGTGACATTTAGTAATACAACTTCCCCCTGCCCCCCCCAACAAAGAGCAACACACAGATGTTTTGATAAAATGTTGCTCACATTCGAATACTAGAAAATTAATCAGTAAATTCTGACTCATCTTTTACTGCTGGGTTGTGCAGAGGTACAGTTAAGCCCAGTCACAGCAAAATTGATGAGTTCGGCCCACCCAAGCCAAACAAAGTTATTTTAATTAATCCTCCTTGAGACCCAACGTTCAAAGCGATGAAAAATAAATTCCAAATATTGGTTCAGTTTATTGTGCTGAAGCGAGTTGCCCCAGTTCAAAACAATTAGCTTAATCCTCTCTGGTGTGTTTTCTAATGCCAATGCGCTTAATGTTGCTTCCCCTCCTGGCAGTGCTCTCCTCCCTCCCCCTCCCTCACAAGATAGACTCACTCTCAAAAAGCTGCCACTAATTGCTGCAGTTCTGTTATCCCAACATGCTTTCAGTGGAGTTTACTGGAGGTCATTCACAAAACTCACTCGCACTGTTCTTGGAGAACCTGAGAGAGAGAGTCGCATAATTAATCAATTTTGGAACAAGGCTGCGAGGGTTTCTCATTTTTTTTTCAAATCATGCCAGTTCAAGGAATTTGACCTTGGTCATTGGCAATGCAATGGGAATACAATGCAAATAATCTTTTGAGAAAAAACTGAACGAGTAGGATAAAGCAGCCACTTCAAGTGGAAAAACGAGATTGAAGTCCCATTTTATTTCAATCGGAGACTCAAGAAACCACATTCACAGTGGGAACGGCACAATAATATCTACACAAATGCACGTGAAAGATAATAACATTTCACTCTTTCGCAACGTCCTTTTTCTACCATCCCAAGTAATAAGGGGAATTCATCCCCGAGTCCTTACACAGAGAGGGACAAGGTCACCCCAGTTATCTGTGTATCTGAGAGGTGGCGTGGGAGAGAGACTTGCAGATGGACAGAAGAGAGAAAGAAACCGAGAAAGGGACAAAAAGAAATGGAGAGAAAAACACAAGCTGGAGGAGGAGGGAGTGTTGAGCTTCTTACTATTGGAAATCAGTTCTCATTACCTCGGAGGCTAACTGCAATGGAGTACTAGTCAGTTGCTCTGCATCAATAACCATATTTTGAGCCCATTGTCTTGACGCATCTTTTGCTCCACATGTTGATCAGTTACAATTTATTTATTGACTGTAAATTGGTAATGACACTATTCAAACCTTGGACCATCTGATTCAACATGGAACCATACTTGCGTTACCTTAGTTGACTCCTCTTCAGCTTTTAAGACTATACAAGCTTATTGAAAAATGTTGATGTCAAGCCTTCTCCCTTACTTTACGTCAGTGATTTTCTTCATAAAAAGGACCCACAGGTGCCAGCTTCTGGGATTTACACAAAATCCACAGGAGGGATTCTCCCAAGCCCCAGCCGGTGGGTTGGATGGCAGGAGAATAAGCAAGAAGCATCACAACACCATGTTAAAGTCCAACAGGTTTATTTGGTAGTAAACATCGCTAGCTTTTGGAACGCTGTTCCTTCGTCAGGTGAGTGGAGAGTTCGGATCAGAAACAGGCCATATAAAGGCACACACAGTTTACAGAATACTGATTAGAATGCCAGCCTTTGCAGCTAATCTGTTATTCAAGTCTTAAAGGTGCAGACAATGTGAGTGGAGATAGCATCAAGCATAGGTTAAAGAGATGTGTATCGTCTCTAGACAGGACAGTAAGTGAGATGTTGCAAGTTCAGGGGGTTACAGATAGTGTGACATGAACCCAAGATCCCGGTTGAGGCCGTCTTCTTGCGTGCGGAACTTGGCTATCAGTTTCTGCTCAGCGACTCTGTGCTGTCATATGTCATGAAGGCCGCCTTGGAGACCACTTATCCAAAGATCAGAGGCCGAATGCCCGTGACCATTGAAGTTTTCGCCAACAGGAAGGGAACAGTCTTGCCTGGTGATTGTCCAATGGTGTTCATTCATCCATTGTCGTAGCGGCTGCATGGTATCCCCAATGTACCATGCCTCGGGACATCCTTTCCTGCCTTTATCCTTGTTCTAACTATGTCGTTGGTACTTATGTGGATGACCATTGGATCTTTACCCTCCTCTGAGTTCCTCTGCAGCCCAAATGAGATATCCTGAACCTTGGCACCAGGTAGGCAACAACCTACCGGACTCTCGATCCTGGGCACAGAGAACAGTCTCTGCCTCCACTACATATCCTTGTTGATCCCCAAATCAGTCCCACCCTTTTACTTATCTTACGGGAAAAAAATAATTTTATGTTACCAATTAAGTTATTTTCACAAGGGCCAAAATCTGCTGCCCTTTCTCACAGCCGTAATTTTTCAGTGCTGCTAAGAATAAAGAGTTTTGTTTGGAATGCCAAATTTTCTATTCTCACTCACAACAGGTCCCACTGTGGACGAGACCAGAGAATCCTGCCCATAGTCACGTTGCCTCGCTTATTTCTTTATCCTTTCTATTCAGCTTGGCTTTCTGCTTCATTTCAAGACTGACGTGAAACACCAGCATCCTTTCACTTCAACTTCCTTATAGTTAGTCCCTCAGGGAGCTTTCACTTTGAATACCATCCCCTTCCCTCTCATGGAAATGTTTCTAGTCTATCCCCAAATCAACTCTTCTTAAATAGCTTCCAACAGCTCATTTACCATTCTAACTGCCAATCTTTGTTTCAATCCACAGGGACCCGTGATGGGATTTTGCGGATCACTTATCCTGAAAACCATAAAATCCCACTTGATGTCAACGGGCCTTTCCACAGTCCGCCCCTTGCCCGCTGCGATTCCCAGGGCGGGGGCGGGCTGGTAAAATTCCGGCCCCAATCTTTGTACAACTCACCTAAATTAGCCTTCCTCCATTTGAACATTCTCACCGTAGCCATTTCTTGTCCTTTTCCATAACTACTGTAAACCTCATCATGGCAATCACGGTTTCTCAAACACTATGCCACAGAAATCGATGCTCCACTTCATTGCCCAGAATTGGATCCTTCTGGGCTGGAAACAAACTGATCAAGTTCTGGGCAACAACAAAACAATAAACATCAAACTGCTCTCTCATCCAACCACTCATTCAACTGAAGAGTCCTACAAAGCAAGAGTCTTTAGGAGTCAACTTAGTATAATGACTTTCAAATCAGGCAATTGAGGTTGGCCCAATAGAATATGAACTCCCTGATTAACGGCCCCAAGTTAATTTGACTTTGGTTGGACACGACAAGATGCCCAATTGGCCCATCGATTCGGCCGCTAATCAGGGACCCTCTTGCTTTGTATTTAACCAGGAGTTTCAGTTCCTCTGGGACTCCTAACTGAAAGCACTCTGTATGCTGTGGTCAGACTTGTAAATAAAGGGATTTTGGTGAAGGGACTTCTGCCTCCAGGGGCCTCTTACACTTAACTTGCCTTTATCAGATGGAGATTTTGATTACAATCATCGTTTTAACACAGCCCCAGCAGTAAGGCCCAAGGAAAGCCACATGGCTAGCACTTGTAACTATAGAGGTTGCTATGGTGCGTCTTGCAGACCCTGCCGACAATGGAAGAAGTGAACCACTGCATCACTATGATATGTCTGCTCTCAATATTCGAGACTGACACCATTCATGCACTGGGCTTATTTAGCACTACCAAATTGAGCCCACTGCTTGATCTCAAGATGAGAACAGGGACAGCTGCTCCTGGAACTGCGACAGCTTTCCCTTCAATTCTGTTTGTTCAGTTGGCTTTCCAAGGTGCAGGGGATAGGCGTTTTTTTTTAAAACTGAGATGCTTCAAAGATCTGACCTTTGTATGTTTGTTCTGCCTGGAATTCTGGCATTAACATTTGTGAAGAACAGCATGGTAACCACCAGTGATTATTACTGTTGCTACGGGCCTCATCATGGGCATTAACAATAGGCTTGCATATTCAACTGGGATGGCCTATTCTCCCTGTAAAGAATTGACCTAGAAGCTGATAGGCAGACAACTCGAGTGTTACAAGTGCACAACTCATTTGCACTCTGAAGAGGCTGGCATCCCTCAAAATTACACCCATATAATGTAACCATCTAAATCGGAAGAAGCATTCTGAAGCTGTCCCGGAGAAGACAGTGATCCAAAATCCAAATAAACATCATGACGGGTGACAAAGATTTCAGAATACAAAGAGATTAAAATCCTAATAGATTATTCAGAAAGTTTCACATAATTAAACTTGTTACAGAAGTTAATAGTTACTATTAATTAATGCAAAGGAAAATAGATATCCTAACAAGTACAATGATTACAATCACAGGACAATGAGACAAATTGAACATAATCCCAAATAAAATCAGTTAATTTGTTTTTATTTAAGACCTTACGACTTAACAGTTCTATAAAATAGTTTCCCAGAATCTCATTCACCAAAACCCAAGTTCTATTTGTGACTGATAGTTTTTTTTTGCTCCATCAAATCTCAATCAATGTTAATTACCAGGCTAAATTGACCAATATTTGAATCGACTGGAATGGTAGACCTCAATCTGCACTTATTGGTTTCAAGTTAATTTTTTTCTCTCCTTTTCGGCACACACCACACACCACCATTCAAAGGAAAAAAAAACAAACAAAAAAAGTACTTCACGTTGCAAAGTCATCCAAAATTTCTGTATGAAACCAACAGAGGGAAATCAGTCAACTGGGGCAGGGCAAACAGATTTCAAAGGGATTTTTTTTCTCTTCATTCATGGAATCATAGAATCACTCCACTGCAGAAGGAAGCCATTCGGCCCATCGAGCTTGCACCGACAATTCCACTCAGGCCATATCCTCATAATCCCCCTGACACTAAAAGGGACAATTTACCATGGTCAAGCCACCTAACCTGCAGATCTTTGGACTGTGGGAGGAAACCCATGCAGACATGGGGAGAATATGCAAATTCACACAGACAGTGAGGCTGTAACTGAACCCAGGTCCCTGGCACTGTAAGGCAGCAGTGCTAACCACTGTGCTGCCTGTGAGTTGGGCCAGCATTTAATGCCCATTCCCAATTGCCTTCTAGGCCATTTCAGAGTCAACCACATTACTGCAGATCCAGAGTCACATGTAGGCCAGATGAAGGTAAGGACGGCAGATTTCCTTCCCTAAAAAGGGCAAATTAATCAGATAGGTTTTTAGTATTTTTAATGTTTATTTATTAGTGTCACAAGTAGGCTTGCATTAACACAGCGATGAAGGTACTGTGAAAATCCCCCAGTGCCACACTCTGATGCCTGTTCGGGTACATTGAGGGAGAATTTAGCATAGCCAATGCACCTAACCAGCACGTCTTTTGGACTGTGGGAGGGAACCAGAGCACCCGGAGGAAACCTGTGCAGAACATGGGGAGAATGTGCAGGGTCTGCACAGACCTGACTCAAGCTAGGAATTGAACACAGAGCCCTAGCGCTGTGAGGCGGCCATGATTACCATTGTGCCGCCCTATACAACAGCCAACAATGGTTTCATAGTCATCACTGGATTTTTAATTCCAGATCATCAAATTGAAAATTCTACTGTCTGCCATGGTGGGATTCGAAGTCTGGTATGCAGATCTGTGCATTTAATGACTCTGTGGTCCAGCAACAAAAATGAATGAAACCCACAGCCCTGAATTCTCTGGCTGCTCACACCAACGGGATCTTCTGCTCCCAGCACAGGTTCCCCAGTAGTAGCGCGGGGTGCTGCCAATGGGGAACCCCATTGACAGCGATGGGACCAAAGATTTAGCCACCGGCGAACAACAGCACCTCCTGCCGCAGGAAACACATTGTGGGGAGGCCAGAGAACACCCCCACCAACCCTTCCTGAGGTCAGTGAACCTGAACTTCAATCCTGCTGGTTGCCCCTCTCCCTGTTGAGAGCTTTGCTCCCAGTCAGCGTGCCTTCCCACAAGATAGTGGCTAACACAGCAAATGCTGTATTCCAAGCGGCCGTCACAGATGTCTGATTTATAATAAGCTGCAGTCGAAGCTCATAATAAACCCAAAACACGGAGGAGCTCGTGGCCAATGAAATGTTCAATTATTTAGGCCACGCAGCCGGTTAATTTTATCCAATGTCAATCTAAAAAAAAGGGCACTTTTTTGAAATAAATATAGATGGACAAGTCAAAGATTTGCGATGACAAAAATATTCGTATGATTTGACAAATAAGACTCTGGCACCTAGGCTTGAATAAATAGAAACTCCATTTGCTTAGCACTTAACCCAGGAATTGTGCTTAAAAGGTCACAATCGCATTTCCTATTGCCTTCCTCCACTGCCATTTCAAATCGGAGTGATTATCCATCTGCGTACACGTTATTTAGGTAATCACAAGAATACCAGGAATTTAAGAGATTTTAGGTACATTTTCCCCAGTTTTATTTTAAAGCTACAGAAAAAGGAACTTTAACAAATAAAAATTCATGTTGTATCATTGAAATTCATAGAATTATAAAACAGAATCTCTACAGCGCAGAAGGAAGCCAGCCTATCCAGTCTGCACTGACCACAAATCCTACTCAGGCCCTTTTCCAGTAACCACCACATATTTACCCTGCAAATCCCCTGGCACTAGGATCAATTTAGCATGGCTAATCAACCTAACCTGCACATCTTTGGACTGAGGGAGGAAACCCACGAGGACACAGGGACAACGTGCAAACTCCACACAGACAGTCACCCGAGGCTGGAATTGAACCAGGGTCCCTGGCACTGTGAGGCAGCAGTGCTAACCAATGTGTATTCTAGGAATGCAGTTAGACTATTAATCTTTCCAGTATAAAAACTGCATTTTGAAATTAATTTAATAGCGTTTTGGCATATATTGCTTTCATACAGCTTGTTTTTATGTAGGAGGTATGGTTGTAGCATTATAGGGGTCACACTTGTAAGTTCAGGTACAAGAAGGCATAATCTTAAAATGTGGGCAAGGCTGTTTTAAAAACAAAATTCATAGAATCCCTGTTATGTAGAGGCCATTCGGCCCATTGAGATTGCACAAACTCTCAGAGCATCTTACCCAGGACCAGCCCCACTATCCACTTATTCACCACACTAATTCCTCTCAACTACACATCTTGTGACACTAGGGGGACATTTTAGTGTGGCCAATCCACCCTAACCTGCACATCTTTGCCAGTGGGAGAAAACTGCATCACCCAGAGGAAACCCATGCATATATGGAGGAAAATGTGATACCTACACACGCACCCAAGGACAGAATCAAACCTGGGTGCCTGGCATCGAGAGACAGCAGCACCAACTACTGTGTCATCATAATGCCCTTTCTCCATACAAAGTATTGAGTTGCAGATTCCTGCTGCTCTCATCCATCCCCACCATACCACAGGGCTGTGGGTGCTAAATTAACTCAGATTATCAAAATGGAGATCAATGGAATTGTGATAGATAATTGTATCAATAGATTTTATTTATTTTTATTTATTAGTGTCACAAGTGGGCTTACATTAACACTGCAATGAAGTCATTGTGAAAATCCCCTAGTCACCACACTCCTGTTCGGGTATTCTGAGGGAGAATACAGCACAGCCAATGTACCTAACCAGCATGTCTTTTAGACTGTGGGAGCAAACCCACACAGACACGGGGAGAACACACAAACTCCACACAGACAGTGACCCAAACCAGGAAATCGAACCCGGTTCCCTGGCACTGTGGAGACAGCAGTGCTAACCACTGTACCACTAGATACAGCAGTGACTGGTGTGCTGTGAAGATCCCTCCAAGTGTGCTATGAAAAAAAAGTTTCAAAATAATTCTAAGTTCATGTAAATAAACTAAAACTAACCTTTGCCTTCAGCTCCGTGGTCGCAAGGTTCCAAGAATTGTCAGCCTCCTGTGCACGCACAGCTGGCAAAGAGCTACACGTGCGGTTTAGGTTTTACATGTTGTTCAGGCCCATGTGCATGACCAATGGGACTTGGAGCTGCAGGAAAAGGTCCCATGGGTCCACACAAAAAACAAACAGAAGGGCACAAAACCCTGGTAGAAGTAAGAACATAAGAAATAGGAGCAGGAGTAGGCCATCTAGCCCTTTGAGCCTGCCCCGCCATTCAATAAGATCATGGCTGATCTGTCGTGGCTCAGTTCCACATTCCCGCCCTCCCCCCATAACCCTTAATCCCCTCACTTATCAAAAACCCATCAACCCGCGTCTTAAAAATATTTAGCGAGGCAGCCTCCACCACCTCAACAGGCAGAGAATTCCAGAGATTCACCACCCTTTGAGTGAAGAAGTTCCTCCTCAACTCCGTTCTAAACCGCCCCCCTTTTATCTTGAGGCTGTGCCCCCTAGTCCTACTGTCCTTTGAGCAGGAAGAGTCTCTCCACCTCTATCCTATCCATCCCATTCATCATCTTATATGTCTCAATGAGATCTCCCCTCATTCTTCTAAACTCTAACAAGTACAAGCCTAGTTTATTCAGCCTCTCCTCATAGCTCAACCCCGGCATCAGCCTAGTAAACCTCCTCTGCACTCCCTCCAAGGACAAAACATCCTTGCGTAAGTACGGCGACCAAAAAGTAGTGACAAAAGGTGAGGTTCGAAACTTCCTTGTTCCCAGAGAGAGAGAAAATCAGAGGTGTGCCTTAAAATTTCTTCTTTGCTATAGAGGTGTGCCATGACATAAAATATTGGGGACTACTGGGAGAGAGAGCAATACATCTGAAACAGAATCAAAGCACAGGTCGGTAATGATCTAATTGAACAGATTAATAGACTCAAGGGGCTGAATGGCCTATTTCTGTTTCTACATTCACGCTTCACTTATCTACACATATTGTTGCATTTAATTGTACAAGACATTTAGATCATTCAATCACTCCAGTGTGGAAGGTGGCTACCCCTGGCTGTACGGATGCTACACCTACTCTCCAATAGAGCATCCCAGCTAGACCCCGACCTCACATACGTACCCCATTAATCTCCTCAAGGGACAATTTGACATGGCCAATCAACCTAAGCTGCACATCTCTGGTGCGTGGGAGGAAACTGGCGCACCCGGAGGAAACCCACGCGTTCACAGGGACTACGTGACACAGTCACTTGAGACCAGATTGAACCCGGATGCCTATGAGGCAGCAGTGCTAACCACTGTGCCACCCTAATACAACTTTTTAAAATTCATTTATGGGACATGGGTATTGCTGGCTGGGCAAGCATTTATTGCTGATCCCTGGTTGCCTGAGGGCAGTTGAGGGTCAGCCACATTGCGTTCACTCTGGAGTCATATCCAGGCCAGTTAAGGATAGCAGATTTCCTTCCCTAAAAAGGACATTAGTGAACCAGACGGGTTTTACAAATGTAGTTAAGCAAGTGATAGAAGCCATTTCATTACCGTCTCTCAAAATTCCTACCTACAATATCTGGTAGTTTTCCTCCAAGATGGGTCTCATGTCCGACCCATTACATCCTCACTGGCAGTCAGCTTTAGCTGATCACCCAGACAACTACCTAGAATGTTTACTTTCAACGTGCTATTAATCACTCATATAGATACACATACACATACAGTTGTAACTTAAAAAGAGCCAAAGTTATAGTCTGCTGGGTGTTCTGTGTGGATTGAGTGACAGTGAAGCAAACTCTCGAAAGCCCTGACACTCCAAAGCCATCTGTGTATCGTTACGAAAGCCTTCAGAATTGAAGTTTCCTTTGACAGTTATCTCGATCCGCAACCTTATTTGGCAGCGCTTTCAATTTTATCTTTCCACAGGCCAACTTTGAAGTAAAAAAAAACTCCAATATCCCAGGCTCCTACGTTGACACGAGGAACAAATACTTGCTTTAAAAAAAAAAATTCTTTTAAAAAAAAGATAAAAGCAAATTACTGCAGATGCTGGAATCTGAAACAAAAAACAGAAAATGCTGGAAAATCTCAGCAGGTCTGACAGCACCTGTGAAGAGAGAATGGAGCCAATGTTGAGTTTGGATGACCCTTCGTTGGAGCTGACTTCAGGATGATGAAGGGAAATCCAGGCTCAAAATACTAGCTCTATTCTCTCTCCACAGCAGACTTGAAAAGTTGGCTCTATTCCCTCGCCATAGATGCCATCAGACCTGCTGAGATTTTCCAGCATTTTCTGTATTTTTTTTTAAAAAGAAGACCCTTCAATAGTTTTGGTCTACTGCAATAATCAGTCATCAACTTATTTTGCCTGATACGCTTGCTAAAACAAAGGTAAGAAAAAACAAAAAGAACAAATAAAACATTACAGCACAAGAACAGGCCCTTCGGCTCTGCAAGCCTGTGCCAATCATGATGCCTGCCTAAACTAAAACCATACGACACCAGTAAAATCCCTTGGTTTTCCACCTCGGCAAATTGTAGGCCAGAACATTTAATCTGAGGTCAATGATCCTTAAAAGGAAGTATGCAGATCTGTGAAAACAAGCAACAGTTTGTTACAACGACTAGTACAAGTGCATTATAAACGTGGAATGGACTGGAACTCCTCATTCTCTCTCTCCCCTCTTATTTCACAATTTTTGATTTGATTCATTATTGTCACATGCATTAGCATAGAGTGAAAAATATTGTTTCTTGTGCGCTATACAGACAAAACATACCGTTCATAGAGAAGGGAAGGAGAGAATGCAGAACGTAGTGTCATAGCTAGGGTGTAGAGAAAGATCAACTTAATGCAAGGTAGGTCCATTCAAAAAAAAAGGCCTGACAGCAGTAGGGAAGCTGTTCTTGAGTCAGTTGGTACGCGACCTCAGGCTTCTGTATCTTTTTCTCGACGGAAGAAGGTGGAAGAGAGAATGTCCGGGGTCCTTGATTGTGCTGGCCGCTTTGCCAAGGCAGCGGAAAAATGTAGTCAGAGTGATGTGAAGCTGGTTTGTGAGATGGATTGGGCTACAACCTTAATCCTTAAGTTTCCAGCCAATGGTTTTTGAACCAGCAGCAATGGCTGTCTTCAAAGCTCCCCCCACCACTAGTTAACAAAATCAGATGTAGAAATTTAAGGACCTATATACTTGCACAATCTTTACAGGCACTTTCAATGCTCTTAAATTCAGCTTAGGCAAGTAGGGAAATGTAACTGGTATCCAGATTAATTCTGATAGTTAGAATACTACAGAGTGTTGGGCTAAACTGCATTTAACTCTTTCTCTCCCCACCCCATGTTATAATTGAATGGAATGAATAAACAACAAGACTGAATGTAGGTTTCAGAGACATTTAACATATGGATGGATTACAGGTTTAAAAACCCAGAAGCAAAATACAATAAAACAGGGAATGAAGAATAATGATTCAAAACTGGTCTTGTAAGCTTTGAAATGGAACACCAGTAAAAACAGGAAGTGGGGGGGGGGGGGGGGGGGGAGATGCGGGTGGCAGAGGGAAGAGGAGGAGGAGGAGGGGGGAGGAAGAAAGCATACTGGTCCAAACTATTTTTCCTTCTAGATTGGGCAGAAGGGCAAAGTTGTAACATGTCATTCCAAACAATGCAAGCATTTCTCCCACTCTTCTGCCTTCTCCACACATTCATTCAAATCAGAGTGCTTTCCCACTCCTCGCAAGTGTAAAACTTGAATTGTCTTGGCTATAGAGACACTAGTCCTCAAGTGATTACTGTGAGCACCACCCCCACCCCCAATCCTCACCTACGGAAATCGGATCCCATCTCCATGGAGGTTCTACTCCTAGCCAAATGTCGTTGATTTTTGCATTAATCACTCTTACTGCCTTCCCTTGTATTAGCCCGGCCTTTGACCTTTTAGTCACACGCACATCAGGCTTGAGGCCTATAGGAATTCCACCCAGTCAACCAAAACCACTCTTATCCTTTAACCCTGTCCGCATCCCCTGTATAGACACACAGGTCACAGATGGAGAAGTCCCGATTCTCCCAGCTTCTGTCAAGCAAACAAAAGATGCAACATCAGGTCTCAGATTACACAGTCCAAAGTTTATGCAAGATTCATCATCTGCACTCTCACCCCACCCCCACTCCAGCCCCCACTTTCAATGCTTTCACCTGAAATTTACTCGTTGATGCACTTTGCCATTTAATTCGAAGTTACAGTATGACATTTAAATTACAGAAGGGCTGCCAGTTTGAGAACACGTATCCCTATTTTAATTTTAATCCTCACAGCACAGAAGGAGGCCATTTGGCCCATCGAGCCTGCACCGACAACAATCCATCCTATTCCCATATTTCTACACTATATTTCTACTCAACTAATTCCCCTGGAACTATGGCCATGCTAAATTGACCAATCAACCTAACCCACACTTCTTTGGAATATGGGAGGAAACCGGAGCATCCAGAGGAAACCCACATTTTAATTTCCCACAAGTCATTTCTGTGACATCAAGTGTTAGACTGCCAATGAGGTGGCACATTATGGTTAGTTGTATATTTTTGGACCTGCACTCAAAAGAACTGCGTTGAGATTACAAGAAGATCATTGAATCAATAGAATTCTTAGTGCATAAGAGATCACTCGGCCCATTGAGTCTGACAGACCATCTTAACCAGGCCCTCTCCTCCATCTTATTTCTTTAACTCCACACGTTTACTATGGCTAATTCATCTAATCTACACATCTTGGGATACCACAGGGGCAATTTAGCATGGCCAATGCACCTAACCTGCACATTTGGACTGTAGGAGGAAATCGAAGCACCCGGAGGAAACTCATGCAAGGCCTCCAGGTGCTCCAGTTTCTCCTAGTGTAAAGATATGTAGGTTCGGTGGATTGGCTATGCCAAATCGCCCCGAGTGTCCCAAGATGTGTGGGTTAGATGGGTTAGCCATGATAAACGTGGGGGGATCTGGGGTGGGTCAGGATAAGATGATCTTTCGCAGAGTCAGTGCAGATTCTATGGGGCAAATGGCCTCTTCCAGCACTGTAGGGATTCTATAGTTTTGCTGCTGTTGAGACTAGTGCAAGTCTTGGCTGCCGTGTATCCTACCTTACTAACAGTGACGATACTTCAAAAAAACTCAGTTGGCTGTGAAGTGCTTTGGAACGTCCCGAGGTTATGAAAAGCAGTACATAGACTCTCGTCTCTCATTTTCCTGGCTCACTAATCAATAAATCTTTAACACGTCACTGACTTGCAGCCCGACAAGAGATTTCCATCTATCACAATGTGCAACACAGAACAAACATCTTCCTCCTCACGTTCCAGCATACAAGCACATCGTTGCAATGTCTTATCTTGTGACCAACCAAAACAATTCCATCTGCAAATTATCATGCCACCAAAAAGAATATTTATAGTTTTGTAACTGTCTTAGCGCAGTGTTTGTACGCAAGAAGATCCTTTCCACGTAGACCATAATAGGACAGAAAAGCATAGAACATTTTCTCCCCATGGCAGAACGCTGAATTTGCACAGAACATACATCTACAAATAAGGACAAGTGCTGGAACTAACAATTCAGAGTATCGCACAGCGACGGGGAGCAAATTGGCACCTCGGATTCCTTGAGCATGGATCTCCTGGTTCTAGGGGCGTTGCTGGATGGACTTAAGAGTAGAGGCACTTCCCTCAGAGGGTCAAAAGGAAACCATTTAGTTCCATTCACCTGCACCTCCCAGCATTAACAGACAGAATGCCAATCACAGCCCTACACCAAATTGCAGCAATTTTAAGTTGCTCAATAAAGTTTATTTAATAGTGTCACAAGTAGGCTTACATTAACGCTGCAATGAATTTACTATGAAAATCCCCAAGTCACCACACTCTGCCACCTGTTTGGGTACATGAAGGGAAAACTTAGCAAGGCCCATGCACCTAACGAGCACGTCTTTCAGACTGTGGGAGGAAAGACTGGAGCACCCGAAGTAAACCCACACAGATACAGGGAGAATGTGCAGACTCTGCACAGAAAGTGACCCAAGCTGGCAATCGAACCTGGGTCCTTGGCGCTGTGAGGCAGCAGTGCTAGCACTATGCCACCATGCTGCCAATGGAGCAACATGCCCAAGGAGAAAAACCTGTCTTTTCCAAAGCTCTTAATCTTTGGTACTGAAACTGCTGTTTGCAAGAAGCCAAACGAGAGTCCAAATTCGTTCAAGCCTCATCTAGTAGTACCTGACTTTTTTTATATAAAAGCAGTTTGAATATCTAAAGCAGACAACAATCCTTTGCAGCTCCAGCTCTTAAACCTAAACCATGTCCTCCTGAATTACTCAGCATCCCAACACTTCATGGCTGTACTTAACAGCTGGAAACACAAACGCAGAGACTGCACTGTGCAAAACCCTAAATCCTGCTGATCTGCAGCACTATTGCTGGTTAGTATCCAAAGCAAACACATGGAAGGGGACAGCTGTTACACGCTAAGTCAGGAGGGACCTGCAGAACACTGCTGGTAAAGGCGAGAATTTTCCTTGGTGAAATCCAAAAGCCCCCTCCGAATCCCCATTGTAAAATCAATAATAAGTTGACCATCACATCTTGCCAATAATAAAATACACACTGCAGCAGTGGAACACACCCAGATTCCTTCATGTTCAGAACTGTTAAATACTCAGGCTTAATCAGCACACAGCAATTAGCAATCCTGAACACAGTTTTCTGCTCCGGTCCTTTGCCCACGATACTACTCAATGGAGGTGCAGATTTTTACTTACATTTTCCAGCGAGACAGATAGAATTATTTACAAAGCTGTGTCATAATCAAGTATCAACCGATGATCTGCAGCCATTAATTTGAGTGCCAGAGATGGAAAAATCCAACAGAAAACAATGCTGTACATACATGATGACATTTAGCACAAGAACACAAGAGTAGACCAGTTGGCCTGACAAGCCTGCTCCGCCATTCTATAAAATAAGTACCTTGGGCTTCAACTCTTTTCCATCCACTTCTCAAATTCCTTAAGGCATCAAAAAATTGTCTATCTCAGCCTCAATAATGTTACATCCACAACCCTTATTGCAAAATTCTGAAGGGACTCAACCCTCAGTGAAAATCTCTTCATTTTGCCTCATCTCAGTGTCGAAAGATTGGCTTCTTATCCTGTGCCTTGGCTGTACGCTCCCTAGTCAGGGGAAAGAACACCACAGTATCTAACCCTGTCAAGCCCCTTTATAATCTTGATGTTCCAATGAGATCACCTCCCATTCTTCCAAACACTAGAGACAAGACATCCACTTTATTAAACCCATCATAGGACAAACTCTCCTTATCAAACAGACCGAATTAGTGGACATTTGCTGAACCGCCTCCAATGCAATTGCATCCTTAAACATGGTGACCAAAAGTGCACATAGAACTAAGTGCAATGTCAGCAAACCTCCGTACAATTGTAGCAGCTGGTAACAGCCTAGTGACGTGAAGCACTTAGTGGATCAACGTGGACGATATGAACTTGAACTAAGCTCTGAAACTTGGGATATCCCACTTAAAAGGAATCCTAAATATTACTGCTCATTCTCCATAAAAAAAAACATCTTCCTATAAAGCAGAGAACATGGTTAGAATAGAATATACAGGTCAGGGGACAGGAGGATGGTAAAAGAGTGAACAGAATTAGTATTCAGTTATGTTGTAAGCATCAGAGCTTGAATTAATCTTCTCCTCTCATCTGAAAAAAACATCCAGAAGAGAGAGATTGGAAGTGCTGGGAATCATTCAGCTTTCTGGGAAAGCATTTACAACCAATTCGAACAAAATTACTTCAGTCAAAGTAAACCTGATTGAAAATGGGTCATTTAGAAATTTTAAAAGCTTCCTGTTCCAAGTACTGAACTGTTAACACTTTGTGTAGGCCACCTAAAAGCCGAGAGTCTGTATTAATTATTACAACTTCTCTGCTTTGAAGGTAGTTTCAAAAATATTCAAATTTGATTCTCAAACAAAAAGGATTGTGAAAGGAAACCTTCCGAACAAGAAGCATCTGGAGCGATTCTCATTCTCTCCTTCACAAGTACCTTCTCATTGCTATATCATTCCACATAACGAGCATTTCCGGGTGATCTTGTCACAGAATCCATTCAAAAGGGATCCCGTTTGCTTGGGAAACAAAGAACATAAGAAATAGGAGGAGTGGGCCATCTAGCCCTTCGAGCCTGCCCCGCCATTCAACAAGATAATGGCTGATCTGAAGTGGATCAGTTCCGCTTTCCCGCTTTCTCCCCATAACCCTTAATTCCCTTGTCTATCAGAAATCTATCTACCCGTGACTTAAATATATTCAACGAGGTAGCTTCCACCGCTTCAATGGGCAGAGAATTCCAGAGATTCACCACCCTTTGAGTGAAGAAGTTCCTCCTCAACTCTGTTCTAAACTGCTCCCCCCTCCCTTATTTTGAGGCTGTGCTCTCTAGTTCTGTTTTCCTTTCTAAGAGGAAAGAATCTCTCTACCTCTACCCTATCTAGCCCCTTCATTATCTTGTAATTCTCTATAAGATCCCCCTCAGCCTTCTAAACTCGAACGAGTACAGGCCCAGTCTATTTAATCTCTCTTCATAAGCTAACCCACTCATCTCCGAACTCCTTCCAAGGCCAATATATCCTTCTGCAAATAAGGGGACCAAAACTGCACACCAGCTGCGGCCTCACCAGTACCCTGTACAGTTGCATCAAGACCTCCCTGCTTTTATATTCTATCCCCCTCGCTATAAAGGCCAACATTCCATTCGCCTTCTTGATCACCTGCTGCACCTGCAGACTGGGTTTTTGCGATTCGTGCACAAGGACCCCCAGGTCCCTCTGCACCGTAGCATGCTGCAACTTTTCACCCTTTAAATAATATTCCCTCCTACTATTATTTCTACCAAAGTGGATAACCTCACATATGCTCACATTGAACCTGGGTTTCTGGCACTGAGGTGCTAACCACTGTGCTGCCCCAGAATGGAAAAAAAGGTGATGGTTGTAATGTCTACTTAAAAAATACTCAACATTGCATTTGAAATGGAACTTCCTCAAAATAGCTGATGTGAATTCACACGAGACCGAGTTGCACACCTTGCCAATCTATGAATAGGATGATGACCGTACAAATGAATGAGCAACTGATCGAGTGCAGGAGGCCTTATCTGTCATTTAATCCCTTAATCTCTGCTTGCAACATTCCTAGACACATTTTTCTGTATCAGTATTTTACAGTCTTTACAGGATGTCAATCACCTTTTCTTTGATCAGTGCTTCTCAGTCTAGGATTCTTGATGGCAAGGAGCTCCAGTGTCTAAAAAGTCTCTTGTTACATGCTTCTCAAACTTGGTTACCATCATGCAAGTGCCAAGTTCAGTTGACAGCAGGATGTAATGATGTTTGTCCCTTCAAGAACACAATAAATGCAAGGTCTTGTTTTAACTGTATCCTGAGCTCAGGCAAACATTAAAGACACAAATAAACTGGTCAAAAATTTGAGATTCTTGATGCCCTAACCAACAGCTCTTCCTCAACCAAATACACATTAAAAAACACAGCAGATTCACTGGACATCTATCTTTTTCCTGTGTTTAAGAGTCTGAGCGATTTGATTTATTTTTGTCACATGTATTAGTATCCAATGGAAAGTATAATTTCTTGCATGTTTTAGAGACAAAGCATACCTTTCATAGAAAAGGCAAAAGAGTGCAGAATTTACTATTATAGTCACAGCTAAGGTGGAGTGAAAGATCAATTAATATAAGGTAGGTCCATTCAAAAGTCTGATGGCAGCAGGGAAGATAGGTACATGACCTTAGACTTCTGTATCTTTTTCCCCCGATGGAAGAAGTGGAAGAGAGAGCGGAAGAGAGAATCTCCGGAGGTGCATGGGGTCCTTGGTTATGCTGGCTGCTTTGCGAGGCAGCAGGAAGTGTAGACAGAGTCAATGGATGGGAGGCTGGTTTGCGTGATGGACTGGGCTACTTCACAACCTTTTGTAGTTTCTTGTGGTTATAGACCGAGCAGGAGCCATACCAAGCTGTGATACAACAAGAATGGGGATTGCTAGGATACGTACTTCATTAAGATAGATGTGCATTTTAGAAGATTAACAAGATGGATCTGAAAAGATGTTTCCCACTTATAGGAGAGGCTAGAATTAGATGGCATGGCTTAAAAGAAAGAAAATGAGAAGATTCCTTTTCCCAAAATTTCTGGATCTTTGGAACTCTGTTCCCCAAAGAGTGGTGGAAGCAGGATCAATGAATATTTTTCAGGCAGAGGTAGACAGCTTCTTGATTAACCAGGAGTCCAAACCATATTAGGGTAGCTAAGAATGCAGGCTCAAGGGGCCAAATGGCCGACTCCTGCTCCTAATTGGCATGTTCATACAACCATGCCAACAGTTTGCTTTTAATATTGGCAACAACCAATTAAGTTAGGTTGTAGGTTAGATAGGTTAGGTGCATTGGCCATGCTAAATTCTCCCTCAGTGTACCTGGACAGGTACTGGAGTGTGGTGACTAGGGGATTTTCACAGCAATTTCATTGCAGTGTCAATGCAAGCCTACTTGTGACTAATAAATAAACTTTAAGCGGAGGAAATGCAATCATAACACAGTTTGCGAATCCATAAACCAGCTCCCAATCTTCAAGCTATTTCTTACTGTTGTTCTGTGCAACTGTATGAGCTTTTACTTCAGATGCTGGGTCACAAGAACACTATTAAAACAAGCGGGTTCATATGGAAATACTCAGAGTTAACCACCCTCAGAAAAGCTAAGTCACACCACATCAGAATTATAATAAAATTTGCCACTTTGCTTTGCTGAATTCAGGATTTCAATCCCTTCCATTACGGTAGCTCTCTTTCACTACATGTCTGGGTTCCCAGCCCCGCGTCAGTAGACTTTCCGAAAGGCAGGTGCGCTTTGAAACGCTTTGATCAGACTTCCAGAGATGAAAAAAAAAGGTGAATGGACTCCAAATGTTTCATAGCTCCAATTTCAATTCCCCAGATCAGCCTGGACCTTAATACTTCCCATGTGTAAGAGGGAGGGGGATCTGTCATCAGGTGTACGGCTCTGGGAGCGTAACTACAGGCTAATCGTCAGAGAATAGGAGACGTTCACTGACAGCTGGCTGTCATCTTACTGAGAATCCTCATTATCTGCTCAGAGGCTGAACCGTCCCCTGTTCTCACTGTGGCTAGACTGCTGTGTCAGACAGTTCTCTAGGATAACCCAGGTTGCAGGAACCTGGCAATTGTTAGAAAGGCCACAGCCAACTTGCATCTATTCCTTTACACAAAGTTTTGTGTCACAGACAGATTTAATCTAATGCAAGAGTTATTTTACTGCCTATTCCATGTGCCATTTCATATCTGGAGCAGTCACAAAGGTATGCTTTTTAAAAAAGTACATTCTATTTAGTACCAAATGATTATTCACTACAAGAACATACATCACTCTTGTCCTTATTCAGTATTTTAATATAAACAAACAGCATTTAGCACACACAAAGGTTTTCATCTGTACATTAGACAAATTGGTGCACTCGTAGCCTTACTCTACAAGAGTCTGGTGCCCAGCTTTTAAGACATAAAGAAGTGTAATTATGTTTGTGAATATGGAACAGTCATGGTGGTACAGTGGTTAGCACTGCTGCCTCTCAGTACCAGAGACCTGGGTTTAATTCCTGCCTCGGGTGACCGTCTGTGTGGAGTTTGCAGGTTCTCCCCATGTCTGCATGGGTTCCCTCTGGGTGCACCGGTTTCTTCCCACAGTCTAAAGGTGTGCAGGTTAGGTGGATTGGCCATGTTAAATTACCTCTTAGTGTCAGGGGGATTAAGAGGGTAAATGCGTGCGGTCACAGGGATAGGGCCTTGATGGGACTGTGGCCGGCGCAGGGTTGTTGGGCTGAACGGCCTCCTTCTAACTGTAGGAAATCCACGATTCTAAAGATGATTTGTGAGGGTGACTCTATGTAGCTTCAGACAAAAGACTACTAAATTACAATGTGACCACTCTACTTGACTCCCTGGCTCCAACTACGAGTCCCTCCTCCTCCCTTGGCACACACCCGACTGCCGATTGACCCAGCAGGAAACAATCTATAGGGTCCTAACCTGTCATGCGGCCCTTGGGAACACACCCCATCTCCCCACCTTAAAAAGGGCCCACTCCACTACAACTCACATTTCAGTTGCATTCAATGATGTTAAGGAAGCTTACCTCCACCCCGCTAAAACCTTCAAAAAGCTTTGCTTGGGCTAGTTCACTTGTCTTTCATCAAATAGATTCTGTCAACGTAGGATCTTCAAAACTGGGTCCCTGCGTACCATACTTCAATTTAAAAGCAAAGGATATAACCCAGCGAAGCTGGCTCAGAGGATAAACAGAATACCCCAACACTACAAACCACATGTCGAAAGGAGTTTTCCCTCTGATGCAGGCTGGAGACCCAACGGGTGCCATTGAGGAACTTACAGAAAACGCAGTTCACATCTGGTAACACGTAGCTCGCTTTTAATATGATTTTCCCATTAATGTGAAAGCCCAGGACTCAGTAGTTCCAGACTCTGGCTACTGGATTAACCTGCAAAACAGATTTGCCGACCTTCAGAATCGATTTTACAGATACCATTCAATTTCCTCAGTGAAAGTTTAAACTGTCAAACTAAATGAAACACACAAAAAAAAAATTAGAAATGTAAATTTCATCATAGATATCTCTTTGAAAGACTTCAACTGAAGTTCTTATGCAAAGGCTGCTACCTCTCGAGTCTGGGTTCTATTACTGGATATTTCGACTTCAGTGTTTAAGGGCTTTTAATCACATTTTTCGTCCGAGCAAGTGTAATATTTGCCAGCATCTCATCTATTCATCCATGCATCAGGACCATGCTTCATGTCACCTCAGCTTCAAACCTTGGATTATTTATTTGCATTTTCCCCCTGAAAGATTTAAGGCAACTGGAGGTGCACAGAACTATGATTACAGGCAATAGATGAACTTCAATAAATCACAGAATGTCTGCAGTGCTGGAAGAGGCCATTTGGCCCATTGAGCCTGCACCAACAATCCCATCCAGGACTTATCCCCGCAATCCTCCGTATTTACCTTGCTAATCTCTGACACCATGCGGCAATTTGCTTTAACCAACCAACCTAATCCGTACATCTATAGGCTGTGGGAGGAAACCAGAGCACCTGGAGGAAACCCACGGAGGCACAGGGAGAAAATGTACAACCTCCACAGTGCCACCCAAGGGTGGTACTGAACCCGGGTCTCTGGCACTGTGAGGCAGCAGTACTAACTATCACCCGCAAATCCAAAAACCCAAAACATCCAACCACTGTACCATTTTTGAAACTCATCAACATTTAGAGTAGGAATTTACTGACCCAAGCCAATACAACCAGAACTGACATGATCCAACCATTAGCCCAGGAAGTCTCCTGGCCTGAGATGACAGGAAACTTGCAGATTTTTAGGTGTGGGAAGTCTAGTTGTTTGTCTGCACGATTTATTTATTTATTTATTTTACTTCATTCGTGGAACATGTGTGTCGCTGGCTGGCCAGCATTTATTGCCCATCCCTAGCTGCAGGAGGGCAATTGGGAGTCAATCACATTGCTGTGACTCCAGATCCGCATGTAGACCACAGCAGGTAAGGACAACAAAATTTCCTTCCCCAAAAGGACATTGGTGAAGCAGATGGGTTTTTCCGACACTCGACAATGGTTTCATGTTCATCAATGGATTCTTAATTCCAGATAAAATTCAAATTCCACCAGCTGTCATATCCGGATTCGAACCTGGGACCCCAGAACATGAGCTGCGTTTCTGGATTAATAATCTAGCAATAATACCACTAGGCCATCACTTCCTTGTGGACCCTCTCCTCCAAGCAGAATTGCAGCTGATGCCATGGGTGGAACCTATTACAGATACTCAGCATTTACTATTCAGTGGTACAACTGGCGTTTCTGGCCATTTTCTTTACCTAGATTTTAGCTAGCCTTGACTTCAGCTTTTGTAATGCGAGTAGGCCCAGGCCTAAATGCTGTACCCAAAAACCACAATTATCTGAAATCCAAAACATAAATCAGCTCCCAGAGTTTGATACAAGGATACTTGACCCATACAGGAAATATATTGTCCTTTTAGGAAGTCTTCACATAAAAAAAACATGGGAATAAAGAGCTGTTAGTATTTTTTCATGTCAGAAGAGAAAATAAATAGATTTACGGAAAACGGATATTCTTAATGCAGTCAACTGGCTTATATTTTCAGTTAAATAAATCCCTCCAAGAGCTTCTTTTGAGGCTTAATGAACTTTTAAATCCAAAAAATTGAAAATTACACAAACAATGACATTCGAGCATGCTCTGGGTTAATTTCTGTTTGTGTATGAAACTATATGTTTATTAAAGATTGCCTCAATTAGTAAACTCACTAACCATGCCAGGAGTGAGAGTCAGAAAGTCACGCAGTCCCAGAGTAGGATTTCTGTCCATTCATTTCAGTAAACAGTACATTTTTTAAAAAATTCATTCGTGGGACATGGGCGTTGCTGGCTAGGCCAGCATTTATTGCCCATCCCTAGTTGCCTTTGAGAAGGTGGCGGTGAACTGCCTTCTTGAATCGCTGCAGTCCACGGCTCTGGAGGGTCAACCCACAGCAGATGAGGGAGGGAATTCCAGGATTTTGACCCAAGTGTACACATGTATCCAAAAGCAGGAATATAAAGAGGGGGTTCACTGTTAATCTCAGTAAGAAGTCTCACAACACTAGGTGACTCACCTGATGAAGGAGCAGTGCTTCGAAAGCTACCAAAGTAAACCTGTTGGAATTTAACCTGGTGTTGAGAAATACGCTCAGCAAATATCCTGCCTTGTCTGGTTCAATAATCTCATTAACCTAAAGAGTCTGCTTTCCTACAACAACAGCACTAGGCGAGTCATCCAAGAACTGTCAACAACACACATGTAGAAAAGTTGCATAATGGTAGAAGCTACAGGAGCAAGATTATTATTGGACTATGAATTCCCACTGTACCAAATGGGGTGAACTAGGTCTTTGGTCACAGGCAAATTGTACAAGGTTAGTGGAAAAAATATATTCACAAAAAAAAGGGAATCATGCACGTGTGCACACAAAAACATTAGCCAAATTGGTCATTGCATGGACCAAAAGGAAAAAAAAAATCACATCTGCCTTGACAGGTTTATTATTGAGTCCTGGTTTAGTGAGGAGAACACTATCATGGGGTTAAGCATCTACTGCAACACAATATCCAACAAAAGCTTCGAAACAGCAGTGTTGCACGACATGCTGTTGCAAGCAAGTCAAAGCAGTCTACAAAGTCTCAAAACAGGTCAATGCTGGTTACCATTATCCCTCCCCCATGGCCCAACCTCTGCCATTCATGTCAAGTTATTTACCACATGTTGAACAGCCACCTTCTTGATCCCTAGTACCTAATCCTTCCATGGGCGCAGGCCTGCATCTGGCTCTTCAAAGCAGCCCAACAGGCAAAGGCCAATCGAGAACAATGGCTCGCATTTAAAGAGAGTTGATATTGATGTTGTGTGAAGTGAAGACAGGAAAGGTTTTGATCATAATGTCTTTCTAACCAATTATTCCTGCCAGACATCTAAAGCAGTACAATAATCCACACAAAAACAGCGCCCACTCTTTCCCCCCCAGTGTAGGCTTAGAAAACAGCAGCAGACCCCACTCACAAATCCTCCAGGTGCTTAAAAAGAAAAAAAAATTAAAGTCAGATTCCTGTTGAACTGAAGTGCTAACAGCATCCACATGTTCCTACTTGAATGCCGGAGTGATTTGCTGTTCAAAGTTCATTACTTCTGAGGTGAAATGTATAAAATACTGCTGGCGACTCGATTCAGGACGTACAGTAGGTCACACCGTCAGCAACAGGAGAATTATGGTGCAGGGGCACTGGGTGTTACAGTCATTCATTTTAAACATCCGGAAGTAAAAGGAAGTTACGGACCGTTGCGTTGCGTTCAAAACCGATAGCAAGGCGGTTCACAAAAACTCATCCCCGATGCCACGACAGGAACAATCTCTTGGAATCCTTATGCCTAAATGCGGACGTGTGGCGGAAATTCCACATTCACACTGAGTTGTGGAGACACCACAGCTTATCCAAAATGACACAGATCCTGGAACACCCCCTCACCGCTGCCAACCCAAGCTCTGTCTAACTCTATTTTCTGCTAGCATAGAAACCAGCTTTGTAAACTTTATTTATTAGCATCACAAGTACATTCACACTGCAGTGAAATTACAGTGCAATGCAATGTAGTGTTCACTGGTAGTTGCGATGTGACTGGAGGTTTTGGCGAAAATTCTAATCTTAGGGCAAAGAGTGGATGGGATTTTACAGCTTCACTCGTAAATGAAATTGTAAAACCCTGCCTGAGGTCAATGATCCTTTCCATTGTCTGCCCCGTGCTCCCTCCAATTTCCATGGCAGGCGCTGTGGTATAATTCTGGCCAATGCTATTTTCCTCCTTGGTGCTACTGGGAAACAAGCCGCACATTATTCAAACAAAACAACAGGAAGAAAGTGAAAACAAATTAAAGATATGTTGGTCTGATCTTGCAATCGCCAGAGCGTGTACAACAATATCAAATAAAACTTTCAAGAAATCATCAACTTGAACACACATGATGACCCTTACAGCATATCTTGTTGCTTCCACAATTAACTTTCATAGAAAATTTGAAGAAAGCCGCAGGAAGTGGAAGCTGTGCAGTTGGCTATAGTGACAGATTGGTTTTGTGGCAGAGTTGTGTAGGATGCAGAGCTGTAAGAATAAAAACAAAGTGCTGGAGAAACTCAGTGGGCCTGGCAAACTTCTTAGAGAGAGCGACAGTGAATGTTTAAGAGTTCAATGCGACACTTCTTCGAAACTGTGGGCCTGTAGGAGGAAAGAGCAACAGAATCATAAAAGCACCAAAACATATGCCAGCTCTGGCCTCTTTTGTGCATGGCAAATATAAATTTCCAGATTTGGTTTGGTGCCTGGTCCTTGCTCACTACAAAGGGTCCACAGTTTCCACCTGACTTCTGAGAGATAACAATACAACGAAATAGCGTAAAAGCTTGTTAAATTTTAAAAGGGTCGTTTCTGCCACTTGTGCCCACTCTAAAAAAGTCATTCATCCCATTGAGAATGGATTGATGTGGGAATCTGGATGCAAAGTCCTGTACCTATACTCATCAGCAGTAAGATGAAATCTCATTCAGATCTGCTCTTCATACTAACACTGTAGATACTCTACATGTTGAAGCTCCATTGATATTAACATGTTCTAGCCAACGATTGATAATGTTGTCTGACTGCATTGATTTAATGAGATTTTACATTCAAACTTTTACCAATTAGATTGAGCAGAAACCAGGGCACAATTTCACCTGGGAACATGAAACACACTGTTGATTGCTTCCCTTGCATGGACAGCACAGCGGTCAGCACTGCTGTCTCACAACACCAACCCGGGTTCGATTCCATCCTTGGGTCAGTATATGTACAGGGTTTGTACCTTCTCTCCATATCTGCATGGGTTTCCGCCAGGTGCTCTGGTTTCTTCCTACAGTCCTAAAGATGTTGCGATTAGGTGCATTGGTAATGCTAAATTCTCCCTCAATGTACCCGAACAGGCGCTGGAGTGTGCCACTAGGGGATTTTGATAGTAAATTCATTTCAGTATAAATGTAGGCCTATTAGTGACAATAATAAATAAAACTTTAAAACTTGTAGAAACATCAAGTAAAGCAGATTTAAAAGGCATTTGCAGCAGAACCTGGAATCTTATGTAGCTCAACGTTTTGCTGCCAAAGCTTGAATATTAATGTACTTCAGTATATCATTTGAATAACGTCTCTGCATTACTAAAGCTTTACCTTAATGGATTACCATCCGGTTATACTTCCTCAGGAGGCGAAGGTTTGCATTACACTATCTGATTGCCTCTAATCATTTCCCCCACCACTATACAGGAGCTCCCGTTACTAATTAATTCTGTGGAGATGTTTCCAGACACCAGCCCTGAAATTGCCTTTTACTAGTTTTTAAACCTAGATCTCGTGTATAATCTCACTTGAAATAGTGTTCAGGATTAACCTTTCCCATTCCACTAAGGATCCTTTGTATCTGTTAAAGGTCTGCTGAGTGCTTATTTCAAAAATACCAAGCATTTGTAAAGTGTTTGGTGCTTTTTTAAAGAAGTTTATTAGTATAGCCTTCAGGAGGGGAACACCCTCACGTTATTCAATGTTCAAACGGAAATAAATTCTGAAGGTTAAGATAACTATAATATCCTACTTTTGCCCATTTTACAAGCTGGTTGTGTCCTTCCCCTCACCCTCAACAGGATCTGTTCTGAAATTCTTTCCCTATACTGCTGGAAGCAGATTGGGAAAGTTTTCACCTTTAAATCACATTATATTTTATTAGACCAGTTTCAAAAAAAAGCTATTTTCAACAGGTGTAAGCTCCTCAGGGCAAATACAAGGATCTCTAATCAGAAAAAACAACAAGAACATCAACTTGAATGACAAAGGAATTAAGTTGTAGCTTGGATAAACCAACGACTTGCTAACCCTGACAATTCCTGTGTTGCAACACAGGGACACTATTAGTGGAAACCTGCTCGCATTTCCTTTACCAAGGCCTGAACCATTGTAAAAGGTGGCTCTAATTAGAATATACTCTTACTATAACCAACCGTGATTGCTCTACATAAAAAGGTAAAATTAGATGGAGGGAGTTGCCCATAAACTGCATCTGTTGACATCTTACAATTGGTTAGAAATACAGATTGGCATTGGTTGACGGCAGGAATGAGATCACATGCGATTTGCACCCCCGCCCCCCTTACCCCACCACCAGATCAATCCGTCATCAATGCCCTGTAGGTGCCGTCAGTTAGCTGAAGCCTCACTCATGTTTGTCTCACGTATCAATGCTTTAGTTCCTTTACATAGACGGAGTCATACAGCACAGAGGCCCTTCAGCCCCTTCAACAGCTTGAAGCACTATGTTCTTATCGATACCTGATCACCACCAATAATGGTGCACGATGCCATTGACGCACATGAAATTTTACACTCAAGTTTACACAAATGAGACACAGCAGACACTTAGGTGTAAATTCACCTCAAAAAAACATCCTTTCGATTAGAATTATAAAACACAGGAACCTGGATTGGAGGCTGTTAATGTTATGTCAATTGGATTAATAATAAACAAGTCAAGGGCATTGATGGATGAAATATCTCAAGTATGCATGTTAAAAAAATTTCTGCCAGCACGCTTCAGGCGTCTCCTGACCGAGTGCCGCCGGGGGCCAGGGTCCATCATCACCCCCAGGAATCATATTTGAATTTGATTTTGTAAATTTCCTTTTGAAGCTTTGCTTTCTCGTTACTGTGCCCCTAAGGGCCGTCACTGCCATCTCCACCCCTCTCATTTGATTTATTGATTTTTGTTTCATCAAAACAGTATAAAGAGAGAGAGACTGGAGACATTTGTGTAGTTTGTTTTAGTTACAGTAGCCTTGGATTCATGGAATTTAAATTCCGCCAACTCCCATGGTGGGATTTGATCCATGTCCCCAGAACGAACATTAAGCCTGTGCTAGCTAGCCCGGCGACATTACCACTTCGCCACCATCTCCCCTAATTACCAACATGATTTGAGGAGACACAAGTTAAAAAAAAGTGAGGGGTGGGAGGTTTAGGACGGGTTTGACGAAAAATTTTATCCTCAGGACGGTGACGGTCACAGTCTGGAATGGGCTGCCTGGGAGGGTGTTGGAGGCAGGATGCCTCACATCCTTTAAAAAGCTGGACGAGCACTTAGCACATCATAATATTCAAAGTTATGGTCCAAGTGCTTTTAGGTGCCTTTTGTGCATCATTGTAGACTTGATGGGCCGAAGGGCCTCTTCTGCACTGTAGTATTTTGTGATTCTGATTCCTGTTCTTCAAAGCTATCATAGAAGCTCGATAGTGCAGAAAGAGGTCACTTGGCCCATCAAGCCTGCACAGACAACAATCCCACCTATCCCCATATCCCCTGCTAATCCCCTGACATTAAAGAGTCAACATGACCTACACATTTTTTAGACTGCAAATGGAAACCAGAGCACCCAGAGGAAACCCACGCAGACACAGGGAGAATGTGTGAACTCCCCACACAGTCACCCAAGGCTGGTGCTGAGGCAACAGTACCAATGTGCCACCCTTCTTACTGAAGAGCAAAGTTTTAGTCTCCTGGGTAAAATGTAAATTCACCTGACACTTTCCTCACCATTTCAAAATGTCCTTGTTGCTGGCCCATGCATTAGTTCAGAAGGCACTGTCTGGAACCAACAGCCATTTAACATAGAGCATGTCAGCACACTTACGTTAGATCACCAGGCTTAATGATGTGTGTGAATGAAGGCAGAATATGGTCTACATTAATTACCTGGGTCAGAGTCTGGACTTGGAAACCCAGCCCAGTGAGGTTTTGCTCTAAAGTCTGCCACTGTTGAATTACCTCATCCTCCAGTTTCCAAGAAGAGAAAAATGTTTTACAAGGTTGCATATGTGCAAATGCAAATGAGGCATAAAAACTTCAAAAACTCAAATGGACATGATAAAACTCGTTATGCAAAACACCATTAAAACAGGACTGACAAAAGTGAGCATTAAAAAAAACACTTAGCTTCATGTTCATTCTAAACGCAGAATAGTTAGTATTCCGTATATTTTCTGAATCAAAACAGAGACCATGAAAATAATTTGGGTTTGGCTTAAGCTTGATCAATAGTTTACAACAGCTCAGTCCAGAGTAATGGGCCCCAACAGGAAGGCTTTCTTCCATGTGGCACTGTATCTAGGAATTCCCCAACCTTGCCACTATTATACAGAATGGCTTAGCTCAGGGACTGCATAAAATTCAACCAACTACAGACTGAAATGTCAAGCTCTATAAAAACGAGACATCTTAGCTGCATAATTCACACACTCACGTCTGCAAATCCTAGAAGCTCGTGTGCAGATGTGATTTATATCCTGGATTTGAAAGGTAGCTAACGCCTGGCAAAGTTAGGCTCCAGAGCAAATCCAGAGCTGACGCTGTGCAAATATAAACCTGCAGTCACATCATTAGGTCTCAAAGTCAGCTGTAAAACTTCCAGGCGAAAGGGTTACTAATATGAATTCATACTCACACTTTCCCCGCATCAAAAAAAAAGCATTTTGGTTAAATTCCTCACCTTGGAGGAAGTGCCTGGGACTGTGGGCAGCTGCTATTGCCCACTGCTGTCTGGGAACTTGACAGCAGGCTAAAAGCCGTACTGTCCACACTGTCACCCTTCTAAGGCACAAGCTTTCAAATGGAGACCTCAGAGCTCCAGCAATCTGTGGGCACGTTCTCAAATGTCCAAAGGTATCACATTTCAGAACTTCTTTGTATATGTTAACTGAATAACATGATTTCAGGCACAGCCAAAAGATACTTTCTGCAATTAATTGCATATTTCCCTTTAACTAATGCACTCTTTCAAATGTTCCTATACAGGAGCCCTGGAATTAGGTCAACGGTGAAAATATTTACAAGAGACGCATCCAAGAATACTTGGAAAATCAGTGTGCCAACACACAGACAGCCTCACATCAAAACTACATTTTGTAACATTGTTAAATGCAGAAACGCCAAGCACCTTTGAGCAGTCACAATTTCCCAGATGGGTAAGAGGTTTTAGTTCAGTCGGGCAGCATGGTCGGTGCAAGCGTGGAGGGCCAAAGGGCCTGTTCCTGTGCTGTAATTTTCTTTGTCCACTTCATGTTCTGGTCTCCAGACAGTTGGAGACCGGACATATGAACCAGGGTGGGCTTTGGGACCCAGGACTCTCTGCAAACTGCCTCAGACGTTGAGCTGGAGTCGAAGGCTTCAGACAGTTCCATGGGACTTACCTGGAAAGTTACCCAAAAAAATGTTGGACAGAAAAGTCCTACACCAAGTCCTGAGTAAACACAGGATTGACCCCATCGCCACCTAATCACCCACTAACTAACATTCACATTGGTTCTTTATCAAATTGCAGCTAATGCTGTTAAAAGGTTCACCTTCCCGCAACGAAACAGTGCTGTGATGGACACTACGCTCCACATTTTTGGAGAAGCTGAGCTCGGAGGACCCATGAAGAAATTGCACCGTAGAAACATTCAAGCACAGAGATAATACAATGATGATCGCTTCTTGAAGATTCCAGGCCAGAACCGCTTCCATAATATACTTTCATAATCTAAAATTGACATTCTCCAAGTTTTCTAGCTAGGCAATTACGATTTAACATTTCATATACGTCGTAAGGGAGTCTACATGCAACTTTCCTCTGTCCAAGATTTAGCTTCACATTGCTCATTCTCTTAGCATGAAAAATAAACTAACTGTTCTTTGTATCCAACATACTCAGAGAATCAGCTCCAATCTCCACGATACCTAAGCTGTCCATTTAAAAAGCTTTCTTTCTCCATCACGATAATCTAGACATTGCAAAACAGAGACTATGACAATTTTTGTCACATCAAATTCTGCGTACGGTTGTAGCCTATTGAAAGAAAGTAATAGGCGTTCAGCATTAACCTTCAGATGTGCCCCCAACTGTGCAAACGGAACTGGAAACCCCACGCTTGGCAAGTCAGCCAGTAAAGCAAATGCAAATTTTGCTGCTCTTCAATCCACTTCCATTTTACTGATCGTGTTCGAGTCTGAAATCCACTCACCTTCTCATTAGAAGGGAAACATTTGACTTACCGATACAGGCATGGACTCGGACTGAGAGCTGTGTCCGCAGGATCATGCTGTGTTTCTTTCCCCTCCTGAAAATAGAAAGGAGAGCAGTAATTAGGGCCGGAGGAAATAATATATAAAACCCAAGAACTGAAGGCAATTTTTTTAATGTTGTAAAGAGCCTCAATTAATCTGCTGAAGTTTACGATCTGGGCCCATTGATAAGATGGCTTCCTAGCACTCCAAACACGGGATGAGGCTAACACTCCAAGCATGGGATAAAGGAAAATCTAACTTAGCCAATGAAGTCTTGCCACAAGCTACCCATGTGCAGAATCTACTGCCTCCAATTCAGTTACAGTGGAAAAGGTCTCAATGCAGCTCTCAGCCTTCCGAAGGTATTCCATAAACATACCCCATCGGATCCTGCTCATCATATTCCCATTCTTGTCCTCTGCCTGGCATCCTCACCGGTCCTGACCTCAATAAGACAAGGGAGTACTCAATGAATGACAGGGCACTGGGAAGCTCAGAGATCTGGGAATGCTTGTCCACAGTCCCTGAGGACAGCAGGACAGGTTAATAGAGGCAAAAGGGCCATGCCTTTATCAGCCGTGGCATAGATAAGAGAAGAGAGGTTATGTTGGAGTTGCACAAAACTGCTGGAAGGATAGAGGAGGCAGAAAGCCTCACAACCTTTAAGAGTGCTTGGGTGAGCACTTGAAATGTCATAACATTCAAGGCTCTGGGCCAAGTGCTGGAAAGTTGGATTAGGGTAGATTTAGCGTAGCTTTGTCAGTGCAGACACAAATGAGCGGAAGGGCCTAGTCTGCACTGCAGGCTCTTATGGCATATGACACTTGGTTAATTTCACCGATACTTGTATTCCTCAATCTGGTTTGCAATCAGATATCCAGCAAGTGTCAGTGCACCTTTGAATGTATAACCTGTCAACGTGACCACTTGAGATGGATACCAGAGTGTATCTGAGGCCTGCAGAGCTACATAGAATCAATGTTTGCAAGAGAGTGGGAGGCTTGGAATTACAATGACTTAAATTCAGTACTCAAAAAAGTCAATAAAATTGATTCAAGACAGCATTAAATCAATTTATTAAAAAAATGGCACTTATGTTGGCCTATTAGTCACTGAGAACGAACCCAATTCAAAATAAATTCCTGGTATTTTACAATTGATTTGTAAAACTGAAATGCTTATTAATCCACTATCATGAATCCACACGACATGGCAAGAATATACCTAATATAGCATAGATTAATGTACAAGTCAATATAGACGCTAGCTAGTTGTTGGATGTATTGAAAGGCAGGTTAATTCAAAAACCGGTACGTATAAATCAGTTTCTTGTTCAACCTTTCGATTAGGTTCCTGCCTCAAGATTCTTTTCCACAGCCCACTTCTCCATTCCATCCTCACGAAAGGAACAATGGCAGCTCACATTCACTGATACAAAACCTATAATTAGGCAACTGTTCCACTGCTCTGTGGTGCTTTAAGTTACTGATACTGGGCTGTGTTATATATCATGTATCGCGGCAAGAGTGTTTACACAACTTGGCCAGCAAGCAAAGCTTTTGCCATGGCAACACCTTTCCATGAGAAATGTTGAATAAAAGTGCACTGCAGTCTTTACACAGATGGCTGCGAGGGGGCATCAAGTGTTTCAAAGTAACATCACATGCCCAACCACCAACATTCAAACACCAGAGTGAAACTAACTTACACTGCTCCTATTGGCTAAGTCCTATCCATTGGTCAGTTTCATCACAAATCATCCCACCCTCAGTGTTGAGCAAAATCCAGAAAATTTGTTGCCAATTCTGGAACTGATTTAAAGTTGCTCCCCCAATGCTCTCAATCGATCAGGCAAATTCTGGAACTCCAGGCACTACTCAGGAAAAACCCAATCTTCCCCACGTTTCCATGGGTGGTTTCCACAATTTCCCTTACAAATCACTGAGATGAGCAAAGCATCCGTACCTTCTCCCCTCCTACCTGCCCACTTCTGCACAACCTCACCTCAAAATACACAAGTTGGCCAGGTGGCACTCTTTTAGTCATCTTAAATGCACTGATCGCTCCAGGGGATCAGGTTTACCTTCACAAATTTAGGCTGAGGGATTTGCTCTTTTTGACATCTTGTGTCGGTTAAACAGGAGCTAGTTTACTTGGGAAAAAGCATTCCATCATTGCAGTTTAATCTTCAGGGAACAGTCAATTATCATTGCAGCATCTTACTCTTCCCCAGCCTTTAACTAATGACACTCTTACTGTTGAGCTTATCCTTAGAACCGTAGAATCCTACAATACCATTTGGTCCATTAAGTCTGCACTGACCACAATCCCACCTGGCCCTATACACAACCCCATGCATTTACCCTAGCTAGTCCCCCTGACACTAAGGGACAATTTAGCATGGCCAATCTACCTAACCAACATATCTTTGCACTGTGGGAAGAAACTGGAGCACCCAGAGAAAAAACACGCAGCCACAGGGAGAATGTGCAAACTCCACAGTGTCCCAAGCCGGGAATTGAACACAGATCCCTGGTGCTATGAAGCAGCAGTGCTGACCACTCTGCCACGCAAGCTCCCCTTTTTGTAAGTATCTAATCCATGGCCAGAAAATTCCAGCTGTTCTTCCAGTCTCACTGACAGCAAGCCTGTCATGGGTTTTCTAGGTGGATTCAATGGGAAATCCCATTGACATTGGTGGAACCATTAGATCCCACTGTCGGCCAATAGCAGGATGCTGCCTGCCACTACGAAACAGTGCAGGCACATGGAGAATTCCCCCCATAACTCCAGACTTTATTACAAATATCTAATCTCAGGATTCATGGATTTTATGAATTAAGTTTGGAGTCTGACATTTTTCAAAAAAATGCAAGTTAAATGAAAACACCTGGTTTGAGAGGCTGGTTGCTCCCCCATTATAGACCTAAACTAACTGCAATTCAAAGGGTGGATTATAATGGGAATTATGAGTCATCTCAGCTTTTTAGAAGGGCTGGAATTTTCCGACTTCATCTGTGGATGGGATTCTCTGGTCTCGCTGCAGTGAATGGAGTTTCGACAGGAAACCAAATGGAGTTTCCACTGTTCTCACTGGCAGTGGTCTCAGGGTGTATGACAAGAGAGTTCCACTTCCGATGTCTACAACTGTTCCAATAAGCAGTTTAAAACTTACTCACATGGCTTCCCACCACATGACAAAGGTTTGGAATCATTGGACAGCACGGTGGCACAGTATTTAGCACTGCTGCCTCACAGGTAACTGTGTGGAGTTTGCACATTCTCCCCATGTCTGCACGGGTTTCCTCTGTGCTCAGTTTCCTCCCACACTCCAAAGATGTGTAGGTTAGGTGGATTGGCCATGCTAAATTTCCCCTTAGTGTCATAGGATTAGCAGGATAAATACATAAGGCCCGAGTGGGATTGCTGTCAGTGCAGACTTGATGGGCTGAATGGCCTCCTTCTGCACAGTTGGGATTCTATGGTTCTATCCATCGATAATTAGCTTAAATCTCCAACTGGGATATCCCAAACATGTCACATTGGTGAGGCAACAGATTTCAGGGAGATTTCACACGGTCAAATAAGAATTTCACAGTGACTTCACGTAAGCCTATTTGTGACACAAATAAATTTGAAAAAAACCTTTAAAACTCAGAGCCTGAATTCGCGCCAATTTGGGGGAGGCAAAGAAAGAATCTGCCAGGAGCAAGACGGCCATCAGGATTCAGGGATGTTTCCGATCTAGAGTCACAAAACAGGAGTGCATGGAAACTTGTACGTGACTTGGGAAGTCCACAGTCTCACCGAGCCGGACGGTAGTGGAAGGATCCTGCAAATCCCAGTTTCCCTGTAGTAGAAAAACTGAATAGGATCAAAGTAAATCCCTGAGAGCTGTGGCATACCTGGTTTGGTCACAGGAGGAGGAGGAATCCTCAAGATTCTGTAAAGTATGAGAGCACTTGGGCAGAAATAAAAGTGAAACAGGGATCTGTTGAGTTGTTTGGGTGTAAAATCAAAAGTATTAATATAATAATATAGTGTTCATAGTATAAATTCATAGTACTTGCTTTGGGCAGTAAAAGCTTTTGTTCAAAACATGAAATCTCAGGGCAAAACTCTTAGTTAATAACAGAATTCAAATTTCTTTAAGTTATGGGTCTCCACTCTAACGAATTTACATTGTTAAATTAGTTTAATATAAAATGGTCTTCTACAGTTGTTGGAAAAGCTAATCCTGTTACTATTTCAGCTGATAGATCGGCAAGTCAAATCTAGGTTTGGGTATTAGTTCCTGGGTTATCTTTAGTGGTGGATCTTATGGTTTACCATTGGTATCGATCTGGCGCAGAATTATAATCCTGCACAAAGGAAAACTTCTTGTAAATCATGGGATATTGCCAGGACTTCTGGAAATGTGTGTGGTGGGCACACGCACCTGCCTGCCCTAAATAAATACCCAATTGTGAATAAGGGCTAGCTGGCACATGTTTGTGGGAAGGACAGGAAAAGTAAAATGAGCCAATTGGAACACACAGTTCACCTTTTAGTAACGGGGTTGACTGACGATTCTCAACTGCCCCTTAGTGTCAGGGGGATTAGCAGGGTAAATACATGGGGTTACGGGGATAGGGTCTGGATGGACAGCTGTCACTGCAGGCTTGATGGGCCAAATGGCCTCCTTCTACACCGTCGTGTAGAATTTGGAACTGAGCCACGACAGATCAGCCATGATCTTATTGAATGGCGGGGCAGACTCGAAGGGCTAGTTGGCCTACTCCTGCTCCTATTTCTTATGTTCTTATGTTTCTTATGTTCTTATGTCGTAATTCCATGATCTCATGAATCTAGTGTGATGCCACTTTGTCAAATTAAACATCAGAAAAGCTCAAAATAATAAAAACAAAAAAATTGCAGAAAATGCAACAGTTATCTTGCGAGAGTGCTCTCCCTTCACTCCAATGCAGTAGCACAAAAGCAACTGCCAAGTCTCTTACATTTGATTCCGCAACCATTTCCCTTCTCAGTCTGCACCTTTGTCCAACTCCTTCATATTTTTAAGCACTTGCTAATTACCATATAATTGCTGGAACGGAAAATTCTCCAATATTTTCTCCACTTACTCATACCAAGACATGATGTATTCTCCAGTGCCTCAACATACATCCTATAGTGCAAAATCTAAAATTGCCGATTACTCTAACTGAGGTCCCACTTAGCATTTATATTCTATGTACTTTGCTGTCAAGTTTTGTGGGTGGCACAGTGGCAAGCACTACTGCCTCACAGCATCAGGGTTCAATTCTAGCCTTGGTGACTGTCTGCATGGAGTTTGCACATTCTCCTAGTGTCTGTGTGGGTTTCCTCCCACAATCCAAAGATGCGCTGGTTAGGTTGACTGGCCATGCTAAATTGCCTCCTAGTGTCAGGGGGATTACCAGGATAAACATGTGGGCATATGGGGACAGGGCCTGGGTGGGATTGATGTCAGTGCAGGCTCAATGGGCCAAACAGCTTCCTAACGCATTGTAAGGATTCTATGATACTGCAGTACTTCATCAGCTTTCTCTACTTGAGGCTATTCTGTTAATATTTGATGAGAAGAGAAATTTTTTGATGCGGCGAAGGGTTAGGATCTGGAATGTGCTGCCTTAAAAATGTGTCAGGGGCAGGTTCAGTCGAGACATTTAATAGGCAGTTACTTAGAAACGAGTAGCAGGAGTGAGTCATTCCGGTCCTCCGAGCCTGCTCTGCCATTCATTTTGATCATCGAATTTAATATTCTGATCGCCCCCATTCGCCCCAGGAATTTCTTCTTGAAATCACACATGTTAGCCTCAGTTGTATTATCTGGAAGAATGCACTGGGCCAAAGGGAGAAGCTGAGACAAATGGCACAAGGCAACTTACTCAGAGACAACACAGATGGGCCAAATAGCCTCCCATCTGTGCCAACAATTTTGAACTGTATCCCAGATGCCCTGCTCTTCCTCATCACCCCGTCCTCCAAATAATTATCCTCACTTTAAAAGTTAGCAAATGTACACATACTGACATTTATTTTGTTTTTTTTTTACACATTCCCTATTTCAAAATCCTCTTGCTTTCTTTGGTTAGAATTATTTGCTTTGCCATCAATTGTAGCATTGTCCGTGAACTTGAACACAACTCCATCTAGACCTATATCTGAATTAGCATGCGCAAAGAACAGAAGTAACCTCAGTATAAATTCCATCTGCCAGTCACTAAGAAACTGCCCTCAATACCAATTGGGTCATTCCTTCAGCCTAGTTTTGAAAATCTATGTTTACCATCCTCCCCCAATTTCCCCTCTCGTTCTCTCAAAAGGTTTTCTGAGAATTAATACATACCCTACCCGTCATATCTGTAACCTCCTCAAAATAACTATCAAGTTTATTAACCATGAGCTTCTTTCCTTAAAGTCACAGTGACTGCTGCCACTTATTTTCATCTGGATTACTTAAATTTTATCTGATGATTGCAATACTTTCATCAACTTGTTGTGTTGATGTAGAGTTGGTTCCAATGCTTTATGGTAATACATGAGAGAGTCAGTTCTAATATCAGTGCTACATCTTTGAACTGTGGGAGGAAACCAAAGCACCCAGAGGAAACCCATGCAGACACGGGGAGAACATGCAAACTCCACACAGACAGCAACCCACACCAGGAATTGAACCTGCGTCCCTGGTGTTGTGGAGCTGCAGTGCCACCCTTAATTAATTATGTTACCTGCAATAAGATATAAAAATCTTCAAATTTCCACTGCTTTCTACTTAAATTATGCAAAAAATTGTGAGATATAAAAAGTTATATTGATTGGAGAAGACTACTACGGATATTGACACCCATGGGCCAGCTGTTCCAATGACTGCATTGTATTGACAACCTGAAAGGAAAATTGTGCCATTATTGTAAGAAAACATGAACAATGTTAGTTTGATTTTCCACAGCATTGCATACGTGGAGCCTAGATTAAGCGTTGTTGTTTGGTGAAGAGTTAAGGGTAGGTACAGTTGAGGTTTTTTTTTAAAAGAAGTTGATGAAAACATTGCAATCAAAAGATAAAATTTCAAGTAATCCAGAAGAAAATAAGTGGCAGCAGCCACTGTGACTTTAAGGAAGGAAGCTTTTTGTTTTAAGGATAGGTACAATTGAGGGATTTTTAAAAGAAGATTACAATGGAAATACTATCGACTGTGTGGGAGAATTGAGGAGAAAGGGAATAACTTGTAGAGGTAGAAATGTTTCGGGGAGCATTTCTTCACACAATAAAAGTACTTGAAATGGGAAACACTTCACCCAAAATAGTGGGAACGCCCAGACAATTAAAGGGGTATCTCTGTTAGATAAGGGTATCAGGGGTAAAAAAAAATGTAGATTGATTATGATCCAATTGAAGCAGCTCAAGGGGCTGAACAGTCCGATCGCAGGAGCAGGAGTAAACCACTATGCAGACATAAAATTTAGTTCCACTGCTGGCGTGTACACAGGAACTGGACAGGGAGAAAAAAAACACTGAAGATAAATGCTGCAAAAGACATTTGGAAATGGCATCCCTGTATTTCTGAAAACTACTGCACATCACATCCAGCATTTGACACAAAGCATTTCCTTCACTCAATTGTGACCAATATATAATTAGAAAGTTTAAAAATGAGGTGCAAGAAATAGGCTTGACTTGGAGGAGAGCTGTGGAATACACCAAAAACCTCAGGTTGTAATCAATCCTGCAACAGATTAAACAGAAAATGCATCAAGCTTAAACTGTGTGAGATAAGAATATTGAGCACAAGATTAAAAGGCAAAAGTATTGCCTTCTTTCCAAAAAAAAAGACAGGCATTTCCTTGTATGCCAAAGTCCTGTCTGGTGGTCTTCGCCATGGCAATGACCCCTGCCCTCCTCCTCTCGACATCTTTGGATTGGGAGGGGGGTGCAGAGGGAACTAGCACAGCCACTGCATCTCCCATGTTAATCAGCGATTACTGAAAGTGCTTAACTAATCAGCTCCTGGAAGCACTGACAGACAGCAGCTTAAGTCTGGCATGAAAACAAAAATAAACAGTGCTCATACCCTCAGACACCAATTCCATTGGGTGTAAAAGTGTAATCTAGCCAGTCTGTAGGAAAATAGATCCCATTTCTCTTGAACCAGAAAAGGGAACTTGCTTTTCCAACTGCAATGTAAATGAGCTGCCAGTTCGACACACACATGCGCCACTTTACTGCTGAGTATGAGGAGCTACATTTGAACTCAGTACAGACTGGTGCTAAATCAAGAGGCATAAGCTGGTCCGATTCGTTTAGCTGGGAGTTGCATTTTTACTTGTGGCGTTCGTTGCTCTCTCCGCTGTGTTGGGCTAAATTGCAAAAGTTCAGTCATCCAGCAACATCTCTAATGAGGGATCCTCATGCTCCATAATGATTTGCCTATCAACATCATTCTTCCTCTGCCAGCCTCACACTTCTCTCCACTAAAAGTCCACAGATTCTTTCTGGTTCTGTCACAGCTTGGTGTAGCTCATCTCTATCCAAGACCGCAGGAAACTATGAAGGATCATGAATGAAGCCCAGTCCATCACGCAAACCAGCCTCCCATCCACTGAATCTGTCTACACCTTCCACTGCCTCGGAAAAGCAACCAGCACAATAAGGACCCCACACACACACCCCGAACATTCTCTCTTCTGCCTTCTTCCATCGGGAAAAGGTTACAAAAGTCTAAGGTCAGGTGTCAACCAACTCAAGAACAGCTTCTTCCCAGCTGTCATCAGATTTTTGAATGGGCCTACCTTGCATTAAGTTGATCTTTCTCTACATCCTAGCTATGACTGTAACACCATATTCTACATTCCCTCCTTTCCTTCTCTATAGACAGTATGTTTTGTCTGTGTGGTGTGCACGAAACAATACTTTTCACTATATACCAATACATATGACAATAATGAATGAAAATCAAATCTCTCTCCATCATGATCTCCGTTTTAGAATTTGCTGGTTTAAAAAAGGACAAAATACCTAAGCAGTCCCCAATTAATGGGAAGCTCAAACAAAAAGCAGGGTTGCAGCTTTCCTTTATTTATGCCAAAGAAAAAAAAAATGTTTACTGAACATCATATCCTCCAGTCCTCCCTTTCAGCATTCCAAAGGGACCATAGCCTTTGCTGTAGTGGACTTGCCAACATTGGTCATTGGATAAACGTACGGATGATATTGGAATAGTGTAGGTTAGACAGGCCTTGAATTGGTTTCACAGGTTGGTGCAACATCAAGGGCTGAAGGGCCTGTACTACGCTGTAATGTTCTATGTTCAATCTGGTCCACTGCACATTTTCACGCAGGTGAAATCTGCCCCTCTAACTTCTTGCTATGCAGGGACACAAACACTCATTCCAAGTGAAACAGCAATTTATTTGTACACTTTTCAATTTAATAGATCTTGCTTCCATCGGGGAGACCAAACACAACTGTGGCAGCTTCATGGTCCATTAGTAAGACTGAGCTTCCTTTCTCTTGTTCTGATTCTCCACCTACCCCTACCCATTCTGACCTCCCCGTCTTTGACCTTGGCATTCCAATGAATCTCAGTGCAAGTGCGAGGAACAACTCACCTTTTTGACTTGGCACTCCACCAAGCCTTCTGGACTTGGAGTTCAGTAATTTGAGCATAACCTGTGCCCCTGTTTTGTTCTGTAATTTTTTTTTGCTGGTTCAGTTTTTTTGTCTTCATTCATTTACTCCCATTTAGATGGCTGCTATCCAGACATTCCCATCTCATCTAGACATCTTTGATTTCTTTACTTTGCGCAATCGCCACACCTTTTAGTTTTTGTATCATGAAGCTTTTAGACTCACTCTTACTCTCCCCTCTCACAGACCTTTCATTTTGTTCTTTTCTCATCCTGTGCCTGTTTTCACTTACCCAAATCCTACTGCATTTCTAGTTGATAGAATCTACAATGCAGGAGGCGGCCATTTGGCCCACCATGTCTGCACCAACAATAATCCCACCCCGGGTACTGTCCTATCCCCTACATATTTATCCTCCTGATCCCCGATATTAATTTATCATGGCAATCCATCTAACTTGCACATCTTTGGACTGTGGGAGGAAACCCATGCAGGTATGGGGAGAATGTGCAAATCCACACAGACAGTGGCCCAAGCTGGGAATCAAATCCAGGTCCCTGCAACTGTGAGGCAGCAATGCTAACCACTGTGCCACCTGTTCTCCTCAGTATCTATGAAAGTCATAACCCAAAACTCTGTTCCTCCCTCTATAGACACCGGCTAACCTCCTGAGTATTTACAATCCTTCACATGAAGTCTATTTGTGCACACAGTCTTAAAACAAAATTCTTCTGAATTATTTGGAAACCTTTACAACAATAAGCTTAAAATTTATGGATTCTTGCAGTCCTAAATACCAAGACGCCCCCCACTCTCGTGTCACTGGTCTTTGAGATTGACATCTATCGAATTAATACTGACCCCAGAGATGCCACACAGATTGACTGATGTGAATATTTCAGAGCAGCAAGGCTGGCAAATGTCGACTTAAAGCTGATAATCTGCGTGCGTTTCCTCTGGGTGCTCCAGTTTCCTCCCAACAGTCCACAGAAGTGCAGGTTAGATTGTGAGATTGTGAGAGAGTGTGTGTGTGTGTGTGTGTGTGTGTGTGTGTGTGTGTGTGTGTGTGTGTGTGTGTGTGTGAGATGGAAATAGGACCTGGGTGGTGATTGTGGTCAGTGCAGACTTGATGGGCCAAATGGCCTCCTTCTACACTGTAGGGATTCTATGATCTACAGTTACTGGGTTTAACAAACCCAACTGTTGGTGTTAGTGCAGTTAAAATTGTGGAGAGCAGAAAGATGACAACACTTTACATTGCCAACATTCAACTTCTGAAATAATAAGAAGCGTTACCAAGAACACGGCAACGGATAAACAGAAAACAAACACATATATCAGATAGATCTGCCACTTAGATTTCCCTTATTGACTAGTTGTAGCATAAGGCAGCTTGGGACATATGGTTTCAAAAATAATAAGTATGTAGATCTGGTCAGATTACTGGCAGCAAGATTAAACCTGCATGTACATAGAAATACCAAGAACAACAATTCACCAATGGTAGCCCAGAAATCAGGATTATGCCACAGCTGTTATCATTCTGTACAGGGCCAGGAAATGGACTAGGGGGACAGGACAGATGCCCACTGTGTGACCCTGTTGGGCGGTGCTAGACCCGGCTGCGAATGAGTGTACACCTTCAATAAACAGCTCCCAGTATTTAAGTATTCAAGCCAACTCATAATTCTTTATGCTCCTTAGTTCACAGGGGCAAAACATAAACAGGTACATGTGACATTTGTAATCTGGGAGATCTGTATATCAGAAATGGAACCAAGACCTGTGCTGAGTGAAGAAACACTCATTTTCTGGAAGGCAGCTTGTTAATACAGCTAATAAAAAGAGTTTTTACAGCAACGCGTGGACATATACAAGGTGCATTTGCAAGGTCTCCTCTCATTTTACACAGACTTCAATGCATTAACTCAGTAATATGGTCCACAAGGGGCAATTAAGTGCAACTATCATCTTCAATACTGAGGGCAAGTGGCATTTCTGCAGATTGATTCAATTCAGCAAATTGCTCATTAAACCGGGATTTTTATAAACAAACAGCTCCCATTTAACTAGCTGCTTCACAAACTGAATGGCCCATTTGAAATGAGCACTGTGTAGAGTTTCACAATGTCCCAAAATCGCCAACAGACAGATTACAACAGGGACAGCCTCAGGGTAACTACACACTTCAGCCATCTTAGCTGCACAAATGGTGCCAAGAGGTCAACGTGGCTGTTCTCAATTGGAATGTTAGTCACCAAAAAAAGAAAGGGAATTGCAGAGTTTGTTTCCCCCAGCTTTTGTTTTTCTCTCCTTCCTACCCTATGTACTTATTTCTATCTTGCTGGTCTCCCAATAGATTGCTGGGTGATGCAGAGCAGACAGAGTGGCTTCCATTTCTTTGCCTTTGCAATGCCCCCAACCTCATACAGGGGGAAGTGCCAGAGTTCTGTCTAAAGCAAAACACAGGGATTATCATAACAAGGCGGTACGGTGACAGTGGTTAGCACTGCCGCCTCACAGCATCAAGGACTCGAGTTCAAATCCTGGCTTGGGTCACTGTCTACGTGGAGTTTGCACGTTCTCCCCGTGTATGTGTGGGTTTCCTTCGGGTGCTGGAGCAGTCCCACAGTCAAAAGATGTGCAAGTTAAAAGTGAGGTGGCCATGCTAAACTCTTCCTCAGTGTCCCCAAACAGGTAGACTGTGGCAACTAGGGGATTTTCACACTAATTTCACTACAGTGTGAATATAAGCCTACATGTGACACTAATAAACTTTACATTTTATAGCTTCAAAGCCCACCAACACCTCTACTTTCTCATGAGGCTAAGGAAATTTGGCACATCTGCTACGAGTCTCACCAATTTTTATAGGTTCACCACGGAAAGCATCCTTCCCAGAGGAATCACAGCTTAGTATGGCTCCTGCGCTGACCAAGGCAGCAAGCAGCTATAAAGGGTTGCGAACGTAGCCCAGTTCATCACGCAAGCCAGCCTCCCATCCAGTGACTCAGTCTAAACTTCCTGCTGCCTCTCAAAAGCAGCCAGCATAAATCGAGAATCCCACACAATGTGGGCATTCTCTCTTCCACCTCCTTCTATTGGGAAAAAGATACAAAAGTCTAAAGATCATGTACCAACTGACTCAAGAACAACTTCTTCCTTGCTGCCAGACTTTTGAATGGACCTACCACGTATTAAGCTGATCTCTCTCCGCACCCTATATTCTACACCCTCTCCTCCCTCATGGACTCTATGAACGGTATGTTTTGTCTGTATAGCGCCCAAGAGACAGTACTTTTACTATCCCAAGAGATGTGATAATAATAAATCAAACTTATTCAGCAACGGACAGAAAAAAAAATGGAACAAGCATGTATATTCGGATACCATCTTTTGTCAAAAATACTTGAACTTTTAAAAGGTAATTGAAAACAAGAGTGTAAGCTAGGGGCACGTTCTCACTGGCAAAGGCCTGTTATTGTTTAAAACTAGTACAGAAAAAAAAAAATCACAATATTAACCAGCTACTGGTATGCAGCTGATGTTTTTTGATGAGATGTTCCTGAGATGTACACGTTGCCAAAATGTTTCTTTAAAAAGAAGTCAAGCTGAAGGGGCTTTTGACTCATCTGTTTGCATGGAAACAGAATCAGATAGCTTATCATAACTAAGGACCGTTACAGAGTGCTTTGAGCTTTATCATGATTCCTGGAGAGAGATCAGGACCCAGAGAAGTAATTCTCATTCTTCACATTTTTCTAACTTCACCCCTGCCCTCAAAAAAAAAACACAACTTCATGTCAAATACCTGTTCCCACCTCAAAAAGGCTGCCAGGCATAAAAATGCCTGGTTTTGAAGCAACCTCTTACGACTTTATCTTTACCACCACAGCCTATTACTGTCCATCAGCAGTCAAACACCTACAGCCATAATACCAACAAAACAACCTCGCATCAAAGAGCAGATGATGTTATTCCTTCTCGATACCTAGAACATGCAGTTTTCATTCTATTTCTTCTGCTATAAGTTCGGACAATTAATCAGTCTCCTTTCGCCCCCACGGGCAGAGAGTTGAACATGAATGTTACTGCTGTAATGTGTTTGGGGAAGTCTCAAAAAGTAGCTCACCCCAGGGAAAACTGTAATGCATCCAGACAATTTTCCCAAGGGACGGTTTTCCTGCCCAGTGTTACAAGTTACCAAGACGCTGTAATTAGCTCTGCGCCTCACTGGTAGTATTTCCTCACTCTCCAAACACTCTCAAGGTCTTCAAAACCAGACAGCCCCACAGCATTAAAGCTGTACCTTTGTGTTTCTCATTTCATCTTTCATGTCAAAGCTGTGCAACTGGGAAAGATTCCCACACAAAACTGGAGATTGGGGGTATTTTCCAGGATGTGATTGTAATGGAAAAAGCATTACGCAGCAACCTACTGGTTCATTTCTAATAGCAAGTTTAAGTTCATTTACTACTGTCGCAAGTTGGCTTACATTCACACTGCAATGAAGTTACTATGAAAATCCGAGTCACCACACTCCAGCGCCTGTTGGGTACACTAAGGGAAGGATTTAGGCATGGCCAATGCACCCACCCAGCACATTTTTCAGACTGTGGGTGGAAACCGGAGCACCCAGAGGAAACCCACGCAGACACAGGGGAGAACGCGCAGACTCTGCACAACAGTATAAAGAATAGTCGAGTAAAAAATTTAAAAAAGGTCTGGTCATCCAGGAACAGTTCTGAAATAGTTCATATTAATTCCTACTGATCATTACATACTGTATTACTCATTGCTCCACTGTGATTATCATGCATTATCTATTCAAGGGGGTCTCTCAGAACAGGCCCAGAAATTAAGACAGATTGCCTGTTGTGATTTTGCTTTAAAAATAATGTGCTAAGTAGCCAGAACATAAACCAGACATTGTTCAGAGGAGCTTTCAGTTTTGCTAGCAGCATGTAGTGAGGAGCTGTAGCTGCACTTTCCTCTGAACAAAAGCTGCTGAATCATTATAGTAAACCTGTCTGCTGAGTGATTCTGTTCCACATCTTCAAACATACTGAACCTACGTTGATTTTGCCATGAGATTGGCAAGTTTGCATTAAATCGACAACCCCCACGTAAAAAAAATACACAAAATTACAACACCATTTGGCTCCCATCAGTCCCTGGTGTGTATTCCCTACATAACCAGCGTCCTGATCCTACACACCAGTTACAATCCTTTATTCCCTTGCACACATGTATCTGGTTTCCAATGGGGGTACCATAAGCATAGACATGGGTCAAGGGTGGAGGAGGAGGAGGAAAAACACATTGTTAAGATGGTGGCGTGGGCTTGTTGGGCCGAAGGGCCTGTTTCCCATGCTGTGTTGTTCTTTGTTGGCGCATTCTAAAAATGTTGACGTGGTCCTGGTTTCAGCTTTTAATTCCAGTGGTGCATTCGACAACCTCAGAATTGTGAGGAAGCTTCTTCTGCTCGATCCTCAACGTCTCCTGGTTGTTTCTTGATCACGGGAGAGTCTACTGCCGGGATTCCCCAACCTGGTCCGCGGATGGGGGATTCTCCGGTCCTGACGGCTGTAAGCAGAGATTTGATCGAGTGCCCAATTTTACGTTCTCACCAACAGTGGAGGGATTCCGGCCTACATCTTTCCCGTTGCTTCATTACCTTGTTGTGAAGGGATCAAGTGTGACTTTTGCACGTAACCATCATCTGAAGTTTCTCTTAAAATTCAGGATGCACCTGAACAAAAAGGCAGAGAGTTTGAACACCCTAGCTGACCACTGGCCTCGCTGTTAATGGGTTGATTCTGATTGCAGCTGTAACGTTCAATCATTCATCCTTGATGCTAAAAGAGCCACTTCTGATATCCCTCATGTGCAAGTAATCTAAAAATAATTGAGCAGTTAATTCAAAATTATTTATTCCTGTTGGCACCTCTCTCGACAGGCAGCCACTTGACTTCTCTCTTCATTATCTTATCAGCTGTCCGTTGCAAGGTCAGGGGAGAAAAACAGAAGTAACTTTATTTTTTTTAATCCCCCCACCAATAAAAACAGACTGAACTCAAAACGCGACTGATATTCTCAAAGAAAATAGGGTGGCACAGTGGTGAGCACAACTGCCTCAGTTTCAGGAACCCGGGTTCCATTCTGGCCTCTGGTCACTGTGTGGAGATTGCACATTCTCCCCGTCTCTGCCTGGATTTCCTCCGGCGGCTCCAGTTTCTTCCAACATTCCCATGGTGTGCAGATTAGGTTGTTTGGTAATGCAGAATTGCTCCTTAGGTGTCAGGAGTACAAAAAGGGTAAATACCTGGGATTGCGGGGATAGGGCCTGGGTGGGTGCAGGCATGATGGGCCAAGTGGCTTCCTTCTGCACTGTAGGGATTCAGTGATCTGTGAAAACTGAAACATTTCAGATGAAAGAATCAAATCACAGGGTTGTCCCCCTAATAATACATCAGAAATGCTGGATAGCACCAACCAGTAGATCCACAGTATTTACACTTGGTATCTGGACCGCGCCTGCTCTTCTGAAAGAGGGAACTGATAGATTGGGAGATCCTGATCCTGATTACATAAGGTGCAACATGAATACCTTCCGTCACATATACCATCTGCTTCAAAAAGACTAGATTTCATTTGAAAGTGGCAGCCTCAGCACCCCACACAATCCATTTCAGGGAAAAGCCCATCTCTACCTGTAGATTTTATGGGTGAGACCTCTGCCCCCACTGTCTGGGAAGAAATCCCAACCAGCAGTCATGGGGGTGGGTAACAAAATCACATCACGGGAGGGTTGCTGGGACCAGTTGGCAGGAGCCAGGGAAGGGGGATGAAGGAATAGGATTTGCGAGGAGGAAGAGCACTGTGGGGTGGATATGGGCTGTTAGGTACAGGGTCTCCAAATAAAAATCCCTTCCCTTCCCCCTGAGTCAGGCCACCAGTGGCCTTTGCACCCCCACTGCTGGTAAAATACCAGTTGCTGACCACTTAAGGGCCTCATGGGTGGGCAGGCCACCTGATACCTCCCCCCACCACTGGTAAAATACTAGTGCAGGCAGATAGGCAGCAGGCATGGTACTGCCACAGCACCCAATTTTACATCCCTTCCCCATACATGGGGGCACATTCCCAGGGACAAAGTAAAATTACACCCAAAAAAGCGATTTGAACTGCATTGGAAGCAGTTTGAAGAAGATTTACCAGACTAGGCGGGTTGCCTTATGAGAAAAACTTGCATCCGCTGGATTTTAGAAGAGTGAGTAATTGAAACGTAGAAGATCTGGAAGGGTCTTGACAGGGTGCACGTGGTGAGGATGTTGTTTCCTTTTGTGGGAGAAGCTCAAACTAGTGGTCACTGTTTAAAAATAAAGGCCATTCAAGACAAGAAATGAGGAGGTTTTGTTTTCCTCTCAGAGGATCCTGAGTCTTTTGATTTATTATTATTACATGTATTAGCATACAGTGAAAAGTATTGTTTCTTGTGTGCTATACAGACAAAGCATACCGTTCAAAGAAAAGGAAAGGAGGGGTTGCAGAATGTAGTGTTACAGTCATAGCTAGGGTAAAGAGAAAGTTAATTTGTCACAAGCGGGGCTTACATTAACACTGCAATGAAGTTACTGTGAAATTCCCCTAATCGCCACACTCTGGCGCCTGTTCAGGTCAATGTATCTAACCAGCACATCTTTCAGACTGTGGGAGGAAACCAAATCACCCGGAAGACACCCACGCAGGTTTCAGGAGAACATGCAACTTCACACAGACAGTGACCAATCCGGGAATCGAATCCCTGGCACTGAGAAAGATCAGTGATCAACTTAGTGTTAGGTAGGTCCATTCTAAAGCCTAGTGCAGCAGGGAAGAAGCTGTTCTTGAGTCGATTGGTAGGTGACCTCAGATTTTTGCATCTTTTCCCCGATGGAAGGTGGAGGGAGAGAGAATGTCCAGGGTGCATGGGGTCCTTAATTATGCTGGCTGCTTTGCTCAGGCAGTGGGAAATGTAGACAGAGTCAATAGATGGGAGAACTGGTTTGCAGTGGATTGGACTATATTCTCAACCTTTTGGAACTCTCTTCCTAAAAAGATGGTGGGAGCAGAGTCTTTGAATATTTCGAAGGCAGAGATAGATAGATTCTTGGTAAGCAAAGAAATGAAAACCATAGGGAGGTGGGATGCAGACTTGAGGTTACAATCAGATCAGCGATGCTCTGATTAGATAGCAAACAGGCTAGGGAGGTGTTGGGGGGGGGGAAAATGAACGGCCTACTTCTGCTTTATGTTCATTCCTTGCACCTTGTTTCAGAAGTTTATCTTCTTGGGAACTTGCATTCATATGGTCCAGAACATAATTAAAAACTCACTGAAGCGGGAGGTATGGTTGTGAAGTGCTTAGGTGAAATAAAGTACAATCAATGCAAAGGAGAGGGCAGAAACCTGTCCCAAATCTCAGCTATGCCATTACAAGAGAGAGACAACAGTGGCTACACTTCATCAGGTGGAATGGTTAGCACTGCTGGCTCACAGCACCAGGGACCTGGGTTCAATTCCCGACTTGGATGACTGTCTGCGTGGAGTTTGCCCATTCTTCCAACATCTGCATGGGTTTCCTCCGGGTGCTCCGGTTTCCTCCCACAGTCCAAACGATGTGCTGGTTAGGTGGATTTGCCATGCTAAATTGACCCTTATTGTCAGGGGAGCTAGAGAGGGTAAATGCATCGGGATATGGGGATAGGGCTGGGATTGTGGTCGGTGCAGACTTGATGGGGTGAATGGCCTCCTTTTGCACTGTAGGATTTTAATGATCCCACATGAAGGGACAGAGAAACTAAAATGTCAAAGGCTGCATCTCCACTCAAATTACTAAAGAGAGCAAGGAGTGGCTTGCCTTCTTGCTGGCTCAGTCAATGCAGCCAATACCTAGGAGCCAAGAGAATGGAGGGAGAGGTGGAAAGGTTAATAACCTGAAACGCAAAAGAGAAACAAAAAAGAAATCACCCAGCTTATAGTTCAAAGGAATAGATTATTTTCTTTAAGGATGAAAGTGTAGAGTCTGTAATCTGCAATGTTGCTGGGTTCCCTAATCAACTGTAAAGCATTGCAACAAGGAAGTCAGTAAAAACTCACACCTGAATTACAACTTCCTCTCATATTCTAGAGTTGATTGAAAAAGCATTTCTCTACTGATCCCAAAGTTATGTGTTTCCATTTCACATATTCCCACAGGAGGGGATGTAGAGAGTGGGCAGGCTGCCAAACAGGCTTCTGGAGTAACCCAACACCAAGATACTTTGTGCTCAGCACCCTCGGATAGCCGACACCAAATTTTACCGTGCACTGTGGATGTTTGCTGTCGCAGTCTTTTAAAAAAAAAAGTTAATTAGAAAAAGATTCACTGCCTCATAAATTTAGGAACCTTATAAATCCTATACCTGCAGGTAGTTTTGGATCGTGTCCCATCACTAGGAGCACAGATGGCAAAGCATCTTTAAAACATTAAGAGTCTCGAGCTAAAAATAAATAAAAGTTTAATCCAAGGTCCTCGAGAAACAAATGTCAAAAATCGACATGTCAAGTCCTTGTATCAGAGGAGCTAGTCTCGCTGAACCTGAGCTTTCTGTGCATCATCTCGCAGGCCGAACAGCTGGGGCAGCGTGGTGGCACTGCTGTTTCACCACCAAGGTTCCGGGTTCAATTCCAGCCTCGGCTCACTGTGTGTCAGGTTTGCACATTCTCCCCATGTCTGCGGAGGTTTCCTCCGGATGCTCCAATTTCCTCTCTCACTTCGAAAGATGAGCAGCATTAAGTTGATTGGCTATGCTAAATTGCCCTCAGTGTCAGGGGATTAGTGGAGGTAAATATACGTTACAGGAATTGTGGTCGGTGCAGACACAATGGGCCAAATGGCCTCCTTCTGCACTGGAGAGATTCTCTAAGTAGCTATATACTTTGAGCATATGATCAGTGCATCTCACTGCCCAGTGAGACTTTGGTAAAAAATACAACAATTAGAATGGAACTTGAGTGCAACCCTCCCCATGGTCAAGTATCCCTGCAAGGCTAAACTATAGCTAATGGAAAACTAGGCAAAATACCAGAACACATTAAATGGCACCCTTGCAAAGAGCTAGCATTTTCAGGACACATCAATTGGCATCAAGTTGCATTCAGTTTTAGCTCGAGTCTGAGCCCATAAAACACGGAGTAAAGAAAGCAGCAATGACTATACTGCTCCTCAACCAATTCCCAAATCTTTCTATGTCCTCTTCTTTAGCCAGACGGCTGCAATCTGACCAGGCAGAAGACAATTCAGCCCTCACTCAACACCAGTAAGGCAAGGACCCGAACAATCCAACTCACCTTCAATGTATTTCCTGCACAAGTTCACGAGAACGACTCCAGGAATGAAAAGCTTGACACGAGTAGTGTTCAAGGATTCTGGGTCTGTACTTGATGGAGTTTACAAGGATCGAAACTTACAGAATGCTGAAAGGCATGGATAGAGTGGACATTGGTAGACAAGACTAGGATCTGAGGACACAGCCTCAGGATATAGAGACAACCCTTTAGAACCAAGATGAGGAGGAATTTCTTCTGCCAGATGGTGGTGAATCTAAGGAATTCTTTGCCAAATAAGGCTGTGGAGACTAGGTCATTGAGTGTATTTAACACAGACAGATAAGTTCTTGATTGGTAAGGGGGTCAAAGGTTATGGAGAAAAGGCAGGAGAATGGGATTGAGAAACTCATGATTGAATGGCAGAGCAGATTCGATGGGCAGAATGGCCCAATTCTGCTCCTGTATCTTATGGTTTCTAGGGCAGCGATTCGTCTCCACTTGACCCTTCCCTAGTGATATCCCAAAGAGATCACATCACACTTCATGAAGGGACTGAAGGTGCGTTTTACGACATACTGATTCAAGCACATTCACGGACCATGTCAAATGAACCAAAGAGCTCATTACGTTTTTTTTTACAAAAACATAGGCTAACATTGCAAGACCAGCTTCTGTCACTAGGGAGTCACAGTGGGCCAGTGTCCTCTTCTGCTGCAAAAGCAGAACCATATTAATTCATTCTGCCAGTCCCATTTCATTCGCATATTTCCCTATCATGTCTCCAAAGGCACAACTCCTCCCTCCTGCTAACAGGTTTCAGATCAATAGATGTTCAGCGGTGGAAGCATTACTAGTTCTTTTCCCCCAGTACAATAATAATCTCTTATGCCAAAAGATTTGCATATACCATTCATCCCAAAGCACAGAATCAAAAATGCTGCTTTAACTCCTTTTTCATTATTCATGGGACATAGGCATTGCTGGCTGGCCAGCGATTATTGTCCATCCCTAGTTGCCCAAGGGCAGTTGAGAGTCAACCACATTGCTGTGGTTCTGGAGTCACACGTAGGCTAGACCGGATAAGGACGACAGATTTCCTCCATTAAAAGGGCACTCATGAACCAGATGGGGATTTTCAGACAATCGACAATGGTTTCATGATCATCAGTAGATTCTCAATTCTAGATTTTTTTTATTGAATTCAAATTCCACCATCTGTCATGGTGAATCTGAATCTCCAGAACATGAGCCCAGTTTCTGGATTAATAATCCTACTGGGGAAAATTCCCCAGTTTCATTACATGCTCTAAGCAACACTGTTTAGATGGGAGTCTAACAGAAGGTTGCAGTATTGCAATGAGTGAATACAAATTGTCAAATAATAAAGGAGGCAAATAGCCACTGAACAGATATTGTGTATGCAGGGACTGCATAGTTAATAATTTATTTTAATCTACCAAGCAAATCAGTTATGCAAAGAATAGAGATTATACTATAACAAGGGGAAGAGGGGGTTAAGGAGGTCAACGTTGCATTAAAACCACTTGGGACACCAACTGTGGCAAACCAGGAAATAAAAAGGAATTGGTACACAGAAAAGGGATTGGGAATATTTAGAGAAGAATATACTCATGAAGGCATGTGCCCAACCATTGATATTTTAGTAGCAGGCTGCATGCACACTGTAATCACTTTGTAAGGGTATTTTGGCAATGTTTAGAAATAGGATGTTTAGGTGAAAATTGACATACCAATCTATTGATACCAGCATGTTTAACAACTATGCAAATAATTTTTTTTAAATTAGATGTGTTTAAAGAGTGTGCTATTATCATACTGTAACCACCCACTAATATCACTCTTGTAAAGGCTTTTTAAAGCTTTCAATGTATACAAGAACAATAAATTGCATCGCCAAATGCAGCCAGCAAGATACCACAACAAAGTCCTCCGACATAACCTCACACATTATAGGCAGAATTGAGAGTTTCACTAGATCTCTCAAAATTCAACTAGTACAAGGCATTGATTATTCTTATCGTTTTTCTTTATTCTTTCACGGGATGTGGGCATTGCCAACAAGCCCATCTCCAATTGCCCTTGATCCAGATATCAAGGCCCTTTAGGGTGGCATGGTAGCACAGTGGTTAGCACTGCTGTCTCACAGCACCAGGTTACTGTCTGTGTGGAGTTTGCACGTCTCTCCATGTCTGCGTGGGTTTCCTCTGGGTGCTCCGGTTTCCTCCCACAGTCCAAAAACGTGGGGGCTGGGGGTTGATTGGCCATGTAAAATTGCCCCTTAGGTGTCAGGGTGACTAGCTAAGATAAATACATGGGTTATGGGGAAAGGGCCTGGGTAGGATTGTGTTGGTGTAGACTTGATGAGCCGAATGGCTTTCTTGTGCACTGTAGGATTCTGTGTTTTTTTTTCAGGGAGCAGTTAAGAATCAACCACATTGTTCTGTGTCTGGAGTTACATGTCAGCCAGACCAGGTAAGGATGACAGATTTCCTTCCCGAAATTACATTAGTGAACCAGATAGGTTTTTACAACAATCTATGAGAGTTGTCACTGTTATGAAGACTAACTTCCAATTCCAGATGTATTAACTTAATTTAAATTGCACCAGCTGCCATGGTGGGATTCGAACCTGTGCCCCCTGGGTCTCTGGATTACTATTCTAGTGACATTACCATTACTCAAATACAAGTTCTGTTTTCAGTCAGTTAACTGAATTGGTGAGTAGAACCTAGGCTGGAGGAATTATTGAAACAACAGAATTAACGAACATGGTTAAAAATGACAACGTTAGAGGGTCACTGGGTTGATGGCTGTGTCTATATTGATCTTGATCTAATTTCCTCGTACCTTCGGAATATAGAGCATAGGAGCAGGAGAAGCTCCTTGGGCCATTTGACACAATGAGATCATAGCTGATCAGGGAGTACGATCTCAACTTCCACAGTGAAGGGTGCAAAATATCAAACTTCCTGGTTTTCCATTAATTCCCCAGACATACTCTTGCTAGAGGACCAACGTTCACTTAATTACTCTTCTCCTATGCAAATACTTGTAGAAACTCAGTTTTTATACATCTAGCTATCTTTCTCTCACGCTCTGACTTTTCCATCATCCTTAAAACGTATCTAATCTTCTGACTGACCACAAATCTTCACAGATTGATAGTGTTTCTTTCAATTTGAAACTATCTTTAACTTCCTTAGTCAGTCACGTATGATGCATCCTTCTTGGAGAGTCTCCTCCTTTCTCACTGGGATTAATCTTTGCTGAGAGTCTTTAAATGCTTCCTTAAAAGTCAGCCACGGCATCTCTATTGACCCACCTTTTAACCTAGTTTCCCAGAGAACTTTAACCAACGCTGACTTCATATCCTTTAACTACAATTTTAAAAACACTAGACTTAGAACCACACTTCTCGGTTCAAACCGAGTCAATCCAACACATTTTTTCCAGTTTGGTAGTATTAGAACATTTTATAAAAAGGATAGACCATCTTGAAGTCCCTTGACATGCATGCATGGTCCTCACTCTATTCACACAGCAACTTACGTTCGTTAGTTTACACTATCGAAGTTGGCTCAAGTTGCAATGAATGCTTAGTCAGGGCCGATCTCTAAAGATATTACAGGAAAAAAAAATATATGATATGTAGGCCATTGCCTGAAAAGTTGTCTCACCCAGGATCTTCCAGGAAACCTTCCAATTCATCCTTTTGTTCAGCCAAGTTAGACTCCAGATCGAGATAGGTGCCATTGTGGGAGAGCTGCAGTGCACAGTCATCTAGCTGCAAGAGAGAAACAAACACAGACTTACTTACCATTAGCACAGTGCAGAGAAAATCAATCCCAAACATCCTCCCCATCCACTCCTGGGGCTGCTATATGCATTTGTCATCTTGAAGTATTTGTTAACTGAAGTTTATTCCATTAATCTAATATCTGTCCCCGAAAACAGTTTTTTTTTTCCAGTCTTTGGAGTTGGTCTCAAGTCAGTGGGTTAACTTCTTACCAGTGTCAACTTTTAGGTGAACATAAAGTAGGGGAGCGATATCGATTTCAATCGATTTCCTTTCCAAAGAAAGAAACAACGTAATTTAATCCAGATACAATTAAGTGGTCTTGTGTTGCCTGCTTCCACATGGCTATTCGCTTACATGCAGTCAAGACTAAAATCAGCTGGCTGAAAAGATAAATTCTGCAGATGCTGGTAAAACAGCAATGATGAAATTCAATGCATGATTGAAGCATGTGACTAGGATATCGAAATAACAAAAAAAAAGGAAGCTGGCTTTTGGTATGGTGCAAAGAATTACACCATAGAATGGGAGGGTATACATAAGAACATAAGAAATGGGAGCAGGAGTAGGCCATCTAGCCCTTCGAGCCTGCCCCGCCATTCAATAAGATCATGGCTGATCTGTTGTGGCTCAGTTCCACTTTCCCGCCCTCTCCCCATAACCCTTAATCCCCTCTCTTATCAAGAACCCATCAACCCGCTTCTTAAAAATATTTAGCGAGGCAGCCTCCACCACTTCAACGGGCAGAGAATTCCAGAGATTCACCACCCTTTGAGTGAAGAAGTTCCTCCTCAACTCTGTTCTAAACCGCCTCCCCTTTATCTTGAGGCTGTGCCCCCTAGTCCTACTGTCTTTTTTGAGCGGGAAGAGTCTCTCCACCTCTATCCTATCCATCCCATTCATCATCTTATATGTCTCAATGAGATCTCCCCTCATTCTTCTAAACTCTAACGAGTACAAGCCTAGTTTATTCAGCCTCTCCTCATAGCTCAATCCCCTCAACTCCGGTATCAGCCTAGTAAACCTCCTCTGACACTAAAATAGAAACCAGTATGGAAAATAAGCCAAGCTTAGAAGGTAGGGGGATGTTGCAGAAAAAGCCACATAATTACAGGTCATCCTGAAGCATCCAAAAAGGGTCAGTTATGATTACTTCAGGGACTGCAGCGGTTCAGGAAGGCAGCTCACCACCACATTCTGAAAGGGCAACAAATGCTGGTCTAGCCACTGACGCCCACGTCCCATAACGGGAATTGAAAAACAGAAGCCTCCATAGTGCATGGCTGCTGCAATACTGTGCATCTAGGATATAGATTCTGATGTTGAAGTGCCAGGAGCTGGGTGGAGCACATTTCTGGTGCACTACTATGCTCCACAGGAGATATGGAGGATACACAAATGGGAAATCAATGGTATTCCTGTTGCAATGATTGGAAAATGACAGGTGCTTTCGGGAGAAGTGTTTAAGTGGAAACGGGAGCAATAGAAGAGAACACTATTGAAATAGCCTCCAAATGTTCTTACAAATCTTTACGTTTTAAAGTTTATTTATTAGTGTCACAAGTAGGCTTACATTAACACTGCAATGAAGTTCCTGTGAAAATCTTAAAGAGCTTGCTAAGGGTTATTCTATATGGGCGACACAGCGACTAGCACTGCTGCCTCAGTGCCAGGGACCCAGGTTCAATTCCAGCCTCAGTTCGCTGTCTGTGTGGAGTTTGCATATTCTCCCCATGTCTGCGTGGGTTTCCTCTGGATGATCTGGTTTCCTTCCACAGCCCAAGAATGTATGGGTTAGATTGATTGGCCTTGCTAAATTGACCCTGTCAGGGTGGTTAGTAAGGTAAATATGTGGGGTTTTGGGAATAGGTCCTGGGTGGAATTGCAATATGGAAAAGGTATTGAGTTTCCCAATCTGCTACAGGTATGCCACAGGGGTGAAGTGCGCCCTGGTCTAGTGCATCAGCGACTGGCTTGCTATGTCTTCATACTGTGGATAATGTGGTAAATGGGAACACGTGCCAAGACATAGAATCTCAGGGCTAAAGGGGTGGGGGCCAAATGTTATTGGAACTGCTCGGAGATATCCCTGGTTAGCCATAGCTGGCGGTGCAGTCTGTGAAGAGCATTCCCAGGGCTTATAAACGGCAAAACACAACTAACATTAAAAGGAATCCCTGTAAAACATCTCTGCGACATAAAGATGAACATTGGACAGAGAGGTTAAATCGATTACTCATAAATCCACTCTGGATCGTCACTGTCAGAAGCGGGGAAAGAACATCAATAGGAACTCAACAAGCCTGTTTCATGTTCCAATTTCTAAATCAGTAACCACATCTACTTCCCAGGGTGTCTGCTCTGACCCTTTCATCAGTCCATGATCAAACAGCACATTCCCTCAAGTGACTTTAGTTCTTACTGTCATATCAACCAAGGATAAACACTTCAAACTAATTCTTGCACATTTTTAAGCCAGTGTGATTTAAACAGGCACATCTTGGGGCAAGGGGCCTAACTACGTGATCCGTCGTGGCCGCTTGCTTTTCTTCTGGTAGTCATGTTCAGGCTTATGTTTGAGTTCCATGCCCTCCCCCATCCCTCCCAAGGGGCCTGGCCAAATGCCGAAATGCTGGAGGCACGGCTTTAATAAGAGGCTGGACCCTCAGTAGGCCGCACTCGGCATCTCTCAACCCAGTGGCAGCTTTCATTTGTTTTCAAACGCTGCTTTAAACCAACACAGTCACATGCACTGCCCAGAATGCGCAGAGACTCCAGGAAAGAACTGAACACAGTCAATATTTCTGGCATGCAAAACAGGTGCTACTCAAGAGTGCCAGACATGAACTTGTCAAAAGGGGTGGCTTGAAGCTGCTGCTTTATTTAAAACCAGTTGTTTCATTTTTTTTTCCACTTCCTCAACAATTAACTTAATATAATGCTGTTGATTGTTTAAATGTCAGATCAAGCACATAAAACTCAATGGGTACAATTCCATTTACAGCCGCTATTTGCCCACTGTTTTCCCCCCACAACAGTACTATACTGTTGAATATAATTTCTTGACTGAAGATGCAGGATGGCATGGTGGCACAATGGTTAGCACTGCTGCCTCAGCGTCAGGGACCTGGGTTCAATTCCAGCCTTGGGTGCATGAAGTTACCATGTTTTTCCCCATGTTTGTGTGAGTTTTCTCCCACACTTCAAAGATGTGCAGGTTAGGTGGATTGGTGATGCTAAATTGACTGCTAGATGTACCAGGATGTGTTGGTTTGGGGGGGGGGGGGGGGGGGGGTGTTAGCAGGGTAAATATGTGGAGTTATGGCATTAGGCCTTGGGTGGGATGCTCCAGGAGAGTCAGTGCAGACCTGATGAGCTAAAATGGCCTCCTTCTGTATTGTAGGGATTCTTTGAAAAATGTTAAATCTCTTAATACCAAGGTGTCCCCTCAAGAACTGCTCCACAGTCAGGTGTCAGGGAACACAGATCTTTATTCAGTCTACTCGCCCCACAATTAAAAAAGGTTGACTGCCCATTCAGGGTGGTTCCTAACCACTTCACCCCCACACCCCTTAAAGAGTCTATGCTCCAACATTCATAACAGAAACGGTTTTTTAAAAATCCTTAAATAAAAGCAACATACTGTAGAAATGCTGGATAAATTCAGCAGGTATGGCAGCAATTGCAGAGAAACAGAGTTAATGCTTCTCATCTCCGACAGACCCATGCAGACTTGAGATGTTACCTCTGCTAATCTCATCACAGATTTCAAAAAAAGTATTAAAATTAAAGACTATCGCCCACAATTTTGGACATCATTAATTTGACTTGATAGTGCTTTTGTCTATGGCAATGTTCTTACATTTCTTTCGAAATATTTTAATAGTGCTTATAAATGTTTGGATGTTCAGGTCATGAAGGCTGCAATATAAATGGAAGTTTATTTTTTTTCCTCTCCAATTGTTCTTGCATTCTTTTCCAGGAAATATCTTTTTGAAAAAAAATTGTCTTTTGCATCCTGTACAGACAAAGCATATTGTTCATAGAGTACTGAGCCACAATCGCACCAGAAGACGACATTGATTTAACACAGTGGATCTCAAATTTTTTTGGTAACAACATCAGCACAGGAGAATAGGAAAAGAAATGCATTTGTCAGGGAGACCATCATAGAACTGAAAAACTTTTCAAACTGCACAATTCCCAAAACATCAGTCCAATTTCCCCTCACATGAGCCACCTCGATTCACATGAACTATTTTGTGTGCAAAATTATTAAATCAAAAAACAGTGCTTCCCATCACCTTCAGGTACAGGTCCGATTCCTAGTTTGCAAGTTGGTGGCAGTCTGGAACCCAATCTGGAATTAGTTGATCTATCGCCTGAAACTTGTGAATATTTCAATGATTAACTGGAGATGAGAAGGCTCAAGAGTGGGACAGAGTAAATAATCCCAGTTCTTTCACCTCACCTTCAGAACTAGCTTTGTGACCTTTGTCTGCACTGCCTCCAATGCTTGGCCCTTGCTGCATTCAGGATCAAAAATAGTATCTAGTGTTCTAGGTACAGCCTTATCACTACTTAGACATAGATACCATTTCCTGAAATGCTCAGCTTTTGTTAACAGTACCACACATTCCTATTTTTGAGCTTCCCACCAACACCCACTATTTGAGGAGGTGACAGACACATTAGATACAGCAACATTAATTAATGCTACTTATATGGATTTGATTTTCACAGTTCCACATTAGAGACAAGAAGTACATGGAATTAGAGGCAACATAATGTTTTTGATAACAAATTGCTTAGCAGAATGAAAGTCACAGTGTAATGCATTATCACCCCAGAATTACATAGACATTTAAAAAACATACAAGCAAATACTAGCCCAAGATTGTAATATAAACTACTTGCTGTAATTCCACATGGATCATACTTCACCTATTCCTCCAGAGAGGATGGAATGTCATACCTTATTTCAGACAGAGACACTTCACAGGAAGAGATGTAAGGCCAAAGTGGAACCATCTCAGTACACACCATCCCAGATTACAGACATGGTGAGTGTGGGATTAAAAAAGTTTCCAGTGTTTTTACTCTTCCAGGAACATACAAGAAAAAGAAAAACAAATGCAACCTTGATCAGTGTTTTATTTCTTCTGTGTGGTGTATGCGGTGATGGTCACAGCTGAAGAACATTCAATAGGAATTCCTTTGCTTGCAGTATTTTTTAAAAAATATCTGACTGTTGGTAGAAAGTCAGCAAAACTACAGTTGAAAAGGAACCAGGGCAATTCCTTTCAGCTAACCTGCAGAACCAAGAATCTCCAAACCAGAGACTGCACTCCCAAAATCATCAGCTTAATGGCTGCAACATTTCTCCATCAGCTCCTAATGGACAAGCCAGAGACTTTCTGAAACTGTTTCTCATTTCTAATCTGTGCGTACGTGTTGCATGTTTTTTTCACTCATGTTTTAATAACTAATGGACTCACCCTTTCTTTAACTCAAGAAAGCTTAGTTAAATTGACTCAGTTTGGACTGGAAAAGCATATCCAAGAGGGAATTTTTTGATTTATTACAGTCACGTATTAGTATTAAGTGAAAAATATTGTTTGTGCTATACAAAGCATACTGTACATAAAAAAGGAGCAGGTGCATTTTTTAAATTAACATTGTTGTGACCAGCTGAGGGGGTTGAATAAAAGAAGGGGAACCAATTCATCCCTCCTTATCTGGGAACATCACAATTTGGGGGCCACTCCTTTGGCATCTTAATAAATTGTTTTTTATTCACTGGAGGGACATAGGTGTTGCTGGCTGGCCAGCATTTATTGCCCATCCCTAGCTGTCCAAGGGCAGTTGAGACCACATTGCTGTGGCTTTGGAGTCATACATAGGCCAGAGCAGACTAGGACAGCAGATTTCCTTTCCTTTCCTGAAGTACGTTAGTGAACCTGATGGTTTTTCTAACAATCGACAATGGTTTCCATGGTCATCAGTAGATTCTAAATTCCAGATTTTTTTCAATCAAATTCAAATTCCATCATTTGCCCTGGTGGGATTCAAACCCACCTGGTGGATCCTCAGAAATTAGCTGAATTCCTGGATTAATAATAGGAGGAAACCAATGTGAGGGGGTGGGGTATATTGTTGCTAACAGCATTGAAATTTACACTGGTGCATTTTGCCCACTCAACACTATACATATAGGCCAGAGAGTGAATAGGAGGAGAATATAGGAATCCATGTTTTAGCACATATGCAGTTCAGATTTGGAATGTTCCTTGGAGAATCTTATTGTTTCTGCTAAAGAACTTCAGAGAAACTGGATATTGACATAACGTGATCAGGTTTCCCTCAAAATCTGTTGTTTGGCTTTAACTTTCCCCATCTTTATAAATTACTTGAAAAAAAAGGGGAAGAGAGTGTCGTATATCCACGTTTTTGGAAGATACTAAATAGCTGAAATAGCATTAAAAATGTTAAGTGGACAAAACTGTGATAGGAGGAAATCAATGATAAGAATTGGAAGGTCTTTCATTTTGGAAGCAAGATAGCTAGCTTCTCATCTGACCCATAAGGAAAGTAGCCCAAGGACTAAAAAAAAAGTAGTGGACAGGTCCAAAAAAAATACTTTAAATGGCTAGTCAAAAGGCTGATACTTATTTTATGGTGGTTAGAATAACAAGGAGTGGAAGTTCCAATACAACTATAAACCATCCAGCATGTTCCATTTCGTCTGGGCACCACAATTCAGGATAAGATAAATATTGATTTTGGAAGGTTGCAGTGCAGATTCACTGGAATCACTCAACTAAAAGGATTAAATTAAGAGGTCAGTTTGCATAGACTAAGCCTGTATTCCTCCAGTATAGGTGATTAAGGGCTAACCTAATGGAGGTGCTTAAGAGAATGAAAAATGAGCTCCTAACAGTAGATAGAAACCCATTTCCTTTACTCAGGAAATTACAAGCAGCAAAAGCTATTGCCCATAGCCCCACCCCACCTCTTTCCCCCATCACCCACACCTCCCCCCCAGCCAAGAAACAACAAAACTTGTTGAGGCTTGAAAATTTTTCAATATTTAATAGATTTATTAGACAGGAGAGTTACCAACCTAAATCAGGTAGATGGAGCCAAGATGTACACCAACCATTATCTCATGGATATGCAGAATGCAGAGATGAATGGCCCAGTTCTGTTCTTGCTGGAGGTTATATCATGACTTATTTTCCCTTACCTACTCACATCTTGCACTTTGTCCACACTTACAACTCTTAATTTAGCTGATCAGTGATATTCAGAAAGAATTCAGCAACAATTAGGCCCAGGGCTCTTCTGCACACCCTCCCAAAAGATAGTTTTGGAATCTTCACTGGGGGATGGTGGATGGGGAGGGAGATGGAGCAAATGTGTGCACACTTTGAAAGTGAAATGATGGTTCATTAGTTAAAGGGTTATCTATCAAAATGCCATACAAGACAGGGGTTTGATGGTATGATAATCTCAGATAAGGTATTCATAGAGAGCAGCACTGTGACACACTGCCTCAGCACCAGGGACCCAGATTCAATTCTGGCCTCATGCGACTGTCTGTGTGGGGTTTGTATGTTCTCCTAGTGTCTTCATAGGTTTCCTAAGGATGCTCCAGTTTCTTCCCACAGTCCAGAAACATGCGGGTGAGGTTGATTATCCCTTAGTGGTATTGGGGGTTAGCAGAGTGGGGTTACAGGGATAGGGCCTGGATGGGATTGTTGTCAGTGCAGGCTCGATGGGCTGATTGACTTCCTTTTGCACTGTAAAAGGATTCTATTTCATGAGCTGTTAATTTAAAAATCCGCTCAATTCAGACACGATTGCGTAAATACACACAAAAAAAACACAACTGTTCAGCAACAGTTACAATAAGCAGTGGTATTACTCAATCAAAAATATATGACTTTCCATCAGCACTTTAGTGGTGGAACCCGACAAACATGTGAATTAAAAGGAGTAGACCATTCAGCCCCTTGAGTTGCTCCACCATTCAACGAGATCGTGGCTGATCGAATTATAGCCTCAACACCATATTCCCATCGACCCTTCTACACCTTTTGACTGATGTGCATAAAAGATCCACTCTAGGAGGTACTCTATCCTGTTATTCATATTTACTAAAAAGCAGATTAAATCCTTATTTGGTCACGATTTATAGTTCAAATTATTTATAACATATTTCCCCCATACTTCAACTCCAAAATAGATCACTTGGCCTCTGCATCAACCAAGTACAATCCACTCACTCAATCATACATTATTTCTTTCATTAGTGTCACAAGTCAGCTTACATTAACACTGCAATGAAGTTACTGTGAAAATCCCCAAGTTGCCACACTCCAGCACCTGTTTGGGCACACACAGAATTGAGTTTAGCCAACCTAACCAAATCAGCACGTCTTTCGGACTGTGGGAGGAAACCGGAGCAAACGCGTGCAGATACGAGGAGTACGTGCAGTCTCTGCACAGGTAGTGACCCAAACCAGGAACTGAACTGGGTCTCTGGTGTTGAGAGGCAACATGCTAACCTGGGTAAAATTCTGTATAAATACTCCCTGGCCACTCATGACAATGAGGCCAAGCTCCAGGATATTTATCCAATTCCACCATTTATTGAGGGCCTGCAATAGTCTATTCATCATGGTCTCAAAATACAAAATGTGATGCAACGATTTTGAAGCCACCTTGAGTCTGGAGGTGATACTGACACTTTAGTGTGCAGCTATGCCAAATCTGACAAGAGTATGATAAAAGGAGTGACTGTATTGGTTGAATAATGCATTACTGCCAGATAATTGCTCACCAGTTACAAGGCAATTCTATCTGTCTGGCCAGAACGAATGATTGATCACATTTTACACTGGAATAGAAGAACCTGGTAAGAAACTGAAGTTTCAGAACTCCATTTCACTGAGGACGAGGCACATGGTCTTTAAACGCATCTAGTTGATGTGCTTTCCGCTAGTGAGCTCCCTGACGGCTTGTACAGTAACAGCGTGGCTTTATAATGAGTCACAGCAAGCGAACATATTACATCACCTTTAATTAAAAGCAGCAGTGTTTACAGCAAGCACACCTTGTCACAAATACGGCAAAGGATCTCACAGAGGCCACCTTAAACACAACACTATTACCTGTTCAATCCAGTGGTGGACTGAATCAGATTGACATGGACCAGGTGGAATAGATAACTTTATAAAAGCTCAGTTGAAGGAATATCAGAGGGGATGACAGGTTAACAATCTAAACTCAGAAGAATGCACCATAGCCAGATTGCCCAATGAACCCCAATATGATTCTGGTGGTGAATTTGCAAACACAATGCATCGTTCCTTGATGCTTAAAACTTATGCCTCAGATGGGGGTCCGTAAAGTTTCAGGAAGTGAATAATAAGTTATTTTCCTTCACATTCTCCATTTTCCATGCCACCTCCAAAAACAAAAAAAACCCTTCAGTCTTTTTGCTGTCTTTGGTTATGGTTTGCTAAGGTGACAGCAATAAAGCTGATTCGAATGTTGAGGCAGCAGCTTTACGATATTTTTTCCCATAAATGAGAACTGTAAAGATCAGGAATTTTCCCTTAACTAGTCAGCACACTATAGGTAAAACCGTGACCAATGTGCTGCTCAATCTTAACGATCAATGCAGTTCCTTCAGGGACATCCAAAAGGGCCAATAAAAATCAAACTGGCATATGGTCATGCTACATGTTTCTTTTCAAACTAACTACAGTTGAAAGAGTTTTTTTGAATTTCCAGAAGTCATTAAATACTTATTGACTAAATGCAAGATCAGGCATAATTAACTTTTTTGATTTGATTTATTATTGCCACATGTATTAGTATCTAGTGAAAAGTATTGGTTCTTGTGTGCTATACAGACAAAGCATACTGTTCAAAGAGAAGGAAAGGAGAGAGTGAAGAATGTAGTGTTATAGTTATGACTAGGATGTAGAGAAGATCAACTCAATACAAGGTAGATCCATTCAAAAGTCTGACAGCAACAGGAAAGAAGCAGTCCTCGAGTCGGCTGGTACGGGACCTCAGACTTTTGTTTGTTTCTCCCCGATGGAAGAAGGTGGAAGAGAGAATGGTCAGTGTGTGGGGCCCTTGATCATGCTGGCTGCTTTGCTGAGGCAGTGGGAAGTGTAGACAGAGTCAACGGATGGGAGGCTGGTTTGCGTGATGGATTGAGCTACATTCACGACCTTTTGTAGTTCCTTGCTGCCTCAGGCAGAGCAGGAGCCATACCAAGCTGTGATGCAACCAGAAAGAAAGAATGCTTTCTATGGTGCATCTGTAAAAGTTCCCATTCCCTGTAACACAGGGAATGAATTATTCTAGTGATATCAGCAGCCATGATGGGCTTCCTTCAATGCTGTACTGTTTGATGGGTTCTGCTATGAAGAGCATCTACTTGACACCGGTACCAAACTGCTGTATATTTTCAGCACACCATGTTTATCGTAAAAGAAGAGGGGATTTTCCGAAAATCCATCTGGAATTTCAGAAGAGTAAAGAAACATTAATTCGACAGAATTCCCCAAATTATTGGAACGCATATAAAAATAACTCTTTCTAGAGACAAGGGATAATTCAACAACTTTTATGGTCGAATAAGGACCTCAAACCCACTGAAGTACATCACATATAACAATATGGGGTCTCTCATTCATCGAGAACCATCTGGGGTCAAGCAACTTTTTATTAGAACCCAATTTTATGAACTCACCTTTGGGAATTAGGAAAGCCACAAGGCAAGAGGAGATGTATAAATTTTTGATTAAAAAAGGCAGAGGGACAGAAAACTTTGGCAGTCATAGTTCTGTTTCTTTTTCCCCTTAAAAAGAGCTGATGTGAAGAACCCAGGGATCTGGAATCAGTGCTGCGGTGATTAACTACAAAAAAAATTGAGTTGTATTTCTCCTGGCCCCATTTCTTTACAGCTGTAGCCCAGGTACACCATGTGGTGAAGTGGCCCAAACATAAGCATGCTAAGGCTCCTTACTGTAAATTGGCAAATACTCACCACTCCGCCAGACACTGCCTTAGGGACAAATTAGGTTTTTAAAAAAGGAGAAAAAAAATACTTCAGGAGGGACCTCACTCTACAATCTGCTCCATGGTACCTATGTGCTGCTATTGATGGTGCCCTCCATTTCACATTGAGCTGAACTGGAAGAACCATAATTTATTGCAGCAAGGAAGATTTTGGAAAGAGCATGTGTAAAAAAAAGTACAAACCCAAATGATTGCCAATGCACGTGATAGCCAATGGCAAAAAAAAGGAATGCACCTGCGTACTGTTGCTGTACTGCTGGGTGCCATGTAATCAATTATTCTACTTGGCTTTTACAGAAAAGAGAGATGACCCTTAAACTTTGGCCAAGAAATTCAAACAAACCCACCTACTTCACAAAACAACTGAAGCTTTCATTGCTATGCAACAAGAAACCATGTGCCGCTCCAATTACCTGGCAGTCCCTCAATCGCTCCACACACTGCTGATTTATGCCCAGATTGGCAGGGGGTTGGGGGGGTGTGTGCAGAATGAATAAACACTATCAACCAACCGCAGTCATTGTAAACTTTAACCATAACATCAAAGCTGTTTTTTTGCTTAAAAATCCTATTCATTTTCTGTAGGTAATCAGAAGGCCTTTCAACCTCCTTCCGAAGTCTCCAATGCTTGGCACTGCAAATGATATTAGTACGTTTTTCCCCCCAGCAACTGTTGATTATGTGCAAGACTGGGCACCAAGTGCATAGCTCATTGGCAACAATGGAGAACCTCAATGTCATAAAGCTCTGGGTCAAAAATTTTGAAACTCCTGATGCAACAGCTTTGCTAGAGCACTACACTGCAAGTTATATGGCCGGAGAGGTGATGGCCTAGTGGTATTATCGCTAGACTATTAATCCATGAACCTCAGCTAATGTTCTGGGGTTCAAATCCCATCACAGCAGCTGGTTGCATTTGAATTCAGTTAAAAAAAATTAAGAATCTACCGATGACCATGAAACCGTTGTCGTCAATTGCCAGGAAAAACCCATCTGGTTCGCTAATGTCCTTCAGAGAAAGAAATCTGCCATCCTTACCTGTTCTGGCCTACATGCAACTCCAGACCCATAGCAATGTAGTTGACTCTCAGGCAACTAGGGATGGGCAATAAATGCTGATGTGGATGTGCCGGTGTTGGACTGGGGTAAACACAGTAAAAAGTCTGGTGTTGTCAGACTTTTTACAATAAATGCTGGCCAGCCAGTAAAACCCAGTGTCCCACAAATTAATCTTAAAAAATTCAAGGCAGTTTACCACCAGCTTCCTCCCCCCATCACCCCCAAGGGCAACTATGGTGATGAGCAATAAATTGCTGGCCAATCCCATTTACAGCTCTGACATAAGAAACATGACACTTGTTGGTTAAAATAACCCCATGTGTTTGGAACAGGACGATTGTCTATTTTCACCTGTCTAGCTAGGAGCCGGGCCCATCAACCCTATTAATCAGCAGAGGGAGCATCTGCTGTCCCACTTTCTTTAATTAATTTTGTCAAGTCCACCACAGCTGAAATAGGGGGAAAATAAATCTCTTTCCTCTACCTTTCCAAAGGGAAAACAGTACCAAAATCTTGCTATCTGGTACCCCTCAGCATGTATGAAGTATTCTTTCCCACGTTCAGGCACAGATATAACCCTCCATCTGTTTTTCCTTTAAGAAAAGCTAGTTGTGCACAGGTGTTATACATACTTACCCAGCACCTACTCATGACCATTTTAAAAAGCATGTTCTATAGAGGAATTGAACAGCACTGAATGCCCAATGGTGAACTAATGTGAATGATGAATAGCCTCTAACATAGGATCCATTATGTTTTTAATACTTCCACTGCTGAATATTATTGTGCAATAGGGCAGCATGATGGTACAGTGGTTAGCACTATGTCTCTGTGCCAGGGACCTGGGTTCAATTCTAGCCTCAGTCACTGTCTGTGTGGAATCATAGACTCCTACAGTCAGAAGGAAGCCATTCCATCCATCGAATCTGCACCGACCACCCAGGCCCTCTCTCCATAACTCCAAACATTTACCCTACCCCTGACACTAAAGGGCAATTTAGCATAGCCAATCAACCTAACCTGCATGTGTTTGGACTGTGGGAGGAAACCCACACACAGCTGAGGAGAGAATGTGCAAACTTCACACAGACAGTGACCCAAACCGGGAATCGAACCTGGGTCCTTGGCGCAGAGGGGCAGCAGTGCTCACCACTGTGCCACCATGAAGAATGGTTAGCACATTCTCCCAGTGTCTGTGTGGGTCTCTTGCTCTGGGTGTTCTGCTTTCATCCCACAGTCCAAAGATGTACAGATTAGGTGGATTGGCCATGCTAAATTGCTCCTTCGTGTCACGGGTTACAGAGATAGGGCCTGGGTGGGATTATTGTTGGTGCAGGCTCAATGGGCCAAATGGTCTCCTTCTGCACTGTTGGGATCAATGATTCTATAGTAACCACAAGTTGGTTGGAACAACTTTAACAAGACTGCGTCCCGAATAAAATTGAATGCATTTCATGATGTGGAACCGTTGGACTAAGACTTTATCCTAAAATACCATTAGATAAGAATGAGATGCATTCTTCATGTAGTTTACTATAAAATAATTGAGCACAATTAAAAAGTCAGTTAGTGGTGGTAGTGATGAGTCAGCGTTCTTATTTCTCACAACATGAATGGCAAATTTCATGGCTTTTAACCAACACATTAGCAGCTTTATCTTGTCTTATTTTATAATTTGTCTTTTCCTCACGTCGCACACACATGTAACACCAATGCTTTGGTAAGAAACACACATCTGGACAGAAGTAGTGGTACTCCATGGGTGAACTGGCAGAGAAAGGAGGAAAGAAAAACAATAAATAATTCTTCTCTTGTCAGTTTTCCCTCCCGCTCTTGGTGCAAGTTTTGACATTTTAAAAACTAGAGATAGGAATTAGACTAGGGTGTCTCGGTGGACAGTTATTGTCTTGGATTTAATTTGCAGGAATGGATGTGTCGAAGGCTGACAGCCATCAACAACTCAGATCCCACAGTTCTCAATTTACAGTGAAGAGTGACTCACATTTTGTCTTTGGCTCACAGAGCCAAGTTAGATCCCTGGTTTGACTCGGATTTGACCCTGAAAATCCATGACTCGCCCAACACACCACGACTTGGAGAGAAATTCACCTACTTGGGAATCTGGCTCAACATCTGCACATAGAATATAAACCAGACAAAAACTAAATATTCTGTTTTGTTACCTCAATTCTCTTGCACACTGATGCTAATTAGCGAGACTGCCTGAAGGCCAAAGGCCTTCGAAACATCCCTTTTCCTCTTAGGACCACAAAAAAGTTTGGAAGAGATACAGTAAAGAAAACAGCTGTGAGAGAGGTTTTGAAAGCACAGTGCAACTACAAATGGAGCAGTGGCACCAGATTCTCTACTTTATAATTTTCTGTCAAAGTTACTGGTTTACAAGCTAGAGTCATTATAAGTCATCATTAGCTCCAGAGGTCACAGATAGGTTTACTGACCACTTGGTGATAGATAAATAAGAAACTTACACCCCCCACTGCTTGCATACCAGCAATGTACCTGACATGAAGTAAAATTGAATACAAAATACAGTTTTCAACATACATATGCTCACTGCAGAAGATAGCCGTTAATTACAAAGGCTAGTTTGTCAAGTCCAAAAAACCTCAATAGGAGAAACCATCTTACTTTCTTAAAGACGTACCTAAATCCATCTCCTTGCTTGCTCTGAAAACCAAATTCAAAATCTAATTGAACTCAATTCATGCTCCCTACAAGAGACGTACAAGATCCAAGCTAGAGTATTGCAAACCATCTTGAACTTACCTAAGAGGCGGACAAAACAGTTTACTGGATATCCAGCTGGATTATAGTGAAAATTCTCAGGAGACCAGAATGCTTACCAGACTCATTGGTGAGCAGACCAATCAGCCAGGAGACAATGAGACTAGGTGTTAGCTACTGGTACCAATCAGCAGACAACTCACAGATGTAATAGATGGGGTGGACGGTTGTTAACAAGTCAAGTGAATGAGCAGTAATCAACAACCCAAACAAAAAGATGTATTGCATGTACACTAATAAGCGTACAAGCTGGTGACTCAAGAATTCACATGGAGAGAATGTGCACAAAATCTATAGGTGCAAATTAAGTAGTCCCCAGCACATATAGGCAAGTGAAAAATAATCCAAGCTACAAAGTGGAATAGCTATTATTTATACACGTTGACAAGAATATTTGGAAACTAAACGTTCACCATTGCTAGCATTCGAGCTCTAACACGTGGCATAAATCTTAAGTGTCAGGCTATGACCAACTCAAACAGATCATCCAACCATCTCCCCACGTCACTCAATGGCATTACTATCACAGAATCCCTCATCTGCAACAGCTGGTGACAAAAGCAGATCAGAGCCTGAGAATTCTGCGGAGAGCAACTCATCTCTTGACTCCCCAGATCCACAGCACAAGTCAGGAGTGTGGTGGAATATTCTCCGCTTGCTTGAATCAGTGCAGCTTCAAAAGCAGAAGCAGCTTGACACCATCCAGGACAAAGCAGCCCACTTGATCAGCACCCCATCCACCAGCTTCAGCAACCACTCCTTCCACTGCAAAAGCATTGTGGCAGCATTGTTGGCTTTCCGTAAGGTACACCATTGCAACTCACTAAGTTCCCTTGGATAGCACCTTCCAAACATGCAATCTCTACCATCTAGAAGGACAAATGCAGCAGATTCATGGGAACACCAACACTAAAAGTTCCCTCCAACTCATACAATCTTGACTTGGAACTGTATTGCCAAGTCAAAATCATGGAATCCCCTCCCTAACAGCATGGGGGGGGGGGGGGGGGGGGGGGGGGGGGGAGAAACGACACTACACCATATGGACAGCAGCATTTCAAGAATGCAATTCACCACCACGACCACAAGGACAATTGGGGATGCATAATAAAAACACAACCTTGCCAGCCAAGGCCCCCATCCCATGAAAGATTAAAAATAGCTCCTGGAGTTAATAGTAATAGGGGTGGGGGGAATTGGGTGGAAAGAACTGACAACTTGAGCTGAGATATTGAAGTTTAGACTTCGTTGGACTAAGTACATGTTGCTGCTCTGATGTTGAATCCATCAGGCTCATACCACTTATCCACAGCAAGACTATTATCAAGTATACATTGGAAGGAAGGGGACAGTCAGTAAATCTTTACTAGTAGGCAATATATTGAATCAGAGTTAAATTAAATTCACAATTCAAGAGAAAACTACCATCCTTCCAGAAAACTGTAGTTTGCAAACCAGGAATTTCAGATTCTGAAAAAGCAGAATAGAAGAGCGAGCTACTCATTTGAGACGGCTCTGCCATTCAACATCATTGATATATTATCACAACTCCACCTTTGTACGCTATTACCCATTTCCCCCCTTTCCAAAATCTATTGGTCTGCCATGAATATATTTTTTTTACCTTCTTTACATTTTTTTACCCAAAGAGAGTCAAAAATTCACAATCCTTCAAATGAAAAAAATTGGCAGCCCAGTCCTCAGTGGCTGACAACAGCACATGGTGCAAATGGTAACACAGTAACACTGCATTCTGTTAGCCAACCAATCCCTAATCACAGAGCAGGGATAAATGGGTCTTGGCAGGTTGTAACTGGAATACCACACAGATTGGGTCCCCACGTTTACAATCAATGAATTGGATGAAGAACTGAACGCATCATTAAATTTGCTGATGACGACAACTGACTTCCCTATTTGGTAAGGGGAAGTGAAGAGTCTACAAAGGACTGTTGACATGTTAAGTGACAGGAGTATAACAAGTGTAAACATGGACTTGTTCACCTTGGCAGTCAAAATAGAAAAACGGCATTCTATTTAAATGGAGAAAGATCGCAGAAGGAGCTAGGTGCCCTGGTACACAAATCAAAGTTAATACATAGGTACAGCAATAAGAATGACAAATGGAATACTGCTGTTCGTTGCAAATACAAAAGTAGGGAAGCTTTAATGCAAGTGTACAGGACCATAGTGGAACACATCTGGAGTAGCGTGTGCAGTTTTCGCCAAAAACTTGGTAAAAAAACTTTTAATTTTTATTTAAAAATAGAAAGGACTATAGCTTTGGAAGTAGCTCAGAGAAGGTTCACTGGATTGCAATGATGGGACTATCCTATTAAAGGAAGGTTGAACAGGTTGGGCCTATGCCAATGGGGTTTAGAAGAACAAGGGATAATCTTACTGAAACAAAAATCGGATGTGGTGAAAACTCGAGGGCATTTCGTCTTGTGACTTGATTTTCAGAAGGCGTTTGACAAGGTACCTCACAAGAGGTTATTGCAGAAGGTCAGGGGACATGGAGTTGGGGGTAGGGTGTTAGCGTGGATAGAGGATTGGTTGTCAAATAGGAGGCAGAGAGTGGGGGTCAATGGGTGCTATTCGGATTGACAGATGGTGACTAGTGGAGTGCCCCAGGGGTCGGTGCTGGGGCCTCAGCTATTTACCATTTATATAGATGATCTGGAGGAGGAGGGAACCGAGTGTATGGTGTCGAAATTTGCTGATGACACCAAGATTGGTGGAACGGCAAATTGTGCGGAGGGTGTGGAGAGTCTACAGAAGGATCTAGATAGGCTGGGCGAATGGGCCAGGAAACGGCAAATGGAATTTAATGTTGGCAAGTGTGAGGTGGTCCACTTTGGTAGGAAGGATTATTACTTACATGGCGAAAAACTGCAGCAGGCGACGGTGCAGAGGGACCTCGGGGTCCTTGTGCATGAGTCACAAAAATCCAGCCTGCAGGTGCAGCAGGTGGTCAGGAAGGCGAATGGGATGCTGGCCTTCATAGCGAGGGGGATTGAATATAAAAGTAGGGAGGTCTTGCTGCGGCTGTATAGGGCATTGGTGAGGCCGCATCTGGGAGTACTGTGTGCAGTTTTGGGCGCTGTACTTACGCAAGGATATTTTGGCCTTGGAGGGAGTGCAGAGGAAGTTTACTAGGCTGATGCCGGAGTCGAGGGGGTTGAGCTATGAGGAGAGGCTGAATAAACTAGGCTTGTACTCGTTAGAGTTTAGAAGAATGAGGGGAGATCTCAGAGACGTATAAGATGATGAATGGGATGGATAGGATAGAGGTGGAGAGACTCTTCCCGCTCAGAAAGGATAGTAGGACTAGGGGGCACAGCCTCAAGATAAGGGTGGGGGGGGGGGGTTTAGAACAGCGTTGAGGAGGAACTTCTTCACTCAAAGGGTGGTGAATCTCTGGAATTCTCTGCCCGTTGAAGTGGTGGAGGCTGCCTCGCTAAATATTTTTAAGACGAGGGTTGATGGGTTATGGGGAGAGGGCGGGAATGTGGAACTGAGCCACGACAGATCAGCCATGATCTTATTAAATGGTGGGGCAGGCTCGAAGGGCTAGATGGCCTACTCCTGCTCCTATTTATGTTCTTATGTTCTTAAGATAAAACTAGGGCGAGATAGTAATATGAAAGGTGTCCCTTTGAAGGCAGACGAGGAAAACTGTCCCTGATAACATGCAAGTGAATCCTGGATTTTTGTCACTATTTAAACACAGTCTCAGAGGAAGGATACAATCAGCTGTATCTCTCATTCCAGTCTTCATGTTTTGTACCTTTTAATACAGGGCATATAGGGACCTGCTCCATCAGATATGTAGCATTTAAAACGATGCTTAAATTGTGGAACAGAGAAGGGATATCCCACTGGAAAGAGAGACTGAGAAAAACTGAGCAAACAGACAACAGGAAAACAACAAGCAGGTTAAAAGTAGAGATTAGAGCACCAGCAATGGCATAACAAATGTTACACACTGCTATATACATCATTGTCATGAGTCTGGCTATCAGAAAAGATATGAACATTTCTTCAATGCTCCTTAGAGAAAGGCAGTTCAAATGATAGGGAAAAATGCCATACGTCACACATATGAGGCCAGAGATAAGAGGCTTTGAAAACGTAGACAAAGAGAAAAAGGCCAAGTGAACTAAGGAGGGAGCTCCAGAGGACCAGGCTGCAAAAACGGGACAAATCAGCCACTATTGACAAAACAAATCAATGACAAAAAGGGGCACAGAGTGTGTGCAAGGCTGGAGATGCCTTACCAAATGCAAGGCATTGCAGCCATCTGTAAATACTGCCCATCACACTCTGGTATTCACGATCATTTCTGACTTAACACAAGGCAAATGCTCTTACAATAGTCAGACCTTTGTTTTAAAATATTGAATTTGCCAGCAAGCGGGGGATTGTTTTTTTTCTCATAATTTGACCTCATGCCATTCCCTCTTTTCCCAGAGTCAGTCAGCCAAGTGAGTCAAATGCCGTGAAGATTGAGCTCTTGCGGCTTGGATGCTATGAAAAACATTTAGTAAACATATTTACAATGTCAGGGCACAGCCACCACTAGCATTGGCATGGAAAACAATGGAGGAATCCGTTGGCTTTCTGCAATATTGCTAAATGTTAAAGTGGTTACTGCCTAGGGAAAGTGAGTTGTGTCTGCCAGCTGTTATTATTGACAATCTAGGCTGACACTATTTTATAAAAGGACAGTTTTTTTGGTCGACTTCAAGACTCCAGTGAGGAATTTTTACAGCCTCCCACACCCGCCACGGTATATTTCCAAGCCAGGGCACCACACTCCTGCCCAGTCCTCGACCTGGGGCAATTGAGATCCTTATCTGGCCAATTGGTGGTCAGTCAGTAGCCCGTTTCTGTCCCACTGCAATAATAGAAGCAGCTGGAGACAAAGGAAGTCAGTCTGCTACTTTGCCACCTCAGGTGAAGACAGGAGGGGGCGTTTTTGGCAAGCTCCTGTATTTATAGGGATCATGCACTCTCCAAAAGATGTTACCACTACTTTGATAAGAGTCTCCCTAACCACCGCCCCCTCCCCAAACAAATCCTGAGCCCCCATATATGTCCACACTTCCCCAGCTCCTCAGTCTCTTCCCGAAAACTAGAATCCAGGATATGCTTCCATATCCAATCACCATTCATCTTCCCAGGAACTCTGCTTGTAGTTTTGGCAGTGGATGCTACCAAGTTCTGGTGCTGCTGGGACTACTCAGCCAACAGCCAGATTGGCCAGCCACCCCAGAAACTGGGGCTTCCTTTCGCTGGGGGGACCAAAGTCCCACAATTGTCTTGTCAAGGTCACCCCCAACATTATAATCACTGTGAGGCAGCCTCTCGAAGTTGGCCAGCTCAATTTCAACTCTCTTAGTGGGAACAAGGAATCTGAGTTCCATATGATGGAGGGCTAGGTACAAATCAGATGATCAGATCATTTCTTTGCACTCCCTCCCTGACTTCCCCAAACATTAGTAAGGTAGCTTCCTCAGATTTTCTGTTAATTTTAGAGATATATCATCAAAGAACCCTCCTTACAAGCTGCACAATGAAAAGTTAATTGCAAAGAAAAGAAAATGCAACAGCAACCAACAATCCCAGTGCTGATCAGTGACCCTTTCCCTCCTCTTTCCCCCATCCCCTAACTACAAGTACAAGGAAGTCATGAGAATAAGATTAATGACAGTAGCCCCCCCACATAGAAAAATAGCCTGCCATCATTCAACATTGGAGCTCCTCTAAACAAAAAGGCTACAATGAGCAAGAATGGATAAATGATGTGGGGGAAGAAAGCACAGAAAAGCCCACAAGGAGTCAACACTTGGGTGGTGGCAGGTTATAGATTACAACCACGAAAGCTGAATGAACTCGAGTTACTGGATGTGGCATTCATCAGTGCAGAGCTAGACTGTTAGACAGAGTGGGTTATATTGTAGGGGGAACAACTTTAGGGAGGACATGTGGAATGCAGACTTGACATTTCCCTCTGTCCCATCACAATTATAAAAATTACGCACACGCAAGAATGTACAGAAAACGTATAGAAGGTCTTTCACCACTAAACTATCTGCTACACTCCTCCAGGTCTTCTTGTCCAAACAACCTCATCTCTCAACATATATTATGCGCTTCAGGCATTCAGGGCGATCTTTGACCCAATCGTTTTTAAGAAGTGCAGTCCTATATTAAACACCATGACAAGAGCTAATACAAATACCTTTAATGGGTTCTCCTCCTCTCTGCAAAAACAATCCCATTTGCAGTAGCTTCTGTAGCAACATTCCCAGCCCCTTCCTATATTGCTAGGCTGCCTCCCTCTTAACATGAATAAACTTGGCTCTCTCAAGCCTTCTGCACATCGACATGTTCTTTCTTGAAGACGAGAGATTTTTTTTTGCCTGTAGGTGACGCAGTGGCACGCTGGGCTGCCTCAGTGCCAGGAACCTGGGTTCAATTCCAGCCTCGGGTAACTGACTGTGTAATCTGCACGATTCTCCACCTGCCTGCGTGGATTTCCTCCGGGTAATCTGCTTTCCTCCCACAGTCCAAAGACTTGGTCAAGTGGCTATGCTCAATTGCTCATTAGTGTCAGGGGGATTAGGTAGGTAATTAAATGGGGTTACCAGGATCAGGCCTGGGAGGGATCATTTTTGGTGCAGGCTTGATGGACCGAATGCCCCTTCCTGCATTGTAGGGATTCCAGGTTTTTGTGTGAACTGAGAAAAATAATAGTGCTGTTTCAGTTTCAATGTAATTTCAATAAAGGCAACATCAAGTTGATCAAAGATCAAAATCTAGTCAGCAAAATTATTCCTGATCCGTACAATCCCACATTCTAATTAATTCCAACTATCTCTCCCTCTCTATTTACAGGCTCAATTCTTGTGCAGTTTCACAGCTCCTGGCACCCGTGTCTTTGTTGCCTACATGTAAGAGCATCCAGTGTTAGCAAGACAGCCATACACAAAAGGCATCATCTATTAAATGCAATGCTGCCCCAAATTGAACATGCACTTGGCAAAAGGAAGCTCACCGGTCACCAATTAGGAGGTTAAAATCCCCCAAACGGTATTCAATTCTCCACGCAGCCAAATGACATGCTAATTCAGCAGTGGCCAGCCATTCAATCTGGTGGGGTTTTTTTTTGCTTAATGGCACTTCACACCATACAGGGGTCTTTATTCACAGGGGCATTATTTGTCATTTAAATGGTCTCAACAGAATTAAACAGAAAGAAAATCAGGAACGATGTCAATCAGGCCGCTAACCCACTAGCGTCCATTTTACAATATTATGCAAAGATCAACTTCAACTATTCCAATCAATACTCTCCTGCCAGCCTCCCTTCCTCCAGCTGTTGTAGAATTCTATTGCTCATATCCTGAGTGCTGCTTGCCCATTGTCCTGGTCCCAAATTTCTCAATGCTTTAGATTTTTACCTCTTTGTTGCTCTTCTCCCACACCCTCTACCTTAGCTTTGTCTTTCTAACCTCTTGTACACCCCAACTCTTCACTTTCTCTCGACCCACAAATAGAAGAAATTTTAGGCCAAGTTGGAAATGGACTTCTTAAAAATTCTCCTGCCTTGATGTCCTCAAGACTCCCCAAATATCCAACTTGGAGCAAGCATTGTCCATCCCCAATATCAACTGCATTGGAACAGTGACCTCCATCCCAACCACTTCAGTCAAACGAGATAAAAAGGAATACACAATTAATGGGAGGAGGAGATGAGACGTGTCAAGGAAGTGAGGTGAATCTTGGGTGACATAGCAGCACAGTGGATAGCACTGCTGCCTCACAGGGACCCAATTTCCATTCCAGCTTTGGGTGACTGTCTGCTTGGAGTTTGCACATTCTCCCAATGTCTGTTTGGGTTTTCTCCCAAAGTTCAAAGACGTGCAGGTTAGGCCAATTTGCCCATGAGTATCCCAATAAGATGTGGTTAGGTGGATTAGCCATGGTATATATGTGTGGAGTTACAGGCCTGAGTAAAACACTGTCAGAGAGTCAATGCAGACACTGTTGGAATTCCATGGTGATTTTATAAATACACACTGATCCCAAAGGTAGCCTATAATAAAAAAAGGGTGCTTAAGAAGGCATATAGAAACCTTTCCTTTATTAAGAAAGGCCCCACCACTAATTGTCCCATGAGAATGATTAATCACTTGTGCACAGCCATCTCACAAATTGTGATCTCGTAAATTCCCCAATACAAAAGTAAGCTTTGTATCCCACTGATATCAACAATAACTGAGACAAGCAGAAGGACCCAGGTCCAATTTCTGCTGTGCGCAAGACTTGGAATCTCAGCTAAAGGTGGGACAGCCATTATTATCCTTGGTACCTTGAGTTAGAAACTTTTCCCATCCTTTCTTCAATAACTCTGCACTAACTTTTGAATGGAACAAGCATGAGTTGGCGTGAGACAGGATTTTCATTCATTTATGTTCGGCTGACAATATTTACTATAATAGTATCACACAATGAATGGCCATTTTAACAAGGTACTGCTTTAGCCTAGTGAAGCAGCAACAAATTCTTGAAAGGACTTTAGACAGTTAAAATGAGGAAAGACAAGCCTGTAGCTTTAATAAAGGGTTTTCAGTACAGCTGTGGATGCTGGGATAGCCCTGCCTCCATAGAATTCTTGTTTTTCCACTTTAGAACAAGAAAATAGAAACACAAATTGACAGAAGTACCCACAGCTCTACTCTGAAGACAGAGTAACAAATTTAAATACAAATCTCCCATTTCAAACAATTATTATTTGAAATCAAAGAAGGTTTAAAATCTGGTTGGCAATACAGGTCTATTTTCATCTTAATTATTAAAAAGGAATCCCTGCCAGAGAACAGGATTCTTAAGATGTGGGTTTCACTAACTCAGCTGTACTTATAGATTATCCCTGGCTGCCCTGAGGTGGTGCCTTCTCCTTGAACTATTTCAGTCTTGTATTGATCATGGTGCCCCAAGGTAGTGCTGGGAAGTAAATTCTAGAATCTTGTCCAACTGAACCCTTTTCCAAATCACAACCAATATCCTTCCTTTGCACTGAGGTATCCCAAAACACCTCCAAATAACAGCACAATTAAATTATAGGCAGACTTTTGGATAATAGGCATTGTGCGGAGAAAGCTCATGTGGGCAGGGAGTATACAGTGGAATATCTACACCTATGATTTATATTTACATATCATGTGTAACATTAAATTTTCAAATCATTTCAGAGGCAGATGAAATAAATACATTTAAAGGATAATACTAGTGGCAGTGAACAAAAGCCTGATCAAAGAGTTGGGTTTTAAGGAAATGTGTTAAAAGGAGGGGTTGTTGGGGACAATTCAAATGATGGGATCATGAGGTAAGGAAATATACAGGGGCTAGAGTCAGTTGAACAAAGTTTGTAGAACAGGCCATGAAGACAAATGTTAAAGGTGCTCATAACTGCATCATATCTCATCAAGCTGAAATTTTTCATAGTACTTTATTACAATGCATTTCTCACTGCAGCCGCACAGAAACTTAAGTGGCACAGTGTTTAGCACTGCTGACTCAGCACCAGGGACTCAGGTTCGATTCCCAGCTTGGGTCACTGTCTGTATGGAGTTTGCACATTCTCCCCATGTCTGTAGGGGTTACCTCCTTCAGTCCAAAAGACATGCTGATTAGGTGCATTGACCATGCTAAGTTCTCCCTTAGTGCACCCAAACAGGCACCAAAGTGTGGAGATTAGAAGATTTTCACAGCAACTTCATTGTAGTGTTAATATAAGCCTACCTGTGACACCAAATAAACTTTGCTGGATCACGTGTGGGCAAAGGCAGACCTTCACATATCCAAGGCAATTGCCTGGCACACAATGAGACCAACATAATACCCTCATCACCATGGCAGAATATTTATTAGCCATTCCTTCCTTGTAGGCAAAGCAGAGTTCCATACAGGGTTCAAGGTGACAAGCCTTCACAAGCAAATAGCAGCAAGTTTGCATCAAGAGTAATACTCCCTTCATTCAGAGGATCCTGGAGCAGATCATTCACAATGCAGCATTAAGTAGCAAGGCCCTTTGAAATATTTGTCTATTGTGAAACTATGCTGACAGCACACAATGTATTCCCTGGACTCGAGGCACAGCCTGGGATAGAACGTTAAGGACCTAATAAATTGATGTATATCACTACTGTATATCCAGGATCATCATAATATTAAAGAACAATCTCAGATGCAGTGATTAAGTTTAGAGAATAAGAATATTTTCCTTGTTAGCTGCACTAGCGAATTAAACATATCAAAGCACGTTTTCCTAGTTATCTGCACTCAGTGGAGCTTCAGGCTTTACATGCCAACCAGCATGTTAGCTAACTGGGTCATACATCAGGTGAATGTTCATTCAGACCCAGTCTAGCATCCCTTCTAGTGGGGCTGACTGATTTCCCTTCCTCCTCACCCCAGCCAGCCAGGCCAGTTGTTAGCCTGAAAATCTGCTGCTTGGCCAGTGATCGGGAATGCACCCGGAGCTTTCTTGACCCGTACACAGAAACAAACAGTCTCACACACAAGTCCCACTTGGCCACCACATCAGCCGAGATGACCAAAAATAAAAAAAAAACAAACAACGTGAGAGATGATGTTTACAGGGCGATAGCAAAGTAGTGAGTCGAGCATCTGAGCTTAAATACCAAGTCAGCCCCGCTGCCAACAGTTTACTTCGCAAGAACCTGCACCCGAGTGGGACCCCACTAAATCCGGTCAGTGCAGTGGGACCACAGGGGTCCCAGTCCTTCTGAACAGCAACCACTGAAAAAACTGCAAACACACATACTAAACAGTGCGAGGGAGCCTTTGTTGCACTTAAAGCAGCAAGCTGAAATAAATAGAACAGTTCCATATAGTTTTTAAAATAGCCACGTTTCAAAGTTGCCCACTCCCCATCAGCTCCCCCCCCCCCACTCCATCCACCCCCGCCCCATTCACCCAGAACGTCCCATGTATCTCTTATTGCTGGAGAGTTTGTACATTGACCGAAGTCTGAAGCATAGAGGGAGGTCTAATTCTAGGAAACGTAATAGGAATTAAACAGACTGCGATCAAGACTCGATTACAATATTGGGGCACATATCTGATAGTGGAGCCAGTACAAGAATTAAAAGAAAGGATCAGAGACCATTAAGAGGGGAGCCGGGGGTGGAGGTGGTCAGAAGCTGGGAAAGAGCATTGTTGGAGGGACATGGAAGAATTTCTTCCCTCCCCACAGACTACAATCCCCCTCCCCCGCGCAGTACCAGATAGTAAAAGGCAATGTCCACCTCCTTGAACAGCTCCAAGAAGAGGCGGCGGTGGTCTCTGGGGGGCCCTGAGCTGCTACAATAATTGCTACCGACTGAGACCCCCCACCCCCATCACACAGGGGGACCAGCACCCGCACTGCGGTACCCCCGCAGGTTGAGTTCTGGACCAGACAGAATAGCACCAAGTTCCCCGTCTTCAGGCGATACGAGACTTGGCGTCAATATCACCTTCCCTCACCCACCCCCAGCTAAATCAATCACTCTAGTACCAACCCCCCCGCTACAAACAGCTAATCAATCAATTATACCCTATTTACATCAGTTAGCCGCCCCTTCACAGAACAATTATATCCCCACACCTAATTACAGCCTCCCCCAATGCTACAACCTCATTTAAAATTACAGCCCCCGTATTATACCCCCCCCCCCCACACCTAAATCAATTGGAACCTCCCCAATGTTACACCCCCAAACCTAATCAATTACAGCGCCCCCACCACCCCATGTTACAACCTCACACCTAATCAATTGGAACCTCCTCAATGTTACACCCTCACACTTAATTACAGCCCCCTCCCCCCCCGTGTTACACCCCCATGGCTAATCGATTACAACCCCACACCTCAGCGATTACAGCTCTTGTTACACCTCCACGCCTATTCAATACCAGCTCCCCAGTGTTTACACCCCCTACACCTAATCGATTATTGTCCGTTTCACCCAGACCAGGGCTGATCAATAACTTCCCAGCTCCCCGGCAAGAGATCTCCCCTGCTGAGCGGCTGTGTCGCCAGTGTCCTTTACCTTGTGCGGAGCCTGGAGCAGTCGGTGCAGCCCCGCGATCTGATTGATGAGCGAGATGTCCTCTCGGAAAGTGTAGAGCGGGGGCCGGGTGGGCTCCGGGAAGTTGGTGCTGTTGAAGGGATCGGTATCGTCGAGGAACTGGACCCTGCAGACCAAGGTGGCCATGGCCTGTCCATAAAACACACAGAGAGAGAGAGGGAGGGAGGGAGAGACAGAGAGCAGCCGGTTAACACAGACGCTGCTACCAGTTCCAGGCTCTGCAGATTCCCCACAGCTCCAGGCAAACTGCAGATTCTTCAGCGCCCCGCTGCAGCTGCTGTTACTCAGTTAGTCCCAGGTCCAGAGAGAGAGAGAGAGAGAGACGGGTGAAGAGCTCCCCCCTCCATCCATCCATCACCCTCTCTGCAGGAGAGCATCGAAGTAGCTCCTACACAGCCAGCCAAACACTAGGACCGACCGCCCAGCGCCCCCCAGCTGTTAAGAGTCTCCAGCACTATTAAAGTTAATAAACTAACCCCCACTGCCAAATTTAAACTGGTTTATTTTTAAACTAAAAGTTTATTTATTAGTGTCACAAGTCTGCTTACATTAACGCTGCATTGAAGTTATTGTGAAAATCCCCTAGTTACCACACTCTGGCGCCTGCTCAGGTTCATTGAGGGAGAATTTAGCATGGTCAACATGCCTAGCCGGCACGCCTTTTGGACTGTGGGAGGAAACCTACGCAGACACAGGAAGACCGTGCAGACTCTGCACAGACAGTGACCCAAGGTGGGAATTGAACCTGGGCCCCTGGCACAGAGGCAGCAGTGCTAACCACTGTGCCACCTGAATTAACAGATACTGGTCAAGGGTGTTTAGTTTATGAACTATTATCATGGCAGAGAAGTTAGTACTGCTGCTTCAGCACAAGGGTTCGATTCCTGGCTTGGGTCAGTGTCTGTATGTTCTCCCCGTGTTTGCATGTGTTTCCTCCCACGTGCTGGTTAACTGCATTCGCCATGCTAAATTGTCCCTCAGTGTAACCAAATAGGTGTTGGTGTGTGTTGACTAGGGAATTTTCACAGTAACCTTATTGCAGTAAGCTCACGAGTGATACTAAAATAAATTTACAAAGACCTTCAGTATATAGAAATAATTAAAATTAAGTCCCCTCCTCCACTAGTGTCTTGAGCCTCCACCACTATATATCAATCAAAAGTTAATAAACTCTAACCACACCCCCCCACAACCCCACTTGTTTCGCATTGGTAACTCTGTAGTGAATTGACACTAGCATTTGTCCTGCTCCACTAATTTGTCTTCAGTTACTGATCCTCAAATCATCAGAGATCAATTTTGTACCAGATCTTAATCTGGAGATACAAAAGGGTGCAGAGGGGCTTTTCTTTCCCCATTCAGAAGGTGGTGTGTATATGGAACAAGCTGCCAGAGGCAGTAGTAGGGGTGGGTACAATTTTGTCTTTTAAATAGCATTTAGACAGTTACATGGATAAGAAGGGTATAGAGGGATATGAGCCAAATGCGGGTAATTGGGACTAGCTTAGTGGTTAAAAACTGGACGGCACAGACAAGTTGGGCTGAAGGGCCTGTCTCCATGCTGTAAACTTCCGTGACTGTGTTCGTAGAATCCCTACAGTGCAGAAAGAGGCCATTCAGCCCATCAAATCTGCACCAACCACAATCCCCATACCTCCTGACTCTAAGGGGCAGTTGAGCATGTCTAATCAACCTAACCCACACATCTTTGAACCAGAGCACCCAGAGGAGACTGATGCAGACTTAGGGGGAAATGTGCAAACTCCACACAGACAGTGACCCAAGCTGGGAATCAAACCAGGTCCCTGGTGCTATGAGGGAGCAGTGCTAACCACTGTGCCACTCCAGTTTGAAGTGTATTCTGTCCAATTCTGGATATATTCCAAATCTGCCTTTGCATGATCAGTTTCCTTTTGGGGGGTGAGGGGTGCTGTGGTGCGGTTCTACAATGAAATTAAATGCCATCACCAGAATTAGATTGTTGAAGTGCAAGTGTCTGACGCTTGGCAGATGTTTACTGAGTTGGGATATCAGATTAAAAAGGGAGAAATGATTACACTTTGCTATTTCAGGCTCGTCAAATTTAGGCATTTGCCATTCAAGATGGATTTGGATTGAATAATTGGGATGGGGGCAAGGACTACTGGTCCTGCTCAGGCACTATTAGTCATTGCAATGAGTCCCAGGCTGTAGGGTGCTGTACTGGGGGGAGAGGGACCAATTCTATCGCTGCATCCTCCTCAAGAAATGGCACTCATGTCTGCTATTTCCCAGTTAGTGATGGGTCAATAGCTACCAATAATCTCAGGCTTCAAAATGACCAGTTTCTACACTTTCTGCACCATCTAGTGGCAGAGTGCTTCAGTGACTTGGAGATGAACCAGGCTATTTTCCTCCCAGCTGTCTGACTGTAGCATTCAGGAGCTTAAAATACAGCAGTAGCCAAATCCTTTTGTCGACTCTGCCCCTGATTTTACCCCAATTCCTCCAACTAGCACCCCCCCCAAACACACAAATTGGCCAATGTGCCATCCATTTTAACACAAACACGTTATTTGACCCAACAGGCCCACACTGGGGTTGACGTGCCACACAACTCCCTCCTTCAACTAACCCCATTAACACATTCTTCCATTTCTTTCTCCTACATGTTTATCCAGCTTCCCCTTGACACACATCTATGTTAGTCATGTCAAGTCTTTCTAGCAGTGAGTTTCACATTACAACAACTCCGGATAGAAAAAAGTTTATTCAAAATGCCCACTGTAGTATTGGATCCTCACAATGAATACAAGTTGGCCATTCGTCCCCTCGAACCTGCTCAATACAATCATGCCTAATACATTTAAGTTTCAAATTTTACATTCCCATCTAATCCAGTTAACTTTAGATTTCCTTGCCTCAGGGGAGGCGACAGTCCAGTGGTATTATCACTAGACTGTTAATCCAGAAACTCAACTAGTGTTCTAGGGACCCAGGTTCAAATCCCACCACAGTAGATGGTGGAATTTGAATTTAGTTTTAAAAATCTGGAATTAAGAACCTTCTTATGACCATGAAAACCATTGTTGGAAAACCCAAGTTGTTCACTAATGTCCTTTAGGAAGGAAATCTACCATGCTTGTCTGTTCTGGCCTACATGTGACACCAGAATGATAGCAATCTGGTTGACTTTCAATTGCCCTCAGGCAACTAAGGATGGGCAATAAATGCTGGCTAACCAGCAACACCCATCTCCAACAAATTAATTTTAAAAATCTGTCTGCCTTAAAAAAAAATTCAGTTACCCCAATGCCATCTCCTCAACATTCCAGCTGAGATGTAGTCAGGGCATGCAGTGGAGATCTCTCTCTGGGACACATTGAATGAGTCATCTTGCTGCTACTTCAAAAAAAACTATTATTTAACATTCAAAGGTCTCAAGGTGATGCCTAAACCTGTATATTCCTTCGTAGCAAATAATCAGCCCCCAGTGACAGCGGAAAGTAAAAGAATAATTAAGAGCAACAACAATCCCCATCCTTCTGGGATTACTGTCTGAAATCAACACATTTATAATATGCATGGACAAAGTAGCCTGGAGAGACGACAAATCAAATTGATTAACTTATTCCCTCAATAAACTTACGGCTTGGGAACTATGTCAGTTATTCATTTCTCCTCGAGGAGATTGTGAAACTTGATTTAACATTTCCTCCAATACAAAACTATAGGAGCTGCTCACTTTTTCCAAAATCCCCAGCATTCTGAATCCAGTTTTTTTTCTTCATATTTGGATGAAGTTATTTCCCTTTTTAATGCTCTATGCAACAGTCTACAACTATTCATAATGTAAGATTGCTGGTAGAACACATAGGGAATTTATTACCCCGCTGCAGAATCACTTGGAGTCGAGGAACACTACGGTTTTCATTTGAGCAAACATGCCCATTGAGGATGTACTTGGGAGTTTGTGTAGTGCAAGTCTGCTGACATACAACTGCACGTTGAACAGATGGAATACCCTAGGAACATTGTCTGTAGATGCCAAGAACTTTGAAAGAAAAATTTATTAGCTGAAACAGATTTTGCCAGTTTTTAAAAAAAAATGCAAACCTTTAACATATCAAATGACTAAAAAGCACTACTGGACAAACACTCTCTTGTGCAGGCAAATTATAAATTTAAAACTAAGATAACACCTAATTGTGGATGTTGGAATCCAAAATACAAATAGAAAATCCCAACAGGTCTGAAAGTGTCTGCGGAGGGAGAATAAAGCCAATTTTTAAATGATCTAGACTGGAAAAGAAAAATTAGTGGCAGAGTTTTTTTTAAAAAGAGGTCAGTATTCAGACCCTTAAATTTCCTAATATGTATTAATTGCTTCCTTCTGCGATGCAACAATTCTGAGTGGGGTGCCCCTATAACAACTTCAGGCATCAACAACAGTATCTAAAAGTAAAATTTATTAATTAGTCATAAGTAGACTTATATTAACAATGCAATGAAGTTACTGTGGAAACCCCCTAGTCACTGCACTCAGGTGCCTGTTCAGGTGCACTGTGGGAGAATTTAGCATAGCCAATCCACCTCGTGCATATCTTTGGACTGTAGAAGGAAACTCGAGTACCCAGAGGAAACCCATGCAGACATGGGGAGAACATGCATACTCCATAGATAGTGACCAAGCCACAAATTGAACCTGGGTTCCTGGCACTGAGGCAGAAATGCTAACTACTGTGCTGCCCTAATATTTTTAAATACATTTTTTGATGCAGGCTTTCTTGAAATGAACAATAGTGTACCTTTGCAGAAGTCTATGCCCATCTCATATATAGTTCCCTTCATAAGATCAACTCAAAAGTTGTTGATAATGAAAGTCTCTCTCCAGCCCTTCTATAAGAACATTAGTAGGAGCAGGAGTAGGCCATTTAGCCCTTTGAGTCTGCCCTATCATTCAATAAGATCATGGTTGATCTGAAATGGATCAGTTCCACTTTCCCACTTTCTCCCCATAACCCTTAATTCCCCTGTCTATCAGAAACCTATCTACCCATGACTTAAATATGTTTAGCAAGGTAGCCACCATCACTTCAATGGGCAGAGAATTCCACAGATTCACCACCTTTTGAGTGAAGAAGTTCCTCCTCAACTCTGATCTAAACTGCCCCCCCGTCCCCTGATCTTGAGGCTGTGCGCTCTAGTCCTGCTATCCTTTCTAAGTGGGAAGATTGTCTCTACCTCTACCCTATCCATCCCCTTCATTATCCTATACATTTCTAAGATCCCCCTTCATCCTTCTAAACTCCAACGAGTACAGGCCCAGTCTATCTTCATAGGCCAACCCCCTCATCTCTGGTATCAGCTTAGTGAACCTCCTCTGTACTCCCTCCAAGGCCAATATATCCTTTTGCAAGTGCGGCGACCAAAACTGCACACAGTACTCCAGCTGTGGCCTCACCAGTACCCTGTTCAGTTGCAGCAAGACCTCCCTCCTTTATATTCTATCCCCCTCGCTATAAAGGCCAACATTCCATTCACCTTCTTGATCACATTTCTATCATATTACACTTCAAGGAAAATGGTGTTGGTACTCGCAGTCTACCCTGAGTCACACCAGGATCAAAGATCAGGTCTGTGTGAACTTCCATTTAAAGTTACAAAGTAACTCAGCCAATAGGAGAAATTTCGTACGTAATGCCACTTACTGACTAATTGAAAATTATTGCAACATTTGGACAGCCGATTTATTAAAATGAGTGATGATATTTGTGAGTGCATTAAAGTGGCATCAATAGCCGGCCAGTTACTGTTGCTTCGAGATGAATCAAGTACTTTGGTTTAAACCTTGCATTTTACCGTGACACCTTTGATACTATGGAAGCCACATTGAAGGCTGAGGCGATAAAAAGGCAAGATTGCAGAAAATCAGGTGATGGAACTTCATTTCAAGATCAAAATTCACCAGTTTGTCAAGCTGACACATCAGTTTAAAAGTTAGTGTTACCTTTTCTCTGCTGTATGGTTTTCACTGCTTCACACTCAGGTTTGAAGTGCCTCACTGTCCTGTTGATAAGTTTCTTTACAAAAATACAATTCTCATCCAGCAATATGGCTTATCTTGTAGATTTACAGAGTAGAAAGTTGAAAGGATTTCTCATCAGGTGTGATCTACAAAAGAAAAAAAAAATACAGCTGTAGGATTGAAAAGCAATATCAGTGCAACAGTTTACACAATAGCAGTCAGAGATGCCATGATCTGGAACAATCCTCAAAACAAAATCTAGTTAATCTTTCCTAAGTTATCAAGGATGACAGATTTCACTTAGAGCAGAACACTAAGGGGAGGTTTAACAGATATTGAAAAGTGTGGGGAGGGTTTTGTTTTCAAAAATGGGATATGGGTAGCACTGGCTAGGCAAACATTTATTGACTATTCCTAGCTGCTGTTGGAGAAGGTAGTGATCAGCTGTCTTCCTGAGGCGCAGATACACCCACAGTGCTGTTAGGAAAGGAATTTCAGAATTTTGATCCAGAGACAGTGAAGGAATGGCAATATATTTTCAAGTCAGGATGGTCTGGAGGGTAACTGCCGAATGGTAGTGTTCCCATGCAGCTGCTGCACATGTGCTTCTAAATGGAAATGGCCATGACTTCGAAAGTTGCTGTCTAAGGAACCTTGCTAAGTTCTTGCAGTGAAACTTGTAAATGGTACACACTGTTTGACAAATGGTGGAGAGAACAAGAGTTTGCAGAAGGGTTAGCAAACAAACTTTGTCCTGGATGGTGTTAAGATTGTGTAACTGAAGCTACACTCATTCAGGCAAGCGGAGGGTATTTCACCACACTCCTGACTTGTGGACAGTGGACTGGCTTTGTTGGGGAGTCAGGTGGTGAATAAATCATTGCAGGATTCCCAGCCTTTGACCTGTTTTGGTAACCATGATTTTTACTATGGCTATCCAGTTTAGTTTCTGGTCAATGGTAACCAGGAAGGATGTTGTTGGAGTTGGGGGGAGGCAGAGAAATTCAGCAAAGGTAATGCCATTGAATGTCAAGGGATGGAAAGTGGATAACAGTATGTGAAATGAATGGAGGAGCTGGTAAATGGGATGGCTCTTAAAGAGCCAGTTTCCTTGTGCTCATCCTTTTTAAATTCTCATTTTCCCAAGGGAATAATGACCCATCTCATTGCAGCAACCAATTTTATTACTATGACAACTTCTATTCATCTCTAGAGATATCCAGCCCCCAAACTGCAAACATCCGCAGTAGTAAACGAACATGTTCCTGGTACATATATTAGTAGTATAGTGAACTGTAATTCAGCACTCAGAATTCCTAATGTTCCTCTAACGTGGCACACTTTAAATTTATCTGGAGCCAGGGTTTGTACATCATTATTTTGTACATTTTAGGTTTCTCCATTAAGTGGCATTCGATTAATTGGCACCACCCATTCCCTGCACAGACTGGATAATAAAAATTTTACTGTGATAAAAATTTTTAGAGTAATTTTTCTAACTTCTAGGCATTAGGGATTCTACATTTATAATGACAATGACTAGAATGGTCAATAAGTAAGGATAGATAATAAAATTCACACTGGCCTCCTCACAACAAACTCGATGCAAGCACTTAGTTTGAATGATGAGTCATTCAGGTCATTACTGTAACAGAGGGACTTGTTAAGCCTCAAAGTATTCTGCCAATGTGGGACAGGAAAATGTACGGTTGCGGAGCCTGTTACCGCAGTGACGATGATGTGTGGAGTTTACCAATAATTTGAAACATTTAAAAACAATCTTCCTTCCTTGATGAACGGATGGGAGGCACTGCACATTGCATGTTAGAAAGACCAGTGATATAATTTCATAGCAATCCTGCCTTCAGTGCATGTTTGTGTCTTGTTCAGGGTAATACCTCACAGCAAAACGTTTGATTTATTAGTGTCACAAGTAGGCTTACATTAACACTGCAAAGAAGTTACTGTGAAAATCCCCTAGTCACCACACTCGGGCACCTGATTGGATTCACAGAGGGAAAATTTAGCATGGCCATAGCACCTAATCAACACAACTTTCAGACAGTGGAGAAAATTGGAGCACCCAGAGGAATCCCACACAGTTACGGGGAGAACGTGCAAACAACCACACAGACAGACAAGTGAACCAAGTCAGGAATCAAACCTGGGTCCCTGGCATTGAGGCAGCAGTGTTAACCGCTGTGCCACCATGTTGCACCAATTTAGAAGGGACACTTCTGATGTGACTTGGGGAGAGACACAATGGCATATGCTTACTTCTGGATTTCAACTTTGTGCACACTTACCTACATTGATGGACTGGGAACCAACGCTTTGATCTTACAATTTCATCCTGGTGTTGAAATTCCTCCAAGGCTTCATCCCTCCCCATAACCATCCTTCAGTGCCAAGAGAATTCTGCCTCTTTCCAACTCTATCCTCTCATGCATTCCCCACTTCCTTGGTTTCACCATTGGTGGCCATGCATTCAGCCAACTGGGTCTCAAGTTCTGGAATAAATTCCTCAAATCTCATTACCTTGTTCTCCTTTAATATCTACTGCACAGTCTATCCCTTTGATTACGCTTTTGGCTTTAATGCAAGTATTAAGACATCATTCTTTTCTTGTCAAATTATCACAAGGATTAAAAAAAAACTTTTAATCCAACCACACATGTTGGGTAATTGATACCACCAATTTTTGGGCTTTTGCATGCAAATTCAAATTTTGTAATTGCATATCTACAAGTCTGAGGTTCGTGTAGATGAGCAGTGTGCACGCAAACAATTCATTAATCACAAGCCACTTTGTATTACCACACACAGTGTAACAAGCTGATTAGATGTGAAACAGCCTCAAGCAACACAGGTATATTCAAAGCATGTTGCTGGGAGACTTTTCTTCAAAAGGAGGAGGTAGTTTTTTTTTTTAATTAAAAATCAAGGAAGTTATTCTACCCTTTCCCTTGGCAATTGGAAAACCAATGCTCAGAATTGTATCGTACTTAAAAGAACCAAACAAGACAATTAATTTTTCTATTAGAAGCACACATTCCTGTGTTACTAACACAGGAATTACTACCACTGTGGCCCATCAGGGTTTGGTGTGAGAAATGTTGTGTTGACCATTGCCCATGCACAGGGTGTCAAATTCAGGCGATCTCTGTCCATGTGGCATTACTAAAATGACACACGCATAAAGCAAGGTGTGCTAACTGTGCACAACATTGACAGAGTTGCGTACTCCCTCTGCATTCAACCACAGTATTGTTACAGTTCAGTTAGCACACCCTGCAAATTCTAGGTATGCAAGCGCAGTATTTTGGTTTTTAACTAAGTTGATGACAGCCTTATCGATACATGATTAAGCATTTTCTTTAACTCATCATGAAATATTCAACCTCTGTGTTTATAGGGTCATGGTTAATGCACATGCCCGATTTCAATCTTGCAACCCATGATGAGAGAAGGTCACTCACGCAGCCCATTCACTAACCTCAGTTGTTTAAAAGTTTATTTATTAGTGTCACAAGTAGATTTAACACTGCAGTAAAAGATACTGTGAAGATCCCCAAGTTGCCATACTCTGGCATCTGTTCAGGTACACAGAGGGAGAATTTAGCATGGTCAACGCACCTAACCTGCACGTCTTCCAGACTGTGGGAGGAAACTCACGCAGACACGGGGAGAGTGCGCAGACTCCACACAGAAAGTGATCCAAGCCAGGAATCAAACTTGGATTCTTGGCACTGTGAGGCAGCAGTGCTAACCACTGTGCCACACGTGAGTGCACTCCACCATTGGATTGCAGTCTTGTTGGAGCCAAAAGCACATTAGTAGTTCATTCATCTCTATATTGCACATATTTACTGAAACAAAGTATTATCTCATACATTAAAATGTTAAATGGAGATATGGGCATTAGATCCAGAGGTTTACAACATGGAAACAGGCCCATTGGCCCAACTTGTCCATACTGCCCTTCTTTTTAAGCACCAAGCTGGTCCCAATTGCTGGTGTTTGGCCCATATTTCTCTACACTCATCTTACCCATATAACTGTCTAAATGCTTTTAAAGAGAGAGACAAAAATTGCACCCACCTCTACTACTACCTCTAGCAGCTCGTTCCAGACACCACCCTGTGTGTGAAAAGATTGCCCCTGGGGACTCATTTGTTCCCTCTCACCTTAAACCTATGCCCTCTAGTTTTAGACTCCCCTACCTTTGAGAAAAGGTGTTGACTGTCGACCTATTCGATGCCCCTCATTATTTCATAGGCCTTGACAAAATTTTGATTAGGATACTAAAATAAAATTACAGTAAATAATTTGAGAATGAAAGGATGATCTTTAGGTAGTATATTGTTAAAAAAATGTACATATACCAGGCCAAAAAGGTACAAAGCAAAAAAAGATTTTGGAGTTCAGATTCTAAAACATTGAAGAACTTCCAACTGAGTGACATACAGTACATACATGTTTCTCCTGACTATTTTCTTCAAATTATTTTTCACCGTGCCAATAATTAATTTACGACCACAAAAACTAGCCTAAACACTCAGGTGCCAAGTTTGTCCAAATATGAAGAATTTAAAGCATACAGGTAGGAGAAATAAAAGCCCAATGATAAAGGACCAAGTTGGCTTCAGTTAAAAGAAGGCAACCAGTCTTTTGACAACTGATACCTCAAGCAAAATTCTTGTCACTGAGTTCAACAAATCTTGACAAAGTTGTGTCTGCTGCTGAAAAATCTCATTGCAAGAGTAACTGGGTACAATTCAGCCTTCTTTCAACAGCATTCATCTAGCTGTTGATTCTCATACTGACATCAAGATGGCTCTATTGGATCACAGCAACAGGATCCGTACGATGGCCAGGATAACTGTGGCAATTGAGGAGAGCATGTCACTGTGGGTTAAAGTGAATGAGTTGGAAAACTGGTCAAGATGAAGAAAACCAGTGCATGGTGGTACAGTAGTTAGCAATGCTGCCTCAGTGCCAGGGACCATAGTTCAGTTCCAACCTTTGTTCTCACACAGTGTGGATTTTGTGCATTCTCCCCAGGCCTACATGGATTTCTTCCCATAGTCCAAAGATGTGCAGGTTAGATGGATTGCTAAAATTGCCCCTTGTCCCAAGATATGTAGGTTAGGGGATTAGCAGGGTAAATATGTGGGGTTACAGGGATATGGCTTGGGTAAGGTAATCTGTCAGAGTCAGTGCAGACTTGATGGACTTCTTCCGAGCTGTAGTGGCTCTATGAAAAACTAATGTATGGTTGGGCTACCACAAGAGTCGAAAGGCTGAGCCCTAATACAGTTTATGGAGGATTTATTTAAAGCAAAGTTCTTGGGTGAGGAGACTTTCCCAAACGTCTGGAGCTAGACAGAGCCTACCATACCCTTTGACTGAAACCTCACCCAGGTTCATTGAGGGTCATTGTAGTGTGGATACAAAGAGCAGTTTGTTCTTTGGTGGGCATGGAAGAACTGTTATGTCACTTACCAAGGTCACCCAATCAAGATTTACTGGAACACAAATGCAGACCTGGCAAAGAGGCAAGCAGCATTTAACATCAAGTTCTTGCTGTACAAGAAAGGAGCAAGTTTCAGGCTGATTCACCCTGCCCGTCTTCACATCACACTAACAGAGAAGATCACTTTTTTGACATATAAGGCAAGGCAAATTCCTTCAGCAGTGCTGAACTGTTTAACGTCTCGGTAGATTTTATGGGAGTAGTGACGCTTTTTCAATACCTAGCCATTGTTGTTTACACTTGGAGTTACTAAAGATGGATTGTTGAATGTGAATCTGTGGACCAGTTTCTCTTCTTGGACTGTACTCTGAAGAGAGAAATGACATCAGACTTTAATATCCCCATTCACGTGAAGACATCTTGGCAGATTCTCATGGTCAAGATATTTGGTTACCTCATCCCAACTTAAATGGAAAGATTAGACATAACCTAGTTTAATTACTGAGCCAGCCATGCGGTCGATGTGTTTTTGGGGTTCATGTGCTCGGGTGTCTACATCGGCCATTTAAGAGGCTCAAAACTAGGGGCTTGTTGAACTGTTTGAATGTATTAGAGCTCTTAGTGTGTACAAGAAGCAACTCTCCAGGGTTTGGAATTATATTTAAGAAGGAGAACTGTATTCTTTTGTTAGTCAAGATTGTCATTCTCCCCCCACCAAATAGCTTTACCCATCATCTTCACGGCATTATACTTTCCCCAGTTACCTGAACCAACCACAAATTATTGTCTAGCGAGATGAATCTTGCTTATATGCAGAATGTGGCTCATATTCAGTCTCTTAAAATGCTGACATAAAGCTGTGAGGTGAGGTATTGGTGTGTACTCGTCAGAATATCTGATAAACAACTGGCTTGAAGGGGCACCAATTATCCTCAAATGTATGTCATCTTAACATTACACAATTGTCTGAACGGACCCTGAAATTGTCATCTCTCTGGAAGCAGAGAGAGCTTTCAAATGTGTAGAGTTGAATTATTTGTTTTAATGGATTTGGCTTCTGTATACCTACATTACCACAAATGTGCATATTAGTCTCTATACTCAAAGTAAATCCTTCCATCTAGAGGAACCCATCAAGGGTGTCCTTTGTCTCCACTCCTCTTTGACCTGACATAGAATTTTCCTCAGAGTCAAGGCACTGCTAAGAAGTATCCACAGAAGTAGTGTGGAACACTGACTACTTGTACGCTGATGCTTTATGTGCATTTTACTGACTCTATTGCCCGTGCTGATGACAATGAATATTCTCAGTTACCTTTGGCTTGTCCTTAATGAGGACGTTGCATCAGTATTCACAAAGAAGGATGTGGATGATGGAGAGAGTAGAAAGGAGGATGTTGGCATTCTAAGACATGTTCAGATTAAAAAAAAGGTGGTATTGGAGGTTTTGAAAAACATTAAGGTGGACAAGCCCCAGGGCCAGATAGGGTCCATCCCAGAATAGAGAGAGAGGTGAAGGAAGAAATTGCTGAGGCCTTGGTCAAAATCTTTGTATCTTCTTTAGCCATGGGCAACATACCAGAGAATTGGAGAGTACCTAACATTGTTCCTCTGTTCAAGAAGGGCAGAAGAAACAATCCAGGAAATTAGAGCCTGTGAGCCTTATATCAGCAGTAGGGAAGTTACTGGAGAAGAAACTTAGGGACAGGATGTACTCACGTCTGGAAGAGAATAGGTTTATTAGCAATGGGTAGCATGGTTTGTGAAGGGGAGGTTGTGTCTCACAACTTGTTTGAGTCCGTTGAGGAAGTGACAAGAAAAATTGACTAGGGCAGGGCAGTGGCAGGCTGATACAGGAGATGAAGTTATATGGGGATCCACAGTGAGCTGGTAAGATGGATACTAAACTGGCTTGGGCATAGAAATCAGAGAGTAGCAGTGGAAGAGAACTTTCCTAACTGGAGGTCTGTGACAAGTAGTGTTCTGTAAAGGATCAGTTCTGGGGCCTCTATTGTTTATATATGATTCGGAGGAAAAAGTTACATGATCTACAAAAATTGGGGGAGTAGCAGATTGTGAGGAGGATGGTCAGAGGACACAACAGGCTTTATATCAGCTGGAGACCTGAGCCAAAAGAATTTAAACGTGGACAAATGTGAGGTGATGTGATTTGGAAAGTCTCCTGCAGAAGTATACAGTAAATGGTAGAGCCTTTAGAAATATTAGCATACCGAGGGATCGAGGCATGCAGATCCACAGTTCCCTGAAGGTAGCAACTCAGTTGGACAAGGTGATCAGGAAGGCAAAAAGCATGCTTGCCTTCACTGAAGGAGGCGTAATATAGGAATTGGAAAATCATGTTGCAGTTCTAAAAAAACTTTGGTTAGGCCACATTTGAAGTATTGCGTACAATTCTAGATACCATATTACTGGAAGGATGTTGATGCATTGGAAAGGGTGCAGTAAAGATTTACTAGGATGTGGCCTGGTTTGGAGGATATGGACTAAGAAAGGTTGAACAAATTTGAATTCTTTTCATGGAGCGGAGGATGAGGTGGGACCTGATGAGGTTAACAAGATTAGAGTGGATAGTTAAAGTCTTTTTCCCCAGGGGTGACAGGTCAATTATTCAGGGGCATAGGTTAAAAGTGAGGGGGAAGTTTTTTTTAAAAAAAGATGTAACGGGTAAGTTTTTCCACACAGAGGGTACTAAATGCCTGGAATGTGCTGTCGGAGGTGGTGATGGAAGCAAAGCTTGCAGCCAAATATAACATGCCTCAATCTTTACTGTTATTTTCAAGCCCAGAATTGTTTGCTTTCATTGCTCATTCTTTCCTCAATCATGCTTTATGGCATGTATTATAATGGGAGGTAACATGAAGAGGAGGCCTTGAATCACAGTGGTGATTTATTGAAGGAAGGTCAAAATTATATGCAAACAAGTTTGGTACAGGTACAAGTCTATTCCCACCGACCCCCAGGCTCACACTGAATGTTCTCTCCTACCAGGATCCACATACAATAGGTGATGGTTCACGCACTTCTCTCTGATAGGCCCCAGGAGGGTCAGGTAGGTGACCCACACTCCAGGAGGGTCAGGTGACCCACAAGCACCCATCCTTTAAAAGGGACCATGCTACCACAAATACAAATCTGAGGTGGCATGTTAAGTTTATGTTAAACTTCAATAAGGCTCTGTCCGGGGAGATTTTCTGCATATAAGAAGCATATTGAGGCAGTAGTGAGCGTAAAGCACAGACTCACTGGGTCACTTTGTAGTTTGGTATCAGATGTGGAAATACAAAAATGAGAAAATACTCAAAAAATTGGAGTGTTTTCATTAGGGGAAAAAAAAGGATTCTCAAACTTTGGTATGTGTACCCCCAGGAATATGATAGGCATCTCAGACCATACACAGGAGAGATTGTCTAATGGTGAATTTATTTGAATTTGTTACTAACAGGCTACTGCACAAGGGCAACTGGTTATTCACAATCTCTAAAGTCAGTATTACAGATCATTGTGGGCCTCAAATGTAATCTCTTCAGCTCAAAAACCCTCTCCTTAAAAAGAGTTTGTCTCAGAATTTGTTGATGCCATGAAAAAGGCTGTTCATCTACAGGAGACGTTTATGTACTCTTGAGAAAGTTCAAGTGACACAACTGTAGGCATATTTAGTAATTCAATGCTCTATCATGTCATTTGTAGTACATTTGGTGTCTACACAAGAAAAGGAATATAACCTTGAAAAAGTGTGCAGAAAAACAAGTGTTCAGCTGTAATCTGCACCTTCAGCAGTCCTGCGTTGACATTTTCGGTAACTTGGCAAAAATGCCAATTCTGAGCACTTCATAATCACACAAAGTCTGGATTACCCATTACCCCAAGCGTTCTAAAATAAAAGTTACTGATCATTAAGTCTCTCCATGATTTTACCCCAGATTCACTGGTGTTCCAACTACTACAACAGCCTATAAAAAAAAAGTCTCTCCAATCCTCCTTTCATTTGTGTCACAAGTAGGCTTACATTAAGCTGCAAGGAAGTTACTGTGAAAATCCATTAGTTGCCATACACTGGTGCCTGTTTGGGTACACGGAGGGAGAATTTAGCATGGCCAATGCACCTAACCACCACGTCTTTCAGGCTGTGGAAGGAAACCCACACAAACACAGGGAGAATATGCAGACTCTGCACAGACAGTGACTCAAGCTGGGAATCGAACCCGGTTCCCTGGCACTGAGGCAGCAGTGCTAACCACTGTGCACTCCTGTTACCTCAAGCCTTCTAAAAGTTACTGATCTTCAAGTCTATGATTCCACCCCAGGTTCGTTGGTATTCCAGCAACTACAGCAGAGTCTGTAAAAGGGGGTCTCTGAGCTTCCTTTTATGCAAAGCCTTCTTTTCAAATCAGTCATTTATCAGTCTATGCTAAATTTCCACCTCCTCTCAGACAGCTCAAAATTTCCACTTTGTTTCAAATAAGAGCTGCACATCTTTTACATTTTTTTTGTAAAATGTTTGTTTACTAAAAGAAGTTATAACCTTAGCCTCTGCATAACTGCTTCACTATAGAGTATCAAAACAAATTTTCCTTGTACCATAAAGTTCTCCAATTAGATGGAACATCAGAGATACTCATATTGCAATTAAAACTGCCTCAATTGTTTAATTATAGGTTTATTCATATTTAAGTCAATTTACTCTTTTAAACAGCTGTTAACTATTGTTACATAAACTAATACATTCCCGGTTTGGAAATTATTAGTTTGAAATTTCACCATTAGCAAATATATTGCATTGTTTATACAAGGTGGTTAGTGTATAACAATATAAAAGATATTAAAGTATTCATACAAGAGGTGACTCAAACACCACATGTCCTGTATAAAACGATCTTCAGCATGCAAGATCATACGTTACACTAGTGATTGAGAACATGAAACAAGCAAACTGCCTGTTTCAGTAGGTGTACAAGGTGTTTACGTATGTGCACTAGACTATGCTTACAATATAAACTAGGAGCAGGAGTAGGCCATCTGACCCCTTGAGTCTGTTCCACCATTCAATAAGGTCATTGCTGATCTTTTTGTGGACTCAACTCCACTTATCTGTTTGCTCACCATTGCCCTTAATTTCTTTACTGTTCAAAAAAATGTATCTATCTTTGCCTTAAAAACATTCAATGAGGTAGCCTCAACTGCTTCAATGGGCAGGGAATTCCACAGATTCACAATCTTTTGTGCGAAGAAGTTAACTCAGTCCTTAATCTGCTTCCCCTTATTTTGAGGCCATGCCCCGAGTTCTAGTTTCACCTGCCAGCAGGAAGGTTTTTTTCCACTTCGATCTTCTCTATTCCCTTCAGAATCTTATATGTTTCTATAAGATCTTCCCTCATTCTTCTGAATTCTAACCAATCACTCTGCAAACTAACCCTCTCAACTCTGGGATCAACCAAATGAATCTTCTCTGTAGCCCCTCCAGTGCCAGTACATCCTTTCTCAAGTAGGGAGACCTAAACTGTACACAGTACTCCAGGTGTGGCCTCACCAGCATTTGATACAGCTGCAATATAACCTTGCTGTTTTTAAACTCCAGCCCTCTTGCAATGAAGGACAAAATTCCATTTACCTTCTTAAATTACCTGCTGCACCTGCAAACCAGCTTCTTGAGATTCCTGCACAAGGACATCCAGGTCCCTCTGCACAGCAGCATGCTACAATTTTTTTTAACCATTTAATAGGCCATTTTGCTGTTATTCCTACCAAAATGGATGACCTCACATTGACCAACATTATACTCCATCTGCCAGATCCTTGCCCACTCACTTAGATTATCTACATCCCTTTGCAGACTTTCAGTGTTCTCTGTACACTTTGTTCTGCCATTCATCTTAGTGTCATCTGCAAATTTTGACATGCTACACTTGGTCCTCAACTCCAAATCATTTATGTAAATTGTAAACAACGACAGTCCCGACACTGATTCCTGATCGCCAACTAGAAAAACACCAATTTATCCCCACTCTTTGCTTTCTGTTTGTTAACTAATCCTTTATCCATGCTAATACATTACTCATAACATGGTGCAACTTTACCTTATGCAGCAGCCTTAGATGTGGCACCTTGTTGAATGCTTCTGGAAATCCAGATATACCACATCCTCAGGTTCCCCATTGTCCACTGTGCACATAATGTTTTCAAAGAATTCCACTATATTAGTCAAACATGACCTGCCCTTCATGAACCCATGCTACATCTGCCCAATGGGACAATTTATGTCCAGATGTCTTGCTATTTCTTCCTTGATGATAGATTCAAGAATTTTTCCCACTACAGAAGTTAAGCTAACCATCCTATAGTTATCCACCTTTTGTCTACCTTCTTTTTTAAACAGTGGTGTCAGGTTTGCTGTTTTCCAATCTGCAGGAACCACCCCAGAGTCCAGCAAATGTTGATAAATTACCACTAGTGCATTTGCTATTTCCCCCGCCAGCTCTTTTAGTACCCTGGGACGTGTTCCATCAGGGCAGGGAGACTTGTTTACCTTTAGCTTGCCCAACACTACCTTTCATTATAATAGTTTCTAGGTTCTCACCTGCCACAACCTTCTTGTCATCAATTTTTAGCACGTTATTTGTGTCTTCCACTTTGAAGACTGACACAAAATACCTGTCCAATGCCTCAGCCATTTCCTCATTTCCAATTATTACATCCTCCTCTTCATCCTCTAAAGAACCAATGTTTACTTTAGCCACTCTTTCATTTTATGTATTTGTAGAAACTTTTGCTATCTGTTTTTTATGTTCAGAACTAGTTTACCCCTAATCCACCTTACTTTTCTTTATAGCTTTTCTCGTGGCTTTCTGTTGACTTTTAAAGATTTCCTAATCCTCTAGTTTCTCACTAATCTTTGCCACTTTGTATGCATTTTCTTTCAATTTGATACCCTCCTTTATTACCTTAGATACCCATGGCTGATTATCTCTTTGTCTACAGTCCTTCCTTATCACTGGCATATACTTTTGCTGAGAACTATGAAAAAAATTTGCAAGTCCTCCACTGTTCCACAATTGTCCCACCATAAAGTTTTTCCTCCCAGTCTACCTTAGACAATTCCTTCCTCATCCCATTGTAGCCTCCTTTGTTTAAACACAGGAAACTGGTAGTGGATTTTACCTTCTCACGCTCCATCTGTATTTTAAATTCAACCATACTGTGATCACTTCTAACTTCTTCCCTAACTGCAAGATCGTTAATTATTTCTGTCTCATTACACAGGACTAAATTGAGGATAGCTTGCTCCCTCGTAGGTTCCATTACATTGTATTCAAGGAGGCTACCGTAGATACATTCTATGAACTCCTCCTCCAGACAGCCTCAACTGACCTGGTTTCACCAAATGACATGTAGATTAAAATCCCCCATAATTGCTGTACCAGTTTTACATACATCAGTTATTTCTCATCCCACTGTGATACTATTTGGTGGCTTATAGACTAAGTCCATCGGTGACTTTGTCTCCTTACTATTTCTATTTTCCACCCAAATGGATTCAACTTTTTTTTTTCCATAGAACCCTATATCATCTCTCACTACTACCCGGATATCATCCCTAAATATCAGAGCTACATCACCTCTCTTACCTTCTTATCTGTCCCTCTGAACAGTCTGACACCCCTGGATATTTAACTTCCAGTCATGACCATCCTGCAACTGTGTCTCTGTAGTGGCCATCAAATCATACTCATTCTCAATGATTTGTGCCATCAACTCATTTACCTTGTTTCGAGCATTCAAATAAGGTGCTTTTATACTAGTTTTTGTACCTTCTTTTTGAATTCTAACATCTCCATTAATAACATTTCCTGAGCTCTTCTTCCTTAACTTTTTTCCAGATTTTTGATGTAGTTGGAACCTTCTCCCCACATGGTAAACCTGCTGCTTTGCTTTCCATTAACCCCTATATTTCCCACAGTTTTACTCTTCCCTTCCCACCTGCCCCACCCAGCTTGCTAGTTTAAAGTCCTTGTGACCACCCTATTTATGCTTTTTGCTAGAACACTGGTCTCAGATCAGTTCAGATGAAGATTGTCCCAATGGTACAGATCCCTACTGTTCCAATGCCCCATGAAATGAAACTTCCCTAATTCTGCCAGCCTTATGCCAATTTGCATGCGGGTTGGGTAATAATCTTGAGGTTAAACCTTGAGGACCTGTTCTTTAAATTTAGTTGTTAGTGCTTGAAAGTCCCTAAAAAGGTCCTCCTTCCTAGTCTTGCCTATGTTGTTTGTCTCAATGTGGACAACAACAACTGGACTCTCCCCCTCCTGCTCCAAAATCCTTTCAAGAGGGTCAGAGATGTAGCTCACCCTGGCACTGGGCAGGCAACACATCATGCAGGACTCACAATTTGGCTTACAAAGGATACTATCAATCCCCTTAATTATAGAATACCCCAGAACTATCACTTGTCTTTTTGCTCCCCCCTCTTGCACCACGGTGCAGTGGTGGGCAAGCTCATCCTCCCTACAGCCCTTTTCCCTCATCCACACAGGGAGCGAGCACCTCTTATCGGTTGGATAAAGTCAAGAGCTGAGGCTTCTCAGTTCCTGAATTCAGGATTTCCCCCTTACCTGCCTCACTTGCAGTCACACTCTGCTGTTCCTGACCAAATTAGAGGTACCTAATCTATCAGGTGTGGCCACCTCCTGAAACAAAGTGTCCAGGTAACTCTCCTCCTCCTGGATGTGCTGTCGTGTCTGAAGCTCAGACTCCAGCTCATCAATCCTGAGCCGAAGTTTACCGAGCAACCAAACTTACGCAGATGTGGTCATGGCAGCTTGCAATAGGATCTACCAGCTCCCACATCATAGATCATAGAACCCTACAGTGCAGAAACAGGACCTTCGGCCCATCGAGTCTGCACCAAACACAATCCCAAGCCCTACCCCCATATTCTTACATATTATACCCACTAATCCCTCTAACCGCCACTATCCTGGACACTAAGGGGAAATTTCTTAGCATGGCCAATCAACATCATGCAGCTACAGCACATCACCTGCCAGCCATCTCTACTTAGTTAATTAAATTAGTTTTGTTCTGCTGTGTTCTTTCTGAAAGTTGATTAGATTACAGATTAATCAGGTGAAGCTGTTGAAATTGAACATTTTCTTCCCAGAAACCTAAATTACATGGAACAATAGGGTCAGTTCCTTAGCACATTGGCAAGTACCGTCTATGTGGTTTTCCTCCGAGTGCTCTAGTTTCCTTCCACAGTCCAAAAGACTTGCTGGTTAGGAGCATTGAGGGAGAATTTAGTATGGCCAGTGTATCCAGACAGGCGCAGGAGTGTGGCCTACTGGGGGATTTTCACAGTAACTTTATTGCCATGTTAATGTAAGCCTGCTTGAGACACTGATAAATAAACTTGAAACTACTTATCTGAAATGCTGGAGGAATTTAAGTTACAGTTTGGAATTTAGAATTTTAATTTACTGGATTACTAACTCTCCTTGGATGCATTAGAAAGATTGCACACAGTCAGATTACTTCACAGAGCTATCACAAATGCTTAGTAAAAGAATGTTGCACATAGTATGCCATACCTTCTCAGAGAGGAACTGAATATAAATATAAAAACATTTTCTCCAATACAATGCCTACAAGATCATAATAATGATCTTTTGAGATAGTGACCTTGCTTCCATTTCAAGTTTCCTCATCTTGTTCCACTGTGGTGATTGTCGCTTTAAGGATTGATTGGCAGAAGGAGGGTCATGTGACCTGGGCCACAATCAGGGTGTAAAGTGGAGGATTACCCTGGTAACAGGGGCTGTGCACTCAGCTGATGGTTTCAACCTGTAAATAAATAACTTGTTTTGCCCCACCCCTTCCCCAGACTGGTGAACAAGCACCTTTGCATCCACTCACACTTATCCCATCTTAGCCAAAGAATTGCCTGCAATGGCTTTGCTTCCTTCTCAGTTTCAGAGTTCAAACTATCTATCTTCGCTCTCTCCCTCCTATTTCGAATCTATTTGCCAGCCCCTTTGATACCAACCACCATCTTCAAAGGGCAACTAGGGATGGGCAATAAATGCTAGCCAACCAGTCATGCCCATGCCCCACAAATGAATGAAAAAAAAAAGCACCTCAGGTTCCACATGAACACTGGTAAAATCTGGTTCCATCTCACCCTTGCCCCCAGTTAGTCAGGCTCCTCCTCAGAAAGCAAATCCTGGACCAGCCACAATTTCATCCAATTCAAAATAAAATGTCAGAGCCATAAGTCTCAATCCCAGCCTCAAAACCGTTTCCACACAGCGGGTTCCATCCTCCAACTGGCTCATTATTTTTGATAGAGCCAGTTTGCAATCTCAGCATGTTGGACCCCAATCTAAGATTTTGGTTCTATATCAAACTAGCACAGACAGCAGTGGAGACCAAAACATTGTTATGTTTTTAAGAGGGAGTTAGGTTGGGCTGAAGGGGATCAGAAGGTGGGAAACAGGTATTGAGCTGGATGGTCAGTCATGATCATAACGAATGGTGAAGCAGGCTCAAAGCACTGAACAGCCTACTCCTAATTTTCTGTTTTAAACCATAAAGACCACCTGCCTTCACCTCAGGTACCTCTGCTGAAGATTCAGTTCTAAAACTAATGACTGCCCAAAGTCTGGTCACCCATGGACATTAATCCATTTCTGGTTTCCCAGTTCAACAATGCATCCATTCTAAAAATTCTCATCCTAGTGTTTAAATTCATCCACAGCCTCATTCCCTCCTTATATTTGTAACTACGAGTCCTCACAAGATGTCTGCTCTCCAACCCAGGCCTTACATACTTTTCTCCAGTCTCAGATGGCAACAGAACCTTGTTATTTAGGCCCAAAGATTTGGAAATTTCTCCTCACGCCTCTCATCGTGATGGGCAACTGAAACTAGTGAAGTGGGTGGGGGGGTGGGAAAAGAGGCTGCAAAAACAAAAAAGGTCCTTCATCTCAGTGGACTGTAAGATTGGAATCAGGCTTGTTCACTAACTAACTATGACCCTTCAATATGAATAACTTTCATAACTAGTTATAGAAAAATGCTTAATCATTCATATTAGAATTATCAATTTCAAGTGGTTAAAAAAATTTTAGATTTGACATAGGGGGAGTGAATAACTCAAATTTATTCTGCAATCACTTAACCCTGCTTTACACGCATATTTGTTTCATTTGTAAAAGTTGGAAAGCCACACAGATGGGAACCAACAGAGATGGTAAATAGTCAACACAATGTCTCCTGGGTTGCACTTGAAAGCCTCAAGCTGCATGTGTCCCCCACACTCCCACTGATCCCTTCTTCAAAGGCTTTATTCAATTCTTTTTATTCATCCCATTATTATGATCTAGGCTCAGGTGTCAATCGGACAGAAGTTACATTCTAATCACTTTGGGAGATAAAACAGCGCCACAAGTGCAATACGTCAAGTTGCCTGTGCTAAAAAAATTGCCATGCATTTCCTCTAGAGTGCCAGTTAACTGAAAAATAATTGCTAATCAAGAATCAGGTAGAAATTGTTAGAGTTTATTCTAACATGTTTGAGTTATAGAAATGACAAATCACAGGCACATTAAGTTGCCAGGAATAGATGGAGTGTCAGAGACTGACAAAAAAAAAAGGATCAGGATATAAACTGGTGTGAAATGATATGAATGTGAAGGCAGCCTTGAAAATAGATCTGGGTTGGTTTGGTCAGCATGGGACAAATCATGGAGTTAATCAAGGAGATGTTTACAATGATGGGACAGGATAAATGGAAACAAACAGACTGTTTGCAATGAATAGAATCTAGAACAGAGACACATAATAGGCAGGTCCGATCTCACCCATACCCTGTGGTCCTCAGAGTATGAGGACCCGAGGCTCTGTCCTTGGCCCTTTACTATATTCCTTGTGCGGTGTGGCCAAATTCCCCTCCAATCCTATTTTCAAGTTTGCTGATGACACCATTGTAGTGGGTTGGATCTCAAATGACAACGAGACAGTACAGGAAAGAGATAGTAAATCAGGTGAGCTGATGAGCAGGTAAGTAAATCAGGTGAAATGACAATAATCTCCCCCTCAATGTCAGCAAAACAAAGGAGATGGAAATTGACTTCAGAAGTGTAGTGGAGAACATGCCCTGGTCTACATCAATGGGGATGAAGTGGAGATAGTCAAGAGCTTCAAGTTTCTAGGTGCCCAGATCACCAATAACCTGTCCTGGTCCCTCCAAACTGGCGCTATATTTAAGAAAGCTCACCAATGCCTCCAAGGAAATTTGGCATGTGCACCATGACTTTCACTAACTTTTACAGGTGCACCATCACAAGTATCCTTTCCAGATGTATCGCAGCTTGGTATTACTCCTGCCCTGTCCAAGACTGCAAGAAATTAAGAAGGGTTATGAGAGAAGCTCAGTTCATCACACAAACCAGCCTCCCATCCATGGGCTCTGTCTACACTGCCTGCTGCCTCAAAAAAAAAGCAGCCAGCATAATCAAGGACCCCATATAACCTGGTCATACTCCATTCCATCTAGAAGATGGAAAAGTCTGAGGTGGCATATCAACCAACTCAAGAATAGCTTCCTCCCTACTGCTGTCAGACTTTTGGATGAACCTGCTTCGTATTAAGTTGATCTTTCTCTCCACGCTAGCCATGACTGCAACACTACATTCTGCACTCTTTTCCTTCTCTGTGCACGTTATGCTTTGTCTGTATAGCGCACCAGAAACAATACTTTTCACTGTATACTAATACATGTGACAATAATAAAATCACATCCAATCCCAACCCATTGCCAGCAAGAAAGGAGAATTTAATCCTCAGACAAAATTCCATTCAATGCAGCAGCGTTCAAAGAATTCCAACTGTGGAGGTTTTCGGTGAAAATTAAAACATACTTAAGACAAAAAGCAGGAGAAGCACTGAAAATAAAGATCGAAAGACTGTGTGGAATGCACCAATGGAGTTTGTGATAATGTTGACATGGTAACTGCGTTAAAGAATGTTAAACAGACACTTGTATGGGAACAGGGGCATTACTGCCCACATGGAGGATAAATATCAAAGTTATGCTGTTGGGTTCCAACATCCTGCTAATGTAATCTGAATGTACAACCACAATTTATTGGAACTGCAATTCCCTTATTCAAAAAAATATACACAGTTTACAAGCACTCTAAACATTGGAGACAAATTGTGGTGGTGCCTTATGTCAAAGCATCAAGTTCTTCACCCAAATGAAGCACAGCGACTTGTTTAAACAAATGCAGCATATTTCAGACTCAATGTCTCAGTGACCAGAATAACCACAAGTGACCCAAAACTGTTCAGTGTAATAGACCGGGAAACATTCATTGGGAAGAATTTGCTGTCAAAGTATTGAATGAAGCTATTAGCACTCATCATTATGATTGAGTGATGCAACTGCTTGCAGGTCAAGAGACATGTACACAGTGTCAGCACTGTTGTCTCTCAGCACCAGGGACTCAGGTTAGATTCCAGCCTTAGTTTGCATAATTCTCCCCACATCCATATGGGTTTCCACCAGGTGCTCCAGTTTCCTTCCATAGTCCAAGGATGTGCCGGTTAGGTGGATTGGCCATGCTGAATGGGCAAGGTTGGAGGAAGGGCAGGGGGTGGGGGGAGGGGCTGGGTAGGATGCTCTTTCAAAGAGTCAGTACAGATGTGCTAGACCAAATGGCCCCTTTCTGCACTGTAGGGGATTCTATGTTTCTAAAAGAACAGATCATAGAAACTCATGATCAATGAAGGAGGTCATTTAACCCAAAATGCTCGTTCTGACACGTTGAACAAAAAGTTACCTTATTTGGACCATTTTGGATAACTTTTAGGAAAAAGAAATTGACTACAATGTCAACGAGGATGAGGGACTTCAGTTTTAAGAAGTTCTGAAAAGGTTAGGACTGTACTCGGAACAATAGATTAACCAGGTGATACAAGTTTTCTAAAAAAAAAAGATAGTGAGGGGTCTTGACAGTGGAAAGATAAAAGTATTCCTATTTTTTCCTGGTGAGTGCATTAATAACTAAAAATCAGGGCAGAAGAGAAACAGTTCCACCATTTTTTAAATCTGAAATGTTCAACTATTTAAAAAAAGCGATGGAAGCCAGTAATAAAACAATAGGAATTGAGGATGGGGAAGCTTGTAAAAAAGTTGCTTGTACAGAGCCAGAACAATGCTTTTCCACTCCATTCTGCTCACAAGGTCCAAATCACATTCTATGCTGCGTGAAGTCTCTTTGCAATTGTTCCCTCTGCCCACCAAGGGATGCAATGGGAATCCCAAGGTTTAATATCAGGAATCCCATTGTAATAAAATTTGCATCCAATTATCAGGCCTCCACACCCGACCAGCACCCCCTCTTCCTCCCAGCAGTGTCGCACGGTGGGAGTTGAGAGAAGAAAAGAGATCCCATTCTTCTTTTTGGGTCGGTCTTTAAAAATGGCACCCTGATCTTAAAAAAAAACCTAAGCTGCTGGTGGGGCAGACTCAGAGCCAATGTGACAACGTGGATTCCACATCCCTTGGCTTATTTTCCTCCAATCCCCAAAACAATATGGCAGAGAAAACCACAGTTGACTTCAACACTGCTTTTTCCCACCTGCTACATAAAAAAAGGAAAAGTCCATCCAAAGCCTATTTGTTTAATAAGATATCAGAAATACTGTATGGTTGCAGATTACTTGATTATGTAAGATAGATGACTGGTTCCAGATCTAGTGACTCACACTCTAATGGCTTTCACGGATAATCTGAAAATTGGGCAAGCTCCCTGGTTATCTTAATTTCAAACGATTTCCCCATCATTAAATCAGAACACCAAACTAAATGTTCAACACAACTGCATTGCCAACTAAATTAGAAACCCACGAAAGATGCCTAGGAGCAGACCAACATGGTCTCTGCTGCAGTAAAACAGCTGGAGCCAATGCCAACCTGAACCCGATGTGCATGGTTATATTGCTACTTCCTGTGACACTACAATATCTCTGTCCTTTGTACACTTCAGTCCTGCAGAAGCTAATTGCATCAGATGTAACGCAAACAACACAAAGACAAACTCTACTACAGCACTGCTTTATAAAGCACCTTTCACATAATGAAATGTTTCAAGTTATATTGAGTGTTCTGGAATAAAATTAGATGCTGCTCGAATAAAAGGCAAACTAAAATTAAATCTAGCTCCAAAACCAGAAACCCATGGGGTATGAGGGAGAGGGAGAAAGAGAACTAAGAGAAAGAGTACAGCTTTTCAAGTACAGCTCCCTTGAAACAAATGCTCCCACATGTTGCCAAGTAACAGGAAGTGTTGTCTCTTTACCAAATCTTAAACAAAAGACTTCACTCTGGAATACGTTGAAAAAAAAACTGGAGGATCTTCAACCAGCACCAAGGGTTGAATCAGCGGCTGCTACTTCTGCCATTCTAGAGAGATACATTATCATAGAATCCCTACATTACAGAAGGAGGCCATTCAGTCCATCAAGTCTGCACTACCACAATCCCACCCAGGCCCTACTCCCTTAACCCTTAGCCTGCTAATCCCCTGATACTAGGGTCAATTTAGCATGTCCGATCAACATAACCCACACATTTTGGATTGTGGGAGGAAAGATGAGCACCCAGAGTAACTACACACAGACACTTGGAGAATGTGCAAACTTTAACCAGGCAGTGACCCGAGGCCAAGATTGAACCTGGGCTGCTGGCACTGTGCTATCCAATGTTTTTTCCAGAATTGCGGTGAAACTTTGTGCCAACACAAATGGGAGTGGAAAATCCTGGCCTTTGTATTTATACAGCGCCATCACAAGCCCTTTGGTCATGCATGTTACCATTTGGGAACACAGCAGTCAATCTGTGTACATCAAGGTTCCACAAAAAGCAATGCAGCAAATGCACTGTAAATGGTTGAGGTATGTTACTGGCATGGCCACCAAGCTCCTCTGCCCTTTACACAGTGCTCGAGGGTTTTTAATCCACCTGAGTACGGGCACGAGTTCCATTATTCCATCTTTCACATCAGACAAGGGGGGGGGGGGGGGGGGGGAGGGGCAATTTTCCCATCCCAACGGCCACTGGCATCGTAGCAGGTGATGGGGGTGGGGGACATACAAAGGTCCATTGACCTTGATGAGATTTTCCAGTTTTGGTGTGAACACAGTCAGAAAGTGCTGCCCAAGATGTTCTCTGATGGTTGCGTATCCTCATTACTACACTGGAATACTGGCCTAGATTTATTTGCCCAAGACTCTGGTGTGGGACTTGAACCCACCACGTTCTAACCACCTACCAGATGTATAAAAATGTATTACTTTCAGGATTAAGGGGAGCTTGCAATGTGCCAGATTTTATTTTTATTCAATAAGCCTGCACAAAGCCAGTGATAATCTTCCCAAGGTGTTCCAGGAGGTTGAATACTCCAGTGGCATCTCCTTGAAGCTGTGGGTCATTTTCCACCACTTCTGCTGCCACCTAACCCATCAACATGCCAAAGGGCCTTCGCAATACTCCAGCCCACACATCATTCACCCCCATTGCTCTCACATCATACTTTTACATGTCAATACAGGAGGTGCCTTGTGCCCCCCTTCCTCCTCCCACATTCCTCCCAAAAAGAGTCAGTTCTGAATGGATATGCTGAGTGTGAAAGACAAAAATTCTATATTACGTGCAAGAGGCTCATCTGGTGTAATGATGTTTATTTGCCGCAGTTTTATACAAAACAGCAGCTCATACTGTCCAAAAGTCTGCTGCAGAATGGGAAACTCTTAATTCATTCATAGGACATGGGCATTGCTGGCTGACCAGAATTTATTGCCCATCCCTTGGAGGGCAGTTGGAGTCAACCACATTGCTGTGGATCTGGAGTCACATGTAGGCCAGACCAGGTAAGGATGACAGATTCCCTCCCTAAAGGATATTAGTGAGCCAGAAGGGTTTTTTTTCTAATAACCATGAAACCATTGTCATTTATCATTAGATTCTTCATTATTGAATTCAAATTCCACTATCTGCTGTGGTGGGATTTGAACCTGGGTCTCTGCAACATTAGCTGAGATTCTGCAATTTATGTCTTAGTGATAATATTACTAGGCCATTGCCTCCTACTTAGCACTCTGACATTTCTACAATTCATTTCCCCTCACCACAATTGAGCAAGTGGTCAACACAACCTTTTTGCAAAAGGAAACACCATTCATCTGAACTGTGAGCAACACTGGTGGGTCACTCTTGAAACTGGTGTGCCTTTGTGAACTACAACATTTGATACAACAGTTTGAGGTGCAGCTAAGGCTCAAAACCTGCTGGCATGGGCCTGCCATCACAAAGCCCAGACCAGTGAAAGTAGCTGACTGCCTTCCAAGAAGAAGTGGTTTTTTTTTAAAACAACAATTAATCCACACTCACTTTAATATCCAGGTTAATTTATTGCAAGCTGAACTCAACTGCCATGATGGTAATTAAATTCCTGCTGAATTAACACAAGGCAGACTTTCATCTTTCCCATATTGAGGTTTTTCCTGGAACAGGTTGCTAGCCTGTTGCTAGGTGCTTAAGCTTGAGGGGCATCACTCCAGACCAAGCATAGCTGACCAGGAGTCTCTCTCACTCTTACCATTGGCACATGTTAAAGTTTATCCATTAGTGTCACAAGTAGGTTTACATCAACGCTACAAAGTTACTATGAAAATCCTGTAGTTGCCACACTCCAGCACCTGTTCAGGTACGCTGAAGGAGAACTTAACACGGCCAATGTACCTAACCAGCACGTCTTCAGACTGTGGGGGGAAACTGGAGCCCCCGGGGAAAATACAGGGAAACGTGCAGACTCCGCAGTGACCCAAGCCGGGAATTGAACCCAGGTCCCCAGTACTGTAAGGCAGCAGTGCTAACCACTGTGCCATCATGCTGGAAAGGTCTTGCACATTGAAACCCAACCTGTTGGATGTACTGCGAACATACCTTCCTTGGTTATCAAGTCCTGGCATTGAGTTAGAGACAGGGATGCTATGCACAGTGCCACAAGCCCTCAATTTGTTTCCTAAAATTTCAAACACTTGGCAATACTTAGATTTGGAACAAAAATAATCCTCATGCTGCAAACTGAAATTATTATTTTTCAGTCAGACCGTCGCAGCAGTTGCTGATATTAATACTGAACCAGAAAACTAAAGAAACAGTTTATGCCCGATCAAGTTATCAAATCTCAGCACTAATGCTGTTAACAGCAGTGTATCTGATCCTACAACAACTGTTGTTATCCCTGTCCCAAAGACGTGCAGAGTGGTTTGTGCTACATGCCATTACCAAAAAACGTCACTAGAGGTCACAAGGCACCAGTCTCCCACTTGCAACACAAACCAATTACTCTAAAATCACCGGGAGCAAAGGTTAATGCTATTCCCTTGAGTGGCAGCACTCAAGGGTCCAAATTCAAAGCATCAATCTCTTGACAGGCTGCTGGATGAATGTCACTGATTCAACGATGAATTATGAACCATTAGACACATTCCACAATTTCATTCTTCCTTCCACAAGGTCCAGTCTTGCTGGGAAATCTTTACTGGTGGAATTGCTGCGATCTACGTTTTTAGCAGAAGTGCATCAACAGCGCCTGGGGGAATGAATTCAGGTCTGCAATGGCAGAGCTGTTGGAGAAGATAATAAGCAAAGATTTGATTTATTGTCACATGTATTAGTATCCAGTGAAAAGTGTTGTTTCTTGCGTGCTATGCAGAAAATGTGTACCGTTCGTAGAGAAGTAGAGGGCAGAATAGAACATAGAACATAACAGCGCAGAACAGGCCCTTCGGCCCACGATGTTGCGCCGACCAGTTAAAAAGCAATGACCCTCTAACCTAAACCAAACCCTTTCCATCCATAAACCTATCCACGGATCTCTTAAACGCCCCCAAACTAGGCGGATTTACAACTGCAGCAGGCAGGGCATTCCAATCCCTCACCACCCTCTGGGTAAAGAACCTACCCCTGACATCCGTCCTATAACTACCACCCCTTAATGTAGTGTTACAGTCATAGCTAGGGTGTAGAGAAAGATTGACTTCATGCAAGGTAAGCCCATTCAAAAGTCAGCAGGGAAGCTGTTCTTGAGTTGGTTCGTACTTCATTCTTTTGTATCTTTTTCCCCCAACAGAAGAAGGTGGAACAGAGAAGGTCCAGGGTGCGTGGGGTCTTTAAGCTGGCTGCTTTGCTGAGGCAGTTGGAAGTGTAGACAGAGTCAGTGGATAGGAGGCTGATTTGCGTGATGGATTGGGCTACATTCACAACCTTTTGTAGTTCCTTGCAGCTTTGGACAGAGCAGGAGCCATACCCAGCTGTGACATAGTCAGAAAGAATGTTTTCTAGGGTGCATCTGTAAACGTTGGAGAGAATCATAGCTGACATGCCAAATTAGCTTAGTCTTCTGAGAAAGTTGAGGTGTTGGTGGGCTTTCTTAATTATAGTGCCAGCATGGGGGAACCAGAACAGGTTGATGGTGATCTGGACACCTAAAAACATGACGCTCTCGACCCTTTCAACTTTGTCATTGACTTCAGGAAACATAAAGAAGAACAAGCCCCTGTCAATATCAATGGAAGCAATCTCCTTCATTTTGTTAACATTGAGGGAGAGATTATTGTTGCTGCACCAAAGCTCGGCAAGTCTGACCTCAAGAGATCTTGGATCTGAAGAAAGGTTTAGGGGAAGGCAGCAGAATGGCTGGAGCCTGGAAGGAACAAGATGTTAGGGAGTGAGTTACAAAAAAAGAAGTGAGGCCCGATCATTCCAGGGAGGGGGTAGTGGGGAAAGATGTATCTCTCGTTGGGGGGTGGGTGGACAAGACCTGATCGCTCTCTGGTAAGGAGAGAGGGAGGGGCCAGATGGATCTCTGGTGGGGTGGGAGGGTCTGCTGCCACTCAGCAGGCCATCAGTCTGGGGAAACGGGCAAGCTTAACAAGGAGGGCAATTCTGGACTTGAGTTTTAGGGGATTCATCTATACAAGTGCAAAAGGAATTTAATGGTAATAATTCAGCCAGATTTAAGAGTAATTATTGGAAAGGTTTATTGATAGACCAAAAAGTATAAATTTTAAGAAAAGCAAATTACTGCAGATGTTGTAACCTGAAACGAAAAGCAAAAAAAAACACACTGGAAAATCTCAGCAGTTCTGGCAGCATCTGTAAGGAGATAAAAGAGCTGACGTTTCGAGTCCAGATGACCCTTTGTCAAATTTTAAATGGGGAATGGCTATTCCCCCCCCCCAGATTGGGCAAAGTGAAGTGGAAACATGCTCCTGGAGGTAAATCAGTGTCAGAGCAATGTTTGGGGGCTGGTGGTGGTGGTGGAGTTGTTCAAGGAGGAGCCAAGGTGGTTTCAGATCTAAATATTCTCCACACACAAAAAAATTCTTAAATCCCTCTGGAAGTCTGAGTATCAAAAAGCAGGGTAAGGCAAAAAAAAAATCAGATGCCAAAAGCTCAAATGCTATCAAAGATAAGGCACAAGAAAGAAATTTAAAAAACAGATTAAGCAAAAAAAAACCTTTTATCATGAATACATATTTAGTGTCAAATAACTTTTGATTCACCAGCTGAAAACACACTTTTTTTTAAAGAAACAAAGTCATTTAAAAAAATTCAGAGACTAAAACAACTTGAATTCTCAGCTCAAAATGGACATTTTCAATTTGCATCACTATATTTTCCACTTCATTGAGTCAGTCTGAAGGCAAAACCTGAAGACAATTGACGCTAGGGAAGCATGTAGGACTCCTGTCATTAGGAAGATTTCTATACCAATCATGGAATCATGCTAATAAGTTGCCCTTTAGTGTCTAGGGATGCGTTGATTAGAAGGATTAGTGGGTATAATATGTAGGGATATGGGGGTAGGGCCTGGGTGGCATTGTGTTCAGTGCAGACTTGATGGGCTGAAGGGCCTCTTTCTGCACTGTAGGGTTCTATGATTCTATCATCAGAGGCATTCCATCACTGGCCATTAAGACTAACCACTTAGATAACATGACCCTGGTTAAGTTAGCTTCCAAATAGGAAGTAAATCAAGTCAACTTCAGAATGCACAATTTAAAAAAAAATTCTTGACAGTCGGAGAAGGATGGTTGCATGACAAGCCAACCCTTGGTGTGTTTTAAACATGTCTTCAGTAGAGCAGAGGACAAGCAGTTTAGGGAGAAGAACAAAGTGGTGTCCCTCCTTATCCTTAATCCATTCAGTAAGCTTCAAGCCCTGTTTGCTGATTATGATCATCTAGAGATTTGCTGCTGCAGACAGAAACCTCTTAGAAGCCAGACCAACACTCATCTTCCAAAAAGCAATCAATTCAAAGAACAAGGTACTGCACAGGAATGGACCCTATGGCCCTCTAAGCCCATGCCGATCATGATGCCCTAACTTGAAAAAAACCCCTTTTGCCTTTATTCGATCTGTATCCCTCTATTCATATACCCATCCAAATGGCTCTTAAATATTGCTAATGTGCTTGCTTCCACCACTTCCTCTGGCAGTGTGTTCCAGACACCAACATACTCTGCGTGAGAAACCTCCCCCTGCCCACTTCGAATCTGTGCCCCCTTGTAATTGACACTTCCACCTTAGGGTGGATAATCAGAGGCTTTTTCCTGTCTACACCTCAATTTTGTAGAGCTCTATCAGGTCTCCCCTCATCCTCCATCTTTCCATGGAAACAATTCTAGTTTATTCAACTTCTACTCATAGCCAACACCCTCGAGATCGGGAAACATCTCGGTGAACCTTCTTTGCTAAACTTCTATGTCCTTCTGGTGGTGTGGTGCCCAGAGCCGCACACAATATTCCAAATACAGCCTAACCAAGGTTTTATATAGCTACGTCACCTAATTTTTTTTCTTAATTGAATGCATCAAGACCATCAAATTCACCCTGAAGCCATCCAAGTCATTAATTTGCTCTCTTTTATAAAATAGTGCTAACTTTCTTTGAAATAGTGCTCTAACTTGGCCAACCTATTGCATGCATGCACAAGTGGACACATAGGCCAGTATTTTACAACCTTGCCTGGACGAGGCTCATAAAATCCCACCCGAGCCAATGGAGAATTCTGTTCTGCAAACCTTGCTTGCCCCAGTTCCAGGGTAGGCGTGCCGGTAAAATTCCAGCCATTATAATGTTTAGCATGCTTGACAGTGGATAAATCAGCAGCAACATACTCCAGGCTGTTAAGACTATCAAGGGGCGAAATAGCAGAAGTTCCAACTATAATTTCCAATTCTGTTTGGTGTAGTGCTGGAGAATTATTAACATCGTACTGTTTTTATTTTAAAAAAAAGGGAAAACTGAATATTTACAGGTCAGTCAGCCTAACATCAGTGGGTGGGCAAATTATTGGAAGAAATTCAGAGAGACAATACAAATTGTCAGTTAAGAAAGGCATGTTACAGTCAGCATGAATTTTCTTTTAAGGGAAGGTCATATCTGACAAAGGTCAAGCCTGACTAATGTGAGGTAACAAGGTGACTAGTGCACATACAACAGTTTGCTTTGATTTTACCAAGGTTTTTGACAACGTGTCCACAGCAGACTGCTCAGAAAACTAAAAAACTGAGGATCAGAAGAGTGGCATGATGGCACAGTGGTTGGCACTGCTGCCTCATAGCACCAAAGACCCAGGTTCAATTCTGGCCTTGGGTCACTGTCTGTGCAAACTCTGCACATTCTCCCTGTGTCTGTGTGGGTTTCCTCCCACCATCCAAAGATGTGCGGGTTAGGTGGGTTGGCCATACTAAATTGCTCCTTAGTGTCGGGGGCGGGGGAGAGTGGGTGGCGCGGCGGCGACAGGAATTAGCAGGGTAAATATGTGGAGTTACTGGGATAGGGCCCGGGGATTGTTGTCAGTGCAGACTCAATGGACTGAACATAGGGATTGTATTCGATCAAAGAGAAAGTTGGATCCAAAAAAAAACGGCTCAAAGGATTGTGCTTCGTGGGTGCACGTGAACGGAAGGCTCTTGCTAACAGGTTTCCACAGTGCTCTGTACTGAGTCCCTTGCTGTTAGTGGCATTTACCAAATGTAATTAACATGTATGCAGGAATGGAAATTGGACACCTAGTTGATAGTGAGAAATTTGTCAACTGCAGGTATCTCTTCTTTTGAAAGATTTGGCTGAGGGTGATTTATTTGGAGGCCTTTAAAATTATGGTATGCAAGAGCGACTTCTTGTAGGGAAGAATGCAACTAAAGACTGTCAAGAAATCCGAGGAGTTTCTTCTAAACTACTTTTTAAAATGGTGAGATTGTGGAACTTCACCACAGGAAGTGGTTAAGGTGAATAGTACAGTGGTTAACACTGCTGTTTCGTAGCTCCAGGGACCCAGGTCCAATTCTGGCCAAGGATAACTGTTTCTGTGGAGTTTGCACATTTTCCCTCTATCTGTGTGGGTTTTCTCCAGGTGCTCCAGTTTCCTCCCAAAGTCCAATAACGTGCAGATTAGGTGGATTAGCTAAATTAGGAAAGCTCTATTTCCAATCAGAGGTAAATAATCAGGGGGCATAGATTTAATGCAATTAGAAGAATTTGGGAAGCTTAGAAATGGGTGGGTCAGAGGCTAGTGGGGGTTTGGAATTCACTGTGTAAGAGGGTGTTGGAGGCAAAAACCCCTCATTAGGAATATAGTACCCGAGTTGCCATAAATGACAAGGCTGAGCAACCAAACATTAGAAGGTGGGATTAAGGTAGATAGCTTGTTTTTCCAGCCAGCATAGGCACAATGAGACAAATTACACCTCGAAGTCATTGGAAGCAAGCCTACATAATCAAGCATTAGCAGCTTAGAACACTGTCTGAGAGCTTTAAGTTTCTGGGTGTTCAGATCACAAACAACCTGTCCTGATCCCTCCACATTGATGCTATAGTTAGAAAGTAGAGGCACTGGTAGGCTTTCTTAAGGAAATAAAGCATGTCTGCTACAACTCACCATTTTTGTTTTAAACAGGTGAACGGTAGAAAGCACCCTTTCTAGGTGCATCAATGCCCGATTATGGAGGCTTGCTTCAAGGTGTCATTTGTCTCATTTTCCAGCCAGTATAGAGAGAGAGACACAAGCTATCTACCCTAATCCCACCTTCTAGTGCTTCATTCCACTGCTTGGTATGGCTCCTGCTCAGTCCAAGACCACAAGAAACTACAAAGCACTGTGAACGTAGCCTAGTTCTTCACACAAGGCGGGTTCTGTCTATACTTCCGTCTGCCTCAGAAGAGCAGCCAGCATAATCAAGGACCCCACGCACCCTGGGCATACTTTTCCACCTTCTTCTATTGAGAAAAAGATGCAAGAGCCTATGATCACATACCAACTGACTCAAGAACAGTTTCTTCCCTGCTGCCATCAGCTTTTTGAATGGATCTACCATATATTAAGCTGATGTTTCTCTACACCCTATGACTGCAACACTATATTCTGCACACCCTTTCTCCCTTATGTATGGGATGTTTTGTTTGTATAGCACGCAAGAAACAATACTTTTCACCGTATCCCAAAACATGTGATAATAATAAACAAAAAGAAAATGGAGGTGGACTATTCAGTCTATTTGTCTGTGCCAGCTCTTTTCCAGAGCAAACTCACTGCCCCATTCACTCCACACACCTTCCTCTGCTTTTCCGTTAAAAAGATGCAATGCCTCAGCCACCCTCTGTTCCCTGCTCAACAGCGAGTCTCTGCAAAGTAATATTCCTCCTAATTCCGTGATAATTAATTTGATTTTCCCTTATCACTGACTTCACAACCAGAGACAGAGTAATCTTTCTTCATTAACTCCAATCAAAACCTCTCAGTTTAAAAGGCCTTTAATTAACTCCAATTATTTCTATTTCCATTGCTGCTTTTAAGCCACTTTCTGAAGGCATTTCTTTACTTGAAAGAAGTGGAACGTTATTTTCTGCTGTGGAGGTCACACCAGTCTCTAAATCATGCCATTTCTCTTTTATTTCTTGAAAAGGTACAAACTCATGAATCTTCTAGTACCTTAAATTACTGCCAGATGAAAATTTATTCATTCACTGGATACGGACATTGCTGGAAAGACCAGCATTTATTGTCACCCCCAATTGCCTTCGAGGACATGGTATATTTTTGCAGTCATAAAGCTTCTCATAGATAGGAGTGCTAAGACTGAAGGAATAGCAATATATTGCCTAGTTAGGATGACATCACACTGGGAGGGGAACATCATAAGACAAGATAGTATCAATAGGATCTTTAAATTGTTATTGGTATCAGATCAGAACCTATTCTAGATTTTTTCCAACTATTCTTAATAAATGGATCCAGACCCCATTCTATCCTCACCATCAGCCACAATCACTGGATAATAAAGTGCAAGAGCTGCAGTAGAAGATTCCATTCTTCAAGCTTAGTGGACCAAATATAACGTTCCAACAATAGTCCATCAGAAAAAAAAAAATCAACTAATGCAACAGAGCAGAACTTGAAGCAAAACATTGTCAAGTGTTCACCAACCCGACATGTTAACTCTGGTTCTCTCTTCACAGATGCAGCTAAATCAGTTCCACCATTTTTTTTAAATTTTAGAACTTACTCCATCTCATTATCCCCTAAAGAGCCCATTTATTGGCCCCACCACAGTACCAAAACATAGAACCAAAATACCAACAGGTTTTGTTACAGCAGCAACTGTATTCTGACATCTGTGCAACTTACAAGCCATATTCAGGCAGAATATGCAGCTATGTCACCCTCCTTGTGTCCTCCCCACCCCCGTTGGCCTCTCTTTCTCCTTGTGTCCCCCATTAGCTTCATCTATAACACAGCATGGTATTAACTTACCAATGTCTTTAGGAGTTATGGAGCTTCCTCTGTTCATTTCTTTTTTTAAGCTTATCCCTACTAGTTGTCTGACAACACAAGACACTCAACAAGACTGATCACAATTCATTACCTTTCAGAATGATCTACAATGACCAGAACAAAGAACACAGGCAAGAATGAGCTCACACGCTTGTGCTCTTAACCTAAAGACCAAATATCACTGAGCACCCATTTAAAAATAATTCCAATTGATTTTAACATTTACTTAATTTATCACACAGCCCAGATCATCTCCATCCTGAAGTACTTTGCATCCACATCCAAATCTAGTGCAGCTTTGCACCAGTTTATTCATTTAAAGAACTGATGACTTGTTCAGAGCAATGACCTCATTTGAGTTTTCTAAAACCTCCCTGCTCCTCATTGTGAAATCTTAATTGAAAGTCATTAAATCAAACAAACTGTCTAAAGCTAATCCTTTAATGGAAGATTTCCAGTAGCTTGTTTCTTTTTAATATATAATAAATCAATTTCCCAAGAGTCTTCTCCATTGTTTTGTCTGAGATACCTAAAGTCAGATATTATACCTTTTAACTTTTATCTGTAATTCCGGTGGGACCCATTTATTGATTATAGTCAAATAGCACTAGCAAATCAGTAAGTAGAGTGACTGTCTGAAAGTCTATTTGTATTTGGTGTCCCTGATTTTATTGATTAAGGTTTGGTTAACCCCCCAATGAGAGCTTTAGCTTCCCTCTGACCATTCCAATACAAATTTCACTTACAGATGAGTTTACCACCTATTCCATCACAGCTCCATTCTTTTGTAAATCTTGTTCAATTCCAGTCCTGTATAATTTCAAAAATTGCTCATGATAGATGAAGCATAATGTCCCCTTTTTTGGCTTCATGTCTTTTACATTTAAGCTCAAGATTTATGTGTCACATCTAGTTTTCCCTCAATAAACAATGTAAGTGTTTGAACCATGTTCAGTCCTCTTCTTTGAAGTTCTGTGAATAGCAATTTGTTTCATAGGCTGATGCTCCTTACTTTTACACTCCTTATTTAATTTGTTTGATCCGTAGCCACTCAAACAATTGCTAACCTTGGCACACATTGTACTTGGTTTCCAGAGAGCAACACTTTTATCCCAAATGGCTTGATTTATGGTGGGAACAGAACTGGATTTGTCTCCCTCACCCTTTTTTTTATCCTCTATCTGACTTTACTTGCCCTTTCTAACCATTATGATCAGGACAAAATTTGAACTGTAGCTTACTATCAACTCCAGAGTCAAAAGATTTTGGGTACAAATCATATGACAGAAATATGACACTTTAGTTCAATCTTTCATTTGTTCATTGTCAACTTAACCTTAATGGAGCCATCTTACTTCTTTTGTTCTCTTCAAGCCTCCCTCTGTGCGCAAGACCATAGGAGCAGAGTTAGGCCATTTGGCCCATCGAGTCTGCTCCACCTTTTGGTCGTGACTAATATGATTCTCTTCCCCATTCTCCTGCCTCCTTCCCATAACACGTGATTTCCATGTTGATTTAGAACCTATCTATCTCTGTCTTAAAGACATTCAATGACCTGGCCTTCACAGCCCTCTGTGGCAATGAGTTCCACTGATTCAACATTCCCTGGCTGAAGAAATTCCCCCTCATCTCAGTTTTAAATGAGCGTCTCTTCACTCTGAGGTTGTGCCCTCAATTTCTAATCTCTCCCACTGTTGGAAACATCCTCTCCCATTCTATTTAGGCCTCTCAGTATTCTGTAAGTTTCAATTAGATCTCCCCTCATCCTTCTAAACTCCATTGAGTATAGACAAGGCTTCTCAACCGCTCCTCTTATGACAAATCCTTCACTCCTGGGATCATTTTTGTGAACCTCCTCTGGACCCCCCCTCCAAGGCCAGCACATCCTTCCTTAGATTCGGGATTCAAAACTTCTTAAAATATTCCAAATGGGGTCTGACCAGAGCCTTATACAGTCTCTGCGGGACAACCTTGCTCTTGTATCCCACCTCTCAGGAAATGAATGGTTGCATTTTCCTTCCTAACTGCCAGTTGAACCTGCACGTTAAACTTAAGAGGGCCCTGAACCAGGATTCCCAAGGCCCTTTCTGCTTCAGATTTCTGAAGCCTTTCTCTATTTAGTCATGCTTTGTTCACCAATTGGATTTTTCTCCTTCCTCATCTATTTTTATCCTCACTTTCTCCTTCAGCTGTTGCCAGGGCAAGAGCCATCCAGACTCGGAACATTAGCTGTGTTGTCTCTCCACAGATGCTAACAGACCTGTTGAGATTCTCCAGCATTTACTGTTCTTGTTTTAGATTCCAGCATCCACAGTAATTTGCTTTCATCTGTCAGTTTCTTGTTTCCAACATTCATCCTTTTCTCTCTAATTGCAGTTAGAAACCCATTTGATTCCTAAACTACTTCTCTTGATCTAGTCTACTCACTTGATCTAGTCTACTCACATCTTTGGAGTGTGGGAGGAAACTGGAGCACCTGGAGAAAACCCAGACAGATACTGGAGAAAGTGCGGACTCTACAGAGACAGTGACCCAAGCCAGGAATCAAACCGTATCCCTGGAGCTGTGAGGCAGCAGTGCTAACTAACCACTGTGCCACCGTGCTGCTCATGGTATTATTTTGAAGGAGACTTGGGGCAGTCTTCTTTAGCCCTGGCCAATATTTATCGTTCAACCAGCATCACATATAAAGTAACATGTTCGAGTGGGATTTACCAGCCGCACTCGCCCCAAAGCTGGAAAATCCCACCTAAGGTCAACGGACCTTCTCATACTCCACCCCCCGCATGCTCCGATTCCCGTGGTGGGCAGACCAGTAAAATTCTGGCTGGAATCTCTGATCCATTTATCTCACCGATGTGTGTCAAACTGTGTATTTGCAAATTGGCTATCACATTTCCTACACTGACAACAGTGATTTCACTTCAAGAGGCATTTCAATTAGTTGCAAAATGTTTTGCAATGTCCAGAGTTTCTGGATGTGCTACATATTGGTAAACGTAAGTCATTTCTTTATATTCCTTGTTAAACATTTCCAAAATGTTGCATTGCTTCAACCAGCTCTACTGATGCAATATTTTCTCTGTATTGCTCACTGTTCAGTTGTTGCTAGTCTCTAGGTTCAGTCTTTCAACACTCTCCTGTTCGCCTGTGGCAAATATGGATCTGCTTTTTCTGTGTTCTTTTAACATTTCAGAAAATAGTTTCCACTCGACAGATCAAAAAAAATCTCTGCTGTTCTGGAGTTCAAAGCAAACTGTTTCCATCATCATTCAATGGGAGATGGGTAGGTCTGTTTGAAATCTCCACTGACAGGTTTATTTTATGCACTCGTTAAATCTATTGACAAATGTTTATTCAAATATCACCACATTTTGTCCGAATATTCAACTTCAAGAGATTCAAACAGAATTCTCCAAATAAAAGGAACAACCTCTGAAAGTTGGGGATGTTCTCAGTGGCAGAGTACATTCTCTGCTATGTTAAATTATTAAGAATTCTGTCTAATAGCATTGACAATTTGTTTCCTTGCTTTGGGGAGAATCATTGCAAATGGTGAATAAATACTTAATAGACTCTATTAAATATTGCTTCTGTGTTGCATAGTTCATTGGCAATTTCCTTTTCGTTTCAATTTTCCATGTCATTTTAAAATAGTTTTTATTGTTGTGTTAGTCTGAAAATCCCTTGTCTGTTTGGCATTTCGTCAGTTCGCTGAATGACATTGTAACATAATTTCATGCTACATGCTGATTACTCAGAATGGGCAATTACTGATCCTATAGGTCACACTCTTCTGCAATGACATTACAGCAAAAATAAATACCTTTTCTTTTATAGGAGATCAGACACTTTTGCAGGAATTGCCATTTAGTCTGTTAAAAGAGAACCAGTTTGATAAAAAAAAATTGAAATTGTAACCTTCCCCTTTCTGCTGCCCTGTGATTGCTCTAGTCAGATTCAATAAATATAGTAGTGGTTCTGACCGTTAGTTCTCTTAGGAAGCCAAAATGTGTCAGAAGTTGCAAAATGGAAAACTTTCTAATTTCAGGCATCTCTTGCCATAGAGCCATAGACATTTACAGCAGGTGGCCATTCAATTTATCATGTTTGCACCGTCTCTTTAGTGTAGTCCAAAATTGATCGCGCTGCCTGGTTCTCTTCCCTTATAATACAATCCAAGATAAGTTTTTGATTTATTATTGTCACATGTATTGGTACACAATGAAAAATATTGTTTCATGTGACCTATATAGCACATAGGGAAGAAGGAAAGGAGGGTGTAGAAACTTAGTGTTATAGTCATAGCTGGGGTTTTGGGGAAAGAGCAACTTAATATAAGGTAGGTCCATTCAAAAGTCTGATGGCAGTAGCGAAGAAACTGCTCTTGAGTTGGTTGGCACGTGTTTTCAGACTTTTGTTTCTTTTTCCCAATGGAAAAAGGTGGAAGAGAGTATGTCCAGGGTGCATGGGATCCTTGATTATATTGTTTTTCCAAGGCAGTGGGAAGTATAGATGGAGTCAATGGATGGGAGGCTAGTTTGTGTAATGGACTGGGCTACATTTACAACCTAACGTAATTTACATAAGAACATAAGAACATAAGAAATAGGAGCAGGAGTAGGCCATCTAGCCCTTCGAGCCTGCCCCGCCATTCAATAAGATCATGGCTGATCTGTCGTGGCTCAGTTCCACTTTCCCGCCCTCTCCCCATAACTCTTGCAGTCTTGGTCAGGACAGGAGCCCTGTGACACAACCAGAAAGTATGCTTTCTGTAAAAATTGTTGAGAGTCATAGCGGACATTCTGAATTTCCTAATCCTCCTGAGATAGTAGAGGCATTTCCATTTTCCTCCAGTCCACTATGTTTGTATATTGACCCAGCACCATTTTCACTGACCCAATCTCTCTCCATAGCCCTGTATTAATCCAGAACAATCCCATTACAAAGATGGGATGGCCTCAATCTCAACCATTTCCTGTGGCAATGCATGCCATACATGTACAACCTTCTATGAAAAAGGACAAGAATTATCCAGATTCATGTTGGGAGGTGATTTCCTCTACGCGCCAGATGAAATAAAGTTGTGGCCACGCTTGTATTAAGCATATTTATAACTTACTCAAACTGGCAGCCAAGAAAACCTTCTCATGGGATTTTATTTGTGTAGCAGAACTGGAAAATAGACATGACTTGAACCCCATGTGTCAGGTTTGATCTGAATCTGGATTTCAAGAGTGAAAGAATGGTGGAAATAAATACACCTCTCACCCTCCATTCTTTATAGGCATGAATAGATTGCCAAAAACTGATCCTGCCACTTGAGTGGAGCTGGTACATCCAGTAAATGTTAAAAGGATTTCTGAGTTTGCAGGTACTGTAGACCTTCTGGATGTGAAAGAAATGTGCATCATTGCCCTGAGCACATTTAATTTACTGGACCCGACAACTTTAATTAAGGAGAGCAAATTAAATGAAGCAATTAAACTGGCTCTGGTAATGTTATTTCATACTAACAGATTTCAATTAGTCACACTGTAATTAAAAAGTGTTGGCTCTACTCCTGTGGATGGGCAATAAACAAGGGCATTTGATAGGCTTCAGAAAACACTGCAGTGTTCTGAATTAAGCAGGTCAAACCACAGTTCACCTATTGAAAACTTTTCATGAAATAAAGCTTTACATTTGGGACAGCACGGTGTCACGGTGGTTAGCACTGCTGCCTCACAGCACCAGGGAACTGGCTTCAATTCCAGGCTCGGGTCACTGTCTGTGTGGAGTTTGCACGTTTTCCCCATGTCTGCGTGGGTTTCGTCTGGGCGCTCCGGTTTCCTCCCACAGTCCAAAGGTGTGCGGGTTAGACTGATTGGTTGTATTAAATTGCTGCTTAGTGTAGGAAAATATGTGGGGGTAGGGGCTGGGTAGGATTGTGGTTGGTGCAGACTTGATGGGCTGAATGGCCTCCTTCTGCACTGTCGGGATTCTATGATTTATAGAATTCCAGAAAGTGGGATGCAAAATGGGATTAGATTGCGAGTAAGCTTTTGTTTTTAGGTGGTATCCACTTTAAGGAAGACAAGATTTTGGGAATGTGCAAATGCAACTGAAGTGAGCTGAGATATTGACTTACATTGGCTTCACGCTGAATGCACTAGGTATATTTATAATAAAAACGTGACTCTTTAATGATCTGACAAGAAATTTCATAAGATTAGGTTCTGAGAGAGAGACAGAGAGAGAGAGAGCTTAGATTTTGGCAGTCAAGTGTGTTTGTAACAGATTTTTTTCCATTAATGGAAGTTAGTTTGGGAATTACTTGTTCTAAGGAGAGGAGGTTGCTAGTAATGCCACATTTATTGACCATCCTTTGTTTCCCTTGAGAAGCTGATGGTGAGCCTCCTTCACTGGAGGTGACGGAGACACCTTTACAACAGCTGTTTGGGGTTTGACCCAATGACGATGAAGAAACAGCAGAAATACATATCCGGTTGGAGACAGTATGTGGCTCAAGAGGGGAAACTGGAGATGACGATGTCCTTGTAACATTACTTCACTTGCCCTTCAAGCTGGTAAAGGTCACATGGGATGGAGACATTGCTCAAATAACCTTGGTGAGTCGTCAATATGCATTCTGTAGATTACACATACTGCAATCACAATATGATGATGATAAAATTCATCCTTTGTTATCTTTGTTGGTGTAACAAAGGAGAAATTCTATTTTAAAAATCAGGCCCATCTTTTCATTAGAGCTGAACAATTTCAACCTCTTTATTAAATATCCTATGTTGTCTTTACAACTCCTTGCAAAGGGATACAGAGGAATTCTGTCAATGCTGTATTGTATCTAACTTCCATCAGTTATAGATGTAGATACAATAGTGACTTCTTTTGACTTTTAAGGGGCGTTATGACTAATACATGAATGGGAAGAGAGGGATATGGTGCCCGGAAAGGTAGGGGGTTTTAATTCAGTCGGGCAGCATGGTTGGTGCATGGTTGGAAGGCAGAGGGCAGAAGGGCCTATTCTTACACGACATTGGCTGGGATGTGTAGCTCACCTGCTCATTTTCATTACCTCCTTCTATGTTGGGAAGCAGCTGGCCATTGTTAAGTGCTTATTCTTAATTTTGCAATGGAGTCAAATCCCATGGGATTAGGGGAACGATGGTAGTTTCGATGTGGAATTGGCTAACAGGCATAAAGCAGAGCATTGAGATATCAGACACACGGGGAGGCGGGGGGGTTTCCTCACCTCCCCACAGTGTGTTACTTGACAGCACCCCACACTGCAGGGATTGGACCAGAAGACTCCATTGCCGTGAACGGCTGGAAACATCCAGCCATAATGTCCCACAACGGTTGGTATTAGGACCATTGTTTTCTGTGACCTATATTGATGGCCTGGATTTGGATATCATAGGAAAGGTCTGCAGATGAGACAAAACTTGGAAATGTAGGAAATGGTGAGAAGGATAGTGGCAGACTTCACGAGGAGAATGACAGGCTAGTAGAACAGGCAGACACATGGCAAATGAAATTTAATGAGGAGAGGAGTGAAGTGATGTATTTTGTTGGGAAAACAGAGGAGACAGGAAATAAATTTCACTATTTTAAAGTGAGTGCAAATTATAGTAAACCTAAACATATCAAAATAGCATCTTACCACCCGCTGTTGAATGGGCTGTTGGAACAGGTGATACAAACATTTAAAACTGGCATGAAGAAACAACTGGCAGCATCTATAGAGACTACATTGGCATGATTTTTATTTGATTATAGAACCACCCCACATACAACAATAGGGATCACACCAGTGGAACTATTAATGGGATAATGGCTTCATATGAGATTGAGCCAACTCTTCCCAAACCTGGTGGGGAGGGTAGAGTCTGGACAAGAAGACCCAAAAAGAAAATATGACTCTGCAAGAACAGACAGGACATTCAGAATGAGTGATCAGGTTTGTGCGAAGAACTTCGGGAGTGCTCCCAGCTGGGCCCCTGAGGTCAGAATGGAAAGAAGTGGGGCCAGTGTTACAAAAAACAAAATCTTGTTGGCAATTTCTTTATTTGAGTGTCATTTGGTAAATTTGATTACTTTGGTTTACAGATCCCTAATGGGGATTACAACAAGTGGGATATAATAAATAGATGTAGGGCAACTTATGGGTGGCACGGTGGCACAGTGGTTAGCACTGCTGCCTCAGAGCACCAGGGGCATAGATTCAATTCCAGACTTGGGTGACTGGCTGTGTGGAGTTGGCACGTTCTCCTGCAACTGGGCGCTCCGGTTTCCTCCCACAGTCCAAAAGATGTGCTGGTTAGGCGCATTGGCCATGCTAAATTCTCCCTCAGTATACGCAAACAGGCGCTGGAGTGGGGCAACTAGGCGATTTTCACAGTAACTTTGTTGCAGTGTTAATGTAAGCCTGCTTGTGACACTAATAAATAAACTTTAAACTTGATGTGGCTTAAGCAATTAAAAGCTTTATTACCAGCAGCAGAAGTATATATTCAAGGTCAGACTAAATTACAATACTACGGCTCTGTTCAATGCCCTGGCTCCAACTGCAATTCCTTCCTCGACTTGTAGTATCCTCGATCTTCTGCCGATTCGTTCAGCTTCCCTCTGGGACGATCCATAGAGTCCTCACCGATCACATCACCCTCAAGAAAATTCACGCTTTAAAGGGCACTTCTTCCCCCTAAAACCTGAAACACTCTGACAAAGAATAGGATAATTTGGCAAACCACAAGGCTCTTGCATAAAAGGAATATCAAGAAGAACCACTGGAAAACCCATCAAAGATTCAAACTGCTGGAGATTTCTACCTCTGATAGAGCACTTCATTTCGGTAACCTATATCTAAACTTTACTTTTTTTTGGTTTAGTTTATTTATTAGTGTCACAAGTAGGCTTATGTTAACACTGCAGTGAAGTTACTGAGAAAATTCCCTAGTTGCCACACTCCCCTGTCTCTCGGATTGCCATATGAAATTTATATTTCAGCATAATGATTGAGGCACAGGGGTTAAAATGATTTTTGACCAACTCCAAAATCTGGTCAAAAGACTTCCTGTCTGGAGCACTGGCGAGGTCATTGTTCTCACTAAACTGTGAGCAAAATTATTTTTATAGAATGCAACAGTTCAGAAGGAGGCCATTTGGCCCATTGGTTATGCACTGACCACAATTCCACCCAAGCTCTATTCCCATAACCCCATGCATTTATCCTAGCTAGTTCCCCTGACACTAAGGGGCAACTTAGCATGGCCAATCCACCTAACCTGCAACATCTTTGGACTGTGGGAGGAAACCAGAGCACCTGGAGGAAACTCACGCAGACTTGGGGAGAATGTGCAAACTCCACACAACAGTGACCCAAGACGGGAATGGATCCCAGGTCCTTGACACTGTGAGGCAGCGTTGCTAACCACTGTGCTTCCGCGCCACCCTTTTTTTCATGTCTTTCACTGTTATTTCATTTGCAAACAAAAAATAATGCAGCCTTTCTATATAGTGTTTCCAGTCATCGACCTCTGAGTTGAATGATACGATCCTTCCTATCACAGGGCAGGCATTGTGAAATGTGTGTACCTTACTTCTACTTACTCTTGACACTCAAGTCTTCTCCCCCTCTCGCTGGATACTGCGAGCCACAACGACTCTGATGTTTTGCCTCATCACCAATGTAATAGGTTGAGGGCGACTCGATGAGGCTTTAACAATTAAAGGCTTCATTGCCAGCAAACTATATATACATCCAACAAGATCAGGCTGGATTGCAATGTTATTGCTCTGCTCAACACCCTGACCTCAACTGCGAGTCCCTCCTCGACCCGTGGCACACACCCTTCTGTCAACTGGCTCAGCTTCTCACTGGGAAGATCCATTGTGTCCTCACCGATCACGCAGCCCTGGAGAACCAGCCCCCCCCCCCCCCCCACCCCCTCTTGAAGGGCCACTCTACTACACAGGACTAATTGGATAGCTCTTTGAATGAGACAGTAGGTCGAATGGCCTCCTTCCGTGCTCTATGAGTCTCTAATATTGTAAATCTATTAAGTCTATGTGTGAGGTATGACAAAAAAAATTGAACTGTCACAGGATGTGAACTGAAGAGTCATGTTTATGAAATAGAATTTATACAACGCTGCAAATATAATCCAGAGTGCAGAACAAAAGGACTACAAAGCACAGACAAGCCAACAAAACTCTTCAACAACAAAACTTTACCACATTCTGCCAAGTCGCAGCTGTTGGATGAAACAAAAATGGAAATATCTGATGCTGAAGGAAAAGAGAATTTTGAAAAGTCATTAATTGAAATTTTCTTTACTCTCAGGCAAAGGTAATTGGTCTGTGGATATAAACATCTTTTGACATTGATTCATTGCATTTTTTAACCATCACCAGTGTGGAAAAAAATTTGCTTTTTACATAAAATGTCAAAGCAACATTTAAATTTAAAGTTGCACAGCGCTGGTGAATTGAAAAATTGAATAGGTTGCTGGCACGGTTGTTAGCACTGCTGCCTCACAGCGCCAGGGACCTGGGTTCAATTCCCAGATTGCATGTTCTCCCTGTGCCTCCATGGGTTTCTTCCGGTTGCTTTGGTTTTCTTCCACAATCTGAAAGACGTGCTAGTTAAGTGCATTGGCTATGCTAAATTCTTCCTTAATGTACCCGAACAGGGTGCTGGAGTGTGACGGCTAGGGGATTTTCACCGTAACTTCATTGCAGTGTTAACGTAAGCCTATTTGTGACACTAATAAATACATTTTAAACTAAACTAAAAGAGTGCTGATTGTTTGAGGTAGTTAACTGAGAACTTGAGAAAATCCTCTTCCAATGAAATTTTTGTATAATTTATAGACAGATGCCTGCCAGGTTTTAGCTAATGGGGCAGGGGTGATGTCTGTTCAATGTGAGTTACACAGAATTGAATTATTCTTGACTGAGATGAAGCCGAATCAAAAGTAATTTCAAATTTAGATTTAATTTCAATAAACAACTGGGCTTTCAAAAATAACTCGAGGTGTTCCCAATTGTAAAGTATGTCCCTGGAATCACCAGTCTGTTACAAGCTCCTGTTTTGACTTCTGCAAATGGTGTGATTGTTTTTTAAATTTTTTTCAGGGGATTTGGGCATCACTAACAAAACCAACATTTATTGCCCATCCCAATTGCCCTTAAACTGAATGGCTGGCTAAGCCTGACCTGCAATCTATCTGACTTTGCTCCCTATTCTAGGGGTGGCACGGTGGCTGGCACCACTGCCTCACAGCGCCAGGGGCCGGTGTTCGATTCCCGCCTTGGCTCACTGTGTGTGTGGACTCTGCAGGTTCTCCCGTGTCTGTGTGGGTTTCCTCTGGGTGCTCCGATTTTGTCCCACGGTCTGAAAGACACGCTGGTTAGATGCATTGGCCATGCTAAATTCTCCCTTAGTGTACCAAACAGATTGGCCTATTCTGCACTGTAGGGATTCGATGATTTCAATATTTTATACTTGGGGTGTTGCAAGGCAAACCCGAGATCATGATTTACCCAGAAAGTACTGGCTCTGAAACTATTGTGCCGCTTTTCAATTGCTCCAGTTCTTGCTGTCTAGGTTCATAAAAATGAATGCATGTAACCTGGAATCAAACCCCAAGCTGACTCCAGGAGAATGTGATACGGATCCATCCTGGGCGACACAATGGCACAGTGGTTAGCACGGCTGCCTCACAGCGCCAAGGACCTGGGTTTGATTCCCAGCTTGGATCACTGTCTGTGTGGAGTATGCATGTTCTCCCCGTGGCTGTGTGGTTTTCCTCCGGATGTTCCAGTTTCGTCCCACTGTCCAAGGATGTGCTGTTTATGTGGATTGGCCATGCTAAATTGCCCCTCAGTGTTGGGGGACTAGCTAGGGTGAATACATGGGATTATGGGGATAGGGCTTGTGGGGATTGTAGTCGGTGCAGATTTGATGGGCTGAGTGGCCTCCTTTTGCACTGCAGGATACTATGATAACTCTACGATAACCATTGCAGAGGACAGTTAAGACTCACCCGCATTACTGTGGGCCTTGAGTCATATGAAAGCCAGATGACAGGGCAAGGATGGCAAGATTTCTTCCCAAAAGGGCGTAATTTTTTTAGTGTATTCATTCGTGTCACAAGTAGGCTGACATCAACACTGCAATGAAGTTACTGTGAAAATTCCCTTGTCACCACACTCTAGCGCCTGTGGTATATTTCCAAGTCAGGATGGTGAATGGCTTGGAGGGGAGCTTGCAGGTCGTGGTGTTCCTACATATCTGCTGCCCCGTGTCCTTCTAGTTTGAAGTGGTTGTGGGTTTTGGAAGGTGCTGCTGAAGGATCTTTGGTGAATATCTGTGGTGCATATTGTAGGTAGTACAAACTCCTGAGCATTGGTGGTGAAGGATGTTTGTGGATGTGGTGCCAATCAAGTAGACTGCTTTGCCCTGGATGATGTCAAGTTTCTTGAGTGATTTTGAAGCTGTAGCCGTTGAGGGAGAATTTAGCATGGCCAATGCACCTAGCCAGCACATCTTTCGGACTGTGGGAGGAAACTGGAGCACCCGGAAGAAACAGACACTGGGAGAACATGCAGACTCCACACAGACAATGACCCAAGCTGGGATTCAAACCTGGGTCCCTGGCGCTGTGGGCAGCAGTGCGAACCACTGTGCCACCATGCCAACCCCCTATTATTTATGATAGTCAATAGTTTCATGGTCATCATTAATGAGACCAGCTTTATATTGCAGATTTATTAACTGAGTTCAAATTCCACCAACTTTCACGGTGGGATTTGAACCTATGTCTGCAGCATATTAGCCTGGTCTCCGCATTACTAGTCAAGCAACCTTGCCACAACACCACTATCTCCCCTAAATTTAGTGATACAGAAAATAATTATAGAAATTAGGACTCCCTGCAGTTAAATACTGTAGCCAAATCTGTGAGCTGCCAAAGGGTTCATCTTTCCTGACCTCTGTGGTCCCAACCATCACAGATGCCAGCCTTCCATCAATTTGATTCACTCCACATTTAACATGCAATGGCTGAATGCACTGGATACGGCAAAGATTAAAGGTCAAACCGATATCCCGGTGAAACCATTGAGGATCTGTGCTTCAGAACTTTGCCAAATTGACAAAGGGTCATCTGGACCCGAAACTCTTTTCCCTCCTTACAGGTGCTGTCAGACCTGCTGAGATTTTCCAGCATTTTCTCTTTTGGCTACAGCTTTTAAGAAGCCAGGGGACAAAGACTGAATTGGCCACAATTGTATCTGTCTTTTCTTGATCAGCAAGTCTGAAAGGCTCTGTAGTTTCTCAAACAATATGTACTATGCAACACAACTTGATCAGATTTCATTCCTTGAAAAACTCATAAAAGCACAAAGATAGAGTAGAATAATAGATAAGGATACAAAAGGACAAGATTGAAGTTGATGGAAAAGACTCTTGAGAAATATGTGTAAAACAGTTTACTGATTTCAAGAGCTTATTGTATATTCCTATCTTGCTAATTTCACCCCACAAAGCTCTCTCATAATTAAATTCCATCAGCAACAAAATAAACAAAACTCTAGCCATGATCACACCTTTTTGTACTTAAGGTAATTATGAATGAAAAAGGCTACATGGCAAGCTCATCTCATCCATCTGGAATGACATATGAATGTATGTATTAGGAGCAGCAATAAGCCATTCAGATCCTTGAGCCTGGTCCGTCGTTTGATAACACTGCAGCATTACACCAGTGACTGCAACTTAAAAATGCTTACTTGGCTGTAAAGCGATTTTGAACACTTTGAGAGGTGAAGTATAAATGTAGATTTTGTCTTTTGTTCATTACACCTGCATGCAATAGGTAGAGTTACTATAATAATGATAAAATTGGAGGCTCAATACAGATTCTCTAAGGATAAATAATCACAGAGAAAGTGCTGCCAAGGAAATCACTACATTTAGAAAAAGAAAAATCAACTCTATACCTAATAAAACTTCACCATTCTGAATTCTCCAGAAACAACACACAATGCATCATGGATGGCGTTTGCTCTTTTACGCTCATCACATTTCCCCATCAGACATCTACCAACAGCTCAGGAAAAAACATAGATTAAATTGTTGATCTAAATTTTTTAGTGAAAAATGAAAAATTCAGTACAGACTCAATTCAAGAACTAAATTCTTTCCCTTTCCCCCTTGCAAATTGTATCATATGCCATGAATTTACACCCTACCCATAGGTTCCAACAGATATTGCATTGCATTTATTGTAATTAAAAGTGCAAATAGTGTTTTCAAAATCTAATTGTTGCTTGAGGTGTGAGAGAACACAGGCAAATTAAGTGAACAAAGTGGTTTATAGATCAGAAATTCAACCAGCAAATAAAGGAGCATGACAGATGCTCCAAATGTGTGCAGGTTAGGTGGATTGGCCATGGTAAATGCATGAGGTTACGGTGATAGGGTGGAGGTAGGGAGAGTAGGCCTGGGTAAGATGGTCTTTTGGAGAGTCAGTTCAGTCTTAATGGGCCGAATAGCCTCTTTCTACTCTGTAGGGATTCTATGGACAGCAATATCCTGAAAGAATGGGTTTCTATAAATGCCCTTTATGGTAAAAACCCTTAAGTTTTTTTCAGTTTATTTATTAGTGTCACAAGCCGGTTTAAATTAACACTGCAATGAAGTTACTGTGGAAATCCCCGTGTTGCCACACTCCGGCACCTGTTTGGGTACACTTGAGGGAGAATTTAACATCGCTAATCCATCTAATCAGCACATCTTACTATTGTTTCCCTCGGATTTCAATGGATATCTTTTACCAACATTACAATGGATGATCAGAAAAATTCCCCCAAGAGGAGTTTTACTCCCACCTTGTGCTAGGTTTTAAACAGGATGGTGCATGGGTGAACCTATGTTGGAGCAAAGATTTGTAAAACCTTTCTTTAAGTAATCTTTGGATGACAGATAGGGATTTAATTCTCAGACTTTACCAGCACTGAATCCCCCACTGTCAACTTCTTTGGAGTTGCCGTTGACCAGAAACTCAACTGGACTCACCACAACAGCGGCAAGAATAGGTCAGAGGCTAGGAATACTGTGGCGAGTAACTCACCTCCTGACTTCCCAAAGCCTATCCATCACCTACAAGGCACAAGTCAGGAGTGCGATTGAATACACCCTGCATAGGTGCATCTCCAACAACACTCTAGAAGCTTAGCACCATCTAGGACAAAGCAGCCTGCTTGATTGGAACCACATTCACAAACATCCTTCACCACTGACACACCATAGCAACATTGTGTACTATCTACAAGATGCACTGCAGAAATTCACCAAAGATCCTTAGGCAGCACCTTCCAAACCCACAATCACTTCCAACTAGAATGACAAGGACAGCAGATACGTGGGACCACCACCACCTGCAAGTTCTCCTCCAAGTCACTCACCACCTTGACTTGGAAATATATCACAGTCATTGGGTAAAAATTCTGGAATTCCCTCATGTCACTGTGGGTCAACCCATAGTACGTGGACTGCAACAATTCAAGAAGGCAGCTCACCATTCACCTTCTCAAGGACAACTAGGAATGGGCAATAAGTGTTGGCCGGCCAGTGATGCCTCTGATGTTAGTGTACCTTTAAGAGATTAAAAAAAAATCATATTCTCTGTAGCTTTCAGTTCTCATTGTTGCTGAGTTGCCTCGAGGAGTCCTTTTATTGCTACTTAAATGGGTTTTGTTTATTTTTACTTTGGGATCTTTTATGACCTTGCATTGTTAGGAAGAAAACTGGTTGGCAGGTGTTCTTTCATTTTCAGTTTTGAGTTGTTGTTTAGTTTAGTTTTTAGAAGGGACACCAAACTGCAAAGAAATGTCTCTCTCTTTTTGTCTCTCTCTCTCCCTGTTTTTTGGAAATTCTGCTGGCTACCTGAAAGTAGAGCTTATTGCTTTCCTGGAGAGGGGAATCTGCTGTTGGTGGCTTGCCAGTCTCTCCTGGTGTTCTGGGGATGTGTTCTGAATACAAACTGTTCTGAGTATATCAAAAGAACTGTAGCATTCATCCATAGGACTCAATTCCAGTATCTCATGAGCATTTGTGTTTACTATGTTAAACCTGTGGAAAAGGTTTCATTTATGGGGTTGGTTTGATTGGAGCATCTTAGATATATTTGTTAAGAGTTATACATTATCATGGTTTTTTGTTTTGTTTCTAACTGATAAAAGAAATTGCTGATATCCTTACCATACATGTTAACTATATTTTTAAATAAACTTTGTTTCATGAAAGCTTCCCAATGGGTCATTTGAATCATATCTGAGATGAAACATATCATGCTTATCTTGGCCAAATTCAGGTGCAAAACTAATGATCTAGACGGGTTCTGTAAAACACTTTGGAGTTTCTGACCTGAACCATTGCATGTCACGTCCCAGGGATGAATCAAACAATACTTTGCAAAAGTAATAAGCAGACAGTCGTAGGTAAACAATATCTCTGAGACCAGTTGTGAGTCAAAGTATGGCAAGTTTATTCAAAAGCTTTTGGGAGATACACCTGGTACCTAACAGCGGTTCCCCAGTCTTCCCTCCGAACACAAATTAACAGCACATATTTATACCCACCCAGTCACGTACACATCTTCTCATTCTCAGCAGGTTCCCAGGCTGTGGCTTGTCCTTCATCGTGGGAACATGGCTGCCTCAGTGTTTCTTCATGGTTATCTCAAGGCTGCAATTGTCCCACATCGGTGGTGTGATTAGCCCATAGCTAGCATACAGGCCAGCAAAACAAGTTAAAGTTAACAGGGTTGGTATAACAATTTTATGTTTATAGGTTGTATAGCATATAATATGTTGGTACATGACACATAAGCAGTACGTAACGAATATATATGTGTCTGTATATATATATGTGGCATATATATCTTTATAGCATGCAAGCTTCACTATGTTAGGCAGAAGTCCATAATATTAAAGACACAAACATAGATACGAGCTGGGTCAGCTATATTTCTGAATGGACTATCATAAACTTGTGTACAACAGCAAGGACAGCTGCAGTCTTATTGTCTGGGACACATGAAAACAAGTCTTACATCTGTCTGGGATACATGAAAACAAGTCGAAAACAAGTCTTACAATACTTTTTTACCAATCTCCAAGTATTACGAAGTTCATTAACCCATTCCCCACTGCACAGTCAACATCCTGTATCACATTCCACTTGGTTTTTAATTCCTTACATTTATTTCGATGATGGGGCAGCACGGTGGCACAGTGGTTAGCACTGTTGCCTCACAGCGCCAGGGACCAGGGTTCAATTCCAGCTTCAGGTCACTGTCTGTGTGGAGTTGGCACATTCTCCCCATGTCTGCGTGAGTTTCCTCCGGGTGACCCAGTTTCCCCTCACATCCAAAGATATGTCGGTTAGGTTGATTGGCTATGCTGAATTAACCCTAGTGTCAGGGGGATTAGCAGGGTAAATATGAGGGGTTACGGGAATAGGGTCTAGGTGGGATTGTGTGCAGTGCAGATTTGATGGGCCAAATGGCCTTCTTCTGCACTGCAGGGATTCTATGATTAATGTTCTATGAAGTCCAAGATTCTTGAGCATCTGTTACATCGGTACGGCATGTGACCAGAATTGTGTTTTGGGGCAGAGAAGATTTACAAGAATGGTTTCGAGGATGACGCATTTTGTTACATCAGAATTGTGATCAAGTAATTTTCTCCCAAGTAAAATCAAATCACCAGTTTTTTTTTAATGAAGCAATGTCCTCTTGCAAGTAGTTGAGTCCCAGTCATTGCTGTTTAAATGTATTTGAAAATACAGTCCATGAATTCACCAAATCTTCACTGCCAAACTGTTGAGAGTACGGAAGTGCAAAGTATATCATTATCTACATGGTGGCACAGTAGCACAGTGGTTAGCACTGCTGCCTCACAGCTCCAGGGACCTGGGTTTGATTCTCGGCTTGGGTCACTGTCTGTCTGGAGCTTGCACATTCTTCCCGTATCTGAGTGGGTTTCTTCCGGGTGCTCTGGTTTCCACCCACAGTCCAAAGATGTGCGGGTCAGGTTGATTTGCCATGCTAAATTGATCCTAGTGTCAGGGGAATCAGCAGGATAAATGCATGAGGTTATGGGGATAGGGCTTGGTTGGTATGTGGTCAGCGCAGGCTCAATGGGCCAAATGGCCTCCTTTTGCACTGTAGGGATTCTACTTCATAGATTAGCCTGTGCATCCTGTTAAGTCTTGATACAACAGTAATGATGAGAGATAAAGTGCAATGAGAGCAGAGTAGGTTCATGGGATGAGGATTCTGTGCATGGGAAGATATTGATTGGTCGGTCGATGGTCGGCTTCTGCTTTGCAATTTGCTGCATTTTCATGGTTCGGATCAGAACAACGTTCTCTTACAAAAAAAGATTTCTTGTTAATTGGATTGGTAACTCTTACAGACTTTTACTACCACTCAAGTGACAGGGGAACAACAATTTCAATCTAAATTTTGCTGATTTATTTTCCAACCGAGGCAGCTTTATCCTGATGCTGCTACATTCTGACTAACATTACCAGCTTTCCAGAGCCTTCTGCTACCAATGTTTACTCTGAGATGGACATCTGGAGTTTTCTGGCTTCAAATCTTTTTGTGTCTGTTATATTGGAGAGAGTGAATTTTGATTGATTTAAGGACCTTCTGTTTGTTTCTGTTTAGTTTATAAATTTTCTTGCAGTAGTGCACCCTGATGGTGTTATTAGATGAGCCAGTTTGAGGCACCACTCATCTAAATGGCATGAAAATGGACCAATACACACACACACACACACACACACACACACACACACGCGCATACATACAGATGTATGCTCACACACACACAGATGTATGCATACACACACACACATACACACACACACACACACACACACACAAATGTATGTACACACAAGATGTATGCACACACATACACACACAGATGTATGCACACACACAGATGTATGCATACACATGCATGCACACAGATGACTGCGCACACACACACACTTACACCCACACATGCACATGCTGACGCATAGACACACACACATTCGCATGCATGCACACGCACAAATGCACACACAGATACGTGCACACACATGCACACATATTCATGCAGGAATATATGCACACACATGCACGCACTCAGAACCATAGAAAAAGCTGCAGCACACATACTCATACAGGCACACATATACACACAAGAACACACAAACGCACACACAGAACCACAGGCACATACATGCACACAAACACATACACACACATACACACACACATATACACAAACACAAACAAAATTGGTGAAAATACTGTGTTAATGATAGTGTTCAGCCTGATGTTATTGCAGCTTTCTGATGGAATAGCACAAATAGTGTTCTTGGATGCTTTATGGTTTATTCGTTGGAATCTATCTAAAATATAAAGGGAACACTACGTAACCTTTAAAAATCAATACAAATTCTGTGATAAAAGCAGAAAATACTGGAGGCACACATTAGATCAATCAGTGCCTTTCTTCGCTGAAAACCTTGAGTGCACATCCTTGATCAGAGCACAGAACAACAGCAGGGAAGGAAGACAAAATCAATGCAAAATTGAGGAACAGTAACACCAAACTTGGGGGATAAAAACTGTTATGATCAGGAGAGAAGGGTGCACTGGCTCCCCTCTATTCAGCCTCCTTGGTTGGTCACAAGTTTCTTTTTCACGAGGAGACCTCTTTTCCGAATCCACATGGTTTTACCATTTTAACCTGTGAGCAATAAGGAGCCAATCAAACAAGGCTTTCCTGAGTTAAAGAGCAAATTTATTCACCATTAAGCACAAGGAAAAAAAGAAGTGACATCTCAAACACACACACATGTATACACGTGCATGTAAAAATGCACACACGCAAACACACAAACACATATGCAGGAATACATGCATACACCCAGACACGCAAACACACAGGTACACACACATGGGTACACACACACACACATACACGCACAACACACAGGTATTAGTAAAAAGGGAAGTTAAAGTCCAATAAAAAAAAGTTAAAGGAAAACATTCTGAAGTGTGTTTTGATTGTCCTAGAAGTGTGGATCTTTAAACGTTTCAGCTAATTTTGATTAGCTGGCTTTGTGGATGCAGTCAGATGTAGATGATGTTACAATTGTTATGAGATCTTGGCTTGCTGGTAGATTTTTACATTGATCTCTGAAACGGGTAATACATGTATTTTAAAAGAGAGGGAAGGATTGAGAGAGGGGGGAGACAGAGGGAGAGAGATAGAGAGAGAGAGGGGGGGTTAATAAAGAAACAACGTTTAGTTGGTTTCTATTGGTGAGTTTTTTCTTGTAAACCTTCTGCAGTGATTACAGTTTGGCTTGTTGTATTTCATCCATTGTGTATTTCTAAGAGGTTTTGGGTGAATTTGCCTGTGGCAGCCATTGTTTCAATACCTGGCACTTTATATTTCAATGTCATTTTCTGAGACAGTGACAAGTTTTGATGGATCTCTGAGCTTTAAACAATGCCTCTCTCTTCACACTTTGAGCTCCAGGCACTGCTTCTCTCTTCACAGTTCCCTGCGGTTAACTTGTATGATTTCCGTCTTTACCTTGAAGGTGGTCTTGCATTTTTAAGTAGTTTGTTCTGTCTCATTTCAAATTGCAATACTTCTGGTCTGTTGAAATCTTAAATCACAATTTCAAAAGCAAAGGAGCGCAGCTTTGGGACAAAACCAGCAGAGTGTGAGAGGACAGCAGAATAAAATCTTTCAGCAAATTATTTACAGCTCAGAGTAACCTCTCTCTGCTTTTTTTTTATCTTCATTCCAGGTTCAAGTTTTTTCCTTTTTACTTAAATGATTTTTTGTGAAATCAAGAAATTAAAACAATGTCAAGGACACATAACACAGCCGTGTAAGTGAGGCCGGTATTATTTAATTTCTTGTATTTGGGGATGACAATGATCTCTTTAGTGTCTGCTCCATGTTACGTACACAGACTTTCTTCAGTCTGGGAATTATCTTCCGTAAAATCACAAGTTAAATTCCTCTGCAACATTGTCAGAAGATGCAGCCATTATGTTCACTTTCTCTCTCTGTTATTGATAGAGCAGCTTCCAGGTTAACAGCTTTGGTATTATATACCATACCCAGAGCCTCATAGTTTTCACAATGACAGCCGTTATGCTGGAGTTGAAGAGGTCATCGATATTGAAATCTTCATTTCTCACCTGCTTTTCACGTTTCTTCTTGTGTTTTCACCAGTGTATCTCCACTCATGCCATCCCTACGTTGTTCTCTTTTGGTTGGGAGAGCAGGTGAGCTGTCAGTGCTGCTCTGCATTCCCTTGACAGACCAGCTTTGTGAAGTGGGGCCGGTGTCTGTGCAGAATGCTCTGGCACTACCATCAGCTGCTCCATCTAGTGGTGAGAAGTCTCACAACACCAGGTTTAAGTCCAACCAATTTATTTGGTAGTAAACTCACAAGCTTTTGGGGTTTGCCCCTTCGTCAGGTGAATGGAGAGTTCTGGCCGCAGACAGAGCATATGACAGCACACACAGTTTACAGATTACTGATTAGATTGCGAGTCTTTACAACTAACCTGCTATTCATCTAGTGGAGAACTGGCAAAGCTGCGGAGCTAGGATGCAAACCTTACCCTTTTGAATGTGGAGACAGCGCTCCCATTACAAATTCAAGGCCGATAGGCTGCAGATCAAGGCTGGCGTTGCAGGTCTGCACATCCTCCACTCTCCTGTCCTGTGATATCCAAGAGAGAATTGAAGCCAGCCTTGCCTGGCCTGCGGGGATGTTTTGGGAAATTCGGATTGCATCTTGTTACATGCGCATCCATTGAAGTGAGGTGGGGAGGGGGAGGAGGGGGCAGGCTGGCAGAGGTGTGGAGAGGTAAAGGCAATATGTCCCACTCATTTCTTCCGTCCTCCAGATGATTAGTTCTGAATTGTCAACCTGTGTGTGTTCCAACTCTTCCTGTACCCATGTGGGGGATGGTTGCCTGTTGTCAATCAACCGGTGGGCGGGGCCATTGCTCAGGTGGCAAGATGGCGACGTGCCTGTAAACATCTCAGCGCGAGTTCCCACTAAATTTTACATTTAATTGCAACAAACGGGCTCCTGTGCCAAGTTATCACACTGGCGACGAGGATAAAAATGACTGGCACCGCTCGTTTGGCCTGGAGCACCACCAAGTTCAAAGAACAGCAGAGAAGTTTTAGAAGTATCACAGGCTGGAAGAGGATTTCGGAAATGTTCAGGACAAAAGGAAAAATGAGAGAAGGAAAATACCTGCGGCTCAATAAAAACAGAGCAAGGAATTGCCCTGAAATCGAACAAATTGCCAGTGTTTGTTTTAACTCAGAGCGCAGTTTGGAAAATTAGATGAAGGAGAACATTGCTTGCAACTTTGAAAAATATATAGCTCACCTACCGAGGCTCCAAAAGCGTGGGAAGACCAAAGACTGGGAAAGCTGACAGAATTCAAACATACACCGCACCTCCAAAGAAAAGCGTTCTCACCTTAGAAGTTTGACAGGGAAACACAAAATCACTGAGGAGTTTGCCTAACTCAGAAAAGGATGGGAAAAGTACAGAGACGCAACTGGCAAGCTGCAGAGACAGTGGAAACACTCTTAAAATGGTAAACACACAATAAAAAGCAGAATACAGCCAACAGCCTGAAGAAGCAAATAGAGAAAAGATTTGCTGGTCATGCCATTGTTCAGAAGGGTTGACCTGTATGTGGCAGGTGGAGTCAGTATGTCAAAAGGCTCATGTTCAACATGAAGGTTGGTACTCCCAAGGACCTCTGTGGCAAAGGTCGCTGAGTATTGGAAGTTTGAGGATGTCTTGAATGATATGTTGCAGGATGGACTTGTATGTGGAGTGAATGACAGTGCCATATGGTGCTGTTTGCTTGCTTGCAGAAAGGGTTATTGATTTCAATTGCACTCCAGAACTTAGGCCATGGAGAGTGCAGCAAGAGATCTTCAGCATTTGTAGCATGTGAATATTGGAGAACAGCACCATGTTAGCCAGAAGCCTGCTACTGAGCATAACACAAAGGGCATCACTGCAAACTGTCAGCGCAATTCCCTGTCATCCAAATGACAAATCAGCAAGCCTAATCATGAGGTATTCAGCTTATACTTGCTATTGGTGTGGGGTAGCACAGTGGTTAGCACTGCTACCTCACAGCACCAGGTACCAGGGCTCGATTCCTAGCTTGAGTCACTGTCTGTGTGGAGTTTGCACATTCTTCCCATGTCTGTGTGAGTTTCTTCTGGGTGCTCCAGTTTCCTCCCACAGTCCAAGGGTGTGCAGGTTAGGTGGATTGGCCGTGCTAAATTGCCCCTTAGTATGAGGGGGACTAGCTAGGGTAAATGCATGAGGTTATGGGGTTAGGGCCGGGTGGGATTGTGATCAATGCAGACTCGATGGGCCAAATGGCCTCCTTCTTAACAGTAGGATTCTATGATTCTAAGATTCTGTGAATCATGGAGTGGATGCATGCAGATTTAGAGGGGCAGAGTACTACTATTGCCATGAGAGAGGACACCTGGTTAGGCAGTGCAGAACAGCAGATCAAACAGTGATACAGCAGAAAGAAAATCTGATTGAGTCAACTGATCCTACAGAATCCATTGCTACGGCATTCTCCCTGAATCAGGTGATTGCTGTTAAATCTGTGCCCATTGCAGTGATAGTGCTGGTGAATGGTGAGCATTTGTAGATAGAGGGGGACACCAGGGTGGTACAGTGGTTAGCACTGCTGCCTCAGCACCAGGGACACAGGTTCGATTCTGGCTTAGATGGCTGTGAGGGGTGTGCACCTTCTCCCCATGTTTGCATGGGTTTCCTCTGGGTGCTACAGTTTCCTCCCACAGTCCGAAAGATGTGCTGGTTAGGTGCATTGCCCAGGCTAAATTCTCCCTCAGTGTACCCGAACAGGTGCCAGAGGATGGTGACTAGGGGATTTTCACAAAAACTTCATTTTAGAGTATAAAAGTTGGCATTTAATGTTGCAGCTATATGGAACGTTCATTCGGCCACATTTGGAATACTGTGTCCAGTTCTGGTCGCCACACTGTCAGAAGGACGTGGAGGCTTTGGAGAGACTACAGAAAAGGTTTACCAGGATGTTGCCTGGTATGGAGGGTCTTAACTATGAGGAGAGATTGGGCAAACTGGGGTTGTTCTCCCTGGAAAGGTGGAGGATGAGGGGTGACCTAATAGAGGTGTATAAAATTGTGTAGATAGGGTGAACAGAGTGAAGCTTTTTCCCAGGTCAGAGGTGATGAACACAAGGGGTCACAAGTTCAAGGTTAAGGGGGCAAGGTTCAACACAGATGTCAGGGGGACGTATTTTACTTAGAGGGTGGTGGGGGTCTGGAATGCTCTGCCAAGCAAGGTGGTTGAGGCGGACACGCTGGGATCGTTTAAGACTTATCTGGATAGTCACATGAGCAGACTGGGAATAGAGGGATACAAACGAATGGTCTAGTTGGGCGCATGAGTGACGCAGGCTTGGAGGGCAGAAGGGCCTGTTCCTGTGCTGTACTGTTCTTTGTTCTTTGTTGTTTGTTCATTGCAGTGTTAATGTCAGCCTACTTGTGGCACGAATAAATAAACTTTAAAACACCAGTGTTTCAGCTTTTGTCGGGGAGTACACATTCAGATACCTCAGTGAAGGGAGTAAGCCATTGACATTGGCGTGCAAGTCTGCCAAACTGAGAAACTACACTGGTGAGCTCATCCGTGTCAGAGGCATTGCTGCTGTTCCAATCTGCTACAAGCAACAGAGAACCCAGCTGCCTTTTGGATTGAGACTGACTACAAAAAATAAAACTAGGCTGGTCAGAAATATTCCATTTGAAGTCTGATGGAATTCCAGAGCTTTTGAAGAAATACAAAATCTCAGGATATCAGCAGTTGGAAATGGATAGCGCATCAAGAGAATGTGTGAGAATCAATCTCACAGAAACTCCTACCAGTACAGCAGGTTTCCTTCTGGATTTTCATCCACATTTGCCATTTTTCATCAAACCTGGAGAGTTTCCTGCAAGTATTTTTACGTGTGGTCCTGTACTAAGGTAATGTCCTTGTCACTGGACTGTTGAGAGCTGAACCTTGAGGGAGTGCTGGAAAGATTTATGGAAATGTGTGTGTTTGAATTGAGAAAGATGCACATTCCAGTCATCTGAGGGAACCACCAAAAAGTGGATGCTGCGGCATTGCATCCTTTGAAGATGAGGTTGAAGCCATTAAAGATGTACCATTATCCTGTATTGTGATAGAGATTAAGTCATTCCTCGGGATGGTAAATTATTCTAGCCATTTTTTACCTAACCTACCCATTGTGCTTGCACCAGTCCATGCATTGCTGAGGAAGAACCACCACTGGTCATGGGATTCACAGCAAGAAAAAGCCTTTGCAGCAGTAAAGAAATTGCTTCAGTCATCGTGCTTGGCCATGGTACATTAGCTAGAGCATGAGTGCTGGTATGTGATGCAATTGGAGCCATACTGTCCCATCAAATGGAGAACGGGCTAGAAAAACCCCATCAGCTGCATTTTGAGGAGATTCTCCCCGGGCAACAGGGCATACTTCCAGCTGGAGAAAGAGGCATGGTGGGTTGTGATTGGTGTCAAGAAGTTTCATCAATGCCTGCAAGAATTGCTTTTTACAATGTGCCTGACCATAAGTCACTGGCGGTCTTTTTCAGCGAAGTCAAATCTATTCCACCTATAGTTTCAGTAAGGATCCAGTATTCAGCCCTAACCCTCTCAGCTAATGCGTACACAGTCACGTATTGCCCTGGATCATATATACCAATGTAGGTGCACTTATCGTACAGAATCTTCCCACCCTGCCCACTACGGGAATTGTAGGACATGGACCATGCAAGGGTCTATTGACCTCAGGTGGGATTTTCCGGTTTTGGGATGAACACAGCCGGAAAGTCCCAGCTATTGTCTTCTGTTTGCCAGCCAACCCTGCCAACACACCCTTTCCACAACAGCTAGTATTGCTGTTACATTTCTTGGATTCATCACCTGAATGTGCTAAGATTAGGTCAAGAATTGGATGAGCTGAGACCCAGTACTGTCACAAGTTAATGACCTTGCTTTACAGGACTTTGTTGGCCAGGTATTATTGTGTCCGATGGCCTGCACTCTGGGACCGTAGCTTGCTGCAGTCAGGAAATGGTGATTCATAAATCCATGGTCTGCATGACATTGATCCAGCTGGAACAGCTCTGTGGAGAGATCAGAGTGAACTCCTTTTAGCTGGGATGGGAGCATGTTGGGTTTTTTTGGATGTTGGGTCCAGAGGAATTTCACAAGAATGATCCCTGGAATGAAGAGTTCGTTGTATGAGGAATGGTTGAAGACTCTGGGTCTGTACTCATTGGAGTTTAGAAGGATGAGGGGGGATCTTATTGAAACCTACAGGATAATGTAACTATATTGACCACAGAGGTGGCATGGTGGCACAGTGGTTCGCACTGCTGCCTCACAGTGCTAGGGATCTGTGTTCGATTCCAGCCTTGGGAGACTGTTTGGAGTTTGCACCTTCTCCCCATTTCTGGTGGGTTCCCTCCAGATGCTCCAGTTTCCTCCCATAGACCAAAAATGCGCAGGTTAGGTGGAGTGGCCATGCTGAACTGTGCATTAGTGTGAAAAGGTGCGCAGATTAGGTGGATTAGCAATGGTAAATGGGTATGGTTACAGGGTAGGGGAGAGTCATGGGCTTGATAAGATGCTGTTTCAGAGAATCAGTGCAGACTCAATGAGCCTCCTTCTGCACTGTAGGGATTCTATGATTCTTAGTGGAACATTCCCCGGCATATCCATTCGGTTGAGCTTTCCGTTTTTGTGGCACAGTACATCAGAAATTGGGGGAATTTATGAAATTTCCAGGGTAAATCATGGGCAGGACAAATTGAATTTCTGCAATCCTTTGCACTAATTTAAAAAATTTGCATGAGAACTTGGTCCCAGCCTTAAAACAGGGCACGACTCACATTGAATTAATAATTATTGAGAATTTCCAACAATTTCACTTGTGGGTGGCTTTTCATGAAGTCTTCAAAAATTATATTTCCTCTTTAGATGCAAGTCCATTTTAAAAACTTTTGAATAATTTTTTGTTAAACTAACTGTTGTACACTAATATAATTTGCAAATGGTTCTGGACCCTGTTTTTAAAAATGTCATTTTCAATTACCCAAAATCAGTTCATTGACATCTGGTGCACCAAGCACTCCGACTCAAACGTGTATTTTCTTATATGATAAACCTTTGTTTTAGCTGCATTAATCAAAATGCTTCAAGTCACCACTCTTAAAAAGGATGGCATGTGGTCATCAATTTCTTGATTTTAAAATTTACATCCTTGCTTTCAAATTCCTCCATGGCTTTGTCCCCTCCTTATCTCTGTAATCTCCTCCAGTTTTACAACCCTCCAAGATATCAGCACTCATCTAACTCTGTCGTTTGTGTATCCATAATTTTGATCGCTTTTTCATTGTTGGCTGTTCCTTCTGCTATATCAGCCCAAAGTTATGGAATTCCCTTCCTAAACCTCTTCAGCTCTCTAATTCTCTTTCTCCCTTTAAAGGCATTCCTTAAAACCGACCACTTTGACCATCTACAGGAGGCCATTGTCCTCAATATTGCTTTACATGGTTTGATACTTAGTTTTTCTTCATAATACTTCTGCAAAGTATTATCGTAGAATCTCTACAGTGCAGATGGAAGCCATTTGGCCCATTGATTCTGCAAAGACTCTGACAGAATATCTTTCCCAGGCACTCTTCCTCCATCCTATCCCCGTAATCCAGCTCATTTACTGTGGCTAGCCCATCTAACCAACACATCTTGGGACACTAAGGGGCAATTTAGCATGGCCAATCCACCCAACCTGCATGTCTTGGGACACTAAGGGGTAATTTACCATGGTGAATCCACCGAATCTGCATATCTTTGGACTGTGGGAGGAAGCTGGAGCACCCTGAGGAAACCCACACCGACGTAGCGAGAATGTGCAATCTCCGCACAGAGTCACCAAGCGCGGATCCCTGACATTATGTAGCAGCAGTGCTAACCATTGTGCCACCATGTCGCTTCCCCATATCACTATGCTCTGCCCACCTATCATGTTCTCCCATCATGGAATATTTTATTACATTATAGGCAACAAATAAATCCAAATTGTTGCTGTTGCAGTTTCTGCTGAAGGACATTAATAGACCAGTTTTAGTCGGACAAATGGGAAGGCAACTTTAATATTTAAATGGAGAGAGACTTTGGGGTGCTCTGGTGCAGAAGGATCTGGGTGTCCTCGTTCATGAAACTAGCATATAGGTACTGCGGATAATAAAGAAAGGAAATGGAGTGTTGACATTTATCGCTAAAGGAATAGAATGTAAAGGTAAGGAAGTATTGTTGCAATTGCAAAGGCAGTGGTGAGGCCGCACCTTGATATGATGCACAGTTTTGGTCTCTTATTTGAGGAAAGGTGTGGTGGCATTGGAGGCAGTTCACAGGAGGTTCACTAGATGGATTCCAAATAAGAGAGGTTTGTCGTATTAAGAGAGATTGAATAGTTTAGGCCTATACTCTCTGGAATTTAGAAGAATGAAGGGAGTTCAAACTGAGGTATACAAGATAGCAAAAGCTATGAATAAAGTTTTAGTGGAGTGGATGCTTCCTCTTATGGGGCAAGAGGTCATAGTCTTAGGATAAAGGGTAGCAAACTGAAAACAGAGTTGAGGAGATACTACTTCTCCCAAAGGGTTGTGAATCTGTGGAATTTGCTACGGTGGATGCTGGGACAGTGAGTAAGTTTAAGGAGAAATTAGTCAGATCTTTAATTAGTAATGGATTGAAGGATTATGGGGAGAAGGCAGAAAAATGGGGATGAGGAGCATACCAGCCATGATCGAATGGCAGAGCAGACTCAAGGGGCCAAATGGTCTAATTCTGCTCCTATATCTTATGAACTTATGAACAGTTGGGATTTTATGACAATATCTAACCTTTACAGAGTAGAGCAAATATTCCTCTGAAACGCTTCTGGCCAGAGTCAATATTGAGGCTTCAGACACTGGGGTCATCCGAGAATTATGGACTGTTGTCTAGGTGATTCAAATATGAACAAAGTCAATGAATTCCAGAGGGCATTCGATTCAACTTGGACTGGAAGATATGGGTGAGGGTGGGATATGCTTTTAAAAAATGATATACTTTATCTGTATAGCGCACAAGAAGCAATACTTTTCACTGTACACTAATACATGTGACAATAATAAATCAAATCAAATCAAAATCTTAAGTGCAGATTCAGTCATACCACCTGTCAAAATAACTGAAGATTCCTCTTCAGTTATTTTGACAGTAGGCTTAATTTTCTGACTTTGGGTATAGATAACACAAGCTTCAGCTGCCAACGACCTATTAATGGCCATGAGATCATGTAGCAATTTCATCCCAATTTCTGATACTTACTCCCAGAGTACAAGGCCCCCTCCTGTAAGTGTGAAAATTGAAAACTGCCTCTTGTGCATCAGGCTTGTACAGCCTTCCTGCCAACATACAGTACCCTCGCAGAAACAGCGGGAATGACAAATGTTACACACACTCTTGTATTTTGACACTAGTGTTTATATTTTAATAACAGCGACAAAAAATGGTGCTACATTCTTCAGTCGTGCCCAGGAACAATGTCAAGCAGTGCTGAGCACACAAGTGGCCATCAATCTTACCAGCGCAACAAAAGTGAACCTGTGCATGAGTGCTCTCTGACACCACTTTCTGTGTCAGTAGGAACATAAACTCTTGCTGTATTGGTTAACACAGTCATTCATGCTTGAGATATTTACATATCCTGGAGTTGTTGGCTCTGTTTGATAGATTTGTGAATGTCACTTAAAGCCAGAGATTGAATTGTAGCTTTTAATTAGCCCCCGGAGATCTACTTCTCTACCAGGATTTTATACCGCAACGCAGGGCATGCTATTTTTCTGCGAAGCCTTATCTTGTCAGTTGGCCCCAGTATATCCCTTGTCTGTCATCAAAATGCATTTGCATACTCTCTGTCACGCACTTACAACCCTTCTGAACACACAATCAAGTCCAGAGGTATACAGCATGGAAACAGGCCTTTCGGCCCAACTTATACATGCCGATAAGGTTTCTTAAACTGAACTAGTCCCATTTGCCTGCGTTTAGTCCATATCCCTCTAAACCTTTCCCATCCATGTACCTGTCCAAATGTCTTTTAAATGTTGTAATTGTACCTGCACCTACCATCTCCTCTGGCTCATACATATCACCCTCTGTGTGAAAAAGTTGTCCCTTTTAAATCTTTCCCCTCTCACCTGAAACCGAAAGTCCAAAGATGTGCAGGGTTAGGGGGATTGGCCATGCTAAATTGCCCCTTAGCATCAGGGGGGCTAACTAGGGTAAATGCATGGGGTTATGGAGATAGGGCCTGGATGGGATTGTGGTCAATACAGACACGATGGGCTGAATGGCCTTACTCTATACTGTAGGATTCTATGATTCTATGCCCTCTCATTTTGGACTCTACTACCCTGGTGGAGATGACCTTGGCTATTCACCTTATCTACGTCCCTTGTGATTTAATAAGCCTCCACAAGGACACCCTTCATTCTCCTATGCTCCAGGAAATAAAAATCCCAGCCTATCCAGCCTCTCCTTCTAATTCAAACATTCCAATGGCAAGGGGTGGAAGTGAGAATAATTCCCGTCGACCACACGCAATCTTGCACTATTCAGCTCAATAAAAATGCATCCCTCCCTGCTCTTACCTCACGGGCTCGAAAGTCCAGGCCCCATAATTAAAGGACATGCAGTTAGCTTCTCAACACACCCTGGACAGCCTGGGCTTCCTTTGCAGGATAGCCTCCAAATCTTCTCTGCTGATCTACCCACTCCTCTCCCCTCCCTGCCCTCCCTTCCACTCCCAGCCAGCCTTCACTCCATCCTTCCACCTCCCCCCATCCCAGCTGGTCCTGTCTTCCGTGTCTAGCCTCGGCACAGCTTTTGGCTTTGGCACTCCGTATGCTTGAATTTATGACCAATTATCAAGAACGTGATGGCAACGTCTACTGACCTCAAGGTTATGGAAGAGGTCAAGCCCACGTCAACTGCAGGTCATTTATGGACAGTTGTAAAATGGAATATTTTAACTTCTTGCTGGTGGGAGGACAAACTTAATTGCGCTGAGGTGGCTTTTTAATGAGCATCGGTGAGATGCTAATACATGCAAAAAAGCTTCCTGATATCATTCTTCTGACTCACCTTTAATTCACCTTGGAAGTCCCAAGAACAATATTCCAACACTTCATCCCAACATCAGGAAGCAAATTTCCCCACCAGCCATGATTCCCAAATCCCAGCGGGATCAAAAGTTCTGCCCTACATATTGTCTTGTCACAACCCTTGTCTCAGTGTCTATTTCTCTGTCCTCTCCATCTCTCAGAATACTACAGTGCAGAAGAGGGTCTTCAGCCCATCGAGTCTGCACCGACGCATGAAAGACCCTGAACTGCCCATCTAATCCCACTTGTCAGCACTTGGCCCATAGCCTTGAATGTTATGACGTGCCAAGTATTCATCATGGTACTTTTTAAAGGATGTGAGGCATCCTGTCTCCACCACCCTCCTAGGCAGCACATTCCAGACCCTCACTACCCTCTAGGTAAAAAGGTTTTATCTTAAATCCCCCCTAAACTTCCCACCCCTCACTTTTAACTTGTGTCCCCTTGTAACTGACCCTTCAACTAAGGAAAAAAGCTGCTGTCTATTTACCATGTCCATGCCCCTCATAATCTTAAATACTTCAATCAGGTTGTCCCTTAGCCTTCTCTGCTCCATAGATAAACAACCCTAGCCTATACAACCTCTCTCATAACTTAAATGTTCCATCCCAGGGCAGTGTCCTAGTGAATCTCCTCTGCGCCCCTTCCAGTGCAATCACATCCTTCCTGTAATGTGGCAACCAGAACTGCACATAGTACTTTAGCTGTGGCTTCACCAAAGTTCTATACAACTCCATCATGAACTCTATGCTTTTGTTACCTATACCCCGATTGATAAAGGCAAGTGTACCATAAGCCTTTTTCACCACCCTATTAACCTGCCTTTCCACCTTCAAAGATCTATGGACAAACACAGCAAGGTCCTTTTGTTCACGTTTCTTTTGATTTGATTTGATTTGATTTATTATTGTCACATGTATTAACATACAGTGAAAAGTATCGTTTCTTGTGTGCAATGCAGACAAAACATACTGCTCATAGAGAAGGAAGCGAGAGAGTGAAGAATGTAGTGTTATAGTCATAGATAGGGTGTAGAGAAAGATAAACTTAACGCAAAGTCTGACAGCAGCAGGGAAGAAGCTATTCTTGAATTAGTTGGTATGTGACCTCAAGGCTTTTGTATCTTTTTCCAGAAGGAAGAAGGTGGAAGAGAGAATATCTGGGGTGCATGGGGTCCTTAATTATGTTGGCTGCTTTGCCGAGGCAGTAGGAAGTTTAAACAGAGTCAACGGATGGGAGGCTGGTTTGCATGATGGACTGGGCTACATTCACGACCTTTAGTAGTTCCTTGCTATTTTGGGCAGAGCAGGAGCCATATGAAGCTGTGATACAACCAGAAAGAATGATTTCTATGGTGCTTCTGTAGAAGTTGGTGAGAGTCGTAGCTGACATACCAAATTTCCTTAGTCTTCTGAGAAGGTAGAGGCATTGGTGGGCTTTCTTAACAATAATGTCACAATTACACAATTACAGTCCTCCTGTCACATACATTTTTGCACCCTCAAAGCCCTTATCATCCACTTGAGGAAGTCCATGAGTGGGAACATAATATTCCCTTTAATGTAAGGATTATCTCTGGACCCGAAGGGCCTGTTTCTGCACTGTAGGTTTCTATGGTTCTATGTACTACGGGAACAGCAGATAATTGCAGGAGGAATAAACAGGAAGTTTTCTTTTCAAAACTATAGTCAAAAAGAGAAAGTCAGAATGGTTGCATGAGAACAAAGATTAATTTAACTGCCAGTAGAAATATATTTATTAATATTACCCAACTAAGAAAAATAAATCTTCTCCAAGTTTTCTCCAACCCGTGAACTTGATATAAAAACAAAGAAAATCAGCTTTCATATCACTGAAAGCTAAAGATTATAAATAAAGGTATCCTAATGAGGAAAGGAAGTTTGTTTAACTGAATGTGGGAAAAGTAACCTTATACATTCTTTTACTGTTCAATAAATGGAATAAAGGATTTCCATTAATTACTGAACCTTTCATGCCCTTGGGAGTCCCAAAGTGCATCGCATTCTATGAAATAGTTTCAAAGTGGAATCATAGAATCCCTATAGTACAGCAGGAGGCCCTTCAGCCCATCGTGCCTGCACCAACCACAGCCTCACCCAGACCCAAACCCTATCCCCGTAACCCCACATATTTACCCTGCTAATCCCCCTGACACTAAGGGGCAATTTAGCATGGCCAATTAAACTAACCCGTGTATCTTTGGAGTGTGGGAGGAAACTGGAGCACCCAGAGGAAACCCACACAGACACGGGGAAAATGTGCAAACGTCACACAGACCCGAGGCCAGAATTGAACTCGGGTCCTTGACACTGTGAGGCAGCAGTGCTGATCACTGTGCCACCGCCCCACCCCATGTGCACAGCAAGCTCCCACAGAGAGAAAAGTGATAATGAGCAGATAATCAATGCTGGTGAAGAGATAGGTATTGACCAGAACACCAGAGAGATCTCCCCTGCTCTTCTTTGAACAGTGCTATACAGCTTCTCTTTACATCCACCTGACAGATCCTCAGTTTTTCACCTTGTCCAAAAAAGAGTGCCTCTGGCAGTGCAGCATTGCCTCACTGCTGCACCTGAATGTTAACCTGGGCTATGGGTACTCAAATCTCTGGAGCAGGGTTCAAATCCAGCACCATCTGACTCAGTAATAACATTCTCACCTCTGAGTCACAGCTGATTCTTAATCAGGCAGCACCTTGCTTGAAACTGTGTGTGTGAACATATGTCTTGTTATCATTTTGCAGAATTAAACATAAAAAGATTTGATTTTAAAACACCAGGTGCTCTTCAATGCTTGCAGCACTGAGTGTATTCAGTGCTTATATTTAGAGGCCGGATCTTACAAGCACCATCCTTCTCGATTTGACCATGAACCGTGCTGTTGGACAACATGTGATGGGTACATTTCTGATGCTTAAAGTTTAAGTTTAGTTATTAGTGTCACAAGTTGGCTTACATTAACACTGCAGTGAAGTTACTGTGAAAATCCCCCAGTCGTCACACTCTGGCGCCTGTTCGGGTACGTTAAGGGAGAATTTAGCATGGCCAATGCACCTAACCAGTACATCTTTCAGGTTGTGGAAAGAAACTGGGGCACCCGGAGAAAATCTCTGCAGACACGAGGAGACTGTGAAAACTGCACACAGACAGTAACCCAAACCAGTAATTGAATCCAGGTCCCTGGCGCTGTGAGGCAGCAGTGCCAACCACTGTGTCACCATGCCATCCTACTTACACCCCCCTCACTTGCCCCTTGTCATTATTCTACCAGCAGCAGTGCAGGCGTCAAGAAGCCAGTTGCCCGTAGACCAATTGAGGCCAACAAGCAGTCAATCAATTGCCACTGAAGGATCCTTACTGGGATTATACCCATGGCAGGTGTGGCTGGCTTTAAGCAGCCAAGTCAGCAGCTCAGCAGGACTCATTGGACAAGCTGGTGACTCGTCAGGTAAGAGGGTGTAATTGGTCACATGCTCCTGGGCCCATCAGAGACTGCCCCAAGGTCTTCTGACTCTCATGTTCCCCTTTCCCTTCCCCACCACGTCCATCACATCCCCTACCCCCATTGTTGGAGCCTACCAACCGCAGCAAGACCCCAGAGTTACCTTGAATTCCAGCTCCATCGCAGCATGTTTTCTTCAGCAGTGGCTGTGCTCCAATTAACTTCCAGGCCGGTGGAGGCTAAAGTCCTGCCTCAAGCAAGCTAATGGCCTGATGGCCACTGATTGACCAGGGATCAGCTGGCCAAGCGGGGATGGGTCTACGCTGATATTTACGCCACCAACCCACCCGCCATCCCTATAAAATCCAGCTCAAAGCCTTGACAGATACAAGATGTGGTAACTTGAAACAAGAATCGGTTGGTTCCAAGCAAATGTAAACTTTAATGGCAACGCACGGTGAGACGTTTACAGGCTCACTGCCATTTTACTACCCTGGGCACAGCACTGGCACCATCCACTGGTAGATTGCCAGGAGTGAGGGGTAACCACTCCCATTACTACACTAAGTTCCTTATACAAGTACACAAGGTGAGCAATATCTGACTTAGCAAATCTGAAGTACATGCGGGAACCGTCAGAGTGACGCAGCTCTGTGAGGAAGATTCCGGAACAGGAACAATGGGGTCTTGAGCTGCACAAAAAGTTGTGTCAATTGAGCTGGGTGGCTCTATATTCAACAGCTCATTGCGAGTGTCAGGGACAACAGCTGTAGAATGAACACACAGAATTTGAGGGTGAAGCATCAGTCACAAATTGACCCTGCGTTTGTTGGGATATTTCTCTTACTCAGATTTGATCCGCATGGCTGCACACTATTCTGTTCTCAACTTGAACAATGGACCAGTTTCTGAAACGATGGCTCCTGGAGTCCAGCTTGGCCCAATTCCAGAGTTACACGCATACACGGGGTTGCCTACTTTGGACGTACCAGCGCCGATCTGGAGATTATGGTTCAGTTTCTGAATGCCTTGTTTCTGTCTCGCCTTCCTCTGTAAATTGGGAAATATTGAATCCAGACATGTTCACAGGCAGCATTTCATCAGTAGCTCTGATGATGTGGATTCAGTGCTATTGTGCAGAAATTCAGATGGAATCTGATAAAATGAGACTCCAGAGAACCTCCAGACAACTTTTTCATATCAGCTTTAAGGATCTGGACAACACATTCGACAAGACCATTTCATGAAGGATGCCAGGGGACAGTCTTTATGTGCCGGATGCCATTCAGGTCTGCGAACCTCTGAAATCCTGTGCTGTTTGACCCAAGCCATTCCCATGAGTGAAGAGGAGCTGAAGGAGGCTGCTTCTGGTGCAGCTGGCAAAGAGAACAATGTTTAACCATGTTCTCAATTTAACCATGTCGATGCCTGGCCCCCAGAGGTAACTATGTGCCAGCGTATTCATCCTTGCACTTAATATGAGCTGTGGAGCTCTGTCATGAGAGCCTCCCTGCCCTGGGAAGACTCTGGAAACCCATAGCAAGATTTGGGTACACTGAGGGAGAATTTAGCAAGGCCAATGCACCTAACCAGGAGTGTGGGAGGAAACCGGAGCAGACACGGGGAGAATGTGCAGACGTTACACAGACAGTGACCCAAGCTGGCAATCAAACCAGGGACTCTGGCACTCTGAGGCAGTAGTGTTAACCACTGGCAGTCGAATGCCGACCATCCCATCTTGCACAACATCTGGAATGAATGACAAATTAGCAAGCAGAGCTTCATAAGAGGAGTGATTTGTTTGTCTATTTAAAACAGGACATTCTTGAAAATCAAAGGCTTTAGGCTAAGAATGCAATGAGCAAAGCACATATTATAAACCTTTTTAAAAAACTGACACCTTGTTCATTGGCAACTTAGTGCAACTTGCCGACAAATAAACTTTACTTATGAACATTTATAATGAATAAGCTAATGAGTATGATAACACATTAAAGGACTTTAATCTGTTTAATGCATTCAGCTGCAGCTAATTTTTAATCAACTCTCCATCCCTATAATCCAGAATAAAATATGTTAGAACAGTTATTATAACTATTAATAGCATGTGTCAGACAATGTTATAATTATAATTCCATATTTGTAGTCTAATGAAATGTTATGAATTGCTTATTATAGTGGTGTAGTCGGAATAATAATTACACGTGCAATAGGAATGTTATTAAGGATCCATTATTTTACTGGCGATGGTTTTGATGCAAGTAAATTACTCATCTACAACAACAATGACTTACATCTATATAACACCTTTAGTGTCGCAAAACATCCCAAGTGACAGTATAGGGATACAATCGAACAGAATTTGACACTGAGCCACATAATGATATGACTAGGACAAATATCAAGTCAGGTCCTCAGCAGCGTCTTAAATTAAAGGTGGAGGGAGACGTGGCAAGGTTGAGGGAGGAAATTCCTGAGCTCGGAGTCTAGACGACTACAGGTTTGGCCACGAATGGTAGAGTGATTAAAATCACAGATGCACAACAAACTAGAAATGCAGGAGTGCGGAGATTTCGAATGGCTGAGGGAGGCTTTAAATCAAGTCTTACCTCTCCCTTGAGATTGCACTTCTGATTCCTAAAGCCATTTCTGAAACCATTGACTGCACTCTAAGGCAAAGGTCTGAAACCTTTGCACTTCCTTTGCCACACTCCAATACACAAAGTTCTGATAGTCGTGTGATCTGAGCAGTAACAGCCAGCCCAGATTTGGAGTCCAGATTACTGGCATTTTGTGCATAGTCTCTGCACAGGTATTTGCACAGAGGTATAGAATCATAGAGTCCCTACAGTGCAGAAGGAGGCCATTCAGCCCATTGAGCCTGCACCGACAATAATCCCACCCAGGCCCTATTCCCGTAACCACATGTATATCCCCTGTTAATTCATCTGACACCAAGGGATAATTTAGCATGGACAATCAACCTAACCCACATATCTTTAGACTGTGGGAGGAAACTGGAACACCTGGAAGAAACCCACACAGACACAGGGAGAATGTGCAAACTCCACACTGACAGCCACTTGAGGCTGGAATTGAACCCGGGTCCTTGGCACTGTGAGGCAGCAGTACCAACCATTGTGAAACCATGCTGCCCAGTGCATGCATTTTGAGATCTGGGGTACAGTTGGAGAGTCAACAATATTCTCTTACTTTGTAAATGAAGTGAGTACATCTGAAATTCCAACTGCCATAATCTTTTTGGGAAATTGACCTGGTTGTTTCCTCAATACCTCGGTAGAGTCAATCTCCTTCCTGGTGAAAATTGGCTGTGCGCAGTGTTCTCTATACTGGGCTCTTCCCACTTCTGAGCCTGGAAAGGGACCTGGCATTGCACTGGCACCTGTTGTATATTTTGAGTCAGCACAATGCAGAGATGACACATTCCATATCATCTGTGTGCAGTAAATTCATTTCCAAGAGTTTTCAAATGTCTGTACAGGCACACAATGTCTGCACTCATACCGCAGCTCAAACTTCCAGCACCTTTTATATTTTGTCCACTTTCCTCAAAGTCCACACCCAGGCTTAACCAATCAAGCACAGGGAGCAATCAACAGTGAACAAACACACATAATCAAATGCAGGACAATTGAACACTGCAGCACCTCGTTCTCTTTGTACAGCTTACCCATCCCAATCCCTGGTGAGGCAAATGGCTTGGAGAGCCAGGGAACTGAAGATATATTTTCACTTTTGTGTGGCCAATGTAGCCAGATTGTCCCCGTTCCTCAGGAATCCAAACAGCATAACAGGACCAAACACAAGGTCAGATTTATTGGCAACATGTAACAAGTAGGCCACCAATGGTGCTCACAGTGAAACTTACTCTCAATTTCCACATGCTACTTTGGTATTGCCCACTGACCCAGAAAATCACTGAATCATAGTGCAAAAAGAAGCCATTTGACCCATTGACCCTGCACCAACAATAATCCCACCCAGGCCCTATCCCTTTAAGCCCATGTATTTATCCTGCTATTTCCAGAAGGCATTCGACGAGATGCCACACAAAAGGCTGCTGCATAAGATAAAGGTGCATGGCATTACGGGTAATGTATTACCATGGATAAAGGATTGGTTAACTAACAGAAAGCAAAGAGTTGGGGGGGGGGGGCAAATAGATTTTTTTTCCAGTTGGCAATCAGCGACTAGTGGTGTGCCTCAGGGATCAATGTTGGGACTGCAATTGTTTACAATTTACATAGATGATTTGGAGTTGGGATCCAAGTGTAGTGTGCCAAAGTTCGCAGTTGGTGCTAAGATGAGTGATAGAGAGTGTGCAGAGGACAATGAACATCTACGATGGGATATAGATAGTTCAAGTGAGTGGGCAAGGGTCAGGCAGATGGAGTACAATGTTGCTAAATGTGAGATCATCCATTTTGGTAAGAAAAACAGCAAAATTGACTATTATTTAAATGGTAAAAAATTGCAGCATGCTGCTATACAGAGGGACCTGGGCGTCCTTGTGCATGAGTCACAAAAAGTTGGTTTGCAGGTGCAGCAGGGTAATTGAGAAGGCAAATGGAATTTTATCCTTCATTGCTAGAGTGATGGAATTTAAAAACAGCGAGGTTACGTTGCAGCGATATAGGGTGCTAGTGAGGTCACACCTGGAGTACTGTGCAGTTTTGGTCTCCTTATTTGAGAAAGGATAAACTGGCACTAGAGGGAGTGCAGAGGAGATTCACTAGGTTGATTCTGGAGTTGAGAGGGTTGGGAGTAGGCTGGGACTATACCCATTGGATTTTAGAAGAATGAGGGGGAATAGGAAAGAAACATATAAAATTATGAAGGGAATAGATAAGATAGAAGCAAGAAGGTTGTTTCCACTGATAGGTGAAACTTGAACTAGGGAGTATAGCCTCAAAATAAGGGGCAGCAGATTTAGGACTGAGTTAAGGATGAACATTTTCACCCAAAGGTTGTGAATCTGTGGAATTTCCTGCCCAGTGAAGCAGTTGAGGCTACCTCAGTCAAAGCTCTTAAAGCAAAAATAAATAGATTATTGATCACAAAGGAATTAAGGGTTATGGTGAGAGGGTGGATAAGTGGAGCTGTGTCCATGAAAAGGTCAGCCATGATCTTATTGAATGGCGGAGCAGGCTCGAGGGGCCAAATGTTCTACTCCTGCTTATAGTTCTTCTGTAATCCCCATGACACTAAGGGGAAATTTAGCATGGCAAATCAACCTAACCTGCACATCTTTGGACCATAGGAGGACACTGGAGCACCCAGAGGAAAATCACGCAGACATGGTAAGAATGTGCAAACTCCACACTGACAGTGACCCGAGACCGGAATTGAACATGGGTTCCTGGTGCAGTGAGGCAGCAGTGCTGATCACTGTGCCAACGTGTTGCCCAAAATCCCAATAGGGGTGGTGCCGAAGAACAATAACGGATGATTGGCAATTTTTATAATTCATTTACAGGGTGTGGACTTCGCTGGCTAGTCCAGCATTTATTGCCCATACTGAATTGCCCTTGAGAAGGTGGTGGTGAACTGCCCTCTTGAACCATTGCAGTTCATGTACTGTAGGTACAACCACAGTGTCGTTAGCGAGAGAATCCGGGATTTTGATCCAGAAACAGTGAAGAAATGGCGATATATTTCCAAGTCAGGATGGTAAGTGGCTTGGAGCGGAACTTCTGGTACTGGTGTCTTCATTAATTTGGTGCCCTTGTCTAGATGGTAGTAATTGTGGGTTTGGAAGATGCTACCTAAGGAACCTTAGTGAGTTCCTGCAGTGCATCTTATAGATGGTACACACAACTGTCACTGCGTATCAGTGGTGGAGGGGCTGAATATTTGTGGATGGCGTGCCATCAAGCTATATCTTGAAATGATGTTGAGCTTCTTAAGTGTTGTTGAAACTTTGGGAGATCATGATGTTCTATTTCAAGATATGTTCACCAATGAGGCCCTTTCTGGGCTCAGCACTCATACAACAAATATTGAGTGGACTGAACTGCTTGAGGGGCTGAATTAACAAGTGCCAAGAGTGCATGTAACCCAGAAGCTACACCAGATTTAAGTTTTGCAGTGAGTAATAGGTATTAAAAACAGCCACTGTGGGACAGCCAAACAAGTCAACAGCATGGTTTTGCTATGTCCGCGTTTAAAATATAGCCCGGCTTCTGTTCTTAATGATTGACTGACGAGAGAGGCAAGTAAACACTCGTAAAATGGCCTGTAAAAATTCTCCCCTCATCCATCACTCTGCAAACTGCTCTGATGTGGTTACTGACTTGTACCACAAGAGGACAGTGTTGAAAAGATGATAATATTTTGTGATTTTTTTTCTCTCTCTATTCAAGAGATCAAGACAGTGCTATTACTCTTTAGCAAAAGGAGAAGGGGGAAACTCTCACCACAGAATTTTATCACCCAGGGCAAAATGCGTGCAATGCAAAGTGGCAATGTGTCTCAGCTGCGCTGCTATAGAATTAGAAGCCTCTTAACGGAAACACTCTCGCTGGCGAGCAAAGGGGTCCCAGTGAGCAAACAGTAGATCGTGTCGCATTGTACCCAGACAACACACTTCTCTTGAAGCAATCATCCCCATTCACTGCCCATTCGGTGCAATGCCTGTGTTGGTATTATCAAACCTTTCATTCTCTTTCTTCCACACATTTGCACGTGGAATTGCTCAGTTAGCCGTGATTCTTCCTGTTCTGTCTGCATAGCTGTTACTCTAAATCACGGAGGCAATAGCAGAAAGCTGCGATACCATTTTCCAACCCCCCACTACATGTTACATTACAGCAAACTGGAATGAAAGATAAAACATATATTTTCTCACTTGGCATTTTATGATTATCGAAGTTCCCGTTATGGAGGAGAGGGGCTTTTATTTGCCTTTTTCTCCCACTTAAGTGTCTGAATGAATTTGTTATATATATTTTCTGTATTCATATTGAAAAATGCTTAGCCATTCCTTCACCCTTCAGTTCCGAGTAATATACGACCCAACTGGATTTAGCATTGCCTTTCCCCTGCTGCTCCCTATTAATAGTGGGTATCTTTATTTCACTGGAAAAGCTAGGGCAAACTAGCACCCAAACCTGACCTAATTCAGTTTGAACAGTTGAGGGTATGATTAAGAGCAGTGACCCTGCAGCCCTAGTGAGCTATTCTTTTATATTCTGTTCTTCAAGGATGTAGGAAACATGAAACTTGTAAAACCATTTAGAGCCATAGAGGTCATAGAGGTTTACAGCATGGAAATAGGCCCTTCAGCCCAACTTGTCCTTTATTTTAAAAACCCCTTTGGCCCATATCCCTCTATACCCATCCTACCCATGTAATTAAATGCTTTTTAAAAGAAAAAACTGTACCTGCCTCTACTCCTACATCTGGCAGCTTGTTCCACACACTCACTACCCTCTGTGTGAAAAAATTGCCCCTCAGGACACTTTTGTATCTCTCCCCTCTCACTTTAAGCTTATGTTCTCTTGTTTTAGACACCCCTACCTTTGGGAAAAGATATTGACTATCTAGTTTGTCTATGCGCCTCATTATTTTATAGACCTTTATAAGGTTACCCCTCAGCCTTCTATGCTCCACAGAAAAAAGTCCCAGTCTATTCAGCCTCTCCTTAGAACTCAATCAATCAAGCCCCAGTAGCACCCTAGTAAATCTTTTCTGCACTCTTTCTAGTTTAATAATATCCTTCCTATAATAGGGTGACCAGAATTGCACACAGTATTCCAAATGTGGCCTTACCAATGCCTTGTACAACTTCAACAAGACGTTCCAATTCCTGTATTTAATGTTCTGACCGATGAAACCAAGCATGCTGAATGCCTTCTTCATCACCCTGTCCACCTGTGACTCCACTTTCAAGGAGCTGTGAACATGTACCCCTAGATCTCTTTGTTCTGTAACTCTCCCCAACGCCCTATCATTAACTGAGTAAGTCCTGTTTTTTGGCCCATCAAGCCTTTCATAGAATCATAGAAATCCTACTGTGCAGAAGGAGGCCATTTGGCCCATCGAGTCTGCATTACAATCCCACCCAATCCGTATATCCTCACGTATTTACCCTGCTAATCCCCCTGACACTAAGGGGCAATTTGCTATGGCCAATCAAGCCAACCTACATATCTTTGGAATGTGGGAGGAAATCAGGGCATCCAGAGAAAACTCACACAGACAGTAAACAGTATCGGTACATTTGAATAGGAAAACAATTAAGGATTACGGTGAGCAGGCAAGTAAGTGGAGCTGAGTCCTCAAAAAGATGATCTTATTGAATGGCAGCGCAGACTCAACGGGCCAGATGGCCTAATTCCTGCTCCTAGTTCTTATGTTCAAATACTGGGAGAATGTCCAGACTCCACACAGACAGTGACCCAAGGCTGGAATTGAACCTGGGTCCCTGGCAATTTAAGGCAATTGTGCCAACTACTGTGCTGCCATGTCATTCCCAAACTCTGTATTGCTTCCTAATCATAGACTGCTCCTGTGCTTGGAGAGATTCGCAGAGATATACAACACGGAAACAGAACCTTCAGCTCAACTTGTCCATGCCGACCGGCATTCCAAAAGTGAACGAGTCCCATTTGCCTGTGTTTGGCCCATATCCCTCTAAACCTTTCCTTTCCATGTACCTGTCTAAATACTTTTCAAATGTTGTAATTGTATCTTTCTCTACCACCACCTCTGGCAGTTCATTCCATACATACACTACCCTCTGCGTGAAGAAGTTGCCCCTCAGGTCCCTTTTAAATCTTTCCCCTCTCACCTTAAACCTATGTCCTCTATTGTGAACTTCCCTACCCTGGGGAAAAAAATCTTGGCTATTCACCTTATCTAACCTTTTGGATAGGCACTCCTTCAACCCCATTAATAATCGGGCAAATCCTTGTTGTCAGAACTGGGTTTCACACAAGAAAAGGGTGGATTTAGGATAGGTTTATATATAAACTCATTGCAGGATCCTGAGCACCCATTGACTCAAACAACAAAATCAGAGTGTACAAAGGCCTATTTCAATTGAAACAGTTGTAAAACATGTTTCAAATTTAATGAGCAGGGATTATGGTTAGCACTACTGCCTCACTGCCTCACGTAACCAGGTTCAACTCCCATTTTGGGTCACTGTCAGTGCGGACTCTGCATGTTCCCCCCATGTCTGTGTGGGTTTCTTCTGGGTGCTCCGGTTTCTTCCCACAGTCTGAAAGATGTGCTGGTTAGGTGCATCAGCCATGTTAAATTCTCCCTCAGTGTACACAAACAGGCACCAGGGTGCAGCGACTAAGGGATTTTCACAGTGACTTCACTGTAGTGTTAATGTAAGCCTACTTGTGACACTAATAAAATAAATAAAAAGGAAATGCACAAAGAAACATGTAGAAATAAAAATCCCCAAGCGCCTGGAAACATCCATGGAGGCACTGTTAATATTCAGCTCACTGAATTCAAGAGAAAGCAAGAATAATAATGTGGCGATGGAAGTGTAGGTGTGATATGACACTGTTGCACTTGGCTCGAGCAATGTCATGTTACAGTGAAGTGTGTAGGTATGATGTAGGACTGTAATCACACATCACTTTCTGTATCAGTCACTTCGATAATCAAAAAATGCCACGTGAGAAAGGGGATGTTTATCTTTCATTTCAGTTTGCTGAATGCCCTCTGTACCTCCCAACAGGTAGCACTCTATTTCATCTGCATGACACCACTTACTATTTTTTTGCTACAACTGTATTTATCGGGGACTTCTAATGTCCCTGGTTGCTTGGCCACAGGAATCATTAACAGATCAAGAGTTATTTGACTGCTCAGATGCAAGCTTTGAAAACATTACATCCCAGGCTCTGGGATTACACAGGGACAATGCCACAGCCAGAGTAATTACATCAAAATACACCATTGTTTTGTTAATGAGGATGCATATGAGGATCCCCAGGAGGGTCGCACAGGACTCTAAATTAACAAAGCAGTTGGCCCTTCTGCTATAATCTCTTTGCACTAAAGCTTGATGTATTTTATCTGTCTGCCTGCAGCATCCGTTGGAAAGTCATTGGCATTTCACCTTCAGGATTAGACACACATGTTCCCTCCTTCTCTAATCCTCATCGCCTGTGACCAGCATTTCCGCTGCTGCAAACTGTGGGAACTCCTCCAACCTTTATTTCTCCCACCTTTGATCAAATTGCAGAATGAAACACAGAATTTAAAATGATCCAATTAACAATAACAATCGTGGGATAAGTTAAGATGATCAAACCCACCCCTGCCAGAGATGGCATTCAGCTTCCTGCTCATCGATTCCAGCAATCTACTTAACCTTCCGAGTAGTCCCAGGGGAGAGTTACATGTCACTGCTCTTCAAGTGAGGTGCTAAATCAAAGGCAGATCTTGACGGCCCTGGTGATGCTATAGATGCTTTCGGACAGATCGAAGATGATCAAGGAGTTCTTCAGGTGTCATAGTCATAGTCATAGAGGTTTACAGCATGGAAACAGGCACTTCAGCCCAACTTGTCCATGCTGCCCCTTTTTTGCCACTAAGCTAGCCCCCATTGCCCGTGTTTGGCCCATACCCCTCTATATACCCATCTTACCCATGTAATTATCTAAATGCTTTTTAAAAGACAAAATTGTACTCACTTCTGCTACTACCTCTGGCAGCTCATTACAGACACTCACCACCCTCTGTGTGAAAAAACTGCCCCTCTCACCTTTTTGTATCTCTCCCCCTCACCTTAAACGTATGCCCTCTAGTTTTAGACTCCCCTAACTTTGGGAAAAGGTGTTGACTGTCTAGCTGATCTATGCCCCTCATTATTTTATTGACCTCTGTACGATCACCCCAAGCCTCCTATGCTCCAGAGAAAAATGTCCCAGTCTATTCAACCTCTCCTTATAACTCAAACCATCAAATCCTGATAGCATCCCAGTAAATCTTTTCTGCACTCTTTCTAATTTAATAATATCCTTTCTATAATAGAGTGACCAGAACTGTACACAGCATTCCAAGTGTGGTCTTACTAATGTCAACAATATGTCCCAACTGCTGTATTCAATGTTCTGACCAATGTTACGGGCAACATTGATTATATATTTTTTTTTATTTATGAGATGTGAGCATTGCTGACTAGACCAGCACCTATTGCTTATTCCTAGTTGCCCTTGAGAAGGTTGCCATTTGGACTGCTGCAGATCCTGACATGTAGGTACACCCACGGTGCTATTAGGGAGGGAACTTCAGGATTTTCACCCAACGACAGTGGAGGAATGCTGACATGTTGCTAAGTCAGGATGGTGAGGGACTTGGAAGGAAATCTCCAGGTGGTGGTTTTCCCAGGTATCTGCTGCCCTGTTTGTTTTACTTGGCAGCCGTCATGGGCTTGCAGGGTGTTGCCTAAGGAGCCTTGGTGAGTTCCTACAGTGCTTCTAGTAGATGGTACACATGGCTGTCACTGTGTGATGGTGGTGAAGGGATTGAATGTTTGTGGAAGGGGTGCCAATCTAACGGGTTGCTTTGTCTTGAGTGGGTGTTGAGTTCAGTGTTGTTGGAGCTGCACTCAACCAGGCAAGTGGAGAAAATTCCATCATTCTCCTGACTTTAAGATTGTTACTGAAGGAACAAATGGCGCTATCTGATAATAGACCATGTGTGACTGTGACGGGGAAATAAATGTCATGAAGTCTGATGAAAGCAGCTGAGTGACCAGTAATCACAAACCTCTGAGGAGTATAGAAACAACTTTTTTTGAGGCACAGAGCAGAACTATGAGGAAGGGAAAGTGTTCCTAAATTCCTCTTCAATTGAAAACTGAAGAGGATTACACTCCCAGGATGAAGGTTGATCGTATTGTATTCTGAGTCACACTCCACAGATGTATTTTTGTGCTGCTTATACTGTTTAAATGTCATTGGAGATTGTCAATAAAATATTTGATTCATGAAGAAAATCAATGGCCATCTTGGTCGTTTGAGTACAACACCTTCCAGTGCCAGAAAATGGAGACTTTTGTTCCATTAATTCAAAATCAGCATGTGCAAACTCTGTGTGGAGTTTTCACATTCTCCCCATATCTGTGTGGGTTTCCTCGGGGCCCTCAGGTTTCCTTCCACCATTCAAAGATATGCAGGTCAGCTGGACCGGCTATGCTAAATTACCCATTAGATTCAGCAGGACTAGCTAGGGTAAATGCATAGCGCTGTGGAGATAGGGCCTGGGTGGGATTGGGCTCAGCACAAACTCAATGAGCTGAATGGCCTTCTTCTGCACTATAGGATTCTATGATTCTATTAGAAATTCTGGAGTCAGGGTCGGAATGGCACCAGCTACTCATCCAGGTCGAAGCAGCCTGCTTGATTGGCACCCTGTCCACAAATGAGAAGGTGATGGGGTGCTACCTTCTTGAAAAGTTGCAGTACCTGTGGTGTAGGCACACCCACTTTGCTGGTAGGAAGGGAATTCCAGGCTTTTGAGCCAGTAACAGTGAAGGAACAGTCATATATTTCCAAGCCATGATGGTGAGTAGCTTGAAGTTGAAGTTTTAAAGTTTATTTATTTGTTGCAAGTAGGCTTACATTAACACAGCAAAGAAGTTACTGTGAAAATCCCCTAATCGCCATACTCTGGCACCTGTTCGGGTGCACTGAGGGAGAATTTAGCATGTCCAATGCATCTAACCAGCAGGTCTTTCAGACTGTAGGAGGAAACCGGAGCACCCAGAAGAAACCCATGCAGACGCATATAGATTCTGCATAGGCACTAACCCAAGCTGGGAATCGAACCCGGATCTCTGGCACTGGGAGGCAACAGTGCTAACTACTGTACCACTTCAAGGTGGTGATGTTCCCATGTATTTAACACCCCTGTCCTTCTAGACAGTGGTAGTGGTTGGCTTGGGAGGCACTGCCTAGGGAACTTTGGTGAGTTTTTGCAGTGTATCTTGCAGATGGTACACAGAATGCCACTGTGCACTGGTGGTGGAGGGGATGAGTATTTGTAGGTGGGATGCCAATCACATGGCTGCTTTACCCTAGACTGTGTGGAGCTTCTTAAGAGATGTTAGAGTGGCTACTGGAGAATGTTCCATCACAGTCCTGACCTGTCCCTCGTAGATGGTGGACAGGCCTCGCAGAGTCAAATGAGTTACTCACCGCAAATAGTAGTAATGGGTGAACTGCATTTTTGTTTTACAAATTTGCAATAATGTTGCATTAAAAAAGTAATACGATGAAACGTGAAAAAATGTAGCTCTAAAATGACAGCAGTCAGTTCAAGAAAATGTGCAAACAGTGAATCATTTCAATGGGTAACATTCATTTTTCTTCTATGTGTTCTTTTTAACTTTTGGATTTTACGTTGATAGCAGGAGTTGGTTAAGGCGAATGTCTTCCTCATGAAGGGAATAGAAATGCTGGTGTTAATGGAATGTGGTTGAATCTTTCTGAATGTGAAGAATGCCTGTTTTCAAGGTCATGCTAACTTCGCTGAGCTTGTTGCATTCAAGCAATTGCTTTGCTTATTTGCTAATTCGCGTCACAAACCTAATAGGTGTGAATCATCTGTTCACTTGTACCTTGACTAAGACCAGCACTTTTTAAAGTTTAAGTTTATTTATTAGTCACAAGTAAGTTTATATTAATGTTGCATGAAGTTACTGTGAAAATCCCCCAGTTGCCACACTCAGGCGTCTGTTCAGGTGCACTGAGGGAGAATTTAGCATGGTCAATGCACCTAACCAGCATGTCTTTCAGACTGTGGGAGGAAACTGGAAAATCCAGAGGAAACCCACGCAGACACTGGGAGAACGTGCAGACTCCGCACAGACAGTGACTCGAGCCGGGAATGGAACCCGGATCCCTGGGAGGCAGCAGTGCTAACCACAGAGCCACCGTGAAAGGTGGTGTTAACTTAGTCTCGTTGGATACTGCTAAGATGACTATTTTCAATCTCGTTGCACTCATTTGTTGAGAGGGCATGTCCATGGTTGATTTCAACGAAAATAATGAGACCGTTAAATGCATCTGGCGGCATTTATCTTTGCATTATCACAGGGGCTTAACTAAAACTGTTGGAGGAACAGAACATTATAACATTTGAGAGGGACAAAGGAGAATTGTCGACTACCTTGGAAACTTGATGGAAGCGCTATAAAGTGAGAGATAGATGCTGGAGCTGTGAACTCCAGTTAATTGGTGGCATGGTAGCACTGTGATTAGCACTGCTGCCTCACAGCACCAGAGACCTGGGTTCGATTCCCGGCTTTGGGTCACTGTCTGTAAGAATTATGCACATTCTCCCCATGTCTGCGTGGGTTTCCTCTGGGTGCTCTGGTTTCCTGCCACAATCTGAAAGACGTGCTGGTTAGGTGCATTGGCCATACTAAAATCTCCCTCACCGTACCTGCACAGGCACCTGAGTGTGGCGACTAGGGAATTTTCACAGTAACTTCATTGCAGTGTTACTGTAAACCTACTTGTGACACTAATAAATAAACTTCTTTTTTGGAGCCATTGGGGTGTGTGTCAAGTGCCCATAGATCTTGAGGCATGTATAAATGTGGGCAGCAGTTTCCCAAAGCCTTCTCCTATCACTAACTATTTTGAAAATTGGTCCACTAATGCATGTACAGACCACTCTTGAGTGGACACCTAATTCTGTACACAAATTAATCCGTTAATTGAAAATGAGTTGCTGAGATTGATACAATGTTAATATCCAGATGACTGTTCCATGGTCAGTGTTGCTGATGTACATTTCAACGACCGCTCCCCCCCCCCTACTTTCCCCACCCACCCCAGGGTCAGGCATGTAAAAGAAAAATCATCCACCAAAATTACCCAGTCTCAAGATGTCATCAGTTTCAACACAGATATTGACAAGTAATTGGTGGCAATTACTAATGTTTTGTTTTTGTAGCAACTGGCTCATCTCCTGTGCGACTGGAGCTGAATATCTAGCAGGTAGTGGGTGAGCATCCTTGCTCCCTGCCGTTCCTGTGTCTGCCTCACAGTACAAGGAGAAGCTGTTCCAGAAATGTTAAATTCTTACTGTTTCCCCACATTCAGGGGAAGCGTTGCTTAAAAAGAAATCTAACGTTCGGCCCCACCCCCTATATTGCTGCATTGACTTCCACAAATCAATTCTCCCTTCGCAATGTTGTCGAACAATGCTGTAGAGAAAAGCTAATCCAACCAGCATGACTGCTGAAATGAGCTCTCTGTTTATGCAGATATGTTTTCGAATATTTCCCTCAAACTACCCCCTATAGTATAAGCAGGCAACAATACCAATGGTGGAGCTACTGTCTCATGTCTATAATGTTTAGTTAACAGTTAAAACATCAGTAATATGCTCCGGTTGTGTTCCAAAAAACACCTTCAGGTTTTGCAGAGACATCACTAAAGTTTATTTATAAATGTCACAAATAGGCACGGTGGCACAGTTTTTGGCACTGTTGCCTCACAGTGCAGGGACCTGGGTTCGATTCCTGGCTTGGGTGACTCTCTGTGTGGAGCTTGCACATTCTCTGCATAGGGTTCCTCTGCGTGCTCCAGTTTCCTCCCACAGTCCAAAAATGTGCAGGTTAGGTTGATTGGCCATGCTAAATTGCTCCTTAGTGTTTGGGGGATGTTGGGGGATTAGTAGGTAAATATGTGGGGTCATGGGGAAAGGGCCTGGGTGGGATTGTTGTTGATACAGGCACAATAGGCTGAATGGCCTCCTTCTGCACTGCAGATATTCGATGATTAACATTGCAATTAAGTCACTGTGAAAATCCTCTAGTTGCCACATCCGTTTAGGTACACTGAGGAAGAATTTAGCATGGCCAAAGCACCTAACCAACATGTCTTTCAGACTGTGGGAGGAAACTGGAGAACTGGGGGAAACCCACGCAGACATGGGGAGAACATGCAGACTTTAAACAGACAGTGACCCAAAGGAGGAATCAAACCCGTTTCCCTGGTGCTGTGAGGCAGCCATTCTTAGGCCACCGACTCCACTTCCTCTCTCCAATAGTCTTTTTTCAGATTTGTAACAATTAATGAAGTCCATCTAATTGCCTTTTCAAAGGCTAATGTTCTGGCAATCACTCGATAGCAGCATTCGTTGTTTTTAAAATTCACAATAAATTGTTCATTAAAGCAGTCTTCCTTCAAATGTATTTGTATATATATTTATTTATTTAAGCACACAATTTAACCATTCATTTTAATGTCCAACACTGTGTTACCTCGATATTAAATCATTATTATCAAAGACAAGGTTCATTCCCATTGCAAACGTTAAAACAATTCTCAGAAATGTTTTCTTCATATGTGAACACATTGATCCATGAAACCTAAAGAAATCCATGAAATCCATTTTTTCTCCCCTGTTGTATTTTTGAACGTTGGTTTTGACTTTAAAAGTGCTTCTCAGTTCTGGGTCACACACCTCAGGCAGCTGCTTTGCAATGTTGTGTAAGAATGAAAGTCTGAACCTGAAAAAAAATTGGTTAGTGTATCTTCCAATTGATGAGAGGGTAGGAGCTGTGAAGGAGCAGAGAGAAGTAGAGGGCCATATCCACAAAGTACCAAAAAGTGAATGTGGCAGATTAAAAAAAAAGGCTTCGTCCAGAGGAAGCTGGAATACAAAAAAGCTGCAAGGTATGCTACAATGTAGAACTCTAGTTAGAATGCATCTGGAGGACTGCATTCAGTTCTGGGCACAATCTCCAGAAAGATATCAGGATGGGGAGTGCAGCACATATTCACCAGAATGATCCTCCTCTTCCATGTACCATGCTCTGAAAGGGCATTGGTAATCATCACTTCCATTGGGTTGATCCATGGTTATGCTTGGCAAAGTACCGCAGCGGTGTGCCATTGCCTTCTGCAGTATGGCTGACCAGGAAACTCTACCGCTCTTTACCATCTGCCATCAGGCAAATTGGGAGGACTCACAAAGGCTGAGAATCAACTGATTTGGCCATGGCATGAACACATATTCTGTGCAGTAAACCAGAACTCTCCATTCACCTGACGAAGAGGGTAACCCCTCGAAAGCTTGCGAGTATATTATCAAATAAATAGGTTGGACTAAAACCTGGTGTTGTCAGACTTTTTACTGTGTTTACGCCAGTCCAACGCCGGCATACCCACATCAGTAAACTAACACCAGGGATTAAAGTGTTAATCTATGAAGATATATTGCATGGGCTATTCTTGCATTCTCCTGGGTACAGAAGAATTAAGGGAGATACAAGTTGGGTGTTTAAAATGATTAAAGGATTTGATATGGTAGATACAGAGAAATAATTCGCTGTGGGAAAAAGAAGGGTGATTTCAGAACAATGGGACATAATCTTACCATTAGAACTGGGTCTCTAAGGGGGTGATGTTGGGAAGCATTTCTTCACACAAGAGCTAATGGGAATATGGAAATCATTGTCCCATAAATTTGTCAATAACACTGAAGACGTTTGACACCAACCAGGAAAAAGCAGCCCTGTTTTGTTGTCACCCTTTCACAAACATTCACTCCCTTCACCACCAATGCACAGTGGCAGGGGTATGTACCATCTACAAGATGCACTGCAGTAACTCGCCAAGGCTCCTTAGACAGTACCTTCCGAACCCATTACCATCTGGAAGGACAAAGGCAGCAGATACATGGCATCATCATGACCAGCAAGTTCCCTCCCTCCAAGTCACTCACCATTCTGACTGGGAAATATATCGGCATTATCTCACTGTCACTGGGCCAAAATCCCTAACAGCATTGTGTGTGTACCTATGTCACATGGACTGCGATGGTTCAAGACAGTAACTCACTATCACCTTCTCAAGGGTAATAAATGCTGGCCACACCAGCGAAGCCCACATTCCTTGAATAAACCAACAACCAAGAAAATTTAAAGACTGAAATTGGTAGGTATACATATAAGATCTTAAAATATTTGGACCAAGGTGGGAAAATGGATTTAAAATGTGAACAGCAATGATCATTCTAATTGGATGGTGGACCAGACTTGAGTGGTCGAATGATGATCCACTTTAATTTTTACCAAATATCTAAATCCTATCTGCAGCATTTAGTCCCTGTAGCAAGAATGAGAGGGAGTAAGGATTGTTGTTAGTCAGTCCAATGAAGCCCCCTTTTCTCAGCTTCTGAGAGATAGTGCGAACCATGGCTTTGATCTACCATTGCCTTTTGTCCTAGACAGTGGGTTCATGAAGACAAACATTACTGGGGAAATGCAAGATCTAACCTTTCAGATCTAACCATCCTGAGATAGCAGTTTTAGGAACAGCAAAGGGAGGAAGACGCTGGTGGGTGTCGTCTATAGGCCCCCGAACAATGATCTGGAGGTGGGGCGGGCTGTTAACGCGCAAATAAGTGCGGCGTGCAGGAATGGGACGACCGTAGTTATGGGGGATTTCAATCTGCATATTGATTGGTTGACCCATGTTGGACGCAGTGGGCTCGAGGAGTTGTTCTTGGAATGCTGCCGGGATAGTTTCCTGGAACAGTGTGTGTTGGAGCCGACGAGGGAGCGAGCTATCTTGGATCTGGTGCTATGTAATGAGGCGGGTAGAATTAGGGAACTTGCGGTGAAGGATCCTCTTGGGGAGAGTGATCATTGTATGGTGGGGTTTCTGGAGCAGATGGAGGAGGAGAAAGTGGGTTCCCAGACACGCGTCCTTTGTTTGAACAGAGGGGAGTACGGTAGGATGAGAGAAGAATTGGCGAATGTGGACTGGGGGAGCGCGTTGGAAGGTAGGTCTGCTGAGGAGCAGTGGATGATCTTTAAGGAGATCTTTCTTGGTGCTCAGCAGAAATTTATTCCGATGGTCAAAAAGGACCGTAGGAGGAGAGGTAATAAGCCGTGGATAACGAAGGAGGTGAAGGAAAGTGTTAAATTAAAAGCGGAGGCGTTTAGAGTAGCTAAGAGTAGTGGGCGAGAAGAGGATTGGGAGAGGTTTAAATGTCAACAAAGATTGACAAAGAAGTTGATAAAGAAGGGTAGGACAAACTATGAAGCTGGGCTAGCGCTGAATATAAAAAAGATAGCAAGAGTTTTTATAAATATATAAAAAGGAAGACGCTGGCTAGGGTGAACATTGGTCCCTTAGAGGATGAGAAGGGGGACTTAGTGGTAGGCGATGGGGAAATGGCTGAGGTCTTGAATAACTTTTTTGTTTCGGTCTTCACGGAGGAAGACGTGAATAATTTGCTGGATGTTAGAGATGGAAAGGTGGTAGGACTGGAGGGTCTCGATGACATTACTGTTACTAGAGAGGTGGTGCTCAACAGACTGGAGGGGGCTGATTGTGGACAAGTCCCCAGGACCGGATGGAATGCATCCGAGGGTCCTGAAAGAAATGGCGGAGGTGATAGTGGATGCCTTGGTGGTTATTTTCCAGGCGTCGCTGGATTCCGGGGAAGTGCCGGAAGATTGGAAAATGGCTAATGTTACGCCATTGTTTAAGAAGGGTGCCAGGCAAAAGGCGGGGAATTATAGGCCTGTTAGTTTAACGTCTGTTGTAGGTAAAATGTTAGAATCCGTCATCAAGGAGGAAATAGCGAGGCATCTTGAGGGGAACTGCTTGATAGAGCAGACGCAGCACGGTTTCGTTAAAGGGAAGTCGTGTCTGACAAATTTACTGGAGTTCTGTGAGGATGTGTCTCGGGCGGTGGATAGAGGAGAGCCGGTGGATGTGGTCTTTCTTGATTTTCAGAAGGCGTTTGACAAGGTACCTCACAAGAAGTTATTGCAGAAGGTCAGGGGGCATGGAGTTGGGGGTAGGGTGTTAGCGTGGATAGAGGACTGGTTGTCAAATAGGAGGCAAAGAGTGGGGGTCAATGGGTGCTATTCGGATTGGCGGATGGTGACTAGTGGAGTGCCCCAGGGGTCGGTGCTGGGGCCTCAGCTATTTACCATTTATATAAATGATCTGGAGGAGGGAACCGAGTGTAGGGTGTCGAAATTTGCTGATGACACCAAGATTGGTGGAAAGACAAATTGTGCGGAGGGTGGGGAGAGTCTACAGAAAGATCTAGATAGGCTGGGTGAATGGGCCAGGAAATGGCAAATGGAATTTAATGTTGGCAAGTGTGAGGTGGTCCACTTTGGTAGGAATAATGGTAGGAAGGATTATTACTTACGTGGAGAAAAACTGCAGCAGGTGATGGTGCAGAGGGGCCTCGGGGTCCTTGTGCATGAGTCGCAAAAACCCAGCTTGCAGGTGCAGCAGGTGGTCAGGAAGGCGAATGGGATGCTGGCCTTCATCACGAGGGGGATTGAATATAAAAGTAGGGAGGTCTTGCTGCGGCTGTATAGGGCATTGGTGAGGCTGCAGCTGGAGTACTGTGTGCAGTTTTGGGCGCCGTACTTACGCAAGGATATTTTGGCCTTGGAGGGAGTGCAGAGGAGGTTTACTAGGCTGATGCCAGAGTTGAGGGGGTTGAGCTATGAGGAGAGGCTGAATAAATTAGGCTTGTACTCGTTAGAGTTTAGAAGAATGAGGGGAGATCTCATTGAGACGTATAAGATGATGAATGGGATGGATAGGATAGAGGTGGAGAGACTCTTCCCGCTCAGAAAGGATAGTAGGACTAGGGGGCACAGCCTCAAGATAAAGGGGGGGCAGTTTAGAACGGAGTTGAGGAGGAACTTCTTCACTGAAAGGGTGGTGAATCTCTGGAATTCTCTGCCCGTTGAAGTGGTGGAGGCTGCCTCGCTAAATATTTTTAAGACGCGGGTTGATGGGTTTTTGATAAGAGAGGGGATTAAGGGTTATGGGGAGAGGGCGGGAATGTGGAACTGAGCCACGACAGATCAGCCATGATCTTATTGAATGGCGGGGCAGGCTCGAAGGGCTAGTTGGCCTACTCCTGCTCCTATTTCTTATGTTCTTATGTTATGTTCTTATGTTCCCAGGAGCTGTGGGGCAAAGGGGTGGGGATTTGGGGGAGGGGGTGGTGGGGGACCATAGAGAGAACATTGTGCAAAAGAAGAAAAATGGTCACCTTTGTTCATCTGTGATTCCTTGTAATATAATGTGAAGATATTCTGAAAATCATCTTGGACATAAAGCTTCCAATGATTTGAAAAACGATGTATCTTGAAACTTACTAATCATAGTAGAGAAACTGCATTAATATTTAGAATTGGATGGTTTGCTTTAAAAAAATTCTAGGAATATCTGTCATATTGAAACATATCAATATTTAAGTGCTAATGTTCAGACAATATACATGGAACGACTACTGAAAGTAATGGAAGAAGATTCAGCGCTAGCTTTCAAAAGAGAACTGAATATTTTCTTAAAAGGGGGGACATTGCGTGGCTATCGGTTAAAAGTAGGGGAGTGTAACTATTTAACTCACTCTTTCAGACAACCTAGGTATGGTGTGCCAGATGCCTCTATGTTGTATGATTCTACGGTAACATCTAAGGATGTGCAGCTTAGGTGGATTGGCCATGGTAACTTGTCTCTTAGAGTCCAAAGATATTTAGGTTAGGTGGATTAGTCATGGCAAATGCATGGGTTATGGGGTGAGGGGGAGGGGGAAGGAGAGCCTGGGTAAAATGCTCTTTTGGAGAGTCGGTGCAGACTTGATGGGCCAAATGGCCTCCTTCGACACTGTAGGGATTCTATGATTCTGTTCTGTGGAAACACCTTACTGTTTACACATTTTAAATCAAGACTTGGTATGTTTATAAATTCCTCTGGGTCAAAGCCACATTGCAAACTAGGTTTCATATCAAATTGGATTTAAACTGCCCAAACCTTTCCACTGGTGGACTATCTCATTTCATTTGACCTCGGACTTTAATCGGACCAGAACACTGCAGGCAGGATTACTGTTAATGCAAAACGCCCCATTCAATGTCACTGAACCCACAAACACATTTCGACTCCTGAGAGAGAGGGGATGAACATTTCTATTATGCCCACTGTCTGATCAGAGTGTTAGGTAAGATAAGTTGGAAAACCTCAACAGGTCTGTTGCACGTGTGGGGAGAGAAACAGTTAAAGTTTCCGAGGCAAGGATGACTCTTTGTCAAAGCTTAATCCTACTCCTCTCTCCAGAGATGCTGCCAGACCTGTTGAGTTTTTCCAGCACTTTTCTGTTTTTATTTCAGACTTCCAGCATTTGCACTGTTTTATTTTTATTTTAGAGTTATACTGGTCTCGTCCATTCTTTGGAAGTGTGCCACGTGCAGTTGACTGGAAACTTAACTCGGAAATAATTGAACTGTACAAGGCTCTTGCCAGATGTGATGGGAATTGTCCGAGAGAGGGTTCTCAGCTAACAGGTGGGTAGTTCATTCTCTTTTGAATTCACCTTAACCCCTTTGTATCAGCACTAGGAAAAAAAAAGCAGAATCTAGGAAATTGGGTATTAACCCACTTTATTAGTCCAATTAATTGTACATATCAATGTTACATGCCCGGAGTGATACTCAGATAAAAAAGCAAAAGTACTGTGGATGTTGGAAATCTGAAGTAAATACAGAAACTTTTGTCAATTCTCAGCAAGTCAGTCAGCATCTGTGGCAACAGGGACACAGAAAATAGTTGAGGCCAAAACGTTGTGTGATTTCGAGGAGAAATTAGATACAGCTCTTGAGGCTGAAGGGATTAAGGGATATGGGGGAAAAGAGCGATCAGGATATTGAATTTGATGATCAACCATGATCACAGTGAATGGTGGAGCAGGCTTGAAGGGCTGAATGGCCTACCCCTGCTTCTAATTTCTATGAAAAATCATCAACATGAAACGTTAACTCTGCTCCTCTCTCCACAGATTCTGACTGACCTGCAGAGTATTCTCAGCAGCGTCTGATGAGAAGCCCATGTTTTGTCTTGTCCAATCTCCAGTTGAATAATTGTGGTACACGTCCTGTTACCCAACTGTTCCTTCATTCCACAGGCAGATTCGAACCCATCTGGAGTCTTGGATCAGTCCCAGCTACAGCCATGAGTGGAAACTTCCGGAGAATACTTGACTGTTGGACCATCACGAGCACCTGAGGGGGAAACTCACCCATCTGCTTAACCTGGTGATTCACATCCGTGAGATTAAAAGAGGGCCATTTTGAGAAGCGGTTATTGTTTCATAGCCTAAGATTACAAACACTTAGACAGTTGGGTTATGGGGAAAACATGATCCTTGTCGTTTATGTTCTTGCACCATGTTAACAAACAAATGGGAGAAAAGAGTAAGCCAGTGAATCAAAAGTAGACTGTCAATTTGATTTTTGGCTTATTTCCTGCACAATAAAGCTGCAAATAGATGGCGGAAAACATCTGCAGAGCGGTGGGGAAAATGGGCCAATTGGATAATTCTATGGTTCTACAACATATAACATACATGTAATATAGTTCTTTACATTCAGCATTTCTGAAGTGTCTCCTCCAAACCCAGGAAGTCTCAACTAATGAACTGTGACAAAAGCAAAATACTGTGGGTACTGGATCTGAAACAAAAACAGAAAACGCTGGAAAATCTCTGCAGGTCAGACAACATCTGGGGAGAGAGAATAGAGCCAATGTGAAAATCATTAGTTCTATTCTCTCACCATGGATACTGTCAGACCTGCTCAGACTTTCCAGCATTTTCTGTTGGGTAATGAATGGTGGTCACTCCTGTAAAGTAGGAAAGGTGGCAGTCAATTTGTGCACAGCAAGATCCCACAAGCCGCAATGTGATGACAACCAGATTTTTTTTTAATATGCTAATATTGGTTTGAGGCTGAAATTCCTCCCTTTCCTCTCACTGGGCATCTTTTATGTCCCTTTAACTTTTCATTGGTACGGCCCACACTGCCGACACTAAGGCATCCCCTCAGGGCTGCTTGGGGAGCGTGAACTGAAAATTACATATCCTCCCTAAAAATGATGGTGCAGACCAATGAACCACTGCCCCGGCCCCCTCCCATTTGAATATATTTTACCAATTCATATACACTTCAATGAAGTACCGCCCGATAATGTTGGTAAATTCTCATGTTCAGTCTCCCTGCACACAATACTTTGGGGAGGCAGTGGCACAGCAGAATTATCTCTGGACTAGCAATCCAGAGACCCAAGGTAATGCTCTGAGGATCCATGTTCAAATCCCCCTTTGGCAGATGGTGAAATTTGGATTCAGTACAAAAGATCTGGAATTAAAAGTCTATCGATGACTATGAAACAATTGTCATTACAAAAACTCCATCTTGTTCAGGGTAAGAAATCTGCTGATCTGGCCTAATGGCATTCCGGACTCACAGCAATGTGGTTGATTCTCCGAAATTAAATTTAAATTTATTTATTAGAGTCACTATTTCAGAAGGCATATCTGAATGAACAATAAAGATTTTTTAAAGTTTTTTATTCATCACAAGTAGGCTTACATTAACACTGCAATGAAGTTGCTGTGAAAATCCCCAAGTCGCCACACTCTGGCGCCTGTTCGGGTACACTGCGGGAGAATTTAGCATGGCCAATGCACCCAACTAGCACGTCTTTCAGAGTGTGGGACAAAACCGGAACACCCGGAAGAAACCCACACAGACACAAGGAGAACATGCAGACTCTGCACAGAGAGTGACCCAAAGCCAGGAAGTGAACCTGGGATCCCTAGCACAGTGAGACACCAGTGCTAACCACTGTGCCACAGGGAGAGTCAATAAATGATCCCCACGTCCTGTAAAAATGAATAGATATAAAAAAAACTCCATCCCTGGTGACACAGAGGGGGGTGAGGAGGTGGACCAGTCGAAGCCAGAGTGCTCCCTACAACCCACAGCGTTTACAGACAGAGAAATTTAGTCCAGGAGCTGATATCTCCCTAGTCATTTCACATTTTCCAGCACAGCATAGTGAGTCGGTTAATAATATGGGGGCGGGGTGGAGTGGGGAGAAACATAACTTTGCACATTTAATTTCAACATGGGAGCCGATCAGCACAACAGAAGCTATTGCAGTTCCAATCAACGACGAATCAAACAAAAAATATAAAACATCCTCCTCGATATTTTTGTGTTTGTTTTAATTCTAAGTGATTTAGTCTCTACATAATATTTCCAGTCGGTATCTTTGCTGGGGTTGCAATTGGGTGAAGGTGGATCACACGAAGATGACATTTAATTACAGAGAAATGAAACATGACCTGAAGTCAACATCAACGCGATTTGTAATATTCTCATAACTTGCTTTCTCTTGGATTTTTTTTGGAAAAATAAAACACTCACACGATACCGGCAGTTTGTTTTTTTTTCTTTGTTGTTCACTCACAGACGAAAATTGTAATTTTTTTTAATGTTTAAACTACACAACTTGCATTTGGATAAGAGAAGGTTTGTCCAGAATCTTGAGTGAATACAGGTGAAAAATCAAAAGGGGTTGAGGCGGGGTGGGGAAGGGAAGAGGGAAGGAATACACAGTGTGGTATTTATTAAAATTAGAATTCAGCCAGTTACTTGGAAAGGAATCAGAAACCGTACTGGAGTCACAAAGGGGCATTGAAATGGCAGAGGTTGGGGAGGGAGCTTTGGACCCTCAGCTGGGGGAGGGAGGGGAGGGGGAAATGAGGACAGCACATTGAAATGATCTGGCTTTTGGGTCTGATCTGCACATCCGAACGAGTCGATATATCAAACTGTGCGGCACAGGTAGAATGAAAAAAATAATCAAACGAGGACATCCAGAGTTGAGCATCTCCTGAAGGTGTCTCTATTGCGATGAGAATCCTGCACACACACACACTTACACAGAGGGTGATGGATGGATTCTTTGTACCTTCGAAGGATGGTCAGGGTACCATGGAAGCGGCGAGGGTGCTCTGGAAATCTTGCTCAGCCCCCTCCCACACACACACACGCTGAATATTGTTAAGACGCCTTCAGTTCCAGTCGCGTTGCTGTTTCCCACTTGGTGGCCGACTGTGTAAAGAGGAAGCCCCCTCCTCCTCCTCCCCCCCTCCCCTTAAAGACATGGGATCTTGCAGGTTAAGTGCCCCCCGGAACGTGGTTCATGATCAACAAGCAATCCGTTTGCAGAAATTATCCTGAGCCAATGGTGTTTCATTTCTTTCAATCTCTTTGTGTCGCTGCCTCGCTAAGGGCTCCCGCTTTCTAGAGAATTACAGTACATTGGGTGCAGGAGGGTGGGGTTTTTGTTTTAAAAGTCGATTTTGCTGTCCAGTCCATGGATTTTTTTTTAACCATCCAACCGCTCTTTGCTTTAAGAGAAAGTGATAGTGGGAAAAGTCAGCACTAAGACTATAGCAAAGCACCCTTCAAAAAGCCACACATAAGCAGCAGGGCACCTAGTCCATCGCTTGCAGTTACGATCGTCGTACCTGAGGAAGAAGGTAAAACATTCGCTCATCTGGAAGGTATTTGTTTCCCGATATTTCTCAGCAACACGTCTTTAATCTCAGAATTAACGCTGGCTGGCGTCTCCGTCTTGGCATGCAATCACAACATGGCAAACAGTTCTAACACCCTGATATTAATAAAAAATGCGGCTGCAAAGGTGATCCGAAAGTGGAAAGCCGCATTCTCATAAAGCCAGAACAAAACAGCGTGAGAATGATGCATCCTACACAAGCCCCAAAGCCCTCGACCGAAGAGGCTGGTTAAGTTTGGCAGTCGGAGTTTATTGACTGCAGAATGCAAGTCTGACATAGGGGGCTAACTCTGTATCATAGTAATAATTACAGCAGAGTGCCCTATTGCATCGGGCTCAGAATTAGTTCAAATGCATCACACACACACACACACATAGAGTCGATTCTAGGAAGATAAGAGGCATCTAAACAGGGAAATAGAGTTAATGTTACGCCCCCTACTAACAGCCACCACCCGAGGAAATAGCCTCCACCCGGGACTATTTCCTGGGTAGTGGCTGTTACTAGGGGGCATAACTATAAGATTCACGGTGGGAGATATAGAGGGGATGTCCGAGGTGGATTCTTCACTCAGGGAGTGGTTGGGGTGTGGAATGGACTGCCTATTGTGGTGGTGGAGTCGTACACTTTAGGAACTTTCAAGCTGTTATTGGATAGGCACATGGAGCACACCAGAATTATAGGGAGGGGATAGCTTGATCTTGGGATTGGACATAGCTGGGCCCAACATTGAGGGCCAAAGAGCTGTACTGTGTTGTAATGTTCTACGTACTGTGTACTGAATGGATGGTGTTTGGTACATGGAGATTGTGGCTTTTTGCAGAGTTTACCTGCCAGCAACCCAGTGGTGACAAATCCTCCCAATGCTGACCCTTGCAACTGGAGTCATAAGAGATTTACAGCATGGAAACAGGCCCTTCCGCCCAACTTGTCCATGCCGCCCCAATTTTTACCACTACACTAGTCCCAATTGCCTGTGTTTGACCCATACCCCTCTATACCCATCTTACCCACATAACTGTCTAAATGCTTTTTAAAAAACAAAATTGTACCCATCTCTACTACTGTCTCTGGCAGCTGGTTCCAGACATTCATCACCCTCTGAGTGAAAAAAAAACTGCCCCTCTGGACCCTTTTGTATCTCTCCCCTCTCACCTTAAAACTATGCCCTCTAGTTTTAGACTCCCCTAACTTTGAGAAAAGATGTTGATTTTCTACCCTATCTACACCACTATCTACCCTATCTACACCACTATCCACCCTATCTACACTACTATCCACTCTATCTATATCATTCCTCTGAAATATACCCCGGTCTGAGTGGTCCTAAGGAACAATATTCACTTACAAGTACCTGGCGTCTCATTTCAAGCTTCTGCATTCTTCCTAATCCGCTCTGTAGGTCTTTGAATGCCAATGGATTCCATGATAGCTCACCCACTGGTCTTTATAGCCCTATATACGCGATGGACGGATTGCACACACTTTAACACTAGGCAGGTTATAGAAATAGATCGAGAAGCACGTGGCTCCCTCTGTTGGCTCACACCGGAATAAATTCTAGGCCCCGCTTTTCTGGTCAATTTCTTCCCTCACTGAAAATGGAATAACTAACTAGTCATTCAGTTCATCTGGCCTTGGTTAATAAGACTTTGCTTTACAGCAATGCATCTGCTGCCTGTTGTAACTTTAAAACAAAAGTTGGGAAACATTTTAAAACGGGCTGATGCCCTGATGAAATGTGTCACACAGTACGAGTTCTTTTTATACCCCATGCTTTCCAAATTGATCAACAACAAAGCTCCACCTGCAGCTGTAAGTCCAGATGTGCATGTGCTTTCTTCAAGGTATCATTCTTTATGAGTATATCATGTAGATACTTCAAATAGCTATACACCTATTGTCTAGGGTTTACTGAAATCTAGAGTATAGGTTCTGGAGCATCTCTTTTCAATAAAAAAAATTCTTTTATTAGCACTACAAGTGGGCTTACAATAACACTGTGAAAATCCCCTAGTTGCCACACTCTGGCACCTGTTTGGTACACTAAGGGAGAATTTAGCATGGTCAATCAACAAAACCTGCACATCCATGGACTATTGCATGAAACCGGAGCACCTAGCAGAAACCCACGCAGACACAGGGAGAATGTGCAAACTCTGCACAGACAGTGACCTAAGCCTGGAATCGAACCTGGGTCCCTGGTGCTGTGAGGTAGCAGTGTTAACCACTGTGCTGCCTGTGGTTATGATGTTTCTATTATTAGTGAATCATAGAATCCCTAAAGTGTGGAAGGAGGCCATTCAGCCCATCAAGTCTGCAACAACCAGAATCCCACCCAGGCCCTATCCCCATTCATTTACCCTAGATAGTTCCCCCTGACATTAAGAGACACTTTAGTGTGGCCAACCAATCTACCTAACCCGCACATCTTTGGACTGTGGAAGGAAACTGGAACACCCGGAGGAAACCCGTGCAGACACGGGGAGAATGTGCATACTCCACAGACAGTGATCCAAGCCAGGCATCGAACCCGCAGTGCTAACAACAATGCCACCATGCCACCCCTAATTTATTGTGTATTGGTTATTCATCCAAAAGCAGTTGAGGCTAAAATATCACTTCATTAATACACTTCTTAAATATCTTGCTTTCCACCTTGTCCCCCACTGTCACCCATGCTCCTCTCCCCCTCTAGGGTCATCTGCCACATGCCTCATGTTGTCCTTTGACACTCTGAATCTTGGTTCTGCCATTTACACATTCAGATCTCTTCATGGACACCATAAGTAGAACCTCCAGCCTTTAATACTACCATTTACATTCCCTTTGTCTTTTTCTCTATGAAATATTTTCAATTACACCCCTTCTCCCAAACCACTGCCCCCCACCCCACCCAACCCCAGCCCTTACAGGAGAAACCTTGTCCTATTTTCTTGGTCTTCAGGTTGGAGGAGGGGTCATTCAGACTCAAAACATTGACTCTCTTTTCTCTCCACAGATGCTGTCAGCCCTGCTGAGCTTTTCCAGCATTTTTCAGTTTTTGAGGTCAAAACATTGTCTGGTTTCAAGAAGGAGTTGGATGTAACTCTTGAGGTGAAAAGGTTCAAAAGGATTTGGAGGGAAAGCGGAATCAGACTATTGAGTTGGATGATCAGACATGATCATAATGAACGAACGAATGGCTCCATTTGTCTGTGTTTCAGTGTTGCTATGTGTGTCTCTGGAATATGTGTAAAGATTATACATCAGGATGCTTCAGAAAGGAGAATTATTCTGTACAGAAGTGAGGGTGAGAGTGGGGCAGTCAGCCCAATACCTGCACTGTTTCTGAAGGCCTATGCCTTGCTTACCTGACGTGGATGTGGCGCTCTGCCTGAGGATTGTGGCGGCCGGCCTGCTGGTGGTAGCTTCCGTCTGTCCTTTGTGAGTGACCCGGTTGTTGGGGGAGCGGCGGCCTGGTCGCTCGCTGGAGGGGGCCACGGCTGCAGGTGGGCTCCGCATCCCCTTGCCGTCGTGCAGGGGCAACGGTGGTGGCTCGAGTGCCTGCAGGGCCCGGGCGTGGCTGGCATTGACGTAGAGGTGCCCTTGGGCCTTGTACTCGTGCAGCTCCCCGTTGTTGGCGTCGGTCACCCGGCACTCGTACAGGCCTTCATCGTCCTTCCGCACTTTCAGAATCTGCAGTTTATGTGAGATGTCACTGCCCATCACTTTCACTGTCTGCAAAAGGGTGGGGGGGGTTGGGGAGAAAATGACCAGACTAATAAATACATCAATATCACTAACAGAGTCCCCCACTAACACACACACACATATATACACACACACACAACACAACACACACACAACACACACACACCCCTAAAATACCCACAACACCACCTAAACACAAAGACATTTAACAAGAAATTCAACTGTTGTGTCAAGTCCCAGACAAATAAGTTATTTTTATTCAACAATAGAAAATGCAGGCTCAGCAGGTCTGACAGCATCTGTGAAGGGAGAATACAGACGATTCTCTCTCCACAGATGCTGTCAGACCTGCTGAGTTTTTCCAGCATTTTCTGTTTTTTTATTTCAGATTCCAGCATCCGCAGTATTTTGCCTCCAATTTTTTACTCCAAGCTTAAACTTACAAAGCCAATGCGGACCGGGCAAACCCAAATCCATTCCTTGCTTACTCCAAAAACCAAATTCAAAATCCAATTCATAGTCCCCACAGGAGAAACAAACAACACAAAAGTAAAGTACTGCAGATGCTGGAATTGGAAACACAAACAGAAATTGCTGGAAAATTTCAGCAGGTCTGACAGCATCTGTAGAGAGAATAGAGCCAAAGTTATGAGTCAGGATGACCCTGCATCAGATCCAAGCTGGCGAGATAGGGCAAAGCACCCCGTCTTGATCTGGTGCTTGATCTTAGCCAGGCCAGTAACAACGTTGTTCATGATGTGTTGCCCACGGCACACAGATGGTGCCAATGCAGGAAGTGTTATGTCAGGGTCCACCTTTCTGTAATTATCCAATTTGTTAATGACGTGATTGGATCTGCTTTTTATTCGAAGAGATGAACGTGCTGGGGGTGAGTTGAAGGGGGCTCTCTTGTAAATTACCCAAGATAAGAAGAAACAAAAAGCAAGTGCAATTTCTGTCTGAAATCCTGGGTGAAGGGACATTCCCTATGGGGGCTGGAAAGGACAGGACCCTTGTGCCTCTCTCTGTGTTGAGATTCGATTATGTGATTTAGGTTGATGGGCAGACTCCAGCAAGGATGGTGTCCTATTAGGTTGTTACTTTGTCAGACTGGGTATTCCCCATGCTGAAACGGATCTGAAGGACACACAAATGCCAACTCCATTTACAACAGCAAAACAGTTTATTACCTTTATTATGGTAAATCCCCTGGTGTGCATTTGGTTCCACAATGTGACAGTGACCAATTAAAGGAGTGAGCTCATTAATTAACATTACCATTCATTGCGTTTACTCCATTAGGAATTAATTGAATTTAAATGAAGTGCAATTGTGAAATTTGATTACATTCATAAACAAAATACCAGTTGCACATTTTCCTTTAGCATTGTCTGCAGGAACATGGTGCACACACAATGGTGGCAGCCGGTGCCTAGGTGAATGTATTATGTAACATGTTGCTGGTGTTAAGATATTGCATTATTCCTGCAGCCCGTTTCCTGTTTCAGTGTCCATGTTTTCACTGGCAGGTGAAACAGTTGATAAACTGATCACATTTCCCAAAACCAGTGCCACCCCCACCCCTAGACTCTACCCTACTCGACCCCCCTCTACCCCACCCCTTACCCTCAAACCATCCCCCAGACCTCTAGCCCAATTCACCCTCATCCTCTCTACTGCACCCCACCCCATCAGCCCTACCCCTAACCCATCCCTACACCACCTCTACTGCCAACGCACCCCCACCCTCTCTACCCCACCCCACCTCTGCTCCTTCTAGCCCCACCCATCCCTCTATTACCCAACCCTGACCCCCACACCTCTACCTCCCACCCATACCCTACACCATCTCTACCTCAACCCACCCACACAACCCCTACCCCAACTCCCATATTTCTACCCCATTCCTGCCAGCTCTAACCCCAACCCATCCCTATGACACCACTACCCCACTACATACCCCCGATCACTACTCCACCACCTCTACCTCACCCCCACCCTCTCTACCCCCACTGACCCCCAACCCATCCGCTATACCTCTTATCCACCCCACCCCACCCCTGCACTTCCACCTCATTCCTCAACTATCCACCCCTTAACCCCACACCTATCACCCACTACTACTACCTACCCCATCCCCATACCCCTATCCCCCACACCTCTACCCCCACCCACACCTATCACCCACTACTACTATAACCCCACACCTCTGCCCCCGACCACACCTATCACCCACTACTACTACCTACCCTATCCCCACATCTCTATCCCCCACACCTCTACCCCCCACCCACACCTATCACCCACTACTACTACCTACCCTATGCCCACACCCCTATCCCCCACACCTCTATCCCCCTCCCCCCACAGTCCCTAGCCCATCCTCACCTACCAGCTCCGACCCCCCTCTTCCCAGACCTCTCCTCCCATTTTCGATCCTCCAGAGCCGACTCCAAGTTTAGAGTCAGAGAGGCCAAACCTCCCTCCAGCCCGGAGATCGACACAGTGGCATTCAGAGTGGCCCAGATCAGCTGTCCCGCCTCTGTCCAGACATCTTACTCACACTTATTTTCGTCTCGTCGTTGATCATTTCGCTTTGTGGCAAAGTGTCCAACTGCAGGAAGACAGAAGGATAGAGAGCACGACATGAGAGATACAGACACCCCAGGCAGCAAAGAGCGGTGATATTTCAGGGTGGGAGTGTACAAGTGAAAATACAAGGACAGAGATATCACAGCAAGCGGCGCATCGTGGGTTAAATCTGGCAGTGCGCGGATCAAATCTATTGTACCTGGTGGCTACAGCGGGCATATTATTAGAGCAATCTTATCCAAGATATAGTGTTCTGGCTTGATGCGTGAATCTTTGGCAAATCTCCAATATCTGCTGATATTATGCAGTAATCCGTGAGATAATAAACAGCCAACTTTTCCCTATGTACTCGGTTCACTTTTTTTTATTGGAGGTTCTTTAGAAAGGGGTACAAAGATTCCGGGTGACACATTACCAGGAGAGTGGGGGGTAAGGCTTCTCACACTCACAGCACTGTGGTAAGGTCTGTAGATTAGGGGCGACATCAACTGACATCTTCATGTGACTGGGTTTCATTGGAATGAGATTCGACAAGTGCTAGAGGTTTTTCTCTGTTTGCTGCACAAGTATATTCCACTCCTTTCACAGTAGTCGCCCCCACTCCTCTTACCCCCTCCCTAGAACCCCATCGGTGCTTTGGCAGCGGTAGATTTTCTGATCTAATTGACGTTCCTCTAACGCGTCAAAACCTCTACATTTGGAGAGCCCAGTGTAAACAGGAGGAATAATTGAGGGCACCTCTTCAAGCTCATAACAACATGGGTTCCCAGTCTATCTGCTCGAAGCGCCCTACTGTCATTGTTTAATTCCGCACCATTTTAAATCACACTCATCTTTCAAAGGTTCACATAGGAATAAACAGCCACGCCACAAAACGGGGGAGTGCGGGTCTGTCTCTCCCTCGCTGCCACCCACAGTTACTGCGGGATGTTCTGTTTGCACTGAGGGATCTAAAGGGAGAGGAGATACCAGCCAGTGGAGAAATACTCTCCCGAAGCCAGCAAACATGAAAGCCGCAATGGAATCAGCGCGAGGGTTTAAGTAAATGAGGCAATTTAGCGATCCGACTGACGCAAAACAGGCATCGAAAGACTGGCAGTATAGAAGAATGTGGGTACGTGAGAGCGAGAAAGGAATTGCATGCTAGCGTGTGTGTGAGAGTGTGCAAAGAATTGTGTTTGAGTGTGTAAGAGTATGTAAGTAATTGTGTGTGGGTGTGAGGTGTGTGTAAGGAATTATGTGTGTGTCTGTGAGTATGTGTAAAAGTGTGTCAGGAATTGTGCATGGTTGTGAAGGAATGTGAGTGTGAGGAATTGTATATGGGTATGAGGGAGTGTAAGGAATTGTATATGGATGTGAGCGTGTATAAGGAATTGTATGTGGGTGTGCAAAAATGTGTAAGGAATTGTGTGTGGGTGTGTTAATGTGTAAGGAATTGTGTGTGGGTGTCTGAGACTGTGTAAGGAATTGTGTGTGTGTAAGAATTGTGTGTGGGTATGCGAGTGTGTAAGAATTGTGTGTGGGTATGTGTGTGTAAGAATTGTGTGTGGGTATGTGTGTGTAAGAATTGTGTGTGGGTATGTGAGTGTGTAAGAATTGTGTTTGGGTGTGTGAGTGTAAGAATTGTGTGTGGGTGTGTGAGAGTGTAAGAATTATGTGTGGGTGCTTGAGAGTGTGTGAGGAATTGTGTGTGGGTATGTGAGTGTGTAAGAATTGTGTATGGGTGTGTGTGTAAGAATTGTGTATGGGTATGTGAGTGTGTAAGAATTGTGTGTGGGTATGTGAGTGTGTAAGAATTGTGTATGGGTGTGTGTGTGTAAGAATTGCGTGTGGGTGTGTGAGTGTGTGTGTGTGTGGGTGTGTGAGTGTGTGAAAGGAATTGTGTGTGAGTGTGTAAGGAATTGTATGTGGGTGTGTGAGTGTGTAAGGAATTGTGTATGGGTATGACAAAGTGCGCATATGTTGTATGGAGTGTAAGTGTCTGTGTAGGTTTGTGTGGGGAGGTGTGTGTGCGTTTTGATTTGGGTGTGTGAGATTGTGTGAATATGGTAGAGCTTGGTAGTGAGTAAACATATATGTGAGAGCTCATGTTTGCTCAAGAATGAGTGTGTGGGGGCGAGAATGTGTGTAGCTGAGTGTGTATGGGAGTATGTGTGTGTGTGTGGGTTTGTGTGAAGGAGTGTGTGCAAGTAAATGTGCTTTTGTCTGTGAGACACATTGGTGTACATGAAGGAGCGTTATTAAGTGTGTATGAAGGGATATGTGTGAAGGCATGTGTTTATTTGCATGTGAGACCGTGTGTGTGTAAGGGTGCCTGTGTATGAGGGAGTTGTGTTTATGTGTGTATGAGGGTCTGTGTGGAGTGTGAGTGTCTGGAGTGTGTTTGTGTAGCATGCCTCTGTAAAGGAGTGAATGTGTGTAACTGTATGTGTGTGTGGGTGTTTGTGCATGAGGAAGCATGTGTCTGAGGGAGCATGTGAAAGGGTGTGTGTGTGAGGGAGTATTTGTTTGAGAAGTAGTGTGTGGAGTATATCTGACTGTATATCTGAAGTATGTGTGAGGGTTTGTGTTCATCAAAGTGTGTGTGTGTGTGTGAGGTGGCATGTGTGTGCATGTAACAGAAGGTATATCTGTGGGAGCATGTACACAATGTGTCAATGTGTGTGTGTGTGGGAGGGGGTATGTGCAGTGTGCCTAAGTGTGTGTCACAGTGGGTGTCATAGTGTCTGTGCTTGAACATTTGTGTGTGTGTATAAAAGTGTCTCTGTGAATGAATATGTGTGAGTGAGTGGTATGTGTGTGAAGGCGCATAGTGTGCATGTGTGTGTGTGAAGGTGTCCGTGTGATGTGTGCGCGAATGTGTCTAGGTGTGTGTGTGTGTGAAGGTGTGTAGTTTATTTGGTGTGTGCATGTGAAGGTGTGAGTGTCAGGGTGTGCGTGTGAAGATATGTATAAGTGTGAAGGTGTATGTGTGTAGGTATGTGCTTGTGAAGGTGTGAATGTGTGTATGTGTGTGAAAGTGTGTGTGTGTGTGAAGGTGTGTGTTAAGTGTGTTTAAGTATGTGTGTGAGTGTGAAGGTGTATGTGTGTAGGTGAAGGTGTGTGTGAAGTGGATGTGTATGTGTGTGTGAAGGTGCATGTGTGTAGGTGTGTGTGTGAAGGTGCATGTGTGTAGGTGTGTGTGAAGGTGCATGTGTGTAGCTGTGTGTGTGTGAAGGTGCATGTGTGTAGGTGTGTGTGAAGGTGTATGTGTGTGTGTGTGAAGGTGCATGTGTGTGTGAAGGTGTATGTGTGTGTGAAGGTGCATGTGTGTAGGTGTGTGTATGAAGGTGCATGTGTGTGTGAAGGTGTAGGTGTGTGCGTGAAGGTGCATGTGTGTAAAGGTGCATGTGTGTAGGTATGTGGCTGTGTGTGAAAATTTGTGTGTGGTGTGTGTGTTGTGTGGAAAAGTGTGTGTGTGTGAGTGAAGGTGTGTATGTGTGAGGGTGTAAGGACACGTGCAGAGAAGGATGCAAAGAGAAGGCGAGTTAAATAACGGAGCCCTGTCGCCCCAGGAGTGGCGGCTACCTGGATCTTGCTGGCCTCTGGACTGTACTCCTGGCCGGATGAAGCTCGAATGAACCACCACTGGATCTCCAGGTAATAGGAAGGGGATCCGCTGCCCCTGAAAGCACAGGCCATTTCCACATTCTCCCCTTCTTCCGCCGTCACACTCTCGGGGAGCTCAGTGAATCGGGCTACAATGAACAAACGTTCAGATTTGATCAAACTTCTCCCGCCAAAGCATTACTGAGAACATTATCCCAGCCGAAAGCAGAGCTCTTGAGATCCCAGTTTCCCCCGCACGCAGCGAGTGCCCTGGCCAGCAACAAGCTGGACTCGCTGTTAATCCATTTCTGAAATCCGTCCATACTCTCCATCCTTTTTCACCGTGCATGTATTAATAATTATATATCATTAAAAAAATGAAAATACAAAGCTGACGGTGAATACAAATGAGGCGGAATCCGCAACCTTCTCACGCGGGAACATAAAGTAACGCATCCCATTAAGTGACTGGCAGTAACATTTATCCTCGCTTACAGACCCTCTCTATTATATCATTTCCTCGATTTTTTTTCCACTTTCTGCTTCTCCTTCCTCTGACTTTTCTTCCCACTTATCATTCATTTCACACATTCTCTCTCTCTTCTCTCTTCCTCCCTTTCTTGTTCCCTCTTCCCGTTCTCCCATCTCGCGTTCAATCTTTATCCTCTCTATTCTTCCCCTCTGCGCTCAAATTCTTACCCTGATGTTCCAGGCAGGCGAAGCTCCCAATATAGGATATATCATATGTATTATATATATATATTTAATTGCAGAATAAGGCGTTATTTATTTAACCTCCTACTGCTGGGATAGTCATGTGTGTGTGTGTGTTTGTATGCTGGGAGAGACATATGTCTCTCGGTGAGTGCATGTTTGTGTGGGTCCATTGTTTTGCCCACCTTCCCCTCTCTCTCCCTCAATATTTCTTCTGACCGACAGCCCAGAACCCCAGAGTCCCACTCAAGCGCGGTATTTTCGATGTTGCTTTTATTCGTGCATCTTCCCATTCCAATAAATTGTCTTTCCTTCTCCCCACTAACCAAACCCTCCCCCCCCACCCCACACACCCCAAACCTCACAAAATAAAATTAGTTTCAATAATTGCAGTTAATAGCCAGGGTGTTTCTAACAAAACAGCAACATGTAACTCTCTCTCTCCCTCCCTTTTTATCTCAGTCAAAGGAGCCTTAGGAAGGGGGTTTATTTGTTAAACGCGGTCTTACCTTGGGATGAAAAACCCAGATGAGCGCAAAAAACAAAAAGGCACCCAAATCCAAGAGAAAGAGGGAAGGTCCCCATCATCCCAAACAGACATCAGCAAGTGTTGAGCCGTCCTGAGCAATTAGCAAGGCGAAACTGTAATTCTTCTAGGGAGCCGGTGTACTAGCTGCTGCATTCTGCTCCCGCTTTGCTGTGTGTGTGTGTGTGTGTGTTTGTTGGATGGAGATCAGGGTTTCTGGAGGTGAGCTATAATGCAGCTCATTAGCCCCCCCAAAAAAGCCCCAGCTCCGGAGTCAAGAGACGCTGCTGCTTTTGGTGATGGAGGAGGGAGCGTGGAAAGATGCCCCGCTCTTGATCGGTACCTGCCCGTCTCCAGTGCGCCAGTCACTTCTCCCCCATTGCGTCTTCGCCCTCCTCACACTCTGTGCGAGTTACAGCAGCAGCAGCAGCAACAGCCCCCAGGAAATATCCGCCCATTATCAGACCAATCAACCTCGCAACGCTGCAACTTCCCCAGCGCTCCCCAGCTTCGGAGTGGCTGGAAGGCAGCGAATGTGTGCGAGTCAAAACACACACACAGCTCCCCCCATCAACACAGCCCCAATACACATACACACTAAACCCCACCCCACAACACACCCAAAACACACACACACACACACAGCTCCCCAATCAACACACATCCCAGCCCCAATACACATACACACTAAACCCCACCCCACAACACACATACACCCAAAACACATACACAGCTCCCCCCATCAACACATACACACTAAACCCCACACCCAAAACACACACACAGCTCCCCAATCAACACACATCCCAGCCCCAATACACATACACACTAAATCCCACCCCCTAACACACATACACCCAAAACACACACACAGCTCCCCCCATCAACACAGCCCCAATACACATACACACTAAACCCCACCCCACAACACACCCAAAACACACACACACACAGCTCCCCAAGCAACACACATCCCAGCCCCAATACACATACACACTAAACCCCACCCCACAACACACGTACACCCAAAACACACACACAGCTCCCCCCATCAACACATACACACTAAACCCCACACCCAAAACACACACACAGCTCCCCAATCAACACACATCCCAGCCCCAATACACATACACACTAAATCCCACCCCCTAACACACATACACCCAAAACACATACACAGCTCCTCTCATCAACACACAACCCGCCCCCAACACACACACACACTAAATCCCACCTAACAGCACACCCAAAACACACACACAGCTCCACCCATCCACATACAAGCCAGCCCCAATACACACACACACACTAAATCCCACACCACAACACACACATATGCAAAACACACATACACAGCTTCACCCCGTCAAAACACAAGCCAGCCCCGACACACACACTAAACCCCACCCCACAACACACCCAACACACACACACACACAGCTCCCCCCATTAATTCACAAACCAGCCCCAATATACACACCCACAAAACCCTACCCCACAACACCCACCCACACAAAACACATGCACATCTCCCCCATCAACACATAACCCAGCCCCAATACACACACACTCAACCCAATTTCACAACACACCTGAAACACACACACAGCTCCCCCCATCAACACACAACCCAGCCCCAATACACATACACTGAACCCCACTCCACAACACACTCCCAAAACACACATACAGCCTACTCCGTCTTCACACAACCCAGCCCCAGTACACACACACTAAACCCCACAACACACACCCATCCAAAACACACACACAGCTCCTCCATCAACACATAACCCAGCCCAACATACACACACTAAACCCCACCCCACAACACACCCAAAAGTCACACACAGCTCCCCCCATCCACGTACAAGCCAGCCCCAATACACACACTAAATCCCACACCACAACACACACATACCCAAAACACACACACACAGCTTCCCCCCGTCAAAACACAAGCCAGCCCCAATACATACACACTAAACCCCACCCCACAACGCACATCCAACACACATACAGCTCCCCCCATTAGCACACAAACCAGCCCCAATACACACACACTAAACCCAATCCCATAACACACATCCAAAACACATAACCAGCTCCCCCTCTTGCAAACATGCAACCCAGCTCCAATGCACACACACTAAACTCCACCCCACAACACACTCTCACCCAAAACACACACAGACACCCCATCAACCAACAAGACAGCCCCAATACACAGACACAAACTCCACCCCACAACACACACCCAAAACACAAACACAGCTCCCCCATCAACACACAACCCAGCCCCAATTCACACATTAAGCCCTACCCCACAACACAACCCAAATACACACAGCTTCCCCCTGAACTACAACACACAAATACAGCTCTCTCTCTCTAACACGCAACCCTATCAACACACAAAGGCTAAACCCCACCCCCAACACACACACTCACAGTCCCACCCCAACACACACAAATACATCTTCCCCCCAACACAAATACAAACACAACACGCACATAACCTCACCCACCAACACACACAGAATCCTACCCCCAACACACACAACTCATCCCAACACACACAAAACTCCGCCCCCAACACACACACAACCCACCCCCAACACACACACAACCCCATCCCAACACACACACAACCCCACCCCAACACACACACACAACCCCATCCCCAACATACACACACAACCCCATCCCCAACATACACACACAACCCACCCTCAGTACACACACAACCCACTCCCAAGACACACATAACCTACCCCCAAGACACACACAACCCACCCCCAAGACACACACAACCCACCCCAACACACACAACACCACTTCCAACACACACACAAAACCCACCTCCAAAACACACACAAACCCACCCCCAAAACACACACAAAACCCACCCCCAACACACACACAACCCAATCCCCAACATAGACACAATTCTATCCCAAATACCAATACAATGCCATCTCAAACACATAAACAATCTCACCCCCAAAAGATACACAACCTCAGCTCAACACACACACACAGAATCCCACCCCTAACCCATACACAAACCCACCCCAACACATATACAACACCACCCCCAACACACACAACCACACCCACAACACACACACAACCCCACCCCAACACACACACACAACCCCATTCCCAACATCCACACAACCACAGCCCTATATACATACAGGCCCACTCCAACACACAATCCCACCCCAACACAGCCACAACCCTACCCTCAACACACATGCAACCCCACCCAAAACACTCATATAACATCCCCCCCAACACACACACAATCCCACCCCCAGCACACACATACAACCCCATCCCCAACATGCACAACCCCATCCCCAACACACACACAACTCCAAACCCGAAAATACACATCCCCACCCACAACCCCGCACACAACACACACAACCCCACACACAACCTCACCCCCAACACACACACAACTCCACCCACTACACACACACAACCCCACCTACTACACACACACAACCCCACCCCCAACACACACATATAGCCCCACCCCAACACACACAATGCCACGCCCAACACACACAACCCCACCCCAACACACACACAATGCACCCCATACATACAAACCCCACACCCACAGACACATAACCCCCTACCAACACACACACATGTACCACTAACCAACATACTTGCAACTCCGCCCCAACACACACACAAATAACCCCACCTCCAACACAAACACACAACCCCATCCCCAACACACACAAAATCCCCATCCCAACACACACACAAGCCCATACTCAACACACACAACCCTACTCCCGACACACACACAACCCCACCTCCAACACAGACATAACCCTATCTCCAACACACACACAGCCCCACCCCGAACACACACAACCCTATCCCAACACACACACAAAATCCCACACCCAACACACACCCAACCCCACGTCCAACAGACACACACAAAACCCCACCTCGAACACACACAACCCCACCCCAATATACACACACAACCCCACACCCAACACACACAACCCCACTCCTAACACATACACACAATCCTACCCCCAAAACACACACACACACACAAAAACTCATCCCAATGCATACACAACCCAACCCCCAACACACACACAACTCCATTCCAACACGCACAACCTCACCCCAACACACACACAACCCCACACCCAATATACACACAACCTCACCCTCAACACACACACACACAGAACCATACCCCAACACACACACAACCCTGAACCCAACACACACAAACCTCACCTCCAACACACACAACCCCACCCCCAATAAACACAACCATACCCCAACACACACACAACCCTAAACCTAACCCACACACAACCCCACCTCCAACATACACAACCCCAATACACACAACCCCACCCCCAACAAACATAACCCCACCCCAAAAAATACACAATCCCACCTCAAACATACACAATCAACCCCACCCACAACCCACACACACCGCTACCCCCAACAGACTCCCAAATACAGCTTCATCTCCTTCACTCCCCACAACAAACACACAGCTCCCTCAACCTCTCCACAATACACAAAACAGCTCCCCCTCCGATACACTCACAGCCCAATCTCCAAACACACACACAACCCCACCCCACAACACAAACACAACACTAACCCCAACACACACACAACCACACCCTCAAAGTACACAAAACCCCATCCCCACCACAACACACACAACCCCACCCTCAACACACACACACACAATCCCACCCCAACACACACACAAACCCAACCCCAGCACACACACACAACCCCACCCTCAACACACAGGCAAACTCACCCCAACACATACACAACCCCACCCTCAACACACACACAAACTCACCTCCAACACACACACAATCCCATCCCAACACACACACACACACATACATACACACACCCCGAGCACACACACACAACCCCACCCTCAACAGACACAAAACCCCATTCTCAACACACACACTACCATACCCCCAAAACACACACAATCCCACCCTCAACGCGCATACAACCCAATCCAACACACACACACAATCCCACTCCAACACACACACACAATCCCACTCCAACACACATACAAACCCATCCCCATCACACACATCCCCATCCCAAACACACAGAACCACATCCCAAACACACAGGAACCCCCCCAATAAAAAACACACACCTCACCCACCCCCAAACAAATCACCCCACCCCCTCCAAACACACACACACAGCCCTACCCCCAACACAGACACACAATCCCACCCCCAAACACACACAACCTCAGCCCCAAACTCATATGGAACCCCACCTCAATATCAGGCACAAAGACAGTTCTCTACTCCAGCACACACCTGCACAATCCCGCTCCTCACACTCGCACAGGCCCTACACTGACAGCTCCCGCACCACCACCACAGCACCCCCTTCCAATAGGCACACACACCACACCCCAACATACACACAACCTTATCCCCAGCAAACACAGAGACCCACCCCTAATACACACACAACCCTACCAACGACAACACACAACCCCACTCCCAATACACACAGTCCCCAGCACACACACAACCCTGGGCGGCACGGTTAGCACAGTAGTTAGCACTACTGCTTCACAGCTCCAGGGACGTGGGTTTGATTCCTGGCTTGGGTCACTGAGTGTGTGGAGTTTGCACATTCTCCTTGTGTCTGTGTGGGTTTCCTCTGGGTGCTCCGGTTTCCTCCCACAGTCCAAAGATGTGCGGGTTAGATTGATTGGCCATGCTAAACTGACCGTAGGTGCATAGGTTAGAGGATTAGTGGATAAAATATGTGTGGATATGTGGGTAGGGCCTGGGTGGGATTGTGGTCAGTGCAGACTTGATGGGCCGAATGGCCTCTTTCGGTACTGTTGGGTTTCTATGATTTCTATGAACCCTATCCTCCCCCCTTCAATGCACACATGCAAACACAGCTCCATCTCCTCCACCTTCACAACAAGCATACAGTTCCCCCAGCCCCTCCACAATACACAAATACAATTTCTCCTCCAACACACTCACAACTCAATCTCCACACACACAGCTCCCCAACACACAAATACAGCTCCCCCTCAAACACACAAAAAACCCAATACACTCAAGATACACATCAAAACACACAACTCCCTCCACAACACACATACACAGACACAGATCCTCCACACACACAGCTCCCCCCAACACACACCCATACACATGTACACAGCTCCCCCAAAATACACACATACAGACAATCCCTGGCACACCCAATACATGCACACAAGCCCCCAGAACACACACACAGCCCCCTTCCCCTAACACACACACATACAACCCACCAGACACATACACACACAGCTCTCCACAAAACACACACAGCCCCTCCATACGCCCACCCCCCAACACACACACATACACACACACAGGGTGGGATTTTACAGCTTTGCTCATCCCAAAGCTATAAAATCCCATTTGAGGTCAACAGACCTTTCCATGGTCTGCCCCTTGCCCATTCCGATTCCTGAGTGGGCAGGATGGTAAAATTCCAGCCACATTCTCTCCCATCACACACAGCTCCCCACAACACACAAATACACCTCCTCCTTCCAACACACAGACACACATGACCCTAACCCCAACACACACACAGCCCTCTTCCCAACATGCACATACTCAACCCCCCACACACAAACCCCAATGCACCCACAGCCTCCCACAACACACAAATACAGCTCCCCTTTCAACACACAGACAGACACAACACCACCCCCAACACACACAGAGCTCTCTCTCCCAACACACACACACAGCTCCCCACAACACACAAATACAGATCCCCCTCTAGCACACAGACATAAAAATAACCCCCAACATACACACAGAAAGCCCCCTCCCCTGACACACATATATACCTCTCCCCAACACACACACAATGCCCCAACACACAACCCCACTCCCAACTCACACACAGCCTCCAACACACACACACACACACACACAGCTCCCTCCCCAACACACATATACACCCCTCCCCAACACACACACTCAACCCCTCCAAACACAACCCCACTCCTAACTCACATGCACACACCTCTTCCCAACACACCCCTAACTCATACACACACACCTCTCCCTAACACACACTCAACCCTCCCCCCACACACAACCACATCCCTAACTCACACACACTCAATCCTTCCCCAGCACACACATACCCCTCCTCAACACACACACTCAACCCACTCCCCCACACACAATCCCACTCCTAACTCACAGATGCACTCAATCCTTCCCCAACACACACACAACCCTCCCAACACACACACCCAACACCCCCCTCACACACACATAACCCCACCCCTAACTCTCACACACACTCAATCCTTCTCCAGAACACACACATCTCTCCCCAACACACACACTCAACCCTCACTCACACACACTCAATCCTTCCCCAGCACGCACACACCCCTCCCCGACACATACACTCAACCCCCCCTCCCACACATAACCCCACTCCTAACACACACACACACTCAATCCCTCCCCAACATACATGACCCCCCCCAACACAGACACACTCAACCACCACTGCCCGCCCCCCCCCCCCCCCCAGATTGGTTCACTCTTCAGGGGGCACAGAAAAGGCGGACCAAACCAGAGACAAAAAAAACCCGTGTTAGTGACAAATGGTCGGAATCTAACTAATGCCACTGAATGCAAGAAGATGAGCTTCACTACTTCGCATCCGAACTATTCCCAGCCCCATGCAGCTCAGAACAATGAGCATCACCGCAGAGATATGGAGAGAGAGAGCTGTGTACCGGGGTGGATGGAGGTTTAATGCATTGGCTTTTATTTGGCCGCTGCAACTTCTGTAGCCTGTCGCTTGAACGAATCGGTGCCTGTATCATTACTGCGTCGACCTAGGTGAAGATGAGCAGCCCCTTTTCAAAATCCAGTTCCACCCTTCCCGAAACCAAGTGGGCAAGAGGGAATCAAATTTCACAAATAGGCAGTGAATTTATGCAACAGAGTGTTTTTGTCCCCTCTGACCCATCCTCTGCGGCTGGTTCACCCTCCCCTGTGGTTCCTCCCCCCCCCCACTTCACCCATTTATCCAAATAATAAGTTGCCACTGCAATATCAATAGACAATTTAGCCAAGCCATCTCCATATAACCAGAACTATTTCTGATCCTGTCTTTAATATACCCAGATGTTCACCCTAATACTGTAAGATGACCAGAGAGTTGATAGAAGGAACCAGAAAGCTTATTATCTTGGACATGCATGCAGCTGCCATTGGCAAACAGAGATTCTCAGAGCAAGATCAGTATACCAGACAACCCTCACTGCTTTTCCCACCAGCAGATGGTACCCAACAAGTCTGCTTCCTGACATACTAGCCTAATTCACCACCAAGAATTTCATAAGCACTGGAACAAAACAGTAGTCATGATGTGGAGATGCCGGCGTTAGACTGGGGTAAATATAGTAAAAAGTCTCACAACACCAGGTTAATGTCCAACCAGTTTATTTGATAGTAAACCCACAAGCTTTCGGAAATGCTGTTCCTTCATGTGTGGAAAGTTGAAGTGTGGAACTTCCCACACACCTGACGAAGGAACAGTGTTTCCAAAAGCTTGTGGGTTTACTATCAAATAAACTGGTTGGACTTTAACCTGATGTTGTGAGACTTCTTACAGAGCAATGGACCAGTGATTTTTACTAATTATAAGATATAGGAACAGAATTAGGCTATTTGGCCCATCAAGTCTGCCCCACCATTCAATCATGGCTGACAAGTTTCTCACCCCCATTCTCCCACTTTATCCCTGTAATCCTTGATCCCTTTACAAATTAAGAACCTACTTATCTCTGTCTTAAATGCACTCAATGACCTGGCCTCCGCAGCTTTCTGTGGCAATGAATTCTATAGATTCACCACCCTCTGGCTGAAGAAATTCCTCCTCATCTCAGTTCTAAAGGGTCTAATTTTAACAGTAATGTTAACAAAAATGTATACTTAAGAAGCATCCTTACCACAGTATTTAGCACTGCTGCCTCACAGTGCCAGGGACCCAGGTTCGATTCCCAGTTTGGGTCATTGTCTGTGCGGAGACCGCACATTCTCCTTGTGTCTGTGTGGGTTTCTTCCAGGTGCTCCGGTTGCCTTCCACAGCTCAAGAGACATGCCAAATGCATTGGCCAGGTTAAATTCTCCCTCAGTGTACCTGAACAGGTGCCTGAATCTGGCGATTGGGGGATTTTCACAGTAATTTCATTGCAGTGTTAATCTAAGTCTACTTGCAGTACTAATAAATAAATAAAATAATTATTCTCGCCGCATCTGTGTGGGTTTCCTCCGGCTGCTCTGCTTTCCTCCCACAGTTTGAAAGATGTGCTGGTTAGGTGCATTGGCCATGCTAAATTCTTCCTCAGTGTACCCGAACAGGTGCCGGAGTATGGTGACTAGTGGATTTTCACAGTAACTCCATTGCAATGTTAATGTAAGCTTACTTGTAACATTAATAAATAAACTTAAAATGTCTCGAGGCAATTCACTCAAGCATTATCAAACAATGCAGAGAGATGTTAGGGCAGATGACTGAGGTGGGTCATAAGGAGCATCTGAAGTAAGGAAAGAGAGGTGGAGGGATGGAGAGGTTCAGTGAGGGAATTTCAGTGTTTAAGCCCTTGGCAGTTGAAGGCAGGCTCGCCAGTGCTGGTGTGGTTAAAATTGTGGATTGGAGGAGCTTGGAAAATTATATGAATTGGATGAAAATAGAGGAATATGGTCCTTGGAAGGGTAGGGGATTTTAGTTCACACAGGCAACATGGTTGGTGCAAGCTTGGTGGGCCAAAGGCCCTGTTCCTGAGCTGTAATGTTCTTTGTTCTTTGAAACTACAGAGATGGGTGGCGGGGATGGGGCCAGAGAGGGATTTGACCAGAAGTCAATGAAATTCACTGAGCAATGGTGGGTGAACAGGAATCCATGCGGGTTAGAATATGGGCAGCAAAGATATGAACCTTAAGTTTATGAAGGGTAAAATGTAGAAGAGTTTGTCAGTGGAATTGTCACACTCAAAGGGAACAAAGGCATGAGTAGGGGTTTCAGCAGTTGCTGAGCTGAAGTAAGGGTGAAATTAGAGAATTTCACAAAATTGGAAGTACGGTAATGGAACAGGTACGTGATTGAAAGCTCCCCTCAGGGCCCATTGTAACACCAGGTGTCTGGTTCAGCTCAGATGATTGACAGGGAGAGGGCTAGAGTTAATAACTAAGCAGTGATGGTTGTGCTAGGGAGCAAAGACAACAGTCGGAATTCTCTGGCTGTTCACACCAGTGGGATTCTCCAGTCCTGCCAGCAGCCCACCCCTGCCCGTGAGTTTCCAGCTGGCTTGGGGGGATTTCCAATGACAATGGTGGGATCAGAGAATCCCTCTGCTAGCAAACAACGTGCCAACTCCCACCGGCAGCTAGGAGGTCAGACGACCTCACCTAATGTCTTTGACCTTTGCAATAATGAATTGAAGGAAACTTCAATCAGCTGGTACCGGATATCGGATAAGCGGTATGCTAATATAGCGAGGGTGGAGGAAGTGAGAAAAGTGGCGGCTGCTGAGATAGAGATGTGTACATGTGAAAAAAGCAGGTTGGATTTTATGCAACCCATCCTGGTGGGAGCCATGGGGGCTGGGTACATTTAATCATGGGATAGTCCCACCATCAATATCCCAGCAGGGGCAAATGTTCCCCAATTAATTTGGAGGGCAGAAGGCGCTGACGTGGGATTCCCAGCCGCAAGGTGGTGGAATGTCAAGTAGGCCTATCATTTAATTAATAATGGAGTTGGCAATGGAGTCAACTGATAGGTTGGCTCTCCGACTTGGGCGGGACCCCTGTCTGGTTGACAAAATCCCAGCCAATGTCACCAAGGATCAGCACCTAGATAGGAAATAGGATGGGGCCGAGGACAGATCCTCTGAGGGACATCAGGTGTAGCTGTGCAGTAAGGGGAAGAGATCTATTGTATTCTAGCCATGATTAGATCGATAAGAATGGAACAAGAGCGTTCCCACTCAGCTGGACCTCAATGGAGAGGTGCTGGAGAAAGGTGATGTAGTTCAACCATGACAACAGCTGCAGGCAGGCCAAGAAAGAGATGGAGGGATAGTTTGCCCTTGTCACATAGGGTGTCATTGGTGACTTTTGTAAGACCTGTATGATGGCAGGGGTTGGATACCTTTTCTTCATTCTTTTGGTGGGACATGGGCAAGGTCAGCATTTGTTGCCCATCCCTAATTGCCCTTGAATGGAGTGTCTTGCTAAGCCACCCAGAGGGCAATTGAGAGTCAACCACATTGCTGAAGTTCTGGAGTTATATGTAGACCAGTTAAGGACATGCCCCTAAAGGACCTCACTAACTTTTCCACTGATCACTGGGCGGCATGGTGGCACAGTGGTAAACACTGCTGCCTCGCAGCACCACGGACCCCGGATCAATTCCTAGCTTGGGTCACTGTCTGTGTGGAGTTTGCACATTCTCCCGTGTCTACATGGTTCCCTCCGGTTTCTGCCCACAATCCAAAAATGTCTGGTTTAGGTGGGTTGGCCATGCCTCTTAGTGTCAGGGGGACTAGATAGGGTAAATGCATGGGGAAGTGGGGATAGGGCTGAGTGGGATTGTGATTAGTTCAGACTTGATGGGCCGAATGGGCTCCTTCTGCACTATAGGATTCTATGAAGGATATTGGTGAGCCATATTGATTTTTACACCAATCGAAGATAGTTTCATGGTTACCAATACTGAGACTAACTTTCAAACTGTAGACTTATAATTTAATTTAAATTTCACTAACTGCCATGGTTGGATTTGGACCAATGTCCAAATTAATCTGGGCATCTGCATTACTAGTCCAGTGATGTTCCCACAATGCTGCCATCTCCCGCCTGGCTGGATTCAAATATGAAGTTCTGGGAAAGTTAAGTATGCGTTTGTGAGATGTTTAAAATTTAAGGATTAGTGTCGCAAGTAAGCTTACTTTAACACTACAATGAAGTTACTGTGAAAATCCCCTAGTTGCCACATTCTGGCGCCTGTTCGGGTACACTGAGGGAGAATTTAGCATGGCCAATGCATCTAACCAGCACATCTTTCAGACTGTGGGAGGAAATCAGAGGAAACCCACACAGATACTGGGAGAACATGCAGACTCCGCACAGACAGTGACCCAAGCCAGGAGTTGGACACGGGTCCCTGGCTCTGGGAGGCGGCAGTCCTAACCACAGTGCCTCCAAGCCACTGTTGTCAACAATTTCAGGATTTTGCAGAGGAAGTTTGCAAGGGTAGATGGGTTAAAGGTTGAATGGAGGAGATTGAAGGATTGAACATCAGATTGAAGGAGACAGTGTCATTATCTTAGGAGAAAAATCATCAACAATTGAACTATCATGGTATCCAGTAAGGGAAGTTGGTGGTCATTGGCTTACTGGGGTTAACCAAATGTATTATTTGTTCACAGTAGAATGTTTTTGAGAGCCCTAAAAAAAATCCTTGAGTAATTTTGGCCCCAGTTGATATTATTTCACAGAAACAGATTGCTTTTGATAGTAATGTCACCTGATCTCTACTTCCAAATTATCCTTTGGGCCCACTCTCAGTGCTCTTTTGCTCCATGTTCACTGTGGCAATTGTTCAAAGAATGAACAGTAAGATTCAGAATGCTTTGATAACCCATCACGTCATTGGTAGGTTAGGGGTGGCGAATTAGCATCATTTGCACAGCAGATTGAGAGTTTTCAGGCTGTGTTCCACTCCCCCATATGCCATATGCCACGTGCCCTGTGTCATATCCTCCACATGCTCCATGGCACTGCTTGTCAGTGTCTGTGTAGGTTACACAGCGATGACAATACGTTCCCTCTGCCTGTACACAGTACCCTCAAAGATTGTCATTTGGCACTGAGGCAATGAGAAATCATGAAGAACATTTTGGAAGTCATTCACTTTATCATCCTTTGCTTTAGAAAGAACATAACAAGTTTCATTTTGATTCAGGAATGTTTTATTACCTTTAAATGATTTTGTTTAGTTACACTCTGCCATCAATCGTGCTTCTAAGTGTCACGATTGCCAACAGTAACCCAAAAACTATTAAATCCAAATAAGATACTCAGGAAAAAAAGGATTTTCATGTCGGTTCTGTTTTTACTATTGGCAAAAAATAAATGGGCAAGTAATAACATAGATCAGCCTTATGTTATAGAGTAACCCCCTCATCACATTACCGTCTGGTAATTTACAAATCTAAATAATTTGCAAGCAGAGCAGATACCTCTTCCCATCTGTCTACCAATGTTTTTATTCATGCTTCTTCATTTTCCATACTTCAATTTCACCTCTTACGATTGATGCTTCCTCTTCTTTTCCATAATATTTCCATTTTGCTCAAGTTTATTTTAAAATCCCAGCTGTCATCTCTGTTCTCAGTCCTGTATTCTTCTGCTGTCCCTTTGCTGTGCATTACGTGTTCTATATTCCCTCTCTCTTCCTCATCTATCCCATCTTTCCCTGGATTCCGTTTTTCCCCACTTACCTATACACCCTCTCAGCTTCTCTTCCTTTCTCTCTTGGCATCTCATTTCTCTGTCCCCATAGTGTAATCCCTTAACTCAGCACATTCTGCCTTAGAATTTCCTAGTTTGCACCCCCCCCTCCCCAACCTCACCCCACACTTCTACTTTTTCAGCTTCTACTTTTCATATTTGGGCTCACAATATCTTCATCAGCATGAACTAGTATCCTAGCTTAGCCAGATAGTCAAAGTGCACATTTCTTATTAATATATAGAATATTCGCAAAGTCGCACATTCAACTAATTAATGGTAGTTTCCATAGCCACGGCACGTCAAGTATTTTCGTATCCATGAATTTATCGGAATGCACTCAGTAGTGGAAGACATGCCCTTGACTACATCAACGGTGATGAAGTGGAAATGGTCAAGAGCTTCAAGTTTGTAGATATCCAGGATGCCAACAAGCTGTCCAGGTCCCTCCACGCTGATGCTATAGTTAAGAAAGCCCACCAATTCCTCTACTTTTTCAGGAGGTTAAGAAAATTTGGTATGTCCACTATGACTGTCACCAATTTTTACAGATGCATCCTTTCCAAATGTATCACAGCTTGGTATGGCTCCTGCTCTGACCAAGGCTGCAAGAAGCTACCAAAGGCTGTTAACGTAACCCAGTCCGTCACGCAATCCAGCCTCCCATCCATTGACCCTATCTACATTTCCTGCTGCCTTGGAAAAGCATCCATCATAATCAAGGACTGCACGCACCCCAGACTTACTCTCTTCTATCTTCATCTATTGGGAAAAAGATACAGAAGTCTCAGATCACATACTAACCTACTCAAGGACACTTTCTTTCCTGCTGCCATCAGACTTTTGAATGGACCCACTTTATGTTAAGTTGATCTTTCCTTACACCCTAGCTATGACTGTAATACTATATTCTACACCCTCTTCTTTCCTTCTCTCTTATGTGCTCTATGAACAGTATGTTTTGTCTGCCTAGCATGCAAGAAACAATAGTTTTCACTATATACCAATACATGTGTCAATAATAAATCAAATCAATACCCAATTTCATACTCTGGATATTAAGTGATAGTTAGCTTTATAAAGACTTATATAGAGTCTACCAAGTAAAATGGAAATAAATGTTAACTGACTTACAGTAGCCCAGTTATTCAACCTACCCATCATTGTGGCTCCAATGCCATGTCCCATGCTCAAACCTCATAAAAATATACATTTTCTAGATTCCTTCTGTTTGCTGACATTTTTCACAATGCCGCTCCTGCATCATTCGAGTGTTTGACTCACCAGGCTGTGTCTTCCCTCACACATTCAACACAGCTCCCGGGCTCCAGATGTCTTTTTGCTTCACATTTGTCTTGGTAGCGCTCTGCAGAGTTCTAACCAAAAGAACCTTTATACAGTCATAGCCCTGCCTTCCAGAATTGGCTTCCAAAAGCTGTCCTATGCCACATCCCCAACTCTTCAAATAAAAAAAGACTCCTAAAAACCTAGCTCCTCAATAAAGTTCATTTGTTGATTGCCTCAATATGGTTCAGATATTCGGTATGCCAGCTCGGGCGAGCTTTTCAGTTCCTGATATTTTGTTCTGCTAATTGACGTGTGGGACCCTCCAAAGGCAGCTCAAATGAAAGTGGTTGAGCTTCATGGCATGACACACAGTCCAATTGTCACATGTGCAGAGTGGGCATCTGGCTCACTTGCGTCCTTTCAATTTGGTAGGCAGACTTGCTCCAGATGGGTTTTTGCGACAATTGACCAAGGTTTCATGGTCATTATTAGACTTCTAATTCCAAATTTTGATTGAATTCAAATTTCATCATTTGCCACGGTAGGATTCGAACCTGGGTCCCAAGAGCATTACCCTGGGTCACTGGATTACTAATTACCATTGCATGACTGCCGATGTCTACAGCTTTGGCAATTCTTGCATGTGTTTTGTGTTAATATAGATTGTTTGAGGGTGTATACGGCTGAGATAAATGAAATTACCCATTGTTGACAGGTTGTGGTCATGGACTGATCATGGAATCACTAATAAGATTTTGTAAGTTGCACGACACCTTGAAGATAAAATCGGAGACGTGAAAAGTTTTTATTTATTTATAATCACAGAGATGGGCAGAGACCATCCAGGAATGTTCAGTAATAATATCAATCACTCCTACAGTAATCTGACATTAGGGAATTCTCTCCGTATCATCCAGGATTTTTTTTTAATTCATTCATGGGACATGGGCATCGCTGGGTGGTCAACATTTTTTGCCCATCCCTAGTTGCCCAAGGGCAATTGAGAGTCAACCACATTGCTGTGGCTCTGGAATTACATGTAGGCCCGACCAGGTAAGGACAGCAGATTTCCTTCCCTGAAGGATATTAGTGAACTAAATGGATTTTGTTTTGACAATTGGTTTCATGGCCATCAGTTGATTCTTAATTCCAGATATATTTTGTTGAATTCAAACTCCACCATTTGCCTTGGTGGGATTTGAACCTGAGTCCCCGGAACATGAGTGGAATTTCTGGATTAATGTTCTAACGATAATACCACTCAGCCATTGCCTTCCCAAATGTGCTCATAGCCAATCTTCCCTGCAGTAGCGTGACATTCAATGTTTCCTCAATGTTTCTTCTGTACTTTTTCAGAATGTATTTACTGACTTTGAGCTAAGGAGAACTGTGGATAGTGATCAGCTGTAGCGTGACTAGTTTAAGAACAGATTTCAAAGAGAAGGGATTTCCATGCTTTCCAGAGGATTTTTAGTTGAAGGGGATGGACTGTTCAGTGATCTGTTCTCCCCTTACTATTATCTCCAGGAGCAACACGTAGATTTACATTGCAGGACAATGGAGGTCCCTACTACAGCAGTGATAAAATGCACAAGACATGCTAATTGGGCCAACTGTGACGTCTTCCATACTCTGGTGCCTTACAGCCTGACCTGAATGGAACTGTACCACCATCAATGAGGGTACTCACTTGTGGACTTCAATTTCCAAAAATACTTAACATAGCAGAGGAAAATGTGTAGGATCCAAATTTCCAACTTTAGATGCACTTCTTACCTTTTCTTCAAGATTGCTACGTTAAAAAAAGTATTTCCTGACACCACGGGTTTTGATACACCTGGAAACGTGACCTAGATATTCTTAGCCAGAATCAAAATAGATCCATGTTTTCTGATGCAATTTATAGGGTTACATTTCACCTACAAATCTTGTTTAAAAATTATGGAGCTGTGAGTATAATGTGAGTGAAGTCTGACTGCTGATGTATTTTAGATGTATTACATTCTTGGAAGTATTTATTTTTGATAAAAAGATCATTTTGTAAATGATTTTGATAAAGTTATTTAACAGTTGAAAATCTTTACAGCTGAACTTACGAGCTAAAACCCGCGTGGAAGTCATTCAGAGAAATGATAATTTGCAGGACCCTTGTAATTTACAGAACATTGAAAGGTTTAAACTTTGGTTAATAGCAAACTGATAATAGGAAGGGAAAAAAGCATTGGTGAATTCAGGCTTCTTAAATTCAGTTGCACTGCTGTCTTTTTTTGGCATTTTGAATTAAAGGAATTGCATGGGAGCAGAGAGGAAGTTGACGCACAGGGTGGCATGGTGGCACACTGGTTAGCACTGCTGCCTCACAGTGCCAGGGCCTGCGTACAATTCCTGACCTGGAATACTGCCTGTGCAGAATCCGCTCGTTCTCCCTGTGTCTGCATGTAGTTCCTCCAGATGCTCCGATTTCATCCCACAGTCTGAAAAATGTGCTGGTTAGATGCATTGGCCATGCTAAATTTTCTCTCAGTGTACCCGAACAGGTGCTGGACCAGGGGATTTTCACAGTAACTTAATTGCAGTGTTAATGTAAGTGATATAAATAAACCCGCCTTTTCTGCAGGGATTTGGAAAGACTTTCATTCGGACAAATGCGATTAGCCTTTGTAAAAAACTGGCAAAGGAACCAGACATTACATCTGCATTTAAACATTAGAAAACACAATCGTGGGGTGGCACAGTAACACAGCGATTAGCACTGCTGTCTCACAGTGCCAGGGACCCAGGTTCAATTCTGGCCTTGGGGGACTGCCTGTGTGGAATTTGCACATTCTTCCCGTGTCTGCGTGGGTTTCCCCCACGTGCTCTGGCTTCCTCCCACAGTCCATACTAAATTGTCTCTTAGTGACCAAAGGTGTGTAAGTTAGGTGGATTAGTGGGGTACGTATGTGGGGTTACAGGGATAGGGCCTGAGTAATATATTCAGTCAGTGCAGACGTGATGGGCCGAATGTCCTCCTTCTGCACTGAAGGGGGCTCAATGATCCCTGGAGTATGATTTGTTAAATGTCTGGGGGGATTTGGCTTATACCAGTCTCCTTTTTGGAAAACAAACACAAAAAATGCCTCCTTCCAGTTCACGAGCAAAGAGTTATCATCCAAAAGAGAAAAGGAAAGACTTGCGTTTATATATAACATCTTTCACAAATACCTGGATAGCTCAAAGTGCCTTACAGCCAGCAAAGTACTTTTGAAGTGCAGTCACTGTTGTAATACCATGAATAACTCAAGCACTGGGCTGCAAAGTGTCTCTCAGATGCTTCTCTTAGCATTTTGCAAGACAGTAGACAGAGCTCAGAAGTGGACAGGCAGCTTTTCACAAAGGTGTAACTGAAATTAGCAGTTACAGACTTACACAAATGAAGCAACAGCCTAAACTACTCTGGACAGTTTCAGATCATCACAAACACTGGCTGTTTGTTCAACTGATTTCTTCTTGACCAAGAACCCCCATTTCGTATGAGGAAATATGTTGATGCCATCTTGTTCTGTATTGTTCTGTATTTCACCTCTCTCAACCTCTTGCTCTATGTTTCTCTTTTTTCTCGTTCTACACTACCAATGGCCCTGTGTAACCAGCCACTGGGGGGCTCTGAGGAGCTACAGTGTCTCATCCCAAATAGCTGTAAATATGGATAAAAGAAATTGCAGTTGCGAGAGGAGGTTAACTTCCGGAACAGGGACATCACTCTATTGGCAACAGAAGGGGAGGTGTTTCCTCGGGGTTTTTTCACTGCTGTTAGAGCAGCAGGGCACTCCTTTAATATTCCACCAGCAGCTTGTGGGAGAGGAAGCACTCTAGCAGTCATTTTGCACCGACCCTAACCATTAAGATAACTCTGTTCTCAGGACTTGAGGTGTCTGAGGCCTGAGCACGTACAGGGGTTCATTCCATCACTTGTGCCAATGGAGCAGTGGAATTCCTATTCCCAGGAATTCAGCTATCAATTAAGCCTAAACCACGTGCTAAATCCACCCCAATAAAATTTTCGGCATTAACGTAATGCTGACTGATTGGTTCAGTTTTGTACATGACTCTTATGTCAGGAAATAATTCCAGGAATTATTTTTTGAGGTATAAATAAAAAAGCTTCCCTGCTGAAAATCAAAAAATCCACTTGGGACGGCACAGTGCCAAAAGTTAACTCTGTTGCCCCACAATGCCAGGGAGTTGGGTTCAATTCCGGCCTCAGGTGACTGTGTGGAGTTTGCATTTTCTCTCCGTGTCTGCATAGGTTTCCTCCCGGTGCTCCGGTTTCCTCCCAGAGTCCAAAGATGTGTTGGTTAGGTTGATTGGCCATGTTAAGTTGCCTCTTAGTGTCAGGAGGACTAGCAGGGCAAATGTGTGGGCTTATGGGGATAGGGCCTGGTTGGGATTGTTGTCAGTACAGCCTTGATGGGACTGATGTCTCCTTCTGCATTCAATGATTTTATTCACACCAAGAAACTCATTTCCAAACTCCTTGGCCTGAGCCTCAGCACCTCTCTGAGGTGAATCCTAGACTTCCTAACTTACACACCACAATCAGGAAGGATAAGCAATAACACCTCCTCTACGGTCATCCTCAACACAGGTGCCCTATAAGGTTGTGTCTTCAGCCCCATACTATACTCCTTGTACACCACGGCTATGTGGCCAAATTCCCTTCCAACTCAATTTTCAAGATTGCTAATGACACCACTGTAGTGGCTCAGATCTCAAACAATGATGAGATGGAGTACAGGAATGAGATAGAGGATCTGTGCGCTGGTGCGATGACAATAATCTCTCTCTCAATGTCAACAAAACAAAGGAGGTAGTCTTCGCCTTCAGGCAACATAGTGGACGACATGCACCTGTCTACGTCATTGGAGACGAAGTGGGAAAGATCGAGAGTTTCAAGTTTCTGGGTGTCCAGATCACCAACAATCTGATTTGGTTTCTCCATGCCAGCGCTATAGTTAAGAAAGCCCACCAGCTCTCTATTTTCTCAGGAGGCTAAGGAATTTTGTCCACTACGACTCTTACCAATGTTTACAGATCTACCATAAAAAGTATTCTTTCTGGTTGTATCATAGCTTGGTATGGCTTCTGTTCTGCCAAGACTGCAAGGAACGACAAATGGTTATGAACAAAGCCCAGTCTATCACACAAACCAGCCTCCCATCCATTGACTCTGCCTACACTTCCTGTTGCCTCGGAAAAGCAACCTGCATAATGAGGGACCCCACGCACCCTGGACATATTCTCTTCCACCTTCTTCAGTCGGGAAAAGGAGACAAAAGTCTGAGGACACGTATCAACCGATTCAAGAATAATGTCTTCCCTGCTGCAGTAAAAAGTCTGACAACACGAGGTTTTACTATCAGTTTAGAACATAGAACATAGAACATTACAGCACAGTACAGGCCCTTCGGCCCACGATGTTGCGCTGACCAGTTAAAAAGAAATGACCCTCTAACCTAAACCAAACCCTTTCCATCCATAAACCTATTCACGGATCTCTTAAACGCCCCCAAACTAGGCACATTTACTATCAAATAAATCGGTTGAACTAAAACCTGGTGTTGTCAGACTTTTTACTGTGTTTACCCCAGTCCAACGCCGGCACATCCACATCATTCCCCGTTGCCATCAGACTTCTGAATGAACCTACCTTGCATTAAGTAGATCTTTCTCTGCACCACGCTATGACTGTAATACTGCATTCCACTTTTGCTCCTTTCCTTCTCTATGAACAGTATACTTTGTATAGCATGCAAGAAACAATACTTTTCACTGTACACTAATACATGCAACTATAATAAATCAAATCAAACATCAAATCAAATCAAAAAGAAAAAGCCAGAAGTTTAAAAAATATGTTGATTCATTTGACTGGGCCTTATCCTTTTCCTTTAAATGATCTGTTCCCATTTCCACCAGTGTTGTGTTCCTACTCAAGTTGGTACTTGATACTGTGAAAAATGGTGGAAAATTGAGTGTTATTTGGGCTTTACTGGTCTGTTAAGACTTGCTTCCAAAGTTAACTATTTCAGACTGATTTGCCACGCTGCCTTAAAATGAACCCCAAATGTCATTCAGATCTCTCGCACAATAATTTTGGAGACCCACAGAGCCGCCACACTCCCCCCCCCACCAAGTTCCCAGCTACCCATCTTCCACACTCTGGCAATCCACATCCATAAAGTGAACACAATATACATAGGGTCCATTTGCAAAAATGTCAACACAGCGCACTGGTGCCCAGAGTGCACAGGCAGGCGATAGCCTACTGGTCTTATCACTAGACGATTAATCCAGCTAATGTTCTGGGGGACCTGAGTTCGAATCTTGCCCCAGCAGATGGTGGAATTTGAATGCACTAAAATAATTAAGAATCTACTGATGATCATGAAATCAAGGTTGATTGTTGGAAAAACCCATTTGGTTCAGTAATGCCCTTTAGGGAAGGAAATCTGCTGTCCTTACTCAGTCTGGCCTACATGTGATTCCAGAGCCACAGTAATGTGGTTGACTCTCAACTGCTCTCCAAGAACAACTAGGGATGGGCAATAAATGCTGGCCAGCCAGCAATGCCCATGTCCCACCAAAAATCAATAATACACTGTGACTCAGAGGTTCTGTACACATTGAAACAGGATCTCAATAACCTGCACTTAGTTTCAGGTCCCTTAAATACTTCTGTAAACAAAACACTACAAGTAAAATGCTTGTCCTAAGTTCTGCAGTCAGTTGGCCCCGGCACATCAGGGTGGGTTGCAGGCCTTCTTCTGTGTTGTAAGCTTTCTATGATTCGAACTATGGTCACCAGTAAAGATGGTGCCAAATAGTGTACCTTACTGTCATCACCTGTTTCTGTTTGGTGGACAAAATCTCAAGGTGAACCTTAGGAAACTCTAGTCTTGCCTTCCTTCTATTATAGCAGTGGTGTTGCTTGTACAGTGCCTAACCAGCAGTTTACAGTAGACATAGTAAGGATAACACTAAAGTGCTTTCTCGCTTTATAGCATTTATGGCATGTGTGGTAACTCACTGGAATACACTGGCACTTCAACAAAATCAGACATGTATTAAACAGAGGCCGACTCCTAGCCAATGATAAACAGCAACCAGCAGACACAGTCACAGCAAATGTCCTCCAGTGAATATAAAGTGGTAATAAAACCAAGAAGATCACAAAATTGCAGTTAATGCAAAATAGGATAGGGCTTTAGCAGCTAATAATAACAAATGTATGAGCTATCGAGTTCAGTTCACTCAGTCAGACGTGTCATTCCCAGTGGAAAAAAAATACATTCAGTGCTTTTGGGTACAAGTGGGATTTGAAAAGAAGTTGAGAATCAGAGGTTTAAGGTGACCAGCAGGAGAACTGATAACGAGTTAAAGAAAACCATTTTTTACAAAGTGAATAGTTGCAATCTGGAATGCACTGCCAGAAAAGGTGGTAGAGGCAGGTTCAATTGTAGCTTTGGAAAGAGAATTGGATAATCAGCAGAAGGAAAAGAATTGCAGGGCTAAGGGGATGAGTGGGACTCGATAAGTTGCTCTTCGAAAGAGCCAGTAAGGGCTTGATAGGCAAAAGTCTTCCTTTGGTCCTGTACCCATCTGTATGGTCCTATAACAGCCTCAGAGACATTACAAGACTATGCATAATTAATCCAAAATACTTAAAATTTCAGATGCTAAGGCTGGAATGTTATGGCTGTTCATGACGGCAGGATTTTCCCATCCCGCTGCAGTGAACAGAGATTGGGCTAGGCACTAAATTCTCCAAATTCGCTGCAGCAGGAGTGTGGTGTGAATGGCTGGTAAAATCACGCCCAAAGAGTTTACTTGTCCCCATTATCTTTCTTTTAATCAAAGAAACAAAATTATTTTAGTCTTGGAATCACAGAATCCCGACAGTGCAGAAGGAGGCCATTTGGCCCATTGAGTCTGCACCAACCACAAACCCACAGGTCCTATTCGTGTAACCCTACATATTTACTCAGTGCTTATTTCTACCTGCCCTGTTTTAATTCATCTTAATCTACCCCAATGTTGTCATCAGTCTTGTGGGACAGTTGCCTTGTACAACAAGAACCACACTTACGAAACATCCAAATTGAATTTAGTTTAATCCCTGGAAAAAATGCATATTTCTTTCTGATTGCCAGTAGACCACCACATTTGACCAATGTCAACTTGGGATCTAACTGTGCTAAAGGTTTCTTTTCTGGTGCAATCTCGCACTACTTGGGTAGGCACCAATGCAGTTTAAAGTCCAGCCTGGGTTGACATTGCAAATTGACAATGGTTGGTTGGAAATTTGGATAAGTTGAAGAGGTTTAAGCATGGAAAACAGCCCTTTGGCCCAACCTGTCCATGTTGCCCAGTTTTTAGCAGTAAGTAGTTCCATTTGCCCACAATAGAGTCAAGGAGGTGGGCAAGCTGGAATGAAATCTAACCATCTTTACACAAGTGAGCCCATCATTGTGATATAAAGAAAAATGACTGCCTGGGAGAAAAGAGCTTTATATGTGATTAAATACACACGCATGCTGCTCCTCTGTGTGAAATTCAGGTCCCATGTTGTACAGAATGGGTGCTGGTCTAAGTACAGTCTGACAACCTGTGCGTAACTGCAGACTAAGTATGTAGTGGTTAAATCACGGAGTTTGCCTGGACTCATGATCCACCGACCATGGATGGGATTTTACAGCCTCGAGCAAGACTGGAAAGTTCCGCTCGAGGACAACAGACATTTCCATTGTCCGCCCCTGGCCTACTCCAATTTCGTGGTGGGCAGGGTGGCAGAATTCTGGCGCGTGAATTCAAATTCCATCAATGCTTGAGAATTTTAATTCCGTTTGAATAAAATCTGAAAATAAAAGGTAGACTTCAGAAATAGTGATCCCAAGGCTGTTGGAAATTAGAATTTTTTTTTGAACTCCGTTCTTAAAGTTACAGAGTGGACAAGGCAGCCCCAAATTCATCTCCTTGCTTGCTCCAAAAAACAATTTCAAAGAATCCAATTCACGGTCCCTACGAGAGAGATAAACAAGATCCAAGCTCACAAGAGAAGGCATTGCAGCCCATCCTGGGCTTGATCCAATGTTTGATCTTAGCCAAAGGGACAAGAAACGGAAAACACCAGCTAATTTACTAATGTCTTTTATGGACCATCCTTGCCCATTCTCTGACACCAATCCCCTCTGACATAGTTGAGCCATGATACAAAATTGAAAAACAAATTTGTCTTTACTTCACAGATGGCAGAGCTTCAAGAAGACCTTCTGTCACTTCCTCCAGACACTGATGGCAGAATTTTCCTGTCCTACCCGCCATGGGAATCGTAGCAGCTGGCACACAGATCATGCAAAGGTCTATTGACCTTGGGTGGGACTTGCTGGCCTTGAGGTGAGTGCAGCCAGAAAATCCCATCCCTAGAGTTGACCATTGAATTAAAATTAAAATTGCCTTATAAGCAATGCCCAGAATCCAAGAAGGAATAAATTATGTGGCATAATGGCGGCATGGGCTCGTTGGGCCGAAGGGCCTGTTTCCTGTGCTGTTTTTTGTTCTTTGTTCTATGACGTATCTAAAGAAGCATCAGATTGCCTGTTAAATGACTGTTTGTTTTAACAAATTCTAGAAGGGGATACAATGTAACAAAAACAAACAAAGAAATATTGCAAAGGAAAGCAAATTCAATTAAGGTGCTATTTAAAATCCCTCTCTAATTCACTTCTGCTCCACTGTTATTCAGCTGAATGATTCGAAGCTATATTTAACACAAACTTTAAAGGCTGCATTTAAGGCTTTGCAACATTTCAGGCAACAGCATTACCTGCACATTATCAGAGCTTTTCACAGACTTCTTTATTCTAATATAATCGCAAACTATTTTCGACTTATGTCGATCCAATGTAATTCCTCCTATTTTAAGGTAGAACACAGTCCGCTCAATGTAATGCATTAAAGTAACATCAGAACTTGCAGCAACTGGGTGCTAACAAGGAGAATGAAGTCCTAAACCTTTCCTACCTAGCAAATGCAAGAATGGCTTTGTGATTTGTTCAATGGATATGTTAACATGTAAATAACTCAAATATGGAATTAATTTCCAGAAGGGGGCCGTTTAGCAACATTTCAAAATTACGCTTCTGTTCTTGTGGATGTTCTAGTTTCCCTTTTCCCATTCGAGTTTTGCATCTGCTTTTAGTTTTCCCTCTTGAGATTTTCCCCTGAAATGAATGACTCTTGTTCTGATTAATCACTTTGAGGTACCTTGTATCAATTGTATATCAATAATAATTATTATTATCTTGTCCCTTGTCTAAAGTGTTTTGAGATTGTCCATGCATTTGCTGATATGTTATCTTTAGAGTCAGGGTCATAGAGATTTAGAGCATGGAAACAGGCCCTTTGGCCCAATTTGTTCATGCTGCCCTTTTTTATAACCAAAGCCTGAGTTGGCCCACATCTCTCTCTATACCCATCGTACACATGTAACTGTCTAAATGGTTTTCAAAAGACAAAATTGTACCCGCCTCTATTACTACCTTTGGCAGCTTATTCCAGACACTCACCATCCTTTGTGTGAAAAATATTGCCCCTCTGCTCCCTTTTGTATTTCTCCCTTTTCACTTTAAACCTATGCCCTCTAGTTTTAGACTCCTCTAACTTTGAGAAAAGATGTCAACTATCTTGTTGGTCTATGCCCCTCATTATTTTATAGACCTCTATAAGATCTCCCCTCAGCCTCCGATGCTCCAGGGAAAAAGTTCCAGTCTATCCAGCCTCTCATTATAACTCAATCCATCAAGTTCTGGCAGCATCCTAGTAAATCTTTTCTGCACTCTCACTAGTTTAATAATATCCTTTCTGTAATAGGATGACCAAAACTGTGCACAGTATTCCAAGTATGGCCTTACTAATATGTTGTACAACTTCAACAAGATATCCCAACTCCTGTACTCAATGTTATGACCAATGAAACCAAGCATGCCAAATGCCTTCTTCACCATCTGTCCACCTGTTACTCCACTTTCAAAGAGCTATGAACCTGTACACCTTAATCTTTTTGTTCTGTATCTCTCCCCAGTGCCCCACCATTAACTGAGTAAGTCCTGCCCTGCTTTGATCTACCAAAATGTATCACCTTGTATTTACCTGAATTAAACTCCATCTGCCATTCATCAGCCCACTGGCCCAATTGAACAATCTTAGATAACCTTTTTTCACTGTCGCTATGCCACAAATCTTGGTGCCATCTGCAAACTTACTAACCACGTCTCCTAAATTTTCATCAAAACATAAATGACAAATGAATATACATGACAAATAACAGTGAACCCAACACCAATCTCTGAGGCACACTGCTGGTCACAGGCCTCCAATCTGAAAAACAACACTCTACAACCACCCTCTGTCTTTTATCATCAAGCCACCCTTGGGGCGAGATACCTGTTTTGTAATACTTTGAGATACCTTGTGCAAATACTCTGAGGTATGATAAATAAGTGTTCTAAGATACCTTGTCCAAGTGCTCTGAGATACCTTGTGCCAGCCTTCATTTTATACATGTGAATACCAGAGATTCAGGCTGGAATTCTCCATGCCCACCACTGCTGTCAATGAGATCGGAGAATTTGATTCTCAGCTAAATCTCCATGCAAAATAGCGGGACTGGAGAATCCCAGCTGCAGGTGAGGTCGGAGAATTCTGGCCTGGGTTCCAACACCAACACATGGGCTATATTACCAATGGGAGTCATCACTGGTGATCCTAATTTCACTCAGTCTCTACACTGTATAGAAAAGCTTATTGGATAACGATTAGAAATTGGAACATTCCCCACCTTTAGCTGATGCTTGGACTGATTGAGAATCATGATCTTCATGGCTTATTGTGCCTTCAGTCTCAAGGTCTGTTGCAACAAGAAGCTTGGGGTCATTTGCAGCCCACCCACAAATGCCCTCCACAGAGCAAGGTGCAGAGTATAGAATTAGACCCATTGTTTTTCATGGAAGAAGGCAAAATCAGACCTAGGGGTTCTGCCAGCTCCTTTTGGAGTCCATAAACAGCAATGAGATAGGAAAAAACAATTATTTTCGTCTCGGTTGAAGGACGAAAGTTGGCTAGGATATTGAGTGAACTTTCCCCCTCTTTGTCAAACAGTAGTGGTTGGAGGGGTTTCTAGTGTGGGGAAGGGGTTGGGGAGATTGGTTTGGAGTAGTGTGTTTTTTTTTTATCTATACCTGTGTAGGCAGATAAAGCCTTAGTTTAACAGAGAAATAATCTCCCATAGCATTGCGCTTCCTCAGCACTGAGTGTTTGCCCAGCTATGTGCTCTTGTACACTCCTGCATATCATCACTGTCTGATATGGTTCATTCCTGTGAGTGTCTTCAGGCAACTGTTGAAATGAATGATGGAAGTGCTCAGTGGTGATGTAGCATCCGTGGAGAAAACAAAACACCATTGAAAAACTTTGATTCAGGTTGAAGAACAAATTTCAATAACAAGGGAAAGAGTAAATTAAAACCAAAACTCGAAAACAGATGAGAAAAAACAAGATAACCTAGGATGGAGAACTGGACATTGTAAAATGTTTGATTTGATATTTTCAGGAGACAGAAGGTAGATAACCAATAATATATAAGGGATAAAGAGAGGGCAGTGTAGTTGCAGCTATCTTCAAATGATTTGCCCATTGTCTATAGACCGGAAGAGGGGGGGGTTTCACTGACCAACTGCCCAGTGTTCAATGGTTAGACAGTGAGTGACACGAGAAAGGTACCTGCAGCAACAGCAGTGTGGGGAGTAGTGCAGAAATGATCTGCTATTATGCACTCTCAGAGGCCTGCAAGAAGGTTGGTGAATCCTAGGTTAAGATTGTTTTCGCTGGAGTTCAGACGAATAAGCGGGGATATCATATGTTCCCGATGGTGGGTGTGTCCAGAACGAGCAGTTATAGTCTGAGGATTCGGGGTAGACCATTTAGAACGGAGATGAGGAGACATTTCTTCCACCAAAGAGTGGTGAGCCTGTGGAATTCATTACCAGAGGAAGTAGCTGGTGCCAAAACATTGAATGTATTCAAGAGGCGGCTGGATATAACACTTGGGGTGAATGGATCAAAGATTCTGGGGAGAAAGCAGGATTAGGCTATTGAGTTGGATGATCAACCATGATCATGATGAATGACAGAGCAGGTTTGAAGGGCTGAATGGCCTCCTCTTGCTCCTGTTTTCTATGTTTCTGTCTCTGAGTTGGCTAAATGAATGACAGAAACTCCAGTCTGGGAGATCTGGTCCTGATTCAGGCTCTTCAGGGATTGGTTGCAAATACTCATTTTATATCCCTCGCACTTATTTTATCTTGCAACTGGCTGTGGAGCTTTCAGTCATAACTATCTAATTGAGTGGCAGAATAGGTTCGAGGGCTGGATGGTCTGTTCTTGCACTCCCTTAGCTGGCAGTGCATTTCATGGTGGAATCTTAGGCCAGAAATGTCCTCAAAGTAGGTCCTGCTCCGCCATTGTAAACACATTGTAAGTGGGTAAATGCTGTTTCTATGGCACCTCTGACAATGGTACAGTGACAATGGGAAGGGTAGGGGGTGGTCAACACTAAGGAAACTTCTCACCATAAACCCCTGCAAAGGAGGACTCCATTCAACCCACTGGGCCTGCTCTTTGTAAGACTTAATGCCTCTTTAGCATAGAATCCCCACAGTGCAGATGGAGCCATTTGGCCTATTGAGCCTGCACCAACAACAATCCTATCCAGGCCCCATCCCTGTAAATTTCTGTATTTACCCCTAACTAATCCTCCTGACACTAGAGGGCAATTTAGCATGGCCAATCAACCAAACCCGCACATCTTTGGACTGTGGTAGGAAACCGGAGTACCCAGAGGAAACTCATGCAGACACAGGGAGAATGTGCAAACTGCACACAGATAGTGACACAAGCCAGGAATCCAACCCAGCACTGTGAGGCAGCAGTGCTAACCACTGTGTTACTGTGTTGCCCCATTCCCCTACGCTTCTCACAAATATTTAATATCTTTTTCTTTTGGAATATCCATTCTCTTAAAAATCTGTTGATTATTTTGCTCACAGCGACATCTAGTTAGATGAGTCGACAAACAGCTGATAAAATTTGAATCAACTACATGTGGAGCACAAACCACAAGCACTGAAACAGCGAATTGAATTAATTCACTCTTAGTAAATCCTGCAGTCTGTTATTCTTTTACTGTACCGGTTGGAAGATGGTGCTTGCACAACACAATGAATACAAAGATATGCTTAAAAGATAAATCGTGGACTCCTGTCCTCCACACGACAAGTGACAACGCCAAGGGAAGCAGGAGAATTCAGATTATGAATGTCATTGCTATTTGCAGACAACAGGAATGGAAAGTAGTGCTGGTATTTCTGGTGGCTTTAGTTAGTTTATTCAGTGAGTGGCTGAGACATATAGGGCAGGATTTTATGGCCTTGTTTGACCTGAGAGCAGAACATGCCCCCCCAAGGTCAACAGACATTTCCATTGTCCGCCCCTCACCGATTACAGAAGTTCTGAAGAATGTTGCTCTTCTGCTATTCTATCTCATATCTTTCTCTTCACTTGTGCTCTGTGTCTGATCATTTGTGACTTTTCCTCCCCCAACCAGCTTCCTCCCAACCAGCTTCCCATTCATTGACACTCTACATTTCTCACTGTCTCGGCAAGCAGCCAGCATAATTAAGGACACCATCACCCCAGACATTCTCTCTTCTAACTTCTTTCCTCAGGGAAAAGATGCAAAAGTCTGAGGTCACATATCAACCAACTCAAGAACAGCTCTACCCTGCTGCTATCAGACTTTTAAATGGACCTACCTCACATTAAGCTGATCTTTCTCTACACCCTAGCTGTGACTGTAACATAACATTCTGCACTCTCTCATTTCCTTCTCAATGAACGGTATGCTCTGTCTGTATGGCGCGCAAGAAACAGTACTTTTCACTGAATGTGCCAATGCATAAATCAAATAATCAAATCAATAATAAATCAAATCAAATCAAAACCACCCTGCCCTAGACCCCAGTTACTTCTCTCATGCTCTTTTGGGTGCAATTCTCTTGGCTGGTGCATGGTAGGGAGAAGCAGAATGATAGACAATCTTCAGGGCGGGCTGAACTGGAAGAGGAAGGTGAACTGGCAGTCACTCTTCTAGTGTCTCTTCTTCCATAATGAAATGGAGGAGGGAAAAAAAAGGATAGAGATTAAAATGGGCAACAGGGGAATGCTTCTTGTGATTCATAGTGGATGGAGTGACATGAGTTTGCAGGGGCCAGCCGCTAGACGATAGGTGTGATCTTGTAGCACACAATGAAAAAGCAGCAGAATGCCATGATGAAGTTACCATTATGGATGGCACAGTGCCACAGTTAGCATTGCTGTCTCACGGTACCCGGAAACTGGGTTTGATTCCAGCCTTGCGTGACTGTCTGTCTGTAGCATGTACATTCCCACCTCCCGTGTCCGCGTGGATTTCCTCTGGATGCTCCAGTTTCCTCCCACAGTTCAAAGATGTGCAGGTTAGGTGGATTGGCCATGCAAAATTGCCCGTTTGTGTGCAAAAATGTGCAGCTTACGTGGATTGGCCATGGTAAATGTGTGGAGCTATAGGGGCAGGACAGGCTTGGGTGAGATGCTCTTTGGAGGGTCAGTATAGACTTAATGGGCTGAATAACCTCCTTCTGCTTTGCAGTGATTCTATGATTCTATAGCTTGCATTTGTTGTGCCACATCCGTGCCAACATTCCTTGTGTTGATTTTTCCAGGAATTAATAGGCAACCTCTTCACAGTGTGTGGAAAGACTTTGATTGGGCAGTCACCCTCTGAAGCCAGTCTCTCCTGTGCATTACGAGACAATTTTCCCTATAAAAAGACTGAAGATGGTGAAATATGTCCTTGGTTGGCAAGAGATACAATTCAACTCAGTGGACTTTAAACTGATTAATTTCTGTAGATTCAGTGGAGACAGGCTGCTTTTAAGTTAATTAATTAAGGTAAAGATGGTTAGAATTAACTTGAAGTACATTTTAGTGCTCTCCCTAAAATGAAGTTGTCAGGTTAAAATCACCCGTGTGCCTTTGTCTCTTTTGTTTGCTGAAGTCAGTGCGTCGTCTATTTAACTGGGGAGGTGGACTTTCTGAATTTTCCTGTTCTCCTGATCACCTCTGACCTTTCTGAGGTTTCAGGTGATTAATAAAGGATTCTACGTCACGGCACAAAGAAGGTAAGCAAATTCTTCTGGTGTCCTGACCAACATTCCTCCCTCAATGAGTGACAATAAAAAGACACAGTTCAACTGAGGGCGACTTGGTGGCACAATGGTTAGCACTACTGCCTCACAGCGCCAGGGACCCCGTGTTCAATTCCGGCCTCAATGTCAGTGCGGAGTTTAGAAGTTTTCCCCGTGTCCTTTAGGTGCTCCAGTTTCCTCCCACAGTCTGAAAGGCCGTGTGGTTAGGCAGATTGGCCATGCTAAGAATTGCCCGAACGATTTGTTTACTGCAGCGGGATGGGAAAACCCAGCTGGCGTGGACGGTCAGAAAATTCCTGCCATTGTGTTCAGTCCCCCGTTACCTAGCCATTACTCGAGTGCCTAATCAGAAGATGAGGTGTTGTTGCTCCGGTTTGTGCTAGGCTTCACTGGGACAACGTAACAGGCCCAGGACGGAATATGTGGACATGAGAACAGGGTTTAGCTAATGTTTTGAGTCTGGATGAGCCTTCGGCAGAACTGGAGACAATAAAATGTAGGATGATATTTAGGCTGTTAGCGTGAGGAGGTGTGGAGGATTGGCAAACAATTCATAGACAAAAAGATAAAGGAAATGTAAATGACAGTCGTCATTGCTAAGAAAGGTGCTGGTAGTGGCCATTAAGGTCCACATGTCCATCCTTTGGCCTGCTGCAATGTCTCCAGTAGTTGCTGCCAGTGGTTCTATTTTCCTCCAAAGAATGTGCTGTTGAATTCCAACTGACAAAGTGCGATCCTGAAGCAATCAGTGAATTGATAAAATCTTCTTCTTTTACAATTTTAGTCTAACTGTAAAACCCTGTGAAAACTTAGATCTTGATGGATGTTGTGCAATTGGGTTTTTGATGGAGTGCTAACTGCTGAGTACCTTTTCTGGCTCTGAAAAGCACTCCCCTTCCCTCCTCTTGCCTACCATCAGGATTGCTTAAGCTCACCAAAAGACTTTTGGCTGGCTCACTGTGCTCCAGTGAGGGGTCCCTGCATGAATGAGGCAGAAAACCCTGGCCTGAGTCTCAGGCAGCTTCCCATGCTGTTCCTCTACCGGTCACTGCATCACTGTTGCTGGAGAGACTGGAGAGCTCTCCAAAGCAGGTCTTCCTCCTCAGTGAGAGGCAGGTCCCGCCTAATGTCAATCAATGCTCATTAGATTGTGAAATAGCGGCTGGGCAGTCAGAGTTCCATCCACTCTTTGGATGGCAGGAACTGAAGAATATTGGAGCAAGAGTTGGCAGTTCAGCCCGTTGGGACTGCTTCACCATTTAACAACTTATCCTGGTCTCAAAAAATTCAGGCCTACAATTAATTCAGGCCTATGATAACTACAGGCTGAAGGTTTTGTGTACTATTATCGCCTCCCTTCTGGTTTGGAGCTTCTCAGAATGCTTTGTTTTTGCACCTTTTTGTCTTTTATTCCTAATTAAAAAAGCCAATTAAGTCCAATCAGAGTCCCCCCATGAGGGACAAACCATATCCAAGCTGACAAGACAAGGATATACATCCCATCCCAGGCTTGGCCTAATGCTTCATCTTAGCCAAAAGGCTGAGATAGCTTTGGAAATAATTGTATCAGGTAAAGCTTTGGTTTAACATCATTGGCTATCCTGATCTTTCACTCTACCTTAGCCTGGGCAAATTATGATCGCAGGCCAGCACACCCCCAAGTGCAATGGGCTAGCCATTTCCCCTGCCTGAACATGGTTTCACCCATTGCCAGAAAGCTTTTTTGTAATTCTACTGAAAATGAAGGAAGTAAGGTAATAAGTGAGTAAGAATGTAAAGGGAAATCATGAATGTCGCTAATCACTTCATTATGATTGTGGCCATGTAGGAATGTGGTAAAAGATTCATCAATAGTCTCTGCAGATTTTAATTATTGTAATGGATGTGCCCGAACATTTCAAAGGACGCATCATCTAAGCTCAGTCATTCCTGTTACTTTTAATTCCGTTTCAAAGACACAGTTTTATGAATATTAACATTTGGGATGAAGCGCACACTATATTTTCTATTCATAATCTAATTAAATATGGAACCACTTATTTGTAGAACTAAGTTAAGTGAACATTCATTAAGTTATTCTTTTCTACAATTGATCACCTTAATTATTTTGAAAACAAAAGTTTGGATAAAATTCACCTTAAAAGAGGTCCTTTTTAAAAATCACTCAGTAATCAAATGATGCGTCAATGATTTTAAATTGCTGTTGTCGGAAATTTATTCAATTTGTTAAGTATCAATCAGATCAAATTGCTTTAATGACAGTAATCATCCAAAACCATTATTTTAACCTCATGCCATTTTTCTCGTAAGATTTTAATCAGTTATATTATCTGTAACAAATCAAACCACATTAAGATGAGCATAAATGTACAACTACTGAGGATAATGTCAGTCAGGGAAATCCCTCCATTGATTTGCAAAGGAAGTTTTGAACTTAAGAGTTATTTAAATTAAAATTTCATTGCAATTAAAGTTAATTGATGAGTCACAAGTAAAGCTTACATTAACACCGCAATTAAGTTACTGTGAAATTCCACTAGATGCCACACTCCAGCACCTGTACAGGCCAATGCACCAAACCAGCAGATCTTTCAGACAGTGGGAGGAAATCCACACAGACATGGGGAGAATGAGCAAACTCCACACAGACAGTGACCCAAGCCAGGAATTGAACCCAGGTCCCTGGCACTGTGAGGCAGCAGTGCTAACCACCGTGCCACTGAATTAATGTGATTAGCCATTAAATATTTTCGCCAAAGTCTTCCATATCAGTTTTTCTGAGGATGCAGAACACACACACACACCGTGCCAATAAAGTTACAAATGTAAAACATGACAGGCAAGAACACAAACTGTTTTCATAGAAAAATGTTGCACTGAACATTGTGGGTGAAATTTTCCTATCCCACCCACCATGGGAATAGGTGCCACCATGCCACCCCTTTCAGGGCGAGTGTGGTTGGAAAATCCCACCCTGTGACTTTTATTACCCCCCGCCAACTACCAACCTTACAATATTACGGGAGAGGCAAAAAAAACACATTATTAAATATTAGGTCATTTCAGGGCCAAGTTTTGAAAAAAGTTTTTTATTAAGTGTATTTATTAGTCACAAGTAGGCTTACATCAACACTGCAATGAAGTCACTGTGAAATTCCCCGAAAGCCAATGTTCAGATTGGACCAGGCAAAACAAACTCCATTTCTTGCTTGTTCCAAAAATCAAATTTAAAATCCAATTGAATCCAATTTATGGTCCCAAAAGGGAGACAAACAAGATCCAAGCTGACAAGATAAGGCATTGCATCCTATTTTGAGCTTTATCAGATATTTGATCTTAGTAAAAAGGCTGAGAGGGGCAATTAATTCTGGGAAACACCCCTTTGACTCCTGAAGGTGATACTGGGTGGCAAGCCACCCAGTTTTGTATCCAGCAGTCCATTTTTAGCTGGTCTGGCCATTATCTGGAAGCAAAAGACGACAGGCGGGATTTTCTGACTGTGCTCGCTCTGAAACCAGAAAATCCTGCCTAAGGTCAACAGACGTTTCCACGGTTCGCCCCTCGCTTGCTACGATTTAGTGATGGGTTGAGCAGGTACCTTAAACCTTATGGCACTAGGATCAGTTAATTTCTGGTAGGACCTGTGCTCACTCTTTTCCCATCTGCTATAGCCTCAAGATGAAGGCAGCACAGCAAACTGATTGGTTTTGATGCTCTACCCCACACCTAGCATTGTGGTCTCTGAAATCGTGATAAACCTTGAACTTGATATCAACATCCTTGCATATTGTAATGGTGTCCAGTATTAATGGCCTCTGGCCGTAGTCACCCCAATGTTACATGGGTTCCCAGAAACTATGAGGCTTAAATTCAATATCCCATTAATCACTTGTATGTAGTGATATCAACCACGCCAGTATACCTGCAGAACGCTCACAGTGAGAACACACTCATTGCATAAACTGGCAGAGTGGTGAGCACTGCTCCCTCACAACAACAGGGAACCGGGTTCAATTCAGGCCTTGGGTGACAGTTTGTGCAGAATTTGTACATTCTTCCGTATTTGCTTGAGTTTTCTCTGGGTGCTCCGGTTTCCTCCCAGTATCCAAAGATGTGCAGGTTAGTTGGTTTGGCCAAGGGAGGTTGCCCCTTGGTGCCCAAGATATATTGGCTAGTGAGGTAAATTTGTGGAGTTACGGGGATAGAGCTTATGTAAGTTGCTCTATTGGAGAGATGGTGTAGGCTCAATGGGCTGAATGGCCTCCTTTTGCACTGTAGGGATTTTATGTCCAAAGTTCAATGAAACTCTGGGAAAAGGATAATCTAACATCTAACCTAGTTATTTGTTTATTATGTAACTTAGCACCCTCTCCACAAACATTCACTCTCTCCACCACCGACACACAGTGCCAGCATTGGGTATCATCTATGAGATGCATTGCAGGAATTTACCAGGGCTCCATATCTACCACCTTCCGAACCAAACACCACTACCAACTAGAAGGACAAGGGTAGCAGATGCGTGGGGACACCACCACCTGTAAGTTCCCCTCCAAGCCACGCACCACTCTGACTTGGAAATTTATTGCAATTCCTTCATGGTGACTGAGTCAAGATCTGGAGACTCCCTCCCTGGCAGCACTGTGGGTATACCTACACCACATGGACTGCATCAGTTGAAGAAGGCAGCCCCCAACATCTTCTCAAGGGTAATTAGGGATGGGCAATAAATAGTGGCTGAGCCAGCAATGTCCTGATCCCATGAATCAATAAGAAAATCTGACCAACATGTACTTTGATTCACTCCAAGCTTTTGAGTTGGAATAATCTATTCACATGGACACAGTCTAGTCCTTTCCTTATTTTAAAGATCTCATTTAAATCCTCTCAATGTCTCCAGTTTTCTTAAGTAAAATCACTCATCTGTCTGAAGAAGTTTATATTTGGTATAATTATATTGGCCCTATTCTGAACCATTTGTCGGGTCTCTCTATTGCCCTCCATGAGATGGGGTGAAAACTGAACACAGTTCCAGCTACACACTCTGTTTGCACTACATTCCAACATAGTCACCTCACTGTGCAACACCATACTGCAGTGCTTGAAGCATAGAAGACAGGAAGGTATTACAGCACATGGTGTCCCAAAGGATCATGGCATGTGCCACAAAGTGGAGATGCCGGCGTTGAACTGAGACCTAACCAAAGTCTTGTTCATGGACATCATAGGACTTTTTATGTTGCCTCAGCAATGTATTCTGATACTCTATTTGCTTTTGCCATGGCTTTGTGGCATATTAATAAGTCTTGAAACACTAGGTTAAAGTCCAACAGGTTTATTTGATAGCAAACGCCACTAGCTTTCGGAGCTTGTTGTAAGACTTCTTATTGTGTTTACCCCAGTTCAACGCCGGCATCTCCACTTTGTGGTACATGCCATGATCCTTTGGGACACCATGTGCTGTAATACCTACCTGTCTTCTATGCTTCAAGCACTGCAGTATGGTGTTGCACAGTGAGGTGACTATGTTGGAATGTAGTGCAAACAGTGTGTAATTGGAAATGTGGGTTACATGGGAATATCGGGCAAAGAAGTGTTCATTTCTCAATTGTTATTCAGCCTCCAGTAGTTGGTAAGCTTTCTTTCTTTGTCTTAAATCTAGATGAGTACAACTTTCTATAACTTTATCAGTGCAAATTGTTAATTAATTGACGAGTGAAATAAATAGCGTTGGATAGAAATGGAAGGGCTGGTGATGTGCCTTGACATGTGGGAATCTGGAATGTACTACAAACCCAGACAGCTCTATCTGCAGTAAGTGTCTACAACTTGGGTAACTTGGACTTAAGGCTGCTGAACTGGAGTTGAGTTGCAGATACTGTAGGTCATCAGGGAGAGAGAGAGAATTACCTAGACACTTTGTTCCAGGAGACAGTAGGTTTGACAGAATTTTGGAGTTGGTCAATAGTCGGGGACAGAGCATTTAATAAGTAACGTACATCAGCAAATAAAGCCATTGCAGGAAATACAAATAAAAGAATGACATTATTTTGATTTGATTTGATTTATTATTGTCACATATATTAGTTTACAGTGAAAAGTATTATTTCTTGCATGCTATACAGATAAAACATACCTTACATAGAGAAAGAGAGGAGAGAGTGTAGAATGTAGTGTTACAGTAATACCTAGTGTGTAGAGAAAGATCAACTGAATGCGAGGTAGATCTGTTTAAAAGTCTGATGGCAGCAGGGAAGAAGCTGTTCTTGAGTCGGTTGGTACGTGGCCTCAGACTTTTGTATCTTTCTCCCAACGGAAGAAAGAGGAGTACAGTATGTCTGGGTTGCATGGGGTCTTTGATTGTGCTGGCTGCTTTTCAAAGGCAACTGGAAGTGTGGACAGTTTCAATGGATGGGAGGCTGGTTTGAGTGATGGACTGGGCTTCATTCATGACCCTTTGTATTTTCTTGCGGTCTTGGGCAGAGCAGGAGCCATACAAAGCTGTGATACAACCAGAAAGAATGTTTTCTATGGTGCATCTGCAAAAGTCGGTGAGAGTTGTAACGGACATGTCATATTTCCTTAATCTCCTTAGAAAGTAGAGGCATTGGTGGGCTTTCTTAACAATAGCATCTGCATGGAGGGGCCAGGACAGGTTGTTGATGATCTGGACACCTAAAAATTTTGGTTAAATTCAGCACAATGTCTCAAGTAAGATGTGAGGGATTTTGTTCAAAGATGTACAAAGCAAGTTTTTTACAGAGGGTGCCTGAAACTCGCTGCTGGGGGAAATAGTGGAAGCAGATTTGATAGTAACTTTTAAGGGGTATCTTGAAAACACATGAATAGGGTGGAAATAGAGGAATATGGTCCCTGAAAGAAAAGGGGGTTTCGTTCAGTCAGGCAGTATAGTCAGTACAGGCTTGGAGGGCTGAAGGGCCTGTTCCTATGCTGTATTCTTATTTGTCCTTTGTTCTATAGTAAAAGAAAAGGTGAGGCAGGTGTATAGGATGACTTGATTTTCTACGCTGGTGGGAGTGCCCCAGTCCAACTGCTTAACAGTCGGTGAATGGGCAATACACCGATTTGCAGAGTGCAGCACAGCACCGGAAGGATTATTTTGGTTTGCCGACAGGAAAAGGAACCTGAGGGGAGTGGTAAAATGGAAGGGAGGGAGGAGGGAAGGGAGGGGTGGTGAGGGGGGAGGGGAGCGAAAGTGAAGAAAAGCTGTTTCTGTGCAAAAGCTGAAGAACTGACAGAATTCTCTGATGTGGTTGCTGTAAGGGAAAAGCTAAAAACAGGATCATTTGAATCAAACAATGGTTAGCACTGCTGCTTCACAGCGCCAAGGATCCGGGTTCGAATCCCGGGTTGGGCCATGGGCCGGAATTTTGCTGGCATGCCCGCCACGATTCCGAGGGTGGGCGAGACTAGGAGAATGGCATTCTATTTGACCTCGAGTGGAATCGTGTGAAACTCGGGTGGACGTGCCAGTAAAATTCTTCCCAAAGTCTGCACAGAGTCTGCATGTTCTCCTCGTGTCTGCATGAGTTTCCTCCAGGTTTTCCGGTTTTCTCCTATAGTCTGAAAGACATGATGGTTGGGTGCACTGGAGATGCTAAATTCTCCCACAGTGTACCCGAACAGGCGCCGGAGTGTGATGACTAGGGGATTTTCACATCAACTTCATCACAGTGTGACACAAATAAATAAACTTTAAAACTTTATTTTGAAGAAGTTGTCAGGACACTGGGATGTTTAGTGAAAAATTGAGACCATTCCGGCTAACATAGGTCCCTACAGGAGTAGCACCTTGCTGACCTGAACTGTGTCTTTTGCAGTGTGTCCAACAGTGGATCAAGTCAACCCTCTGTGAGATAAAGTGCTTGATATGAAATTGCTGAGTTGCTTTGCTTAATTTCTGGTGGTGGTGAGTAAATAAATAAGGTGGAAGATATAGTTCAGGCAACCAGTGATGGGCAACAAATGTGACTGTCAATGTTGCCCCCAGACCGGACAGTAAATGAGATGTTGCATGTTCAGGCAAGTCATGGGGGTTACAGATAGTTTGACATGAATCCAAGATCCCGGTTGAGGCCGTCCTCATGTGTGCGGAACTTGGCTATCAGTTTCCGCTCAGTGACTCTGCACTGTTATACATCGTGAAGGCTGCCTTGGAGATCTAATCAGTATTCTGTAAACTGTGTGAGTCTTTATATGCCCTGTTTGTGAACAGAACTCCACACCCGATGAAGGAGCAGCTTTCCGAAAGCTAGTGGCATTTGCTACCAAATAAACTTGTTGGACTTTAACCTGGTGTTGTGAGACTTCTTACTGTGTTTACCCCAGTCCAATGCTGGCATCTCCACATCATGTTGCCCACGCCCAGAGAACAAAGTTAAAAATGTATCAACAAGGTATCAGAGAATGCAAAAAAGATTTGTTATGTAGTCCACCAGAAATTTGTTGCACTTTTCAGCCTCTGATATGGTGAAACTAGAAAGCTACAATGAATCTTAATCTATTCACATTGTTCCCACACAATGTGTGAATAACTAATTCTCCTGAGTGTGGATCCGTAGCTGAGGATTGGTTTTATAATAAGATAATAGGTTGACTTTTTTTGAGACTTTTTTAAGTTTATTAAAATTATTAGTGTCACAATATTTTTTACTTTTTTAAAGTTTATTAAAAATTATTGCTGTCACAATATTTTTTAGACTTTTTTTAAGTTTATTAAAAATTATTAGTGTCACAATTAAGCTTGCATTAACACTGCAATGAAGTTACTGTGAAAATCCCCGAGTTGCCACATCCGGCGCCTGTTCGGGTATACTGAGGGAGAATTTAGCCAACCTACCTAACTGGCACATCTTTCAGACTGTGAGAGGAAACCGGAGCACCCAGAGGAAACCTATGCAAACACAGGGAGAATGTGCAGACTCCGCACAGACAGTGACCCAAGCCAAGAATTGAACCCAATCCCTGCATGTCAGTATTTAGAAGGACAGTTGTTGATGAGGCATTCTGAACATCTGAAACTTGCTGAACTTACACCTTGACGATTAACAATTGTCAGAAGGTGAACTTCAAACAAGGCAACAACCTCCTATTGATAAACATTAGACTGCAAGACTGACTGACTCCAATTAGAATGCTCACCTGCAGGTAGAACACAAGGTGCCATAATGACACTCAACAAACACAGCTGTCAGCAGCTGGATGCAACTTTTATAGGATCTAACCAATGCCTATAACCAGGGATGAAATCAAGGCTTTGCCTAATTGGGTTTACAGATGGCAATGATGTTTGGGCTGTGTATGAATATCTTCATTGAATAAAACTGGACAGCTCTTAACTGGTGATTCTTTTTTTTAAACAGCAGATTTTTTACAATTTGTAATTGTTCTGAGGTACTGGTCAATGTTCTTCACATCAGCAAATTGCTTGGAGACTGATTGCCCAATTCTCCCGCTTTTCCGTCTCAATTTAAATCCAATGTATTCTCCTACTAATTCCATGCGTATCACTTTTTTCCAGTAATCTCCCATTTTGCTCCTTTGTCAAGGATTTTCCCTAAAGTCCTTGCACACTGCATCCAATGCATTTCCTCCAGCTACTGTGCCTATTCCCTCCTCAAGTTATCTTACGCGCTTTACGAAACACGTTCACCCATTTTGAAAATCATACTGATTCCCTCTACTATTTCCTCTTTGTCTAGACACACAGTAATTCATCATTATTTAAAAGCTCTAAAATGTTCCCAATCACAGATGTTACACTAACTGGCATGTAATTACCTGGATTATCTCTGATCTCTCTTTCTGAAAATGGAACCACATTGGCCAGTCTCCAGTCTTCAATGCATATTTACTTGTAGTAGAGCCTGAATTATAATTCTTAGGGCACCATCAGTTTTCTGTCTCATGTCGCTTTAGATCCCAAGATGTGTACCATAAGGCCCTAGTGTATTATTAGTGTCACAATTATCAAATTTATCAAATTCTTCCTTTTATCCATCAAGTATATTGCTCTTCTCACTCTCAACCACTTAAAGAATCACTTCCACTCTCATCGCTTGCTTTTTAGTAAAGATTGATGCAAAATACTTTGTAAACCCCATGCCCATTGACTACATAGAAATTGACAAACTTCTCAAGAGGTCTGTTTTGCTTTTAATATTTCTCCCCTCCATGTATTTGCAAAATATATTTCTGATCCTTTTTCTGTCTTGTGATTTTTTTTTACTCTGACCCCATTTTATTATTATTTAATCCTTTTTAACTTCTATATTTAACTGCTTAGGGAGTTATTGACATCCTCAATCCTCACTGCTTGGTTCCCATGTGACAAGTCACATGCTTAAGGTAATCTGTCTGGCCTTTGGATTTGGGATGTGTTGAGTTGGCAAAGTGTGGAGTGGCCTCTGGGTACTCACTCTTAGGGCATATTTTAAGGGCAAGTTATGAAAGATAGACTAAAGACCCAGAAGACAATACTTACAGAAGGGGAGACAAGGGGAGGAAATTGACAAAGCAAAAGTAGAAATATAAGTAACATGAACAATAGTGGAGTTGCGAGTGTAGTAGGGCAAGTTTATTGTTACTGAGTTATCCACCTGCTTGACAATCTTAAAAATTAGGCCTATTCTCTCACCAATATTTACAGATGCATCATAGAAGGCATCCTTTCTGGACATATCGCAGCTTGGTGAGGCTTCTGCTCTAACCAAGACTGCAAGAAACTACAAAGTGTTGTGAACGTAGCCTAGTCCATCATGCACACCAGTCTCCTGTCCATTTATTCTATGTCTACGCTTCCCACTGACTCAGAAAAGTAGCCAGCATAATTAAGGACCTCACACATCCTGGACGTACATTCTCCCACCTTCTTCCATCAGGTATTTGATACAAACGTTTGAGGTCATTTACCAACCGACTCAAGAATTCCTTCTTTCCTGCTGCCATCAGACTTTTGAGTGGACTTACCATATATTGAGTTGATCTTTCTCTACACCCTAGCTATGATCATAACACTACATAGAATCCAATTCATACAATAGAACCCCTGAAGTGCAGAATACAAAGAACAAAAACAGTCCGGGAAACAGGCCCTTCAGCCCAACGAGCCCGCGCCGCCATCTCAACACCACCAGTCCCCCATTGAGTCTGCACCGACCACAATCCCACCCAGCCTCTATCCCCATAGCCCCACGTATTTACTCTGCTAGTCTCTCTGACACTAAGGGTAATTTATCATGGCCAATCAGTCTAACCCGCACATCTTTGGACTGTGGGAGGAAACCGGAACACCCAGAGGAAACCCACGTAGACACAGGGAGAATGTGTAAATTCCACACAGACAGTGACTGAGGCTGGAATTGAACCTGGGTCCCTGATGCTGTGAGGCAGCAGTGCTAACCACTGTGCCACCACACCACCCTATTTTGCACCCTGTCCTTTCCTTCTTCTCTGTGTACTCTATGAATGGTATGCTATGTCTGTAAAGCATGCAAGAAACAATACTTTTCACTGTATCCCAATACATGTGACAATAATAAATTAAATCAAATCAAAATATCCATTTGATTAATCATTTATACAAGCCATCGGAGTCAACTCATTCAGCTTCTCGTGCTGTATGCAATGTGCAGAGGTTATGCATTCTTGATTTTCATTGCAATTTAGGAGGTTGTTCGAATAGACTTTCTACTATTAATTCTATTATTTATGTGGCAGAGTGGCACAGTGGTTAGCACTGCTGCCTTACAGTGCCTGGGACCCAGGTTCAATTCCAATCTCAGTCATTGATTGTGTGAAGTTTGCACATTCTCCCCGTGTCTGTGTGGGTTTCCTCCGGGTGCTCCGGTTTCCTCCCATAGCCCAAGGATGTGCGGGTTGAGTTGACTGGCCATAGTAAAATGTCCATAGTTTACTGGGATGTGTAGGTTAGAGGGGTTAGTAGGGTAAATGTGTGGGATTGTGGGGATAGGGCCTGGGGTGGGATTGTTGTCGGTGCAGACTCGATGGGCTGAATGGCCCCCTTCTGCACTGTAGCAATTCTATGATTCTATGAAATACCACAAGTATTTCAGAATTTATAGTTTCGAGCTGCTTTAAATGCGCGAATGGAGGCAAACTCCTAAATGTGAGTAGGAACGGATATGTGATTCAATATTTACCCTGTACCAATGGACACAATCCAGCCCTGTGTTTTAGTTATTTATTACTGAGCCAGTTTAAACCTGTGGGAGGCTTAATATGAACCGTTAGCAACCAGCATAAGCCCCTTGCTGAAGCCTTGCATCCATCAGATCACAGAAGGCTGTGCGGCGTAGAATTTAATTGCAAAACACCTCCTTATTCCCTTTGCTTCACAGTAAGGGTGTGATGCTAAAATGTATACTTTAAAATATTTACACTGTGTGACATTATTAAAATACAGATCGGAGTGACTGTTGAATAGTAAAAATGTATTCATCGGTTGTACTCCCATGTGTATGGCATGAACTCTGTTATCTTCAGCATTTATTGTTCAGTAGTCAAAGTCTTCTGGCAATGTGATAACCACTGTGAGATAGTGCATTTCCTTTACTTTTGACTGCTCAGAGTTGCGCTGCGTGACCTTGTTCTGTACTGTGATACAATTGTGCTTGTCAGTTAAAAAAGATAGCAACTGATCTTGAAGAAAAAAAAAGAATATTGACAAAGAAATACTTAGAAACTGGCAGATGAGGGAAATTCTAACCTTCCTTGCCTGCTCACGTGGCTGTAACAAAGACTATCCATGTCACACATCATGGGACATTGAAACACATCCAAATAGGAAAGATTTTCAAATGTCAGCACCACCGTTTTACTGAGACATGAATTTTGCAGGGCACGCGGACGCTTAGAAAAACCCTTGATCCCCAGATTGCGTGTGGGATGATGAGGGGCAGCAGTCACAGGAATCCAGTCAGAACCTCATGACTAACCATCCATTGATTATAGAATCCTTAGAAACCCTACATTGAGGAAGGAGGCCACTCAGCCTCCTGCACCAACTGTCTGGCCAGAGTATCTTAGTAAGAAGTCTCACAACACCAGGTTAAAGTCCAACAGGTTTATTTGGTAGTACATGCCACTAGCTTTCAGAGCGCTGTTCCTTCGTCAGGTGAGTGGGGGGTTCTGAGTATCTTACCCAGGCCTGGCACATTGGTTAGCACTGCTGCCTCACATCACCAGGGACTTGGATTCGATTCCCGGCTTGGGTCACTGTCTGTGTGGAGTTTGCACATTCTCTCTGTGTCTGTGTGGGTTTCCTCTGGAGACTCCGGTTTCTTCCCACAGCCCAAAGATATGCGGATTAGGTGGATTGGCCATGCCAAATTGCCCCTTAGTGTCAGGGGGACTAGCTAATGTAAGTTCATGGGGTTATGGGGATAAGATCTGGGTGGGATTGTGGTCAATGCAGGCTGCCAAGTGGTCTCCGTCTGCACTGTAGGATTCTATGATTTCCCTCACACTAATCCCGTAACCCTACACATTTACAGTGGCTAATCCATCTAACCTACTGGGACACTAAGGGGCAATTTTGCATGGCCAACTCCACCTAACCTGCACATCTTTTGGACAGCGGGAGGAAACCAGAGCACTGGAGGAAGCCCATGCAGATACAGGGAGAACGTGAAGGCTCTGCACAGACAGTGACTGAAGGCCAGAATTGAGCCTGGGTCCCTGGTGCTGCGAGGCAGCAATGCTAACCACTGTGCATTGCTCTGCACTTTATTATTTTGAATACATATGGCAGGGTTTTCATGGCAAGATGGAGACGGGAAGAGGTGGATAAATGTTTGACTATTATTGCTACTACATAATGTCATATAGAATAATAGATTTTACCATTGCGTTGCGCCCATTTTTGGGTGCACAAACTTAGTAAAGTCAGGCATGAAGTGAGCAGCACGATCCATGCCCGCCTCCGCAGCGGCTCCCCGTTTACGAAGGCCTGAAAATGGCTACGTGCATTTGCAAGCATTTAAATTGATTTAATCGGCTGCACGCCCAACTTTACCGACATGTCCCCCGCACCATCATGTTCGCCCATCCAGAATCGGCACAAAACAGACATGCTCCGCAAAAATCTGATTCAAGTGCTCCAGTTAGTGAGGAGGTCAGTGCCGAGTGTTCAACGGCTCTCTGCTTGAGATCGATGGGGGTGGGGAAGGGGGGTCCGCTGCCACTCTGCCTGAGATCAGTGAGGGGGAAGGGGGGGTCCACTACCATTCTGCCTATGATTAGTGAGGAGGTGGGGGGGGAGGTCTGTTGCCACTCTACCTGAGATCAGTGAGGAGAAAATGGGGGAGGGGCCCATGATTGGTTTGGATGGAGGGGTGGGGGGTGGATAAGGGGGTCAGTAATGTTGGGAGTGTGGGGCAATATCTGTGGGGGCCAGGGGGAGGCATTATGGGGCTCAGGAGTGATGTGGCAGGGCTATTCTATCTTTTTATCTTGCATTCTATCTTCTTTTATCTGTGCATGTGCAACTGGAACTGAAGGGTTTCGGGTGGGTTAAGAGGCTTCTGTAGTGTGATTCGGAATTGCTGATATTTTTTCAGGCAGAGTGTGTATGAAGGCGCCCGAGAACGGGTCTAAGAGTCAGTTCTGAAACATTCCCAATTTCAAGTCCACCCAGCACTTTGAATCAAAATGGTGAAATAGGGCCCATAGAATCCTACAGTGGAGAAGGAGGCCATTTGGTCCATTGAGTCTGTACTGACCACAATCCCAGCCAGGCCCTATCCTCTTAACCCCATGCATTTACTCTAGCTCATCCCCCTGACACTAAGGGGCAATTTAGCATGGCCCAATCCATCTAACTCGCACATCTTTGGAACGTGGGAGGAAACCGGAGCACCCGGAGGAAACCCACGCAGATAAGCGGAGAATGTGTAAACTCCACATAGACAGTGACCCAAGCTGGGAATCAAACCTGGGTCCCTGGCACTGTCAGGCAGCAGTGCTAACCACTGTGCCACCATGCCACCCATATTTCCATGTTTTTAACTTGACTACTTAGTCTATATATGGAGTCTAAATTTACAATGCCCCACCCGTGTGTATGAAGATGGGGGACTTGTATATGCAATGTATGAACTATCTGCTGTCTACACCCCTACTTCTGACCTGTCTCTCATTTTACAGGGACTTTGGAGGTGTTGAGCAGCCTGTTCACCCTTGGACCTATTGAGGACATCAAGTGACCTCTTAAAGCCATTTTATCTGGGGGAAGGTGTAGCCAGTCTGGTAGGTAGCCTGTCAGCTTATGTTAGGTGACCTCCTGTTGGGCAAGAGGTTAGAAGGTGGGAGGCAGTGGACAGAGAACCACATTTGAGGTCCCTTGATCCCCCACAAGTTCATACGCCACTTTTACACCTGCACCCCACCCTCTCAACTCTGATCCTCCCCACCTGTCTCACTCCCTGACCGGGTCCTGCATCAGACCTGCCTATAAATCTGATTTAACAGAAGTCCGCGCTTTGTTAACTTTTCTTCTTTGCGACTCTGTATAGTCCCAGCAGTGGACATGCTCAAGCATTGTGAGCAGAGATGCTGGCCATTCTGCTTGGCTGGCAACTCTCTAAGGTAGCACTTCTGCCCTGTTTGAGGGTTGAAAGTCCATCGCCAGCTAATTAAGACTCCGTGGAGTACTAAGTAACTGTGTGACAGCTGGTATTGGCTGGGACGCGTTCTGTACTGACTGTTCAAGTATCATAAAATCATAGAACACCTACAGTTCAGAAGGAGGCCATTCGGCCCATCGAGTCTGCATCAACTACAATCCCACCCAAGCCCCACCCCCATAACTGCATGCATTCACGCTAGCTAGTCCCCCTGACTCTCAGGGGTAATTAAGCATCGTCAATCCACCTAACCAACACATCTTTGGACTGTGGGAGGGAACTTGAATACCCGGAGGAAACCCACGCAGACACGGCAAGAATGTGCAGACTCCACATACACAGTGGCCCAAGCTGGGAGTCAAACCCGGTTCCTGGGCGCTGTAAGGCAGCAGTGCTAACCACTGTGCCTTACAGAAGGTGGGAGGCAGTGGGCCGAGAATCACATTTGAGGTCTCCTGATCTCCCACAAGTTCATACACCACTTTTACACCTGCACCCCGCCCTCTCAACTCTGATCCCACCCCACCCGTCTCACTCCCTGACTGGGTCCTGTGTCAGACTTGCTTGTAAATCTGACTTACCAGAAGTCCGGCCTTTGTTAGCTTTTCTTCTGTGCCACTGTGCCGCCCTATTCTCAATAAAGTGCAGCTTTGGGATATTTATTTGATCAGAAATTTGATCCCAAGCAGAAATTCCAACCTCTTGCATCAATTTTAAATGCTTCATAAATCAAGCAGGTTTTGGGGGTGGGGCGAGGGGAGGTGTGGTGGTGGGGTGGTTGATGGGGAGGGTTGAGGGGGATAGTTTGTCGGAAGGCATGGAAGGGATTGGAGGGAAGGAGCAGGGATGGATGAAGGGTGAACGGGTGATGGGGGCGAGGGGGGCATCCATTCTACCTGCTCCATGACATTGGGAGGAAGGTGATTTATTGCCATAACGAGGTCATATTTGGATTTAAGTAGTGAGCTGTCAAGTCTAATCACTTTGCCCGTAGACAGTTGACGGGACACCACTCCACCTCACACTGAAGTCTGTTTAGTGCCTCAATGCTAACTAAAATAACATTTTGCTTTTACTTTGTTACAACTTGGATTAATTCTTACATTTTTGTTAAGTTCTTGGATATTTTACATTTCTTTTTCATCCAGGTGCACATATTTGTTGCTTCTTATTTTCAGCATTCTCAGTACGCTAAGCTTACCAAACATCGACGCCAGATCCAATAATAGAACGGAAGCTCTTCCAATTCATGGGGTGGTCTGAAAGAATCTCAATGGGTGCAGTTAATAAGGCCTGAATCTTGCATGAATGCCAGAGAGCCCTGTACCCAACTGTATTCGGTGGTCTACAGCATCGGTGACCTGCTTAACAGTAATACAAACTGCAGTTTGCAGACTGAATGATGTTGCAGATAGGATGAAGACAAAGACAGAGAGGCTGAGGGCCGCACCAACCATTGACTGCAGAAGACAGTATAGTGACATCTGTAGCAGTGGACTGCAGGATTTGCTGCAGGAATTAAACAGCCCAAAATGATGCCTGATACACACTTTTGTCAGGAAACAAAGTGTATTTATTAATAAAAAAAACAGTGCCCTCGAGCAACCCATGGTTGTCCCAGTCCCTACTTGTCTCTACATGTCTTCCAGATGCCTTCTGCCTAAGAGAGAGGACTCCATCACCTGGGGTGATTACCCATTCTCAGTCCCATTTAGTCCTTGAAGCCAGCTGACCCTCGTCTGCTGTGTTGCCCTTAAAGCGACAATCACCACATCCCTCCCCCTTTTACTCTTTCCGACAATCTTCAATAACCAAGTTACTCAAGCTCAAATTCTAACTAAACAAGTTGAACAATTATAAATTGAATTTTTGAGTGATTTTTCTGTTTCTTGTAGAAACAAAAAAATTCTTGTGTAATTTTGTCAAATGAGATGCTTCCTCAGGGTAAACGTTGACAGGAACTGCCATAGGCAGTTCATTACTACTTGCTTCCACAGAGACGTCAGTTACATCCATGACAGGTCGATCAGGTATTCAGGTATCTCGAAGCTTACAGGTTCAGAAACATTTCTTGATGGCAACACTGACTACTGGAGCATCTCTCTACTCCTCAAGTACTCTGCATGTTTATGAACGATCCATTCCTCCATGTCCCTCCTTCATATGGCTGGGGTCTGGTCTCAGAGACAGTAATTCCAAGAATCTAGCTTGAACCACCACCAAAATTTCATATTCTGACATCATGTTAAATTATGTTCTTAATATGGGTTTTTTAGATTGTTTATGGTAGGGCACTGGGGAGAGTTACAGAATAAAGAGATTTAGAGGTACATGTTAGGGGTACACTCCTTGAAAGTGGAGTCACAGTTGGACAGAGTGATGAAGAAGGCATTCAGCATGCGTGGTTTCATTGGTCAGAACATTGAATACAGGAGTTGGGACGTCTTGTTGAAGTTGTACAAGACGTTGGTAAGGCCACACTTGGAATACTGTGTACAGCTCTGATCATCCTATTACAGAAAGGATATTATTAAACTAGAAAGAGTGCAGAAAATATTTACTAGGTTACTACCAGGACTTGATGGTTTGAGTTATAAGGAGTGGCCGGATAGACTGGGACATTTTTCTTCGGAGCGTAGAAGGCTGAGGGGTGATCTTATAGAGGTCTACAAAATAATGAGAGGCACAGGTCAGCTAGATAGTCAATATCTTTTCCCAAAAGTAGGGGAGTCTAAAACTAGAGGGCATGGGTTTAAAGTGAGAGGAGAGAGATACAAAAGTATCCAGATGGGCAATTTTTTCACGCAGAAGGTGGCCACTGTCTGGAACAAGCTGTCACAGGTAGTAGTAGAGGTGGGTGCAATTTTTTCTTTTAAAAATCATTTAAATAGTTACATTGGTAAGATGGTTATAGAGGATATGGACCAAATGCAGGCAATTGGGATTAAGTTAGGGATTTAAAAAAAAGGGAGGGATGGACAAGTTGGGCGAAGGGCCTGTTTCCATGCTGTAAACCTCTATGACTCTAAGCGGTGATGGCTCATTGATGGAATCTTGAGACTGGTTTGTCCAAACAAGAACACCTTTTTTAACTATGTATAGTCCCAAATATAGTCTTGCATAAATCTCTTCCATGCAGACTTGCTGATTTTCCATTTGTGTGACCAATTCAGCAATCTTTTTCTGTCATGTAATCTTAGTGTCTTTCTCTGCCTGAATTGCTGATTCTGCTGTCAATTTCAATGTTTTTGCCTCTTTGGTTATTTTCTCAAGCTTCCCTTCTTCAAGCCTCTTTTTCTCCTGATTCAATTTTTCACTGGACTGCTTCTTATTTTCTAGTTGCCTTTCTTCATGGAGTTCAACTTATTCCCCATTGACTCATTAATCTCTTCTCCTTAACTTAATTTTGTAATTTTTTTGCAACTTTTTTCCTGTCAGTCATTCCATCTGGCTTTAATGTCTCCTCTGGAGCTTTAATTCTTTTTGCTGATTCTTCTTTATGTTCAATAGATCCTAGCTTATTTTTAAGTCTTTAATTCCCATTTTTCTTCCAAGGGGAATCCATCATGTTTATACTGGACATAAAGAACAAAGAACAATACAGCACAGGGACAGGCCCTTTGGCCCTCTAAGCCTGCACTGGTCATGTGTTCCTAACTAGACCATCTGTTTGTATCCCTCTATTCCCAGATATATTCATGTGGCTATCTAGATAAGTCTTAAATGATCCTAACATATCTTCCTCAACCACCTTGCTTGGGAGTGCATTCCAGGCCCCCACCACCCTCTGTGTAAAATATGTCCCCTGCATATCTGTATTGAACCTTTTCCCCCTTACCTTGAACTAGTGACCCCTTGTGTTTGCCATTTCTGACCTGGGAAAAAGCTTCCAACTGCTCACCCTATCTATAATTTTATCTTCATATTTATCTTCATAATTTTTATAATTTTAATTTAATTTTTAATAACTTATAATTTTATAAGACATATACAGTTCACAGATGAAGGTTCATTTCTTGTCATAATTTCAGCTAGACCCTTATTGCTTCATTGTTAGTTGAGTCTGTTTCTGATGAAATGTTGTCTTGTTTCTATTCTGCAATTCTCTCATTGTCCTTCATTTTTTTTTTATAAATTTCATTACCCATGTTCTGGGGTCTTTCAGTGCCCTCCTTCTGGGCTCTTTTGTCTTTGCCCTCCTTCAGGAATCTATTCAGTGCCCTCCTTCAGAGGTCTCTCAGTGCCCTCTTTCAGGGGTCTTCTATTGCCTCTTTCCTGATGGCTTCATTTCCTCCTCTGAGGTCTTATGTTGCCTCTTCTATGAGATCTTCATTGCTTAGGGACCATTTTTGAGAGATGCCCACTATCTGTGGCCTTCTGCAATTTTCCTGTCCATTGCCCTGTTTCTTATTATGGTTGCTGCTTTAAATGTAATGCCATATTAAATATATTATCACTATAAATACATGACTTCTTTAAGTGCATTAACACTTTAATTCAGTCAGCTTTTGTTTTACTGTTAGCAGCTATCGGTTCTCTCCAGGTGCTTTTCCCACACTTCTGATGTTATGGCAGGTCCCCATTCAAATCTTCTTTATTTACTTCTAAGGCTTCTCCTTTTTACTGTCAGCAAGCTCAGTGATTTCTGTAGGTTTTTCTTCTCTCGTCACTTGGAGAATCTCTTCTCCTCTTCCTTTGATGTGCTGGTTTTTAAAAATCGATTTCACTGCAAGATTCAGCGCTCTCGAGGTCCAAGAAGCCATTTTCAAAACTTTTCAACTTGTCTTCTAAACAAGTTGGAAACTTTTCTCTGAAAGTTTGGAACTTGCTTTCTGCAGCCTCTCAGTGCAGGCTCCCTCCCACTCCAGTCTCTACTTGAATTGGGAGCCCAGCAAACTCAGTCTCTTCACTTTCCTGTGCACTGTAGACCAAGCTACAACTCCTTGGGTCTTTTTACATTTACCTTTCACACAAAACAATGCTCTGTGTTCTCTTCACTTTCTTGTTAAAAAAAAACTTGGAGCAACTCTTTGTCCGTTTTAAAAAAAACTTTTCTCCTTAAGCGCAGAATCACAGCTCTTGCTTCTGAGGGTTATTTTCTCTTCATTTTTCTTCTATATATTTTTAAACCGTTGCCTGTACTGACCAATTCAGGTCTGCTCTGTGTCAGTACCTTAGGGTCCAGGTGGCACAGTGGCACAGTGGTTAGCACTGTTGCCTCACAGCACCAGGGACCCAGGTTCAATTCCTACCTTGAGCCACTGTCTGTGTGGAGTCTGAATGTTCTCCCTATATCTGCATGGGTTTCCTCCGAGTACTTCGGTTTCCACCCACAGTCCAAAAGACGTGCATTGGACATGCTAAGTTCTCCCTCAGTGACCCGAACAGGTGCCAGAGTGTGGCGATTAGAGGATTTCACAGTAACTTAATTGCAGTGTTAATGTAAGCCTGCTTGTGACAATAATAAATAAATATCTCAACATCTCACTATTAATGCGCCTCAAGCAATGCCCTCATAACCCAGCCCATCCTCGTTGCCAATGTAATGATGCACTCTACAGACTTTGTCTGGAAACGAAAGGGTATTAATTAATGAGGGAAAACTGTATGGAGTCCAGCAGCAATTCCCCCCCTCCCCCCAATTCAGCCGTAGAGCAGCTTACCCGCTGCCCCAGTCCCTACATGTCTTCAAGATGCCTTCTGCCTCAGAGTGAGCTCCAACTCCTGGATGATTACCCACTCTTGGCCCCAGTTGGTCCCTCAAGACAGGCGACCCTTATCTGCTGTGCTGCCCTTAAAGTGACAATCAGCACACAGCTACTCTGCGGAAATGTTGCACCGCTTGTCACATTTTTTAATTCTTTGCTTACAAATTTCCCTCTGACTCTCCAGTCGCAGTATTTCAGGTTGGAGTTGCCTCAGATTTGCTGGAAACTCAGTACAAAGGCACATTTATTATCAAATCTTGGTACTTAAAGCTGAGACAATCCTGTGGGTGTAATCTCAACTTTGGCAATGGACTAAATGCCCCTTTACACCCATAACCACAGATTCCAATGGAAAGGAGAGAATCAGGCGAGGTGTATCATGGGCGGCAGAACCACAATTGCTAACCTTCCACTCACACTTGCTGAAAGCTAATGTAAACAGGACCACTCAGGCTGAGCCTGAGACAGCGTGAATCGAACCTTGCAGAGTGCAGGCAGTCTAATCACAGCCCACCCTAAAAAGAACCAAAGAAATGCAATGCTTCACAGTGCACATAGCTTGGAAGGATTTAGCTACAGCTTTGTTGCTGGATAGGCTAAATCTCTGTACACAGTGAAAATTTTCCTAAGTGATGTGTGCACAAGTACATTACAGACCTTGCACTGTGCGTTAGCAATCCTTTTAAAATGTTCACGATTGGCATCCATTCCGCGCCGCATGAACAGAATGCTCAGCATCTGTTTGTGTGATCTGACATGGAAAGTACTTGTGGGTCTGTCTGATTACAATAGGCCTGGGACTTTGTTGCTTATGTGCTAAGTGGTGAGACCTGTGGATAGACTGTGCCTCCCACAATTTTGCACCATCTATTTTCTCTGGAAGCAGAGAAAACCTCAAAACATTTGAAATGTTGGAAGCAAGCAGAACTTAAAATAACCTGATCCTGAATGGAGCTGAATATTTAATGCATTGATTTTGTCCTTGCTATTGGTTCTGTAAATGCCTCGAAAATGAAAGATGTGCCAGCTGAATTAGGTAAGAGTAGAAATCATCCTGACAGACAGCATGAATTACCCATGGCTATTAGACTTTTATGAGCGCCAATTGTTGCCAAAAGCAGGTTGATTTTCGCATGTAGAATGCTTGGGGAGAAGGGTATGTTCCTGTTGTGAATCAATATTATCTTTGTTCAGTCAGCTTCAGAGGATATATGTTTTCTTGAAACAATATCAGACTTTCAAAGGAAGCACTAATGCCACATTTAGTTTTCTACAGGATTTCCGGCTTCCTTTGTAATAAAACAAAGTGAGTGATGAAATGCCACTGTGTTGGAGAGGGCATAACCCTCAGAAAAGGATTTTCTGGCCTGCTTTGGATTCGGCAGCAAACATTGCTGCAGTATCTGACTGAGGCTCAGGCTGTATGCAGAGATCGGCTCTCTCCTCATCACTGACTTTCCATGAACCTTCCTCCGTGGGGCGGCATGGTGGCACAGTGGTTAACACTGCTGCCTCACAGTGCCAGGGACCCGTGTTCAATTCCGGCCTCGGGTGACTGTCTGTGTGGAACTTGCACATTCTCCCCGTGTCTGTATCAGTTTCCTTCGGGTGCTCGGTTTCCTACCACAATCCAAAGATGTGCATTATGTTGATTGGTCATGCTAAATTGCCTCTCAGTATCAGGGAGACTGGTTAGGGCAAATAGGTGGGGTTATGGGGATAGGGCCTGGGTGGGATTGTGGTTGGTGCAGACTGAGTGGCCTCTTTGTGCACTGTAGTGATTCTATATACACTGGTGCATCCCTAGTGAGCAGCCATGTGAGTTATCGTGCCCATGGGTAGACTGGTGCTCGTCATTACCAATGCAGTCAGACTCCAACCACAATGGAAAAAGGGGGACAGGATTTTCCAGCCCCGCTCGCCCCGAGACTGGAAAATGCCGTTTGAAGTTGACGGATCTTTGCATGTCCCACCCTATGATTCCCGTGGCGGGTAGGACAGGAAAATTCCATCCAGGATGTAATCGTTGAACCATCTCAAATGGATAAAAGCAATCTCTAAATCAGAAGGTTTTGTATTTAAACCGTAGGAATGTGAAGTGTGCGGTAGTCCCACATTGTCAGAGCTACTTGTCAGAATTCTTCAACCTCACCTGCTGCTGCGAATGAAGATTTGGCTGAGCGCCAAATTCACTATTCGCACTAACAGTGGTGGTGGGGAGTGCGAGACCAAAAAATTCCGGCAGCTATTCATTGGATGAGACATGAAACTAAGGCCCACCTTCCCCTCATTGGGCTACAAAATCCAGTAGGTGAAGATTATCTGGGGAGTTGTCCCAATGTTATTCCCCCCATTTATTCTATGTTCAAAGCTACCAAACAAAAGTTGTGTGTATTTATCCCATTATTGTTTGAAGGGCCTTGCTCTGCACTGATTGGTTGTGGCTACATTGCTAAATCACAACAATAACATAAAAAATGTTTTGTAGAAGTGCAGAAGGAGACCATTTGGCCCATCGAGTCAGCACCGACCATAATCCCACCAGGCCTTATTCCCGTTACCCCACATATTTATCCTGCTAATCTCCCTGGCAATTTAGCATGGCCAATCAACCTAACCACACATCTTTGGAGTGTGGGAGGAAACGAGAACACCTAGAGGAAACACACGCAGACACAGGGAGAACACACAAACTCCACACAGACAGTGACCTGAGGCCAGAATTGAACCCAAGTCCCACCACTGTCAGGCAGCAGTGCTAACCATTGTGCCACCGTGCTATATTGATGGAGCATGAAATACTTTGGGATACTTGAGTGTGTGAAAGGCACTATGTAAATTCATCTTCCTTCTTTCATCATAAAGACAAGACATTCAAACAGCACAATATTTTCTACAGTAAGCATAGCACATCCTGTTCAGTAATGCAAATTATTGCCGTGTAACCATGATTACAGTTGTTCCTGTTTCAGTGTAAGCTTCAGCAGAATGTATGATGAAGCATCATTACTGCCAGCTGCTGCCAACGGAATCAAATGTTCATGTAAAATTAAAGTGTTCAAAGCTGTATTAAAGTTTGCCTCAGTGGCCTTAGCTTGGATGTGGGAAAAGCAACCACAGTCTCTCTTCACCACCTTCTAAGTTGGAATTTATGCACGAGTGGGTGTGTCTCTATGAGTAAGCTTGACTGTGTGTGTGTGTGTGCGTGTGTGTGTGCGTGTGTGTGTGTGTGCATGCACGTATGGGAGTGAGCATGTGTGAGTGTGTGTCCATGTGAGCATGTAAGGGTCTGAGTGCGTATGTATAAAGTGTGCGAATGATGCTGTGTCCATGTGTGTGTAACTGGGTGTGTCTGCATAAGAGGCATGGTGGCACAGTGGTTAGGACTACTGCCTCACAGCACTAGGGACCCATGTTCAATTCTGGCCTGGGTTACTATCTGTATGGAGTTTGCACATTCTCCCTGTGTTTGGACTGTGGGTTTCCTCCCACAGTCCAAAGATATGCAGGTTAAGTTGAGTGGTCATGCTAAATTAGTCTGAGTTTCAGGGGGATTAGTAGGGTTAAATATGAGGGGTTACAGGAATAGGGCCTGGGTGGGATTGAGGTTGGTGCAGACTTGATGAGCTGAATGGCCTCCTTCTGTACTGTAGGGATTCTATGATGTGCGCTGGACTGTGTGTGTGTATGTTGTGTGAGAACATGTGCCTTCGTGAGTTAGCACGTGTGAGTGTGCATGTTGTACATGTGTGTGTAAGGGTCCAAACGCCTATGTGTGAAAGTATGTGAATGATCCTGTGTCTATGGGTGTGTCTGCATGAGTGTGCTAAACTGTATGTGTTGAGTGAAAATATATGTGTATGTGCATATGTGAGTGTATAAGGGTCTGAGCGCATATGTATGAAAGTATGTGAATGCTTCTGTGTCTATCTATGTGTGAGTGAACACATGAATATGTACACAGTTGATGAGGGCAGAACTGGGAGCGGATGGACAACCCCTCTGTGAGTAAGTTTAAGTTTATTTATTAGTGTCACAAGTGGGCTTACATTAACACTGCAATGGAGTTACTGTGAAAATCCCCTGGTCGCCACACTCTGGCGCCTGCTCGGGTACACGGAGGGAGAATTTAGCATGGCCAATGGACCTAACCAGCACGTTTTTAGCACTATGGGAGGAAACTGGAGCAACCGGAGGAAACCCACGTAGACATGGGAAGAACATGCAGACTCCACACAGACAGAGACCCAAGCTGTGAATCGAACCTGGATCCCTGATACTGACCACTGTAGATCGTTACTGTTCAGTTCCAGGCTTATCATGAACAGTGGCCATCTAGATGATTTATTGGAGAGTGATAGTGAATGGTAATTGAATTTCAAGAGGGAAAAATATTATTAAAAAAAAAGATCAATTTTAATGCTATAATCGGTAATCTTTCATTGTATTGAAAATGGGATCTCTTTTTGTAATCTGTGGTCAAAAGGTGAGATATAATTAATCAGGGTGCATCTTAAAGTCCCTATTTGAAAGTCAAATACTGTACATTTGTATTTTAAATTCCTTTGCCCACGTTTGTAATGAAAACTGCCTGCGTGCGTTTGTCCCAATATAAAGACTGCCGGTGATGCGCTGTATTGCCACCACCAGGGGGAGGAGGTAACTGTGACGTGCCAAGACTAATAGGCAACTTTCATTAGGAAGGTGAAGATAGGAATTTAGAATAGATGCCAGATGCAAGACTTTGTCACACAATATTCAGTCTAACCCACTGGATAAAAGAAATCACTTTAAACGTAACTTCTGTGCTCTAATTTAGTTCTAAACAATTCACCGTCAGGTGGCCATGTTAGGAATGAACTTTCAAAATATCTGCTAATTAATAAGAAGGTTGGTGAATTGTGCTAATCGTTATCCAGTGATCTGAGCCATGATTCAGCATCATTTTGATCATATACACCTCTCAGATTTCCTGTTCTCTGCAGGACTTGGCTCCTGCACATGTGTAAGAAAAATTGCAAACAAACATAATTTAAATTATTCACTCCACCTATTGGAATGTCTAACAGGCAGTGTGCAGTGAATTTCAAAGCAGTAATTCAATCTTGGGACTTTACTACTGCTCATGAACTGTTCAGTCTTCACTCCCGTGGTTTATGATGAGGTCAGAGTGAGTTTCAGCCTCGTTTCTCTCTGCCAGTCACCTAGAATTATAGAATCCGCACAATGCTATAGAGGCCATTCAGCCCATCAAGTCTGCACTGACTCTGAAGGGTTTTACTCAGACCCACTTCCCTGTCATATCTCCATAAACCATGCATGTTTTACCATGTCCAAAGATGTGTGGGTTAGGTGGATTGGCCAAGGTAACTTGCTCTTTAGTGTCCAAAGATGTGCAGGTTAGGTGGATTGGCCATGGTAAGTTGCCCCTTAGTGTCCAAAGATGTGTAGGTTAGATGGATTGGCCATCGTAAATTGCCTCTTAGTGTCCAACGTTGTATAGATTAGATGGATTGGCCAAGGTAAATTATCCCTTTGTGTCCAACAATGTACGGGTTAGATGAATTGGCCATGGTAAATTGCCCTTTAGTGCCCTAAGATGTGCAGGTTAGGTGAATTGGCCATGGCAAATTGCCCCTTAGAGTTAGGAGGATTGGCAAGGTAAATATGTGGATTTATTGTCAGTGCAGGCTCGATGGGCCAAATGGCCTCCCTCTGCACTGCAGGAAATCTATGTTTCCATGTCTAATCCATCTAAGCTACAGTCTTTGGACTGTGGGAGGAAACTGGAACACTTGGAGGAAATCCACACAGACATGGGGAGAATGCGCAAACTCCACACAAACAGTGACCCAAGGCCGGAATGGAACCAGGATCCCTGGCACTACGAGGTAACAGTGCTAACCACTGTGCCACTATGCTGCCAGTCTGGTGTTTATTTTCTCTGCACTGGCAACAATTCCACTGGTTCTGATTGTGCTAAATGAAAATATAGTGAACGTGTGTGAGAATTGTTGTTTGATAGGCAAACGCTAGATAAAACTGAGACTCAGATTGGAGTTAAACCATGGAAATATCAGTCTTCCTGGGCCTGCTAGTGTCAGATATTCCAATTTATACATTCAGCAGGCTGAAACGAAAGGCAATAGAATCACTTACATGTGAATAGATAAGTTGCTGATAAACCTGCAATTTACAGTAGATGGATGCATTTAAAATATAATGAAAATTTTAAACATAGAATAACACACAATATACAGTGCAGAAATAAACCATATAGCTCAAACAGTCAATGCCAATGTTTGCAGTCTATTTGAGCTCCATATCATCTTTCCTCATCTAGTTCTACTAACGTAACCTTCTATTCCTTCTCTTTCATGTGCTTATCTTGCTTTTCCTAAAATGTATCTATACTAGTTGCCTCAGTACTCCCTGTGGTAGCGATTTCCACACTCTCACCACTTTCTGACTGAAGAAGTAGCTTCTATTTGATTTCTTCCTGACTCTCTTATATTATTGATGGCCTTTAGCTGGCTTCCTTCCCACAAGTAGAAGTACTCTAGGGTCCAAGTTTAACCCACTCAAGATCCATTCGCTCGTGCAAAATTAAAACAGGTCCCTCTTGAGCCCAGTTCTGTGACATGGAAATGCTCAAAACTAGGAAACCCACTCAGCATTAGGAAGAATAATGAGCTGGGAGACTGTGGAGAGAAGGAGCTTGCCAGTTCTCCACAGTGGATGAAGAAATCTAGGCAACACCAGATAAAACGCAGACTCTGATTGCAGTTAAGAACAGAAATGTTAGGGGTTTCAGCATGTATACTCGTGAGGGTGAAACAAACACCAAATAGAGTTACTTATACGTAAATAATTTAAGTTTTAGTTTTATTTATTATTGTCACAAATGGGCTTACATTAACACTGCAATGAAATTACTGTGAAAAACCAATAGTTGCCACACCTGTTCAGGTACACTGAGGGAGAATGTGGCACGGCCGATGCACCTAACCAGCATGTCTTTTGGACTGTGGGAGGAAACCGGAGCACCTGGAGGAAACCCACGCAGAAACGGGGAGAATGTTCAGACTCCACACAGACAGTGATGCAAACTGGGAATCGGACCTGGGTCTCTGGCGCTGTGGGGCAGCAGTGCTAACTACTGTGTCGCCATTTCATTGCTGATATACTAGCAATTTACATTTGATACATACATTTAAAGTATAAAGCCATCGATCCAGATCTCGAGGTCCTATCTTCAGAAGGCAATGATGATGAACCTTGATCCCATGTGCAGAAGGTGGTTGGGGTGCCGGACAAGTAGAAGGAGTTCAATGCTTGCTACACCAACTCATTGCAGGACTCATCTCATGACTTTCAGAGTTTTCTGACGAGCTTGGGAGATATCCGTGGCATCTAGACTCCAAAAGGAGCTTCTAAAGGCAACAGTGACTGTCAGGCATGTGAAAGATCTTTGATCAGGCCATTATCACTAGGTATTCTGCTAGAATTGCCTGGTAAAAGAAAATGCAGTATGTTGCTTTGCAGAGGGACCTGGATGTCCTTGTTAATGAATCACAAAAAGTTGGTTTGTAGGTGCAGCAGGTAATTCAGAAGGCAAATGGAAATTTATCCTTCATTGCCAGAGGGATGGAGTTTAAAAACAGGGGGGTTATGTTGCAGCTGTATAAGGTGCTGGTGAGGCCACACCTGGGGTACTGTGTACAGTTTTGGTTTCCTTAGTTGAGATCGGAGATACTGGCACTGGAAGGGATGCAGAGGAGGTTCACTAAGTTGATTCCGGAGTTCAGCGTTTGGCTTATGAGGAGAGACTGAGTAGACTGGGTCTATACTTGTTGGAATTCAGAAGAATGAGGGGAGATCTCATCGAAACATATAAGATTATGAAGGGAATAGATAAGATAGAAGCAGGGAGGTTGTTTCTGCTGGCAGGTGAAACTAGAACTAGGAGGCATGACTCAATAAGGAGGAGTCAATTTAGGACTGAGTTGAGGAGGATCATTTTCACCCAAGGGTTGTGAAATCTGTAGAATCCCCTGCCCAGTGAAGCAGTTGAAGCTGCCTTGTTAAATGCTTTTAAGGCAAGGATAGATAAATTTTTGAACATTAAAGGAATCAAAGGGCATGGTGAGTGGGTGGTTAAGTGGAGCTGAGTCCATGAAAAGATCAGCCATGATCTTATTGAATGGTGGAGCAGGCTCGAGGGGCCAGATAGCCTACTCCTGCTCCTTGTTCTTATGTTCTTACAATTTGTCTTGTAGCTTACCACACCTTGATGTGATTATTAGAATTTGAATCATGGTTACTGGCCTCAACAATGGGAGTGGAAACATTTAGCCATATCCCGCATCAGGCATTAATTTTGGTGCATAAAATTAACTTTGATTGAGAATACCTCTTGCAATGCTTACATGATTTCTATCCCAGGGTACTCCCCTCCCAGTTGATTAGCAGGAAGAAGAGACAGCCTGGAGTAATGAATTGGAGGGAGCTGTTCTACTTAAAATAAACATCTGTACCTAATTCTGAAGGAGGAGGTGGTGGCCGTGGTATAGTTGTATTGTCACTGGACTCATAATGTAGAGACCCAGGGTAATCCTCTGGGGACTCAGGTTCACATCCCACCATGACAGATGGTGAAATTTGAAATCAATAAAAAAAATCTGAAGTTAAATTCTAATGATAGTCATGCACCCATTGCTGATTGTTGTAAAAACTCATCCGGTTCATCAATGTTCTTTTCATCTTTGGATGAAAATAAAAAGTCTTTAATCAGTTGTATTTCAGTACTTTATTTATTAGATAATACAGAATGGGAACAATCAGTAAATTCACTTCAACAGGACCCTGCAATATATGTATCAGTCATTCCAATGTGACAGAGATCCCTCTTGCTTTGCAGTCCTTTGAGATTCTGATGCTAAAACCAAAGTCAAATGTTTCATAGCAGTGGGATCGGAGATTTGAGTGGCTACGAACATAACCAGTGTGTTTGAATGCCATTTTCTGCCTATTCACAACTTGAAATGGGGCAGTCTGCAGTTCAATGTACGCTGTACCTCCCCGCCACTCATTCACAGTGATCTGGAGACAGATGACAAACCTGAACTCAGTTAATCTCATTCTACTGGTGAGAACAGACAGGGAATGATTGACTGTGCCGTGCCTGTGACTTAACTGGGGGCTTATCTCCAAGCACTGCTCACTCACACACCAGGAGTCAATGGATAACGCAGATTCTCAATGAAAGAACAAAGAAAATTACGGCACAGGAACAGGCCCTTCGATCCTCCAAGCCTGTACCAACCCATGTTGCCTGTCTGAATTAAAGACCTTCTCTGGGGACCATATCCCTCTATTCCCATTCTATTCACATATTTGTCCAGAAGCCCCTTAAAAGTCACTATCGTATCTGCTTCCACCACCTCCCCCGATAGTGAGTTCCAGGCACCCACCACCCTCTGTGCAAAAAACTTGCTTCGTACATCTCCTTTAAACTTTGCCCCTAGCACCTGAAACCTGTGCCCCCTGGTAATTATAATACCTTTGTAATGAAAACAAAGAATTAACCTTCATATTACCAGCTGAGTTTTAGGGTTAGTAAGGGATGAAATATGAATATCTCTGATATGGAGGGCTTAAATCCATATGTTCTAATTCAATGCAAAGATTCAGAGCCAACAAGAGACAATTATCCCTGGAGTTTTGCAAATGCCTTCATTTAAATTTAATATGCTTCACAAACTTTAATTTTATTGATGCCAAATAGAATTCAATAAAACTCAATTTGTCAGCAGACATCAGAAAATTATTATGAAACATGTTGGAAATTGAAAACTGGGTTAGCAAGTTTCCTTCTAAGAGAAGGAGTCACTCCTTCCTGCTTTATCTCACATGAGGCTCCAGCCGCACACTATGTGATTGTCTTGATGCTTGTAAGGAAAGTGGAAAGGATAATAAATATTCAATGAAAGAATTCATCAGATTCAGCTTAGTGTCACTAGAGTTAGCTAAGCAGATCCTTTATTCATTGGCCTGGATTCTCCAATTTATCCATGGCTGGGATTCTCCAGTTCCGCTGCTGTGAATGGAAATTTGGCTGAGTGCCAAGTTCTCCATTCTCGCTGACAGCAGTGGTGGGGGGTTCAAAATGGAAAATTCTGGCCACTTTTTTTGGACCTTACAGTGTTGAAATGTGTAGCAGGGGTGGCAACATTTATCAATTGGCTGTCCTGCAAAATGCCGTAACATTTCTGATATTGTTACGATGTTATTAATAAACTTGTGCTGCAGCTTCCCGACTTAAGCAATGGTTTGATAAATAGTTTATGATATCGCTTTCTCCGAGAGGTCAAAAGAATGATTGAGACACATCCTGTAAGCTTCTCTACAATCCTGTTACGTGATTAGATTCCAATTTCAATTCTCTTCCCACACCTAATGGTGCACCAAGACAGAATTCCATCTGTTTTTGTAGCTAGTTATTCCTGGATCAGGTCGCTAGTCTGTTGCCAGGAGCTTATGGCTTGAGGCCCCCACTCCACATCAAGCGTGGCAGACCAGGAGTCCCCCCCACTCTGACTGCTGGCTATTGGTGTGTTGGAAGAATTTACACGTTGACACACTCAATCTGTTTGATGACATTAAAAATGCATTTCCTTGGCCACCAAGTCCTGGGGTGAGATTTAAACCCAGAGCTTCTGGTTAAGAGACAGCAAATGCCACCCGCTGCGCCACAAGATATTATCAAACACTGGGTGCATAAAATTATATCCTGATGTTTATAAGGTGTAAAAGCTTGCTTATTGAAGTGCTCATCTGAAAACGATTTAAGCATTTACATTAATGTAAAGTTTATTTATTAGTCACAAGTAAGCTTACATTCACACTGTAATGAAATTACTGTGAAAATCCTCTAGTCGCCACACTCCGGCAACTGTTCGGGAGGGAAAATTTAGCATGGCCAATGCACCTAACCAGCATGCCATTCAGACTGTGAGAGGAAGCCCACACAGACATGGGGAGAATGTGCAAACTCCACACAGAGAGTGACCCAAGCTGGGAATCAAAACTGGGTTGCTGGTGCTGTGAGGCAGCAGTGCTAACCACTGTACCACCGTGAAGCCCTTACAATACAAGGCTGCAGAGAAGGGAACAGAGCAGTTGGGTTGAGTTTTGGATTGGTCTAGTCAGGAGTTGCAATGGACACGATGGGCTTGATCGTGTTGTAAATCGGTAGCTCTATGACCTAAATTAATGGGCAGATTTTCTTGATAGGACAGACGCACGAGACTTACGTTTTCTAACAAAAATAACAGACAGAAGATCAAGGAAGGTGGGTTTCTGAACTCCTACTGCATGTTCTGAGTTGGAAACGTCAACGTTTAAAGAATTCGAGGCGGCACGGTAGCACAGTGGTTAGCATTGCTGCTTCACAGCTCTAGGAACATGGGTTTGATTCCCGGCTTGCGTACTGTCTGAGTGGAGTTTGCACATTCTCCTCGTGTCTGCATGGGTTTCCTCCCACAGTCCAAAGATGTGTGGGTTAGGTTGATTGGCCATGCTTAAAATTTCCCCTTAGTGTCCTGTGATATGTAGGCTAGAGGGTAAATATATGGGGGTAGGGCCTGGGTGGAATTGTGGTTGGTGCAGACTCGATGGGCCAAATGGCCTTTTTCTGCACTGTCGGGATTCTATGATAAAATTTTACTCAATTCAAAAACTTTCTTTGCAAAAATTATGAGGACAATATATTTAAAACGTGTCCCTGCAGACTTTCACTCTAATGGCAACTGTTTCATTACCATCAGTTTTCTTTCTCCCCCATCCCCCCACCCCCCCCCCCCCCCCCCCCCCGCCCCTCCCCACCGTCCATTCCCCACAATCCTATCATTTATTCTATTGGCCAGAGGATCCAAAAGTTATTTATGGATTTATCACACAAAAGGAGACTCTATGCATCTGTGGCAGGAGATAGCTTTAGATTTTTTTTTTGCAGAGCTTGAAAGAGCTAAATAATAAATCTGCTCTTGCGTTTTTGTCAGCTTATCTGATAATGGTTTTGAATAATTTAACTTGCTCGTGGAAAACCGAGGTAAAGTGTGGGAAAAGCAAGGCCCCAGAACTATGTAAAATCAAAACGGGTGAAGAAGCTGGGAATGCGAAGAAAGAAATGCTGGAAAAACTCAGCGCGTGGGATTTTCTGGTTGTGCCCGCCCCAAGATTGGAAAATCCCACCCGAGGTCAATGCGTGGACCTGTCCTGCCCGCTATAACGGTGGGCGGGATGAGAAAGTCCTGCTCAGTATGTCTGTCCGCATCCAAAGAGGGGTCATATGTAGAGGATTTTCCCGGCCATTCATGCCGAGTGGGATTTTCTGGACCCCCTGCAGTGAATGAAGATTTGGCTGAGCGCCAAATTCTCCATCTTTGCCGGCAGTGGGGCGTGTACACCTGGAAAATTCCAACTGCTGGCTTGAAGCATTGGGTGGAATTTTGCCATTTTTTCTGGCAAGGTGTCATCTCAGGCCGGAGAAGTAAAGGATAACCCGACGATAACATTCACAAGTTTTCATGTCATATTTGTTTACCAAATTATGAGAGGCATAGATAGGGTAGATTGTGAGAATCTTTTCCCTATGGCAGAGGTGTCAAAGACCAGAAGGTGTAGGTTTAAGGTGAGGCGTAAATGGTTTCGAGGGGAACACTTTTCACCCAGAAGATGGCAGAAATATGATACACACTGCCTGAGAGGGTGGTGGGGGAAGGTACTCTTACAACATTTAAGAAGCAGCTGGGTGAACACTTAAATCCCCAATGCGTAGTAGGCCAAGTGCTGGTAAGTGGAATTAGTAGGGATTAGTATTTGGTGGTTGGCATAGACATGATGTGCTGAAGGAGTTATTTCTAAATTTCAGGGAATACAACCCTGATTTATAGAAACCATACAATGCAGGAGACCATTTGGCCGTATGATTCCATGAAGTTAGGTGTGGGATTTTCCAGCTGTGGTTGCCCCAAGACTGAAAGTTTTCACCCAAGATCAATGGATCTTTAAATGGTGTGCCCAAGTTTCTGTCTCACCTATTGAAGTCTGGTGGTGGCGTTTTTCCGACTAGTAGATTCTTAATTCCAGATTTTTTTATTGAAGTTAAATTCCACCATCTGCTGTGGCGGAATTCGAACCCAGGTCCCCAGGACATTAGCTGAGGTTCTTGATTACAGGTCTAGCAATAATACCATTAGCCATTGCCATAGGTGATGGTGGTGGTGGTGGTTGGGGCGGGGGGGGTGGGGGGGTGGGGGGGGGGGGTGGTGGGGGGGTGGGGGGGTGGGGGGGGGGGGGATGGTGAGGTGGTGGTGGGGTGAGGCGGGGGGGGAACGGACAAGAAAATTTCTCCCTATGGTTCTATTTGACTACAAGATGCTCATCATATAACAGGCATCCACCATATTCATGTTGGAGGGATGTAATTATGTGGAATTTTAGAATTTTAATACCCGTGGCAGGTGGGATGGGAGAATTCCTTTCCGGGGTGGACGTACAAACTCCACAGAGACAGTGACCCAAGGCCGGAATTGAACCAAAGTCCCTGGTGCTGTGAGGCAAAGTACTAATTACTGTGCCACAGTTTCCATTTACAAAGGCAAAGTTTAGTATAACTATTGCTCTCTCTAACTACAAGTTCCTGTCACCCACCGCCCCTCTGTTGTCATAACTTCCTTCAGGTTGGTTTCATATCACTGAATTCAACACTATGCCTATTCTGTGTCTGCAGGTCTTGTTCACAATGTTGAGCTTTAAATTCTGTCACTGCTTTTTATTTATTCATTCATGGCGCAAGGATGTCGCTGGCCAACCAGCATTTATTGTCCATCCTTAGTTGCCTGAGGCCAGTTGTGATCAAACACATTGCTGAGGCTCTGGAGTCACATGTTGGCCAGACCCGGTAAGTTCAGCAGATTTCCTTACCTAAAGGACAACAGTGAACCAAATGTGTTTTTCCGACTATTGACAATAGTTTCATGGTCATCAGTGGATTCTTAATTCCAGATTTTTTTATTGAAGTTAAATTCCACCATCTGCCATGAATTCGAACCCAGGTCCCCAGAACATTAGCTGAGGTTCTTGATTACAGGTCTAGCAATAATACCATTAGCCATTGCCATAGGCTCTCTGACCTTAACGTCTGAGCTCAGGTGACTAAAATGCTCACGGTTTTCCCACCCTGATCTAGTCGTCTTCAATTTATATTGCAAAATCTCTGACTTTTGGCTTCCGGCCACTTCTGCTCAATCTAATGACCTTCAGCTTTTGACAGCAACAATGTCTAGTTGGGGATCAAAGCAAACTTTGCCCAGCAGAGGTGAATTAAAGAATCTATTTGCTATGAATAAAAAAATGGAAGAAAGCTAAAGCTCCTTTACTATGCCCAGGATGTCTCAAAACACTTTGCAGCCAATAAAATACTTTTCAAGTGTGGTCCCTGTTGTAAACATAGAGAATGGCGTTCTAAAAGTCTTCATAACATTTTAAAAATGCAATTTGAAGACTCAAAATTTTATTCTGTACGTATAAAATGCAGCCTTCAGGTCTGAGCACTTTGGGGGAAACAGATAAACTCAATATGATTGAGAAGAATCTTGGCTAGGCCAGATTTTGCTGATGGTTGTTATTGTAGTTTCCCTGCAGATTTTAATTCCCTGCAGTTGAACATAATGAGGCAACTTTGTGTGGTGGGAACTGCACATTCTTACCCTGCCCTGATCAAGTCTCTTGACTTGTACTGAAAAGGGTGGAGTTTGACCTTTTTTTGCAGTGTGTGGCAGTGGACAGGAAAAGCCATTGGTACCATTATGGCTTTTTCTACCAGATTGTTTATTCATTTTATTTACTTATTAGTGTCACAAGTAGGCTTACATTAACACTGCCATGAAGTTACTGTGAAAGTCACCTCGTCACCACACTCTGGCGCCTGTTCAGGTACACTGAGGGAGAATTTTTAGCATGGCCAATGGACCTAACCAGCATGTCTTTCAGGCTGTGGGAGGAAACCAGAGCACCTTAACTCATACACGTCACCGCTGTGAGGCATCAGTGCTAACCGTTGTGCCACCATGCCATCCAGTCTGAAAGACGTGCGGGTTAGGTGCATTGACCATGTTAAATTCTCCCTCAGTGTACCTGAAGAGGCACTGGAGTGTGGTGACGAGGGGATTTTCACAGTAACTTCATTGTAGCGTTAATGTAAGCCTACTTGTGACTAATAAATAAAACTTTTTTTATTTTAATTTAAAATATTTGTATGTGTATTTGGTGGCTTCCAAAATCACATCTGCTCCAGAAAATGGCATTGGAGAAGGGAATTCAAATTTCCTGTGGTCCTTATAATGTAATGTCGGCTTCAGAAGAGGCGCATGAGCATCCAAGGCTTCCCGACCCGTGAAAAGATCAGGTAAAAATAGTGTGGTGTTGGAAAGACAAAGCAAATTTATTTCTGTAGCCAAAACAAAATCATGGTTTTAGGATTCCTGCCTGAATTCTAGTTTCTATTAGAATCATATAATCCCAGCAGTGCAAAAGGAGGCCATTCGGCCCATTGAGCCTGCACCGACAACAATCCCTTCCAGGCCCTACCCCCATAGCCCCACATATTTATCCTGCTAATCCCCCGACAGCAAGGGTGGGATTATCCTGCAAAACTGGCCTCACAAGGTCAAAGTTTAAACTAAGCAGAATAGGCATGAAGCAGGTGGACAAAAAAGGGAGAAAATGATGTAATAAAGTACAAGGAGGTTTGGACAGGAGACAAAAATTCAATTCGGAAGGCAATGAGCAGCAACAGAATTGAACGATTAAGCATTATCAAAAAGGAATATCAAAATGTTTGATAGGCACATAAACAGCAAATAAATAGCAAAGGGTCATTATAGGATACACAAGGTGAACTCACAGGTAATGAAAGCAAAATGACAGAACTGCTTGAATAGCTTTACCTCAGCATTTACCAGGGAGACTAACAAAGTAGAGGTGATATTCAAAAAGAGATTTTAAAACATTAAAAAAAGACCTTTGAGATAAGTGTGGAAGGATTGAAGAAATAATTGATGAGCTCATCAGACTTTGGAGAGGATGAAATGTCAGGTCGAGGTGGATTTCACCACGCATGTTTCAAAAAAAAGCAAGAGAAGAGATAGCAGAAGTGTACGTGTCTAAAAATTCATTAGAAAAAGGGATAGTTCCCCAGGACTGTGAGATAGTGAGTGCTGTTCCTATGATTCATAGAAATCATAAAACAGAATCCCTGCAGTGTTGAAGGAGGCCATTCAGCTCAGTGAGTCTGCGCTGCTCTCCGACAAAGCATCTTACCAAAGCACACCCCCTGCTCTGTCCCTATACTCCACTAATCCCCCTACTCTGCAACAAAGGGGCAATTTAGCATGACCAACTCATTTAACCTGCACATCTTTGACTCTGGGAGGGAACCGGAGCACCCGGACATAACCCACGCAAACATGAGGAGAACATGCAGACTCCACACAGACTGTCAACCGAGGCTGAAATTGAACCTGGCTCCCAGGCGCTGTGAGGCAATAGTGCTAATCACTTTACAAAAGGGAGATAGAAAAAGCTCAGAGAACAATAGCTTAATGTTGGTCAAAGGAAAATAATGGAATCTTTACTGCAAAAGATGCAACAGCAACTGTGGACGGCACTGTGGCACAGTGGTTAGTACAGATGGCTCTCAGTGGTTAGCACTGCTGCCTCACAATGCCAGGGGCCCAGGTTCAATTCTGGCCTCGGGTCACTGTCTGTGTGGAGTATGCATATTCTCCCCCTGTCTGCGTGGATTCCTCCGGGCGTTCCTGTCTCTTCCCACATTCCAATAATATGTGGGTTAGGTTAATTGGCCATACTAAATTGCCCCTCATTGACAGGGAGATTAGCAGGGTAAATGTGGTTACTGAACAAGGTCAGGGTGGGATTGGTGTCGATGTGGACTCGAAGAGCTGAATGGTCTCTTTCTGCATAGTATGGATTCTATGATTCTATAAAAACATCCAGAAACCGAAAACAAAATGAAGAACGTTCATCAGTGATTACAAAAGGAAGATCATTCTTGACTGAGTTCATTAAATGCTTGATGGAGGAACAGGAATAATTGCCAAGGTTATTGCAAAAGCCACAATGTGAGCATATGGCTCAGTTGCTGTCATACTTGCCTCTAAGTCAGAAGACTCTGGGTTCAAGACTGATGTGGAGATGCCGGCGTTAGACTGGGGTAAACAGTAAAAAGTCTGACAACACCAGGTTTAAGTCCAACCGATTTATTTGATAGTAAACTCGCAAGCTTTTGGGGTTTGCCCCTTTGTCAGGCGGATGGAGAGTTCTGGCCTCAGACAGAGCATATAATAGCACAATTTGCAGATTACTGATTAGAATGCGAGTCTTTACAACTAACCTGCTATTCAAGTCTTAAAGAGGCCAACAATGTGAGTGGAAGGAGCATTAAGCACAGGCTAAAGAGATGTGTATTGTCTCCAGACAGTACAGTAAGTGAGGTTTTGCAAACCCAGGCAAGTCATGGGGGTTACAGATAGTGTGACATGAACCCAAGATCCCTGTTGAGACCGTCCTCATGAGTGCAGAACTTGGCTATCAGTCTCTGCTCAGCGACTCTGCGCTGTCGTGTGTCGTGAAGGCTGCCTTGGAGAACACTTACCCCGAAGGTCAGAGGCCGAATGCCTGTGACCGCTGAAGTGTTTGCCAACAGGAAGGGAACAGAATTGTTTGGTGATTGTCAAGCGGTGTTCATTCATCTGTTGTTGTAGCGTCTGCATGGTCTCCCCAATGTACCATGCTTCGGGACATCCTTTCCTGCAGCGTATGAGGTAGACAACGTTGGAGGACTTGCAAGAGTGTGTACCGTGTACCTGGTGGATGGTATTCTCACGTGTGATGATGTCATCCCTGTAGATGATCTGACATGTCTTGCAGAGGTTGCTGTGGCAGGGTTGTGTTGTGTTGTGGTCACTGTTCTCCTGAAGGCTGGGTAGTTTGCTGCGAACAATGGTCTGTTACGGCCAGTGATGTGGGGGCCACGGGGCTGGCCAGCGATTGGGAGGCTGGCAGTGTGGGTCTACTGCGCATGCACCAATCTCTGCTAAGACAGATTGGCGCATGCGCAGTGGCCCGCTCAGCACTCTGCTGCCGGCTTCTCCAGTGGAAATTGGACCCATCCACAGATTTTTATCGAGGTTCACGCTCAGGCTCTCTGTGATGCAGAATGTGGGAGATTCATTTTGAAAATCCCGCTGAAAAAAGCAACAGGATTTACTCCAGTTTTTATGTGAATTCGGCGCTTCGCATTTTTTCAGGAGAATTCTGGCACTGCTTTCTCTTGATCTGTTTTAATGACTCAGGCCAAATGTTACGGCCATTCAAGCTGGTGGGATTTTCCCATCCTGCCGCAGCGAATGGAAACTTGGCTGGATGCCAAATTCTCCGATTTCGCGGGAGCATAGCGTGAATGGCCGGTAAGATTGCACCCCTGGATTCTGATTTTCAGGGCACAATTTCAAAATTTGCTGATGACACAAAAATTAGGAAGAATTGAGAGCTGTGAGGAGGAAAGCGATAAACTACAAAGGCTCATGGTCAGGTTTTTAGAATGGGTGAACACATGGCAGACGGAATTTGATGCAAGGAAGTGCAAGGTAATACATTGTGATAGGAAAAACAACAAGGAAAGGCAATCTAAACAAAGGGGTAGAACTCTAAAGAGAGTGCAGGAGCAGAGAGGGTTGGAGGTACGTTCGTACAACTCATAGAGGGTGGCAGAGCAGGGTGAGAAAGTGGTTGAAAAGGCAAATGGTATCCTGAGTTTTATTATCAGAGGCAAAGGGTGCTAAAACAATGAATTTACCTTTATAAAAGACAGGTTTGACCTCAACTGGGGAATTGTGTCTAGTTCGGAGAGCTATGCTTAAGAAAGGATGTGCTCCGAAAGCTAGTGGCTTTTGCTACCAAATAAACCTGTTGGACTTTAACCTGGTGTTGTGAGACTTCTTATTGTGTTTACCCCAGTCCAACACCGGTATCTCCACATTAAGAAAGGATGTACAGAAATAGAAAAGATTTACAAGACTGTTTTTTGGGGAGAGACTTCAGAACACATGGATAGATTGGTGAAGCTGGCCCTATTTTCCTCAGAGAACAAAAGGTTAAGAGGAAATTTGGTAGAGGTGTTCAAAATCATGAGGGTAAGACAGAATGGATAGAGAAAAACAGTGCTTGGTCATGGAAGAGTCAAGGGTCAGAGGATGCTGAGATACGGTGATTGTCTAATGACAACCAGTGGAGACATCAGGACAATTGTTTTAACACAGGAAGTGGTTAGGATGCAGTGCATTGTTGGAAAGTGTGGTGGAAGCAGATTCAACTGAGGCATTTAAGAGGGATTATTAACCGAAAAGGAAGAATGTGCAGGGCTATAGGGAGACAACAAAGGAGCGACACGAAGTGAATTACTTCTTCAGATGACAACACAGATATGATGGGTAAAAAGCCTCCTCCAGTGCTGTCAACATTATCTTATTCTATGACTTAGTTCTGTATCAAAACCTCATGGCCTTCACTTCAAAACATTAAGCGTAGAACCACTTTCGTTATCAGCCTGCCACAATTTGTCTTTTAGAATATCAGGGAATTAATTAATTGAAAAAACTTCTTTCTTCCTCTGAGTAAAATATCCACTACACTGCTGTGCACAATAACATGGCAACCATTTACAGTACAAATTCTACATTATCATCTTTTCTTTGTTCCCAAGCCTTATGTAGATTTCTAATTACTTTCGCACTGTGTGAAAAATCTTCTAGTGAATGTACCCCATACAAATCTCAATCGTATAACCTGCACAACATGTAAATATCAATCAGTTCCAAAGAAGCTCAGTGATGCCAGGTTCAGCCCAGAGGGATACAATGAACAACACAAGCAGATTATCTGGCCATTATCTCATTCTGATTTGTAATATATTCTGTAGATGTGGGATCTTTCTGCTGCTGTTCCTACATAACGATAATGATTACCCCCCCCACCCCAAATTTCCTGCAAAGAACATTGGGACGTCTTGAGTCTCTGAAAAGCATTATATAAATGCAAATACATCTTTCTTTTTATCAGGAGTGCAGGTCACAGAGCCAACTCAATAGGGCAGCATGGTGTCAGTGGTTAGCAATGCTGCCTTACAGCACCAGAACCTGAATTCCATTCCCAGCTTGGGTCACCGTCTGTGAGAGTCTGCATGTTCTCCCTGTGTGAGTTTCCTTCGGGTGCTCTAGTTTCCTCCTGCAGTCCGAAAAATGTGCTGGTTAGGTTGGTCATGCTAAATTCTACCTCAGTGTACCTGAACAGGTGCCGGAGTGTGGCAACTAGGGGGTTTTCATAGTAACTTCATTATAATGTTAATGTGAGCCTACTTGTGACACTAACAAATAAGCTTAATGTTAATTTTGGAGTCCACAGCACAGAAAAGACTCTTTGGCCCATCATGCCTGTGCCAGTCAAAAAACAAACAGCTAATTATTCTAATTCCATTTCCCAACATTTGGCCCATAGCTTGGTATGCCTTCGCATCGCAAGTGCACATCTAAATATTCCTTAAGTGTTATGAAAGTCTCTGCTTCCATCACCTTTTCAGGCTGTGGGTTCCAGATCCCCATCATCCTCTGGATGAAAAAATTTTTCCTCACATCCCCTCTAAACCTCCTGCTCCTTAGTGTAAAACTATGCCTCCATCAAGGGAAAGAATTTCTTTCTGCTTACTCTATCTATGCCCCCCAATAATTTTATACATTTCAATCATGTCTCTCCTCAGTCTCCTCTGCTCCATAGGAAACTATCTCAGTCTATCCAATCTCTCTTCATAAACAAAATGCTCCAGCACAGGCAACACCCTGGTAAATCTCCTTTTGCATCCTTTCCAGTGCTATCACATCCCTCCCATAATGTGGATTCCAGAACTGCACACAATACCTTAGCTGTGGCCTAACCAACGCTTGAGACAGTCCCAACATAATCTCTCTGCTCTTAAACCCTATGCCTCGGCTGATGCATGCAAGCATACCATGTACCTTTTTCATCATTTTACCCACCTGCCCTGCTATCTTAAGGGACTGGAGTACCTGCACACCAGTCTGTGACCTGTGTACAGGGAGCATAGCACTGCTGAACGTACCCTGGACATACTCATAAGCTTTGCCTGGCTGGTTCCTGAGCTTTGACACTGGGACGAACACTGGATCCTTTATGGGGCTTTATCAGTGCTTTTCCAACAAGATCCACTTGGATGACCATATAGTTAACAGTGATGTTATGAGACCCCAGTTTTATGAGAGGATACATCAAGGAACATGCAGACAGAAACATGTTATATTTGGATGAAAGCTGATAAGAATGGAAACAGAAAGAGAATGGATTAGCAGGAATGAGATTTAAACTAAAAAGCAGGTGAATAGGAGTATAAACAAAATAGAATTTGTGACAATTATTGACTAATCTTATTACTTCCAGTGAATTCAAGAAATTGGGAAGAAAAGCATAGCCTGTCACTTTGGTCTGGTCTTGGTATTCTATTCTAGGTTCACCAGGATTTAAGCTCAGCAATCTTCACATTTCCAAAATATGCAGGTTTTAAGCACACTACAAATTACTTTGTAATGAATATGAACTAGAGATGTGAGGTTACAAACAAATTGATTAAAGAGCAAAGCCTATAAAACATGATGTAATAAAAGGACACCGCAAAGTCAATCTCCAAGAGCTCACTGAGCTTTCCGAGGCAGATTGTTCTAGTGAGAGGAATGCAATAATTCAACACTTGGGTCACAGTCTAGTGACTCAAGATTCCCACTACAGTGGATGCTGATTTGGAAGCAAATTAAAAGAATTGGGCTTAAGTGCGAAATGAGGAAATGCCAGATGAAATAAAACAGAAACTCCTTCAGATTCATGTGTAGAAGCCCTGCATCATCTGTATAAGTTCGACTCTGGAAGATATTCCAATCTTGTCATTCAACAGTGAAAATCTAATTGAAAGAATTGAGCTAAAGGATTGAAGTGAACATTTATCTACACAACAGTGATCATGGCACTCCAAAAGTAATTTGGAGTGTGAAGTATTGAGAAACATTTCAAAGTGATAAGGTCCCATGTAAAAGTGTGATTTATTTCCACGCCAACCTCGGAACGAAACTTGAAGGGAATATTTGATCCAACAGCACACTAGGTTGAGGGACCCATTCTAAATTCCCCGTTTCTAGGAAGTGGCAGGAGAAAGTGTGAAGAGCAGGAATGTGGCTTGGTTCATACCTTGCAACGATGAAAGAAATTGGATGGTTGAAGGCCAACCATCTCAGCTCCAAGCACACTGGCAGATGGGATAGACCATTCAGTTCTGAGATGAGAAACTACCCCTTCACTCAAAGGGTAATGAATCTGTGGAATTCTCTACCACAGGGGACTGTGAAGGCCAAGTCACTGAAATGTATTCAAGAAAGAGATAGATTTTGATTTAGATTTTAATGGCATCAAGGAGAAAGTGGGAATATGGCATTGAGATAAAGGATCAGTCATGGTCATGTTGAATGGCAGAGCAGGCTCGAAGGACCAAATGGCTTACTCCTGCTCTTAGTTTCTATGTTTTTATTAGAACTTTGGTTATTTTTATTTAATGGCATTTTAATTCCATAAGCAGAAGGCAGCAAATTCAGTGTAATTATCAGAAGAGAAAACACACGCTAAAAAGTCCTACTTCATGGAGACCTGCTGCGTTTCTTCATTCACACAGTGCTATTAGCCCTTGCTTGACAGGTTCAACTTGAGCTAGAATTACCACATACTGGTTTATGTGCAAAAAGAAACTCAATTATGTGCAATTTGATTATACTAGGATTCATCTCCTGGGAGTGGAAGCAGAGAGGCAATGTACCAGTCGTAAGAACAACATTGCACCAGGAAACCTTTTACAGAGTTGGAAATAAATCTCGCAGGTGCACAATTATTACATAAATATAATACTCCCTAAACAAATGTTCATTCAGATTCTTAAATAGCTCTAAACTTGGGTTGGATTAAATGTGTTCCGCATTTTATTTCCCCATTGCTTTATTTAGATTGCTGGGTATTGTGGGAATTACTTACATCAATACTCTATGCAGTGTAAAGGCATGTCCAGAGAAGCCAGGCTAAGCACTCTTTTAGCAAGTCCCCATCTGAAGCTATGATCTGATCAGGTTTCTCATGCATGGTTATAAGTAATGAATTGACATAATGTTGCTCAACATCCTCATTCTCCTCACTGAACGAGACCTAACAAGTACTTTCTAAGGGAGGTTTGTTGGTAAAAGGAGCAGGAAGACTAGTTGATTTGATTTATTATTGTCACCATGTATTAGTACACAGTGGAAAGTATTATTTCTTGCGTGCTATACAGGGAAAGCGCACCATTCACAATGAAGGAAAGGAGAGGGTGAAGAATATAATGTTACAGCCAGAGCTAGGATGTAGAGAAAGATCAACTTAGTGCAAGATAGATCCATTCAAAAGTCTGACAGCAGCAAGGAAGAAGCTGTTCTTGAATTGGTTCGTAAGTGACGTCAGATTTTTGTATCTTTTTCCTGACGGAAGAAGGTGGAAGAGAGAATAGCCAGGGCGCATGGGGTCCTTAACTATGAGAACAGTTAGGAATAAATTGGATAGATTATGACTCTGAGTAGCAGAGGGTAGAGGGACATCTTAGGGAAGGGGGAATATTTTCAGTCGCAATTAAAATGTACCTTGAGTTTCTAAAATGTCATTTTTTTAGATGACAATTGCAACATCAGTGCATTTCCTAGTGCAGTAAGCAGTCTCACAATACCAGGCTAAAGTCCAACAGGTTTATTTGGTAGCACGAGATTTTGGAGCACTGCTCCTTCATCAGGTGAGTCCTAGTGCATTATATTGACGAGCTAAGGCTGATGAAAGCCAGTCATACTGGTTTGTTTTTTAATGTCTGAGAAGCAGTTTACATCTGATTTGATGCAGTGTGAATAAGTTCTCCTCTGTATGAGAGGTACATGTGCTGAGTAATTTGCATGCTTGCCTCTGCATGAGGGGTAGAGACACTGAATAATTTGCATTTTTGAAAAAAGAGGTTTTAAGGAACAAACTGATAATGTTGTCAGCCTCGGTTACTTCTGGATCCAATAATGCACATTTGTACTCAAAGTAATTTGAGGCACAGATCGAAGAATTAAGGATTTCATAAATGCCTGTGGCACCACATAGATTAATGCTTCTAGAAAATGCTGACAAATTCCTACATAACTCGAATATTGATTCTTCAAAATGAACCTCAGACATTCGGAATGAGAAGGTTCCTTAGGCATACAAATCAAATCAAACTTGACAGAGGAGAAGAATGTGCCTCTTTACCATCCCATCCACCTTTATAATGAAGACCAGAGTAATGGGAACATATGAATTTAGAATTGGTTATTCTGAACTGAGATATCTGGCGGGAGGGATGTTCCCTCCCCCTTTGAAGCATTTCTTTGGGGTGCATGGGGCGGGATGATAAATTTTGTTCTCTCCCTCATGGCACTATCTAAACAAACCAGAGGAGTTCCTCCAGATCAATATTTAACCAATATTATTAAAGACAGACTATCTGGTCATTATCTCATTCTGTTTTTGGTACCTTCCTGTGTGCAAATCAGTTACCGTGTTTCCTATATTATAACAGTGGCATCCTTCAGTCGACAGTCACGTGCTTTGGGATGTCTGAGTTCATGAAAGGCGTTACGTAAATGCAGATTTGTTTCTTCCATTTTGCCAATCTCCAAAAGGTCGTGAATGTAGCCCAATCCATCACACAAACCAGCCTCCCATCCATTGACTCTGTCTACATTTTCTGCTGCCTTGGCAAATCAGCCAGCATAACTAAGGACCCCACACATCCCAGACATACTCTTTCCCACCTTCTTCCATCGGGAAAAAGATACACAAGTCTGAGGTCACGTACCAACTGACTCAAGAACAGCTTCTTCTCTGCTGCCATCAGAATTCTGAATGGACCTACCTTACATTAAGTTGATCTTTCTCTGCACCCCAGCTAAGACTGTAACATTACATTCTGCACTCTCTCATTTCCTTCTCTATGAATGGTATGCTTTGCCTATATAGCTCAGAAAAAATAATACTTTTCACTGTATACAAATATATGCAACAATAATAAATCAAATCAAATCAAATCAAATCAATTAACTGAATTCCCTCAATCTAGTAATTCACGAACTGGCATCAGATGACATAACCAGGAAAGCACTTAGTTGTCATAATAACCCAGCTTGCTCATTATCATGCCTCAGGGAAAGGAAAGTATAACACTTTCACATTTTGCTTCAATACTCCTCCGGTTCCATGAATAAATGCCAGCTCACCAAAAGAACATACAAACAAACATATTAGATCACATATTTGCAATGAAGATGATGCCACTATCAGGGTGTGCCCAGGCAATGTATGAATTAACAATGAACATCAGAGATCCACCTCCTGAGCAATAAACTAATATCTATTGATTCCTGCCAACTGATTGTGCATGGCTAGAATATCCTCGATTGGGAGACACTCAGGTACATTTCATCCTACTTTGTACATTTATATGTATGAGTTGAACTCCGAACTACTGCCAAAATATAATTAATCCCAGTGCAAATATCTCTGGCATTTACAAAAAAGTGGCAAAAAGTAGCACAGTGGTTAGCACTGCTGGCCCACGGCTCGAGGGACCCAGGTTCAATTCTAGCCTTGGGTGACTCTCAATGTGGAGTTTGCACATTCTCCCCATGTCTTTTTAAAGTTGATTTATTAGAGTCACAAGTAGGCCTTACATTAACATTGCAATTAAGTTACTACAAAAATCCCCTAGTCACCACATTCTGGTGCCTGTTCGGGTAGACTGAGAGAGAATTTAGCATGGCCAGTGCACCTAGCCAGCACTTCTTTCAGACTGTGGGAGGAAAACCATGCAGACACAGGGAAAATGTTCAGAATGCACACAGACAGTGACCCAAGCTGGTATTCGAACCTGAGTCCCTGGCGCTGTAAGGCAGCAGTGGGTCACTAACCACTGCACCACCATTTGCGTGAATATATTCAAGCCAGAGATTAATAGATTATAGGGTGAAAAAGGAAAGTGGTGGCATAGTGGCAATGCCAATAGACTATTCATTAAGTGAGACAAACTCTTGGCCTCTGCGGACATGGGTTCAAATCCCACAATGGAAGCCGGTGGAAGTTAAATTCAGTCAATAACAAATCTGAAATTGAAACCTTGTCTTTGTAACAGTGACCATGAAACTGTCATCTACTGTTGTAAAAAAACCATCTTGTTTAGTCATGCCCTTCTCTGGAGAAAAGGCGCCATCCTCACCTGGTCTGGCCTAATGTGACACGAGGCGCACAGCAATTTGGTTGACTCTTGACTGTCCTCTAAATGGCCAAGTGGGCAATATAGCTCGAGGGCAATTAGGGATGGGCAACAAATACTGACCTTGCCATTGATGCTCACATCCCATGAAAGATTGCAAAGGTCTAAAGGGATCCAGGGATGTTGGGATAGGCTAAGAAAGCGGCGCTGATGTAGATATAGAAGATCAGCTGTGATCTTATTGGTTGACAGAGAAAGCTTGGGGGGGGGGCGAGGTGTTGGTATGGAGGTTTGAAGGGGGGAGGACATGTATGTGTGATCTATCTCTGCTTTTATTCCTTCTATTCTTATGTGAATGAAGTACATCAATATTATGTGCACGTTGCCCAGAAAATTGTAGAGAGGATAAGATATCACATGAATGGGATATAGAGCATATAGAAGAGGAATTGTAAGTTTAAATTCCTTGTGTAAATGAAGAAAATGTGATGGCCAGTGAGAAGTTTGATTTTTCTCAAGCAGGACATTACGATTGTCACAGAAAGCCTGAATATAGACCACAAGTATCATTGCAGATCAAGTGGAATGAAAGCCCTTGTCGTCTTGCTGTGTTGGAGTGTACCTTGTTAAATCATTGTCTTTACCATTTTTGAAAGTCCGCTCTGAAGTGCAACCCTGTTGACTCCTCACGTGAAGGTGTCTGCTCATGCGGCATGTATAATCCACAGGAAACCAGCAGAATATCTTTCAGCTTGCTAGCTAAAAGCAAGAAGTTGTCTTGTTTGCTTGTTTTATATATATATATCTCTCTGGGAGCTGAAGGTCACTCGTCCTTTTTACCCTCAAATGTTTTCCAATCCATGACAGACAGTGCACATTCATTTAACTTTGCAGTAGAATTCAAGGCTCTTCTTGCTAGAATTGGTATTTCACTCTGTTGCCACACATGCCATTTGCACTGTTGGATTATAAATTAGAGTAACTCCATTCTAAGAGTAGACCAAATATAATTCACCAACTAAATAATGACTCACACCCTGTGGGACATTCATCCCATTCTAACAGGTGGGAAATGGGCATGCTTCGTCGACCATTATGCCCCATGCAATTGAAGTCAACAGGAGTAAAATGAAGCATGATATGAAGGGGGCATCTGACCCAAAGCTTTATTGCCCACATCAACATCGCCATTTTATGGCCCATGTTTTGTTCTTGGGTTACATCAGCACCCGGCATAATTTGGGGAGACAATGGTGCACCGCTATTTTGGAGTGGGTGTATTCCTCTGTGGTGAATATCAATGATGTGGAGATGCTGGTGCTGGACAGTGGTAAACACAGTAAGAAGTCTCACAGCACCAGGTTAAATTCCAACAGGTTTATTTGGTAGTAAATGCCACCAGCTTTCAGAACGCTGTTCCTTCGGCAGGTGACTGGAGAGTTCACTCATCTTGATGAAGGAACAGCATTCCGAAAGCTGGTAGCATTTACTACCAAATGAACCTGTTGGACTTTAACCTGGTGTTGTGAGACTTCTTACTGTGAATATCAATACCAGAGGCAGCTATGTATCTTTGACATCCCACGTTGCTGTGGATGACGAAGAAGCATCTTGAAGCTCCAGCAGCCAAAATGTCGGTTGCATCAGGTTAGGTGCCGTTTCTGAATCAAGATTCTCCTTCTGCCACCAACCCCCCTCCACCTCTCTCCATCTACCCCAACCCCAACAGCATCCCCCCCCCACCAACTTAACAAGATGGCACCCTGAGAGAGGGCTAGAATCTGTCTGAAACGTTTTCCCCCAGCTGTGAAGCAAGGGTTAATAGTCAATATTTGTGTTGGGCGTGGCTCCTTTCCACTGAGGATCTTGGGAAAAATTGAGAATAATGGCGAAGCTTTCATTCCATGCTGCTTGCTTAGAAAATTGCACAGGTCTTGAAAACTTTAAAAGGTTTATTTTCTGCCTAAAACACATATGCACTAATCACAATACCACCATTAAATTATTCATTATGGCCAAAGATTAAACTCATTTTGCTTTTCGACAACGTTATTTTTACTTGAATTGCTGACAGTTCTAATTGCTACAAAGGGAGACATCTGCATGTTAAAACTTGCCTGCTTAATGTTGTTACAGCTTGAGAGCAGAGATTTGGATGTAAGAATATTCTGTGATGACACAAGATTCTTCATGGTGACATTGGGCAGAATTTATTCACCTATTTGCCCATGGGTTGTCTGTGTCTGATGGTTTTCAAATACGCAGGCTCTCATTGAAGTGTAAGACTTCTTTTATATAACAGAGGCTCAGCTATTGTCAACCAAACACAATAGGTTGACATCTCTGGAAATAATTTGGCACAAATTCTTAAGTGCTCCAAAAATACTCTGAATACCAAAGACTCAGGAAGAGAAAGAACTGTTGTCTATGTGTGAACAGTTAGCAGAATTCCAATGCTTTGAATTTTACTTTATTGACGGTAGCAGTCTAATTGGACACATCTCTACCTCTTCATGCAGTTCGAGTAGAAACTCCAAGCGTCATGGGGATTGATGGTCGTGTCACTAAAGATAATGCTTTAAAGCTTGGTAGATAACAACCAAGAGGTTGTAATTTTGTGTGAAGCGGTAAAGCAGAAAGGAGACTTTAAGTAGGAGTGTAAGATTGTGTTCAAGTGCAGTGCAGAGAGGAATCTAGCAGTTGTTATGTGGCAGAGAAGAGGTATAACATTACAGCACAGATACCCGTGAGGAGCCAGCCACAAATTGGAAAGGAAAATGCCTACAGAACAAGAAAGAAAATTGCAGACAAAAGCTTCCCAGATATTCCCCAGACACTGAGATTATTGCTTTACAGAGAAAGATGGAACTGCTTCAATGCAATATTTAAACAGCTACTTGATCGAACCAGTTGTACAATTTTTATTTTAACGTTGTACACACTTAACAAGAATTGCTTTGTTACTTTGTTACATCTGAGAAATGTTTGCCAAGTACATACTGTAGCCCGCAAACCTGAATATATAGAGCTGGAAATTCAATTTTTAAAGCCTAGTTTCAGGTGGGCGAGAGGTGATAAGAGAAGGTGACAGTATGATTTCATAAGGCAATACTGACCAAAAAATTGAATGAAAACTGTCTTCATTAGAAACCGGTAGACTTTATGACAAACTATCAAGGCTGAAAGTGACAATGAACCTAGTCAATAGCATCCTGCTGCCTTGGTGAAGCAGCCAGCTTAATTAAGGACCCCATGCACCATGGACATTCTTTCTTCCACCTTCTGCCTTCGGGAAAAAAATTCAAAAGTCTGAGGACATGTACCAACCAACTCAAGAATAGCTTCTTCCCTGTTGCTGCCTATGCGTGAATGGGCCTACCTTGCATTAAGTTTCTCTACACCCTAGCTATGACTTTAACTCTACCTTCTGCACTCTCTCATTTCCTTCTCTATGAACAGTATGCTTTGTCTGTATTGCACGCAAGGAACAATACTTTTCACTGTATACTAATACATGTGACAATAATAAATCAAATCAAGTCAAAATCAAAAGTAATTTTATCTTAACTTGCTGAGTTACATATTGATCTGAATGGATGAAATGCTGGTTGCATACGAGCCCAATTACTACTCTCTATTGACTAATGTAGGGTCAGATTGAGCTGGTTATAAATCAATGTTGTATCAATCCCATTAGTTTTCTGATGGCTGAGTAAAGTTAAAGGTGTCCCCAAAGTACCATGCACAACTTCCACAAGTTACCAGCCCAAACCCAACCTCCAAGAATGGTGCTATAAGCAGGACAATGAGATCCCTGAGATCTGAATACAATCATTCTGATCACTTAAGGAATGTGGCTGTTTCACATGGTGCTTTGAGTATCATCTGTCCTTAACTCATGAACTGGAGAAAAACCAAGCCCGCTACATTGTTTTAAATTTGTATGCCTCTAATTTTGATGTGAATGGTGTTATCCTGAGCTAGAATATAATTAATCCTATATTATTAATTGACTCTAAAACCAAATCATTGTCTCTTTTGTAAGGATCATGTTGCCAATAATCTGTCCTTAATTACATTGAAGTGTAATACAACCAGCACTTGCATATATTATGTAGAAATATGTCTCAAAGTAATTGAGAGAGGAGTAAGAAAAAAATGATCCTAAGACAAAGAAGTAACATTCACAATGACATTCACAATAAAATGAACAAATGCGAGGCAAAGTCCATTTGATTTGATTTGATTTATTATTGTCACATGTATTAGTATACAGTGAAAAGTATTGTTTCTTGCAAGCTATATAGACAAAGCATATTGTTCACAGAGAAGGAAAGGAGAGAGTGTTATTTAGTGTTACAGTCATAGTTAGAGTGTGGAGAAAGATCAACTTAGTGCAAGGTAGGTCCATTCAAAAGTCTGATGGCAACAGGGAAGAAGTTGTTCTTTACCTGACCCCAGACTTTTGTATCTTTTTCCCAACGGAAGAAGTTGGAAGAGAGTATGTCTGAGGTGCATGAGGTCCTTAATTATGCTGGCTGTTTTTCCGAAGCAGTGGGAAGTGTAGACAGAGGCAATGTATAGGAGGCTGGTTTGCTTCATTCATGATCCTTTGTAGTTTCTTTAGCATCTCCAAGAAGAGAGAATCCAACCATCTCCCCTTGGCATTTGATAGCTTTACCATCACTGAATTCCCTACCATCAATGTCCTGGATATTACCGTTGATCAGTAGCTGAAGTGGATCAGCCACTTAAATAGTGTGGCTACAAGACCGGGAGAAGCTGGGAATTCTGAGGTGAGTAGCTCACCTAATGAATTCCTGAAGCCTGTCCATCTTCGATAAGGCAAAGAACAGAAGTGTGATGCAATAATGTTGTGGTGATTATCCCTTTAAGGATCATGTTGAATCAATAAGGATCAATCGGCAAGTAAGGGTCACATGATCTGGGGAACCAACTGGAGAGCAGGGTTTCTGTACTCAGAGTCATTCTGGGATCTGACAGCAGCCATGAGGCTGCAAGCCCCTATATTGTTTAACAAGTAAATAAATGAATGTGCTTTCCCTAACTGGTGAACGAGTATCTTTACAAGCGTTCACTTGCCTGGATGAGTGCAGCTGTATTAATGCTGAAGAAGCTTGACATCATCCAGGACAAAATAGCTCACTTAATTGGTATCCCATCTACCATCTTAAATATTCGCTTCGTCCACAACCGACACAGAGTGGCAGGAGTTTATATCATCGGCAGTAACTGAATAAGAGGCGGTATGGTGGCACAGTGGTAAACACTGCTGCCTCACAGTGCCAGGGACGTAGGTTTAATTCCAACTTTGGGTGACTGTCTGTGTGGAGTTTGCATGTTCTCCCCGTGTCTGCGGGATTCCTTCTGTGTTTCCTCCTACAGTCCAAAGATGTGCAGGTTAGGTGGATTGGCCATGTTAAATTGCCCCTTAAAATCTCAAGATGTGTGGATTGGTGATAGTAAATGCACAAGGTTATGGAGATGGGGCGGAGGGGAGGGTGTGTGTGGGATGCTCTTTCACAGGGTTGGTGCAGACTCAATGAGCCAAATGGCCTCTTCTGCATTCTAGGGATTCTGTGAATCATAAAACGCAAAGTTTCTACCTCCTCTGGGACTGTGAAACCAACCTTAGCCATATTTGTATATCTTACTGTAAAAAGATTGCAGAGTATGTCATTCTCTCACTCATACAATGCTCAAGAATAAAGAATTTGTTTGCATATAGCATTTTCAGTAAAAAGTAGTTCCATAAAAATAATGAAAAATGTAACCGCACAAACAGCAAACATTTCTGTGCATATCTAATGCAAACACACTCATTGATCTGGCTGCGCCAATATTCAGGCAACTCTTTTTTATTGATCAAGAAAATAATGTTATTCTTAATGCGCAATTAATATGAGAATCCATTAATCATCGTAGCAAGATCTGTCATTTCTGTCAAAGTCTCAATTCAACTGCTTCAGATACACGAAAAGAAAACAACATTGCTTAACTTATTAAGTATATCATCTCGTCAAAGCTTTATCAGCTCCAGTCAAACCGAGCTGGTGTCCTTGTGAATTGTATGACGAGGGCTTTGGATAAGGCTTCAACCTAAAGGATGAGAAAGGGGTGGTTTGAGGGAATTAAGAACCAGGATGACAAAGAGAAAAGCCAAGGCAATAGAGTAGAATAGTGTAGCCCTAGGGACAAAGAAAAGCAGAATGAGACAATGGGGCAGGGATTGTGGCTACTCCATTACTTAATGCATTTAAGGTTGAGGTAGATTTTTTTTGGTTTTAAGGGATCAATGATTATGGGGAATGGGCGGAAAAGTGCAATTGAAACTGAAGGTTAGCCATGATCACATTGAATGGTGGAGCAAAGGGAGGCAATGGCCTAGTGTTATTATCGCTAGAATATTAATCCAGAAACTCAGCTAATGTTCTGGGGACCTGCGTTCGAATCCTGCCATAGCAGGTAGGGGGATTTGAATTCAATACAAAAAGTCTGGAATTAAAAATCGACTGATGATCATGAATCCATTGTCGATTGTTAGATAAACTCATCTGGTTCACTAATGTCCTTCAAGAAAGGAAATCTGCTGTCCTTATCCGGTCTGTCCTATATGTGACTCCAGAGCCACAGCAATGTGGTTGACTCCAACTGCCCTTGGGCAAATAGGGATGGGCAATAAATGCTGGTCAGCCAGTGACACCCATGGTCCCACGAATTAATAATAAGAACAAGCTTGACAGGTCATATGGTCTACACCTGTTCCTATTTCTCATGTTGTTAAAAGTCTTTGAACATACGCTCATTGTTATGTGCTTGCTTTTATTCCTATTGCCTCACTGGAGCTATAGTGTATTAATGTCTGTACCAGAAATGATGCAATAGACCTAGCATGGGGAACAGTGAGCGAAGAAACAGCCATGGAAGAGGTTACGCACCATTAGTAAACCTTTGTTCGTTCTTAGCCAAAGTCTGTCGCATGTGTCACATCTCCCATATACAACACTCATAACCTGTTTATCGTCTCTGTCTTTGACGAGTTGTTATTATATAATGGAATGATGCTTTTAATGGTTGATCGATTCTCAGAACCCAGACATTTCCTGTTCTGAATGACATGATGATGTGTTTTTTCACTCTGGAATTATAATTTCTTTCTCAAACCCATAAGACCAAAAGGTATTGCAGCAGAAATAGGCCATTTGGCCTATTTGGCCTATAAATAGGCCAATTGGCCTATTTGGTCTGTTCTGCCATTTGATCATGGCTGATAAGTTTCTCAACTCCATTCTCCCACTTTTTCCCTGTAACCTTTGATCCCTTTTAAATCAAGAACCTATCTATCACAGTCTCAAATACACTCAATGACCTGGTCTCCACAGCCTTCTGTGGCAATGGATTCCATAGATTCGCCACCCTCTGGCTGAAGAAATTCCTTCTAAAGTAAAAGTAAAAGTTTATTTGTTAGTCACAAGTAGGCTTACATTATCACTGCAATGAAGTTACAATGAAATTCCCCCAGTCGCCACATCCCAGTGCCTGTTCAGGTCAACGCACCAGAATGTGGGAGGAAACTGGAGCACCCGGAGGAAACCCATGCAGGGACGAGGAGAACATGCAGAATCCACACAGACAGTGACCCAAGCCGGGAATTGAACCCGGGTTCCTGGCGCCTGTGAATCAGTATGCTACCATGCCATCCCGCATTGTTCCTTTACTTTGAGGCTGTGCCCTCAGATCCTAGTTTCTTTTAATAACGGAAACATCTCTCCCATGTTGACTCTATCCAGGCCTTTCAATATTCTGTTAGTTTCAATCAGATCCCCCCACCTGCCCCCTTCCTTCTTGCATTTATATTTCTCAAAATTCCACTTTATTTACTCAATTCCCAACTCTCCTCAGAATGTATTGCAGTTTCAGTTAACTTGGGTTCAGCCAGTAATTTTGGAACTCCACTTAAACTACCCTTTGCAAATGAGTTTCTGGAAGCGATCCCAGGGGAGGTTAAATCCAATTCCATTGATCCTGATTGGAGTTATTATCATTGTTAACCATTGCCTGACCAATTTAAAACTAAATTTAATTATAATTTCCTGCTGTATCCGATGGATATTCCCTTTGCGCCTAACAACATCAGAAATAAAAAGGATAGTTAGTCTGATGTGCTCTCCCCTTTGTCTAGTCCTAGATAAAGGGCATTCTCACAACATTGCCCATCATTTTGTCAATCATTTCCATTTCCTCTGTCAATTCTGAAATCTACTCAATTTTATCCCTAGGTGCTTCAGACAAGTTCAACTTCATGTACTAAGCAGACACTATTTGAAGGGAAATGTTACCCTTGGAAAGTGCTCAATTCTCCAGTAAGAATCAACATCAAAAGTGGTGAAGTTTCTAGGTGTCCAGATCACCAACAATCTGTCCTGGTCCCTCCACGCCAATGCTACAGTTAAGAAAGCCCACCAACATTGATAGAATAAAGGTGCTGACTCATGGGGAGAGGGCGGGAAAGTGGAACTGAGCCACAACAGATCAGCCATGATCTTATTGAATGGCGGGGCAGGCTCGAAGGGCTAGATGGCCTACTCCTGCTCCTATTTCTTATGTTCTTATGTTCTTATGAACAAGAACATGAACACACAAACAGGCTTGTTTAGATGGTTTGTCCAATCACAATTTGGACTGAATGATTTTATGGGTCTCAGATGGCTTCCAACAGTGTTCATAAAAACATAGAAACAGAAGATAGGAGCAGAAGGAGGCCATTTGGCCTTTCGAGCCTGCTCCACTATTCATTATGATCATGGCTGATCATCCAACTCAATAGCTTAATTCTGCTTTCTCCCCATAACCTTTAACCCCATTTGCCCCAAGCGCTATATCCAGCCGCCTCTTGAATACATTCAATGCTTTGGCATCAACTACTTCCTGGGGTAATGAATTCTAGGCTCACCAGTCTTTTGGTTGAGGAAATGTCTCCTCACCTCCATCCTAAATGGTTTACCCTGAATCCTCAGTCTGTCCGTGGTTCTGGATTCCTCATCCATCAGGGACATCCTCCTTTGCATTTACCCTGTCTAGCCCTGTTAGAATTTTATAAATCTCTATGAAATTCCCCCCTCAGCCATCTGAACTCCAGTGAAAACGATCCTAACCTAGTCATTCTCCTCTTGTATATTAGTCCTTCAATCCCTGGAATCAGCCTGGTAAACCTCTGCTGCATTCCCTCAAGAGCAGGAAAATCCTTCCTCAGAAAAGGAGACCAAAACTGCACACAATACTCTTGGTGTGGCCTCATCAAGGCCCCGTATAATTGCAACAACTCATCCACACTCCTTAATTGTGTTTAGTTAAAGAAGCTAAAGAAACCCTGTATTTAGTTAAAGAAACTACTAATTAATTAATTATAATGGAGACATTTAACAGATTTTCACAAATATAAAGTTATTTTTTCATGGCTAGAACTGTTGCAGTAGTCATTGTTAAAGATCCACTTACACCTGATTGAACATAACACTAAGTGGCACGGTGGTTAGTATGTTGCCTCACAGGGATTCGAGTTCAATTCCTGACTTGAATCTCTGTCTGTGTGGAGTTTGCACATCCTTCCTATGTCTGCATGTGTTTCCTCTGGGTGCTCCAGTTTCCTCCCACCATCCAAAGGTGTGCAGATAAGATGGAGTGGCCATGCTATATTGCCTCTTAGTGTCCCTAGATGTGTAGGCTGGGTGGATTAGCCATGTTAAATGCATGGAGATAACTGGGATAGAGAAGGCATTTCTAGGATTTTATGGATTCTGTTATTACTGTTTAGAGATCACAGGGATCTGAGAACAGAAAGGGGAAAGTTTTCCCCACATCAACTGATCTGGGTGCTTGCTGGACTAAGGTGGTGGGTTCACACTGCAGCCTGTGGCAGGTCAGTGAGTGACAGACTGCAACTTCAGGTTTTGCAGGTTAATCATGTTTATCACACCCGACTTCAGCAAGTGTAGTGGAGAACATGCCCCTGTCCACATCAATGGGGATGAAGTAGAAACGGTCAAGAGCTTCAAGTTTTAGATGTCCAGATTATCAACAACCTGTCCTGGTTGCCCCATGCTGACACAATAGTTAAGAAAGCCCATCAACTTTCTCAGAAGACTAAGGAAACTTGGCACGTCAGCTACAACTCTCACCAACTTTTACAGATGCACCATAGAAAGCATTCTTTCTGGTTGTATCATAGCTTGGTATGGCTCCTGCTCTGCCCAAGATCACAAAAAACTACAAAAGGTCTTGAATGTGGCCCAATCCATCACTCAAACCAACCTCCCATCCATTGACTCTGTCTACACTTCCTGTTGCCTTGGCAAAGCAGCCAGCATACTTAAGGACCCGACGTACCCCGGACATTCCCTCTTCCATCTTCAACTGTCAGGAAAACGTTACAAAAGTCTGAGGTCACGTACCAACTGAGTCAAGAACGGTTTCTTCCCTGCTGCCATCAGACCTTTGAATGGACCTACCTCGCATTCAGCTGATCTTTCTCTACACCCTAGCTATGACTGTAACACTAAATTCTGTACTCTCTCCTTTCATTCTCTATGAATGGTATGCTTTGTTTGTACAGCACGCCAGAAACAATACTTTTCATTGTATACTAATGTGACAATAATAAATCAAATCAAATAAAATCAAAATGCGTTCAATCAAGAGACCACGGCCAACTTCAGAGGGATAGTGGTGGAAAACACCGACTGCTCATCACCCACAAAATCAAGGCCACGTGCCTTGTTCCTGTTTGGTAATATTACTTTAGATTCTTTTGACTGAAATGAATCTGCTCTAAAAACAGAGTTTTGCGTCACCTGCAAAGTTTCAGCTTAAAAAGATCATGAATATATATTGAAAGGAAAGATATGTCTTACTTCACAGTGTTTTCCACACTGATTCATTCCTATTCAGAAAGAATTGCAGTAAATTCAATCGGCATGACCTACCTTTACAAACCTATTTTAGCTCGGATTGTTTATCTATAGCCCAAGTCGAATCCCTTGAACTGTTTCCTTTATAATAGAGAGAATTTTCCCCCTCTCACAGTTAGATATCACTCTCACAGCCCAAGGATAATGCACAGATCGCTTTAAAGAAAACCATTTGAATGACAGGAGTTACAAGCCAGGCTTCTGATGTAACTCTCATGTTCACTGAACGCTGAAATATCTCTGCAACCACACCCATTATCTCTAAACTCATTTATTTAAATGCCATTAAATGTTTCGCATTTTGACCTGGCACATTCAGAATTAAGAGCTCCAGTATTTTTTTTAATGACCATTTCATTACTTGCTCTTTATTTATTCTAGGGGGTCTGAAGTACTCCGCAGTCACAGGCTCAGAAACTCTGGGAAGATTCCAAATGGGTGATTGTCTCCCTTTTAAGAAATCCACAATATTGTTGTGCCATCTCACAATCTTCATCCTGAGCTTGCTGCAGAGAGGGTCCAATTGACCTTCTAAATTCCTTCCATTGGTCGGAAGGAGCATTTTTATTGCAATTCAGCACTCCCTCCCATTGCAGTGGAGAAAATGGTTACACCAGCAGAATCGTGAACTGAAACCTGTCCCATGGGTCATGATGTGAACAAGAAGAATTCCTTTAATGCAGGATTTCTCCTGGAAAACCATGTGGCTATCCCTCGCACTCTTCTACTCTGTCCATTTGGGAAAGAGGGTACACATTAATCTGGCACATCACTACGTTGAGGCTAAAACCATCAAATTTATTTACCAGTGAAACAATTAGGAAAAATACCATCTGAGTTCAGTTGTACAATCCTTGATTTTGTTCCAGATACAGAGTTTAGAAGGTTGTTATGCCTTGAGACTGTCTCTTTAACTTAGGGTAAAATGATGGAACAAACGGGGGAGGGGGGGTTCACATGAGTTGTTCTGAATTCTGTCTGACAGTAAGTTCAGCTGGCTTGTTAAAAGGTAAATAATGGCATGGGATGTCTTACTGGGAAAGGGGTATGAGATATTCACACCCATAAACAATCGCTAGGCCAGCTGTGCTGACAGCGGATAGTCTCCGGGGCTGAGAGTTCTGCAGATTCTGCAACTTATTCAACAACGTCCTGGTTGACCAGACCCACAAGTTAGAGTCATATACTGGGATTTTAGCACCTCGCCAGCCTGAGGTTTGTAAGGTCCCACCTGAGGCCAACGGACAATGCCACTCTGTGAGACTCACCCACCCCTATTCCTGGACAGATGTGCCAGTAAAATTCTGGGCATAGAGTCATAGAGGTTTACAACATGGAAACAGGCCCAATTTGTCCATGCCACCCAATTTTTAACCATTAAACTAGCCCCAATTGCCCATATTTGGTCCATATCTCTCTATACCCATCTTTCCCAGGTAACTGTATAAATGCTTTTTAAAAGACAAAATTGCACCTGTCTCTATTACTACCTCTGGCAGCTTGTTCCAGACACTCACCATCCTCTGAGTGTAAAAATTGCCCCTCTGGACACTTTTATATCTCTCCCCTCTCACCTTAAACCTATGTCCTCTAGTTTTAGACTCCTTTACCTTTGGGAAAAGATGTTGACTATCTACCCTACGTATGCCCCTCTTATCTTATAGATCTCTATAAGATCACCCCTAAGCCTCTTACATTCCAGAGAGTCTATCCAGCCTCTTCTTATAAGTTCCTCCCACATAGAACATAGAACATTACAGCGCAGTACAGGCCCTTCGGCCCTCGATGTTGCGCCGACCAGTGGAACCAATCCAATGACCCTCTAACCTAAACTATTCCAATGTTATCCATATGCCTATCCACTGACCATTTGAATGCCCTTCATATTCAGCAGGAACTCCTTTGGCCAGGGTGGGGCTAGGGAGGTTGGATAGATTTCACACACATGCATTTCACAAACCTGGTGGGACATTTGAAACTGCAGTTCTGTTCAGTTGGAAGCTATTTTCATCTGTGCCTCTACCAGAACCCCGAAATGCGTGACTTATAACTGTGGGAGAAAACTAATGGACTGTGGCTAGAAAGGTCTGTAACAGTTCTGGGGAGATCAGTACTGTTAAAGAAGTGTTGGAGAAGGACCACAAGCATAATTATAAGGGAGTGGTTGATACCCAAGGGAGTTGGAGGATGGGAACTGCAGCCTTGTAACACCATATCTCTTGGACAGTCTGCTGGAATTAAGATGGCACCACGAGAGGACACAGGTTTAAGGTGCTGGGGAGTAGGTACAGAGGAGATGTCAGGGGTAAGTTTTTCACTGAGAGGGTGGTGGGTGAATGGAATCGGCTGCCATCGGTGGTGGTGGAGGCAAATTCGATAGGGTCTTTTAAGACACTTCTGAATGAGTACACGGGACTTAATAGGATTGAGGGTTATAGGTAAGGCTATTAGGTAGGGATATGATTGGTGCAACTTGTGGGCCGAAGGGCCTGTTTGTGCTGTAGTTTTTCAATGTTCTATGTTCTATCTCATATGCAGGCTGTAGTGGCATGTGAATAGGAGGAACATGTAAGCAGAGGCAGGTGTCAGGTCCAGGTGTTGGGGACTATGTGCATCAGGGAGCAGGATGGCTATAACTTAAAAATGGATCCCTATTTATACCGAATATACCAAACCTGACGGTCATATCTGGACGTAACAGGGAACTGGTGTAGATGGAGGCTGAGAGTCACTCAAGAAATGGTCACAGAGAAATGTGCCACTGCACAGCAAGATCAGGTACACAGTCAACAGATCTCAATGCCCTGCCAGTGCTTCCCACGTGACAGTAGCTCTAAATATTTGCAAGGTTGAATCATTCCAGGGGTAAGGTGCTCCGTGATTAGCACAGCTGCCTCACAGCTTCAGGGACCTGGGTTCACTTCTGGCCTCAGGTGACTATGTGGAGTTTGCATGTTCTCCCTATGTCTGAGTGGGTATCCTCCCATTTCTTCCCACAGTCCAAAGATGGGCAGATTAGGTAAATTGACTATGTGCTACCTTATCTGGTTAGGGTGGAGGGGATGGTCTGAGTGGGATGCACTTTCAGAGAGTCAGTACAGACACAATGGACTAGATGGCCTCTTTTTGCACTGCAGATACTCTATGATTTGAAGGATTCTAAGGATCTGCCACCAGACCCCTGCGGCATTTCAACCTCAGGCTGCAGCCTGCAGATGCATTAAAGCTACTCTGGCCTGGGAGCACAGACCTCCCCATGGAAGTGTTGGCATAGACACAAAGATTTTGTGAAGATAACAGCCTCCCCTTCAGTACAGGGAGCCCTAGACTGCACCCACATCACCATAAGAACACTTAAATCCACTTATGCCATTGTTCAACGATCATTTCCAGATGACTGCCATCCACACAGCACACATGCTTGAAGTGCACTTGATAAACTGGGTTTGATCTTGTCTGATTATTGATCTTCCCTTGAAGCCAATCATCAATGGGGAAGAAATACTGCAAGGAGAATTTCAATCCGTAACCCTTTGAATAGGTTTCCACTGCTGGACACATACTGGCACATCCTTGGTCCTGTGTCAATGACAGATGGATTGCAACGTTACGGTCAGGATCTTTCTCCCACCCCTCGGCGTGTGGGAAGTGGTGCAACGCTCGCTGGTGGCGATATCTTATGGACCCACCGTTGTCTGCAGGATTTCCCATTGAACATACACATTTGCCACTGGGAAACCTGCAGCAGGGGTACGCCATTGGCGGGATGGTATAATCCTGCTGGTGTAGCAAGATGTCAGCAGCAGTCTTCAGTGCAAAAGTTAAGAATTGCCTTCATTCTGTAAACATTTTCATCAAGGGTATCGGTGTAGAAAAGCAGACAGAAACATTTTTTTTTGCAATAGCACTTGCGTTTACAATGTGCTTAGTTGTGATGTATGTAAAGTGATATGAAATGAAACCAGGGTGGGCCTATCAGTGTGCGGGGTGATATGCCGCCCTGCACTCTCAATGCTCCTACGTAGTTCCACTCCACTCCATATTGCCTTGGCTGAGGTGAATGCAGTCCACACACTTGTCATGCTATATTGCACTGAGGGGTATGATGGCTGACTTTGTTATGCAGGGTGACAGCGGCACAAAATGCCATAGATGTGGGGAGGACCAGAAATCACACCAGTGGCTAATGATGGGCAGTCTCAGCTACCGGGATACATGCTGTGGCTGGGGGGAGGGTGGGCTCTGGACAATCCCACCAATTCCATTTTTAAGTTATAGGAATGAAACATAACATGCTGAATTTGTGGTCCCAGTGCCAGAACCAAACAGGTGTCCCTGGCCTGCACTTGCCGGTGGTGTGTTTGGTGGTGCAATCTTCTGTGGGGCAGCCTCTTAAGTGGACATCTCTCTTCTCGCTACCCTATTAAGTACAACGGGTAGATCACTGAGGCTCAGAAAGATGGCACCATCACTGGGAGAAGCAGGTTACACACGATGAGGATGCCTCAATCTGCCTTATCCACCTCACTGGGACACAGAGCCTTCAGCTCCAGTGAGCCCCTGATCTGCTGTAGAAAGGTCAACTCCAATGAGCTGATGGTCTCCTCAATGGGCAGTGGGCCACGCCAGTGGTGGGAAAGTATGGATGCCACAAAAAATGCCTTTAAATTTATTTATTAATGTCACAAGTGGGCTACATTAACACTGCAGGAAAATTACTGTGAAAAATCCCTTAGTCGCCACACTCCGGTGCCTGTTTGGGTACACTAAGGGAGAATTTAGCATGGCCAATGCACCTAGCCAGCACATCTTTCAGACTGCAGGAGGAAACTGGAGCACCCGGAGGAAACCCACACAGACACGGGGAGAACATGCAGACTCCACACAGACAGTGACCCGAGACTGGAATTGAACACGAATCCCTGGTGCTGTGAGGCAGCAGTGCTAAATACTATGTCTCCCACTCCCAAATTGCCCTTGAGGGGGCAGTTAAGAGCTAACCCAATTGCTGTGGCTCTGGACTTGAATGTAGGCCAAACCAGATAAGTACAGCAGATTTCCTTCCCTAAAGGATATTAGCGAACAAGATGGGTTTTTACAACAATTGACAATGCTTTCATGGTCATCGTTAGATTTTTTTTTTACATAAACTCCAGATTTTATTGAATTCAAACTTCACCATCTGAAGTGGTGGGATTTGAACTTGGGTCACCACAGAATTACACTGGGTCTATCGGATGAATAGTTCACTAATAATGCTATCATGCCATCACCTCCCCTAGGGTCTAAGCCAGGGAAACTTCCGTAAGCATGGGCAATGCACTGGCAAGGCATCCTGATGTGATTTCCCCTGTTTTCCCAGCCACCCTTGCTGTTTCTGATCCCTTTTCCACAGGAGTGGGAAAATCCAGACCAGCAAGTTTAATTAAAATATCTTCTTGCCTGCGACACGAGAAATAAAATAGTCTCCTCCCTCTCCATCAAAACCTGAAAAATCTAATTGTTTTCTATTTGTGCTGACAGACTTGTGGATTTTGCCAATTAACATTTTGCAAATTAGGTTAATTGAAAAATAAACTTATCCTCATAACTCAGGCAGAATTAATTGTACAAAAGGTGGTAAGTAAGCTATTGTGCGAGTGGGAATACATTATACCAGACAAATCAGCTCTTGGCATTCATCAGGATTAATGTTAGAATTTCACTACAAATTGTCAGTCAGAATTTTCGACCACATGACTTCTTTCATGGAAACCTGTTGGAAGCTCATAACAAAATAATATAAAACACTGACTGAAATGAGCCTCACAACACCAGGTTAAAGCCCAACAGGTTTATTTGGAATCACGAGCTATTGGAGCGCTGCCCCTTCATCAGGCGAGTCATTTGATGAAGGAGCAACGCTCCAAAAGCCCATGATTCCAAATAAACCTGTTGGACTTCAACCTGGTGTTCATAGAATCTCTACAGATCAGAAGAAGGCCATTCAGCCCACCGAGTCTGCACCGACCACATTCCCACTCAGGCCCTATCCCCATAACTCCACATATTTACCATGCCATTCCTCCTGACACTGAGGGCAATTTAGCATGGCCAATCAACCTAACCCGCACATCTTTGGACTGTGGGAGGAAGCTGGAACATGCAAAGGAAACCCACGCAGACACAGGGAGAATATGCAAACTCCACACAGATAGTGAGCCGAGTTAGAATTGAACCCGGGACCCTGGCGCTGTGAGGTAGCAGTGCTAACCACTGTGCCACCGTGGAGCCCCAAGACATCTTACTGTGCTCACGCCAGTCCAACGCCAGTATCTCCCCATCACTGATGAAATGAAATGAGCTCACCTGTGACAATCTCTACTTGTGCTCAAGGAGGCTTAACCGCACCTCCTTGTTGACAGCGAGGAGGAGGCAGTCTTCAGACTCTGTGTTGTGTCAGCTCCAGTGACCTTGGTGGTCGACATCTGGCTGGTAGTGCCTGAACAGGATCTATCTCGGAGCATGTGTCCAGCCCATGCCTCCTCAGTTGTGTCTTTACCAAATGGCGAGGTCACCGATTCAGAGGTGGAAGAGCTGCTTGTTGTCACTTGGAGTGCCCTGAGAGGAGACTGTGAGATGATAAGCAGCTCGTCCACCAGTGTGAGGTCAGCTTGGACCTCCCTGATTGACGGGCACCAAGCAGAGAGACTAGATACCTCGTCCAACTCTCACAGTGGCAGTGATCTACTGCATTCAGTGTGAGGGATTGCAGATCCAAAAGTGATCCCATGAAATCCACAACAAAAATGAAAAATGCTGGAAAATCTCAGCAAGTCTGACAGCATCTGTGGAGTCAGAATAGAGCTGATATTTCGAATCTGGATGACTTCTTGTGCCTCTGACGAACGGTCACCCTGAACCAAAATGTTGGCCCTGTTCTCTCTCCATAGACACTTCCAGACCTGCTGAGATTGTCCAGCATTTCATATTTGTTTTTCAGATTCCAGCATCCATAGTATTTTGCTTTTATCCCATGAAATCCGCTTTTTGATCACGGAGCTGTGTCTCCATCAGATGTCCCACACTCTCAATGGAGGAAGCTCGGTACTCAGGATCAATGCAGCCCTCAAGCTCAGTTGAAGGTAGGGCACTGGGGAGAGTACAGGTTCATAGCTCCTTGAAGGTGGAGTCATAGGTGGACAGAGTGATAAAGAAGGCATTCAGCATGCTTGGTTTCAGTGGTCAGAACATTGAATATAGGAGTTGGGACGTCTTGTTGAAGTTGTACAAGACCTTGGTAAGGCCACACTTAAAATACTGTGTACAGTTCTGGTCACCCTATTATAGAAAGGATATTATTAAACTAGAAAGAGTGCAGAAAAGATTTATTAGGATACTACCAGGACTTGATGGTTTGAGTTATAAGAAGAGGCTGGGTGGACTGGGACTTTTTTCTCTAGAGTGTAGAAGGGCTGAAGGGAATCTGATAGAGGTCTATAAAATAATGAGGGGCATAGATCAGCTAGATAGTCAATATCATTTCCCGAAGGTAGGGGAGTCTAAAACAGAGGGCATAGGTTTAAGGTGAGAGGGGAGAGATACAGAAGTGTCCAGAGGGGCAATTTTTTCACGCAGAGGGTGGTGAGTGTCTGGAACAAGCTGCCAGAGGCAGTAGTAGAGGTGGGTACAATTTCGTCTTTTAAAAAGTGTTTAGATAGTTACATGGATAAGATGGGTATAGAGGAATGTGGGCCAAATGCAGGCAATTGGGATTAGCTTAAGGGTTTTAAATAAAAGGGTGGCATGGACAAATTGGGCCGAAGGGCCTGTTTCCATGCTGTAAACCTCTATAACTCTATGAATCTAAGCTTGACATGGACTCCTCCATGATAGATACCATGGCACGTAAATCCTCACAGATATCTTCCAAACCTTCCCGGGCATTCCACTGAACAACCAGCATCTTCAACTGATGGATGACTCCAGAGGTTCATCATTTGCCTCAGACTCAGCATGGATCTGGTCTCAAGCAGGATTCTGAAAATCGGTTCCCGGGGCATTCTCTGTTTTCTCTCAGCTCCTCGGGCGAGTATACGTTTGAACTCTAAATACATTTGAACTTTGAGTATTTTGAAATTGCACTTTATGATTTAACCGGACGTATGCTCAGGTAGGGAAAGAATAGCTTGTAACTATTAACGAGAAAAATGATCAGTAAAATGTTTTAAAATTTTGGAAGGCACAAAACAGACGGTTGTCTACTAAAATTTGGAATTGAATACTAGGGCGGCACATTGGCACAATGGTTAGCGCTGCTGTTTCACAAGACAGGGGTCCGATTTCCAGCTTGGGTCACTGTCTGTGCAAAGTCTACACATTTTCCCTGTCTCTGCGTGGGTTTACTCAAGGTGCTCCGGTTACTTCCCACAATCCGAAAGATGTGCTGGCTCGATGCATTAGCCATGTTAAAGTCTACCTCAGTGTATCCGAACAGGCTCGCAGAACGGTATTCCCCATTGGCCTCGGGTGCGATCTTACGAGCCTCGGGCAGCTGTGCCAGTAAAATCAGGGCTGATGTTTGCATCTGGATGACCTGTCATCAGAGGCACAAAGGGTTATCCAGACTCAAAATGTTGGCTCTATTCTCTCCCCACAGATGCTGCCAGGCCTGCTGAGATTTTCCAGCATTTTCTGCTTTTGTTATGGATTTCATGGGATTGCTTTCGGACCTGCAGTCCTTCACACTGGCAAGGGATTTTCACAGTACCTTCATTTCAGTGTTAATGTAACCTACTTGTGACAGTAATAATTAAAATGAACTAAAAAGGCCAACCTTATATTTTCTTCCATAACATTTAGTTTTTAACGCAAGTCAAATTTATTTGGGCACAGAGACAAGCATACAGAATCTTTTTTAGAGGCATTTCCTCTATTATGTGCATGAGATCTTTTACTGTTCACCAAATGATGCTTCACTTTAATGAATTATCTCAACCATAATGGCTACAACATTGCATTATCCCCCAGTCACTTCACACGCGTATTGCAGTATCAGAGAAAGAATCACAAGCCCCTTGCAGGCCTTGAAGCGACAACCTTCCAGGTCTAAAATAAAGAAGCCAGCTAGCCGAGCCAGCTGGAGACAAATGAAAATGTTAGAGATTTACTTTTCATCCTGGCGGCAAGCTTTCCAAATATATCTCTCGGACATCTGGCAGGTAATTTCATATCTGCCATGCTTTTGCTTTGAAATCACAGCCTACACACGTCATATTCGAAGGCTTTGGCAATTGTTTCCTCTCTACTTTCCTAAATTGCTCGCCGAGCCAGGAGTCTGAGTAAGTATAACCCCTGGTCCCAGCTGGTCCCCTGGTCCCATCTGCAGCTCTGTTGCAAGCCTGATTATAAGGTGTTTGTAGCGCAGCAAAATAGTGTGTTGCGGTTGAATTGGATGTTAAAGGATATTAATGGAAATGAGGCCAACATCCCTGGTATGGCATGTACCTGCCTGTAATCTCTGATGCCAACCACACCTTCACATCCATTTCAATGTTGGTGTCAGGCATTGGAGCGTTCATCCCATTTGGCTGCCACTTCAGGGGAGTTGGAAGATGAGGCATTAGATAGATTGTCTCTTCCAATCCAGGGCTGTGTTAACATCACTCTGGGAAACTACAAGTCAGCTTGTCATTGGAAAAATGTTAGAAACGATTATTAAAGAAGGTATAGGGTAATCTCAAGGTAATCAGTCAGAGTTAATGTGGATTGATGAAAGTAAAATCATGTTTGACTAACTTATTGGAGTTCTTGATTTTGATTTGATTTGATTTATTATTGTCACATGTATTAGCCATACAGTGAAAAGTATTGTTTATTGCACGCTATACAGATGGAGCATACTGAGAAGAAAAGGAGAGAGTGCAGAATGTAGTATTACAATCATAACTAGAGTACAAAGAACGATCAAATTAATGCAAGGTAGGTCCATTCAAAAGTCTGATGGCAGCAGAGAAGAAATTGTTCTTGAGTCAGTTGGTACGTGATCTCAGACTTTAGTATCTTTTTCCCGACGGAAGAAGGTGGAAGACAGAATGTCTGGGGTACCTGAGGTCCTTGATTATGCTGGCTGGAATTTCTTCAGCCAGGGACTGATGAATCTGTGGAACTCTTTGCTGCAGAAGGCAGTGGAGGCCAGGTCATTGAGTGTCTTTAAGACAGAGATAGATAGGTTCTTGATTGATAAGGAGATCAGGGGTTATGAGGAAAAGGCAGGAGAATAGGGCTGAGAAAAATATCAGCCATGATTGGATGGCGGAACAGACTCAATGGGCCAAGTGGCCTAATTCTGCTTCTATGTTTTATGGTGTTTTGGTCTTATCTAAAATGGATCTGGGACAACAGAATCCACGATTGCTAATGGCATGCCAACTCATTGCCAGCTCATTTGCAGGATTGAAGCTTGTGGTCACCGTGTGGAGTAATGTGCCTCAGCAGATGTGCTCAGAAGCATGAACTAAAGTTGCCTGCATTACTTAAAGTCTGCTCACCCATCCTACAAGGAGCAGCACTGTGGCTGGAGCTGACAGTGAAATTCCTACGTGCAAGTCAGTCTGATGTGGAAAGCGGCTGAATAATGGCACTGTTGTGAAATAAGTTGCATGGGAATGTCAGTGGGCCGGGCATTATAAATGACCTTGAGGGACAATTGGAAGTGTTTCAGGAATGGCAAATTATCAAGGCATTTGGAGGTCGAAATAATTTCGCACAATGTTTGAAGGAGTTAACAAAACGGTTCGAATGACACTCGATAATTTCACAGTGGCAAGGGTTATAGATGGAGTTGCAATTTCAAAACGTGGAAAGCAGCAGTTCAAGAATGCAGCTCACCGTCACCTTCTCTAGGGCAATTAGGGATGGGCAATAAATGTTGGCCTAGCCAGTGGTGCTCACCTCCCAAGAACAAATGTTTAAAAAATTACAAATATTGCAGAGGAAAGACAGATATGTTTTGGGATGAGGGTATGTTTCATGGGCAGAATTTTCCTAAAATTGTTGTATCAGGCAAGAAAAGAAAAGCTGTGCGAGGCCACCCCCTCCCCCCACCCCGTCTCCCACCATAGACATTGGGATCCTCCACAGACATGCCCCCCCCACAACTTCCCCAGTGGACAAGGGGAACATCTCCAGCCCCAGCACACAGGAGTGTGAACCCCCACCTTCACTCAAAGATCGGGGCACACCCTCACCCTCCTCATCAAGCAAGTATTAGAGTGACCCGAACCTTCTCTCTCTGCTGGCATCGGGGTACCCCTCTCCCCATTTACTGGCACTGCCCACCTTCACAGTCTCCAGCCCACATCAATGCATGCACAACCCATTCCCCCCCCCCTCCATTAATCATTGCCCCTCCTCACACACATAAGGGGTACCCCTCCTCCCAATGGCATTCTTCAGACTGCCCACCCCTGTCATTCCAGCACTGCCCAAGTTGGCACTGCCAGTGCCAGGGCACTGCGCAGCTGCATCTCTCTCCAACCGGGGGCTACACTCATCACCATGCCCTTGACATGGAAGAAAAATTTCTTCACCCAGAAAGTGGTGAATGTATGGAATTCACTGCCACAAGAGGTAGTTGAAGCCAAAATGTTGTGTGGTTTCAATAAGAAATTAGATATAGCTCTTGGGACTAAAGGGATCAAGGGATCTGGGGGGAAGTGGAGGTCAGGATATTGAATTTGATGATCAGCCATGATCATAATGAGTGGCAGAGCAGGCTCGAAGGGCCAAATGGCCTATTTCTAATGTCTTGCTTCTAGTTTCTATCACGAGTGGTTCTCATTTTAAATAACTATTAGCGACTTGCACCGACAGGGTGTCATGCTGTGGGGAGAAGGGTGGGGAGATGGGGCGTTGTTGGTGTGGGGGTGGGGGGAGGAAATAATACAACGTGACTGGATGCTACGGTGTCAAGCTGTTTAATGATATTTAAATATATTTAAGATCACGGAAATCAAGCGCACGCCCTTTCTGGAGGCGAACCTAATCACGTTACTGGTGGAGGGATTGGGGGGTGGGGCGGTGTGAGGATCTGAAATCTCGCTGGAGCAAATCCCATTCTGGCCCTCCGGCGAGATTTCGCTGCCACAAAGGGATTTGAACCCACGACCCGCTAAATTCTGATCCCTCTTTCAAGAGTTAACATTCTCTACTTCAGCCCACCTCCCCAATCACCCCACACACTCAGCCAGCCCCGCTCAACCAGCTGGAAGGGAAAGCAGGTGAGAAATCGTGCCACAGCACTGGCATCTTTCCTCAACTTCACTTTGCCTTTGTGTGTGGCTTCCTCAGGAAAGTGGTGACTTCACCCTCTACTAGCTCCGAGATAAGGTAGGAGTTAATGACATATTTAGCAGCGCTTGTGGCCAAGGTGTGTGACGGCATCTTGCTTTAATTGAATCACTTTATGTGAAGCAAAAGCAATACCTAATGCAAATTATAAATCACATTATATCCCTGGACTTAAGATTCCAGTTTCACATTTACTCTAAGTGGCAGTTTTCTTTTCTTCTCTTGACACTTCGGACTGCTGCGGATTAGCTGTGATGAGGGGAGCTGCTGTGGATACAATCAATACTCAATAATTGTAAGAGCCTATACAACAGTTATTTAATTCCTTTTTGAGCTGCCGTTGGGTCAAGTGCATGTATTGAATTGTCTGCTGAGTGGACTAATTCATTTTCCAAAATGTATGTTGTACAGTGCAGCGCATATTCATTATCTTCATAACATGTAGTCATTCCTTAAATCGTCAAGATAAGTAGTGGAAACCTTGCTCAGGGCTCCTGGCAAGGACCCAGAGAATCTTCCTTTGAAAACTTTGCTTTTTGCTAAGAGAGATTGATATGGCGTATTTTTAATTCTTCAGTCAGGGGTGGCACAGTGGTTAACACTGCTGCCCCACAGCCCCAGGGACCCAGGTTCGGTTTCCGGCCTCAGATCACTGTCTGCTTGGAATTTGCACATTCTCCCCATGTCTGCATGGGTTTCTTCCAGGTGCTCTGGGTTCGGTGCATTGGCCATGCTAAATTGACTGTACTGTCAGGGGGATTAGCAGGGTAAATATATGGGATTATAGGAATAGGATGGGATTGTGGTTGGTGAAGACTTGATGGGCTGAATGGCCTCCTTCTGTATTGTAGAATTCTATGATTCTATGATTTTCTCTGGCTTGACTCTCCTTTCTTGGAGGCAATGGCTCTTTGCTGAGGTACAATTCCATGACTATCACTGAAATTCAGATACCTTGCACTGACTTATTTATGGCTGGAATGTCCCAGCCATTCACACTGTTGGGAGTTTCCAATCCTGCCAATGGAGCACTCCCACCGCAGGTTTTCCGGCAATGAGGGATGCATTCAGTGGGAAACCCTGTTGACAATGGCAGGGCTGGAAGATTCTGCCGCCTCCACCACCACGAAACACGAGGCCGGTTGTGCGGAATATCCCACCCTATTTGTGGGACTCGGATTTCACGTGTAATATTCAGCTCCTGAACAGTTCATCCTGCCCAACCAGACCAAATGTGCATATGTGCTCCACACAACAAAGAACCTTGGACAGCACAGCACAGGAACAGGCCCTGCGAACAAAACGCCAAATTAAACTAATCTCTTCTACCTGCACTTGGTCCATATCCCTCTATTCCTTGTTTATTTATGTGCTTATCTAAAAGCCCCTTAAACACCACTATTGTATCTGCCTACACCACCAGCCCTGGCAGCATGTTCCAGACACCTACAACTCCCTGTAAAAAAACTTATCTCTCATATTTCCTTTGAACTTTCCTCCTCTCATCGTAAGTGTGTGCCCCCTGGTATTAGATATTTCAACCTTGGGTAAAAGATTCTGACAGTCAACTCTATCTATGCCTCCTGTGATTTTATAGATTCCTCCCCTCCTTCTCATCTCCCTCCATTGGCATCACCTTCTATCCTTCTCCCTCATATGCTCCTCTGGCTTCCTCTTAAATGCGTGTATACTATTGACCTCAACTATTACCTGTGGTAGTGAGGTTCACATTCTCACTAATCTCTGGCTGCAGAAACTGAGTTGGGTTATTCTGGCTCTTGGGCTGGGGTAGCAGGAGGAGGGGGAGGAAGGAAAATGACGGGGAGGGAGCGGGGTATTGGGCAGGAGGGGGTCACATCAGAATGGCTTCCTGATGCATTCCCGCTGTTGGGAAACATTCCAACAGTGGAGCTGGTAGCAGGACTGCAAGTGGACAACTAATTAAGGGGATTACAGCCCCAATTAGGGGCCAATTTTATGGTGTTGCTGGAATTGTCTCACTAATAGGCTAGTCCTGCTGCCACGTGTGGAGAATACCAGCTCATTGGAAGTGGGCTGCATGCTTCTGTCACCCTGTCATCTAGGGAAATCAACAAAGGGTGCAGAAGGACAAACACGTTGGGCGAATTTCACAGTAACTTCATTGCAGCGTTAATGTAAGCCTTACTTGTGACACTAATGAATAAATAAATAACATTAAATTTTCCACCCTCTCACGTGGCATGTTTTGTCGTGGCAAAGGCATCTCACCATTAACCACTGATGGCATCTTCTGGTTCAACCACTACCTGTGAGTTTTTCCATTGTTTGTACCCTCTGCTGCTGGGGAATCCACAGCGGGTGGTTGCTGTCGGCAGGAATGGAAGATCCCGCTGGCGTCAAACCTGGCATAAAAAAAAAGCTAATTGCTGTGGAGCTAGACTATGTGCAGACTGTTCTTTCTGGAGTTTGGTGTACATTTTAGTAGCTGGCAGGTATTTGAGTTTTCAGATGCACTATGGACAAGTTGAGCCTGAAGGAAGGTTAGTCAGAGCACTGGGAGAAAAATATTAACACAATTAGCAGAATTTACTATTTGAAGAGAATCTCCTACTCTCACCGCCAATAACTCTCTTCATTCCTATTGCACCTTCAGGCTCCTCCTGCTGTCATTTGGGTTGTTTTGTTGCTGTCTGGCGTTTTTCACCTTCAGGCTCTCAATCAAGTTGCCTTGTGGCAGGGCGCAGTTATGAAAGATGAAATATGACAGAATAATCAAGGAATCCTGATTATTCATTGAGGTTCACATTCTCACCAGTCTCTGGCTACAGAAACAGACTTGGGCTACTTTGGCTCTTTGAGGTGATTCATTTTGGTACGACAAACTTGAATGCGGATTACAGGGTCAACGACAGGGTTCTAAGGAATGTGGAGGAACAGGGAGATCTTGGGGTTCATATCCGCATATCTCTTAAAGTTGCCACTCAAGTGGATGGAGCCATGAAGAAGGCTTATAATGTGTTAGCGTTTATTAACAGGGGGTTTGTGTTTAAAAGCCGTGGGGTAATGCTGCAACTATACCGGACGTTGGTGAGACCACATTTGGAATATTGTGTTCAGTTCTGGTCACCTCATTATAAGAAGGATGTGGAAGCATTGGAGAGAGTGCAGAGGAGATTTATCTGGTTTGGAGGGTAGGTCTTACGAAGAAAGGTTGAGGGAGCTGGGGTTTTTCTCTTTGGAGCAGAGGAGGATGAGAAGCGACTGAATAGAGGTTTATAAGATGATGAGATGGATGGATAGAGTGGACGTGCAGAGACTATTTCCTTGGGTGGTTGTAGCTGTTACTAGGGGCATAACTATAAGGTTCATGGTGGGAGATATAGGAGGGATGTCCGAGGTAGATTCTTCACCCAGAGAGTGGTTGGGGTGTGGAATAGACTGTCTGCTGTGATAGTGGAGTCAGACACTTTAGGAACTTTCAAACAGTTATTGGATAGGCACATGGAGCACACCAGAATTATAGGGAGGGGATAGCTTGATCTTGGGTTTGGACATAGCTCGGCACAACATTGAGGGCCGAAGGGTCTGTACTGTGCTGTAATGTTCTATGTTCTATGAATCATAGAATAGAATAGAACCACAGAATCCCTACAGTACAGAAGGAAGCCATTTGGCCCATCAAGCCTGCACCAACAACAACCTCACCCAGGCCCTATCCATGTTCCTACACATATTTACTCAGACACTAAGGGGCAATACAGCATGGCCAATCAACCTAACCCGCACATCTCTGGGGCGTGGGAAGAAACCGGAACACCTGAAGGAAGCCCACGCAGACATGGGGAGAATGTGCAAACTCTGCACAGGCAGTTACCAAAGGCTGAGATTGAACCCAGGTCCCTGGCACTGTGAGGCTGCAGTGCTAATCACTGTGCCACCGTGCTATTAAAGCAGAGCAGGAGGAAATGAAACCTCTTGAACTATCTGAGTAGCAGCAAAAGAAAAGAGAGTGTCCTGAATGTTAAGCAAGGAACCTGCTTATGGACTTCTTAAGCAAATTTCCATGAATGTTTTGGCTTATATCAACCTGGCACATCAGTAAACCATGCATATATTTAAATGTTATTTAATGTTATCTGCAGATAACATTAACTTTTGGTTGCAGCCATCAATTTCTGCAGTGGAAATACCACCCACCTATGAAATAAATGGAGAGAGCACTGTGGTAGGGTTAGAATACCTTTCCATGGATTTTAACAAAGTCATTGTAGTCTTAAGTAGGTTAACTTTATATATTTACTAACTACAAGAGCTACAAGTAATTATGTACCTATTTATAGAAAAGTGTTCAAGCTAAGGGTTGTCCCCATTCTTAGTAGTACACACAGTTCTGTCCAACACTGAATGGCTCCTTAGGTGCATGTCATTTGTTCTCTTATGTTGCTGCATGAGTGATACTGCTTTCAGTCCCATGTTAACTCTTATATGTGCCACATCTTTATACCACACTGGCAATGGATTTTCTCTCCATTTCTCAATCACGTTGGAAAAGTGGATGCTTCCTGTCAGAAAATTGACCTTCCACACACCTGACAAAGGGACACCCTTTCCGAAAGCTTGTGGGATTACTACCAAATAAACTGGTTGGACTTAAACCTGGTGTTGTGAGACTTCTTACTGTGTTTACCCCAGTCCAACGCCGGCATCTCTACATCAGAAAATTGAATGCCATTGGGCCGTTTCGCCGCAGGGATATCACAGCTGATCTTACCGCCTCTCGCATCCAACATCCAGATCTACAGGCTGAGCAGGCGTCGCGCCAGACAGGATAAGATTGAAAGTCCCTGGCCCATTTATTACTTGCGGATTCGCTCAGGACATCACTCAGTGTCGATTGAAGCTTAAACCTTACAGATTTAGGCAACTCAGGCACTCATTGATAAATCAGGTGCATCCAGTTACTGCAGTTTTCAATGGCAAATTGCAAAGAGTAGTATTTTGGATTAAAGTGTCTAGGATAAGTCACGGTGCTGCCTTTTCTGCTTGGAATTTAATGATTGTTTATTGCAGGTGACTTTTCCTCTTCTCGATAAATGAGTGCACCTAATGGATTCTAAAGGCAGCAATCGCGGGTCAGTCAAAATTAATAAAACACCCTGACATTTGATTATCATGGAGATGCGTTGTTCGGTTACTAAAATGCATTCTTTGTGCGTTTCCGGTTTGACAGATTGCTCTCAGCTGTCATAACAAGGCAACAGCTCAGCTGGAGTTAAGGAAAGCAAAAGAACGTAATTCAGCTGCCCGTAACTTCATTTGATAAGCATCGTCGCACATGTCCGTCAGGACATGTTAATCATCGACTAGCCAGAACAGTACAGCAGCAGTTTTCTGTTGGGATCTCGCTGACAAGTGGATCAATGTCAAGGCGACATCACTCCATTTCATTTGTTGCCCAAGTTTCACCTCCCTAGGACTTGCATCCCATTCTGTGCCCTGTTATCCGAGGGATGAGCCATTGATTTGTGTTTTGGATTTGGGCTTGTGAAGCCTTGGTATTTGGAGCTGAATCTCAAGTCTGGTCACTGGAGGGGAAACATTCACAATGCCCCCTGACCTGTCAGGAAAATTGGATGCCTTCCCATATTCCCATCAGGGATGTTACTCAAGACAAAGTGCACAGCCTGAGTTCGACCCTGGACTGCCGAGGCTACCTTGCCTACCTTGCTTGAGTCTGGCAACAGTCCAACAGGAGAGACCTTGCCAGCCAGAAGTCACTGGATGAATACTCCACTGTGAGAATATTGGTAATCATGCGGTTGGGCCTATTTTCTGAAATTAGACTTTGAGGTGCCCTCCGTCACTGGAACATCAGCCAAAACTTGCCCTGTTGGGTTTCCCATGAGGATTTCTCTAGGAAACATTCCTTTGCCTTTGTTTGATCCACAGAACCTGCAGCAGCACAGAGGGAGGCCTTAGCAGCTACCTTCAGTCATAGGTAAATTAGAAAATTCAAAGCTTTAATATGGACAGAGAATCCTTTTGTTTCCTGTACCTTGATATGAAGCCAACGGCCCAGTACTGGCTGGATGCTACCGTGCTTTCCTTTGCAATATGCTTAATCAGCAATTGCAAATAAATAGCGCTAGACAGATTAGCTGTGAAAGACTTTGTAGAGAAAATGACATGATTCTCGACAGTGATGCAGTATTTCTTAATAACTGTCTCCTAATGATCAAAGCTACCTTTGCATAGAGAATGTATTTACACTCTATCCTGCAAAGTGAAACTAATCTAATAAAAAGATCTACAGTAGGCAAGAATCAGCAAGTCAAAAATATTCTATTTTTGAACCCATGCGCCAATTATTCCCAAGTTTGCACTAGTTTTGAGAAGTTTTTTTCAGAACATGTATTGTCTCAAACACAATTGGAGATGGTCAAGTGTAAATTCTGCTATGAATCAGTGCATTTGGGGCAAATGCAGGTGCTCTATAGACATTGTGCTTAGAAAAGAGGAACTAAAACCTAACATGAGCGGCTAATTGATCCAACCAGACAAATGTTTATCAACATTGTGGTTAGGAGCAAGGCCAGCACTCGAGAAGTATTCAACCATGAAGGGAAAGAAAAGCAAACAAAGCCCCTGGCTAGTGGGTAATTGATCCAACCTGTCAAACGAAGGCTAGTTAAAGGCAATGAAGCAGGAAATTGAATGAGCACAAAGCTTTTTGAGGCTTTCAAGGCTCAGAGACCTGAAAAAATAGCATTGAAAGAATGGGGCTGAGTGAGAAAGTCTGGTAGAATGTGGAGGTCCATGGGGTTTACTGGAATGTGTCAACAATGAACAGTCTGATCTGCTCTGGGGCTCTCAGCACAGATCAAAGTGGCCAGGCTGCATCTGCTGTTCATTCAGGATACATAAGAGAATTCCCCTAGTGAAACTGACATCTCCTGTCAGTCTGAGGACTTCAAAGGGATGTGCTCACACCTAGGGCTTCTGAGAGAGAGAAAGGGCTAGCCATTCTGCAGAATGGAATGGTACTGTGAGACTTCCAAGTGTCCATATGACATGGATATCAAAGTTATCAGAGTACTTCAAGGATTCCACAGTACAGACACAAATCAGACTGAAATCTACTTAAGATTAGCATGCTAAGAGTATTTTACACTTTCCACAGGCTAGAAATGGCACTCCAGCCATAGGACACCCATCCTGATGGAGAGTTCTGAGGTCACCCCTTTCCCCCAACCCTTGCCCGCCCAACACATAGGTCCTTTGGGATACCCGCTCTTGCACGCTGGCAACTGCAGGAAGTATATAGGCACAACACTTACCTCCTTGCCCCTCTTGGAGCCTGAGTCATCAAGTCCAGGTTTGTCATGATCCATATCAAATCCCGCCTGGTGGACTTCCCAGTGGGAAGGGGACTGCAACATACTGGGAGGCTGGAAAGCCTGGTGATGACATTTAAACGTCTTTTTACCCATATCAATTCCCACCTTCTCTGGATGGGAATCTGATCAAGGGCAGTGAGCTGGCCAGGAGAATAACAATGGGTCTGACACCCAGCACGATTCCCATTTTAGCCCCAGTGCCCGACTCACATTAGAAGCTAGTGACCCCAGGGGAAGGGTGGTTGGATCAGGGTTGGCCCAGGAATTGCTGTGGGAGCTGTGATCAGGCCGTAGGGGGTGCTGTAGGGGCAGCATTGCCGGGACCCCGGGCTGGCCAGCGATTGAGCCGGCCTGCAAATGGGGAGTCTGACAGATCGGGACCACTGCGCACGTGCAGAGTTCTGGAACAGTCAAAGTCCGGCACGAATAGCGCCCCATCGCCACACCCCTCCCCACCTCCCGGGTTATTAATGATATCCATGACTGGGACTTCTGCAGCGCACAGAGTGCAGAAATTCAAGTGAGAAGCTGAACAGACAAAACAATTAAGATTTAGAACAGTTTTCCCACCAGTTCAGCACTTCTGGGAGATTCACGCCCAATATTTCAGTTCTCACCGTCCATGGTAAATTTAGCTCGGTCAATGCACCTAACCAGCACTTCTTCCGGACTGTGGGAGAAAACCAGAGCACCCGGATATGGGGAGAACGTACAGACTCCACACAGATAGTGACCAAGCCAAGAATCAAACCTAGGTCCCTGGCACCTAACCACTGAGCTGCCTTATGGTCATACTGCAGAAGGAAGTACAACCGAGTGCAATTTACACTGGACAGCCTGGCACACTGAGATCATAAGTTGATAAGACAGAGAAGCAGCAATAGACCATTCAGCCCGTTGAGTTTGTTCTGCCATTTAACAAGATCATAACTGACCTGATACGATAATCCTCAACTTCACTTTCCCGTCTCACTCCCATACCATCAATTCCCTTACTGGTTAAATCTCTGACTCTCTCAGCCTTGAACATACTTAATGACCCAGTCTCTGCAGACCTCTGCAGCAAAGAGTTCATTAATCTGTGGGAGTTTGCACATTCTCCCCGTGCTTGCGTGGGTTTTCTCCAGGTGCTCCGGTTTTCTCCTACACCCCAAAGATGTGCTGTTAGGCTGATTGGCAGTAATAAATTGTCCCTAAATTAGTTTCCCTCAATGTGGATGGCCATAAAACATTAGACAAGGGTCATGGGTGGAGGGGGGGACTGGTGGTGTTGGGATGGCGGCGTGGGCTCTTTGGGCTGAAGGGCCTGTTTCCCGGGCTGTTTTTGTTCTTTGTTCTTTGTTGCCATGGGGGCAAGCCTGGCACTGTCAGGCTGACACTGCTCAAGGATCACCCACTCCTTACCCCCAAACTCCTGTGGGGGTCTCAATGGCCTCTGTTCACTCCAACAGGATTATCCCCTTGTTCCCCATTAATGGGGAGCAACAGTAAACCATGTTGGAGTGAACCACTCCTGGCAGGAGCAGGGGAGAGATGCTAGTGGGCCCAGAGACTTCAGTCCCTGGCCTGCTATTGAAATGGAAGTCATGAAATTACATCAGAAACGTTTAGCTGGGAGACTTGGAGGTCGAGGCGCCCAACAGGAAGCCCGCGAAACGGCCTCCGCTGATGTCCCTGGCCCACTGCACTGTTCTAGCAATTCTAGCACTATTCTAGAATTGCCCCCCAATTCTTTTAAATTCTAAGCATCTTGTGTGTGGCTTGCTAGCAAAGATATTGTTCAAAGCCTTTATCCCCTAAATTGTCAATACTTTATCACGGACCATGCCCGTTAATTTAGTTATTGGTTTTGGTTCAATTGGAATTTGACTACCTATAGACAGGTGGATATTCCCACCAGCGGAGTTTTCCAGTCCCGCCGAAGTCAGTGGACTTTTGAATAGGTCGCCACATTTACCAGCCCCATCCCGCCCAAAACAGGATGATGGAATTCATGTCTCTTGAAAGGAAAATGTTTATTTTGCAGTGTCTTTCATTGTCTGACTTTGCACAATTGTATATTGTTCATTGGATCATGGCTTATGCTGAGCTTAGCACAAAATATCTGATTTGATACTCATCCAAAGCAGAAAATTTAAATTTATAGGACTTTAAATCCAGCCTTAGCATAACTAATTAACCAATTACTATTTCTTCAAATATAACTTAATTAAAGTACACCAGTTTGTCATTATCCATTCCTGGCTGTTTCATTTTTTTTAATTTACCCATGGGTGTCACTGGTGCAGAAGGAAATGGGTTAATGAACTTTGTAATACTTAAAGATTTGTGCAAAGCATTGCAAGAATTGTTTTTGCATTCATGTAACTTTGTATGTCAGTTGACGTGTTTGTGCGAGCTTGTAACCTTGTATACTGGCTAAACAAACCGTAGGTGTTGTGATGCGATAACGGCTAATCACACTAGAGGAACAGAACAGAGGCGGCCTTGGGACAGCCACGATTACAGCGGACTACGCAAAGGATGAAACTGCTGAGGCAGCAACAACCACATGATAAATGACGAACCAAGACAGACATCCTGGAGAACTGCAGATGTGACTAGGGGCGGGAACCAGGATGTATAAAGATCTACTCTTACTTGTGTTCGGGGAGAAGTCTGGTGAACCGCTTTAGGAACCGGACTTCTCCCAAAAGCTTTTGTAATAAACCTGCTGTACTTTGGCTCATGACTAGTTTCAGAGGTTTTATTTACCGACAGCACTGGCTAGCCAACATTTGTTGCCCATCCATAGTTGCCTTTAAACTGAGAAGCTTGCCAGGCTATTTCAGAGGGCACTTGAGAGTCAACCACATTGCTGTGGCTCTGGAGTCACGTGTAGGCCAGACCTGGTAAGGATGGCAGATTTCCCTCCCTAAAGGGAACCAGATGGTTTTTTTCTGAGAATTGACAATGGTCATCAGAAGATTCTTAATTCCAGATTTTTTTTGATTAGATTCAAATTCTACCATCTGACATGGCGGGATTCGAACCTGTATCTCCAGAGCATGAGCTGAGTTTCTGGATTAATAGCCCAGCAATAATACCACCAGGCCATCACCTCCACTAATTATGTAATGACCCTCAATTAATATATGTGAGTGATTATTAAATACAGAACACAAAAATGGCTTTTCTTTGTGCTAGCAGAAACTGACATTTTTGACCTTGTTAGCTTGCTAGAGTGAATGCAATATGAAATTTATCCATAAAGAATATATAGGTTTTCAAGAAGTCAGCCCACCTCACGTGTAATACTTCAAAAGATGGAATCATAATTCCAAACTTAAAAGTGTGAATGTTCACAATGCCAAAATAAATGGCCCTCTAGTGCAAACTATTCTTTTTTAATAATGATTATCTTCAACAGCATGGTTATTTAAAAAGGAACATTAAAGTTCTCCCAAGATGGCATGTGTTCTTCCCAAATATCAGAATGCAGCTCTTCATAGGTGTTACAATATGTAGATGTATAGTGATTGTGGAAAAATATTTTGACAGACTATAAGGGATGAGCAAGTGGATGAATGATGTTGAGTGAAGAATGGGCACTGTGCTAGGAACCTGATTGAGTTGTAAGCATTCATGGGAGGATAGAAAGTACTTTAAAACCATCACTGGAAATCTACTGCCTCGCCTGCCATGGAATCGGAACAGCACTGTAGGGGTTCTCTGATTCTATGGTTCACTGCATGTTAGTAGGTTCAATTCTTTGCACCAATGCTTGCTTGTGATCAATTGCGAGGTCTGTCTGTCCCAAAACAAAGTAAGTTAAAAAGTTAAAATATATTTATTAGTCCCACCAGTAGGCTTACATTAAAACTGCAATGAAGTTACTGTGAGAATCCCCTAGTTGCCACACTCCGGCACCTGTTTGGGTACGCTGAGGGAGAACTTAGCATGGCCAATGCACCTAACCAGTGTGTCTTTTGGACTGTGGGAGGAAACCAGAGCATCCAAAGGAAACCCACACAGACATGGGGAGAATGTGCAGATTTGGCACAGACAGGACCGAGGTCCCTGATGCTGTGAGGTAGCAGTGCAAACCACTGTGCCACTGTGCTGCCCCACAAAGGGAGATAAAACATGTAATTCATTAATAGACCTTTCTCTGAACCAGTTGGTGTACAATGGTCCGGATGTAAAATATTGAAAAATATAGAAAACGCCACTGAAAAGAATGAACAGGAATAATCAGAGGAACTAAACATGCCTAAGGTCAAACATTTATTAAGGCTGCAATTCCTCCTTTGCTACCTAAGGATCAGGTCTGTAAGAGGGCAGTCAGTGAATTTGGGCTGAAATGACCATGAGAGAGAAAGAAAGGAGGAGGCGGTCATTGGCTATAGTATTATTATCAATGGCAAACTATTCAGAAAAATGAAAAGATTAAAGAGATATTTCAGCTGAAGATTGGGGGGAAATGTTTGTGATGAATCGGGCAGCGCTCCTGTAAACACTTTCAAAGATCTTGCAGCAAATAAAACCCTCACCTAATGTGTTTTGTTTTAAAAGATTAAGAATGTTCTTAATCTCTGATTACAGAAAACAAGCGGTAGCTTTTCTTTTAAATTACATAAAGGTTTCGTGCTGTAATATTGATTTTCTTTTGGTTATGCAACAAAAATGAGGAGGATGATAGATCCAGAAAGCTCGCTGGCTGAGATGAGGGAGAGAGTCCTACTGCACACAATCACCCTTTGTCCGTGGTGATTATATGACAGTGCTGATGTTTCGAAGACCCAAGGACATGAGGGAGTAAAGAACTTAATAGACACATTCATCAGAACACAATACTGCAGAAATCATTTCATACATTTTTTTCATCACCATGGAAAACAGACTGATCCAAAGAAGCAAATAATCTGATCCAAACATTTGTTCTGATCAGCTTACCCAAGCTGCCACACAGTTAACTCGTTGTGCAACCCACACCCCATCACCGAACCAATCCACTCCACTGAGTGCCCACCCCACAGTGGATCTCCACACTATGTAACAATTCCCACCCCACCCCCGATGTGTAGCAAATCACTTCCCACTCACCTCTTCCCAGCAAATTTCTTTTATCAGAGAATGAAACCTATCTACAAAATGCAACAAGAAGGTCACCCATTCACTTACACATCACAAGTTTCGCTAGAAAGATCTCAGTATCTTTTTGAGAAGTAAAGGGAGGTTATTTTGGTGATAATAACACACATTTGTTTCTAATTGTGGTTTTAGCACTGATTATTTCAGTCCTATTTGTTTATGATCATAATTTGAATTTGCCCAGAGGTGCTAAAATTGTTCCCTATTGGTATGGCATCTCCGTGTTGGATAAAAACAATTGTCATGAAGTGGTATATGGGAGCTCTACCCTCCTACTTTCATTGAAGGTATTGAATATGCAGACTGATGCATGGTGGTACAGAATAAACTGGTCCCTGAGGGATGGGCTATGTGGGTGTTAAAATGGCGAGCAAGGCGGGGTGGGGTAGATGAAAGTCATGTGACCCTTTCTGTCACCATGGCATTTTATCAGTGGTGGCAAAGTTGAAGAATGGCGCCCCAGCCCAGAGGCCAATTGAACCACTTAGTCAGCACAGTGGCACAGTGGTTAACACTGCTGCTTCATGGCACCAGGGACCTAGGTTCGATTCTCGGCTTGGGTTACTGTCTGTAGGAGTCTACATATTCTCCCTGTGTCTGCATGAGTTTCCTCTGGGTGTTCTGGTTTCCTCCCACAGTGTGAATGACATGCTGGTTAGGTGCATTGGCCATGCTAAATTCTCCCTCAGTGTACCCGAACAGGGGCAGGAGTGTGGCGACTAGGGGATTTTCACAGTAACTTCATTGCAGTGTTAACGTAAGCCTACTTATCACACAAATAAATAAACTTAATTAATAACCACTTCTTGCCACTATTGGCATTTTACCAGCAGCAGATACACCCTCTTCACTCTGGGCAGCCCCATAGCTGAAGCCTGGCACTGTCCAAAAATAAAGGGTCACCCATTTAACTGTGACTCTACATTCTGCACTCCTTCCTTTCCTTCTCTATGAATGGTATGCTTTGTCTGTATAGCATGCAACAAACAATACTTTTCACTGTATACTAATATATGTAACAATAATAAATCAAATTAAATCAAAGATCAGCCATGATCTTAATGAATGATGGAGAATATTTGAGGGGATGAATGGCCTACTGTTGCTCCTAATTTGTATATTAGTGCAGAAACATGTTCATATTTTCATGTTCAATAATGTAGAATAATGCAGCACATATTTTCTTAACTGAGAGCATTTCCAGAATGAATGTTGTTAGTGTCTTTATCCCATGTCCCAGGAGGGCTCACAATTTGTTTCAAAAATCTTCTTCAAAATCTCCAACATGTGAACAGTTAAAACTGTTCTCCCTTGACGGGAATGACTTGTTTTCTCCCAATCAACTGGTCTTTGTTAGCTCAAATTTAACTTAAGTGGCAAACTTAAGTTACCAGCAGGAGTCACTGGGCATCAATCTGTGATAACAATTTAGCAACAAAAAATCATGTTTATTGCAACTGTTTACTACAGCACGGTGGCACAGTGGTTAGCACTGCTGCCTCACTGTGCCAGAGACCCGGGTTCAATTCCCGGCTTGTCTGTGCCGAGTCTGCATGTTCCCCCTGTGTCTGCGTGGGTTTCCTCCAGGTGCTCCAATTTCCTCCCACAGTCTGAAAGACATGCTGGTCAGGTGAATTGGCCATGCTAAATTTGCCCTCCGTGTATCTGAACAGACACCAGAGTGTGACGACTAGGGGGTTTTCACAGTAACTGTTAATGTAAGTTTACTTGTGATACTAATTAATAAACTTTAACATCATAGAATATGCCAAGGCACTTCACCGGTGCATTATAAAACAAAATGACAGCAAGTCAGATATTAGGTCAGATGATCAAAAATTTGGTCGAGACAAGCTTTAAGGCGTATCTCAAAGGATAAAAGTGAGGCAGAGAGGGGTGGGGAGGCTGTTCCAAACCTTAGGGCCTAAGCAACTGAAGATACAACCAACAATGATGGAGTGATTAAAATTGAGAGTGTTCAAGAAACCAGAATTATCTGAGTGCAAGTATCTCAAAGTGTAGTAGGCCCAGAGCAGATTGCAGAGATAGTGAGGGGCAAGGGCATGGAGAGATGGAAAAGCAGGTATGTCCATTTATTCCTCATCCTTGCCCAGGATTCTGTGACTAGTTGTAGTCCTATTTCCTCAGTTAAGGTCTACTAATTCAGCCCAGATCAATAATCCATTATGGGTCTTCCTGTTCTGCCTCAGCACACATAATATAGTAAAGTTACCCATTAAGTCCTGTTAAATTTTGGGTTATATTTGGACTAGACCGTGAATTGATATGAGCTATGATATGGTATGAGGAATTTTAATCATGCTTTTGTAGAGACACTGAGCCAGGCACAGAATTATCTTGGTGAACCATTTTTATGTTAATCAGCACTGAGCTAGTTGCAATTATTATATTATAATCAATTATTACATTGAAGCTTCTACCTCAGGCTTAAACAGAACAATCCAATTGAAAAGTGATTTAGAAAGAATCACTTTAAAGAATTCTTTAGGAAGAATGTACAGCACAGAAACAGGCCCTTCGGCCCTCCAAGCCTGTGCCGATCATGATGCCCAAACTAAAAAAAACTGCCCTTATCGGATTGCATTCCTCAAATCCCTCCCTGTTCTTGTGCCCATCCAGATTCTACATAAATGCTGCTAATATATCTGCTTCCACCACCTCTTCTGGCAGCGTGTTCCAGGCGCCCACCACTCTCTGCATGAAAAGTCTTCCCCGGACACCTCCCTTAAACTTTCCCACCTCTCACCTTGAACCTGTGCTCCTTCTAATTGCCACTTCCACTCTGGGAAAAATCCTTTGACGATCCACCCTGTCTATTCCTCTCATAATTTTGTAGACCTCTACCAGGTCTCCCTTCAACCTCCGTCCTTCCAGTGAAAACAATCCCATTTTATTCAACTTCTCCTCGTACCCAATGCCCTCAAGACCAGGCAACATCCTGGTGAACCTTCTTTGCACTCTCTCCAAAGCTTCCAAGTCCTTCTGGTAGCGTGGCGACCAGAACTGCACACAATGCTCCAAATTGTGGCTCAGTGCGCAATAGTCGGCCGTAAGTAAAGCAGAGAACGTAAAATTATACAGCAACTTTCATAACCTCGGAACATCCCAAAGCCAGTTAAATATTTTCGAAGCGTGTTTACTGTTGTAATGCAGGGAAAAGTACCATTACACAGAATCTTAAACCGCCTCCCCCATTGCATTATGCAAGAACAATAGTTGAATGAGAATCTGTGGATTAATTAATGAGCAATGGCTGCCAAGATTTATTGAGCAGGAGACAAAGCGAAAAGCGAGACAAATGTTCGGCTTCTTAGCCATTGTTGTTTAATTAATAGGCTGAGTACCAAGTAAAAGCGGACCAAAACTAATTCTGTTGGCAGCATGTGTTCATCTTAATTCGCAGCCCAAAGGCACATTACCCAAGAGCGGAAAACCAGTATGGAGGTCATGTCTCTCTTGAACCTGTTCGTGTGGCCAAAATTGGCTTTTATATTGGAAATTGCTACAAATGTGTACAACCTCCCAGTCTGAAGATGTGTAAAGCAAAATGAAACAATATAATAAAGGATATACCACATAAAATGCTTCAAGTTTAAGGGAATGCAAATAATTTGATTTTAGGAAATTCATGATTCGGTTTATAGAATCTTGGAATCCCTCCAGAGCAGAAGGAGGCCATTTGGCCCATTGAGTCTGCACCCAGGCCCCATCCTTGGAACCTCCCCCATTTACCGAAGCTAGTTCCCCTGACATTAAGGGGCAATTTAGCACGGCCAATCCCCCTAACCAGCATATCTTTGGAGTGTGGGAGGAAACTGGAGCACCTGGAGGTAACACAGGCACAAGGAGAATGTGCAAACTTTGCACAGACAGTGAGGGAATTGAACCTGGGTCCCTGGCACTGTGAGGCAGCAGTGCCAACCACTGTGCCACAATGTCGCCAAGGAAACAAAGACACCTTGACAACATTGTGTGAATGAAACACAAATAACTTCTTTAGCAAATGGTGGGAACTGAGCATATTATGCAAACATGCGTTTCTCCCAGATGGCTTTTCACAACTTTTGCCTGCAACGGGATCAAGGTGCGACCTCTGGGAAAGGACGTGAGGTTAAATAATGAAATATGTATATTGGGGCAAGCCATCCTGAAGTAGAATATGAGCAGAAGCTAAGAATAGACACCAAGGGGTAGACCTTGAATTTGGGTGAAAGTGAGTAAACAGCCTGTTTTGCATTCTTCCTGACTGATGGAGGAAATCAGTATCAGGAGAGCTGCAAAAAGAGGATGCCAATTTACTGCCCTCTATTTTTACATTGTCATAATGAAATGAAGTTCTATCATAGAGTCATAGAAGTTTACAGCATGGAAACAAGCCGTTCGGCCCAACTTGTCCTTCTGCCCTTTTTTTTGAAACCCCTAAACTAATTCCAAATGCCTGCATTTGACCCATATCCCTCTACACCCATCATACCCATGTAACTATCTAAATGCTTTTTAAAAGATAAAATTGTACCCGCTTCTACAATTACCTCTGGCAGCTTGTTCCAGACACTCACCGTCTACTGTGTGAAAAAATTCCCCTTCTGGACTCTTTTGTATCTCTCCCCTCTCACCTTAAACCTATGTTCTCTAGTTTCAGACTCCTCTACCTTTGGGAAAAGATATTGACTATTTACCTTGTCTACGCCCCTCACTAATTTATAGACCTTTATAAGGTCACCCCTCAGCCTCCTACGCTCCAGAGAAAGAAGTCCCAGTCTATTCAGTTTCTCCTCATGACTCAATCCATCAAGTCCAGATAGTATCCTAGTAAATCTTTTCTGCACTCTTTCAAGTTTAATAATATCCTTTCTATAAAAGGGTGACCTGAATTGCACACAGTATTCCAAGTGTGGCCTTACCAATGTCTTGTACAACTTCAACAAGACGTCCCAACTCCTGTATTCAATGTTCTGACTGATGAAACCAAACATGCCGAATGCCTTCTTCACCATTCTGTCCACCTGTGACTCCACTTTCAAGGAGCTATGAACATGTACCCCTAGATCTCTTTGCTCTGTAACTTTCCCAAACGCCCTACCATTAACTGAATAAGTTCTGCTCTGGTTCAATCTACCAAAATGCATTACCTTGCATTTGTCTAAATTAAACTCCATCTGCCATTCATTAGCCCATTAGCCCAATTGATCAAGATCCTGCTGCAATTGGAGATAACCTTCCTCACTGTCCACCATGCCAACAATCTTGGTGTCATCTGCCAACTTTTTAACCATGCCCCCTATATTCTCATCCAAATCATTAATATAAATGACAAATAATGATGGGTCTAGCACTGATCCCTGAGGCATGCTGCTGGTCACAGGCCTCCAGTTTGAAAAACAACTCTCTACAACCATCCTCCGGCTTCTTTCAAGAAGCCAATTTTGTATCCATTTAGATACCTCAGCCTGGATCCCGTGAGATTTAACTTTATGCAACAGTCTACCATGCGGTACCTTGTCAAAGGCCGTGCTAAAGTTCATGCAGATAACATCAACTGCACTGCTCTCATCGACCTTCTTGGTCACCCCTTCAAAAAACTCAAACAAATTTGTGAGACATGATTTTCCACTCACAAAGCCATGTTGACTGTCGCTAATCAGTCCTTGCATCTCTAAATGCTTGTAGATCCTGTCTCTCTGTGTAGAAAACAGGACAAACATGGTGAGTTTTCTGAAAAAACATATTAGTTCTCTTTTAAGCAATAATGAATGCACTTGATGTAATAACTGAAGTGAGTGTTCAATAACTTCTAATGATGAAAACCAGTAGATGTGAACAGTCTTCACAAATGTAAATTTACCCACCACAGATGTGAGGCCAACTGGCCTGTAGTTCCCAGGCTTTTTCCTGCAGTCCTTTTTAAACAAAGGCATAACATTGTCCACTCTCCAATCCTCAGGCATCTCACCCGTGACTATCAATGATTCAAATATCTCGGCTAGGGGACCTGCAATTTCCTCCCTAGCCTCCCACAACATCCTGGGATACATTTCATCAGGTCCCGGGGATTTATCTACCTTGATGCGCTTTAAGGCTTCCAGCTCCTCCTTCTCTGTGATATGTACACTCTTCAAGATATCAATATTTAATTCCCCAAGTTCCCTAATATCAACAGTAAACACTGATGAAAAATATTAGTATCTCACCCATCTCTTATGGATCTGCACATCGATTACTTTGCTGATCCTTAAGAGGCCCTACTCTCTCCCTTGTTACTCTTTTGCCCTTTATGTATTTGTAGAAGCTCTTTGGATACTCCTTTGCTTTATCTGCCAAAGAAAATTTGGGTCCCCTTTTTGCCCTCCTGATTTCTCTCCTAACTCTTCTCCTACGCCTGCTATACTCTTCAAAAGATTTACTTGATTCCAGCTGCTCTATGCATGTCATGTGCCTCTTTCTTCTTCTTGACCAGGGCTTCAATACCCCCAGTCATCCAGAGTTCCCGACTTCTGCCAGCTTTGCCCTTCACTCTAAGAAAAACGTGAAGCATTCTTAGAGGGTTTTACCTGCATCAAGTCATCATCAGTCACACACATTAACTCAAGTAATTTTTACTCAACTATTAGCACTTTTTCACATACTGGCAGCCCGATGGCATGATTGGCACAGTGGTTAGCACTGCTGCCTAACAGTGCTAAGGACCCAGGTTTGATTCTGACCTTGGGTGACTGTCTGTGTAGAGTTTGCATATTCTCTCCCCATGCCTGAGTGGGTTTCCTTCGGGTGCTCCGGTTTCCTCTCATGTTCCAAAGTTGTGCAGGTTTGGTGGAGCACCTAACCAGCATGTCTTTCAGAGTGCTGGAGGAAACTAGAGCGCACGGAGAAAACCCACACAGACAGGGGGAGAATGTGCAAACTCCGCACTGACCCAAGCCGGGAATCGAACCTGGGGCCCTGGTGCTGTGAAGCCGCAGTGCTAACCACTGTGCTATCATGCTGCCCCCAACTAATCTGTTCAATCTCATCATGCATGAATGTTCACATTCTATCACTGGGTGATGTTTCACCTTAGACATTAACAATTAGAAAAGAATACAACCACAACCTCGATTGAAATACACTCTTGGAGAAATTCAATTGCAAACTTACCTGCTCTTATTTCCCTGCTGAAAAATTTTGGCATTAAGTCTCTGTTTTTAACAATACTCGGAAGTGCGCTTGTGCATATCCGAGATCGCTCAGTTATTGTCACAGGCTAATGAGGTGTACTTCAAACAATTTCAACAGGGATCTGTGAGATGCCAGACAGAAAGGTTTGCAGCAGGGAGATGTATCAGAATGAAAGGGGATAATAGAGAAATAGAGCAACAGCCAAAATATGCAGCGAAATTCAAATTAAAAAGCAGTGGTCACATAGAAACTCTAGGATAGCTAAATCCTGATAATAAACAGGGCATAGAGAGGAGACATGACTGGAATTTTCCTGTCCTGCCCGCCACGAGAAATAACGTGGGCAGGACACGGACTTTGTAAAGATCCAATGACCTCGGGTGGGATTTTCTGGTCTTGGGTTGTGCTGCTGGAAAATCGCACCCAAGGAGGGAGCTCAAAATCAAAGTCAGATCATTGATGTTAAAAAATGGCAATGGAGGGAGGCTTTAAGGATCATTATAAAGGAGGAAACAATGGTTGAGAGGCAGAGAGGTTTAGGAAGGGCATTCTATAACTTAGGACTCATCAGCTGAAGACATGGCCACCAGCGGTGAACATTTAAAATTGGAGATGCTCCGTTGGTTAGGGCGCAGATATCTTGAAGGTTTGTGAGGCTGGTTGGGATTGGAGAGATAGGGAGTGAGGCCATGAAGGGATTGAAAGACAGGAAAAACAAGACTATTAATAAAGTTGCGGCATGGTTTATCAATGGCAAATGAATTTTAAAATAAAATAGTGCATAATATTATATTTTGGGAAGGAAAATGAGGAAGTCTCACATAACTTGGAAAACAAGACTCTCAGTGGGATAGAGAAGCAAATAGCTCTGTGATCCAAGTCAATAAAAATCTTCAAAAGTAACCCAAGCGCCAGGATTTATATCTAGTTGAATATAAATGAAACACTGAGGAGTTATGCTGAATTTGCATTGAACCCTGCATAGACTGCACTTTGTGTGTTGCTATATACAGTTTTGATAATCATGTTACAGAAAAGGATATAGACGTACAGGAGACGGTTAGGGTTAGGGTAAGGGTTAGGGTTAGAGTTAGGCAGAAAAAGATGAACAGTCGGGTCTCTTTCTTTTTGAAACGAGAAGATTCCTGAGGGAACCATTAGAGGTCTCTAAAGTTATCAAAGGTTGTGACAGAATAAGCGCAGAGTCAATGGGTAGAATCTTAGAGCATTTGGAATGTTTCTGTCTTCGGGACCAAGAGGGGTACTTGACCCCAATGCTTTCAGCTATCATATGATATTGTGATCTTACAGGAGCTTGCCAGCTAAGAGGTCACCTTCCCATTCGGCCTTCAATTAAGGACAGCAGGAAGTGCACACACAGTCAATGGGTAATTAAGCTTCTTTCTTTGATCTTTGGTCATCTATCCGATTATTTCCTTTTCTAGCTCGTAACACACTGTGAAGCATTTAGGGATGTTTTAATTATATCACAGGCATCCTGTGGGCAGGAGTTTCCAGCCGTGCTCGCCCCAAAACTGAAAAATCCCACATGAGGTCAACGGACCTTTGTATGGTTTATCTCTTGCCTGTTGCAATTCCCCTATAAGTGCAAGCAGCATTGTTGCTATTTATTCTGTTATGGACAGAGTTGGGAAGAGGATTGTACCATTTTGCTCACAGTCCATAATAAGTGCAATTTTAGGAAAGAGGGATGTGTATTTCGTAACAGTCATTTAAAAAAAAACAGCAGCAAGATTTTGTGGATTTAAATATAGAGATTTACTTATTTATTTATTCAGGCATTCACTCCAAAATTCTAAAAGCTATTTTGTTCACGAACACACATACACATACACACAAGAGGAGGCGATGGCCTAGTCTAGGCTATTAATCCAGAAACTCAGCGAATTTGCTGGGGAACCAGGGTTCGAATCCCACCACGGCAGATGGTGGAATTTGAATTCAGTGAAAGAAATTTGGAATTAAGAATCTATTTATGACCATGAAACCATTGTCGATTGTCAGAAAAAACCCTTCTGGTTCACCGATGTCCTCTAGGCAAGGAAATCCTCCATCCTTACCTGGTCTGGCCCACATGTGATTCCAGAACCTCAGCTATGTGGTTGACTCGCAACTGCCCTCTGAACAAGGGCAACTAGGAGGATGGGTAATAAATGCTGGCCAACCAGCGACAGACGTGTCCCATGAATGAATTAAAAAAGGACACAGTTCAAGGGAATAGTGCATTTTGATAAGTTGTAACCAAAACAAAAGCTCATAGCTTATGTATTTGGCTCATCAAAGAAATCACAGTAACTATAGCCTCATTGAAGGTGGCATTTCCACTCTGAAAGTGCATTTTAAGGCAGGTTCAATAGCTGGTGTCATTTGTCAGGATTGTTGTAGGATTTTGTGATCAGATGGATGTTCCATAGGTGAAGCGGGTCATCTGTAGTTATCTTATCAGGAGGTTAAGTGTCTGCTCTGATGGGCTTTGAAACAGGAAGAGCGAGACTTTTAAGATGTAACAGTCTTTAGGTTTCTAAAAAGATTTGGATCTCACTGCCTTTGGCTGCTGCTGGTGTTCTCCGATGATGCTGTTCTTATGTAGACTGCCAGGCTCTCTCCAGTCCTTGGATTAATAGAATTGTTATTTCTAGCTGGTTTCAGTCGCATGGAGTTCAGCCCCCCCCACCCCCATTATCCACATAATGGACTTGGGGTTCAGGTAAATGATAGACAGTGGGAGTAATAAATGCTTGCCCATGAATAACACATAAAATGTAGATCACTGGACGACCTTATTTGTTATTCCATACTCACATATCCAGCAGCCATTGGTTACTGGCAGGATCATCCAGTCCTGTTGAAGTCCAATTGTTCATTGAGCTATTGCCTTTGCACCTGAAAAATCCATTTCTCATTTGAAAATTTCGAACAGGCGTTTTCAGACATGAGCTAATTCTTATTTTAAACATAAATTTTAAATGTCAGCTGACCTCTGGCAGTCATCATAACATTCTTGTTGCTATCCATTTTCAAATAGATGATAGTTCCAGAAAATCGACTACTCAGTATAGCCCATGGATAATATTAAGAATAGGCAAGGCCTCCACTAGGGTATAAGAATTACAATTCTTGGTTTGGCATTCGTTGTCTAGAGAAAGAGTTTGTACGGTATCTTCTTACTGACAACAACTATATCCAATGTATTATTTATATGCTCTACACTAAGGCAGTTATAAACCACATCTAGCGACAGAAAAGTCAATACTTGAGATGTTAGATACATGGTCGACATCCAAAACCATCCAAGGCCTTGATTCTGTTATATTTTGGCTGGGGGGTTAAGCAGCATATTTCAGATGTGCATAGCTACAAATGGTTCAGAATCCATGGTCTTGTTTGGTGCAGGTAGGTAAAGTTACATTCCAGACATTTCAATAGGCTCAAACTTTATGTTGATGCCAGGGGGTTGAATCTGTTTTGTGACTTTACTATTTTGTGATATATCTGAATACTCAGGAACTGGAAATTGTATTGCACAGACAAACCTATTTTCTGTTCTTAAAGTAATGGATAACTTAAAGTAAAATAAAGAGATCTTTCCCCTCAACATCCAAATTCAGCCTGGTTGGGGCCTCTTCATGTTTGTGTGTTTTTGATAAAGATTGATCTTTGTGCTATTGGTAAATTCTCCTTTAGGACTGGAGTTTTGATTGTTGTGTTGGAGTGGTACTTGAACCTAGAAACGCAGATGCAAGTGTGTTACCAACGATGCCACAATGTCTGTCCATGTTTTGCATGAGACTGAGATTCCCATCTTTTATTTGACTGGGAAATGTTCTCTCAAAAGTGTTTGCAGCCCTCTTCAACCAATCAACACCAATCTTCCAAGGGTTTCTCTTCCAGCAGCGACAACAGGACCAATATTCATTAAAACCGAGTTCAAAAACAGTGCGTCCTATAACGGTAAAGAAATATTTTTTGATAACATGATGCATTTGCATCTTACTCCATTCTGAATAATAGTACCAATAAGCCACAGGCACTCAGATATTGTTGCATACTAAAATATTATAACATAAATCTTGTCAAAGCAATTTACATCACGGCATTAGAGGGAACAGGCATATTTGCAAAATCTGGACGTGAAAATTGATGAGTATGAAAAAATATTCATATCTTTGTGAGACTGTATAATCCAAACCATATGTTTCATTATGTTAATGAAAGCTATCTCTCCAAAGACAATCTCTTCCCACACCTGCTTTTATTTGGAGTTTGTCCACCAAAAAAAAATCATCTCATTTCTAGTTTTTCCTGAGGATTATTATTTCTGAACATGCACAGTCAAAATTCCTGGTTCTGGATGGGCACGACAGACTAGGCATACTGTGGGTGTGGGAGTGGGGGAGACAGAATGGAATTTTATGTGGGATGTGACTTCCATATACTTTCCTGTCGGGTAGTAAATTCCCAAAACAGTGGAAAAGTGAGTACGTTGGCGGATTGGGCATTGGGTGGGGGGCATTGAGGGATAGGTCTGCTCATCTATCTACCCCTCTGTGCTAGTGTCCACCTCCCTTTCCCCTGAAGGTCTGATGCGTTCTTACCTTTAACAATGTCAGTGGGAACCACAATTGGGGTTTTGTGAATGACTAATGGTATGGGTTGTCATTTGGGATTTGGAACAGGGTCAGATTTTGGATTTGATTTGATTTGATTTGATTTATTGTTGCCAATGTATTGGTATACAGTGAAAAATATTGTTTCTTGCACACTACACAGACAAAGCATCCCGTTCATAGAGAAGGAAAGGAGAAGGTGCAGAATGTAGTGTTACAGTCATTGCTAGGCTGTGGAGAAAGATCAACTTAATGCAAGGGAGGTCCATTCAAAAATCTGATGGCAGCAGGGAAGAAGCTATTCTTGAGTCAGTTGGTACAGAAGAAGGTGGAAGAGAGAATGTCCGGTGCGCTCGCCCTTGAATGTCCTTGATTATGCTGGCTGTTTTCTCGAGGCAGCGGGAAGTGTAGACAGAGTCAGTGGATAGTCACTGGTATGAGCGATGATTGGGCTTCATTCATGACCCTTTGTAGTGCCTTGCAGTCTTGGACAGAGCTGGAGACTTACCAAGCTGTGATACAACCAGAAAGAATACCTTCTATGATCAGCAATTGGTAACTTGTTCTTGCTGCTGTTAAGCTCTGGCCTCTTGATACGTTCCAGCAGCACTCCTCCCTACCCCTTCCCCCCACCCCACACCAGTTGAAGGTACTATGGGTCTCCCCTAGTTCTGACCAGGGGGTTGGGTGGGGAAGGGTTGGGGGGGAGGGGTTGGCCTTGGGGGCTCTCACCTGGAACAGAATATTCGTGACCGTTATTTGTGCACTGGAAAACATGGAATGTGATTTCAGGCACCTTTCTGGTAAAGTATTTTATTAATCTCAGTGTTCTGGAAGTCCCTTGAAATGGCCTAGTCTCATTAAAATACGTGCCCTGGAAGCCTTCAAAATCCACAGCAGCACCACATTCTAGAGAAAGCCCTTGTTTATTTCAGAAGGCATGATTGTTATCAGACCTCTTAGAACTGCTTTGATTGACAGGAGCATTCAGTTTCACTCGGGAGATTCCCTTGATTTCTCTCATAACCTCCAGCCACTCTGAAAACTCTTAGAATTGCTTTGATTGACAGCTCCAGAGCAGATGAAAGTGGGGATTAGCCAGGTTTGTTTACACAAGGAACCGAAGGTTCATTAGCTGCTAAAAGCTCTTTTTGACTGACTGTTCCAGGGGGCAGATCAAATAGTTAATTGTTGAAACAATCAGTTCATGCTCCATTAAGTCTGAAGGACTTTCTCTTTTTCACTATCTGGTCCCTTTTTTTAATACTGCAGTATTTTTCAAGTCTATGATCCTTTCTGGAAAGCAGATATGCTTTCAAATACCATTTATTTTTACCATTGGGTTTTTTTGTCTTGCCTGCGAAGCTTCTCACTGAAGCCATCAACTTCTGATTACCACTTTTTTTCTTCTTATTTTGTTTTTAGATCTGTCAGGATTCAAGATTGGATAGGCTGAGGTTTTCATAGAGGAGAAAGAGGGAAGTTTAAATTGAAGTGCATAAAATAATGAGTGAACCTTGGCAGAGTGGCAATGGAAAGTCCTATTTCTATTAGCAAAGGAGTCACCAGGAGGCAGAGGTTAAAAAGTGATGGGTTGAAGGAATAAAGGAGAGTTGAGGTGAAATTATTTTAAGCAGAGTGTGAGGGTGGTGGTAGAACGGATTGGGATGGGATTGGGGGGGGAGCGGGAATTGAGGGGTGGTGTGGGTAAAGGCAAAAAGCTTCTAAAACATTCAGTGCATGGTTATCCATTAGGAATAGCATGATCTACAGGGCTGCTGCCAAGAGCTGAAGAATAACCTCTTTCATCTGAAACACATCTGATGGACTGAATGGCCACCTCCTCTGCCATTATTCTCTATAAATCTATAGCTGATCTCACTTCATCCAATGAGACCCTCAGAAGCATCAGTCATATTATTTTATGATGTGGAGACGCCGGCATTGGATAGGGGTGGGCACAGTAAGAAACCTCACAACACTTTAACCTGTTGTTGTGAGACTTCTTACTGTGCCCTTATTATTTTAATACGAGATCAAAAAAATTTTGCCATTGACATATCAGATGAGAATGCAGAATCTTGTCCGTTTGAACATTGACTCCTTTGATGTTTCATTGGCTCTGAGAAGTTTCACAAGTCTGAGTTTTGTGCTGGCTACCTTGGATGTGAAATTGCCCTTAGAGTTATGACAATTAACAAACACGCCAGATCTGACACGTGAAAACTAATCAAAGCATCTGCCTCTACATGATTTTTCCTTCTCCTCATCAATGTGTACCTTCTTAAGAAAAATTATTAATATTTCATCATAATTCATTGGCATTCAAGAACATCATGAGGACATGAAAAGTTGCTGTGCAAGAACGCAAACCTTTTTTCATGGTTTCCTCATCATATTCACCATCTATCAGAGACATAATGGGCATCTGGTCACTAGGAGGTATGGAGAAGCTGCTGTTGGGGTAACACTCCTTCCCTCTATGGGGGATGTTCACCTTCTAATAATAAGATGAGATTATTATTACTCTGTCGAGGCTCCCTCATTATTTTACACACTTCAATTAAGGCTTCCCTCCGTCTCCTCTGTGAAAACCCCAGCCTATCCAATCTTGAAGCTTGACAGAGCTAAAAACAAAATAGTTAGAAAAAAAAAGTGGTAATTGGAAGCTTATGGCTTCAATGAGAAGCTTTGCAGGCAAGGTAAAAAAAAGCCAATGGTAAAAATAAATGGTATTAGAAAGTATATCTGCTTTCTAGAAAAGATCGCAGACTTGAAAACAACCGCAATGTTAAAAAAAATGAGGCATTTTTGTGCTATTCTATATCCTGCTTTATTGTAGACAAACTGAAAAGCCGAATGCACTGTGCCACATGCCTGCCCCTGTATTAGGTACAATTTTAGAACGACACCTCATTCTATTATCAGGGGAATGTGTGAAAGATGAAATCATTTAGATGCAATTCTAATGGGGGAAAGTTGCAGATTTGAATCAGTGATTGCACACAATTTAAATGTACATCGTGTGTAATATATGCTTGGTGTTATAATGAACTCATATTTTGGGAAGGAGTTCTTTTTTTTGTCTCAAATAATATTAAAATCATGTTGAATATGTTTGGTGCTTGAATTAATTGTTTTCACATATCAGGTCTGGAGAGTTTGTTAAGTGGGGTTTTGTCATAACTCTAAGGTCTGTTCCACATCCAAGGTAGTCATAACAAAAGTCAAACTTGTGAGACTTCTAAAAATCAATGAAAAGATCTAGGGTGGGATTTTAGTTTATTTATTAGTATCACAAATAGGCTTACATTAAAGCTGCAGTGAAGTTACTGTGAAAATCCCCTAGTCGCCACATGCCAGCGTCTGTTCGGGTACACTGAGGGAGGATTTAGCATGGCCAATGCACTTAACCAGCACGCTTTTCAGACTGTGGGATGAAACTGGAGCACCCAAGGAGGGAAGCCACGCAGACACAGGGGGAACGTGCAAACTCCACACAGACAGTGACCCAAGCCTGGAATCGAATCCACGTCCCTCACGCTGTGAGGCAGCAGTGCTAACCACTGTGCCACCCTGTGAGTCACCTGATGAAGGAGCAGCGCTCCAAAAGCTCGTAATTCCAAATTAATCTATTGAACTTCAACCTGGTGTTGTGACACTTCTTATTGTTCTCTAATCAACGTGAGATTGTGTTGTTCTTCCTTCAGTTATTCTCAAAGATGGAACCGTCCTTGAATGTCAGCTGAACAGTTGACCTGAAGCCTCACATGCCTGGCGAGGTTTGGCCTGTCATGATTCACTGGATCACAGTGTAGAGTTTGCGCATTCTCCCCGTGTCTGTGTGGGTTTCCTCCCGGTGCTCCGGTTTCCTCCCACAATCCAGAGACTTGCTGGTTAGTTGCATTGGCTGTGCCAAATTTTCCCTGTGTACCCGAACAAGCGCCCAAGTGTCGCGACTCAGATCTTCGCAGTAACTTCATTACAGTGTTAATGTAAGCCTACTTGTGACACTAATAAATAAACTTTAACTTCACATGGAGGCAGTTTTTTTTTTCACTTTGCAAGTTGGGGAATCCCACCTCATTTGTCCTGCCAGCTGGAATCACATCGATTTACTCATTGGTGGCAGCAATTTGATTTCCCTTGGGAAGATCACGGCCAATGAGTAGATGATCAATCCCAACAGTGTGATGGCAACAGTGGGTCAACAATGATGTTGATTAGCCCCAGCCTTCATAATCAAAGATGTTTGGCAGAAATTTCTTTCGAGTTTCTTCTGTCTGCAGCAGACAGCAGAAGTTTGACAGGGGAAATAGGAGAAATGCTATGAAGATTCCCGACACAAATATTATGAGAAGAAAAGTCGGTGTATTACAACAGCAACTGATAGTCCTATCATGAATTAAGCACAATAAAACTCCCCAGTGTGTTTCACTGGAGCTTTAGGAGAAAAGGTGAGATTCTCCAGCCTCCCTCCGCGTTTTACCTCCGGCGGGAGGTGGCACAGGGTTTGCCAGCAGCAGGATTCTCTGGTTCCCGCCGCTCTCAATGGAAATTCCCATTGGGGTCACCCCACACCGGCGGGAAACCCCCGGCGGGGGGGGGGGGGGTGCACTGCCCGTGGGACGGGAGAATCCCGCTGGTGTGAACGACTGGAGAAAGGGTGACACCAAACCATTCAAGGAGACATTCGGTCAAAGTGGCAGGGACTAAGACATTTCTTAAATGTTTAAAGCGAGGTAGAGAGGCGGAGAGGTATAGAGATGGTATTCCTGAGCTTGTGGCCCAGGTAGCCAGAATTAGAGGAGTCTCAGATGATTGCGAGGTTCGCAGAAACAGGGATTGTAATTAAATGGAGAGAATAGAGTTAACGCTACGTTTATCCGGGGGCAAATCTATACCAGTTTAACAATGGAATTACTTAAATTAGAAACATGGAGGCAAAAGTAGGCCGTTCAACCCCTTGGGCCTGTTTCACCATTCAATTAGATCATAGCTGATCTGTATCTTATCTCTATTTACCTGCCTTGGTTTTGTAACACTTAATATTCTTGTCTAACAAAAGATGCCGAGATAGAGGCCAACATTCCATTAGACTTTGTAATTACATTTTTTGTATCGAACATTAATTCAGAAATAAAACAACTAATTTCCACTGTTAATAAACACAGGCTCCGAGCTCAGACTCCTTAAATACTGTCAGAATTAAATATGTGTAAAGCATGTTGTAGGATTGATGAGTTTTTTTCTCCCTCCGTGAGATGTGCTCTTTGTCTCCAAGTGCTGAAACACCAGTCGATTTTGTGTTTGTACTCGGCTGGGAAATGACTGTGAGCGAAATTCTTGTGTGAATGCTTAATACAATCAGATCAAATCCCTCTCTCCACTGTTTTAAAGAAGACAATAGCCCATTTATAAAGAATGCTATTGTACAAGCCCCTTAAGCATTCATATGATAAATATCACCAACAGAAATTTCGAGCCCATTATAACTTGTCTACTTGAGTTAAGTAACCTGCTGTTAGTGTTTCTATTCAATTTCGTTCATTCACTTGTAGTTCCCCTTTTCTTTGCGGCCCCTGAGAACGTTAGCATTTCCACAGTCACAGTCAGCAATCCATCTCGATGGTGGTTGACTCTCAGCTGACCTCGGGCAACTAGGGATGGGCAGCCAGTGACCTTCATATCCCACAAATGAATATAAAAAGAAAATGAAAGCATTGTGGGTGATGGTTTGTCGTAAGTTTTTACGTTTATTTCTTATTGTCACAGGGAGCTTATATTAACACTACGATTAAATTACTGTGAAAATCCTCCTGTCACCACACTCTGGCGCCTGTTCGGGTACATTGAGGGAGAAGTTAGCATGGCTAATACACCTAACTAGTACATCTTTCATCTGTGGGAGGAAACCAGAGCACCTGGAGGAAACCCACGCAGACACGGGGAGAACATGCAGATCCCACACAGACAGTGACCGAAGCTAGGAATCAAACCCGGGCCCCTGGTGGTGTGAGGCAGCAGTGCTAACCACTGTGCCACCTTGCCTACCAAAGTGAGCTGAGAACAGTTGGTTCAATGTCTCCCTACTATTCTCCTCAAGGTCAACCCTTGGCAATTACTGGCTAGGCCTGGCCTTCAGATCTGGTTAAAATTCAGCTGCCATTGACGGTCAGGAGTTACTGGGCATAATGGTTATCTTGGGTGGTGATGCAAAACAGATGCTCGTGAATCAGAAAAGCATTTCACACTGGAGAGAATATGGATGGGGTGTAAAACTGGCAGCTCATTCACCTTTGCCCATTTTGTGACATTGTCCAGGACAGAGTTTGCTCTCAGTCATCCTTGATTGCAGCTCAGTATGTGCAGTCAAATGTGGTGGTACATGACACTGGTTGGATGAAGCAGACAAGCTCCTGCTACATAGCTATAGCATGTTAAAAACCCAGCTTATTTCTGTGTGCACCTCTGGTCAACCATTTCCTTTATACACTCATCATTCCGTAATTACAGGCTTGTGCTAGTGGTTGCACAAGGATAATGATAATCAAAATATATAATCATAAGGACAACATTCCATTCCGATTCTCTTCCTGCAACTAGTGGCGCACTAAGGCAAACTTTTGTATGTTTCTATAGCTACCAATTCCTGGAACAGATCGCTAGTCTGCATTGACAGGGGCTAATAGGGTGCAACTCCTCATCCAGCAAGGTTGAACAGGAGTCTCCCCTGTTCTTGCTGCCAGTTATTGGTTTGCTTGGAAGGCTGTGCAGGTTGACACACTCAATCTGTTTGGCCGCATTATGAACCCGCTTTCCATGGCCTCCAAGTCCTGGGGTGGGTCTCGACCCTGGAGCTTCTGGCTCAGAGGCAGTGATGGTTCGGAGCCGTCGCATCATAAGACTTCCTATAAGAACAGAATGTATGTCTTTAAAATGAGGACTATTCATGTCTGCACTTTTTGTCCAATTCACCCTGTGCCTCTAACCCCAATTCACTTAAAACTACCCTTAACCATGACAAATTGCAAACTACACTGACCACTGCTGAAATATTGTAGGTGGATTATGGGATTTAATAGCTCTCAATCTTTGATGTTGTATCTCAGCCAACTTGAATTTGTGAATAACTATAGACAAAAAAAAGTCATTGAACATGCACCTGTTAGTCATTTAAATAATTCTTTTCAGTATATTTATTAATTTGTAGAACATGGGTATTTCTGTCTGGTCAGGGTTTATTGCCCATCCCTAGTTGCCCTTGAACTGAGTGCCTTGCTCAACCATTTCAGAGGGCAGTTTAGAATCAACCACATTGCAGTGCCTCTGAAGTCACATTGTAGGTCAGACCCAGTAAGGATGGCAGATTTCCTTCCTTAAAGGACATTAGTGAACCAGATGGGTTTTTCCGACAATCGACAATGGTTTCATAGTCATCAGTAGATTCTTAATTCCAGATTTTTTTTATTGAACTCAAATTTCACTACCTGCCGTGGCAGGATTCGAACCCAGGTTCCCAGAACATGAGCTGAGTTTCTGGATTAATAATCCAGCAATAATACCACTAGACTATTGCCACCCAAGAAAGAACTTGCATTGTTATAGAAATTTTCCGGATCTCGGGATAACACCAAGGCCTTTATGGCCAATCATGTACTTTCTTAAGTGTAGTTGTGATTGATGTGATTCTGATGTCAGCCTCAATTGTACATTTGGAATCTGGGAATTGTTATGATGGATATCACTCGTGATCTTCCTGGCCAATTAAGAAACTGCCTTTAGGAGCCCCAAAGCATCCAATTAAGGATGGCAAGTAGACCAGGCAAGACTTTTGGCTTAAGAGGTGGGCCGGCAGCCCCAACCAGGGGAAGTGAGTGCTTCTGAAACAGGCAGGGCATTGCAAGGGCATCGCAAAATGCAATCTCGCTCAGCAACATTGTGGAAAATGATCAAACTTCCATGTGCGCACAGCTATCAGTCCACAACTGTGGAGGGGGAGTTCTTGCCACAGGATGGTGTGCGGTTCTGGGGATTGCGGCCCTTGTAACCCAGTGGGTCTGTGCTGGGGTAATTGTATGGAGAAGCCATTGACCCTTATTGGCCTGTCACCCAGATGGTTACTTCCAAGTGGGAAAATTCTGGCAGAGTCTGCACCCTGAGCCCAAAGTAGGCCCTGAACTCGGCTAATTGGTTATCCACAGCTGCTGGTGACCGGTGACATGGTGAACCCGCCTCCAGCAAAAATGCCGAAATGTGTCTGGGCCATTTTCAGAATTTAGTCCCAGCTGCACCTTCAGATCTTCGAGGTGTCACAGTGGCAGAGTGGTTAGAACAGATGCTTCGCAGTGCCGAGTACCCGAGTTCAGTTCTGGCCTTGGGTCACGGTCTGTGTAGAGTCTGCACGTTCTCCCTGTGTCTGTCTGGGTTTCCTCCGGTTTCCTCTCACAGACCAAAGATGTGTGGGGTAGGTTGATTGGTCATGCTAAACTGCACCTTAGTGTCAGGGGGATTAACAGGGTAAATATGTGGGGTTACGGGGATAGGGCCTGGCTGGGATTGTTGATGGTGCAGGCCCAATAGGCCGAGTGACCTCCTTCTGCACTGTAGGATTCCATAGATTTCTATGATCATTTGTGTGGTGCGTGGAAAATCCTCAACCACACCTTTTGAAAAGACTTGTTAGCCTATCTTGCTGCCACTGTTTTTAATCACACATCTTCAAATAAAGTGACTAGTGAACTGAGCATCTTGTGACTGAGCCTTGTGAGGTCCGCCCACATCACTAACAGGAGCCAATAACCAAAAAAATGTTGAATGCCATGGTCCACCCATGTTGACCGTGCAGTGCCAATATTGCTCTTTTTTTTCTTTATATCCAATTCAATCCAATCAAAATCCAATTTAAATTCTCAGCTAGTGAGACATTCCAGATCTAAGCTGACAAGACAGGCCTCCCACTCCCTGTCTTGGGCTTGCTCTACATGATCCAAGCTGGCATTGCACTTTCTCCAAGGCTTGATCTCAATTGCATCTTAGCCAAAAGGCCGAGATGCCACTTTAAAAATTCCTTCAAGTGAAGCCTTAGTGTAACGTCATGCCTTCAACCAAGTGTAGGACAGCAAAACTACACTTGATCTTAGCCAAAATTGCTCCTTTACTGCAAACATAGGTCTGGTCCTTATACATTGGTGCAGTTGGGCCCTGACAACTGCCCGAGGTTTTTACACCACCTCCTCTGCGTGGCCATTCATGCCGCCCTCCTCAATGTCCTACTTATCTGAGGAGATGTGGCACTCCTCCATCTCCTCCAGATCCAGGTAGTCTCCCCTCTGCAATGTCAAGCTGTGGAGAGCACAGCAGATGACAATATTGCTGGAGACTCACTGGGAGCTATATTGTAGGGCATCCCCTGACCAGTCCAGACACCTGAGCCACAGGCCAATCTTTAGCAGGCAAGTTGCCTGCTCCATGAGCATGCGCTCTGCAGCGTAAGCCTCACAGTAATGAGACTCCATTGGTCAGAGAATCATACAGTCCCTACAGTGCAGAAAGAGGCCATTTGGCTCAACGTGTCTGCACTGACAACAATCCCTCCCAGGCCCTGTTTCCGTAACCTCACATATTTACCCTGACACTAAGGGGCAATTTAGCATGGCTAATCAACCTAATTTGCACATCTTTGGAGGTGGGAGAAAACCGGAGTACCCAGAGGAAACCGACGTAGACATGGGAAGAACGTGCAAACTCCATATAGACGGTGACCCGAGACCAGAATTGAACACAGGTCCCTGGCACTGTGAGGAATTGCCACCATGCTGCCATGGTTTTGTGGCCTCCACACTGGCATCATCAGCAATCCCCCTGAGTGAGTACCCGTTGTCCCCAGGGAGTCTGTGTGGAGTTCGCACATTCTTCCCATGTCTGTGTGGGTTTCCTCGGGTGCTCCAGTTTCCTCCCACAGTCCAAAGTTGTGCGGGTTAGGTTGATTGGCCGTGCTAAATTGCCCCTTAGTGTCAGGGGGACTAGCTAAGGTAAATGCATGGGGTTAGAGGAATAGGGCCTGTGTGGGATTGCAGTCGGTGCAGACTTGATGGGCTGAATGGCCTCCTTCTGCATTCTATGAGATTCTATGATTCTATGAGTCATCCCTCCAGCCGCTGCTCTCCTTTAGAGTTGGCTGGGATCTGAGAGTGCCTCAAGCTGTCACTGTCATGGACCCTCCCTGGGAAATGGACACACACCTGAATAAAGCACATCACATGGCCACAGAGATGCTGTACATTGAGGGAGTGCAATCCCTTGCGGTTCATGGATGGCAGCACATGTTGTCCCAGAGCACGCAGCACCACGTGGGTGCAGTCAATCAAACCATGCATCTGAAACAAGGCTGATAAGATGGTGAAGCCCAAGGCCCTGGCATCTTGGCTTGCCTGGTCCCAGTCCAAATTGATGTACATGTGAGCCCATGCATGAAGGGCGTCTATAATCTCTTGGATGCATTCGTGTGTGGTTGACTGGGAGATGCCACACAAATCACTTATGCTGCCTGGAATGATCCACTTGTTTAGACTGTGGGTGTCACCCCATGTGGTGCCAGATCTTTCAGGCAGAGATGGTCCACCGTCTCCCGGTACAGACGCAGCCTCCTATGGCACTCCATCTCTGACATCGGCAGGTACGATAACCAATGTTGAATACCCTCAGCTGGTATCTATGCATCGGTGGTGCTGCTCCCGGAACAGCAACAGGCCTAGTCTCTCCCTCCCCCGCAGAGTGCTGGGCCTGGCAAGGTGCCACAGCATGTCACTGCCACTGCTCAAGGGCAATAATGAAGATAGCCAACTCGACAGGTTCCATGGTCCTCCAGACATTGCACTGTAAAGAAGAGAAAACCACAGTGAGGGTTCATGAGAGACTCCCAACCCTCCTCCCTCGATTCCTCTCATCAGGCGCCTCAGCGCCATCCCTCACATCCTCCACTCAGACACTATAGCCACATCTCCACATTGGTCCCTGTCAAGTTCAGCAGGATGCAGCACGTGGGCCCACCAGGGTCTCAGTGGCATCAAACTCCTGCATTCCCTCATTCCCCAAGTGCCCCATCCCCCCACCCCAAAAAACCTGGTGTCACATTAGAGCGGCTGCATAGAACCAGCGTTTACATCCTAAAGGGGAACCTGGTCAATGGACCCATCATGACCTCAGCTGATGATAGACACCACCATCATGCCTTGCATAGGGGTTCACATCAGTGTTGTCTGTACGATGTTGCAGCCTTTATGGGAATGTCAGCTCAATGCTCGGAATGCACACTTACAAAGAGTTCAAATGTGGCTCCATTAAATGGCTGTGCTTGTTAGCTGCACACTATTTATTGGCACAACCACTGGTGAGGGGAAGCTGGGGTGCCTGTTAAGACCATAAGACCATAAGGTATTGGAGGAGAATTAAGCCAATCGGCCCATCGAGTCTGCCCTGCCATTCAATCGTGGCTGATACTTTTCTCATCCCCATTCTCCTGTCTTATCCCCATAACTCTTGATCCCCTTATTAATCAAGAACATACCTATCTCTGTCTTAAAGACACTCAATGACCTGGCCTCCACAGCCTTCTGCGGCAAAGTGTTTCACAGATTCACCACTCCCTGGCTGAAGAAATTCCTTCTCACGCCTGTTTTGAAGGATCGTCCCTTTAGCCTGAGGTTGTGCGCACTGGTTCTAGTTTTTCCTACTAATGGAAACACCCTCTCCACGTCCACTCTATCCAGGCCTCGCAGTATCCTGTAAGTTTCAATACAATCACCCCTCATCCTTCTAAACTCCAATGAGTACAGACCCAGAGTTCAGCCAAGTGGCCTTCTTCCTGTGGCAGGCCAGGCGTAGCTGAGTCGTGTGAGGTCAGCAATGAGCGTGTCCCGTTCATCCCTAGAGAGCACCTTGTTTCTCTCAGGTCACAAGTGATGCAAGAGCTGAGCCGCCTTCCAAGGCTCATTGAGATCCACCATTATACGCAAGCACCTCTGGCAACTCGTTTTGGACTGTTGGAGAGTTTTTCTCCTTGATTCTGAGTGTGGGTTCCAATCACACTGCAGTCATCCTTCCCAAGTGAGAGGCCCTGCAAGCCACATGAGGGGGGGGGATGAAGCCCACTCCTAAATCCCCCACTCTGCCCTTACAGCCTGGCCTGTCATGAGCCCCCACCTGGGTAATTCACAATCTAGTGTGGAGCCTCTTGTTTTTGAGCCCTCTCACTTGGCCAGCCCCCAATAAATCGTAGAAATCCTACAATACAGGAAGAGGCCATTCGGCCCATCGAGTCTGCACCGACCACAATCCCACCCAGGCCCTACCCCCCCTTCCCCCGATATCCCTCCATATTTTACCCGCTAATCCCTCTAACCTATGCATCTCAGGACACTAAGGGGCAATTTAGTATGGCTAATCAACCTAACCCACACATATTTGGACTGTGGGAGGAAACCGGAGCACTCAGAGGAAATCCATGCAGACACGAGGAGAATGTGCAAACTCCACACAGACAGTGACCCAAGCCAGGAATCGAACCCCGGTCTCTGGAGCAGTGAAGCAGTAGTGCTAACCACTGTGCTACCGTGCTTTTACCCAATAAAGAAGGGCTCTCCCTCAGCTGCAATTTGGAAAGGAACCCAGGATGGAGGATACCGGAAGCGCAGCCCGCATACCAAGCCTTGACTACCCCTCTAAATTAAGGGGCGCCCCAACATGAAGGTAGGGCGTGTGAGTGACTCCTCACCCCAAAATGGCGATTCTGGGACCCCCATCCCCGGCCCCGAGTTGGACTTATCTGCGTCTCTCAATGCCGCTTGAGCAGTGCACACTGAGGAAGGTGCTGGGTATCTGAACATTCGACTCTGAAATCCCCCTCGGGGGCAAAGGCACCGGGTTCACGCTGCTGTAGGGCTGTTGTAAATGGGTGGCAGAGAAAACGCTTGCTAATGGGACATGATAATGTATTAAAAAGAGCTGTCTGCGGTCCTGCAGCTATTTCACGCTGGCGAGGGGTCGGGAAGATTGGAACTTGGAAACTCGATGGCACGAATGGTATTTTCCAGATTTGAGCGTGTGCTGCCATTCCTGCAGACAGAGAGTGCGGGCTCAAAATTGCCCCCATTTCTATAGTTGAAATAATAAAACCACAATTTCTTTACCACCTATCTTTTTTAACAATGTCAAGTAATAAAAACATGCTAATAACAATCACTCAGGAATTATTTTGATTCAAAACTTTCAGAAATTACTTATCATTGCATCCCTGCTGTACAGAAGGAGGACATTTGGCCCATCAAGTCTACACTGGCCACAATCCCAGCCAGGCCCTATCCCAATACATTTACCCTAGCTAGTCCTCCTGACGCTAAGGGGTAATTGAGCATGGCCACTCCGCTTAACCCACATTTTTGGGCTGTGGGAGGAAACTGGAGCGCCTAGAGGAAACCCATGCAGATATGGGGAGAATGTGCAAACTCCACATAGACAGTGGCCCAAGCTGGCAATCGAACCCAAATTTCTAGAACTGTGAGGCAGCAGTGCTAACCATTGTGCCACTTTGGCACCCCAGAAAAATTTTGCATCTATATAGGGTTGTTCTTGTCCTCAGGATGTCCCAAACTGAACAGAAAGGTCTCCCAAACAGCTGTGGTTATCATATTGGTTGAGGGATAAAAGGTGCCAGGAGACCAAAAGGGCTTCCCTCTGACATATTACCACCAAACTTAACAGATAAATGAGGCTTACATTTAACTTGAAAGATGGCACATTCAACATGGTTGCACTGCTCCAGTATTGTACAGGGTACTGGCTGACAACTCACCGACTCAAAGGAGAGAGTTGAGCTAAGTTGATACTAGGCAATCATCATTGAATAACATGATCAAACAGTTCACAGAAAGATGTAGCAAGGAGAATAAGGTAAAAGGTTAATGGAATCAATAGCCAAGTAAACCTCTCAAAAAACACGTATAAATTCTGTGAGGTTTAGTTAGAGTGCTGAAGCAATCTATTCTTGTTCCTGTTCGACACCATTGAATTGATTTTCATAGTTTGGTTCACACTTTGATACAAATCAACAAACTTCAACAACTCCATCAGTCACAATTCAAGCTCAGTCAACTCTGAAGTGTCCTGCAACACTTCAAAAGAAATGCATGCTTCAAACTTGATTTCCTTCCTCCAAATCAGACCTTGATGTGTTTCGGGAAAATCAGGCACTCGCTGGACAGCACAGTGGAACAGTGGTTAACACTGCTGCCTCACAGTGCCAGGGACGGGGGTTTGATTCCTGGCTTGGTCATCATCTGTGTGGAGTCTGCACATTCTCCCTGTGTCTATGTGGGTTTGCACCAATTTCCTCCCACAGTCTGAAAGATGTGCTGGTTCGATGCATTGGCCATGCTAAATTCTCCCTCAGTGTACCCGAACAGGTGCTGGAACGTGGCAACTAGGGGATTTTTGCAGTAACCTCAATGCAGCGTTAATGTAAGCATACTTGTGACTCTAATAAGTAGACTTAAAAAAAACTCATTTCCTCATCACTGAGAGTTATGGTCTCTTCTCTTCCCTAGTCCCATTGGGCACCATTATTTTCATTCTCCCCATGTCTGCGAGGGTTTCCTCTAAGTGCTCCGGTTTCCTCCTACTGTCCAAAGATGTGCAAGTTAAGTTGATTGGCCATGCTACGCTTAATGTCAGGGGGTTAGTAAGGTAAATAGGTAGGGTTATGGAGATAGGGCAAGGATGGGATTGTGGTCAGGTTCGAAGGGCTGAATGGCCTCCTTTCTGCACTGTAGGGATTCTATGACAACCACAATGAGATGGGCTGTATTTCACACTGTTGGCATTTAATGATCCGCGGGAATTAGTACAAATCACTGAAGCATGAGGGACAGAGACCACGCTGGTGTTGGGGCTGGAGGCTCTGGATTGTCCTTGAAAAGTGATGTTAAACACCAGAGGAAAGATTTTCACCTGCACTCCTCATTAAACCCAAGAGACAAGTAAGATCAAATGAGTGTTTGTTATATTCAGTGGCTGGTAATTATTTTTTCCTTCTGAAAGTTTCTGGCCGAATAGCAAGAACTAAAGCTTTCAAGAGTGCCCACTTATGTAGTGTGTTGACTATGTCTGCTTGGTTGCTTCAAGCGCGTGTCGGAAAAATTATTTAAATCCATTGAAACCAAATGGCCTCATTGGGTAAAAGCTCCAAAACATCAACATTAATTTATATTTACACTGTACAATTTACAGAAACGTTTATGAACATCTGGCAGGAAGAAGGAATGAAGCTAAGTGATATGGATGAAAGGACAGCATAAAGGAAAGTTTTGAGGATGTTTTTGGCAGAGGGCAGAAAGGTCATCAGCTCATTATGTACAGTTCAGCATGTAAGAGCAGTGTTAGTGAACGTCCCTTCACTGCATAGACTCATAGAATCATAGAATCCCTAAGTACAGAAGGAGGCATTTAACCCATCGAGTCTGCACTGGCCACAATCCCACCCAGGCTCTATTTCTGTAACCCCACATACTTACCCTGTGAATCCCCCTAGTCAAGTTATCATGACTAATCAACCTAACCCGCACATCTTTGGACTGTGGGAGGAATGATGTGGAGATGCCGGCGTTGGACTGGAGTAAACACAGTAAGAAGTCTCACAACACCAGGTTTAACAAAGACTTTAACCTGGTGTTGTGAGACTTCTTACTGTGGGAGGAAACCCGAGCATCCAGAGGAAACACACGCAGACATGGGGAAAATATGCAAACTCCACACAGACAGTGACCCGAGGCCGGAATTAAATCGGATCCCTGGCGTGTGAGGCAGCAGTACCAACCATTGTGCCACCGCGCCACATAGCTGACCAGAGACAGAAGAGTAGGGGATAGATGAATAGTGGGATGAATAATTGAAGCAGTTGGAAGAAGTAGATTTGAGAGAAACTATGCACACGGTCTTACTAATTAGAACTTTTCTAATTTTTGAAAGCTTTTGCAATCTGGAGTAAGGAACAGCGGAGACTGGCAATGAAAGGAGTGAGTCGCAGGAATGAGGAACTTCAGTTATGTGGATATACTGGAGAAGCTGGGCTGTTATTCTTCGAGAAAATTAAGAAGGAATTTGGTTTGATAGTGGCGTTCAAAATCATGAAGGGTCTGGGCAGGGAGATATTGTTCCAAACTGGTTAAAGGATTGAGAGCAAGAGGACACCAATTTAAGGTGATTGGCCAAGCAGGCAATGGTAACATGTGGAAAGAAAGACATTTTGCTCAGAGAGTGGGTATGATGTGGAATGCAAAATGCCTGAGAGTGTAATGGAGGCAGTGTTAATTGAGTAAAGTTTATTTATTAGTCACAAGTAAGGTTTACATTAACATTGCAATGAAGCTACAGTGAAATTCCCCGAGTCGCCACAATTCGACGACTGTTTAAGTCACAGCACATCTTTCATGATAGCTGAGGCTTTTGGATAATTACCTGGAGAGAGAGAAATGACAAGCTCCAGGGAAAAGGCAAGGGAGTGGGAATCAGCAAATTTTTCCTGCAGAGAAATGGTATGGACATAATGGGCTGAATGGCCTCCTTCTGTGTTGGAACCATGCTACGCTACTATTCCTATGTGAGGAGAGCACTGAAATATTCTTACCAGAGAAGTAAACTGTATGGACGATTCCAACCTTGATTCTTTACCTTAGTAACTTAGATTCAGCTAGGAGATGCTGAGAATAGAAGCAAAATACTGTGGATGCTGGGAATGAAAACAGTGTCTCCTGTTCTCCAACAGTGTATTTAGATTCACTTTCTGAAATAGCTGCAATGCGTAAGCAACACACTTCCTTCAATGTATTGAGTACATTTCCAATTGTATTTCATGACAAATCTATAGCGACAGATGTTTCCACGTGTGGGTGAAGTGTTTGAGGACGAGCAATGATGCTTTCTTAGCCTTTAATATATCAAACACTGTGCTGTGTGATCATCCATTCCCATTGTACTTCATTGCACAGAAGCTTTCGAAGAGGCTCCACGATATCTGCGTACTTAGGAAACCTGTGATAAAAATTGTTGGTACCAAGAAACATTGGCAACTCTTTCATGTTAGGCAAGTGTGCGAGTGACTTTAGCAGCGTAGAATCTCTACATTGCTGATAGAGGCCATTCAGCCCATTGAGTCTGCACTGACTCCCTGACAGAGTGTCTTACCCAGGCACTCTGCCCTACTCGATCCCTGTAACTCCACACATTCACCAACTAATCTGCACATTTTAGGACACTAAAGGGCAATTTAACCTGGCCAATCCAACTGACTGCGCATCCTTGGATAGTGGGAGGCTGATTCACGTAGCCTATACATCTTAGGACACTAAGGGCTAATTTAGCATTGCCAATCCACCCAATCTCCACATCTTTCAACTGTGAGAGGAAACTGGAACACCCGGAGGAAACCCACGCAGACATGGGGAGAATTTGCAAACTCCACACAGACAGTCACCCGTGACTGGAATTGAACCCGGGTCCCTGGTGCTGTGAGGTTGCAGTGCTAACCACTGTGCCGCTGTGCCGTCCAACATTGCGGTGTGTAGGCTTTACTCGTAAATCTTCACCCCAGGAAGTCAATCAGTGTTGCAACTGTGCATTTCTCTTTGTTGAGCATCAGATGATATTGTTTGAACTGAATGAGCACTGCTAATGTTTCCGATTGTGTTCTGCTTTGCACCTTCCATGGATAATGCCATCATCGAGAAGGTTAGCATTTGACAGATGATCATCTTCAATGTTTTAGGTGCTGAACATAGTCCATCAGGCATCCTGGGATACTGAAACATCAGTAAGTGCTGTAGGATATGCAGTTTCCTTCTCTGATGGACCTGAAGATAGCTCTGATGCATATTAAACTTCGTGAAAGCTGTAGGGTCGTAAAATGATGCTGACAGTTCTTGGATAGTGAGAATTGGGCGCTAGTCTGGAATTATTGCTTTGTTGATCAAGATAAGGTCAGCAAATTAGTCTAAGTTTGCCATTTTTGCATCATGTAATGACCAAAGTTGATATCCACAGCAATGAGTCAGCTAGCTCAATGATGCCATCATTTCAGCTCTTGTAACACCTCAGCATGGATTGCAAATGGCAACCATCTCAAAGTTGTGAAATTGATATTCATAAGGATTCATAACGCTTAGGGGGGAAATTTTCCCATCCCACCTGCCATGGGAATTGTAGTGGGTGGGTGTGACGGGGGGGGGGGAGGGGGGGGGTGTGGTGGGGTGCAATCTGTTGACCTTGGATGGGATATTCCAGCCTTCGGGTGAGCATGGCAAACAATCCCGCCCATTTTCTCTCAAAATCTGCTAATTCCGAAGGATATCATTGCGTGCAGTCTGTTTCTTCAATCACATTAATGTGTGCTGTGGTGGAATCTTCAAGATTGAATCCAAACTTATTGAAAAGATTTACCCCCATAAGGCGTGTGCCGTTGGCTATGTAGGAAGTGAATCTGTCTCAGGTGATTATTTTTGTACAACAGTGGAAATGCGATTATTCACAAAACAGAATAATCGAGTCATTACAAGCTTGAAGCATGCCTGTTGCAGTGTAGAGAGAGAAAGTCATGAAAAGATAATGATGATAGAGCTTATTGTTCAATATCATACTTTCACATCATTGAATCCCTACAGTCCAGAAGGAAGCCATTTGGCCCATCAAGCCTGCACCAACAATGATCCCACCCAGACTCTATCCCTGTAACCCCGTACATTTGCCCTTCTAATCCTCCTGACACTCATGGACAACTTATCATGGCCAATCCACCTAACTCGCATATCTTTGGACCGTGGGAGGAAACCGGAGCACCAGGAGAAAACCCACGTAGAGACTGGGGAGAATGTTCAAACTTCACATAGACAATCACCCTGGGCTGGAATTGAACCAGGTCCCTGACGCGATGAGGCAGCAGTGCTTACCACTGTGCCACCGTGCCACCCTGTGAAGTGGGATGGGACAGAAAACTGAAGGATTAAAAAGCAAAGCATATCTGTACTGTCATTGCAGCCCATGAACATCAGCTAGATCATCCCAGTTAAAAAAAAGATTGCATATGCCTGCTGAATTAAATTAAACATTAGAACTTGAAAAACATCATTAGCAATTCGATGGGGGATGAGATTAGATTTCTGCCTTATCTCATGTCATTCAAATAACATTAACATATTTAAATCCAGGGGAATTATCTAACATGTCTAACAAGAGTTTCGCTAATACTACATGCAGGTTAAGTTCTTATATTACTAAGTAAACAGATGCTGTGTATGCTTTGCATTAGCAAAGATGTTGTTAAGGACAAATTGCTTTCAGAGTTAATGGAAGTTTTTCTGTGGCGGCTGCTGTGATTCAAGCATCTTTTCTTTTTACTTCGTAGTGTGTCTGTTTAGGGGGGGTATTCTGAACTATTTGCAAGTAAATGCCGATGGCGGTTTATCTATTTTGACAGAATTTATGTCCAGCAAACTTTAATTATTTTATCCCAGCGCACTTGAGATGTTGACACATTGAAGCGCCCTGTCATCTGAAATAAGCACAATCCTCTCTGCTTCTTTCATTGAGTCCTGAATTATCCTGACATAAAGTGGGGATCAATATAGTCTGGATAACAGCAGAGCTGGACTATTAACAACATTGCTCAAAATGATTTGAGAGCAGTTGCTGTTATTCTTGCGAAATGTAACGTTTTCTTTACCTCCTCAATCATCATTTTGGTTTCAGCACTTCAGCACTCACTAAAGCTTCCTTCCCCCCCCCGACTTGTCTTTTCGATGGCATAATGACAATGTGCAGCATGAGGTGACTTTAATGAGAAAAGACAGCTCCCAAATTTCACTCACTTGGTTTCTAAGAACAGAGAAACACCAACTACACTGGGGTACTAATGTGCTACCCATTGCTTTCCTGCAGTGCAGTGCATGTTCCAGTAGCCATCACTCGGCATGTGATAGCTCAGCTTTTGTAGCTCTAAATACAGAGAACGCAGATCTGGAGAATTGTGCCAAAGACAGTTTTACATGTAGAAAGAGATTCTTAATAGAAAGAGATTCTTAAAAGCACAGCTCCTTGTGAGTGCATTCTATTTTCCTCCCTGTTACTTTGTCCCTTTTCTTGCAGGTTTTTTTCTCTGATCTCGATCTGCCTGCCCATTGTTAAAAGTTATTTGTTAGTCACAGGTAAGGCTTACTATTAGCACAGCAATGAACTTACTGCGACATTTCCGAGTCACCACATTCTGGTACTTGTTTGGGTCAATGCATCTAACAAACATGTCTTTCGGACTGTGAGAAGAAACCAGAACATCTGGAGGAAACCCACCCAGACATGGGGAGAATATGCAAACTATGCACAGACAATGACCCAAGTCAGGAATCGAACCCAGGTCCCTGATGCCGTGAGGGGTGTTGTGGGCAAATACTTTTGAGCAGGAAGAATGGGTGCATGAGGAAAGGTTCTGATTTTTGGGGAACTAACTTTTGGCCTAAAATCTGAATGAAACCAGCTATGACGGAGATCTTTCAAGAATCACAGAATCTCTAAAGTGCAGACGATGATATTTGGCTCATCAAGTCTGCACCAACTCTTATCTACTGCTGTTTCACAGCATCAGGGACCCAGGTTCAATTCCCGGGCACATTCTCCCTGTGTCCGCATGGGTTTCCTCCAGGTGCTCCAGTTCCTCCTACAGTCTGAAAGATGTTCTGGTTAGATGCATTGGCCATGCTAAATTCTTGCTCAGTGTACCTGAATAAGCACCAGAGTGTGGCGACTAGGAGATTATCACTAACTTTATTGTACTGTTAATGTAAGCCTACTTGTGACACTAATAAATAAATGTTAAACTTTTTCTAGGCTCACCCCCGAACTGAATGTATTTATCCCGCTAATCCCACTAACCTAAACATTTTGTGACACTAAGGGACAATTTTACCACGACTAATCAACCTAACCTGCACATCTTTGGACTGTGGATGGAAACCAGAGCACCTGGAGAAAACCCATGCAGACACAGGGACAACATGCACACTCTGCACAGACAGTGACCCAAGCTGAGAATCGAACCCAGGTTCCTGGAGCTGTGAGGCAGAGGTGCTAACCACTGTGCCACCACTCCACGAAAAACAAATCGGCATTTTTGTGATGAGCAAAATATGGGTTCCAAAACAGGATAACAGCCTGCGTTTTAACCTTGGAAATGTCTGATGGTGTTTCACAGAAGAGAATGAAAAACTCGAGAGATTAAAGCTGCTGAGGGGATGACTGAGTAGACTGAGGCTATACTCATTGGAATTCAGAAGAATGAGGCAAGATCTTGTAGAAACATATAAGATTATGAAGGGAATAGAGAAGATAGAAGCAAGGAAGTTGTTTCCACTGGCGGGTGGAACTAGAACGAGGGGGCATAGACTCAAAATAAGGGGAAGCAGATTTAGAACTAAGTTGAGGAGGAACTTCTTCGCACAAAGGATTGTGAATCTGTAGAATTCTCTGCCCAGTGAAGCAGTTGACGCTACCTCATTGAATGTTTGTAAGGTAAGGATAAATTTTTGAACAGTAAAGGAATTAAGGGTTAAGGTGAGCACACAGGTAAGTGGAGCTGAGTCCACGAAAAGATCAGCCATGATCTTATTGAATGGCGGAGCAGGCTCGAGGGGCCAGATGGCCTACTCCTGCTCCTAGTTCTTATGTTCTTATGACTCACAGAGAGAGAAGATGGCACAAGAACATGTGTGCACAAGCTGGCTTGTTTAGATGGTTTGTCCAATCACAATTTGGACCTCATGATTTTATGAGTCTGAGATGGCTTACAACAATGTTCCTTCTGTGACCTTAGCTCTGACAGCTTGCTTTTCCTTTACCAAATGGACAGTTATTTAAACATTAATTCTCCTGGACCAACCCCCTAACACTACCTTGCCCTGTTGACATTTCTCACTTGCTTTCCCACAGTGACCTTTTCAACCATTTATATCGGTCGGAAGCTGTGATGGATGCTTAGTGTTTTCTTCTATTTCCTACTCAGTTGCTGCCAATATTTTCTTGAGGGAATTGCCTTGCTGGTTTCTTAACATCCTTGGTGTCTGCCAAGGTCAAACCTCAATGGAATTTGAGCTTAAAAGCTGAATGCTTTGAGCTAATCCACAAGACAAAGCTTACATTGGAGTCGATGTGATTTCCGACTGAGATCCACTCATCAAATTGGTTGTGATGGTAACACAAAAGATTTTTTTAATATAAACTTCTTTTAAGTTTAGGATTTGTCATAATTCCTTTTGTTGTAATGTCCTTAGATGTAGAATGTGAGCAATTAAAAAAAAATAATGCCAACAGTGGACCATCACTTTCCCAAGTAATCACAAGGGAGGGGAATTAAATGCTAATCTTGCCAGCAAAACTATCATTCCAAGAATGACATAAAAATCTAAAATAAACACAGCTATGAGAAAGTGAACTTACAAGGAACAGGAGTTGACCATTCAATCCCTTGAGCTTGCTCCACCATTTAGTAAGCTCATGGCTAATCTGAAAGTAAACTCAAATTTGTATCCTGCCTATCCCCAATGGCTTATCACCCCCTTGTTAATCAAGAATCTATTCGCCTCTGCCTTAAAAATATTCAAAGACTCTGCTTCTACCACCTTTTGAGGAAGAGAGTTCCAAAGATTCATAACTCTTTGAATCCAAAGAATTCCACCTCAACTCCGTTTTAAATGGGCAATCTCTTATTTTTAAATGGATGACTCCAAATTCTAGATTCTCCCACAAGAGGAAACATCGTCTCCACATTCACCCTGCTAGGACACCACAGGATCTTACACGTTTCAATCAAGTCACCCTTCAAAACAAGTCTAGCTGTCCAACCTTTCCAGATAAGGCAACCCACCAATTCCAGATATTAGACTGGAGGAGCTTCTCTGAACTGCTTCCAATTCACTTACATCTTTCCTTTAACAAGGTGACCAATACTGTACACAGTATTCCAAATGGGGTCTCACCAGTGCTATGTACAACTGAAGCTTAATCTCCCTACTTTTGTAATCAATTCCCCTCACAATAAATGATAACATTCTATTGTTTTTCCTAATTACTTGCTGTACTTGCATACTAGCCTTTTGCGATTTCATGCACTCAGACACCCAGATCCCTCTGTATCCCAGAACTCTGCAATCTTTCACCGTTTGGATAATGTTTCCTTTTTTATCCTTCCTACTGGAATGGGCAAATTCACATTTTCCCACATGATATTCCATTTGTCTCCTCTTTGTACGTTAACTTAATGTATCTGTACTTTTCTGTAGCCTCCTTATGTCTTCTTCTTGTCATCAGCAAATTTGGCGACCATCCCCATCTATCCTTTCAATCAATACATCAATACAAATTCTAAACAGTTGAGGTCCCAGCACGGATCCTTGTAGCATACCACTTATTACATCTTGCTAACCTGAGAAAGACCCATTTATACCTACTCTCTGTATCCTCTAAGATAGCCAGCCTTCTATCCTTGCCAATATATTAGCCACTCTACCACGAGATTTTATTTTCCACAATAACCTTTGATGTGGCACCTTATCAAAGTGTACATTATGAGACTCCAGTAGGTTGATAATTGCTTCATTTCAAGAGTTTTCTTTTATTTCTTGTTTTAAGTTTAGATCTGCCAGAACATGCAAAGTGAGAAACATTTGAATGTTGCTGTTACCTTCTTTGAAACTAAATACCATGGGGACAATTTCTGTCTGTTGAATGCCTACTTACCATTGAGGTCTGAAGAGGGAATTTGCCATTTTACTTGAAGTTGTTTGAGTTAAGGAGGAATGAGCAGAGCACTCACTGACAGTCTTATCAAAATAACGTGAAAACTAATATTGCGAATTGTCCTTTTTTCTGCAATATTAAAGCTAAATTGCTTGGATTTAGAATTATGGAGGTGATTTTGAGAGCCGCACCCTCCATTTGCAGGCTCAGAAGAAGGAAGACAAGAGTGGCACTCAACACTGGGCGGCACGGTAGCACAGTGGTTACACTGCTACTTCACAGCATCAAGGGTCTGGGTTTGATTCCAGGCTTGGGTCACTGTCTGTGTGGAGTTTGCACATTTTCCCCCATGTCTGTGTGGCTTCCTCTGAGTGCTCCGATTTCCGCCCACATTCTGGTTTGGTGCATCGACCCGAATAGGTGCTGGACTGTGGCGGCTAGGGGAATTTCGCAGTAACTTCATTGCAGTATTAATGTAAGCGTACTTGTGACTAATAAATAAACTTCACTGGGTGAAATATTCCTGGCCCAATTTTATCTATTACTGAGCTTTCCACGTTATTGCTGTTTTTTATTAGGTAGTAAAGTCTTTGATCAACAAAGAGGCGGCCAGATTCACCTGATGGCTTATTTTGGTCTTAAGTTTTATGTAGACCTTAAGCAAAATTTCTGAATCTGAATTTAATTTATTTGATCAATAAGGCAGTTGCCAAAATCTGAAGATGGAACACTGTCTGTGTGCAAAGTGATGATCAAAGTGAACATGCCGCCCTAATTAAATTATCTCTGGTCACCTAGCCAAGTTTTACTTCTTAAACAGAAGATTAGATTGTTTAATAGAATTCTAGATTTGTTATAATAAAAACCTGAGGCAATGTCCTGCATTGATGTCCTCTTTGGGGATGGTTGGTTAACGTGTTCTTCTTTGATTCACTGACATTAGTGAGGGTGCAGTTACTTCTCCAACCAGCGTGGGTTCTACCAGCAACTGAAAGCATATCCTAATATTAAATCAAGCTTCTACGTTGAAATACATAAAAATTACAATCCGTCTCTGTCAGTGTTTACCTTTCAATTGAATAAATAGTTCCAACCACGTTTAGTCATCCTCTTTCCATATCTCTTCATTCTCCTTTTTTTTAATCGATCTATCCAACATAATCTTAAATAATTTATTTTGTTATGGCCGTAAGTAAGCTTACATCAACACTGTGAAAATCCTCGAGTTGCCTCACTCTGGTGCCTGTTTGGGTGCACTGAGGAAGAATTCAGCATGGCCAATGCACCTAACCAGTAGGTCTTTTGGACTGTGAGGGAAACCGGAGCACCCGGAGGAAACCCACACAGACATGGGGAGAACGTGCAGACTCCGCACAGGCAGTGACCCAAGACAGGGATTGAACCTGGGTCCCCGGCACTGTGAGGCAGCAGTGCTAACCACTGTGCTTTCATCATTTCTATCTCAACCACAAACCATCATCTTACAACTTACCAGGTGAATTGGTTCCTCCTGCCCTATGTAGATCTCTTTTACTTATGCCCCATTGGTCCATTTTCAAATTTCATTTATTTGAGTTACAAGTAGGCTTATATTAACACTGCAATGAAGTTACTGTGAAAATCCCCTGTAGGGATTTGACCCAAACCAGGAATTGAACCTGTGTCCCTGGCACTATGAGACAGCAGTTCTAATCACAGTGCCACTGCCATAGAACCTTCAAACGCTGGAAACATCCTGCTTCTATCTATGCAATCCCATCCTTTCACAGTTGTAAATACTTCCTGTATATTTATCTGTAGCCTAAATTGTTCGAACAAAAGGATGAGAAGGGTTTATTTCCATTGATGTTTCATCATATAACGTAGGAAAAGTAAATATGAAACCTCAATATTCCCCCTATAAAGTGGAACCCAATACTGCACATCATAGAAATCCGACTGTGCAGAAGAAGGCCATTTGGCCCATCAAGTCTGTACCAACAACAATCCCACCCCAGGACCTATCCCTATAATACCACCCATTTACCCCACTAATTCACACATCCCAGGACACGAAAGGGGCAATTTAACATGGCCAATAAACCTAACTGGCACATCTTTGGACTGTGGGAGGAAACTGGAGCACCTGGAAAAAACCCATGCAGACACAGGGAGAAAATGCAGACTCCACACCGACAGAGACCCTAGCTGGGAATCGAACCCAAATCCCTGGAGCTGTAAGGCAGCAGTGCTAGCCACTGTGCCACTATGCTCCCCCATATGGTACCCCAAGTCTCGTTGAAGTTCATCATTTCAAATATCTTTCTCACACACACGTTCACATATGTTGACAACTGCTTCCTTTGTACAATTAGACTGTGTAAATTGTAAGATGGAACAGAAACCTGTTCTTGGCAGCTGGAAGTAGCCCATAATATAAAAATTAGTTGTCATATCCACTCCAACTAAAATAGTTAGTGTTTCCGCAATACAAGATGAGATTCAGAACCATGATTCTTACATTTCCAATTTAGCTATTCTCTCATTTTTTATGGGAAATATTCCATATTAATCTTCTAATTAGAACATGCAAAGCAGGTTGGAAGTCTTTTCGGCAACATGGGTCAGGGTCATCAAAACTGGACACCGTTGTGCCCATTTTATGCCCATATAATCATAGAATCTACAGTGCAGAAGGAAGCCATCGGGCCCATCAAGACTGCACTGTCTACAGTCCCACCCAGGCCCTGTCCCGTAACCCTATATACTTACCTTTCTAATCCCCTTGACATTAAGGGGCAACTTATCGTGGCCAATCAATCTAATCCACATATCTTTTGACTGTGGGAGGAAACCCACGCAGACATGGGGAGAATATGCAACCTCTACACAGACAGCAACCCAAGACCAGAACTGAACCTGGTCCCTAGCGCTGTGAGGCAGCAGTGCTAACCACTGTGCCATATGTCACCCCTAGGAAGGTGAAGTGATGCCCAATTTCTACTTCAATACAGCAAGCAGCAGAATATTGCCAAGTCAAGGGAGCCTCTTTCAGTCAAAAGGGTAATGCAGTTCCAGCTGTGCATCACTTGTGTTTTTCACCAGATGTTAAATCTCCATTGTGAAGCCGGTTGAAAAAAACTACCAGTTGGTCTAATTGAATGTCTCTGTTAAAAGGGTGGAGGCTTCAAGTAAACCAGCTGGATATTATGCTGTATGGGTAGAAGTTTAATTCCTGCAGCTGGAGTAGAGCAAGATCCTGGAGCATAGCTGATTCCAGTAAAATGAGCCAAACTGTCATCTTGACTGTACATGAAGGGTGGAATTTTCCTGCCTGCCATGGGAATCGTGACAAATTTTCTCGTCCAACCTGCCATGGGACCGTGCAAAGGTTCATTGACCTCGGGCAGGATTTTCCGGTCTTGGTGTGAGCGTGTCTGGAAAATCCCAGCCAAAGAGTGCATTGGAATTCTCCCATAAACATTCTACTACCGATGAGGTGGCCGCATCTATCAGGTGGATAATGCGCATACAATGTCATTCCTTCACCAAGAATATAGAACAAAGAACAAAGAACAAAACAGCCCGGGAAACAGGCCCTTCGGCCCAACGAGCCCGCGCCGCCATTTTAACATTATGAGTAGCATTTGAAAACAAGAAATGCGGTTTGAAACTACCTGCAATTATTTCGTTAGGTTATCGAGCGGCTTTCAAACAGTGAGTTCAGGACAGCACTGCTTCTGCAATCTGACTGGCCTCCGTGAAATAATATGCTGAGAAGATATTGGAAATTGCCTTTGTCACTGTAAGGTTAATATTAACCCTAAACCGTCAAGTGACACAAACAAACACAACATACAAACAGACAGAAATTAAGGAGCACTTTGCCAATCTTGCTTTTGTCAGCAGGGGCAATCCGAATTACACATCTGGAAGCAACAGGAGGCCAGGATTCTGAAATGCTCGGCAACTTTTTACTCAAGAGTTGTTGAAAACCGGAATCCATTATGTGAAAAGAGTGGCGGCAGGCGATTCAATGCTGACCTTGAAAAGGGAATTGGATATAAACTTGAAAGAAAAATATCTGCAGGGCTTGGCGGATAGAGCAGAGGAATGGGACTAATTGGAAAGCTCTTTCAAAGAGACTGCCCAAACACGGCGGAATAAATGGCCTCCCACTGTGCGGTATGATTATGTGATTCTAACAGATGAAGATCCAACCTGCATCACAATATCAGGCAATGACCCTTGAAAAGTCCACCCCTGAACAGCCATTCAGCATTTTGTCTTTGATTCTGCCTCGTTAGCTATTGTTCTATTTTGACTTTAACTTTAATTCTGTACTTCCTTTCTGAACTATTCGGCCTCTCTGCTACCAGATGAAAATCTTTCATTCCAAACGATTAGAGTTTAAAATGTTCAATGGAACTTTCCCTCTCTACCTGCTTTTTCCCATCAAGAGAAAGGGACAACTTTCCTTAAAAGGTGTTCCATCAGCTGAAACTGGGTTTGGAGAATACAGGAATGGGAAGGACTCACCCCAAAGGCTCTCGCTGGATGGATCCCTGCTTCTGTTTTTGGCCACACTTCTTTGCCCTCACTTGGGACAATGACCTTGTAAGTGGAAGCTGTACCTGCACAAAGTCAGAACGTAGGCAATTGTGTCTAGATCTGGTTTATCTAGCTCTAATTTCCAAGAATTCTGGTGAACTACACTTAAGTTCTAGATGGAAAAATGTGAAACAGCCAAAGGTTACCAGAACAAGAATCATTGGAGGTTAATTTAGCTTATCCCCCCAAAATGACCATGGGGGCCATGGCCCTTTCAGTTTAATATATGCAGAATGCCTGCTGCTGCCACTTCAGGTGTATTGCCTGCTCATTATATTGATTTCTTATGTATCCAGCATAGTGTTGAATGGTTTGTTTCACCTGTGTTTGATTATGCTCATCTGGTACCTGATCTCTGTGCACTTGCTTGAATTCTAAAGCCTTTGGGTGGAGCTAAAAAATTTGATAAAGTTTTAGAAAGGGTCTGAACTCTCTGAAAAGATGTGTTTTGATACCCCTGTAATTACTGAGATGGTTTAAAATTATTCTGCATTGTATTGAGAAAAAGATATACAGCAACCTTGTAAATAACAAGGATAACAAGTGCTAGCTACACTGTTGATTAATTGCATGGATCGGTGTGTGGCCCAACATTATTACTTGTTAGCACTACTTAAGCCTACCTGCATTTTTTGAAGTGAGCCTGTAATGTTTAAGGAGAAAGGATTATTTACATTGGTGTGCTGTGCAACAAAGATCAATGAGTGACCATGGGAAAGAACAGGCATCAAAGCATTCTTATGTTGCAGTGGAGTCTTGGTGGAGCTGTTGAAATGGCTGAGAGATGTCCGGCACCCTCATGTGAGGATAGATGCCGTTCAGACACAAGGTTAAAGACAATAACAAGAGATAGTGGTGGAGGCTAATGCCAGGGGTTTGTACCTGAGGACATGCATGCAAGAAGTTTAATGGCCTCTTGTGAGTGCTCAAGGCACTTGAATGTATCTTCTAATGCCACATCCTATCAGGACCACAATTAACCTCAGCCACTGTTCAATGCACAACAACCCTATCACTCACCCACCAACAAACTCTATCAGTCAGGAGGAATACTGAACATTCATATGCTTCACCTCATCCTCACCTTTGTTGTAAGCCTCAAACCCAAATCTCACAGTGTGTACCCTCTTACAGCCATTCAACAATGCCAACAACCGTACCCATATCTATTATACAATACTCACATTCCCCTCTCTTGTACAAGGTGGAACCTACCCAAAGGTAATGGGAACTAACCAGAGGGGAGAAGGGTACCTGCAAATTCTAATCCCCATGGAGGAGATGGCACTGCCATTTTTTTTAAATTACGGACATGAACCTTGCGGGCAAGGCCAAAAATTGTCACCATCTAGGTCATGGCCAGTGAAGGGGCTGAAGTAATTGAGGAATAGGGTAATAGAATCATAGAATCTACCGCGTAGAGATGGGCCCTTCAGCTTAAACCAGTTCATGCTGACCAAAATTTCCATGTAAGCTAACACAATGTGCCTGCATTTGGCCCATATCCCTCTAAACCTTTCCTATTCATGTATCTGTCCAAATGCCTTTTAAATGTTGTCAATGTCCCTGCCTCAACCACTTCCTCCAGCAGCTCATTCCACATACGTACCTCCCCCTGTGTAAAAATGCTGCTCCTCAGGTTCCCATTAATGCTTTCCATCTGAACTTAAACCTGTGCCCTCTAGTTCTGGATTCTCCAACCCTGGGGAAAAAAATAAGTCTTAGTCTGTCTAATCTCTCCCTATAACTCAGGCCCTTGAGTCCAGGCAACATCCTTGTAAATTTCTTCTGCACTCTCTCCAGTTTAATAACATCTTTCCTATAGCAAGGCAACCAAAACTAAACACAGTACTCCAGGTGCAGCCTTACCAACGTCCTATACAATGGAACATAAGTTCCCAACTTCTTGGCACACCAAATCCTCCTTCTCACATTCCATCTTGTCTCTTATCCCAGAATCTCTTCTGACTGAGAAGTCTCTGTTGCTACCAGCCTACATTGCTTACTTTCTCCTCGCCTCCACCTCCTCTCTCTATAACTACTGTAGCATGAGGTAAAATGACGACGAAGCAGCCTTAAATCACAATGGTGATTTGTAGAACGATTGTAATTATATACAGACAAGCTGAGCTATAGATCTAATATATTTGTAATATATATAAATAACCTGGAGGAAAATGTAACTGGTTTGATTAGTAAGTTTGCGGATGACACAAAGGTTGATAGATTTGCAGAAAGCGATGAGGACTATCAGAGGATACACCAAGATATAGATCAGTTGGAGACTTGGGTGGAGAGATGGCAGATGGAGTTTAATTTGGACAAATGTGAGGTAATGCATTTTGGAAGGTCTAATACAGATAGGAAATAAACAGTAAATGGTGATCGGCAAAGGGATCTAGTTGTACAGGTACACAGGTCACTGAAAGTGGCAATGCATGTGGAGAAGATAGTCAAGGAGGTATACTGATAATCCTTTAAGTAGCATTGGTGGTTATGATCTGGGTGGTGGTGGATGAAGGGAGGGGGAGTGGCTCTTTATGTTGCTTAATCTGTATTCAGCTATGAGAGATTAAGCGAGCATATAGGCTGGAGCATGGAGTCCTAGAATGACAGTGTTGATGTCAAATCAACACAATGCATTTATTGATTGGGTGGCATGGTGGCACAGTGGTTAGCACTGCTGCCTCACAGTGATAGGAATCCAGCTTGGGTCACTGTCCGTGCGGGGTCCGTGCATTTTCCCTGTGTCTGCGTGGGATTCCTCCAGGTACTCCGGCTTCCTCCTACAGTCTGGAAGTCGTGCAGTTAGGTGCATTGGACATGCTAAATTCTCCCTCAGTGGCCCCGAATAGGTACCAGAGTGAGGCAACTAGGGGATTTTCACAGTAACTTCATTGTAGTGTTAATGTAGGCCTATTTGTGGCACTAATAATTTAAAACTTAACTGATGCCAGGATTTGCCAGTTCGGCATCTTTCTGGTGAACAATAGATGCTCAAGCACCAACCAGTTCTCTCCAGTGAACAGTATGTGCACACTGCAAACACAATTTTGGCATCTTAAGGAGTCTTCTAGCTGCCAAAGAATGGGCACTACAGAGCAAAATTCGGCCCTTTCACACCTTGAGCTCCAATCTAAATATAACAGCTAACTTGTCTTTGCTTTGAGAAATATTTTGGCTGTGTAACGCCTCAGTCAAACTCTATCCTAAGATGAAAGGCCGACCTCTTTTGAAGTCTCATTTGAAGTACAAGGTTCCCTCTACCTAACACTTTGCACAATCAAGTGCTATATCTGGAGCCATGATTCATTCAGCTGACCAATCATCTAATTAAGCTTTAGGACAACGATTCAGATATTTTTAACTTTCCTTCAGCGGTGCAATGTTTGAGTTTTGAATTCAGAACTTCAACTTTCCGACCTTCCCTCCCCTCCGACCAAACAGCTTAGAAAATGGTATGGTTTTTCCATGAAAAAAATGATGAAGGCGCAATGCTCCAAAAGCTCGTGATTCCAAATAAACCTGTTGGACCTTAACCAGATGTTGTGAGACTTCTTACTGTGCCCACCACAGTCCAACGCCAACATCTCCACATCATGAAAAAGTGGCAAACTGTTGCTAAGAACAGTCATGGAGAGGCAATGGAATATTGCTGGAATTTTGAGATAGGTTTTCAGGAGGCAGAGTCTGGGTAAATTGGGTATGGGCAGTGAGGAGTCAAGCACATATAAGGAGGATATGGCAGATGTGAATAAAATAGTTTGGGGTAGGAAATAGGAAAGAACCTCAAACTATTCCTGGTTCACAATAAAAGCATTGATGAGATTTGTCAAACAGTGGCACAGTGGTTAGCACTGCTGCCTCTCAGTGACAGGGGCCCGGATTCAATTCTGGCCTCAAGTCACGTTTGTGTGGAGTTTGCATGTTCTCCCCATGTCTGTGTGGGTTTCCTCTGGGTGCTCCGGTTTCTTCCCACAGTCCCAAGATGTGTGGATTGTGTTGATTGGCCATGCTAAATTAACCATAGTGTCAGGGGATTAGAAGTCTAAATATGTGGGGTTGTGGGAATGGACTTGGTTGGGATTGTAGTTGCTTGGACTCGATGGGCTGAATGGCCTCCTTAGCACAATTCTATGATTCTATGATTCCAGGATTGGTTATTCTGAGTCCTTTTCACCTGAGTAATATTTGCCATTATTACTTTTTATTCCTCTTTCATTAATATTCACTTCAATATTGACATATTTACAACTGAGTTGTGTCCCATGCATGTCATGGGACCCTGAATTTAACATTCATGTGGCCCACACAACTCTGTGCAAAGTGTTCCTTTCTTGTGTTTTCCAACACTAGGTAGTTAAAAAACTGGTTGGCAGGGGAGTCATGAGGAAGTAACAATAATTATTTACTGATGCTTCCATGCAATTTTCACCATGGGGCAAAACATGCAAGATCAGGGCAGCCTAGGCATTCAAATCCTCTCAGCACTGGTGAAAATGCCACATAAATTTGATCCAAGTTGATGTATTCTCTACCATGCAAGCAGCAACACATTAGGAAGGATCAGGGACACTCAGAGAGTTTCAGAAATGGGTGAGAGACTCTCAGGAGATCTCTGAGAATGAATGATATTAGTACGTAACCAGTGACAACTTCGTATCAGATGTCATGTGACCAATGGTAACAAGCTGTAAAGTCAGCTGACCCAGTAATCCATGAAAACAATTACAGAATAATATGATGGTCAGCTGACCAGTTGACTCACTATAAATAAGAACCTGTTATGAGTTGTGGGGAACTTGGAGTGGCTCAGGGTGAAGCTCCAAATTTGGAGTAATGACGTTTCTTCATTAAACCCTTTCTTTGATTTATAAGTTGGAGTAAGTTTTGTCATATTTTTATTGCCTGCTTTTGAAGAATTCCTTCTGAAGAAACAAATGACACTGTGGATGAAGGAGAATGTGCTAAGGGTTCTCGGGATGTACCTGGGAGGGGATGGAAACAGACAGAAGATATTGAATGATTACTCATTGTCTGCATTCAGGGATGGTGTCGTAGGTCAATGCAGATATTGATGGCTGATAGAAGATTAGAGAATGATTGTATAGGTGTGTGCCTTGTGTTATGAAGCCACATTTACTGGGAATTACTATGGAGATTGGTGGTCAATGAATAATGTTATTAATTCCCAGTCAACATTGCCGTTGGAGAAGGTTTCCCTGGAAACAAGGACTTTGGAGAACTGGTCCTCTGGAGCCTTGCAGTTTGGTTTATATTGGTAAGAAAATACAACACTGGATACTGCAGCATATCAAATTAAACAGAAACAAATTCAGATTAATTTCATTGCAATGTTGTGTTGGGCTAAATTTTGTACGGGTTTTTCGTAACATATTCTGTTGTCCAGAACTTGTTTGTAGTCCATCTGTTGAATGAAACAACAGGAGATTTGCTCAAATGCTTCTCATTAGTAAGCCTTTAGGGTTATGCCGTGCTGTGTCTTTCTAACCTGCTACGCACACATCTCAATTAATTACTCATTAGAATGTCATACATCTCATTGCAGGACTAACAATGTTGCCAAGGTAACTGCAGAACGCTGATGGATGTGACAGCATTGTCATACTTCAATGAAAGCAAAGCTGGTGAACTATTGTGTTAATCAAAATGACCTTTAAGTCCTCTCATCAAATAGATTTGCTGTAAATTAGTGGAATAATTAAGATATTTTCAAGCTAGTTACATTCTTAACCAAAGTGCCCTGGCTGTTGTATAAAAGCTTGCTGAAATGTTAAGATGATTGCTTTTCCCGACAATGCACTATCCCGATTTCATCATAAATAAATACTTTAGGGGCAATGCAATGGTTAGCACTCTGCCAGAGATGCCGGTTCGATTCCTGGTTTGGGTCACTGTATGTGTGAAGTCTGCACGTTCTCCCCGTGTCTGCATGGGTTTCCTCTGGGTGCTCCTGTTTACTCCCATAGTCTGAAAGATATGCTGGTTAGGTGCATTGGCTGTGCTAAATTCTCCCATCGGTGTACCTGAGCAGGCACCGGAGTGTGGCAACTAAGAGATTTTCACAGTAACTTCTTTGTAACATTAATGGAAGCCTACTTGTGACACTAATAAATGAACTTCAAACTTAAATCGAACAGAGTGACAGGGAGTGACAGTAACTCTGGTTGGGGATAGGGGATGGGGCATCCATGAGGGAAACCAAATCTCAGCAGGGCTATTCGAACTCAGTGCCGAGCTCAAACAGACCCCATTTTGCTATAGAAGGGCTTCATCTTGCAGTGTGGGAGTCACAAATCTATTTATTTATTTTTTAATGCGACCATAGGACATGGGTACCACTGGCTGGCCAGCATTTATTCCCCATCTCTAGTTGTCTTGAGAAGGTGGTGATGAGCTACCTTTTTTGAACCACTGCAGTCCACAATGCCATTAAGGAGGGAACTCCAAGGTTTTCACCCAACGACTGTGAAGGAACAGCAATATATTTCCAAGTCAGGATGGTGAGTGGCTTGGAGGAAATTTTACAGGTGATGATGTTCCCATGTATCTGCTGTCCTTGTCCTTGTAGATGGAAGTGGGCATCAGCTTGGAAAGTGCTGTCTAAGAGTTTTTGGTGAATTGCTGCAGTGCAACTTGTAGATAATACACACTGATCGTTGGTGGTAGAGGGAATGGATGTTTGTGGATGTGATGCCAATCAAGTGGGTTGCTTTGTCCTGGATGGTGTCAAGCTTCTTGTGTGTTGTTCATGCTGCACCATCCAGGCAAGTGGGGGGTATTCCATCACCCTCCTGAATTGTGTCTTGTAGATGGTGGCAGGCTTTGGGGAGTCAGGAGGTGAGTTACTCACTGCAGTATTCCTAGCGCCTGACCTGCTCTTGTAGCCATTGTGTTTATATAGCGAGTCCAGTTGAGTTTCTCAATGGTAACCCCAAGGATGTTAACTATGGGGGATTTAGTAATGGTAACACCATTAAAAGTCCAGGAGTGACTTTTTGATTGTTTCTTAATGGTGATGGTCATTGCTAAGGCATTTGTGTAGCGCAAATGTAACTTCTGATATGGAGGAAGCCTAAGTGTTTGTGATAAGATATTCTAAGCTGTCAAACTGTGATATTATTAAAGCTCCACCCCTTTAAAAATAAAAAAAAGCCTACCTGTTTCAGCGAGAGTTGAAAAAAAATTGTTCTAGCAATTAAAAAAAAACTGTTTGTTGACATCACCCCAAGGTTTATCATTACAAAATTATTAAAACTTAGCTGCTTTCCACAACAAGTTCAATGATCTTGTCTGGGGTGAGAGAGAGGGTGTAAAGCTAAACCCATCAGTTGATAATCAGCAACTGGAGTCTGCCTCTGTGGTTAAAGAAACATGTGTGAAATAATTATCCTACTTTTTGCATTCTGTCATCGCCACCATGAAATTATTTAAAAGTCTTCTGAAGGAAAATTCGATATGGCGACTGGCTTTGAACTTCCCTTTTAACTGGTAAAATTGAATTTTATGCAATTGGCTCGCTTATTTCATCAGGACATCTTGGTCGACCTTTTACATTTTCAATTAAGTTGGCTATTTTACCGAGCTCTGACGAAAACAATTTATAAAGGAGCAATGAAGCAGTCCTGCATAAATGATACTTCATTCACAAACATCGCTGACAAATTGAAGTGGGAGGAAATGCCAGGCACAATGGGTGCATCCCTTCCCCACCTCTGTTTCGCAGCGGCAGAAGTGGATCACCAATAGCCGGAGGTGCGATCTTCCAGTCCCACTGCTGTCAATGGAATTCCCGTTGATCGCATTCTCCGGTGCAGAGGTCCCATTGTGGGTGTTCACCATTGGCAGCACTGGAAGATCCCACTAGTGATAATAAAAGGAAATCCCACCTATTAAAGAGTTTTGAATCAGCCATGGCACCTGAGGAACTGCTTACTACTTTGTCAGAGCATTAGGAACATGATCTCTCTCTCTCCCTCGATGTCAGTAAAATGAAAGAGACAGTCATTGACTTCAGATAGCTAGTGGTGACATGCCCTTGTCTACATCAAAAGGAATAAAGTGGAAATGGTCGAGAGCTTCAGGTTTCTAGGTGTGCAGAACACTGACAACGTGCCCTGGTCTCGACATGTCAACATAATAGTTAAGAAGACCACCAACAGCTCTACTTTCTTTGGAGGCAAAGGAAATTTGGCATGTCTGCTACAACTCTCTCCAATTTTTACAGATGCTCTTAGAAAGCATCTTTTCTGGATGTATCACAGCTTGGTATAGCTCCTGTTCTGACCAAGACCGCGAGAAACTAAAAAGGAATGTGATGTCCCATCTACACTTCCTGCTACCTCGGAAAAGCAGCCAGCATAATCAAGGGCCTTATGCAACCTGGACATACTGGCACTGCTAGCTGTGCAGATACATGGATTTGGGCCTGTGTCTGTGGGAGTTTGCGCATTCTCCCTGTGGTTGCGTGGGTTTTCTCCGGGCGCTCCGGTTTCCTCCCACACCCCAAAGATGTGCTCTTAGGCTGATTGGTTTTACCAAATTGACACACTTCTCCCCTGAATCTGGCTAAGTTAGGGGTTCCATTCGTAGACATGCAGGGTAGAATAGGTGTAGGGTGATGTGGCGGCGTGGGCTCGTTGGGCCGAAGGGCCTGTTTCCCGTGCTGGGTTGTTCTTTGTTCTTTGTATACTCTCTTCCACGTTCTTCCATCCGGAAAAAGATATAAAATTCTGAGATCACGTACCAGCCGACTCAAGAACAGCTTCTTCCCTGCTATCATCGGACTTTTGAATGGACCTACCATATCTTAAGCTGATCTTTCTCTACAACCTAGCTATGATTGTAACACTATATTCTGCACCCTTTCCTCTTTGTAGTCTACGAATGATTTGCTTTGCCTGTAAAGCACACAAGAAAACAATGCTTTTCACTGTATACTAATACATGTGACAATAATAAATCAAATCCAATCAAGGAGGCCATTCAGCCCCTGTTACATAAGAACAAGAGGTGGACCTTCAGCCCCTTGATCCTGTTCAGTTCCGATTCATTTATACCATGGCTGGTGTTGCAACTTTGTTCTTTGCACCTTTGCATCATATGCACTGATACACTTGCCAAATGAAATTTTACCATTTTGTATGATCAAACGCATGGTTCTGAGTGTGTCAATGTCAGACATCAGTTTTAGCATTGACTTTACAGCAGTAGGTTGTCAGTCTCCGTCACATCCACATATGGGTCCACCGGGATTTTAACCTGGGCTGCCCAGCGGGTAGAAGGTGAGAAGGTTGTTAAAATGCTGGTTGGGAGGTTTACATTGTATTCCATGCATATTACTGTCCACCCGCAAATTTAATTCTGGGGTCTGGTGGAGGGTAGAGATTTGTAGCACCAGGAAATCATGACCCTCCTCTACCCTGGCGACTCCCCCCTCTCGCCCCCCTCACCAAACCACCCGCTGTCTTGCTGAGGAACGACCCCTTTACTCCCTTGCAGCATCCCACTCCGATTCTCATTCTGGGCCTGGTGCCCACCTCCAACTGAATTCGAGCCCTAGTTCCCATTCCCTCCACCACTCCCATCCCTGTTCCTAACCTGATTCCCCCTTTCACTCCTATTCCTACTCCAGCCTGGGTGTTCTGTTCCAGCATTCCCAGGAAGCTTGTTGGTCCGAGTTCTGAATTCCCACCAGTCGCTCCGTGGAATCCAACCGTTGTGGGGGCTGGTGCAGAAATGCCTTCATACATGTGAGGTGGTGAATAGCAATCCATCTGCCTCCTTGGTGACACGGTCTAGAGCCAAATCTTTCAGGAGTGAAATTTGGAAACAATCCTTCACACAAAGGGCAGTGGAAAATTGGAACTCTGTTCAGCAAACGGCATTTAACACAGAGCTGGATAAGTTATGCAGATGAAGATTTGTATCTTATTAGTGGGCCCAGGGTTGAAGTCTCTGGGCCCACTAGAGATTCCTCCTGCACCAGGAGTGTTTCAGCCCAACCAGGTTTACAACACCTCCCCACTCGGCACAACTCCGCCGGAGGGAAGAGGGGCCCAGGAGGTCGGGGGTAGAGGTGGAGTGTTCCCTAGGTATTGCCAGCTTGCAGTGCCTGCCTGGCTCTCTGGCATTGCCCGAGAGAACACGCCTGTGTGTTGCCCACTGCCCATCGGGCAATACCAATGTGGCAGAACTAAAGGGGATGGATTCTATATGGGACAAAGCCTCTGGGGGAGGAAATCAGTGGGGGTGGGTGGACCCGTTGCCACTCTATACTCGGTGGTGACAGAGCGAGGGATTCCAGCGATTGGGGTTGGATATCGGGATGGGGGAGGTCATGGCTGTATTGGGTAGGGGGAGCAGTCAGGGCTGGGACAGAGTGAGGGGTGGTTCGAGGTTGGCCTGGTCACGTCTAGGGGGCCAGCGATTGGGGGTGGGGAAATTGGTGGGGCAGCGTTACGGGGTCGCGGGCTTGGCCACTGGTCAGGCTGGCCATCGATCAGGTGGCTGGCAATGCAAGGCTACTGTGCATGAACTGATCTCGGCGCTGACAGATCGACACAGGGGCGGTGACTCCGCTCAGCGCTATGCTGCCAGCCTCTCCAGCGGGAATAGGCCCATTTCCTTGGTTTTTAATGATATTCGTGCTGGTGGGGGGCGGGACAGGGGGGGGCTCTTTCAGGATATTCGTGCTGGGGCATTCTGTAGCACACGGAGTGTGGGAAAACATTATAGTCGACCTGCTGGAAGAAACAACGGGATTTACTCCAATTTTTACACAAATTTGACACTTAGGGTCCAATTTTATCATTTTGATTCTAATGCTGAATCTGGGCGTAATTCAGATCCAACTTGGAAATCTGCTCTCAGGCGTTCCCATACGCACTCAGCCTGAGAAAAATTTGTGGGTCTCAATTTTGTTGTGGGTGGGGCTTATCACGCTTGAAACGCTGGAATTCCAATCGAAGCCTTCAACTGCGAGTGCGCAGAGAGAAAGTAATTTGAAAAATGCGCCCCGTCACATCACCCCTAGGCCTAGGAGTGAAAAGAGGGACAAATGGACCCATTGCCATCACCCCACCCTCACAACATAACTGTCCCCCCTTATCTACCCACCTGCCCCCCCCGCTACCCAGACCAATTGCGACACTCTGCCCCCCTTTCCCTCCCATCGATCACCTGCAGAGTGGCAGCAGCCCCCCTCTGCCCCTCCCCCACCACCAGTGAGCAATTAGGCCTCACCCTCCCTCACCAGAGAATGATCTGGCCTGCCTCCATCCCTCCCCCTTGCCACCAGAGATCCATCCCCCCTCACCACAGAATGATTAGGCCTTCCCCTCCCTATCAGAGAATGTTCAGACCTTCTCCTCCCCACCAGAGAGTGATTGAGCCTCCTTCCTCCCTCCCCTCCAACCAGATAGTAATCTGGCCTCCCTCCTCCTTACTTCTACCGAATGGCCTTCTTCTGATCCAATGTCCCTATTTTCCTCAGAGCAAGTTGTTGTTGTTGGTTCACAGCTGGCGGGAGAGGGCAGGGATCTGAAGTGACAGAAACAGGCAAATGCATTCAAATGTATTTTGTGCTGACATGAACTTGATGGGCCAAATGATTTCCTTTGTGTCATCGTGGGCGGCACAGTAGCCCAGTGGTTAGCACCGTTGCTTCACAGCTCCAGGAACCTGGGTTCGATTCCCGGCTTGGGTCACTGTCTGCGTGGAGTTTGCACATTATCCTCATGTCTGCGTGGGTTTCCTCCGGCTGCTCCGGTTTCCTCCCACAGTCCAATGCAGGTTAGGTTGATTGGCCATGCTTCAATTGCCCTTAGTATCCTGAGATGCATAGGTTAGAGGGATTAGTTGGTAAAAATATGTAGGGATACGGGAGTAGGGCCTGGGTGTGATTGTGGTCGGTGCAGACTCGATGGGCTGAATAGCTTCTCTCTGTACTGTAGGATTTCTATGATAATCATAAATCTACATCAAGAAAGAGATGCACACCAGTGAAATTAAAAAGAACAGTGATACAGACAAATAAATTGAAAACAAATGGGGCTGCACACAATTATATTTACAACCCAACAGAGAGATAAGCAATGCACTGATCGATAACAAACAGATAAAACAAATTATAAACTGACACAGGTAAAATTAAAAAACTTATAAACCAATAAGCAAATAAACACAAATTAATTTATAAATACCACAGTTTGAACTACATTGATAACTAACTCGTTGAGGGCTCACAAAGGCATTAACAATTAATTGTTGCTGCCCAATTAATTTAAGTAAAAGAGATGCATCAATCTAACTAACAAAGTGATACAGATAAATGCAATATGAACCCTCTCAGCTCACTGTCCAGCATCCAGCTGCTATGCTAGGGCTACATTCTGAGAATGTGGCATTGGCTTCATTCACTTCCGCTGGGGCCATAATCATACCTGGATAATAAGCAGGATTTTCTGGAAATGTTTTTATCTTGTGAAGCATTTCAGATCCCCACAGATGTTTATTTGGACGGAGCTCAGCTGAAAAGGGTAACAACTTGTGATTTTTCCAGCAAATCTTATGATTTTTTAACAGTATACGCCATTGATTTATGAACCAGTGGGGTAGCGTTACTTACTGCTGCCATTATTCTCCACATTGCAACAGCTACTACACCAGTATTTCCTCCATTGGAATGGCCTGGGGCTTTGAAAGGTACAGTATGAATATCTGTTCATCTTCCTTTGTTGTGCTCCCAGGACCCAGATTGTCTGTTTTTGTGCTTGTTATATCGGGTCTTACAAAATCTTGAAGATACTGATGATGGCTTTACTGTTGTCAATGGGAGTATGGTTACTTGCTTCTCTGAGCCTTCATTCTTCCTTCCCGCCCTTTGGGAATCAATGCAGATTCGGGCAGGAATACTGACACCCTCTTGCGTCACTCCCAGTATAATTCAGACAATATTCTCAACGCCTTAAGCTTAGATATAGGAGTAGAATTAGGCCATTTGGTCCATCGAATCTGCTGTGCTCTTCGATCATGGCTGAGATGGAAATGTCTATGTATCGAACCAATCTGTAAACCTAACCAAGGAGGCGGCAGAGATATGAAGAGAGTGCCAAACAAAGTGAAGGTGTGTGGGTCGGGTGGATTGGCCATGCCAAATTGACCCTCAGTGTCTGGGGGACTAGCTAGGGTAAATGCATGGGGTTATGGGGATAGGATCTGGGTGGGATTGTGGTCACTGCAGACTCAATGGCCTCTTTCTGCACTGTGGGACTTATGATTTGATAAGATATTGCGACAGAAGAAATACTTGTATCCCTGCAAAAGGGTGCAATGTTTTTAGAGGAAGAAAAATATTACACCACTGGGACTAGAAAATTTAAGAGTTCACTGTTTGTATCAATACACTCTGAAAGAGTATCAGGAAGGTGTCAAGTAACCATTTTCCTTTCTGAAGAGGACAAATATTTGCATTGAAATGTAATCTTTAGAAAGACAAACTAAGGCCCAATTTATTCCTTCTAGGAAAATGCTTAGGATGCATGACAGGAATGCTAAGCAATTGCTTAAATATCAAACAAGACACCATCATTGAACTTCATTAACCTGCAAAGGTTAACAATCACCTTGGCATATTCAAGTATGATGACTAAGGTTTGAAGACTGTAAGACTCCAGTGTTTGATAGGGGAAGTTTTCTATAAGATATCCAGGCATGACCTTTGTAAAAAAAGAACAACATGGAGAGTTTCACACACACATCAGGAGAAACATCTGCGGAGCTGTGACCGTTTCTCTTTTAATGCTGTGGCTGGCAAAATGCGATTGTGTGGAAAAATCAGATACGTCTGGACAAAAAAAAAGAAATCCAAGGCGGCTTCCCGCAGTGAGAATCAATAATTTTTCTTCTGACGGTGGTGGGGATGGGAGATGAAACTCTGACGATAGCACCTTGTAAAGAAAGATTTCTGTCCTTTGCAACTAGACCCTGGCTGAAAGGCATCTGAGTTCACCGCGGACATCAACGAGTCAAGGAAAACCTTTTAACAGTGTCATAAATCTGCCCATCAATCTCTGCAGGGAAGAAATAAACAAACACACAGAACATGGCAATTAATAAGAATTCTGCTAATGGAAATGTTCATTGAGAAGGAACAATTGTACAGGTAATGACTCATTCCTGGACAGCAAACAGCTTCTTTAGATTGTTCCTTTTCCAGGAGTCAACTTAACGACTGAATTGATATCTTCCATTTTCGCAAAACTTTGCCAATGCTGGAAGTCTGAAATAGAACCAGAACATGCAGGATCTGCTCAGCAGGTCAGACAGCATCTGTGGAGAGAGAGAAGCAGAGTTAAAGGTCGGAGTTTTACTGACACATTTTGGGTCCCCACCAATAAGAGTGGCCAATTCTGAAGCTGCAGTGAGAAGGAGAAGGTGCCACCATGTTGTGGTAACCCCCGAAAGACTGGTGAGAGATATTCTTAATGTGCTGGGGCCAAACAGACAGGTAGGCCTCAGTGGTTGGACGAGGGTTATTTGATCTTTTAGTTTTATTTATTTGTTATCACAAGTCAGCTTATGTTAACACTACAGTGAAGTTACTGTGAAAATCCCACACTCGGGTGCCTGTTCGGGTACACTAAGGGAGAATTTAGCATGGCCAGTGCACCTAACCAGCATATCTTTTGGTCTGACATGGCAGTAGACTGTTGGAGCCGCAGGGCTATCTGTTGCTGCCAAGAGGCTTTTCAGTCAGATTTGGAGAGCTGGATTTTTACCCTCGAGGTGCGTCGCGAGAGTCAGGAAAGTTCCTGACTTTGTTTATCTGCTTCTGATGAAAGTGCCCTGAAGGATGTGGTTTCCATTGCTGAGGGGAGTGGGGAGGGTGGGGGTCCGTAGGTGGATGGGGAAGGCGGGGGCTGAGGGTAGTTGATGGCCAGGTTGCTCCAATGATCCGAGAAAAACGATCAGAGGCTGCCACTGAATCTGCTGGGTGCTGAAACAGGCTATTTAAAAGCCCTGCCTCACTGGAACAGGGCTTCCTCCCAGTTATATAAATGTTCAACCCTCACCCCTACGCACTCTCCATGCCCCAGCATGCAATTTCATGACCCCTCCCACCTTACCCTGATGGCCCCTCATGTGCCCATGCCTAAATATATCCCCCACTATCCCCCCATGGCCTTTGTGCCCCCATGCCAAAAAATAGCACTTCCATGTCCATTTACCCACCCTGCACTGTAGAGATCTAATGAACCCTCTACTGACAGTAGGATATGTAAAAAAAAACTTCTGAAAAACAATCAGTCATTGATAATGGCTGAATTTTCCAGCCATTCATGCCAGTGGGAATCTCTGGACTCACCATAGTGAATCGAGATTTGGCTGAGCACCAAATTCTCCATCCTTGCTCACAGCGATGGCTAGGCGTGAATGGCCAGAAAGTTCTTTAAAAAAAATCCTTCTTACTACAACTCAATAATATTGTCAATCATCTAGACTCTTTCAAATAATCATGAGATGAAACTGCAAGCACTTGAGCCTCTTTAACTTATATAAATAAACTTTGTGAAATTGACAGCACAGATCAGAGAGCCGGAGCTGACGATTGAACAACTTTTTCCATGAGCCTTAAGTTTTTCAATGGACTAATAGTTTTCTGGACTCTCAGCCAAGTCTTATTAGGTAGATTTCGCTGAAAGCCCAGAAATCCATAATGCACTAAAACCTCTGAGTTTCAGAGAGCTGCTGAGGTGCTCAGATATCTAGGATGCTTAATTTATAGCTTTGGCCTGCTGATTCATGCTGTCAATTCTATATAATGTTCATTTGCACAAGATGAAGAGGTTTAAAGTGCTTGCAGTTTCACCTGATGATACTCTAAAGGGTCTGGCTGATTGACTCTTTGAGTGGATTCTATTAAAAGTGAGTTTGGGTGAACATGGGGAGGATCTTTTGAACTTAACTTTCAAAATATTCCCCTTTTTAGACTGTAGTTCACGGCAGCTCTGATGTGCTGTCAACCACAAGTCTTTGAATATTTGGCCCATCTCTATGAAGGTTTTGGAGGACTCGGGGTTACCTATCCCCACAATGGAGCCAGCCAGATTGGACATGCCTGGGACAGGCTTGTGAGCCAATCCAGACCACACCCTTGAAATACATTCCTGAAAAGTGGAACCCTGCAGGAGTAGGATGGGGAATCTTAGAATCGGGACCTGGCTGCCATTCTGACTGGGTTCCTGAGTCATCTCAACCCGGCGGGGATCTACTCCAGAGGATAATAAACACCTCCGTGGAAGCCTTTAGGAGCTCAGTCTGATGCACCTGGTGGCTTCTGAAGCAATGAAGATCCATCTAATGGATAAAATCAAATTACTCCGGATGCTGGAATCTGAAACCAAAAGAGGAAATGTTGGAATATCGCAGCAGGTCTGGCAGTAAGGAGAGAAAAGAGCTGACGTTTTGAATCCAGATGACACTTTATTGAAGCTGGTTGATGTTTCGAATCCAAATGACCATTTGTCAAAGGAGGATCCATCCAACATGGATAAAAGGCCAGTAAGGGCATAAAATTGCCCTTAGTTAATTATCTCAATTGTTTCCCCACCTCTGATTAGTGAGCAGCCAAACTCCTCCCATTCCTCCCTTTTTAAATATCCTAGCCCGTGCGCATGGGAAGATATTACACTTTGATTCAGATGCATTCCGGCACTCTTTTGCCAACCCATCCACCCTCCACCCATCCATTTCCGGAGGATTGGTAAAATACAGACCAACACTTCAGGCCAACGACCTACAGTCAGAATTGAAAAAATAACAAGATTCGAACAAATACAAAAGCAGAAAAAAAATTACAGCGGAGTGTTGTAGGGAAAATTATCTGAAGAAAGAGATGTGTCTTTGATACATTCCAGTTTGCAAGCAGCCCAAATATACAGCCCCACAAAAGTAATATCTAATCAGATCTTCAGTGCTAAATCTGTAGGTTTCTGGTTTAGCATCTCTAGGGGAAATGATAGTAAATATGTCTTTGAATCAAAATCGTGTCCAGAATTCCAAACAACTTAGTTTTATAAACACTGGCAGCACATTGGCACAGTGGTTAGCTCTGTTGCCTCACAGCGCCAGGGACCTGGGTTCGAATTCCGGCTTGGGTCACCGTCTGTGTAAAGTTTGCACGTTCTCCCCGTGTCTGCGTGTGTTTCCTCCCACAGTCCAAAGATTTGCGGGTTAGGTGGATTGGCCGTGCTAAATTGTTCCTTGGTGTCAGGGGGACAAGCTAGGGTAAATGCGTGAAGTAGGGCTGAGGTGGGATTGTGGTCGGTGCAGACCCTATGGGCCAAATGGCCTCTTCCTGCACTGTAGGATTCTATGATTCTATGTACCCAAACAGGTGCCAGAGTGTGGCGACTAGGGGATTTTCCGAGTAACTTCATTGCAGTGTTGATGTAAGCCTACTTGTGACACTAATAAATAAACTTTAAAAACACTGCGGGTGAAATTTTCCACCCTACACTTCACGGTGTATTTTGCTGCCCACCACTTGCAGATGGCGGGATCTTTTGATACCTTTGCCGTCAACGGTGTTTTCCATTGTTCACACCCTCCAGCACTGGTGAACCCACGTCAATGGGGGTCAGCCATTGGCAAGACCAGAAAATCACAGTTGCCAAAGACAGCCAGAGAATCCTGCCCTGCGTCTAATCAGTGCTCAATTTTAACACTTTGGCTAAAATGTGTCTGAGTTGTTCCTCCTCATTTTCCTCTATTTTTAGAACAGGATCACAATTTAGTACAACATTAAAAGTGGTGAATGTTATTGCCCAAGATATTCTATTAAAAGAACTGAATTCTTAATAAAGGGTAAAAACACCAAAGTTAGCTAATGTTCTGAACTCAAAGCTGCCCAGTTTGAGACATGGATCGTTATTAATCACTAACAGAAAAATAGCATGAAAAATAGCAACTCTGTATCAATGTTGTTCTTCGTAGGAATTATCTCCTTGCGATAGCGATTTCCAGTAAGTTGTCTACATTTTGTTGACAATTTGCTTTCTTGAGGTTCGACAAAATTCGAGAAACGTTTAAAATCTATGTGCACTTATATGGATTACATAAAGATCTATCAGGGATACTGTGTGATCAGATCAATTGGCACAGATTATTAATGTTTTGTTTATATTATTTATTTCTGAGAGTGGAATATCTGAAACATAGCCCTTGGATGTTTGTTCTATATTTAGTGGCATTCTACTCATATAAGGGATAATTACAGGTTATTAAACCTGTTGCAGGGTCTACATTTCACCCAAGCCATCGCTTTTACTGGTTATGACTTCGTCAATGTTACAGCAACGTGTTGAGAAATCAATGGGAATGTGAATGGAAAGGCGCATCGATATCTGGCTGAGACTATAGCTATATCTCATCCATTCCCATTGGAGATGTGCATCTGAAGTGAGGTAAAAGCGCTGGAAGGAAATTCATTTGGCCCAGTTAAATCAACCAGCCAATTGCTTAAAGCATATTCATTTGATAGCACAGAATATGAATATTGCAAAACAAAGATTTTTTTGTCCGTAACGCCATAAGATATACAAGCAGAATTAGGCCATTCAGCCCATTGAGTCTCCTCTGCCATTCAACCATGGCCGATAAGTTTCTCCATCCTCTTTCTCCTGTTTTTTCCCCACAACCCTTGATCCCTTGACCAATCAAGTATCTATCTATCTCTGCCTTAAATGTACTCAATGGCCTTGCCTCCACACCTTCTGTGGCAATGAATTCCATCGATTCACCACTCTCTGGCTGAAGAAATTCCACCTCATCTCAATCTTAAAAGGTCGTAACTTTACTCTGAAGCCGTGCCCTTGGATCTGAGTCTCTCCTACTGATGGAAACATCTTCCCCACATCCGCTTTATTCAGGCCTTTCATTATACTGTAACTTTCAATGACATCCCCCCTTCATCCACCTACACTCCACCGAGTACAGACGCAGGGTCCTCAGACACTTCTCATACGTCAAGTTGTCAAAGTTTTTCATCTGACACTCATTGGGATAATTCACAACAATATCAAAGGGAATAACAATTTATGCTCTGTGAGAAGAGAGTGCAGATTGGTTGGCAAGTGGACTCTGATTGGTAGTGGTGTTGCCATGGAGAATACACCTGTTCACGGTGACTGACAGTTAATTGCCAAACACTGTTTGAAAATTAAACACGTCAGCTCAAATATGATTGGCCTGAGAAATAAACCAATGAATGGTAGTCATCTATTTTGTTTAACTGAAACAGGTACAATGTGTGCATACGTTCCTTCTTTCTGCAAAGAACAGGATCTTGTGTATTTACGTATGTAGCTTAAAGCATACACAGATGTGCCACACTAAAAGTCCAACTGACAATCTTTAATTCATTGTCAACATAATTCATATCACATTGAGGATTTTTCAGCAAATGTTGTTCAATTGCAGAATTTAGTGTTGGACAATGTGTTTTGAGTTTTGCGTGCAAACCATGAAAGGTTATCTCTTGACTTCACTTACCAGCCTACTAACCTCAATGTTCAAAGGATTATCCTTCACCATTTCCACCAACTCTAGCATGATGCTATCATGAAGCACATCAAACCTTCATCCCACCCCCATCAGCAGGAACTACTCCCTCTGTGGCAACCTGCTCCATTCCTCCTTCACGCCCAACCTCCAACCCCCACCCTTGCAATGGTAGGAGGTGTAACACCTGTTCCTTTAACTCCTCCCTCTTGACCATTCAAGGCCCCAAACACTCCCTCCAGGTTAAGCAGCATTTCACTTGCACTTCCTTCAATTTAATTTCTTGCATTCACTGCTCCCAATTTGGTCTTCTTTACATTGTGATGATTAAATGTAAACTGGGTGACTGCTTTGAGGAAAACCCTTGCTCAGTCTGCAAGCATGACCCCAATCTTCCTGTGGCCATTTTAACTCAGCACCTCGCTCTCATGCGCACTTGTCCATCTTTGCTGCAATGCTCCAGTGAAGCCTGGCAGAAGCTGGAGGAGCAACATTTCATCTTCTGGGTTGGACACCTTGTAGCCCTCAGGACTCAATGCTGAGTTCAGCAACTTTAAAATGTGACCTTTCTCCTTCATCTTAAACTGCTTTTTTTGACTAGCCCATACTTGTATTCATAGAATCATAGAATCCTACAGTGCAAAAGGAGGCCATTCAGCCCATCAAGCCTGCACCAATAACAATTCCACCCCAGCTTTATCCCCGTAGCCCCACATATTTACCCCGTGAATCCCCCAGACAGTAAGAGTATTTAGCATGGCCAATCTTTGGACTGTGGGAGGAAATCAGAGCACACGGAGGAAACTCAGGCAGACACGGGGAGAATGTGCAAACTCCATGTGGACAGTCACCCAAGGTCACAGTTGAACCCAGATCCCTGGTGCTGTGAGGCAGCAGTGCTAAGGACTGTGCCACTGTGCCGCCTCCTTTGTATTGCCTCAATGCAAGACCCACCCCTCTCTCACTCCCCACCCTCCAGGCTATCTAACCTTTGCTCTTTATGTTGCTACATTTTGTTGCAATATCTTACAGCCACAGTTTAATATCTAACCTGTTCACCTTCTCTTCAATTCTGTTGAGGAGCCAAAAGGATTCGGCATGTTAACTCTGTTTTCTCTCCTTGCTAGACCCGTGGGTGTTTGTCCAACATCCTCGGTTCAAGTTCCAGAATCCTAAACCATTTGGCCGAAAATCTACCCAGAATTGGTGCGGACGAGGTTCCCAGAACAGAAATCTCCGTCGGCCTTGGGCAGGATTTTACTATCTCGCCTGAGCGAGGGTGTAAAATCCTGCTCTCTTTGACTCTTTTGTCCCCTGACTTGTACTCCACTGTTTGGATATTAGTATAATATTCCATCAGCTTTATTGACTGGTGGTTTGAATCAGAGTTACATTTTGGGTTTTGAGTCTTCAGGACATCAAACTATCTTTCTCTGTCGCCTACTGTTTCCTTCTTGCGTTGCATATTAATTTCCCTTCTGATGTGTTCAGCTTAATATTTGTCTGCATTAAATATTATCTTTGATGATTCTGCTGACATTCATATTTGGTCCAACTCGTTTTGTATTTCCATGAACACTGCCTTCAATCCTATTGCCCCTTTTTCACTTGGTAACAGACGCAAACTCAATAGTTTGCTGTAAGTTTCTGAATTCAGGATGTAAATTAGAAACAGTAGTGATTTCAACACCAAGCCCTGGGGCAGTTCATTCAGTTCTTCTCCCCTCACTCATGTAATTCCCCTAACAAGTTCTCATTATTTTCTACCCTGCCGTGTAACATTTTGCTCAAGGGATGCAGAAATTGGAGTGCTGGTGGCCAGAGCAAGGCGTAGGAAGTCTGACTTCGCTGCCGTATCCCTTTCGTCATGATGTGGAGATGCCGGCGTTGGACTGGGGTAAACACAGTAAGAAGTCTGACAACACCACTATCAAACAAATCGGTTGAACTTAAACCTGGTGTTGTCAGACTTCTTGCTGCGTGTATCCCTTTAGCTCAGAGTAAAAGACGTGGAGGATGAGGAGTGCGTGGATCAGGTGGACAATGTGCCTTTAAACTGGAATGCTAGCAGGTGCGGGTGGCTATCCCACCATAGACCAACAGCCTCCCAATTTATTGTGTTGCTTGGGAGGTTGTGTCACAGCCTTGAAGAAAAGTGTCAAGGTAGAAAGTAAGGTTCAAGATCAATTAAGTTGTGTTGCTTTTTGCATAGGTATGACTCTCAATTACTTTACTATATATATATTAGAACCTGTGTCACAAAGGGTAGTGGAAATCAGAAAATCTCTCCCAAGAATATGTTGAGGCGAGATGGCGTTGCAAGCTTGTTTGGCATTTCACTCAGACATCTGGAGTATGGTTGAACATTAACGTTTTATTGGCGACTCATAATTATGTATATATCCAAGGAACTTCACTTGATAGGTACTGTCTCCATACTGGCTTCTGCTAGACTCCTCCATGCACAGCCTACCTTCATGCAACTCTTTACATCACACCATGGGCAGTACATGGGAGGCGATGGCCTAGTAGTATTATTGCAAGGTTATTAATCCGGAAACTCAGCTAACATTCTGTGTAACTGGATTCGAATCCCAGCATAGCAACCTGGTGGAGTTTGATTTCAGTAAAAAACATCTGGAATTAAGAATCTACTGATGACCATGAAACCATAGTCGATTGTCAGGAAAACCCATCTGGTTCACTAATAGAGTCAGAGACAGAGTTTACAGCATGGAAACAGGCCTTTCGGCCCAACTTGTCCATGCTGCCCTCTCTTTACCACTATCCTAGCCCCAATTCACAATTGGCCCATATCCCTCTATACCAATCTTACCCATGTAACTGTCTAAATGCTTTTTAAAAGACAAAATTTCACCCACCTCTACTACTGCCAGCTCATTCCAGAGTCCTTTAGGGAAGGAAATCTGTCATCCTTAACTGGTCTGGCCTACATGTGAACTTCAAGGGCAATTAGCAATGGGCAATAGATGCTGGCCAGCCAGTGATGGCCATGTCCGACGAATGAATGATAAAAAGCTAGTTTCCCAGTTGCAATTTATCCCTTGCTCTGCCTGAACACCTTTAGGTGGTTTGAAGGTTTCAGAACTTTAGAGATGGGTTTAATCCTATTGCCTCGCAAGATAGCATTGTTTTGCTATACGATCAGTCACTCTGGGAACAGGAGGCATAGGAAAGATTGTGTTGTACAGGGAAAAGCCTAAACCAAATATTGGAACAAAATATTGATTTAAAGGCAAAAAGACGGGACTAAGTGAGGAGTTAGAAGATGCAAGGAGGTGTTTTGAAGGGATGGGGGGAGGGGGTGGTGGGATGGGGGGTTAACTTGGTAACAAAGTTTTGTTTCCCCTGAAGCAGATCACTCATTGTGTTTAGCTGAAATCAAGCAACTTGAGGCATAAACTGAACAATGGCAAGAACTTGTAGCTGCTGTTTCCAAAACAGGGGCAGGTGACCCCGATCTCTGCTGGTACAATATGATTGAAAACATTTTCTGTCTCTCTAATGTGAAGGGGAAATGTTGGCGTGGATTGTAACCCAAGCCAGCACCAAGACAGCAATGAGGAGAATGGTGAAGAACTGCCCCACATGGTCAGAAAAAAGCTCACAGCTTTGCAAAGGCTTCTTTACCCTGGTGAGGTTCTGGTTCTGAGGGAAGGGCTGGGGGATGACAGAGGGGATGAATGTCAACCCCTTCTTCCTTAGGGAAAAAAATGGGAAATTTCCTGAAAAGTATCATATATGAAAGGTCCCACTTCTTACAGTTCATCCCCTGAGAAGGAAATAAGAGTTAGAATGCAATGATTTTTACCATCCAAGCTGTTTGTCACCATTTCTTACCTTTTGGATGAATGTTTGAGTACAGGAGATTTGGAGGTTCTCTCAAAATTGATTGCAAGCACTTAAGTCTCTGATGTAAAAATATCATTTAAAACCACACAGCTTGAGTATTGTTTCTGAAATTGGAATTGATAGAATGGCATGACATGAATTGTTATTTCAAGCATTTAAAGAAATTTATCCAAAGTTTAAGGGGATAAACATATTGGCTGGAATTTTACATCCTGCCATAGGAATCGGAGCAGGCAAGGGGTGGAGCATGGTAAGGTATGTTGACCACGGGCAGAATTTAACGATTTTGGGATGAGTGAGGCTGTAAAATCCCGCCCATCTTATTTTTCAAAAAAAGCTCATGGAAAAACAGTCGAGGTGGTTTCTGTGCATTTACCTGGCACAGGTGAAACCATGATCAAGCAACAACATTGCACTTGGGGTGCACTGACGCCTGAGATGGTAGTTTTCCCAGGATCAGGGTAGCTGAATAAGTTAAACCGAGAACATACCTGATGCAATTTTTCAAATCCATCTCAGCCTTTTGACCAAGATGAAGCTTTAGATTAAGCCTGGGAGGGGATGGAATGCCACATCCCATAATCTTGGATCCTGTTTGGTTGAGCCCAAGATGAGGTGCAATGCCTCATTTTGTCAGCTTGGTCTTGTTTGTCCCTCATGTGGGGACCATGAATTGGATTCAATTTGAATTTGGTTTTGTTGGACGGAATAAAAGTTGGGAAAAAAAAGAATGTTTGTTCTGGGCAGAAATAAATTCAACTAGTCAACCCTATTTAAATTTGGAATAATTTTGATATGCCAAACAAAAATATGTCAGGCACAATCCTTAATGCCTACTTTTTGGAAAATAAGGGAACAAGCAAAATATGTTTGTGTCTGGAATCAAGCAGGAACATTTAATATCTGTTTGAACATCTTATGAAAATTGTGTTGTAAAGTTTTTCCAGAGCTCATAAATGAGAAGACGTGGTAACTGTTGAATGCATAAGAAACATCTGAGGAAGTGACTGAGGTAAGAAGGTGGAGTAAGGAACAAATATACAACACCAAATAGGAATTGGAGCAATTAATCTTGGTATAGTTCATAGGAATATATCAGTTTGGTACTGATGTATGTTCTATTGAAATGGAAGTGTTGATGAGACTAATAAATTGACAACTTTATCTTGGAGATATTTGTGAGTTTGCCAAAGAACTTCTTAAGAGAATTGAATTTGATAGTCCAACCAACACATTGTGACTTTGCGGAGGAGGACAAACAAAGACCTTAAGACCCTGTTGATCTTTTGGGAAGATTACCTGAAAGTCATGAAGACTTATCAGGCGGATAATGTGTGGAGCAAAATACATAACTTTGCCAGGAAGAAAATTACAGAAGGAATTGGAACATTGGTGTGAGTGTGCAGAAATGATTTGTTACGTACAAAGTAACTAACATATGGAATTGCATGGTGAAAACGCACAAAAGAATGTGCCTCAGCTGCACTCAGCTACCTCACAACAGCACGACATGAAATAGTTAATATGGTCTAAAGAGTAAGAAGACATTTTTAAAAGATCAAGACAGATTCTATTGAGAAACTGACATTAAGACAATTAAAATGTTAATAGTCGGACAGATTCAAATTAAAGTAAAAGGAATTTTAGGTTGGGACAATTGAAGATAAAGGAGAAATTATACTTAATAAGATTGTCCATAAGATGGATATAGATGAAAGGAGAGCTAGAGGATCTTTTAAGTTCATATGTAATCTATTGCTCTAATTATATATACTTGTGTGCTAATAGCTTAGAGATTAATAGAATTCCTGCAAAGGAATAAGGAATATTATTGAGTGGGGTGATTTGCAGGTGGAGAGTGTTAACTCAAGTCAATAATGATGAATAAATTCTGGTAGCTTTAATATGTTATCTACAACCTTTGATTAAGAAAGTAGGGAAATGAGTTTCTACTTTAGAAATAACTAGTTAAGCTAACAAAATTGTTGTGAGAAGTCAATAAAGATATTTCATTCACACATCGGGAATGGTAAGAAGTGGGACCTTTAATAAATGATAATTTTCAGGATAAGTGTGCAATGCTTATGGAATTGGTAATTGTTTTGATGACTCCATTCAGCCCAGTAGTTGATAGATTTGGGGTTTATTTGTACTCTGTAGCCACTGAATGACGCTCAACTACTACTATGAATAAATGGGTCATTGGCAACGGAAAACTGGCCTCGGTAAGATCATTACATTAGGCATATTATAGGGTCACTGTAAAGATACACTTTAACAGACTTTATTTGTGAACACAAGGGGTATTTAATAAGAATTGTATAGCTGTAGTTAGCTCCCAAAATGTCTCTGCTGAGGAACCTCTCTCACCACGGGATGGTTCCACACTCTTGAATCCCTATTGGTCACACAGGACCTTACTCTGCTGTGTTGCCCTTAGAGGGATAACTGTTTTCCTTCTCTCTCCAAGATATGATTATATGACCCATATGGTGACAGTTATGAGCAGTTTATTAAGCCCAGCAGATGACTAGAGGATTAACACAGGGTGTCTTGATCTCGGTTGCTTGTCTTGGCAGCATTCTGCTCTCTAGCTGAAGTGTTTGGGATATCTTCCCTCAGTCTTCCTCCATCTTTCCTGGTCCATCTTCCATCCTGGTAGGGACTGCCCCCTAACTCTGAGAACACTTTTATATACTTTATTGCTAGTCATTTGCCCTTTGTCAAACACTTGTGCTGCTCAGTGAATGTAAGACAGGTACTCAAGATGCTAGGATGATCACCTTGTCCATCATTTAGTCCAAGATCACATTTTAGTTTACTTCATGCTGAGGGTCACCTTTCGGGATGGCGCCAGAGTGAGGCAACTTCTTGCGAGCTGACCCCGGCATACCTTTTACTCTCGTTCTATGCTCTTTAAACTTAATTCTAAGTCTTTAATAACTTGCACCTTCTCCTTTCCTTCTCCCCTATATATTTTATGAATGATATGTTTTGTCTCTATAGCGTGCAAGAATCAATACTTTTCACTGCATACCAATACATGTGACAATAATAAATCAAATCAAATCATTTACTAGTCCTTACCAGACACTTGAACAGATAAAAGTGTACACAAGTGTATCAGTATTGGAATGCTAACTGAAAGCCTGAATCAAGAGACATCAACATTTCTAGGGATTGTTTATGTGTTTTTTTTCAGAGAAAGGAAACAGTTTCTCTGTCAGGGTGACCTTATGCTGTGTGTTAAGATCCCTGCTGTTGTTAAATGTGAGGGTATCCTAAAATCCAGAAGGGTCACTTGGAATGCTGGTTCTTAGTGGTGTCTATTTTCAATTTGGTATGCTATGAGAAAAGATATGCCAAGCCAGGGAGAACAGTCCAGTCATTGTGTGATCAATTAATAAAGAATATTTATTAACTTAAAAGAAAAACACACAAAAAGAAGGACTATTATACACCACAACAATTAACTACATGGATGGCTATACAGATGCAATATTACATTAAGTTACCCCTTTGTTCCCAACTAGGAATATTTCCTGAACTCTGAGATGCCCCCTTTCCTAAACAACATCCAATATTATCTAACTCATATGAGCCAGATCCAGCAGTTAGGTATCACCCACACATTATTTGTTCATTTCTGGGAAAGCCATCTTCACTCTCAGTGAAGGCAAAATCTTCTCTGTTTGAGTTTTGGGATTTTAACCAGCCATCTTTTAGCAATAACTTTTTTCAAGGGTGGCCGTTTTCTGCAGCTAGGTGTGGCTGTGATGGTAGCTGCTTCTACTGTGTACATTTTTCAAGCAATTGTGCTATGGGGAGGCAATGGCCAAGTGGTACTGTTGCTAAGCAATTAGTCCAGAAACTAATGTTTTGAGGACCTGGGATCGAATCCCACCACGGAAGATGGTGGAATTTAAATTTAATTTAAAAATATTTGGAATTACGAATCTAAAATTGGTCGATTGTCAGAAAAACCCGTCCGGTTCACTAATGTCCTTTGGAAAAGGAAATCTATTGTCTTTATCTGGTCTGGCCTACATATGACTCCAGAGCCACAGCAATGTGGTTGACTCTCAACTGATTTCTGAACAAGACAACTAGGGATGGACAATAAATGCTGGCCAGTCAATGACATCCTTGTCACATGAATGAGTATAAAAAAAACATTCTTTCCCATTGATGGTACCCACCAGAAGGGGTTTCTGCTGGCAAGGAAGGGTACCTGATAACAGGAAAGGAGGTGCCTTATGCGGGAGGGGATGGAGGGAGGGTCAGTGCTCCTCCCTCAGAAATGCCTCCATTTCCCTTGAGTTTTTGAGTTATCTGAGTCAGGAGAAATCAGGGTTAACTTGCAAGATAGGGTTCCAGACTCATTATTATATTTAAACAGCTACTCTGCCTCCTGGGACTAGATTGGCTGCCTGAATCCCGTCCAAGATCCTTTAGTAAGAAGTCTCTCAACTCCAGGTTAAAGTCCAGCAGGTTTATTTAGAATCACGAGCTTTCGGAGCTCTACTACCCCTTCATCAGCAGTGCTCCGAAAGCTTGTGATCCTAAATAAACCTGTTGGACTTTAACCTGGTGTAGTGAGACTTCTTACTGTACCCACCCTGATCCAATGCCAGCATCTCCATCTCAAACTCCTTTAAATGTGGAAGTGCCATAGGAACTTGAAATTTTGGCAGAAGTTCTCCCTTCTTGCCTGCCATGGGAATCGTAGCAGACAAAACAGAAATTCAGGTTCGAATTTCTTGCTTTGATGTGCATGTGGCTGGAGAATCCCCCTGTTAACTCTATTTCTAACTCTACAGATGCTACCAGACCTACTGAGTTTATCCACCATTTTCTGCTTTTATTTCCACCGTATTTTGCTTTTACCTGGAAACGGGCTGTTTCGAGTTGCTTTCGAAGATTTAAAAAATGTTTGTATGTCAACCAACCCAGGGATTCCATTTGAAATTTCCCTGGTGGGAAATTGCAAGATTGCTCCCCCCGCAACTTTAACATTGAACAATTGCTTCGGAGGATGGATTTCCTTTCTGACCCTCACATCCCTCACAGCAGGTGGCACGGTGGTGTGTGGGTGAGCATGGTGTTACACTGATTAGCACTGCAGCCTTACAGAATCAGGGACTCGGGTTCAGTTCTGTTTCAGGTCACTGTGTGGAGTTTGAACGTTCTCCCCGTGTCTGCGTGGGTTTCCTCCTGATGCTCCAGTTTCCTCCCATAGTCCAAAGACATGCGGGTTAGGTTGATTGGCCGTGCTAAATTGACCTTAGTTTCAGGGGGATTAGCAGGGTAAAAATGTGGGGTTATGGGAATAGGGTCTGGATGGGATTCTGATTGGTGCAGACTTGATGGGCTGAATGGCCTCCTTCTATATTGAGGGATTCTATCAACATGCGCAGCTTGCCCGCATTACACCAATGAAGAGTAGGCATCAAAACCTAGCTTGGGTTAACAGAAGGGGATATCAATTTTTGTACCTGCTTCTTGAACGATGACCAGTCAAGTTGAGAATGTGTTCCATCGCGACTATGCACTGGCACGTCAATAAAAGCAGATGGATCTTACCCATGTATTGTTAACATTATGGAAAGTATTTTGCAGATAAGAGAAAGGAAAATGACATATCTCTCTTTACCATGGGACAGAGCAGTCCTCACAAAGTTAAATTGCAGATAGTCCGTTCATGAAAAGACCTCATGGGCTGAATTCTCTTCCCTTCTATGATGTACTATCTTTTTAAGAATATTGTACCCTCATTACTGACAATTTTATTTCACATTGAAGTTTATTTATTCGTGCCATGAGTAGGTTTATTCCAACAAAGTTACTGCGAAAATCCCCTAGTTGCCACACTCCGGAACCTGCTCCTTTATACTGAGAGAATTTAGCAAGGCCAAAGCACCTAACCAGCACATCTTTTGGACTGTGAAAGGAAACCAGAGCACCCAGAGGAAACCCATGCAGACACGTGAAGAACATGCAGATAGTGACCCGAGCTGGGAATCGAACTCAGGGGTCCCTGGTACTGAGAGGCAGCAGTGTTAATCACTGTGCCGCCATGCCCACCTATACAACAGAGACACATACATATCATTACCAGCAAGCATAAAATCTTAACACAGCTTTAATCGAAGTGAAAAGTATGTCTGCAGCATAAATGAGCAAACTTCTTTACAAGGATTATATTCCTTCCTGATGCATTGTTCAAATGATGAATGACCCACGCTGAAAGCTGCTAAAAAGGAGGACAGTGAAACTCTAGCATGATATTTTAAATTCAGTAAAAATCCTAATTAGTTGTTATGAATGCTCAATATTTGTAGAAGATGATTGCTCTATATGGCTGGAACTCAGGAATATATCTGAATGGAGTGAGAAAACACAATGCAATCTGAACCATAAAAATAATTATTAGAGGTCATGAGTATAATTATTAGCTGTCTATAGTATACGGTTAAGCTTTCTGCGAAACTACAACATGTTTGTTGCGTTTGGGTGGCTTCAGCGAAACTTGCAAGCCAACTATGATTGCTTCTGACTTGAAAATTGGACTGGATACAATCCAGAATCAATTCTGTCTCGGGATTTTGTATGCTAAAGTGCAGTGCACCAGTCAGCAAGATGAAGATCTCAAGATAGTCAGCTAATTGCACCAAAAAGTCTTTCATATTCAAGGAAGCTAGCTGCTTCATGTTGACATTGAGATGAGATTAACCTGTTCATCGCCAGTCTAAATGGACTAATATTGTTTGCCATTTTGGTGAGGCAGTCTAATCTAACTGGACAGATTAAGTTTGAATCATTTTACCAATGAGTTAATTAACTTTTTTGATCGCTAAAGATGTGCTGATTAGGTGCATTGGCCCCCAGTGTACCCATCAGGCCAGAGTGTGGAGACTAGTAGATTTTCACAGTAACCTCATTCCAGTATTAATGTAAGCCTACTGGTGACACTAATAAATAAACTTTAAACTTAAAGGAGCATCAAGACACAAAGTTCCAAGTGTTTTTAAGGTTAGTTTTCAGGCTAATGTTAGTTAACAGTCTCTTTTTTTTTAATTCATACCTGGGATGCAGTCATCACTGGCTTGGTCAGCATTTATTGTCCACCCATAGTTGCCCCTGAACTGAGTGGCTTCCCAGTGGACATTTATGTCTGGAATTCTCCAGCTGGTAACTCCCTATTGCCACTGCCAGCGAGATTAGAGAGTTTGACACTCGGCCATATCTCCGTTGGCCGCAGCGGGACTGGAGAATCCCAGCAAGGTCGGGGAATCCAGTCCTCAGTGCTGTTGGATCTAGAGTTACACGTAGGCCAGACCAGAAAAGGATGGCAGATTCCCTTCCTTGAAGGAGATTAGTGAACCTGATGATGATTTTGTAATCCTATTTTATGGTAAATGGTAAAACGAAGGAGCAGGAAATGCATGTCACAGCCACGGCACGATGGGAAGAGGCGTTTCACTTTTGTGGATCTCAGAGTTCAGTACAGCGCACACATGAGAAACACATAAAACAAACCAACTTGTGTTTTCAGCAAGCGATTAAAGTAAGAAGAGTGCTTTATTTAAAGCTCTGTTGAGCTTCTTGCAACTGTACATGAAATTCTAGTTACAGCTTTCTTTTGGCAACTCAGAAGTACACTGTCGAGCAATACAATGGAAAACTGGTGTTTCAGTCACTGTTTAAACTTCAGGCCTGTGAGAAAAGTTAGGATGAGAATATCTCTGTCTGGTAGAGCTCCATGTGAAGTGTGTTGAGATGCTCTCAATCTAGCCTGCAGTGTGAAAGGGCTGACAGCAACTATTTTACCGAACTTGCTGCTTATTGCAGCTTCAAGGCAAAGGAGCTGACACTGCATTGGTCTATGGTGCCATCTACCAGTCTCGAATAAGGAGAATAATTGATAATCCCCATCCACTTGGGTGGGAATAGCTGCAACAGTGATTAAGGAGCTGAACACCGGCATGGTGGCACAGTGGTCAGCACCCCTGCCTCACAGTGCCAAGGACATGGGTTCAATTCTGGCCTTAGGTGACAGTGGAGTCTGCACCTTCTCTCCAGGTTTGCATGCATTTCCTCTGGGTGCTCTGGTTTCCTCCCACAGCCCAGAAGATGTGCAGATTAGGTAGACTGATCAGGCTAAATTGACCCCTATGTCTCGTGGTGTATAGGTTACGTGAATTAGCCTTAGGCAATGTGTGGGGTTATGGAAATAGGGCGGGGGAAAGGGTTTGGGTAAAGTACTCTGTCAGAGAGAGTTGGTGCAGATTTGATGGGCCAAATGGCCTCCTTCTGCACTGTAGGGATTCCTTTCATTTCAGCTTAATTAGCTCACACTATTGCATTCAATAGCAACCGTGGTGCTGTGGCTACTTTGTGCATGATCTGCAGGATGCACTGGACAACCCATTCACCTTGCACTCTATCAACTTGAAGAGCAAAACCTGCAATGTTGTGAGGACACCCTCACCTTATGTTCCCCCTTCCCTAAACCTAACATTGACATATATTATCATTCCTTTGTGGTTGCTGGATCATTATGGAACTCCCTGCCTTACACCATTCTAGGAACATCTTCACCAAATCAGCAGTTCAAAACTAGGTCCACTTCAATTTTCACTTCCACTTTTGGGGCATTTATAAGGAGGGGCAAGAATTGTACTCTTGCCAATGGGACCTACATCCTGAGAGCAAAGGTGTAAAAATATAACCAAGGGTGGCATGGTGGCACAGTGGTTAGCACTGTTGCCTCACAATGCCAAGAACTTGGGTTTGTTTCCCAGCTTTGGTCACTGTTTGTGCAGAGTCTCCCTGTGTCTGTGTGGGTTTCCTCCGGGTGCTCCAGTTTCCTCCCACAGTCCGAAAGATGTGCTGTTTAGGTGCATTGGCCATGCTAAATTCTCCCTCTGTGTATGCGAACAGGCGCTGGAGTGTGGCGACTGGGGGAATTTTCACAGTAACTTCATTGCAGTGTTAATGTAAGCCTAATTATGACAATAATAATTAGTTTAAACTTGCAGTTTCAAGTATATGAAATTGGAATTCACTACCCAGAAGGTTTTGTGGATGTTCTAATTCATTTATGGTGGACCTGGTTCTAAATTGTGGATATGGTGATGGTGCATCTGAGGCTGGAATAGGCCGATTGTCTGGTAGAAATGTTTTGGTACCAGGACATAAAATGCAGTGAGTCATTCAAAAGTCCATTGACTTCGATGGAACCATAAAGTCTTGGCAACATAAAATTCCACCTTTGATCTCCCAGGGAATCAAATGACATGGAGAGCTATAATCCAACGTCAGCCATAACTGTATTGAAAGACGGAGCATATTCAATGAAATGGTTTCCTCCTGCTCCTATTTCTGGTGCTCTGATGTTACCGTCAGATTTGATTCAATGTTGAAACAGGTCTCCGTCTGAAGGCTGTGTGTTTAAATCTCAAAAAGACACAAAAAGCACATAATCCAGGCTGACATTTCAGTCTCTAGATCTGAAGGAATTAAATAAATCTCCACACCCCAGTACTCCTCCTGAAAAAACTAACTTTCTGTTGTAACAGAAAATGAAAGCACTGGAAAAAAAACTCAGCAGTTCTGGCAGCATCTGTGGAGAGAGAAACAGGGTTTTTTGGTCCCAATACAACTCTTATTCTGAAGAGTCAAATTGGGAGAGGATCCAAGAGAAAGACCAAGAACTGCAGTGTGAATTGTACCAGGAGGAGCACTAGGGGCAACAGGATCTGCAGTGTGACCAGATGCCACAATACCAGCTCTGAAGAAGGTGCTGGTATATCAAAATCAGCTAGGTCATTACTGAATGTGCTGCACTGTCAGCGGGGCAGCACTAAGTCCATTACTGCAATGTAGGAGGGGCAGTAGAGATAAGTGCAGCACCATCTGAAGGTCAGCACTAAGCATATGTTGGACCGTTGGGGTTGGGAGTGGGGTGGTCCTGAGGGAGTGCTGCATTGTTGGAGGGCCAGTATGAAGAGAATATGGCACCATCTGAGGGGCAGTACTGAGGGAATGCTTCACTGTCGGAGAAGTAGCACCGAGGGAGTGCTGCACTGCAGAAGAGTGGGGATACTGATATATCTGATACTGTGCTGTCAGAGCAGAGTGTCAGTACTGAAGAAATGCGGCAATGTTGGAGGAACCATCTTTCAGATAAGGCTTTCAGAACAATACCCTGCTGTCTCAAATGGATATGTAAAAGTTTAAAGCAGGACAAGAGCTCCTTGCTAACAGTTGTTGAAACAACATCAATGGAGCAGGTTACCCAGTCATTTACTTTACTGATGTCTGTAGAGTCTTGGATTCTGAAAATTGTCTGGCTCATTTTCTTGTGTTGTAACTGTGAACATAGTTGAAAAGTACTTTATTGGCTCTAAAAGAATTTGGAACCTCTTAAGGTGGTGAGAAATTCCAGTTCTCTTTTACAAATGTTTGAGGTTAATTTTCTCGATGACCCCACTGCAGTGGTGCAGTGGTATTTTCACTGGAATAATAATCCAGAGAGCCAGTAATGCTCTGGGGATTTGAGTTTGAATCCCACCACTGCAGATGGTGACATTTGAATTCAGTCTAAATCTGGTATTGAAACTCTACCGATGACCATGAAACCATTGTCAATTGTTAGAAAAACCCATCTGGTTCACTAATGTCCTTTAGAGAAGGAAATCTGCCACCCTTACCTGGTTAGGCCTACATTTGACTTCAGATCCATAATAATGTGGTTGTTTCTTAGCTGCCTTCTGAAATGGCCAGGCAAACCATTCAATTCAAGGGCAATGAATGATAGCCCAGCCACAACGCCCACGTGTATAAGAATTAAAAATAAACTCTCCCTCTCTCCTGCCCCCCAGCCCCACCTCCCAACAATGAATACTTGGATACCTGGTGGGCAGGGTACAGATAAAGTGCACAGCACCTTCACCTCTCTACTTCCACTGCTATGCAATTGTGTCCTTGAGATAAAGAATCTGTGATGCTTACAGCAAAGCAGATCCCAAAAGGCGTAAACAAGGCATCCTTCTTAAGGGAGAGGAAATCAAACTGTCAAATGAGGCATCTGTAGCATGGTATAAATAAGACCGTTACTTTGAGTAGTGTGCATCTATTCTTTTTCTTGACACCTTTTGGATGCTTTGACTCGATTACGCACTTTCCTGTCCAAGATCGCTGATAATGTTAGATATCTAAACTGTGGTGATAACTGCATAGTCAGTACTTTGCTTTAATTATTCATGACTAACTGTCAAGAAGAAATTCAATGGTACTCTCATTCCCAATAATCAGCAAATATATAACAGAATTAAGGGAAAAGATCCCTGCAAAGCTTGCAGTAAAGACCAGTAGAATAAAAAATGGAGCAGAGAGTGAAGTTTGCCTCCAGCTGAATAATGTCTGGAGTTTAATTTGTTCTCTGTGGTGGAACCGCATAAGTGTTAACTCTGCGTTGAATTGTAGTAACTTGGCATGTTGTTAGCAGGACTGGCGCTGACCTGTGCTCATGCCAGCCAGTGCTAAGTCCTGCATCAAACCTTGCTCATACCACCAGGAAGTGGGTCACTGCAATTGCAAACAGATTTTTGTTTTATTCATTGGACCTGGGCATCATTGGCTGGCCAGCATTTATTGCACATGCCTAGGTCCCTGAGAGCAGTTAAGAGTCAATCACATTGTTGTGGCTCTGGATTCACATGTCTTCTGGATCTGGATCCAGATCTGGATTCAAACTTAATTACAAGGTAATGGTTAGAATGCGTGTCTAAACGGGTAATCAAGTCTTTACAGAGAGGGTTAAGTACAAGTTAAAGAATTGTCTCAAGCTAGGACAGTTAGTGAGATTTTGCAAGCCCAGTCAAGTTGTGGGAATGACATGAATCCAAGATCCCCATTGAGGCCATCCTCATGTGTATGGAACTTGGCTATCAGATTCTGCTAGGCGATTCTGCATTGTGTGTCTTGAAGGCTGCCTTGGAGAATGCTTACCCAACGGTCGGAGGCTGAATGCCCTTGACTGCTGAAGTGTTCCTCAACAGGAAGGGAACACCCCTGCCTGGTGATTGTCGAGTGGTGTCCGTTCAGCCATTGTCAAAGTGTCTCGCCAATGTAGCATGCCTTGGGACATCCTTCCCTGCAGCATATCAGGTAGACAACATTGGCCGAGTTGCAAGAGTATGTACCATGTACCTGGAGGATGGTGTTCTCATGTGAGATGATGGCATCTATGTTGATGATCCGGCATGTCTTGTAGAGGTTGCTGTGGCAGGGTTGTGTGGTGTCATGGTCACTGTTTTTATGAAGGCTGGATAGTTTGCTGCGGACAATGTTCTGTTTGAGGTTGCACGGTTGTTTGAAGGCAAGTAATGGGGGAGTGGGGGTGGCCTTGGTGAGATGTTTGTCTTCATCGATGACATGTTGGACATTAGTGAATCAGATGGGTTTTTTTGGACAGTCAACAATAGTGAAGTAGAAGATTATTTATTAGTCACAGGTAAGGCTTACATTAATACTGCAATGAAGTTATTGTGAAATTCCTCTCGTCGCCACAGTCTAGCGCCTGTTCGGGTCAGTGCACCTAACCAACCTGTCTTTCAGAATGTGGGAGGAAACCAGAGCAGACACAGGGATAGCATGCAAACTCCACACAGACAGTGACCCAAGCTGGGAATCGGACTCAGGTCCTAGGCACTGTGAGGCAGCAGTGCTAACCACTGCGCCATTGTTCACAGTCATCGATAGATTCTTAATTTTTTATTGAATTCAAATTTCACCATCTGTGGCGGGATTCGAACCTGGGTCCTTAAAACATTAGCTGAGTTTCTGGATTAATAATCTAAGGATAATGCCTTGAGGTCATCATCTGCCAGATGCTCTCTTCTAATGCATGCAGATGTGGGCATTCAGCATTAGTTAGAGAGACAGTGCAGGTGATTCTCCGAGTCCAAAGCCTATTGGCTGAGTCCAATTGGTTGTGTCTATCAGTAAACAAGGCCCCCCCTCTTTCATTACAGGGGAAAATGAGTCAATTTCCTCAGTGCTTCGTGACTCCAAATGAATTCTGGTTTCCAGGGTAACACTCATGCTACTCATATCTTGAGGGAGCCAAAGCTTTCCTCACTGTTAAAGGGTTAACATCAGAAGCAGTTGATACCAAAGTAACTAGTGATGGAACACTGAGGCAATGCTGCATGACTCATGACTGAGAGATGGTGGGATGCAGAAGCATTATTTTGTGTAGAGAGACACATAGATCTGTAAATAAACAAGAATGGTCTTTACAAGCAACAAACTGTAGTAGCGCCCTTAGAATGACAAGAAAACCCATAATGAATGCTGAATTCAAAATGGAACATCAACCAGTGTAAGACCATAAGACATAGAAGCAGGAGTTTGGCCCATCAGATCTGTTCTCTCATTTAATGAGATCATGGTTGATCTGATGTGATAATCCTCCATTTTCCCCCCTATCCCTAGAACTCTCGATTGCCTTACTGATTTAAAAATCTGTCTATCTCAGCCTTGAGCATACTTAATGGGCGGCACAGTGGTTAGCACTGCTGCCTCACAGCACCAGTAAGAAGTCTCACAACACCAGGTTAAAGTCCAACAGGTTTATTTAGTAGCGGACACCACTAGCTTTCAGAGTTTGCCCCTTCGTTTACCTCAGTCCAATGCCGGCATCTCCACATCATCACAGCACCAGGGACCAGGATTCAAATCCTGGCTTGGGTCACTGACTGTGTGGTGTTTGGACATTCTTCCCGTGTCTGTGTGGGTTTCCTCTGGGTGCTCCAGTTTCCTCCCACAGTCCAAAGATGTGCAGATTAGGTTGATTGGCCGTGATAAATTGACCCTGGTGTCAGGGGATTAGCATAAATATGTGGGGTTATGGGAATAGGGCCTGGGTGGGATTGTGGTTGATGCAGACATGATGGACCGAATGGCCTCCTTCTACATTGTAGAGATTCTATGACCCAGCTCTACAGCCCTCTGTGTGGTTAGTAATTAGAGATTCGCCACCCTCAAAGGAGAAATTCCTCCTCACCTCTGTCTTAAATGAGTGACTTGTTACTTTGAGATTATGCCGTTTGGCCTGGGACTCTTTTACAAGGATAAACAGCCTCTCAGTATTTGTACTGGCCGATGGATTGTTTTGGTCAGACTACCATTTTGCTTTTCGATGTATTTTGGTTTTATTTCCCCCATCGATTGGCTTTTTAAAGCTTTTTATCACTTAGTTTTAGGACAGTCACATGATGAAGTCGGCACATGGATTACCATCCCAACTTAATCCTAAATCTCCTCCTTAATTAATATTACAACAGTGTCAAAATTTCAGAAATATTTTGTTAACAAAGAGCTTAATGAAGTCATGAAATCTGCTATCTAAATGTAGATTACTTCTCTTTCCCTTACCCAGCTAATGTATAACCAGTTGCTTGAAACTTACATCTTGAGTAAGTTATGGCTTTGACCCCTTTGCCACCTCCCCTGCCAAGTAAATCACCCCTTCCCAAACCGCCTTATGTACAATCCTTCTCCATCAGAGCCTTTTTATCATTCAGCTGCACTGATATTTTTTCAGATGTTTGATAAATCTATAAACTATTATGCATGTAAGAATGGGTGGCACGGTGGTTAGCACTGCTGCCTCACTGTCTGTTCGGAGTCTGCACATTCTCCCCGCATCTGCGTGGGTTTTGTCTGGGTGCTCCGGCTTCTTCCCACAGACCAAAGGTGTGTGCTTTGGGTGGATTGGCCATGCTAAATTGCCCCTTAGTGTCAGGGGATCTAGCTAGGGTAAATGCCTAGAGTTATGGGGATAGGGCCTGGGTGGGTGTGTGGTTGGTGCAGACTTGGTGGGCCGAATAGCCTCCTTCTATACTCTAGGATTCTATTATGATCTCCCCAGGTCTGCATGGGTTTACTCTGGTTTCCTCCCACAATCTGAAAGATGTACTGGTTAGGTGCAATGGCCATGCAAAATTCTCCCTCAGTGTCGCCTCTAGGTGCTGGAATGCGACGACTAGGGGATTTTCTCAGCAACTTCATTGCAGTGTCAATGTAAGCCTACTTGTGACATTAATAAATAAACTTAAACTTTAAACAACATTAACTGATTACGTGTCTTATCGAATTAAAAATGTCTTTGTCACATGAAGCGTTATTGGCATTTAAATTTTTACTTTCACTTGCTATATTACAGTTGGTAAAATTACTACAAGCGCTAGTAGCACTGTATTGAAATGAGACGTGTGAAAGTCAGTTTGGGGCTGTGCTTGCAGTCATAAGGGATTATTAATTCACTTGCGCTTGATATTTCATTAATTTATTGTTTTGTTGCTCGATTGACTTGTTGGTGTACCTGCTATGCAACTAATTTATTAATTCATTGATGCTTGCTACATCATTAATTCAATGCTGGTGGTGCAATGGCTGTTCCATTTAATTTTATGAATTTACTCAGGTTTTTTTTCCTTGTTGGAACTTATTGCAATTTTTCTTAATTCATTGAAACTCGCTGCTCTGTCAATTTATTGATTTAGTTATGGCTAGTGTCATATTCATTTATTAACCCATCAGTTCCGCATGGCTTTGTCACAATGTTCATCAGTAACCTTTCAGTGTGGCATTATTCTGTGAGAGTAGAGGGGATTTCAGCAATGCGGGGAGATTGGAGAAGCTGGAATTGTTTTCCTCGGGGCGTGAGGGAAGCTTAAGGGGAGATTTAATAGAGGTGGCGAACATTGTGAGAGGTGTTGCAAGAGTAAACAGGGAGGAAGTGATTTCACTGAAAGGAGAGAATTGGCAAATAAACAGGCCACACAGGTTTTAAGTTAATCAGTAAAAAAGACAGAGAGAAGATAAGGAGACATGTTTTTTGCGCGACGAGTTGTTATGATTGGGAATACACGGTGGCATGGTGGTTAGCACTGCTGCCTCACAACACCAAAGATCGGGTTCAATTCCTGGCTCGGGTCACTGCCTTTGTGGACTTTGCATGTTCTCCCCATATCTGCATGGGTTTCCTCCGGGTGCTCCAGTTTCTTCCCGCAGTCCAAAAGACGTACTGGTTAGGTGCTTTGGCTGTGCTAAATTCTCCCTCAGTGTGCCCGAACAGGTGCCAGAGTGTGAGGGGGATTTCACAGTAACTTCAATGCAGTATTCATGTAAGCCTACTTGTGACACAGATAAGTAAACTTTAAAAGGGCGGTGGAAGCAGATTCAAGGGAAATTGGATAAACAACTTGAAGGAAAACCAATTGCAAGGCTCTGGGGACAGAATGAGGGATTCATCTATCTTTGTGTGGCTCTTTCAGAGTGCCAACATTGAGATAATGTGCCAAATGAGCTCCTTCCATGCTGCAGAATTCTCAATTGTTCCCTGTTCACCAGTAATGGAAATAAACATTGCCGTTATTATTACCTATCACAGTAATACAGAGGCTTGCAGATTCAAGGCTGCCAGTCCAGGATTGAACTGATATGGTATTTTTACCTCTAAGCTAAGCCCAATTGTCCGCATTTGGCCCGTATCCCCATCTTAACCTTGTGACTGTCTCAATGCTTTTTAAATGACAAAATTGTACCTGCCACTACTATTGCCTCTGGCAGCTCATTCCAGACACTCAACACCCTCTGAGTGAAAGAATTGCCCCTCTGGACCCTTTGGTATTTCTCCCCTCTCACCTTAAACCTGTGCCTCTAGTATTAGACTCCCCTATCTTTGAGAAAAGATGTTCACTATCTAGCTGATCTATGCCCTTCATTATTTTATAGACATCGAAAAGATCACCCCCAAGTCTCCTACACTCCAGGGAAAAAAAGTCCCAGTCTGTCCAGCCTCTCCTTATAACTCATGACTAATCTTTTCCTGGTCTCAAATCCACCTCCCTATCTGTCCCCAATATCCCCTTAACCCATTAAAAAAAAATCAGCAATTTATCTATCTCCTTCTTGAAACCATTTAATGATTCAAACTCCACCACAAATTCACAACCCTCCTTAAGAAGTAGTTCCTCCTCCTCTCTGTTTTGAATCTACCAACTCACAACTTATACCCATGAACCCTTGTTCTGGATTGGCTCACAGGGGGAAAAAAAAAATTGGTCTCGGTTTACTTTTATCAATCCCTTTTATATATCTCGATCAGACCACCACCCCCCCCCCATCCTTCTAACTCCAGCAATTATTAGCACAAACTGTTTAATATCTCCTCATCGTTAGTCCTTTCATCCCCAGAATCAACCTGGTGAACCTCCTTTGAACTGCCTCCAATGCCACCATATCCTTCCTCAAATAAGACCAAAACTATACTCAATATTCCAGCTGTGGTCTCATCAACACTCTCTATAATTGCAACAACACTTCTGTACTTTTATACTTAATTTTCAATGGTAGCAGAATATAAATTGAACTGATAGTCTACAAAGGAAATTAACTGCTCAATTTTAGCTCAGCACTGTTAAAGAGCTGATTCCTGTCTTAGTTCAACACAATGGAAGAATCATGCATTCTTTTCTGGAAGTTTATTAATCTAGTCAAACTGCAGCAGATTTTTCAATAAGAGCAAAAACACTTCAAACAACACCACTCCTTGTTGGAGTCATAGAATCCCTGCAGTGCAGAAGGAGGCCATTCCCTTGAGTCCGCACCAATCCCAATCTCACCTAGGCCTTATTCCCATAACCCCATGCATTTACCCTAGCTAGTCCTCCAGACAATAAGGGGCAATTTAGCATGGCCAATCCACCTAACATCTTTGGACTGTGGGAGGAAACCGGAGAATCTGGAGGAAACCCACTTAAACATGAGGAGAATGTCTGTGTGGAGTTTGTACAATGACCTGAGGTCGGAATTGAACCTGGATCCCTGGCACTGTGAGGCAGTAGTGCTAACCACTGTGCCATCGTGCCACTGCAAAATGAAAAGAATGGACTGCAAGCAGCAGCTTCTCTCTTTGTCCTGCTAACTTTAATGCCCTTCACTGTCCATAATACTAAATAAAAGTGTAACGCAATCATTCCTCCTCACCTCACCAACCCAGGTGACCCTCTATCCCCACACATTCCCCCTTTGCACACCCCTGCTGTATAATAAAGTGCTGAGCTCACTTTAACAGCAGAGATAAAAGGATGAAAATGTTGCCACAAGTGGGTTACTCGCCCAGTGTTGGAACTTCATTAGATAGGTGTTGCTTGCTTACAGTCATTTTTTTTGGCTACAACCAATGAAACCAAATCTAGTTTAATTGATAGAGGGACAAATTAAAAGGGACAGCTCACAAAAAGAAAACAAAATGGCAAAATGGAAAAGAAACTCAAAACTTCAATTAAAATGTGATTAAAGGGATCAGTGATGCACCCCAGCCCCTGTGGTGCCCAACAGGCACAGAAAGCATCAACAATGCCCTAGGACACCGCATGCCCCCTCTCTAAAGACACCCAACTGTGAATGTAGCTGCAGCAGAGGAGCAGACAGTCGGGCTGGATGAATCCCTACAGTGCAGCCGGCCCCTTGGTCGCCCGCTGTTTGAACCTGTTGATGGAAAGCTTTGCCAGGCCCAGGAGCTGGTTCACGAGGAGGTCCTCCGCAACCCCCCTACTGGGTGTCAATAGATCAGGAATGTGGGATTGAAGTGCAAACAGAATATCAGTGAAAGATTTTTGAGAAAACTGAAATAGTTGTGCAACCTAAAACATTTAACATAGACATGGTCCACAGATTCCACAAGAGGCTTCCTTACAGTCCAGGGTGGAGGAGAAGGGATAATTGCTCAACTGATTCTGATGATGTCACCATATAATCATGTGACACATTACACAGTGATTCATTGGTTTTCAATACATAATACACATCCCCCCACCCACCTGTATAATTTGCTGAATCTAGATTTTTATACAATGCCTAAATCATAGTGAAATAAATAGTGGCACGTTATAATGTAACCAACAATAACATTGGAATCTACTATAATATAACCAATGGTACCTTGCTGTGAGGGTCAGCTGACCTGGTAGATAATGTAACCAATGGCAAAATGATGTGTTAGTCAGCTGACCTGGTAGAAAGAGAAATCAGAAGGGGATTGTGGGAGCTTGTGTGGTCTAGGGTGTGTTGGTGTGACAAAGTTTCTTTCTTAAACCCTTTTCTTGGGTTTACTCAATGAAGTTAATTCTTTTTATTGCTTGTGACTGGCAATACTTAACGCCAGATGAACATTGCAGGCATTTTTTTTTCAACCAATGTATAGCTGCTCTGTCAGTCTGAGCCTGGCAGAAAGATTGGAGTGGAGGTGCTTTTAAAAAAAGAACTTGGAGAAAGTGAATAGCTTCAAGTATCTGGGTCAGTGGTGCAGAAGATGGAAATGGGTAAATGCAACCTAAGCAAAGGAATAGCTCTGGTTGGAGCAATTGAATTTTTGTAATGGTGTGATGTGTAATAGAAAAGTATTATTGAAACTGAAAGGAAGAGTGTGCAAGACAGCTGTGAGGCCAGTCTTGCTATACGCTGTAGAAACTTACACAACACCAAAAAGAGAGAAGAAGACAGTGGGTTAGGTGGATTAACCATGCTCAGTTTCCCCTTAGTGTCAGGGGGATTAACAGGATAAATATATGGGGTTACGGGATTAGAGTCTGGTTGGGATTGTTGGTGCACGGTGGATAGGCCGAATGGCCTCCTTCTGCACTGTAGGGATTCTAATGAAATGTAGATGTTGAACAAAATCTGGAATCAATACATTAGGAAGTTGGTGAAGATTGTGGGAGAAGCAAAAAGAATTGAGAAGAGATTGAAATGGTGTTGTCACCTGTGGAGGAAAGACAGAGAAAGAGGACATATGGGCTGGAATTCTCTGACCAGTCAGTTTCTCTGGTTTCTCTCCAACTTTTACAGATGCACCATTGAAAGCATTCTTTCTCATTGTGTCACACCTTGGTATGGCTCTTGCTCTGTCCAAGACCGCTAGGAACTACAAAAAGTCATGAATGTAGCCTAATCCATCATGCAAACCAATCTCCTATCCATTGACTCTATCTACACTTCCCGCTGCCTCGGCAAAGCAGCCAGCATAATTAAGGACCCCATGCACCCTGGACATTCCCTCTACCACCTTCTTCTGTCCGGAAAATAAATACAAAGGCCTGTGGTCACATACCAACCGACTCAAGAACAGCTTCTTCCCTGCTGCCATTAGACTTTTGAATGGGCTTACTTTGCATTAAGTTGATCTTTCTCTACACCCTGCCTATGACTGTAGCACTACATTCTGCACTCTCTCCTTTCCTTCTCTATGAACAGTATGCTTTGTCTGTATAGCGTGCAAGAAACAGTTGTTTTCACTGTATACTAATACATGTAATAATAATAATATATCAAATCAAGTCAAATCATTGGCAGCAACAAGACTAGGAAATCCCACCACTAGCAAATAACACATTGCCTTCTACTGTTGGGGAAACAAGTGGCTTTGAGGCTTGCTCAAGGCTAAAGATGGAGGTGCCAGGAAGGAGGAGAAAATGAAAGCATGAGAGCAGATGCAAAGATGAGGTGATAGAGAATTAAGTGTAGTGAGATCCAAAGAAATGGAGGACTGACAGGAGGAGATAGAAAAGGGTAATCAATACACTGTGGTGACCCCAGATAAAATGGTGGAAGCCAAAAGAGCTACAGTCATACATTAGGGCTATTTTCTGGGGGAAAAAAAAACCATGCACCTTATAGACTGCAGATCACAACTAAATGTTTACTCTTAAAATCCTGCTGCACTAGGACTAGCAAGCAGGGTAGTTGGAAGGGGCAATTACCAATTAGTTTAGCCTCCTCTTCACTCAATGATTCCATTTAACCAAGTGCATTAAGGTTTCATAAATCACATGGCAGGCAAGGATTTCATGATGGGTGTATGATCGGAATTCTAGTGAAGGTCAGATGAACAATGGTTGCACAGCTTTTTCTCATCCAGTGTGCCATTCACAGCAAGCTGTGTTCCAGGCAGTGGGAGGAACTTTACTTTTTATGCATTATCTTCAGTGAGGGATTGAGAATCTTAAAGATCCTCTGGCTATATTTTATAAGTGCACTGAAATCAGAATATCCGCTCATTTATTTATTATTAATTTATGTGATGTGAGCGTTAATGACTAGGCCAGCATTAATTGTCCATCCTCAATTGCCCTTGAGATAGTGGTGAGTTGCCATGGTGGCACAGTAGTTAGCACTGCTATCTCACAGCATCAGGGACCCAGGTTTGATTCCTGGCTTGGGTCACTGTCTGTGTGGTGTGTGTATGTCCTCCCCCACCACCCCCCAGTGTCTGTGTGGATTTCCTCCGGGTGTTCCAGTTTCCTCCCGTAATCCAAAAGACATGCTGGTTAGGTGCATTGGTCATAATAAATTCTCCCTCGGTGTACCCGAAGAGATGCTGGAGTGTGGCAACTGGGGGATTTTCACAGTAACTTCATTGCAATGTTACAGTAAGCCTACATGTGACACTAATACATAAACTTTAAAATGTGGGCTGTATTCTTAGAGAGGGGGAGTGTGCTATTAGCAGTCAAACTTTGCACAACTGGAGTACTCACTGGTTTGAGTTTTCGTTTTGTCTCATTGCCATTCTATTTGTTACTGGTGCCCTTTTGCTGTTTAGTTTTGTCCAGCTTTTGCACTTACGGAAACTTGCTACAGATGCCAGTGAATATCAATTCTGATGATACGTGCCCTTCTGGACCTACTGATCCGTCTGCTAGTTTTAGAGACACGTGACTAGTAGGTGCATACATGTTAGGCAGCCCTGCTGCACCTCTTATCCAGCAGACCAGCAGACTTTACCTCTGGAACATTGTCCTTACCAGCTATACTGAGGGAAACATTGACAAAATTATCATATCTTTTCAAATGAAAACTTCAGGCAAGGGCTCCAGCTTCAGTGGGAATTGGTGTGTCAGACTGTACAAGCAGCGATGTTTTTGAAGCTTAAGAGCTTTGCCTGCCAACTCGAACTGTGTCATCCTCCCCGTGGGTCCCAGTTTGTAGCACGAGAGCTCAGAACATCTCCATTGAGCAGCTCCTTTGATAGTGCAGGATGCTATTAGCAATGGCATGTAAAATGCTGAGGAACAAAGAATCAAATTCCATTTATCTGACACCTTTCAGGTCACCAGTACATCCCAAGACTCTACACACTCACTGAACTATATTTGAAGTGTCTTGCTGTTCTTAAGTCAGTAACTCCTGCAGCTTTCAAACAACTGCAAGGTCCCACCAACTGCAATGAAATGAAAGAAACAGTTAATTGGATTCAATTACGCTGGCTGAAGGGAAATTGTTGCCCAGAATTTGCAAAGGCAAGAGTGATGGGATTATGGGACTTTGCTGGATGGAGACCTGGGCAGTGACATTCTAATTATCTGATAATTCTGAAGGGGAAACCACAAAACCAGCAGCAAATAGGGGAAGGTTGGGTGGCTGATATTACGGTTGTGAAAGAAATGAATGCATGTGAAGAAGAAGGTTGCTGTAAAAAGTGATATATTGTTGAAGCTTTTCATCTTGTACTCATCAGAGTTAAGTTGCAAGAATGCCAAATCTCAAAGGGAACAATTTATACTCCATGAAAAGATGGTGCTGATAATTTGGCAAATGGACTGTGATTTGGTAGAGGCAAGGTCATGCCAATTGCACCAGGGAACAGTTAACTGCCAAGCTCTTGTTTAAATTAAAACCAGGTCAGTTGGCTCTGGGGAATGGTTATCTTTCACGCTTTTGCCTAATTGTAAAATGTGCAATATGCGGACATGTTCTTTCTGTTTGTGAAGGACAGGGCCCTATGTGTGAAAGATGCAGCTTTTAGCAGGTGCAAATAAGTCACATTATGAACCCAACTGATAATATTAAATTGGTTACCAGTGCAACTCTTAGCACAATCAGGATTGTTTAACAAGTCATGGAACCACGTCTATTGTTGGACACTATGTTTTGAGGTTTTGCAAGCAAGCTTAAGTATGGTCAGAAATTTGCCTGTTGTGAACAGCTTGAAGGGATGTGCAGTACGGTACGATCCACCAGTTACTGGCGCCTGGTATCACATTGACACTGAAATTCAGATACCACATTATTCATCAATGTGATGGGGCAGAACTTTTTTTTTGCCTTGTTGGCAGTTTTCTATTAGTTGGGAATACCACTCCTGTTGCTACCGCATAGTAGTATTGCTCAGATTTGTGGGACACCTTACCCTTCCAAGATAATCTGAGGAACACTGGGCACTTTTCAGAACAGTGAGTGGTGGCCTTGGTTCCATTCCGGATTTTGTGCGAAATGCAGCAAGCAATGATCTGACCAGGGTAGCTATTTAAGTTTAAAGTTTATTTATTAATATCACAAGTAGGCTGACATTAATACTGCAATGAAGTTACTGTGAAAATCCCCTAGTCACCACACTCATGACTGTAATGTTATGAAGACAAGTTTGGGCTGCTAGCCAACAATAATGCACAACTTGTGTTTTACCTGAGTGGGGTGAAAAAAGAGCAGGCACTCAAAACATCCCTCCACCCAGGGAATGTGAAAGAGCCCAACTCCTGATGGCTTCTACACCATCTTGAAACTCAGTAAAAGTCTTTGAGATGTGACATTAAAATATGTAATTATCTGTTTGACAAAATAATATCTACAGTTAACATGTCAATCAAATTCCTCTGGAATATGCAGCCAGTAAGGCTTTTTAAGATTTCTTTACCAAATCAGAGAGTAGAGGTTGCATAGACATACTCAAAGGGTGTAAAGAGCTCTCTGTCGTCCCTGCAGAAATGTTGACCTATTTTTATATGAGCTATGTGCCTGCATCTTGGGATAGGGTCTGGATGTGATTATTGTCAATACAAGCTTGATAGGCTGAATGGCCTCCTTCTGCACTCTTAAGGATTTTATGATTAGTGATCTTTTGCTCTCACTCTCTCAGAAGCATTGTACTTGGATATTGCAGAGTAACGATTCCAAGAGGAGAAATCTATTGCAAACCAAGATCTTCTGTAGATAAAACATGGAAATTCACCTTGTACAGCTACACCCAGGAACACAACTGAACAAATTGAACTGCATCATGGAATCACTGCATCGAGACCAGCCAAAGGACAATTATTCATATAATTCTTAGAATTGTTTATTGGAAAAAAATTATTAGTCTATCCTTCAATTCTATCATCTATACCCGTGCATGTGCGTGCGTGTGTGTGTGTAGAGCATATGAATGAGAGTTACAATTGACCTCGTTTTTGTTTAACTCAGGAAGGAGGGCCAATAAATTATCTCATTCTTTGGTTTTGACACAGAAAATCTGTCTAATTCCTCACAACATGAAAAGCTCTATACTGAAACTCCTGCAAAGTGCATCCTCGCTAAATTCACAACTAAACCCTGTGACAACTAGACCTGCAATGGTAAATTAGGAGAGCCAAATGTTGCCCCTTCTTGTGGTTTATAACAAAACTGAACACAACTGCGCATATTGCTGAATTGTTCAGCATTACTCAAGTTATGTAGTACAAATTGGCGGTGTGAAGAATGTTCAAATGGGAATCAGGCAGAAAGACAACACCTTGAGATGGTAAAGAGCAAAGTGATATGATATTGATTTGATTTATTATTGTCATATATTGTTATACAGTGAAAAGTAATATTTCTTGTATGCTATGTAAAGCATACTGTTGGACTACATCGCGGAGAAGGAAAGGAGAGGGTGCAGAATATAGTATTACGGTCATAGATAAGGTGTAGAGAAAGATCAACTTAATACAGGCAGGTCCATTCTAAAGACATCAGGGAAAAAGCTGTTCTTGAGTTGGTTGATGCATAGGCCGGAATTTGTGCTTTAAACAGCATTCTCTGTTGGCCTCAGGCAGAATTGTATGAACCTTGGGCAGATGTGCCAGTAAAATTCCACTCATAATCTTAGACTTCTGTACCTTGTCCCAATGGAAGTGAGTGGAAGAGTGCATGTCTGGGGCATGTAGGGTCCTTGAATACGCTGACTGCTTTCCCAAGGCAATGGGAAGTGTAGACAGAGTCAATGGATGGGAGCCTGGTTTGCATGATGAACTGGGCTATGTTCAAATCCTTGGTCGCTTCTTGCAGTCTTGGTCAGAGTAGGAGCCATATCAAGCTGTGAGACCTCTGGAAAGGATGCTTTCTGTGGTGCATCTGTAAAAACTGGTGAGAGTCATAGTGGACATGCCAAATTTCCTTTGACTTCTGACAAAATAGAAGCGTTGGTGGGCTTTCTTAACTATAGCGTCAGCGTGGAGGGACCAATATAAGTTCGTAGTGATCTGGACAACTAGAAACTTGAAGCTCTCGACCGTTTCCACTTCATCCCCGTTGATGTAGGCAGGGCTATGTCCTCCATTATGCTTGCTGAAGTTGATGACTATCTCCTTCATTTTACTGGCATTGGGGGGGGGTGGTTATTATCATTGCACCATTAAATCTGGAGCCCAGGTTGTAAATGTATTCCCATTTGCAAACTTGATTCAAGGTGAAGTGAAGTTGGACTCTAAAATGTTAATTATTCAAACTCAGTATTAACCTTCATCAACAACTTTAGCATTGGGATTGAAAATTGATAGTTTGGAAAGGTACAAATTCTCAGCACTACATTGACATTTCTTTGAAATACATTTCTATTACCATAACATTCACAATCGGCCTTCTAAGTAGTAGCTGAAGGTTATTTTGCTTCACATCTTCCTCCCTGTGTCTGTGAAGATATTTTATTTTTGATGGTGCATCTTTGAGATCCATTCATCACCTGCCCCATTTGATTTGATTTGCTCTACTGTCATATATATATTGGGATACAGTGAAAAGTGTTGTTTATTGCCTGCTATGCTGACTAAACATACCATTCATAGAGTACATGGAGAGAAGGAAAGGATAGGTACAGGATATAGTGCTGCAGGTACTGGTAGGTTGAAGAGAAAGATCAGCTTAATATATGATAGGACCATTCAACAGCAGGGAGGAATATGTTCTTAAGTCTGTTGGTACATATTTTCACTCTCTTGTATCTTTTTCCTGATGGAAGAAGGTGGAAGAGAATATGTCCGGGGTAGTTGGGGTCCTTGATCATGCTGGCTGCTTTCCTGAGGCAGTGAGAAGTGTAGATGGAGTGAATGAATGGGAGACTGGTTTGCATGGACTGGGCTACAAGAAATTTACAAATTCTAGGAAACTGTAATTTTCTTCACCATTTGACTCACAAATTCAAAACTAACTTTAAAAAATTGACTGATAGCATTTAGTACACCTATAATAGTGTGTGGGATGAATGGTTTGGCAATTCTTAATCCCCAGAGTTCAACAGAGAAGCTGGAAAGAGGAAAAAAAGAATATAACTTGGAAAGCAATCTTACTGGAGTCTTGCGCAGACCAGCAAAACAATGATGAGCCTTGGGTAAAGGAAAGACATTCCTGCAATAATGTTGACCTATTGTTATATGAGCTATCTGCCTTCATCGTTCTGTGGAGATGTTTCTATGTGGCTCATGCCAGAACATTTACAAAATCCTGATACTGCATTTCTCTTTTATCCAGCTTTCAACTTGAGGTTTCAGGTTCAATTACCTGCCTCTACTCATAATTTATTAACCCTTCAGATTTCTTTTAGCAATGAAGGCAGCTGAAAATAAATTGTTTAGTACAAAAGGTCAGATCCTATTAAAAGATCTCACAAGAAGGAAAGGTTGCTTATGCCCTTTGATCATTTTTTTTAACATGGACAGGTTTGCGTAAGCATTTGACTGTTAAACCCATGCACCCCGGACATTCTCTCTTCCACCTTCTTCCTTTGGGAAAAAGATACAGAAGTCTGAGGTCATGTACCAACCGATAATAACAGCGTCTTTATTGCCGCTGTCAGACTTTTGAATGGACTTACCTTGCATTAAGTTGATCTTTCTCTACACACTAGCTTTGACTGTAACACTACATTCTGCACTGTCTCATTTTCTTCTCTATGAATTGTATGCTTTGTCTGTATTGTGCGCAAGAAACAATACTTTTTACTGTATAATAATACATGTGACAATAAATCAAAATCATTGAACTAAATTATCTGGTGCAAATTGTTAAAGCATGTAGACCTATAGAATGATGTGCTTTGAATATAATTTAGTTGAATAATCAGAGTGACAAGGTACATTGTTCCTGTAAAACCAAACCAATAAGGAGACAATTATATAAGAAAATGGGCTTTTTTGGTTGTTTTGTGAGAGTGAGCATTTTAAGAGTTAATCCTAAAGTTTTTTTTAAAACAGCAGTTCGCCAAAATGCAAGCCTTTCAGATTCTCAGGATTAACTTCAACTGCAAGAGTGCAAAAAATATTATTGTTAGAGTTGTCCACAGAATGATCTCTTGTATCTTTCTATCTCTATGGAAATATGCAAATTTTTATAAGTTGCTCAAATATATAAATTCCCTTTTATTCCTTTGCTGTTTTTCAGCATCGGTCTTTGCTAAGCTGCAGAAGAATATTAAGTTTGCTTTCCAGAGATTTATCTGTTTATTACTTTAGTCTTGTTTTTCATCTGTTAGGATTAGAGCCAAGTATGCGAAGGAACAGATTTTATTTGCGCCAGAACTCTTGTTGTCCTTAAGCTGAGAGTTAAAATCATAAAATGTCAAAAAGTGCAGAAGGAGACCATTCAGCCCATTGAGTCTGCACTGACAACAATTCCACCCAGGCCCTATCCCTGTAACCTTACGTATTTACCCTGCCAGTCCTTCCGACACCAAGGGGCAATTTTTCATAATTTAAAGTTTTTTGTTTCTTTCATGTCACAAGCAGGCTTACATTAACATGCAATGAAGTTACTGTAAAAATCCCCTGATTGCCACACTCCGGCAACTGTTCGGGTACAGTGAAGGAGAATTTGGCATGGCCAATCCACCTAACCTGCACATCTTCGGAGTGTGGGAGGAAAGTGGAGCACTTGGAGGAAATCCATGCAGACACAGGGAGAAAGTGCAAGCTCTACACAAGACAGTGACCTGGGGCCAGTATTGAACCCAGGTCCCTGGTGCTTTGAGGCAGCAGTGCTAACAATGTACCACCATGCTGCCCTCATATTGCACTTTGAGAACAGCATAGAATGAGTTGTGAAAAGCAGATACAGAAGGCCCAAGGTCTGTGCCTGACAACAAGTCTTGCCTTTGTTTGGATGGATTCATCTTCAATTTGATTTGTTAGCACATAACCGAGGGTATTTTGAGTCATTCTTATTGTGGAAGGGCCAGGTAGGACACCAGGCAGGTGTGGGGGTAGAAGGAACAGGGAATGGATCACAATTTCTACTCCAATGATGGGTAATATATTTCCCAATTGTTCTTTGTAAACTGGTGCTCAAATACTGTTATGCTTAAGTAGAATAACGCTCACCAATATGGAGTATAGCTTCAAACTAATTAAGAGTTTTCAATTATTTTGCAAAATGGAGCTAGTATTGTGGTGAAAATGAAGGGATATAATTGAATGACAAATCCAGTAATGGTAACCATGATTGATACCAACAGTCTGAAAAACATCTTGTCAATTTTTTTATTGCTGAGAAAAGAGACATGTCGAAGCTTTTCAATCTGTACTCAGCAGGGCACTTTGCAAAAATATCAGTTTAAGGGGAGAACAATTTATATTTCATGAGAAGACAGTGCTGACTGGCTGGCAAGTGGATTTTGAATGGTAGAGGCGTTGCCATGGGGAATGCACCAGTTCATGATGACTGACAGATAACTGCCAAGCATTGTTTGAAATTTAAACCAGGCAGCTTGACCCTTCTTACAGTTCGACATATTATATTTTTTAAAAAAAAGTTCACGGGGTGTGGATGTTGCTGGCTAGGCTGGCATTTATTGCCCAACCTTAGTTGCCCTTGAGAAGGTAGTTGTGAACTTCCTTCTTGAACTGCTGCAGTCCCTGAGGTGTAGGTACAGTCACAGTACTGTTAGGCAGGGAATTCCAGGATCTTGACCCAGTGACAATGAAGGAACAGCGATAAATTTTCAAGTCAGCATGGTGACTGATTTGGAGGGGAATTTCCAGGCGATGGTGTTCCCAGATATCAGCTGCCATTTTCCTTCTGGATGGTAGCAATCATAGTATTGGAAGGTGCTGCCTAGAGAACTTTGATGACTTCTCCAGTAAGATTGGTCTTATTATAATAGATGAGTGCAAGATGAATATCTTCAACCTGTCTCTTATGTAACGGCTAAATAGTTTTCTCACGATAACACCATAACTTCCTCATGATCATAAGATCATAGAATTGCTACAGTGCAGCAGGAGGCCATTCGGCCCATTGAGTCTGCACCAACTCTCTGACAGAGTATCTTATCCAGGCCTGTGCATTTACCAATCCATCTAACCTTGGGGCTGTGGGAGGAAAGCAGAGCACTCGGAGGAAACCCACGCAGGCACGGGGAGACCTTGCAAATAAAGCTTGTTTTATTTTATCAACAAAGCCTTTCCGTCGGTGCAAATTTCATTCAAATTAGCGTGTTTAAGAGGGAAGTGTTGGTCATGTTCCTGCCCGATGATTGTGGGAGGACTGTTGTACTCCTGGGATTAAAGCTGCCTTCAGCATACGAACATTGATGTGTGCAGTGAAGCACAATAGAAATAAGGACATCTCGCCACTGGGCAATAACTTCATCAATTATTAGATCCAATTAACTTAAGTAACTGCCTATTCCAACGTATCAAAAGCTTTGTGACATCAATGGCCTGACTTACTACTGGACCAGGATTCGTTACATTGACAATGCTTTCAAAGTTGTTTTTTCATAGATGACAGAATTTCCAATCTAAAGTGAATACGTCAGTCTTGCTGATACGATGTGATCCAACATGGATCAATGCTAACGAATTTTTCCACATTACTGCATCTTCTAATATTGGCCAAAAAAAAAACCATTTGCATGACACTGCATTCTGATCTCAGATGGGCACTGACTCTGCGAATAAAGTACATTTCTGGGCCTGGGTTTGTATAAGTCAACTTCCACATTAATATCATCAAATCCTGCGTAAATTTAATTTCCCTAAATCGAGATTTTTTTTAACCGTTCACAGGTTGCTGGCAAGGGCAGATTTGAAATGTCATGCTGGGTTTTTATGGCATGGGGGAGACTTTGGGAAGGGTACAGGATGGTGGGTGGGCCCTGAATCCCACTCCCCCTCTCACAGTTTCCCATATTGATAGCTGTGTGAAAGGTACCCGTGTGTTGTAAAATGCAACACTTCTTTTCTGAATCAACTGCACCATTCAAAGAGATAGAAGGGAACTGGAAGTCCTGGTTTGCACTGTTATAAGATGCAAAAATCATTGTGTGCTCCTTGATGTAACAACTCCAGGTGACTTGACGTGGCAAATAACTAACTAAAGGATTTACTGCTAAGAAGAACCATATACAATTAAGGCTTTACCAGCACAACTATACAAGTCTACTTCTAACAACACCCTGATTCCAATTGAAACCCTCCGGCACCAGGAATGCTCTCCCTCGTTGCCAATTGACCCAGTTTCTCCATTCACATCCATTGGCTTCAGCCCAGTAGCGGGGCCCATGAGAGCTCGCCCCCTTAAAGTAGCCACACTGCCATGCTCCTCTCTGTACCCCCCTCCCCCCCACCAACTTCTTGGACCACCTGTGATAAAACAAAACAAAAAACAGTTAATATAGGCAGAGAAACAATAACGTTAAGAAGGGCCACCAGTCAAAACAGTTCATAATGTCAGTCTGTTCAGAGGCTACTGGAGCGTTGTGGAATGCCGCAACTCTTTAAGGTATTCTTCTGATGACGCAGGATCCACTGATAGAATAGACATGCTAGCCATCTTTGGAACTATCTCCTTGCTGGCTCCTTCTTCTGTCTCAGCTCGAGGCAGCCTTGCCCCATCGTAAACATGGAACTGACTTGTTCAGAGTACACTTGCTTGTCACCTGGTGTTGGCTCCACTCTCTTGCATAAGTGAACATGCTTCTTAACTGGATGGCCCACCACATACGAGACTGACCCTGTCTTTACAAATCTCCCTGTCAACATGGGATCATCCATATTAAACAATCTGTTCTCTTTCTGGTAGTCCTGATACTCTTTCTGAGAGGCTTGCCTTGACTGCACCCAAATTTGGGATGACCAAGACCAAGCAGGTACACAGGCGTTGACCCATGAGCCACTCTGAAAGTGTGACCCCAGTGGTGGCATGTGATGTAGAACAACAAAAATGCGCCAATCATAATGGCTACAGCCTATAAACCTGTTTCTTCGTGGAAACCTTGAATGTCTGCATGACTGCAATATTCTTCTGCAAGGGTATTGGTGGCTTGCTGCATAATATTGCTCAGTAAAGGGGTGTTCATATACAAGATCCAGAGGTTGATGAAGTAGACAGTTCGTTGGAGAAAGGAATGGAGGAAGAGGTGGGCCAGGCATCTCAGATGAAGTTATAATCTAGGAGGGACAAGCATGAGGATGAAGGAGACAATGGGGGAAGTGATGAGAGGCATGCGTGAATGCCTAGATAATCTCAGCACGTGATGTGATAGTCAATAGGGAGTATCTAATACAGAGGTTCTTCTGAGCAACATTGAGGATATGGATGCAGCTTTGGAAGAAAATGGCTATCCAGCCATCTCTAGATGTGTCTCTTGCTGCCCCACATCTTCCAGGAGATGGTCATCCACCATAAGAAAGTCCAAGAGTGGCATCAGACTGATTAACTATCATAAGTCATTATCCAGCCTTCTTGAGGAAATGAACATGAGTTGTCCTGTAACAGCAAAGCCTGCAAGTGTTTCTTGGAGGCTGTGAAATAGATGGGGATGAAAACACCAAGTCTCTCTCTCATCAATGCCTGTCCCTGATATTAAGAGTGCCCCTGTGCAGTGTCCTGTGACATGTGACTATCATGTCCCGAAGCAAAATGGAAAGAAATTGGAGGGAAAAGTCTCACCAGCATCTTTTGTTATGAAAAGTCTAGTTTATTTTGCAAATAAAGACAAACGTGGATGGCAGAGTGCATTCACAGCACCAGTGACCCAGGTTCAGTTCCAAGTGACTGCACATTCTCCCTGTATCTGCATAGGTTTCCTATAGATGCTCCTGTTTCCTTCCACTGTCCAAAGATGTGAGGTTATATGGATTTATCATGCTAAATTGCCCCTTAATGTCCCAAGAGGTAGAGGTTATATGGATTAGCCATGATAAATGTGCAGGGCTGTGGAGATAGGGTGGGGGAGAGGGCTTGGGCAAGACACTCTGTCAGAGGGTCGGTACAGACTCAATGGGCCAAATGGCCCCCTTCTGCACAGCAGGGATTCTATGATTCTATTAAAATACACAATGCAAAGTTTGTTCGCCATTTTGGAGCTCCAAATATTGCCACAAAGGCTGCACAATTAGAACAATCTTCCGAAAACATGGAACATGAACTTCAAGAGACAAGCAGTCATTGCCCTGTCTGCAGCAGAAGCTACAGCCCAATTTTCAATGGTTGGTAAATCCCAACTCTACCTGAAAAAGTTCTGTTCATCAAAATCCACAGCATTCAATACTTCTGTTAATTATTCATTTCCTCTGATGCTTTGAGAATTTAAAGCCTGCGACTGAATTTCATTTCTGGAATGGGGAAAAAAAAATCTCCAACGTTGGTAATTTAATCTTTGCCCCTGCTTCAATGTATCAATTTGGCTTGCCAATCGAAGATTAGCACTTTCATTTTCTTCAGATACCAGGTATCTCTTGATCCTGTTTACAGTCAGTGAAATTCCAGTGAGCTTGCCACTGCTATTATTATTTAAGTAAAATTGAGAAGACAGTGAAAGATTAATTTAAAATTGCAGTTATGCTGCAGTCAACATTGAGAGGTGAGGATTTAAGCAATGGTTTTGAAAAAGATTATATTGACAATTTTTTTTTTAAAAAGCCACAGCTTTATAACTGGAAATATGAAAGGCTAAATTTGAGATGATATAATATCTGATGATGATGCAAGAAATAAACCATTTAAATGTCATTTGCCAATATTGCCGATAAACGAGAGGAAGGCCAAACAAATATTATTTAACAACTTACTTTATTTCCTTTTCATTTGTGGCTTATTTAACCTCAATTGTTCTGAGTTTTGCTCTAGCTTCAGAATGTCAATGTTGGTTTAGTGAGTAGCAAGTAGACCTCAAAGTCACAGCGGTCTAGCATAGACATGAAGTCCTATTGCAAAGGTTTGGCTTCAGGGGCCAAGACTCTAAGTTCGAGAATTTAGCCCCCAATCTTCCTTTACTTATTAAAATCTGTCACTTTGACCAAGATTTTGGTCATCTTCCCTAATATTCCTTTCCATGGCTGGGCTCAACTTCTGTTTTGTAATGTTCCTGTGAAGCACCTTGGGACTTTTTAAAGTCATTACATAGGGCAGCATGGTGGCACCGTGGTTAACACTGCTGCCTCAAAGCACCAGGGACATGGGTTCGATTCCCGGCTTGGGTGATTGTCTGTGTGGAGTTTGCACATTCTCCCCGTGTCTGTGTGGGTTTCCTCCTGGTGCTCCAGTTTCCTCCCACACTCCAAAGATGTGCAGGTTAGATGGGTTGGCCATGCTAAATTGTCCCTTAGTGTCCAAAGATGTGTAGATTAGGGGGATTAGCGGGGTTGGGGTTATGTGGAATGGGTGTGGGTGGGACTGCGCCTTGGTAATAGGGAGATTACATGGGGCTACAAGGATAGAGCCTGGCTGGGATTGTTGTCAGTGCAGATTTGATGGGCTGAATGGCCTCGTTCTGCACTGTAGGAATTGTATGACTCTATACAGATGTTGTTGAAGTTTCCCCCCCGCCCCACCTTTCAGATGAATGTTTAACTGAGAATGATAACTCCAGGAATTGGTGGTAAGGTGCTTTATTGCACAAAACAAAAGAAAGCAAAAACCACAAGCCCATGATGAACACAAACTGGTCCCAATCGAGTCTAAAAGGATAATGGACCCACTCAGGGGCCAGCTTTATACAGGGTTCAGGATACAGCTCCAACTGCTGAGTTAATTACCAATCCCCAGGGAGCTCATATTCAATGAGTCCTATAGGGAGGCCAGTCAGTGAATCTCCATGCAAGTCCTGGGGGTTATATCCTCTGCGTCCTCTTAGAGTCCAGGAGCACTGTTTAAGGATGAGCAAAGGTACTCACCCCTGCTCACCAATTGCCTAACAGTCAAAACACCTCTCTGTTTCATATACTAGACCCCTGTTGATCTATAAATCAGGCTCGTGTGACGCACACAGGACCATCTGATTACAATTTCATGATAGTACTAGATGAACCTAAAGACATTTGTGACCACTTTCACTGCTCATAAAAAAGTAAGCTTTGAATTATCTTTGTGGGGTCAGGAGATGACACTCCGCATGACACAAAAATGCTGTGACTAAAAACAATCTCTACATCAAACAGAGTATTGGCTGAAATGCCTGTTTGAGCATTGTCCTTTTGTTTTATGACTGGGATTTTTTTTTGAAAATAGAGAGGGACATTTACTTGAGATGTATTAAGTTTTGAAGGATTTAAGTGGACCTCTTTCCCTTGAGAGAGAGAGGTTGATAACCAGGGGCAATTAATCAATACTGGTCAATATTTAGTAATATAACTTGGTAGTCCACAATAATATGACTGGGATGCTGCTTACAGTAGCGTTCCGCAGAGGTAACACCATAAAGAACAGGAGTATGCCATTCAGCTCTTCAAGCCTGCTCTGCTATTTTTTAAGATCGTGACTGAACTAACACATTGGGGCAAATTTTCTTGTTCTTCTCGCCGCAGGAATCGGAGTAGACAAGGGACATTCCATGGAAAGGTCTGTTGACCTTGGGTGGGATTTTCCAGCTTCAGGGCTAGGGCGGCTGGAAAATCCTGCTCATTGTGTCCACATTCCTGTCTTATCTCCGTAACCCTTAATTCCCTCTGATGGAAAATCTATCGACATCAGCCCTGAAAATGTTCATGGATTCAGCTTCCACAGCTCCCTGGGACAAAGAATTCCAAATATTCCCCACTCGTTAGGAGGACAAATTCTTCCTCAAATCCGTCTTAAATGACCACCCCCTTATTCTGTGAATATGTCCAGTTATCCTGCACTTTCACGTGAGTAGAAACATTCTCCCAACATTTACACTGCCTACCACCTTATTAATCTTATATGTCTCATTTCACCTCTCATTCTTCTGAACTCCAAGAAGTACAGACCCAACCTGTTTAATCCTCCCTCATGTAGGCAGTTCCTATTGCCTGGGATCCTCCCAGTGAGCATCCTCTGTGCTTCCTCCAACACTAATATGTTTTTCGTTAAATAAGGGGTTCAAAAAGGTGCTGGGTTCTTTGCTTTTCATGGTATATATCAATGACTCAGGTTCAAATGTGGTTGATAAGGAAGAAAAGGTCTGTGGACTGCTGCAAAAAAAATCAATGGATTGATTGGTTGGGCAGATAAAAGGCAAATAGAATTCAGTCTGGAGAAGTACGGGGTTATGCCGTTGGGGAGTGTTAGCAAGGCAAGGGAAGACAGAATAATTAGTAGATCATTGATGAATGTGGAGGAGCAGAGAAACATTGGAGTGAGTGTCCATAGATCCAAAAATCAGCAGGACAGGTAGGTAAGGTGGTTAAAAAGCCAATGTAGGATACTTCCCTTTTCTAGCAAAAGCATAGAATACAAGAGCAAGAAACATATGCTACAACCATATAAAATATAGTTAGGCCACAGCTAGTACTGAGTCCTGGTCACTGCATCACAAAAAGGATATGTTCACACAGGAAAAACTACACAGGCAATCTATGAGAATGTATTCAGGCACAGCTGTATAAGGTGCTGGTAAGGCCACACCTGGACTACTGTGTACAGTTTTGGTCTCCTTACTTGAGAAATGATAGAGTCATAGAGGTTTACAGCATGGAAATAGGCCCTTCGGCCTGGCTTGTTCATACCGCAGTTTTTACCACTAAGCTAGTTCCAATTGCCCACATTTGGCTCATGTCCCTCTATATCCATCTTACTCATATAACTGCGTAAATGCTTTTTAAAAAGCAATATTGTACCCGTCTCTACTCTGGCAGCTCGTTCCAGACACTCACCACCCTATCTATATGTGAAAATATTACCACTCTAGACTCTTTTGTATCTCTCCCCTCACCTTAAATCTGTGCTCTTTAGTTTGAGGCTCCTCTACCTTTGGGAAAAGCTGTTGACTATCTACTTTATCTATGCCCCTCATTATTTTATTGAACTCGATATTATCACCCATAATCCTCCTCTGCTCCAGGGAAAAAAGGTCCCAGCCTCTCCTTGTAACTCAAGCCGTCAAGTCCTGGTACATTGTAGTAAATATTTTCTGCACTCTTTCTAATTTAATAATATCCTTTGTTGGGTGACAAGGACTGCACACTGTATTCTAATTGTGGCTTCATCAATGTCTTGTAAAATGGATGTCCTGGCACTGGAGGGGGTGCAGGGGAGATTGACTAGATTGATTCCAGAGTTGAGAGGTTTGGCTCATGAGGACAGATTGAGTAGATTGGGACTATATTCATCAAAATTTAGAAGAATGATGAGGGATCTTACACAAACATATAAAAATTGAAAGGGAATAGATAAGATTGAGGCAGGAGGTTGTTTCCACAGGTGGGTGAAACTAGAACTAGGAGGCATTGTCTCAAAAAATAAGGGGGAACAGATTCAGGGCTGAGTTGAGGTGGAACTTCTTCACGCAATGGATTGTGAATCTATGGAATTCCCTGCACTGTGGCTAACTCCTTGAATGTTTTTAAGGCAAAGATGGACTTTTGAATAGTAAAGGAATTAAGGTTTATGGTGAGTGGATGGGTAAGTGGAGCTGAGTCTATGAAAAGATCAGCCATGATCTTATTGAATGGTGGAGCAGGCTCGAGGGGCCAGATGGCCTACTCCTGCTCTTATGTTCTTGTGAATGGAAAATTTGAGATATGAAGAAAAAGGATGGAGGTTGGTGTTGTTTTCTTGAAACAGGGAAAGCTGTAGGGATATTGAATTGAGCATAAAGTTATGAGGGACCCGGATAGAGTGGAAAAGAAGGTCCTTTTTCCCTTAACGGAGAGGTTAATAGTCAAGAGATGGATTGAAAGTAATTGGTAGAAAAGGATTAGAAGGAAGCTAAGGTGATGTTTTGTCTTGCAGTAACTGAGGGTGGAATTCTTCTAGACTGAGGGAGTGGGTGGGGTGGCGGGGTTGGGGAGAGGTGAGGTGTGGTGGTGGTGGAAAGGGATGGCAAGTATTTCCCCTTCTGGAGGCTGAAGGGAAGCCATGCCATATCTCCCACTCCCAGCATAATTAATTTTGATTTTGTACCATCTTCCATGGCAGGGCAAGTTTCATGACATGCATCCTGCCAGAATTAAAGGCACCCAACATTAGCGACCCACTGTTGAAGAAAGGAGAGGGACATCCGGAAGAAAGAAGATGGATCTCCAAGAAAACTTTGAAGCTGGAAGGTGGAAAACTGCAAAGAGACTGAAGCTGGAAGATCCACCTCAATGATGCTCCCCACACCCCACCCGTTGCTGTTACATTCCAAACTCTAGGGTCACTGGCGGCCTCTGTCCCAAATTTTGGAGACCCCAGGCCTTTGTGTCTTTGATGGCCTCAGGCACCATGCGCGCCACGTTAGTCCAGACATATTCTGCACCGGCATGTTTTCCTGCTGCCTTTGCGGAGAATCGGGCATGGGGGTAAGATTCCGGTTGGGATTCACAAGATGCAAATCGGTTTCATGCCGGCCTCCAGCTGGCTTCACGATCAGCGATGGTGGTTGGCATCAGAGAATCCTGCTGCGATTTAACACTGGCATGAATCTGATTTTTGGGCTTCCCACTGAATTCTCTTCCCCTGCCCACCATTGATCTGCCCCGGTGGGGATGTGGGAGGATGCCACTTTCAGTATCTGAAAGAGTGGCAGAAACTGCATATATACTCTTGATATGGTATAACCTCAATGTGGGCCAAAAGTAGAAAACTGGAAATAGAATAAATAACTCGTACTTGGCTGGCCTGTAGATGTGATACAACAGTATGTGTCATGAATTCTGTTTCTTCTGTGATTTTATAATATTGAACAATTCACTAGTTACTTATTCATTTGAAATGATTGGGGAGAAAATAACTTGACAGTTCTGGGCTCAGTGACTTAGATCTTGTTGAGGTGGGATATCTTGCATGGTCAGTTAGACTTGTCTCCTGAACCAACGACTTTTACGAATTGAAAAGGAGACAGGACATCAGAGAAGGAGGGTGAATTAGAATCAAGTCAGGTATAGGGAAAGAAATAAAGAGAGGAAATGGTAAATTGGAGAAAGAGAAAGAGTTAAAGGAAAGTAAGAAAAAATGTAAAAGAAAAAGGAACTTAAAACAAAGATTTCTATCAATTGATTAAATGCAGGAATGAGATTGAAAATTTTAAATTTTTCCCTGTTTAGGGCAGAGAGTTTGACATTGTAACATATTGGCCCTAACTTCCTGTGGTGAGTTTAACGGACAATCAAAACAATGTGGAGACCAATAGTGAGATGCCATTTAGAGTCATAGGGTGGATTTTTACTGTCCTGCTACGGGAATCGTAGCGGGCGAGACACAGACCATTCAAAGATCTATTGACCTCGGGTGGAATTTTCCGGTCTTGGGGTGAGTGTGGCCAGAAAATTCCACCCATAGGGTCATTGGGCGGGTTCTTACGGCCTCGCTCCTCCGGAAACCGTAAAATCCCACCTGAAGTCAACGGGTCTTTCCATGGTCCACCCCTCGCTTGCTCTGATTCCCGTGGTGGGTGGGACAGTAAAATTCTGGTTGTAGAGTCATAAAGATATACAGCACGGAATCAGGCCCTTCAACCCAACTCGTCCATGCTGACCAGGTTTCCTAAAGTGAAGTAGTCCCATCTGCATGCGTTTGGCTCATATCCCTCTAAACCTTTCCCACCCAAGTACCTGTCCAAATGCCTTTTAAATATGATTGTACCCCCCTCTACCACCTCCTCTATTGCAGGTCCCTGCTCTTTTCAAGTTGGGAGATCTCTGATTGTCCCACCAGCTTTGGAAACCAGCTCACCAATTGGACAATAAGCCTGAGCTCTGGCCATTAATTGCCCCTGTGAAATTCACAACAAGTGACTACTTGCTCCAGAGTGGCTTCAGGACTGGAAACAGGCCCAGTTGCTGTTTCTTGCTCTCAGGGGAATATCTTGAGGTCTCGTTGTATGAAATTACGTTGCATCAAAAGATCCACTAAGTTTCCAAAGTCTTTGGAATTTCTCACCCGGTTTTTCAACTCCTGCAATGTTACCAGTCCCGTTTTGCCAGGGGCACAAACCAAATTCAATATGCATCACCTGATGTAAATACAAGTGATACTGGATGCTATTGTCCAGACTCAATGCACTTACCTGCTCGCCAGTCGAGGTCCATATATGCACCATCCTGTGTGTGATAAAGTTGCCATTTAGGTTCCTTTTTAAATTTCTAAGAAGCAAATGACATAATGGTCTAAAATGATCAGTAAATTCCGGAGATGCACAACTAACAAGGTATCTTTTAATCCCGCGAACTTGCTGACTGATTTAGCGTATTAATAATGACTTGCATCATCGTTTGTCTGGCACAGTTACTGTTGATAGCTACTTCCTTTTGATTCAGGCGGTAAAATTGTCCTATCAGTGGCCTGTTATTGTTTATCATTTTTAAACTATCAGTTTAAAGATTGAGATCTCAAGTGTAAGGATGTGCTGAACCTGAAAGCATCTGATGTGGGTGCAAGTGAGAAAATATTTTATCCCCTGTAATCAGCAGTAAAAGTTAATAGTTTTTAAAGAGTTTGTTTTACCCCTGTCTGCCATCAATCACTTGTACCAGGGATGTGAGGGAAAAAGAAAAGCATTTCCTATTAAGTCAAGCTAATAGGTTCCTGTCAGCAAAAGAACCATTTCTTCATTGCACATGTCATAGGGAAAGACCTTTGGAGATTTGAAATGTTTTCCATTAAGCAGTTCATTTACGACATGACTGGTTCTTTATTAAGCCAAGATCAACTTCAGTTAGACTTGCGTCTTATTATTCAGCTGTTGTTGCGAGCATTTTAAAGAGATTTTCTCAACCAAACGCTCTTCTAAAATTAAAGAATACTGATCAATATTAACATCCTTTTTGTACTGTTTGTGGCAAGATTTTAATGAACAGGGAGATGACCTAAGTTTTAAGGATGTGTGTTACTGCAGCTCCCTAAGACTGCTTTTTTTCTCTATCTCTGTAACCTTCTCCAACCCTACCATCTTCTGAGAGGAAAGTGGTGCCTGGCTCAGATAAACCGGTTCAATCACTTTCTTTTGAATTCAAAATGAGGGTTCCTGGATGTTCCTCCTTCTCCTCCTCCCTTACCATTTCTCCCTCTCCTCAAAATTTCTGCTGGGTCCCAGGCTAAAGATGTCGTAACCTGACGCTGGAGCTTCTAAGACCTGAGCTGCTCAAGATCACCCTCCAAATTCATCTGTGGTCGCATCAGTTGAATGTCAGCAGCTTTCCACCACCCATACTGCAACCAATGGAGAAGTGCATTGTAGGAGCACTGGGATAATCTCTATAGAAACCTACAGTGCAGAAGGAGGTCATTTGGCTCATCGGGTCTGTACTAACAACAAACACACCAAGGCCCTCTCACCGCCACCCCACATTTTACCCTGCTATCCCTCTAACCTACACATGCTGGGACACTAAGGGACAATTTAACATGGCCAATCAGTCTAACTTTGATTTGATTTATTATTGTCACACGTGTTATCCCAGTGAAAAGTATTGTTTCTTGTGTGCTATACAGACAAAACATACCGTTCATAGAGAAGGAAAGGAGAGAGTGCAGAATGTAGTGTTACAGTCATAGCTAGGGTATAGAGAAAGATCAACTTAATGCAAGGTCAGTCCGTTCAAAAATCTGACAGCAGTATGGAAGAAGCTGTTCTTGTGTCAGTTGGTACGTGACCTCAGAATTTTGTATCTTTTTCTTGAAGGAAGAAGATGGAAGAAAGAATATCCTAGGGTGTGGGGGTCCTTAATTATGCTGGCAGCTTTGCTGAGGCAGCAGGAAGTGTACTCAGATTCAATGGATGGGAGGCTGGTTCATGTGATTGATTGGGCTACATTCACTACCTTTTGTAGATCCTTGTGGTCTTAGGCAGAGCAGGAGCCAAGACCAAGCTGTGATACAACCAGAAAGAATACTTTTTGTGGTGCATCTGTAAAATCTGTAACACATACATCTTTGGAATATATATATGAATGCACATCAATGTGAATGCATAAGTTTATTCTTGTATGCATTGTCTATTGAATGAATTTATACAATTGGATGTGAATGTTTATTTTCTGTAGGTGGTTTCTATTTTTGCATTGTCATGAAGGGCATGGTCAGTAATAGAGAAAAGGTAAGCAGTGTAGGAATGTTGGTGAATGGGAACGTTTGGTTGAATCTACTGCAATCTTTCCCTCATAGCCTGGGCAAGAAGGGGTTGTCAGTGTTCTATCCTGCCTTCCTCTTGCTGTTCCGTCACTTCTTGTTGGTCCCCCTCTTCCTCTAGCTGGTCTCCGCGACCTCACTGCTTTGTCCCAGTCATGTTCTCTTCTGGGAGAGGTGACGGCCTGGAGGTATTATCGCTGGACTATTAACCCAGAAACTCAGCTAATGTTCTGCATACCCGGGTTTGAATCCTGCCATGGCAGCTCGTGGAAATTGAATTCAATAAAAAAATCTGGAATTAAGATTCTACTGTGGCCAAATGGGCCATCTAAAATGGCGATGTGTAAAGCACTCTGGGACAATTGGGCATGAACTAAAATGACAGGCTGCAGCTTAAGAGATAAACAGGCTGCAACCCAGATGGGTGAATAGACAGGATATGTGTCACCTCCAGGACAAAAGAGACTTTCTGGTCAAACTGGGTTGTTTACCAGACATAAGGGCACAGTAACTCCTTATTTGGGAGGGAGGTGTGAACCGTGCGTGCCCCCAGCACCTGCAGACATGGCCATTGGGGACACACCCAGAGATTGGTGTGGCAGCACCTGATTAGACTTTATCGATCAGGGTGATCAAGTCCTGATCGATTGATTGGCAATGGCCAAAAGGAGCACAAAACCCAACGGGTTATAAAGGGTGCTGCACAACCAAGAATCTCTCTCTCTCTCTCTCTCTCTCTCTCTGACCCCATGGATGAGCTACAACAACGGTAACCGTTGCCAGCTACGACCAGCATGAGGAGAGCCACCACACCGAGAAGGAAGGAAGACCAGAGCCAGAGTACCAGACCAGACCAAAGGCCCAGACTACACAAAGGACGAGCGAGACCAGTGCACAGATAAAGGCCAATATCTGCTTGGGTACTTGCCAATCACACAAAGTTTAAGTCAAAGTCTCATATTGGACTTGCATTCTAGTATTTTCTGTAAGATAACTTATTGTTGGTTGGGTGGGTAATTATTGATTGTGTGTCATAAATAAATATCGGTTGTACTAACAAGACGTCTACTTGCAGTTATTTGTCCACCCTATAAGGATTAAAACAGACTGTGCGGCAGACACAACACTACTGATGACTATGAAATCATTGTTAATTGTTGGAAAAACCCAACAGGTTCACTAATGTTCTTTAGGGAAGGAAATTTGCCAACCTTACCTGGCCTGGCAAATGTGGTTGTTTCTTAACTGCCCTCCAAGGGATGCGCAATAAATGTTGGCCAGCCAGTGGCATTCATGTCTAACAAATTAATTTTAAAAAATTCTCAGTTCCAAGGGGAAGCCAGGAACCACCTCTAAGTTGGAGGCAACTTGTCTCTTCTTTTGAACAGAAAAATATTTTTAGCACCACCCTGACAGACTCCTGTCGACTATTGAAAATTTTAAATGTAGAGGAGTTTCAAAAAAACATACAGTTGCAGCAGCAGCCAAGCGATATAACCCAGCAACTAAACTATAAGTAGTTAATGATCGCTTTAATTGATGTTGGTGCGTGCCCTTCACACTATTTAATGTTGCGTTCGGCTATGCAAGATAATGTAGCACCTGAAGAACTGTGATCTATTTCTTCAAGCGGTTTCCAAAAGTAAAAGTTAAAATGTTTATTTATTAGTCACAAGAAAGGTTTACATTAACACCGCAATTAAGTTATTATTAAATTCTCCTAGTCACCAAATTTTGACACCTGTTCAGCTCAATGCACCTAACGGCATGTTTTTCAGACTGTGGGAGGAAACTGAAGCAACCAAAGGAAATCCATGCAGACACAGAGAGAACTCCGCACAGAAAGTGACCCAAGCTGGGAATCAGACCCGGTTCCCTGGCATTATGGGGCAGCAGTGCTAACCACTGTGCCACCATGCAATATATGGGCTCAAGCACTTAGCACTGAATGAAGGGTTGCTCATCATAATTCTTTGAAAAGTGGTTAGGCTCTCCTTTTAAGAGCCAACCCCAGGGAGGATTAATGGGGATTAAATTAATCTCAGTCATTCAACATGGGAGATCCTGACTGGCAGCAGGTTGGAAGTCTCTTACAATCCTCTTTTCAATTGACTTTGAGGAAAAGAGTTTGGGCAGGGTTTGAGAAATGTTACTGATTCCCATTATTCCAGGCTACCACCAAAACCAATTTCACCAGCTGTGTATTCTCAAATTCAGAACATGCGGGATGGGGACACAGTGGTTAGCACCGCCGCCTCACAGTGCCTGGGACCCAGGTTCAATTCCGGCCTTTGGTCACTGTCTGTGTGGACCTTGCATGTTCTTCTGTGTCTGCATGGGTTTCCTCCGGATGCTTCGGTTTCCTCCCACGCTCCAAAGATGTACGGGTTAGGTTGATTGGCCATGCTAAACTGCCACTTAATGTCAGAAGGGTTAGCAGGGTAAATGTGTGGGGTTACAGCGACAGGGCCTGGGTGGGATTGTTGTTGGTGCAGTCTCGATGGGTGGAATGGTCTCCCCCTGCACGTAGGGGTACTATGCCCTCCATATTGACCAAAATTAGAAATCTGGGCATTTGTCCATCTGGTGTGTGCCTTGCTGTCGGATGATCAGACAAGTTACAAAATTTCTAATCATTATTCTTTCCACATTTTCGGAGACATTTCTCTGCTTGGAGTTACGGGTCATTTGCTGCCAGGATAGGGTTCAAAGGCTTTTTGGTTATTTCCAGATGTCATTTTTTTGAAAGCAAATTGAATGATTTATATTGCAACAGAAGACCATTCAACCTGGCTGATCTGTGGTGTAACCCCATTTTCACATCCTGCTACCATCTAGGAAGGAAGGATCTATTGTTTTTGCATCTTTCATGACATCAGGATAGCAGTTTATGATTAATTAAGTACTTCAGGAATGCAGTCACTGTTATAATGTAGAGAAAAACACCCACAGACAGGCATGTGATCGTCTCCATCAGTGACTTGTTTGGAGGTTGAATGTTGGCCAGGTCACTGGAGAGAACTCCCCTGAGGCTTCTATGAAATAATAGGGTGAGATCTCGTATATCAACCTGAAAGGGTAAAGGACTCTCAGTTGAACCTATGATCCATAGGATGGCACTAGTGTCAGTGCCACACTCCCTCAGTACTACGCAATCAGTTTAGATTGTCTGCAGTGGGCCTTGAACCTACAATTTTTTGGAATCACAATGAGCAATTCTTCATTTGTCACTAAGTGTCCAGGTAGACGAGCAGTCCTCCCAATGGATGTATTAAAAAAAGAGACATTCCGTTTCATCTTGCACTCATCAGGGCGGATGTAAGAATGCCAAACTTCAAGGGGAGCAATAATTTTTACTGTATGAGAAAAAATAAAGAGTGCACCAGGGGATTCTTGTCCCCGGTGCTCTTGTTTGATTCAAAGGAGGCGCTAATCCTGCATATTGGCCGTAAAAGGACAGGTTCCTGTGTATGAATGTGTGTAGCTTCTAACAAGCCAAAGTGAGCCACATTGTGAACCCGACTGATAATCTGAAATTGGTTATTGGTGTAATTCTTGGCACACTCAGGATTGTTCAGGAATGAGGGTGTTCCCAACTGAGCCAAAGCTGACATCTTGATACTCTTACCTAACCAACATCTATCAATCTTACTTTTGAAATTTTTCAATTGCAGCTCATCCCCACAGCTTCAACAGTTAGTTGGGAGAGAGAAAGTTCCAGATTTCCGCTATGCACTGTGTGTGAAGAAATACTTCCAGATAATACCCAGAATGACCTGACCATAATTTTACAGCTGTTCTCCCTTTTTCTGGACTCCATCTCCAGAGGAAAACATACTCTCTCTCTCTCTATACCTTATTGAATTCTGTAATCATCAAAAAAACAATTAAATCAACCCTTCATTTTCAGACTTTAACTTATTCATGCCACAAGTAAGCTTACATTAACATTGGAATGATGTTACTGTGAAAATCCCCTAGTCCAGTACCTATTAAGGTACACTGAGGGAGAATTTAGCATGGCCAATGCACCTAGCCAGAATGTATTTCAGACTGTGGGAAGAAACCAGAGCACCTGGAGGAAACCCACGCAGACAATTGGAGAACATGCAGACTCCTATCAGTCAGTGATCCAAGCCAGGAATTGAACCTGGGTCTCTGGCACTGTGAGGCAGCAATGCTAACCATTGTGCCATCATGCCACCCACCCATAATCAAGGGAGCATAAATTTAGTTCAGTATTCAATTGAGTTATGCAACACAGAAAATGTCCTTTGGCCCATTGAGTCTGCACCAACAATATCTACCACTAAGGGTTCGCTAATCCCATTTTCCTGCACTTGTCCCATATCCTTGAACATTATATTTAAAGTGCTCATCCAAATAATTTTTAAATGTTGTAAAATTTCCAGCCTCGATTACCTCCCCAGGCAGTGTATTCCAGATTCCCACAACTCCCTGAGTGAAAAAGTCTTTTCTCAAATCCCCTCTAAATCTCCTGGTCCTTACCTTAAAATTATGTTCCCCCTCATGATTGACTCTCAATCAAGGGGAACAGCTGCTCCCTGTCCATACCCTCATAATCTTATACATGTCCCCCCTTAACATTCCCTGCTCTAAAGACAACAATTAGTTTGATTAAATGTGGTCAGATAAAATACTTCCTCCCATTGAAAAAAAAATTAAGCCCAAGGTGTAGACACTTTGGGTATATAATCAATGGCAGAGCATCGAATAATACAGAACTTCAAATTTGCTAATGCACATTCACAAATATTTCTTTACTCTTCCTCTTATCTAAAACCTCATTTTAGGAAGGGTGAATGATTATTTACTTGTTGAAACATGGCACCACTGTGATTTCCTTTCTTTGAAGACACTCCTTTTGGCTCAGGTCAGAAACTCCAAAGTGTTTTATGAAACCTGCCTGAATCATAAGTTTTGCATCTTGAATTTGACTAGGATAAGCATGGTATGTTTCACTTCGGGTATAATTCAAGTGACCCAAGAGGTGGTTTTATCATACAAAGTTTATTTAAGAATATAGTTAGCATATATAGTAAGAAAATTAGCAAGAACTTTTATCAATTACAAACAAGAAATAAAACAACCACTATAATGTATAACCCTCAACCAAAATATATATCAGATGTTCCAATCCAAACCAGCATCCAATAAACAAAACCCTTTGAACTGATTTATCACTACACAGGCTAAAGCTCACTGGAATCCAGTTCCCTAGGTCAAACGCTGACTTTAAATGATCTTGAAAACTCAGAGCAGCCTGTAGTCATATCAGCTCCCCCAACCACCAAAGCACAGCAATAAGACTTTCTTTCAGTTAACTGGTAAAAATTTCCAAAGCAAAAAAGGGAAAGAGACTTTTTTTCCAGCTTGCTTCTAAGATTGCCTCTAACACTGCCGCCAAAATTAAACTGAAAGCTAAAAAACGTTGGTCACCTGGCCTGCCACAGTTTTTTTTTCTCCTTCCAACAATGACCTCACTCAAGGCTGTGATCATGATTTAAAATAAAACACTTAAAGGTACATGCACATCACACTTGGAAGAGAGTTTCTAGTTTGGTCCCTGTTGGGGTTGATTGAACCAGGTAAACTTTAGATTTTAGTTTATTCTAACCTCCGCTGGGGTCCACTAAAAATCCTTAAAATATGCTGGTCCTTGTAATTTTCAACCCAGTCTATCAAGATAGTGACCCTATATTTCTGGCCCTAAAGTATTCACTACCTTAGTTTTTGAACTACACTCTATACACACCACCACCCTACACCTCACGCCCCCCCCCCACCCCCATTGCCTTTACTACAAGGAAATTAAGCTGGTTTTATGTGAATAATTTGAATATTCTTGCCTGATTCCTGCTCCAAATAATGACTATAATGCTGAATAATGCAACTTCCAGGAGGCAAACAAGTTTGCCAATAAACGCATTAAAAAAAGAGACATTCTGTTGAAGCTTTTCATCTTGCAGTCATCAGGACAGATACAAGAATGCCAAATTTCAAAGGGAGCAACAAGTTATATTGCATGAGAAAAGAACGGATGCATCAGGGTACTTTTGTCCCCCATTCTCTTGATTGATTCAAAGGAGGTGCCATCCTAAACATGTTCCTTTGCCTTTAGAGGACACGTCCTTTTCTGTGAACATGCGTAGCTTCTAACAAGTTAACCCAACTGATAATGATTCCCGGCACACTCAGGATTGTTTAGCAAATGCTGCCCAATCTCAGAATCACATCCAATGTTAGATATTGTGGGTGGAATTTTCCCTGCCACTCACCGCAGGGAATTGCAACGGGTGGGGGCGGACTGTACAATGGTCCGTTAACCTCGGGCAGGAATTTCCGGCCTTAGGGCAAGAGCAACAGAAAATTCCGCTCTCTGAGTTTTACAAGTATGGGATGGTTGAGTACAGTCAGTGCTGGGCCTGTTGTGAACAGTCAAAGGGGCGTAGTATTTGGCACAATTTGTCTGTTGTTGGAATGTATAACGTGGCGTCACACCAGGTACCAAAATTATTCATTTGGATGTTCTGAACTGATAATGAAAAAAAATTCTCATTACTGTAATAACTCTGGTGGAGGCAGAAATCCCTCACCAAAATCCCTTCATTTACAACTCTAACAGCAGCCCATCGAGTGCTATCGATCAGCAGTCCATCTCCGAGGGTGTCAGAGGAACTGCCACTCCCGGTCAAGTACAAGGCAAAGATTCCCTGATTGGCCCATCAATTGGGTCCTTAATCAGGGACTTCATACTCCAACAGACCAACCACATTGGCCTGATTGAATTCACTATAATTACAGTAGATCCCTATCTGTGGACTTGGAACTGTTAATGGATTTATTACAGAAGGATATGTGGCAACGCAGTGTAATCTTGCTACATAAAAGTGAACTGCATGAAATTTAAGTCTCTCCATGTGAAACTTGGCAAAACCTGATAATTCGATCAATTCTTTGGTCTCAATATGCACTCATGCAAATCTGCTTTGTGTGTTTTTTCTAATGAAGGCTGCTGATGTTTTAGAATTATGTTGTGCATCAGTTTCTTCGTAGAAAAAAGTCCATTAAATTCCGGGTGTTGACTGTTCCAGTCCACTGAAAGCTTATAATACCCAGCAGTGGTTTCTCTTTTAAAGAAAATGCTGTGTGCACAAAGAGGATATAATTACCGCCACGATTAATTGAAAACGGATGCACAAGGCCAATAAAATGGGCATCCATTTGTTTTAAGTTAATAAAGCATACGGTCACACTCACTCTGCACTCCACCAACATCGTAGTCAGGGAACTGAGTGTAAGCGACACTTAAACTCAGACATTTACCGGGCCCTACAGTTCTGTGTGGTCAGCTGCTTTCCTTTTTGTTTGTCCCAGAGACCTAAACACCAGTGTCTGAACTATTAAGCACACTTAGGGCAGGATATTTGCTCTACGCCTTCACTGTTGTATCCAATATTTAATCCAATAAGATAAATGTTTTGTTTTCTGGGTCACAACGAACTATGTGTGGAACAGTGGTTAGCACTGCTGCCTCTCAGCACCAAGGACCTGGGCTCAATTCCCAGCTTGGGTCGCCGTCTGTGTGAAGTCTGCATGAACTCACCATTTCTGGTGAGTTTGCTTCCTCTAGGTGTTCCGGTTTCCTCCCACAATCCGAAAGATGTGCTGGTTAGGTGTATTGGCCATGCTGAATTCTCCCTCATTGTATCCAAACAGGGACCGGAGGGGATTTTCACAGTAACATCATTGCAGTGTTAATGTAAGCCTGCACTAAACACAAAAAAACTTGGGAAGAGTCGGAACACATTTTTTAAAGAAAGGCATTGTACTGTTGGTTCCTTCACTCTAAGATTGAGTTACATTGTAGTAGCAGCTGAAGAGACAGGTTAGGGGGATAAGAAAAGCCTAACTAACTGCTGCCCCTCTCCAGCAAAATATGTCCCATGGTTAAGAGAATGTACTATTGCTCTCATTGTTCACTGATGGTGTTCATTGTTCATGGTGCCCCATTGCTCTTGCTGAGCTTGTACTTCCAACCAGTTAGGGAACAAGACAGTTTTCTGTTGAGCGGCATTGGAAAGGGAATAACAGGGTACAACTAGCGATACCTCACACAGGCAAAATAGCCGCCAAAGTTATGGCAGATGCTTATAGGTTTTCAGCCTTAAAAGGCTCCAGGTGTATTGTTTGCATTGCTGTTGGCTCTTCACATGTGGTGCCTGTTGCTTTGAAGTAATGTTCATTACTGTTTTACTAATTAGACCCCTCATTAAATTGAAGCAGCAAGCCTCTCACATTGATTTGATTTGATTTATCATTGTCACATGTATTATACAGTGAAAAGTATTGTTTCTTGAATGCAATATAGACAAAGGATACCCTTCATAGAGAAGGACCGGAGAGGGTGCAGAATGTAGTGTCACGTTCATGGCTAGGGTGTAAAAGGAGATCAACTTAAGCTAGGTCCATTTAACAATCTGGTGGCAGGGTCTGAATTAGAGTTTTGAACAACAGCGGGCAGTTGGGTGGTAGAGATGATTTTCAATTTGTGAGTCTCTGAACCGAAACAGTCTGGTGCACCTCAGTGCGCTGCTCTCTATCTTTTTGGTACACAATGCATTTACGGCAGCAGTTCCTCTCATTTCAATGTTTGATCCCTTTTTTTATGGGTTGAGACTGCTGGCTTTCTGATGTGCTGACTCCTCTCTTCTGGCAGGCAGTGGCGGCCTCCAATATTGTTGCTCTCTCCCCTTATTACTCATGCTCTGCTGGTTTATAAGAGCTAGAGTAGTTTGAAAATCATAGAACAAGAGTAAAAAGATGGAATTGGGTGGCATGTTGGGCACAGCTTGCGAGAAGTTGTCATACTTTGGTGCCATTTTGTGAGTTGTCCAGCCTGATCCCTGTCCTCAGGTCTGAGGGTTGCCTACTGGAGAATGTGTTCACACAGGTAGCTCATTCAGCATCTCCACTACCATGGGAGTCTTGAGAAAAATGGATCAGCGCGTCCAACTGATTCGACTTGATGGCCAATCAATACAATTATCCTCTCCCTGCTTGAACAGCCCTCAGAATGGATATCAAACCCCATTAACTCTTGAGGGCTATAATTGAATAACTGTTAGTATTAAGGATGTGGAGATGCCAGCTTTGGATTGGGGTGGGCACAGTAAGAAATCTCACCACGCCAGGTTTACAGTCCAAATGGTTTATTTGGTATTACGAGCTTTCGGAGCGCTGCTCCTTCATCAAGTGAAACGGCTGCACCAAGCTCGTGATACCAAATAAACCTGCTGGACTTTAACCTGATGTTGTGAGGCTTCTTACAGTATTAAGGAAAACTGAGCGTCTGCACGTTGTACCTGTCACAGTCTGGCATTCTATAAAACAGAATCAAGGGGCTAGATCTTCAATCTGGAATTGGAAATCGAACAGCGGAATAATTTGTTGGTCCGGATCGGGTTTCCAATCCCGACCCACAACGGCGTTAAATGCTTGAATTGAACCAGAGGTGGGTTAGGGGACTTCTAATGGCATTGACTGCAATTGGGATATGGGAACTGCCAGCAGAGCATGAGTAACAAAGGGAGAGAGCAGCCATGTTGGAGTTTCCACTCCCTGCCAGAAGAGAGGCGTCAGCACATCAGAAAGCCAAAAGTGACTAAGTGATGAAATGAGAAGAACTGTGACTACTTTGAATTGCACTCTGTGCCAAAAAATTGGCGAGTAGGTACTCAGTTGCTTCAGACGGTTTTGGTTTAGCGACTGACAAAGTGCCCCCCCCCTCCCCCCTGCCCCCCCCCCCCCGCACACATACCCCTGCCCTTTGGCAAGCACCTTAAGTAGCTTAAGGTGGCACTGATTGGGAGTGAGCAGATTCCTGACTCCTCTGTCCCATCCTCGCTTTGAAAATCCTGGGAGAATTTGAGCACCAACAGGCTATGTTTTTTTCTCATTATTGAAGTGTGCGGGCATGTTGCATCGATGTATAGGTATCACCTTCAATCATCGAACCATAGGGTCCCTACATTGCAGAAGGAAGCCATTTGGTCCATCGTGCCTGCACTGACAACAATCCCACCCAGGCCCATTCCTCATAACCTCATATATTTACCCTGCTAATCCCCCAGACGCTAAAGGGCAATTTAGCATGGTCAATCCACCTAACCTGCACATCTTCTGACTGTGGGAGGAAAGCGGATCACCCGAAGGAAATCCACCCAGACTTGGGGAGAAGGTGCAAACTCCACCCAAGGCTGGAACTGAACCCGGGTCTTTGGCGCTGTGAGGCAGCACTGCTAACCGCTGGGCCACTGTGTCACCCAAATCATGAGGTGTATAATTCGGACGTCAGTGAGCAATAAGTTGTAAAACGGGTGTTCTGGAGCAGATTTACAGGGAACATTAAACTTAATTTCAGGTTAAAAAAAAGTTAAAGTTTATTTATTAGTCACAGTTAACACTGTAATGAAGTTACTGTATACTTCCCCTTGTCGCCATAGTCCAGCACCTGTTTGGACCAATGCACCTAACCAGCACGTCTTTCAGAATGTGGGAAGAAACTAGAGCACCCACAGGAAACTCACGCAGACACAGCGAGAATGTACAAACTCCATACAGACAGTGACCCAAGCCAGGAATTGAACCCAGATCCCTGGCACTGTGAAACAGTAGTGCTGACCACTGTGCTATTGTGCCGCTGGTTGGAGGATAGGTTAGCAGCATTGAACTCCATACATATAGAATGGGCAGAACTCCAAGCAAAGATTGAGGGAACCATTGAGGAAGCTACTAGGTACTGCAGTATGAGGAGGAATGTTTCTTATGGATGAACGGACTTGGATAGCTTTCGTCACCTGGATCTATCTGGTGAGTTACATTGGGAAAGATAAAATTGAAAGTGGCAAGAGCTTTAATATGCTGAGAGAGACTGAGATAATCGGGTAATTAGAATGATTAGGTGATGTAGTTGATTACATGATGTAGATGATTAGATAATATAGTTGATTAAATGAATGAAATGCATGCAGACTATGTAAGCTGAATAATACAGGAGTCTAAAAACCAGCACAAAATTGACAAACTCGGGAAAATGTTTTGCATGGTGCAGTCGAAGTGTGAAATAGTCACCTACTGCAGTTAGCTAATTATAAACTGATCAATCCCTTTTGTTAAAAAAAGAGCTGGACAGATATTCAATTATAGCAAGGTGTGAAAATATCAGGGTGAACAACAAATCAGGGCAGCAAGGTGGCATAGTAGTTGACACTGCTGCCTCACAGTGCCAGGGACGCAAGTTTGATTCCCGACTCAAGTCACTGCCTCTATGGAATCTGCATGTTCTCCCCGTGTCTGTGTGGGTTTCCTCTGGGTGTTCCGGTTTCCACCCACAGTCCGAAAGATGTGCTGGTTAGGTACGTTGGCCTTCAGTGTACCTGCAAAGGCGTCAGAATGTGGCAACTAGGGGAATTTCACTGTAACTTCGTTGCGGTATTAATGTAAGCCTACTTGTGACACTAATACATAAATCAAATACTTCACGCAGGGTTGTGTTTCTAGTCTCATTGAGGTTGTCAGAATGCATTCTGTCTGATGGGATTGGATAGCATCATTTATCTGTCTCAATTTTCTTCTGCTATATTGTTTTCTGGTCTGGAAGGACATTTGTAACATTTCTTCCTGGAGATGTGACTGAGGGATGCATTTTTAAAGCTGGGTTAAGTCCAGTTGAGGATAGTGTTGCCCACCCACCACCACCACTGGCCCCCCCGCCCACCCCCCCCCCACCTTCCCCAATTTCCCACCCTCCCCTGATCTGCTGACCCAGTCAGAGGGTTGGCAGGTCAACAGTATGGGCAATACCACTGTTTGGTGCTGGGCCTGTATGACAAGCTGTTGTAATGTCTCTTACCCTGTACATATAAGGAATACTTCCCCTTTTTGTAACCTTGTGGGACTGGTGTCTACGACATTTTTTGCAGTATGTCCCCTGGGTCTTTGGTCTGTTGACCATCCTCTTGGGTCAGGTAGTGAGTGAGGAAGGTGGTGGCCTAGTGGTATTATTACTAGACTATTAATCCAGATAATGTTCAGGGAACCCGGTTCAAATCCCACTATGGCAGATGGTGGAATTTGAATTCAATCAAAAAAAACCTGGAATTAAGAATTTATTGATGACCATGAACCATTGCCAATAATCAACAAAACCCATCTGAACAAGGGTAGCTGGGGATTGGCAATAAATGCTGGCCAGCCAATGACACCTATGTCCCACAAATGAATTAAAAAAAACTGCCAAGGCACATGGGTAGATCAATAGATTCTATGGCAAGCTGGGGCCAGACAGGCAGGGCAGCTCATGGATATTGGAGGACGTGGAATCATTGAACCCTACAGTGCAGAAAGAGGCCCTTCAGCCCATCGAGTCTGCACCAAACACAATCCCACCCAGGCCCTACCCCCATATCCCTACATATTATACCCACTAATCTCTCTAACCTACGCATCCCTGGACACTAAGGGACAATTTCTTAGCATGGCCAATCAACCTAACCTGCGCATCTTTGGACTGTGGGAGGAAACCGGAATACCCGGAGGAAACCCACAGTGACACGAGGAGAACGTGCAAACTCCACACAACCAGTGACCCGAGCCGGGAATCAAACCCAGGATCCTGGAGCTGTGAAGCAGCAGTGCTAACCACTGTGCTACCGTGCCGCCCATGGCAGGTAGTACCATGGCAGGTGGAGGTATGACTACACAGCACCTTGGGCACAAGGGTGGCTATTGTTGACGTGAGCCTTCCTTATGGGAACAAAATGCCAATACGGGCACGAAGTGGCCTTTAATTAGGCCCTTAAGTGGCAATAGGTGACCATGATGCTAAAATTCCCAACTCTGTGAATATGCCATGGTAGCAGGGAAACACTTGGCTCCCCTTCTGATGCCTTCTCCTATCATAATGGTATGTGTCCCATCTCCCAGGCTGTCTCGAAAAGGCTGAGAAATTTAAGCATTGAAATTTAGGTCGTACAATAAAACATGAAAGGCAGGGACAAAACCAGATAGTCCATCAGGTTTGTCCCCCTCCAACATCAGGAAGGACTGAAGTTATTTGCTGAAGTTATTCACCTTGCTCAGAAGCTCAACCAAGCATGGAGGGCTATCAGAAGACAAACACTGCAGAACACAAATCATAGAATCATAGAATCTTTGTATTACAGCAAAAGGCCATTTGGCCCATTGAATCTACACTAGCAATAATCCTAACCAGGCCCTATCCCTGTAACTCCACATATTTACCCTGCTAGTCCACCTGACATCGGGGAGCAATTCAGCATGGCCAATCAACCCAACCTGCAAATCTTTAGAGCGTGGGAGGAAACCAGAGGACCTGGAGGAAACCCATGCAGACACGAGGAGAACATGCAAACTCCGCACAGACACTAACCCGAGGCCGGAATCAAAGCCAGGTCCCTGGCGCTTTGAGGCAGCAGTGTTAATCAGTCGGTGGCTATTCATGAAAGCATTCTCATCTCCAATTTAGCACTAAAATGAGGAACACAAATGTGTCAGAGAAATTAACAGAGCGGTTACACAGCGTCAGTAAATCCTTGGGGGGCTGAGGAGGAGGTGGTGTGGGGGGTGGGTGGGCTGCCTGCCTTTCCACAGTTTCAGGGTTTAAGACCACCAGTGTTGGATCAGCACTTTGCAAACTGATAAAACAACTTGTGAAAACCTAGAATCATTCACGCTGTGCGCTGTCACTCTCCAAGTCAGACTAAATAAATACTAACTGCCGCTTGTAAACAAAGGTTTTTGAAGAGGCTTATTGTGTGCTCAGGTACCTAATCAAACATACGTCAAAATAATATTGATGCAAGAGCTGTGATATACTGATCCAGTGCAGAATATATTGCATCGCAAGCAACAGCACGTGGCTCCTGTGGAAATACAGCTGAAGGAATTACAATGCAGAAAGAATAATCCATCTGTGCATTTGTGTAAACTGGTTCAGTTGGCAGAAGGGAACATCATCTATCTCAATATAATTGTTTTCCCTCTGTTTCTCTCGCCTTCTGTCCTGAAGGCATTGATCCATTGCTAAGGTATAGTTCCAGAGTGACTGTTCATCGTCTGACGTTCTGTTTAAGAAGCTATTCCCGCTGTGAGACAAAGAACAAAGAACAAAACAGCCCGGGAAACAGGCCCTTCGGCCCAACGAGCCCGCGCCGCCATTTTAACACCACCAGTCCCCCCCTCCACCCATGACACTTATCTATTGTTTTATGGCCGTCCACATTGAGGGAAACTAATTTAGGGACAATTTATTACTGCCAATCAGCCTAATAGCACATCTTTGGGGTGTGGGAGGAAACCGGAGCACCCGGAGAAAACCCACGCAAGCACGGGGAGAATGCGCAAACTCCCACAGACACTGGCCCAAATCCATGTGTCTGCACAGCAAACAGTGATAGTCACTGAGCTGTCGTCTTGCCCAGCATCTGGTCCAGTTTAAGCACACACTAACGACATGAAGCACTAGGCCAATCTCGAACAACCAAGAGCAGCCCAAGTACGACCCATCGCGTGTAAGCCCCTCGTTGGGCAACAAGGCGGACCGACTTAAAACCTGTGAATGAAAAGAGACCCTCTATGATTTGTGTTGTGCGTAGTCTCACAACACCAGGTTAAAGTCCAACAGGTTTATTTGTCAGCACGAGCTTTTGGAGCACCGCTCACCTGATGAAGGAATGGTGCTCCGAAAGCTCGTGCTACCAAATAAACCTGTTGGACTGTAACCTGATATTGAGAGACTATTTACTGTGCCTACCCCAGTTCAACGCCGGCAACTCCACATCATGATTTGTGTTAGCAGACAATCCAGCAACCGTAGGCATCACAGCCAAGCCTGATTCTGACCTCATCTTGTATTTATACACAGATTTGATTTGATTTATTATTGTCGCATGCATTAGCATTCAGTGAAAAGTATTGTTTCTTGCGTACTATACAGACAGAGCATACCATTCATAGAGAATAAAAAGAGAGAGTGCAGAATGTAGGGTTACCGTCATAACTAGGGTGTAGAGAAAGATCAACTTAATGCAAGGTAGGTCCATTCAAAAATCTGAATTTTTCAGATTTTTGAATTTTTCCGGGAAGAAGCTGTTCTTGAGTTGGTTGGTATATGACCCTAGATCTTTGTATCTTTTTCCCGAAGGAAGAAAGTGGAAGAGAGAACGTCCAGGATGCGTGGGGTCCATAATTACGCTGGCTGCATTTCTGAGGCAGCGGAAAGTATAGAGGGAGTCAATGGATGGGAGGTTAGTTTCAGCAGGGTTAACTGGGTGGGAATTGGGAGCATGACACTTGGTTGATTTTTGATTTAATTAGCATCCCCTTAACCCCTCCTAGTCTAACTGTAATTTTGATATCCAAACCCAGCCTCTCCTGTTCATTCATAACACACCTTGGGCAGAATTTTCTCGTCCCGCTTGCCACGGGAATCGCAGTGGGTGGAACATGGGGCATGCAAATTTCCGTTGACCTCGGGTGGGAATTTCCGACCTTGGGTTGAGTGCGGCCGAAAAATCACACCCCTTCCTTTTGTTGGGCAGGTCTGACTGCATCCATGGAGAGAGAATAGAGCTAACTTTTCAAAGCTGGATCATCCAGGTGCAAAACTTCTGCCATAATGGGACAGCGGGGTGCTTGACGCACCAGAAGCACGAGGCTACCTTATCCCATATAATTATCTTCTGTCAGGAGGAATGAGTCCTTTTTATTGCTATATGAGGTGTGAGGGTCGGGGGATTGAGGTGTGGGGTTGGAGTGCAGGGAGGTGGGGGTGTGAGGTTGGGGCAAATGGAGTGGTGGGGCAGTGGGGGGAGGATATGCGGTGTTGGGGGGGGTGGGGAACAGCATGTACTTGTCTATCACACTCCTAAGTATCTCCTCCAACCTTCTCCTCGCGGTTGAAAATTTCATCACACTGGCGATCGTTGTTTATGTCAAACCTGTGCCAAAGTGAGAATGGGCAAGTGAGAGATGCCCCGGGGGAATGAACCCTCTGAAATCTCTCGAAAACTTGTCGAGATTTTGTTTCTCAGTCGCGGTTGCTGATAAGTATTTTTTATTAAAAATGTTCTTGGTGCAGATTGACACCTAAAATAAGTTGTGCATTATCTTGACATGGCTGAACACTTCATAACATCAAAGCGTACATATCAAATGAGGCTTTTACCACTTAATTCAGCTCAAAGTCAGACCCATGTGTCATTTTATTACTAAATGGAGTCATAGTTGCCACCTTTCATCAATGTCATGAAGATGCTTTGGATTATAAAATGCACATTTAAGCAACCTACCAATTCATCCTCTGACATAAATCACCATCGAAGTTTGTGTTTTATTGAGTGAGTTTAGAATGATAATATGAATTGTTAATAATTTCTCTTGTTACCCCCTCCCCCGCCCCTTCCTGGGAGCACCACATTTAGCTGCTTTTTATACTCTTTCATGGTTGACCAGATGTTCACATCCTGCATTGTCAATGCCATGATATGAACTACCCAGAAATTTTGTACCATCTGTACGCAGTATCATTTTTCATCATGATCATATCTGGGCTCTATTTCCCTCTCAATCTCTCACAGAAGGGCTGTTGCGTTGGAATCACCAAGGTTCCTTGTGGTGGAGGTGCCAGCACTAGACTGGGGTGGGCACGATAAGAAGTCTCACAACACCAGGTTAAGGTCAAACAGGTTTATCTGGAATCACAAGCTTTCAGGGTCACTCACCTGATGAAGGTGCTCTGAAAGGTCATGATTCCAAATAAACCTTTAATTTGATGTTGTGAGACTTCTTACCGTGCCCATCCCAGCCCAAAGCCGGCATCTCCACCTCATGGCTACCATCGATACTACAAACTGACGGCTCAAAGTGAGAGGATCTTCAAGAGGATCGCACGTATTAACACAGACATCACTCACATGGTGAAGGAGCAGCGCTCTGAAAGCTCGTGACTCCAGATAAACCTGTTGGACTTTAACCTGGTGTTGTGAGACTTCATACAAGGTTCCTCAGGTAGTATGTTCCAAATCCACAACCACTATCATCTAGAAGGACAAGAGCAGCAGATGCCTGGGAACACCACTACCTGGAGGTTTCCCTCCAAGTCACTCACCACCCTCACTTGGAAATGTATCACTTTTTCCTTCACTGTCGCTGGATCAAATTCCAGGAGCTCCCTCCCTAACAGCACTGTGGATGTACCTACACATTGGGGATTGCAGTGGTTCAAAATGGCAGCTTGTACCCAGCTTATGGAGGCCAATTAGGGATGGGCAATAAATGCTGGCCTAGCCAGCGATGCCTACATCCTGTAAAATTAATTTTTAAAATATCAAATTAGATGTTTAGGGGAATAATGTCCTCAATTTGCACTTCCCACTAGGAGTGCAGTTGGATGTCAGTCAGTCATTTATGGAGCTTGATGTGCACGGTACAGATCCTAGCCCATGTAGGCTGCAGGTACTTTACAAGTGGCAGCTTGTGGCTAGTTATTCTTTGGTGTCAGGTAGATGCTGCTTGACCAGTTGAGTATTTTCAACATCTTAATCTTTTTATTCCAGCATGTATTGTGATTGTGAATGTCTTCGCGATGCATTACAGTACAGTTAAAAGAATTCCTGTACCCATTTACTAAACATTAATGTCTTAGATTTTGACATAAATACGCAATCACATTTTCATCATGTGTGTTTTCATAGTTATTCGTGTGCCTTTTGGCGTCTTTAGTGTTTATGTTTTATTAAGATTTCTTCATCAACCATTTAAATAAAAACAGGCTAATGGTGGCAAACTGATAAAGTTTTGGTAACACACAACAGCTCTTTCAAAGTTAAGTTAATTTATTAGTCACAAGTAGGCTTACATTAACACTGCAATGAAGTTACTGTGAAATTCCCCTAGTCACCACACTCCGGCGCCTGTTCAGGTCAATGCACCTAACCAGCACATCTTTCAGACTGCGGGAAGAAACTGAAGCACCTGGAGGAAACTCACACAGGCAAGAGGAGAACGCGTAAACTCCACATAGAAGTGACCCAAGCCAGGAATTGAATCCGGATCCCTGGAGCTGTGAGGCAGCAGTTTAACCACTGGCTGCCCATAATGCCTATTGTGAGAGTGGATGAGTTAACACTTCACATACACGCTAATCACCTGGTGGGAATTTTAGCACAGAAGATCTTCTCGAGAGCTGCTTCCAAACCCACCAACTCCACCACCCAGGACAATTAAGGGCAGCAGGCACATGGGAGCACCACCGCCTCTTAGCTCTCCTCCAAGCGCACACATATATCACTCATCCTTCACTGTCATAGAGGCAGAATCCTGACACACTCCCTGTCTAACAACATTGTCGAATACCTTCACTGCAAAGAACCATTGAATCCCTACAAGTGCCGAAGGAGACCATTTGGCCCATCGAGTCTGCACCGACTGTCCAAAGGAGCATCTTACCCAGACCCACGCACAAACCTCCCTTCCCTCAGCCTTAACCCCCGACCATCCACTTTTATCATGGCCAATCCACTTAACCTGCAAATCTTTGGGAGAAAACCGGAGCACCCAGAGGAAATCCCATGCAGCCATGGGGAGAACGTACAAACTCCAGACAGACAGACATGCAAGGTGGGAATTGAACCTAGGCCCCTGGAGTTGTGAGGCAGCAGTGCCAATCACTGCGCCACCGTGCTGCCCCATGGACCACAGTGGTTGAAGAAGGTGGCTCACCAGCATCTGCTCAAGGGCAATTAGGCAGGGAGAATCACTCACTCCTGAGTTTTGTGGAGACTGAGTTCCATAAAGAGGGATAGGCACTCCCAGGAGATGGGTTGCCAATTGAAATATTTTAGTGAGATTGACAGTCTCAGATTTAACCTGCTTGATAACAGTGGGTGACTGGGTCTCCCAGGCACCAGGAAACCTGGCAGATGAAATGAGTGAGGTCTGCAGCAAGGCAGTAATGCCAGGCACCCACTATCCAAAACTCCTCCTCCTCCCGTTAATATTCAGGTCATTCATTTCAATTTTACTTGAAGCATAAAAGTGATTGTGAATGAGCAAGAGTAATTTCTCTGGGCTGACTAAACAGATTGCACTGTCTTTCTGATTCTCTGTGATCCTACATCGGTCTAAAATAACCTGGAGGGGAAATTGCATAAGTAGTTATGATTGCAGGACAGTTGAACAGACTGCTGGAAAGACAAAAGGGATCCTTCTTTTTCTAAATAAAGGCATAGCTGGGATTTTACAGCCCCAACACTATGCAGCGCATTTTCCCAGAGTGGGGGCAGCTCACCTTGCCATTGGCTGCTGATGGAATTTTCCAGTCCAGCCAATGCCTGCACTGTATTGCGTGGATCGTCCATCCTTCCGCTGGGAAAACGATTGCCAGGAGTCACCTTCGACGGGGCTGGAAGATTCCTACCTGTGAGAAAGGCCGAAAGGGGATGACAGGTGGCACTGTGGTTAGCATTGTGTCAGGGACCTGGGTTCAATTCCCGGCTTGGGTCACTAGCTGTGCGGAGTTTGCACATTTTCCCCATCTCTGCATCAGTTTCTTAAAGTAAAGTTTATTTATTAGTCACGAGCTTACATTAGCACTGCAATGAAGTTACTGTGAAATTCCCCAAGTCACCACACTCAGGTCAATGCACCCAACCAGCACATCTTTCAGACTGTGGGAGGAAACTGGAGGACACAGAGGAAACTCGCGCAGATGCAGGAGGAACATGCAAAACTCCAGTTTCCTCCGAAAGATGTGCTGGTTAGGTGCACTGGCCATGCTAAATTTTCCCTTAGTGTACCTGCACAGGCGCTGGAGTGTGGCAACTAGGGGATTTTCACAGTAACTGCATTGCAATGTTAATGCAAGCCTACTTGTGACATGAATAAATAAACAAAATCCCACCCATCAGAGTACAAATGCAAGAAGGCTACGCTGAACCTGTTTAAAATACCCAGCTGAAGCATTGTAGTCAATTCTGGACAACGCAAGCCTCACAAAAAATTTACTACAATGGTAGCAGGCATGACACAGTTTGGTTATGTGGGGAGACTGGAGAAACTGGAACTGTTTTCTTTAAAGCAGAGAAAGTTAAGGGAAGGTTCGCATTGTGGAGCTTGAAATCATGATGTTTTTTGACTGGGGAAATAAGGAGAGACAGCTTCTGGTGGCAGAGAGTCCATAATAAAAGGGCAGATTTAAAGTAATTTAGAAAAGGAACCAGGGGCATCATAAGGAAATCATTTTGAGTTTTTTTACGATCTGGAACGCGTTTCCTGAAAGGATAGTGGAAGCAATTTCAATCATAACCTTGATAAGGAATTGGGTATATACATAAATGAGATAAATTGCAGAGTTACGAGGGAAGGACGAGGGGATTGGCCTAATTGGGTAACTCTTTCAAAGAGCCAGCACAGACATAGGGGGTCAAATGGCCTCATTTAGTGCCAAATGATTCTATCATTCTTTGAATAGAGTGAAGCAGCATTATCGGGGGAACTGTGTTTGATTTCTCAGCCAGCTCGAATCTTCACTTCATCTGGTGTAATCCCAGAAGGTTCCGGAAGCTCTCCTGGCTGAACTCTTGTGGTGTTTGTTGATATTTGATTGCTCTTCAACATTCTGTTCTGGATCATCTGGGGAACAGGATCTCTTCCAACCATGTTGGAAGGCATGTACAAGTTCCATCTCCCTGCCAAACTACTTTTGTTTGATAAACGCAACTGTTCCTGCTTTGAATATAATAGTTCCTCCGGTGTATCCTGTGGTTTTTTTGGTTTCTTTCCCAGATTGGATTGAGTTTCTATGCTACAGGAACATCAGGACCTGAAGCAGATTCCATTTAGTAAGCAGAGTTGGTGACAGAACGCAAAGTGTGATGAAGACACGATATTTGGAGCAGTCACCTCGAGCTGCTCATTTGCTCTTGTGCCTTCACTGTTACGTCCAGCTGAGATAAAAGTTTTGTTTTCAGAGCCATAGTAAACTATGGGTGGCACAGTGGTTATCACTTTTGCCTCAAAACGCCAGGGACCCGGGCTCGATTCCCAGCTTGTGTCAGTATCTGTGTGGAGTCTGCGTGTTCTCCCCATGTCTGCCTGGGTTTCCCCCCTACGATTCAAAAGATGTGCTGGTGAGGTGCATTGGCCATATTAGATTCTTCCTGTGTACCTGAACAGGTGACTGGGTGTGGCAGCTAGGGGATTTTTACAGTAACTTCATTGCAGTGTTAATTGTGACAATAATAAATCAATTTAAAAACTATCTTTTCTACATTACAACTGTGACTGCATCTCAAATGCTCTTCATCAGCCATGAAGCACATTGGGACACCCTATGGTTGTGAAAGGTATTAAATGAGCTTCTTTCCTTCCTTCTCCTTCCTCACTCCTCCTTCCCTGCCTGCCTACCTCCTTATCACCCACACACCCACCCACCATTAAACTTAGTTTTATTGAATGATTGTTGGTGATTTTCTACTTTTTAATTTGGGGCATCAAAATATTGTATCATAATATAAAAGCCAAATACTGTGGATGCTGTAATCTGAAACAAAAGCAACAAATGCTGCAAAATCTCAGCAGGTTTGACAGCAACTGTGGAGAGAGAACAGAGCAAACATTTTGAGTCTGGATGACCCAGCCTTGAGAAATTAGTTCTATTCTCTCTCCACGGACGCTGCCAGACCTGCCCAACCCTTCATCAGAGCTGAAAACGCAGAAAATAGGACAAGATTTATAATGTGACAGGCATTAGACAAAAAAATAGATAGAGGGAAATGTAAATAAAGGTGGTAATAAAGGTTGAGAATACCCCCCCTAAATCTCATCCTATTTTCTTTGTCTTTAGATCTGTCTTGAAACGTTAGCTCTATTCTCGCTCCACAGATGCTATAAGGTGTCACGTCACTTCCTCTGGCACAACAGGCAAAGAACACAACACCTTGCAAACTCAGGTCTGCCAATTAATGAAGATCTCTGGAAATGTCAGGCTAGTGTCTGCATCTTTCAAAGCACCAGCACTGTCACCCAACAACATGTGGTGGAGGATGCTGAATGTTAGTGGGGTGGTGGGTGGCAGTGAATGGTCAATGATCCGGACCGGATTGTGGACCCTACAAATGAATCATGTCAAGTATCATGGGCATGGCAAGTACCCGCTTTTTAAAACATTTCTTTCATGGGATGTGGGCAAGGTTTGCAGCATTTTCCATGCTTAACGGAAAGATTGGCTCAGCCATTTCAAAGATAGCTGATAGTTAACCACATTACAATAGACTTGGAGTCAAATGTAGGCCAGACCAAGTAAGGATGGCAGGATATTAGTTGACCAGATGGGTTTTCTACAACAATCGATGATAGTGTTACAGTCACAATTGCTGAGACTAGCTCTCAATTTTAGATTTTATTAATTGAATTTCAATTCCACCAGCTGCCCTGGTGGGCTTTGGATCCATATCTCCAGAACATTCGCCTGGGCCTCAGGATGAGTAGTCCAGTGACATTGCCACTCTGGCCCTTGTGAAAGGTGAAGAGTAATAACGGAGAATCTCCAAACTGCGAAACATTTTGTGAACCTTTGCTCTCCACTCACCTGATGAAGGTGCAGTGCTCTGAAAGCTTGTGATACTAAATAAACCTGTTGGACTTTGCCCTGGTGTTGTGAGATTTCCTACTGCTCTGAGTTAGGTAAGATCAGACTGGGCTAAGCAAAACCCATTTCATAGGCAAACTTGCTCTGCTAAGTACCCTCGGCCTCTGAACTGAGAATATAACTGTACTTTGGGATCCCAGTATATTTTAACATTATTACCCCCGCCCCTGTCAGGACCTGTGGAATTGTGTATTAGGCACCCTAACACTGGTGACATGGAATCCCCTCACCCCATGTCCACCAACGCTGCAACATATTGCATGCAAGGGCTGGTAAAAGAAAGTGCTGACAGCAGTTTAAAAGTCGGGATTTTGTAAAAGAGCCTGTGAGGTATTGGGGAGTGTCCAGTGCAGAATCACGGGCTCCTATGAGGAGATGAAGAGAAAAGAAATAAAAAGATAAGAAGGGAGAGTTATGATTGTAATGTTTGGTGATGTGTGTTATTGCGAAGGGGACGTTATAAGGTCCAATCTCACTATTCTTGGTTAGTAAGAAGTATCACAAACCAGGTTAAAGTCCAGCAGATTTATTTGGTAGCACAAGCTTTCGGAGCACTGCTTCTTCATCAAGTGGGTCGACGATGATGGAGCTGCACTTCTTGTGCTGCCAAATAAAACTGTTGGTCTTTAACTTGATGTTGTGAGATTTCTTACTGTGCCCACCCCACCCCAACGTTGGCATCTCCACATTATTCCTGGTTAGATCATTGAACTTAGCATTAAGGTTGTTTGCTATGTGGCAGCACTAAAAACATTCATTCTGACGGCCTTCTCTGCAATGCTGTTTGTCCAACTTGGGAATCTTCAAAATCATATAGTCACAATGATGAAACAGTTGGTTCTGACTGAGTATCACTTCCTGCAGCAGGTTTTCTATTGGTATCAGACATCGCAGCCTTTTGCCAAGTAAGTACTTAAGCAGTGTTAAGAGACATGTACCAGGCTCTACAAACACTTCATACAAGATCTGGACATGAAAATATGAGCTGGCTGAGATGTGTTGTAGTCTGGTACATTGGACAGTGCACCATTTATGGTATGCCTAAATTGAACTCGGGAAATCAGCCCCTTTTTGTTTTAATATCTTTTATAATCTCGGTAGAGACCAGTGACATTTATTTGGACAGCAGAAGTCGGAAATCTCAATTATTTACTCAAGGAATAAAGGCACAAGAGACCACAATTTTAAACAAAAAAAAGTTATACTATACAAGAACAAACAAAGCAAATACAAGTTACTAGCTATACTTATACTATAACAAGCAGAAGTAACATGAGCTAAACATATGTTAACAAGAAAATTGTGGTTGGATATATACTGCAGATACAGCGAAGACAGATGTTATGAATTACCTCATCAGTCCACTCAGGTTGTTATGATCGTGGCTATCGCAGTCCATCAAACACTGCCTTCCTCACAAGAATTTTTGCTCCTCTTTCTAGATCTAATCCTGTTGTCAGCCAACAGCAACATAAAACCAACCCAAGTTCCACGGGCATAGATTTCCACACAATTGGTACACGTTTGCAGAACCTGCTCAACCCAGCTTGGAAATTGTGGATCCCCCAATGTTATCTTCAAGAAAGAATATTCCCAATGGTTGGTGGTCCATAACTAGGAGTCATTGTTCGAAGATAAAGGATAAACTTTCTAGGACTAAGGTGAGGGAAATTTCTTCAACGAAAAAGAATGGTGAAGCTGTGGAATTCATGACCACAGAAAGTAGCTGAGGCTAAAATGTTGTGTGATTCCAAGAAGAAGTTAAATGTAGTTGTTGGGGCTAGAGGGATCAAGGGGTATGGAGGATAGGTGAGATCAGGATATTGAATTTGATGATCAGCCATGATCAAAAATGAATGGTGGAGCAGGCTCGAAAGGCCAAATGGCCTTCTCCTGCTTCTAGTTCCTATGTTTCTAAACACAAACAGCTGTAGAAACGTATTCCCTTTGGTTATTCTTAACTACTGGATCAAGTCTCTCTTTTCTTGAGTCTCCTTTAGCTTATCTGTTCACAGTTTGGAGTGATCTGTGTCCCTTTACTCCTTTCAACAAATTTTAGTTTTGATTTCCCAATCTCAGCTTGCTCCAGATTTCTTTAGAAGCTGGGGACCTCGGTTTCATTTCTGTGTGGACCTTTTCTGCTTCCATTTCAGTTTCATTTACACTTCAGATTCTGTTTCCAGGTATGGTCTGCTTCAAAAACACACAAATTAAATTGAAAAATATAGATTCCCTCACATATTGCTTGTGGGATTTCTGAGCTGGCAAGCAGAGGTCATTCTGAATGCAATCTGGCAAAGAGTTTGCAAAATTGCCTGAACAAAGGCTGTCACTATCAAACACTTGGAGCTCTGAGAGCAGAGTGAGTTTGAATTCCTTTGATGTTGTTAATTACATTTGTGGAATGGCATAACACTGGAACTCCGAAAGTTTTATTGTTTCAGCGAGGGAGAGAACTCTCACAGATCATAGAAATAGTTTCACAATTAATATTGAGATGAATTGATTATTCGATTCAGCATAAGTTGAACACTTCCATTCCATTCCACAAATGCACTGCCCAAAGGCAAGTCCTTGCTTCACTATTAGCCGATGCTTCATCCTAAACCACTTTTTGTGATGGTTTTTATCAACAGTGGTGTTAAATATCATAATATTGAGGTGTCTCCTCAAGAACTACTCAACAGCCAGGCATCAAGGAACACAGCTCTTTATTCAGTCTACCCCCTCCACACTCCAAATGTCGACTGCCCACTCAGGGTGGTTCCCAGCCAGCTCATCCCATATACACAGTCACACGACCCATTCCCTTAAATGAGAATGTTTGATTTTGCAATCAAAATTCCAGTGATAAATAGCCTCCAAATATCCATATTTGAATATATTTGCATTTCCATCTCCATCAGGCTGGCATGTCTTTTGTTGCAAAACACAGTTAATAAGATTCAAAGCAGCTACTGATTCATGTTTACTTGTCGTTGGGTCCTTATTGTATGCCCATGAAGATGGACATTTTACTCTTGAAAAAACATCATGGAAGATGGACAATTTACCATGACAAGATAGACTCCAGAGTTATTGTCACTCTGACTCTCTTCTGATGAGCGCAAGTCATCAGAACAGAAAAGGGTTTGTTTGTATTTTAAGTGAATTCCAAGAGACATACACAGACCTGAGTCATTCCCTGTCTATGGAGAGGTCACTTGACCTGGGAGTCCATCTCTGTGTCAATGGTCTTCCCAATATTTATTTGAGGGAATTTCTGCTCATCCTGCACTAGGTTCAGCACCGGGTATGCAGTCTTGTTATTCAGAAATGGTAGAGAAATCGAGAAAGATCATTGTGAGGAGGTAGAGCTGTGTTTTGAAGGCTGCACACTTGTTAAAGCTGACGCTGTGTTTTCAGGTGATGGGGTAGATATAGGTGAACAATAGGAGGGAGTCAAGCATAAGATCTTGAGCAGAAGTTTTTTTTTGCGGGATTAGGAAGAGGAGATATTGCAGCTGATACTCTGGCTGTCATTGGATAAATAAGAATTTAATCACATGACTGCAGTCCCAGTCTGATGCACAACAACGGAGAGATGTCGGAAGAAGGTGATGCCATCCACCTTCTAAGGTTGCACACAGGTTGAGAAGGATGAAGAGCGTTAGTTATTTTGTCACAGTCACACAAAGAGTGGAATTTTCTCAACCTAGTCTCTGATCAAATGGCAGGACCATTTATGTGAGGGGAACCCACTGACAGATGAACTGAGTGAAGATGTCTGGTCAGTAGTGTAGTGTAGAGTTGAGAGAGCAAGATGTGGGTCTCATGGACATGATGGATTTGCTGAGAGTGTGAGACACTATAAGACAAAAATGAGGGAATGGTTCAAGTCAAAGGCTAGAGCAGGGCTAATCTTTGAGGAAGTCTGGTTTGGCAAGAAAGGGGGAGGGATTTGTTGCCCTATCAATTTGTCATGCTGAAGAGACCTCTGATGCTGAAACTTGGCTATCATCCCTAATTAGCTTCTCAATTGGCCACCTCCAGGAAGACTGTACCCAATGTATTTCCATGGTCACTTCCAAGTTTCTATTGAGGCCGCTGTCTGGATGGCAACCCTCCAGGGAAAATTCAGCCTAAAGTGTCAGAAAAGCTGGAGTGAACGTGTGTGTTATCTGACATGGTACAGAACAGAATAGAGTAAAAAATGCCAATTCATTGCTGGGTTTGTTTCTTGGTCTCAACTGGGACATCAGGAAGAATGATTTCAGTATCCATGGTGGAGGGAAAAATGAGTATATGGTGTCTCCTGAAAGTACAATTTAGACCATAAATCCACTGTGTGAGGAATCATTTGATAAGCCAGTTATTACAGCCTGGGACTGTTCCCTTGGTTATGCTCTTAACTGTTGCATCATTGGTTTGTGCTTGGGATCACTTTAAGCAGCATTCCGGGATGAATTGAGAATTTTCTGCACTTTGCAGCACACTCATTCTGTAATGATAGTCACTAAACTACGGACCAAGTGATACAAAGTTCTTTAGAATTTAAGCACTGATCCTTAAAGGGATGCTCTGAAATGAAGCTGAACATGTCTTTTGCCGAATGACTTATTCCCCGACCCCGTATGACAAAGTTATTGAGAACAAAGTGGTCAGCTGTTACTATTGCAATTTATTTTGGCTGAGTGCTTTGGAACTGAAATTCCTGGTTTGGGGGAAGAGGGACAGTGGAAATGTGTACACATGAGGAAGAGGAACTTGTTTCCCCTAGAATTCTGTCCCAGAAATATTTTGCCCCAAATTCGGAGCATGAACCAGGAAGGTACATCCTCCATCCAATACTCACCTTCCCCCTGTACTACTTGTGGGATTTCGGAGGAAATATGCCTAGGCCAAGTTTGCCAGCATTCCCAGATTAGGAATAGAGGAACTCATACCTGTTGAGAGCTGGGCCTTAAGGATGTGATGTGGAGATGCCGGCGTTGGACTGGGGTAAACACAGTAAGGAGTCTCACAACACCAGGTTAAAGTCCAACAGCTTTATTTGGTAGCAAACACTGCTATCTTTCGGGCCTCTGACCCTTTGTCAGGTGAGTGGAGAGTTAATTTTGATCTCCACTCACCTGACGAAGGGTCAGAGGCCCGAAAGCTAGTGGCATTTGCTACCAAATAAACCTGTTAGACTTTAACCTGGTATTGTGAAACTCCTTAAGGATGCCTCAGAGATATGAAAGAAGAAAGAGAATGAATGGAGAAAAATTATTAACTCACCTTTAATTAAAAAAAAATCAGCCTTTAGACTGTAAAAATATTTTTCCTTCCTAACTCTGGGATTTGGAATGAAGCTAATATCTTGAAGAACCAGCAAGTGGAAATATTGACTTGCCATTCTCCTGGGGGTTGGGTGGGAGGGGGTGGTGGAATTTCCCATCCGCCCGCCACACGAATCATAGCAGGTGGGGTGGGGGGGGGAGACCATTGCAAAGGTTCATTGACCGCAGGTGAGAGGGTGACTTCTGATTTTGGGGTGAGTGTGGCCAGAAAATCCTGCCCCCAGGGATGTGACCACCTTCCCTTTCTTCACCACCCTTCCCTGAATTCCACAGTATTGGATATTAAGCGTTCTTTCAAGGATGTGTTTCATCCATGTTAATCCAGCTCTTAGCAACAGAAGGCTGCCAACAATGCATGCCGCAGAGCAAGATATGTCACTCAGAAAAGCCACAGCTATTAATAATTTAGAAATCTGAAATGACATCGGAACACAACAAGGACACTCTCCTCCGTGACTTATGGTAAGATGTCTTTTGGAGTAGATTCTGCTATATTGCTGGAGCTAAGTGTGGCATGGATGATATTAACCTTAGTACAATACCAGAAATGTGCAAATTGAATTCAGGTACCTTACCTTCATTCACATTCAGAAAAAAAAATTAAACTGGATGTTCATTAGAATGTGTACACTTTCCAATGGCAATGGGGTATGGTTTAACTTCTCATATTTCATTAAATATAACACCGAGGCAAGTGAAACGTTGGAAGTAAAAAAAAATTGAAAGCAAATTCAAATTGGTATTTTATTGGGGAATTGAAACCGCTGTAAGACACAAACGTACATGAAATTACTACTCATTATGATTACCATGTAGTTATTAGAATTCAATTGTGTTAAAACCACGATGTCCTCTGAATAAATGGCCAATATATTAGACACAATGGTGTTAGATAATTTTGCTCCTGCATCTATCAGCTGGTATTTGCCACTAAATTTAATGGAAATTGTAGGTGTCCTTGTGAGATTTATCTGTATTTTCACTTCTATTGAGATAAAGGAACACTCTGCTGAAAAGGGACACGGTGGTGAAAAGAAACAAAGTGAAAACATTTATGTGTCTCCCTCCAGTGAGAGACTTAACTCTCCACTTGGGACGATGGACAGTCTGCCAGTTATGTTGCATTCACTTGGTTTCAACTACAAATCACAGCCAAAATTGTTTTCATGTTCACACACACAGCGTTGGGCCTCCGATCAGAGTCGAGAGCAATCATCCTGATGTCTAATTCTCCAGTGCTTTGAGCTTTTACGAGGATGAAATCTGGTTTAGCCTCCCATGTAAAATAGCCACCAAATTGCATTGACTCATGTAAGGATTGGTCATCTAGATGAAGGAGTAAAGGTTGGGGCAATACAGTGGCACAGTAGTTAGTGCTGCTGCCTCACAGCGCCAGGGATCCAGGTTCGATTCCAGCCTTGGGTGACTGACTGTGTTGAGTTTGCACATTCTCCCAGTGTCTGCATCGAGTTTCCTCCAGGCGCTCCTGTTTCCTCCCACACTCCAAAGATGTGCACGTTGGGTGGATTGGCCATGCTAAATTGTCCCTTAATGCCAGGGGGATTGGCAGGGAAAATACATGGGGTAAGAACTGGGTAGGATTGCTGCTAGTGCAGTCTTGATGGACCGAATGATGACCTTCTGCACTGTAGGGATTCTATAACTCCTTGAAACATCAGATTGTATCACTATCAGATTTGGTGGGGTATATTTTTATATCAATAACTTGGTTCAATTGATCACCCTACCATTCTAGAACCCACCTGGTTCTCATTGCTTGTCATCAGCTCTTAAAAATAAGTTGAATTTTTAAAATTCAAAATTGAAATGTTGGCTTCTTTTAGCGATGGCCACAGTGGCAAGTTTTGTCAATATTTTGAAAGATATTTAAACAATATAAATCTTGAACTTCTGAACTCTTTCTAAGGTAATTCAAGGGACTGCTGCGAATGCTGCATGCACAGGTACAGCTAGGCATTGTAATTTACCTCGTACTGTTAAAATCTCAACTGCTACCATTGTGTTCTCATCCAGGAGCTGAATTTGGATGGATTCGTGGTTCATTCATTTCTCTAATACTGCAAAGAACCAGTTGGCTGCACAATAATATCTTTCCTTCTAACCTTTATCAGAATGCTGCAGATTGTACCAATACCTAAAAGCAGGCGCTGGTGTTATCAGTTCAGCGAGGCGCAAGAAAAGGGGCCTATTCCATCTCGACACTCAGACAACTTGTGATAGCTGCTGAGACATATTTGGGGTCAACACATGATTCCTTCATTTGTGTTTAATTTTGGGAATCTAAGGGGACAATTGGCTGTGGTCTCTGCAGGAAAGTATATTATATCTGAGTTTAACACCAAGACATCATCAGTGGAGCCAGTCACAAAAATGTATGTCCTTTGTCAGCCAACATTCTCTGGGTCTTCTGAAACAGTAATTTCAGTACTTTGAACTGCTGGTTTTTTTGTGTTATGAGCTACCCATAGTTGTTATATTCTTTGTGGTTGTGAATGTGAGTTTTGGTTCAGGCATGCAATGTTTTCTTAGCACTTGGTGAAGAATGACATGCATTTGAAAGTTCTACAAGGACTCAAAGGTACTTCTATCAAAATTATTGGAATTAGCTGACTTCACTTGCTTCAGAAGTGCAATGATAAGATGTGAGTAATAAAAAATACACACTCGTACCTGCAGCCAAATAAAGTACTTCTATATAGCATGAGCTCACTTTCAGAAATGTTTATAATGACAGTATTGAAGGATGGATTGATGCTCTATATGTGAAGGAATGCAGAAAGGAATATGATGTTACAAGACAATCCAGCAATGAATGCTGGTGATGCCCTTGTTCCTGGTGAACGTACTGTTATCATCACAAACCATCGAGCACACCTGAATTGGATTTATCTGTGGAATTGCCTGCTCAGGGACAGCAAGCTCTGAATGGAAAAGACCTGTCTCAAATCCATTCCGGGCTCTGGTTAGTACACCTGACCCAACAAAAGACTCACACATCCCTAGTTGCAAGTTTTTATGTAATAAGTTAATAATAAATAATAATTTAAGAAGTGTGATTGGTGTATGATTCCTGCTTTGTCTGTGTGCAGTTTGCATGTTCTTTTTGTGTCTGTGTGGGTTTCCTGCAGGTATTCCAATTTCCTCCCACAGTCCGAAAAGTGTGCTGGTTAGATACAGTGGCCACACTAAATTTTCCCCCAGTGTCCCCGAATAGGTACCGGAAAGTGTGGTGACTTGGGGATTTTCACAGTAGCTTTATTACAATGTGCTTACTTGGGACACTAGTAAATAAACATAAAGTAGGGATTAAAGTTAAGCACAAAGTTCATCTGGTGGACAAAGGGACAAAAGTTTATGGAACTTATAATTATGTCTGGATATAATTATGCACTCAAGGACATTGTGACATAGGAAATTGTATATCCTCTAAATGGGATTTGCAATCCAATAATGGATAACCTTAAGGATGACCTTAAAGAACTTTTCATCTGAATTCTGGAACTTGAGTGTAGGAATAGAATGACATGATTGTCTCTCTCAGCATCCCGTTAGTTTGAAGGATGTTGACTAAAATGAAGGATGTTGACTAAAACAAAGGATGTTGTCCAGCATCTGTGCTCAACCGGCTTCTTGCTGGTTCAACTATTCTATGGCAGAAATATTGGAATCTCACAGTAGGATTTTAAGATCTGTTGGATTTACTCCAATATCTTTTAAGGTGCCATAGTGGAGCAACGGGAGCTGTCTCCTTGATTGGAATGGAGATATCTTTCTTAACTCTGTAACTTTCAACTCAGGGATTTACAGTACATGGAACTTTTAAATATTGATGGATATCTTAAATGCCAATGCAACATTTGAAACAAGATGCTCTAATAGAAACAAGATTATTCTTTATATTCCTAGAATTATCAATGTTGCAATTACCATCAAAAGTAATTGTATGTTCAGTTCCTTAATAAATTTCTAAATTTATGTTATTTAGAAAAGATATTGATTCATATATTCTTTTGTATCACAACTCAAAACCCCATTTCCATTCTATTCCATGGAGAGGTATGTTGCTGAGGATTGTTTCAGGAACCTTATAATACTCATGTTATTATAATTGGGATAAAACTTGTTAAGAAGGCTATCTGGAGGAAGTGATATTCTCTGCTGGTTCCTTTCCTTTGGGAAGAGTTAGATCAGATTTTCAGATCCAATTAAGTGTCTGTCAGGCCTATCTTTCTCAACTTTAAGTGGCAGTGATCATCAGAAGAGATCCAGAATAGTTCCACAAAGGAGATAGGACTATTATCCACTTTTTATTCACAAGTTCATGCAATGGGTTTATGTAAAGTTCAGGCATATACTATGGATGCCTACTGGGCATCCCTTACCAATATGGTGGGCAGCATTATGGAATAAGCATATGTGAACTGTCAATCTTTTTGGACCTTGTGACATTGGGGATGTTGGGGCTGTACAGTGGCACAGTGGATAGCACTGCTGCCTCACAGCACTAGGATCCCATCAATTCTTGCCTTGGGTGACCATTTGTGCAGAGTTTGCAAGTTCTCCCTGTGTCTGCATGGGTTTCCACCATGTGCTCCGGATTCCTCCAATCGTATTACAGATATGCACATTAAATGGGTTGGCCAGGCTAAATTGTCCCTTAGTGTAGGTTAGGGGATTAGCAGGAAAAATAAGTGGGATGACAGGGATAGGGTGTAGGTAAGATGCTCTATCAAAGAGTTAGTGCAGACTTGATGGGCTGAGTGGCTTCCTTCTGCATTGTAGGGATTCTATGATAACTCCCATGTTTATGAACTTTCATAGAACCGGCTTCAAAGTGAAAGTAACATTTATCTCTGGTCAAGTTCAACTTGGCTTTCATTGTAAAGGAAATATACACAGGAGATGCCGATTGGAAGCTTCAGTGGACAGCATGGTGGCACAGTGGTTAACACTGCTGCCACATAGTGCCGGGGACCCAGGTTCAATTCCGGCCTCGGGTGACTGTCTGTGTGGAGTTTGTACATTGTCCCTATGTTTGTGTGGGTTTCCTCTGCTCCAGTTCTATCCAACGTTGAAAGATGTGTGGGTTAGGTGGGTTGGCCATGCTAAATTAATCCTTAATGTCAGGGGGATTAGAAGGTCAAATGTGTGGGATCATGGGGATAGGGCTTGGGTGAGATTGTTATAGGGTATAGACTTGATGGGCCAAATGGCCTCCTTCTGCACTGTAGGGATTCTATGATGTCCAGGATGTTCAGATTAGTTAGATTAGCCATGATGAAGATACAGGGTTATGGGGTTAGGGCAGGCGATTGGGTGCTCTTTCAGAGGGGAGATGTAGACTTAAAGGGCTGAATGGCCTATTTTGCACTGCAGGGGATTCTATGACTCAAGACTCTTAAGGGCTTGCTGCACACTTGTAAAATGCATACAAACTGATCCAATTCTGGGCTGAAATTGCTCCAAAATTGACGACAGACGATGCCAGAGATTACAACTATTTGCTTGTCCTGTGACAAATGTAAATAATGCCCTGTCATTAAAGATTGCCTAACCTAAGTGGCTCTTCCAATCAAAGTATGGCTGTCCGAATTCTGTGGGCATCTGATGTGTGACAAGGACAAGCTGATGACTGCACCTCATTGAAATATCTTTAAAGGAGCAGCTGTGCAAAATGATTTTTATCTTGAAACTTTATTACTGTACAGAGCGGGAAGGTAAACGCGAGGCTGGTGTCAGCAGGGAGCCTAAGCCCAGTCTCATTTATGGTTGCTGTGCATGAGTGTATCAGAAAATTGAACTCTCCCACCACATGCTAGACTCCATATTATTTCCCAACATCTGTTACAAGACAGGATATTCTTTTTGTCACTGCATTGCTTTTCAATGTCTCTTGCAGTGCACAAATTCAGTTCAAATTCAATCACAGTGAATAACATATAATGCAGAGGTTGTCATTTTAGATCTGCTCACTCTATACTCATGGCGTATCTCTGTAAAGCTACTGGGAACAGTTGGTGTATGAAATGTAAAATATAAAGCATATCTATTCTGGTAACAATGTAGCCTATTAAAGATTAAAGCAAAACCAATGCATCTTAACTCTTTCTTTTGGTGGAAAAGGATTCACGAAGCAAGAATTGACATCGAAGGGGAATGAAATATTTATTTCACTTTGTATCTGGGTTACGCTAACCATCCCAAGGTCACCCAGGGCGAGAGAATGTCTCAGCAATTACAGCCAGGCTGTCATTACAATTCTGGAAACTTTTTTTTTGAACTTTTTCTACCTTGAGGGAGCAAGCGGTTCTGCCTATCAAAGTGATATTACCCAGGAGTGTGAGTGCACAACTTGTAAATAAGCTTTGTCAGGAGTTGGAGATTGCTTTAGACTAAAAGTGGTTTTGTTCCCTTAGTGGAAATGGCAGTCACCAGTCTATTCACGAAGGTTAACAGCCACATCAGAACAGCTGAGACTGGAGTTAAAATTGAACACGGACAGTGTCCATGTTGAGAGGGCTAGAACACAAGAATAGGGTACTTCTGAGGCTGTATAAGACTCTGGTCAGACCCCATTTGGAGCACTGTGAACAGTTTTGGGCCCTGTATCTAGGGCCTTAGAAAGGGTCTGGAGGAGGTTCACAAGGATGATCCCTGGAATGAAGAGTTTGTCTTATGAGGAATGGTTGAGGACTCTGGGTCTGTACTTGTTGGAGTTTAGAAGGATGAGGGGGGGATTTTATTGAAACTTACAGGATGCTGCGAGATCTGGATAGAGTGGATGTTTCCACTAGTAGGAAAAACCGGAACCAGAGGGCACAACCTCAGACTGAAGGGACAATCCTCTAAAACAGAGATGAGGAGGAATTTCTTCAGCCAGTGAGTGGTGAATTTGTGGAACTCTTTGCTGCAGAAGGCTGTGGAGGCCAAGTCATTGAGTGTCTTTAAGATAGAGACAGATAGATTCTTGATTAATAAGGGGATCAGGGGTTACAGGGAAAAGGCAGGAGAATGGGGATGAGAAAAGTATCAGCCATGATTGAATAACAGAGCTGACTCAATGGGCTAAGTGGCCTTATTCTGCTCCTACGTCTTATGGTCTTATGGTTTAACACGTATTTGAATTCCATTTCCAGTATGTGTATCCCTTTCAAGGTCTGTGAAATCTTTGGGTGAGATTCTCTGGCTCCCCAGACATGTGTTTTTTCCCTCAACCTCCGTTGTTCCAGTGAGAACAAAGTTTCTCCAACCTCTCCTCATAGCTCATGCCCTCCATACCAGGCAACATCCTGGTAAATCTTTTCTGTACCCTCTTCAAAGCCTCCACATCCTTCTGGTAATGTTGTGACCAGAATTAAACACTATATTCCAAGTGTGACCTAACTAAAGCTCTATAAAGCTGCAACATGACTTTCCAATTTTTAAACTCATTGCCCTGTCTGATGGGGGCAAGCATGCCCGTATGCCTTCTTGACTACTTGAAAGGTAGGGAGTTTTAGCTCAGCTGAGCAGCATGGTCAGTACAGACTTGGAGGATCGAAGGGCCTGTTCCTGTCCAGTAATTTTCTTTGTTCTTTGTTCTTTGTCTGTGTGGGTTTCCTCCCACACTCGAAAGATGTGTGGTTTAGGTTGACTGGCCATGCTAAATTGACCTTAATGTTAGGGCCTTAGCAGAGTAAAATGTAGGGTTACGGGAACAGGGCCCAGGTGGGATTGTGGTCGGTACAAACTTGATGGGCCAAATGGTCTCCTTCTGCACTGTAGGGATTCTGTGATTCTATACCTGCGCACTTACTGTCAATACAATGGTTTGTAGAATTTCTTTTCAGTGATATACTGTAAGTATTAAAAGACTTCAGCATTGCTATTTCTGTGAGAACAAATGTGTGTTCCACAACTGGTTGCCTATTCTTTTGGGATTTCTGTTGACACCCATGGATTTAGTCTTGAATTGAGGGGGCATCGATTAATCCGGCAATGGCTATTCCAAAATAGAATTCTCTCCATTCGAGTTAACATTATCCCTCAGTCAACATCATAGTGAAACCATTTCTCAAAATGGACAAAATTATGAGCGCATCAACTGCTCAACAATGATGGCACCAAGGGACTGAAAAATCATGACAGGTACTCAAGAAGGCCCCGCACACCAGGCGTTACTTGAGAAACAGTTCCTGTTTTACTGTACGCTGAAGGTCCTTGAGATGGTCCCTCTTGAGTTATTTGCATTTGACAAACAGATTTCAGGAGCTAAGGGTGATGACAGGGAAAATTCCCAAGCTCTCCTGAATTTGAAAAGCAGCTTGACAGAAATTCAAATAAGCAACTTGGAATACAGAACCAGGAGTAAGGTCCTCTCTTTAGGGATTTTAAATGCTCGATACACATCAATGTCTTTCCTGACCCAAATTACAGAGCATGGAGGTTGAGTGACACTCCAAAAAAGACTTATCGTGCTTGAAGCATAGAAGGGATTATCATTGAATAATAGAATCCTATAGTGCAGAAGAAGGCCATTTGGCCCATCAAGTCTGCACTGACCACAATCCCACCTAAGCCCTATCCCCATAACCCTAGCTAGTCCCCCTAAAACTAAGGGGCAATTTAGAACATAGAACATTATAGCGCAGTATAGGCTCTTCGACCCTTGATGTTGTGCTGACCTGTGAAACCAATCTAAAGCCCATCTAACCTACACTATTCCCATATCATCCACATGTTTATCCAAAGACCATTTAAATGTCCTTAATTTTGGCGAATCCATTACTGTTAGTATGACCAATCCACCTAACCCGCATATCTTTGGATTGTGGGAGGAAATTGGAGCACCTGGAGGAAATGCACGCAGACACGGGGAAAACTCCACACAGACAGTGACCCAAGCCTGGAATCAATCCCAGGCCCCTGGCGCTGTGAGTCAGTAGTGCCAACCACTGTGCTATAGTTATCATCTGAAAGAAATAATGTGTAGTGCTAAGGAGGGCTAAATAATAAAAAGTGTGGATTGTTGGGGTTGCTTGCCCCTTTGAGGAGTGGGTTCTCAGAAGGTCATGTGACCTGAGGTCAATTGAGCCAGAGCATACAAATCCTGGCGTTGAATTGAGGTTTTCCTATCTTGTTAAGAACTTTGAGTTGTGGAGTATCTCACTCTGTAAATAGATACCTATCTTATTAAACTTTTATTCATTGATTTTCTTTTATTCATTCATGGGTCATGGGCATTGTTGGCTGGCCAGTATTTATTGCCCGTCCCCAGTTGTTCAAGAACAATTGAGTGCCAACTGTGGCTCTAGAATCACATGGAAGCCAGACCAGGTAAGAACGGCAGATTTCCTTCCCTAAAGAACCTCAGTGAGCCAGATGTGTTTTTCCAACAAATGGCGATGGTTTTATGGTCATCAATAGGTTCTTAATTCCAGATATTTTTTACTGAGTTCAAATTTCACCAGCTGCTGTGGTGGGATTTGAACCTGAGTCCCCAGGACATTAGGTGAGTTAATAGCCTAGTGGCCATCGCTTCCCTTCCTGGTCTTAGTTCTCCTAGCAGCCACCAGTAGACCATTGCTTCCCTGGCGATCCTCTGATCTACTTGGCGGTCACCAGTCTTTATGAGATACTACAAATTGCAATGTCTGATTTTAGAAAATGAGAGGGCAGAATAGTAGCGAAAAATAATTTCTCTTTTCAAAAGGTCTTTGGAGTTGCCTGAGATTTTGTGGTGTAATCATCGATGACAACAATCCTGCAGTTTTGTTTAGTTTCTTTAAAACTTCACTGAATTTGACTTTAAACTTGAGAAGTCGGACTTTAATTATTCTTTCATGAGATGTGGACATTGCTTGCAAGGCCAGTATTTGTCCCCTGTTCCTCATATTGAAAGATAAGTTCTCTTTTCTCGTAGCCGCTGAACTGAGTGACTTACTTGGCCATTTCAGAGGATGGTTAAGACCACATTGGTCAACCACATTGTTTTGGGTCTGGAGTCATATGTCAGCAATTTAACATGTTCAATCCACATAACCTGCACATTGTTGGAGTGTGGGAGGAGATCAGAGCAGCCGGAAGGAACACACACAGACATGGGGAGGATGTGCAAATGCCACGCAAACAGTGGCCCAAGCCAGGAATCGAAACTGGGTTCCTGGCACTGTGAGGCAGTAATGCTAATCATTGTGCCACTGTGCTGCCTAGTTGTTGCAGCTTCTGTGGCAGGATTTGACCTTGCACCCACGAAGCATATGCCTGGCCTCTGGATTTCCAATCCAGTGACTTTACTGCCATTAGACTGATCCTGATGGACAAACCAGACCCTGTTCAAGAAGAACAGTTTTATTTCATGAGGCATGCCAGTATTGCACAACCTCAGTTCGGTTGAGACATGTTGGATGTTCCTTACATGTGTTGTTAGATTTCTGGGTGGCAGCTTTGCATTGTCAAAATAGTAATCAAATTTTCTTCACAGCCATTCCCAGTTAGACCTGTGTTTAAAATTCCTTTTTATCTCCTCCTGTGGAAGAGAGCAGACTTTTGCTTAACATGGTGCCTGCTTTTCAATATTTCCTCTCTTCTTCAGTTAACTTCACCATCTCTTAAATGTCTCAGAGCACACTTTGATAATGGATAGTCATGGAGCTACAGATTTGAAGTATTTTCTTCTCAAAAGGCTGAAAATTATTGGACAATTGGGATTCTCATAATTGGGATAGATAGTTTTTTTTGTTGGGCAGGCCTATCGAGGGACATGGAGCAGTGGAGTTAAGGTATAAATCAAACTGCTGAATGAAAGAGCAAATGCAGGAAGCTGAATGGTCTAATCCTGTTCCTAACATTCATCAGCATATCCTGAGATTCATGCTCAGTAACATGCACTGCCAAGTGCACATCCTTGATATCTCTCTCCAACAGCACCAAATCGCTCTTTCTCAAAGTTGGCCTGGTCCCCCAGTTTCACTTAATTCTTCATCTCATCCGAAACATTAGCAAGAAACTTTTTCTCTTCCTTTTAGGTGTTAAAAGGCACAAGCTCCAAAAACTCATCAATACTGACACCCATCCAGGACCCTTCACCTCCTCCCATCCCTCCTAATCCCAGTCCATGCTGTTTATTCATCACACCTTCTGACCTTCCCCTCTCTGATGCTGAGCGTGCTGTACTCAGCAAAGGACTCAACTTCGTACCCTTACGCCATTACCTAAATGAAATTCGGGCTCAATCTGATGCTAAACTCTTCTTCCACTGCTTTTATCTCCGTGCTCACTTCTTTGGGGCAGGAGGCTTCCCCCTCTCTGTTCAGCAGATCTGTTCATCCACCTCCAGCACTCCCCCTTCACCTGTACCCCTCCCTCCGGCCTCTTACCTGCTCTTGATTTTTTTCATCAAGAACTATGGGCGGCACAGTAGCACAGTGGTTAGCACTGCTGCTTCACTGCTCCAGGGTCCTGGGTTCGATTCCCGGCTCGGATCACTGTCTGTGTGGAGTTTGCACATTCTCCTCGTGTCTGCATGGGTTTCCTCCGGGTGCTCCAGTTTCCTCCCACAGTCCAAAGATGTGTGGGTTAAGTTGATCGGCTGTGCTAAGAAATTTCCCCTTAGTGTCCAGGGATGCGTAGGTTAGAGGGATTAGTGGCATAATATGTTGGGATATGGGGATAGGGCCTGGGTGGGATTGTGTTCGGTGAAGACTCAATGGGCCGAAGGGCCTCTTTCTGCACTGTAGGGTTCTATGATTCTATGAACTATCGGCGTGACATTGGCCGTCTCAATATCTCCGCTCCTCTCAATGCAAACTGGAGGACAAGCACCTCATCTTCCAATTGGGCACTTTACAGCCTTCTGGACTGAACATAGAGTTCAACAACTTCAGAGCATACAACCTCCCCTCCAACTCCATCCCATTTCCATTTACTTTATTTCATTTTGTGTCATCTCATTCTTCCACTTTATCATCCTTCTCTCTCACTTCCATTTTTCCACTTCTCCTTTCATTCCAGCTCTCCTTCTTGCCACACTCCCCCCTACTCCTCTTCAGGGCAACTGCCACATTCCTCAGGCCGTCCCCAACCACCTGTACCTCTGTTCTGCTATTCACACATTCTGATCACTTGATGGACACCTTTAGCACCTTCACAGCCCTCCGTGTCCTCATTTACATTCCCTTTGTCCCATTCCATCCCCTAACCTCATAGTACAAATCTTTGCTGATTCTCTTTGCTCTCAACTCTGACAAAGGGTCATCTAGACTCGAAACATTGGCTCTATTCTCCATACACAGATGCTGCCAAACCCGCTGATATTTTCCAGCACTTTCAGTTTTTATTCCTCAGCATATATTGGTGTGTCCCTTTCTCTTGTAGGAGACTAATGTATGTGAGTGAGCTTACGGTGGTCAGTCTGACCCTTTTCTCTACACCTACGCATGACTGAAGTTAGGGTGCTGTTCCATTTCCTGCCCTAGTGCTGGAGACCTCAGGATATCTCTTGCATTCTTACTATTATTCTATCACAGTCAGAGGCCAGGGTTGACCCTGGAGCTTCCTTTGGTTTTGCACAGCAGTCAGCATGGGTTTGCTCCCACACACCAAAGCAATGCTGGTTAGGTGAATTGGCCACGCTCAATTGCGCCTTAGTGCCAGTGAGATTAGCAGGATATATATGAGAGGTTACAGGGATAGGGCCTGGGTGGGATAGTTCTTGGTGCAAGCTCGATGGGCCAAATGGCCCCTTTCTGCACTGTAGGGATTCTATGAAAAGAGGTTTGTTTATAGGATGTTCATTAGCAAGATTAATTCACTCCCAACCAGGGTGACTGGGAGCTGCAGAACAGTAAACCAAATAGTTAGCATTGCTGTCTCACAGCGCCAGAGACCCTAGTTCAATTCCTGCCTTGGGTCTGTGTGGAGACTGTGCATTCTCCCCGTGTCTGCTTGGGTTTCCTTTAAATGCTCCAGTTTCCTCCCACAGTCTGGAAGACGTGCTGGTTAGGTGCATTAAATTCTCCCTCAGTGTACCCAAAGAAGTGTGGTGACTGGGACATTTTCACAGTAGCTTCATTGCAGTGTAAATGTAAACCTACTTGTGACGCCATTAAATTAACTTTAAACTATCGTGGCAACAACTCCTATGAGCTGAGCTACAGACGCCTTCTGATGTTAGACGTCATTGATGACTTTTGGGACTTATTTTGCCCATTCTAGCCCACCTGGGAATATAAAGCAGTGCATATCTATCATAGGCAGTGAAGAAAGAGAATAGAGGAGCTGAGGGGATTATGTGAACAACAGTCCTCATCCAACAAAGCTTTGCAAGCACGCAAAGAAATACTTTCTTTCCATGCTCAATTTGAAAATACACTTTCTACGAGTCCTGCTACTCACCGTGTTAATGACAGTTGTCAGGGAAGGGAATCCTTTCTTACAGAACTATTACTGTAAGAAACTGTCTGTGCCATTTCCTTTAAATGGGTCAGGCTTGGCTTGAAGTCCCCAGTCATCCTGTGCAGCCGTGGAAAGTGTTTTACTAAACAGCTTGTATTCCCAAAAGGGCAACACGCTCTGTAAGCCTCTCTGAAGATTCAATAGAAATACCAGGATAGGAAAAGAGGTTCTGCTCATTTCTGACATTTGTTCTATCCGTTTAAGCTGGTTTTGCAGTTTTCCCTCCTCCACGGATTCCATAATGCATTTTGCTACCAGCGTGGAGCTTGTGTTTAAACCACACTTTACTCAAGGGTCTTAAAGGCAGAGAAGGAAAGGTACCTGGGTTTAACTCTTGTCGCCACTTTGGTTCGACTCCATAAGGCTACAAGGAAGAGGAGCAGAATTAGGCTATTCAGCCTATTGAGTCTGCTCTGCCATTCAATCATGGTTGATAGGGCTCTCATCCTCACTCTCCTGCCTTCTCTAACCCTTGATTCCCTTATTGATCTATTGCTGTCTCTCAATGGCCTGACCTCCACAGCCCTCTGTGGCAATGAGTTCTCCAGATTCATCATCCTCTGGCTGAAGAAATTCCTCCTCATCTCAGTTTTAATGGAGTGTCCCTTCATTCTGAAGTTGTGCCCTCGAGTTCTAGCCTCTCCCATTAGTGGACACATTCTCTCCACGTCTACTCTATCCCGGCCTCTCAATATTCCATAAGTTTCAATTAGATCCCCCCTCATCCTTCTAGACTCCATCGAGTATCCTCAACCGCTCCGCATGTGACAAACTCTTCATTCCTGGGATCACTCTTGTGAATGTCCTCTGGACCCCCTCCAAGGCCAGCACATCCTTCCTTGGGGCCCAAAACTGCTCACGATATTCCAAATGGGGTCTGACCAGAGCATCATACAGCCTCAGCAGTACAATGCTGCTCTTGCATGCTTTAGAAATGAACGTTAACATTGAATTTGCCTTTCTAAGCCACTGAACCTGCATGCTAACCTTAAGAGAGTTCTGAATCAGGGCTCCCAAGTCCCTTTGTGCTTCAGATTTCCGAAGCCTTTCTCCACTTAGAAATTAGTTTACGTTTCTATTCATCCTACCAAAGTGCATAACTTCACGCTTTCCCCCACATTGTATTTCATCTGCCACTTCTTTGCCCACTCTCCTAGCCTATCCAATCATTCTGCAGCTTCCCCACTTCCTCAATACTCCAACAGATCTGTTCAAACAATAAGAAGTCTCACAACATCAGGATAAAGTCCAACAGGTTTATATGGGAGCACATTCCACAAGCTTTCATAGCGCTGCTCCTTCATCAGGTAAGTGGGAGTCGGCTCCCATTCACCTGATGAAAGAGCAGCGCTCCGAAAGCTGGTGTCTTGTGCTACCAAATAAACAATTGGATTGTAACCTGGTGTCGTGAGACCTATTATTGTGTTTATCCCAGTCCAACGCTGGCATTTCCACAAACGGGTTCACACCCAAAGGCCGGAATTTTCTTCTTCCCCAATCTCTGCTGCACAAGCTGGGGGCTGGGGGGGATTTTTCAATGCCCCCGAAGTCAATGGACTTTTGAACAGCCCGCTACATTTCTCAGCCTCACCCTCGCTGTGGTGGGGCTGTAAAATCCCACCCAATATCTCTGCTCTTCACTTTCACACTCATTCTGGACGGGACATTGGTGCTCAACAAGCAGCCAGCAGGCCTGAGGCCTGGCCAACACTTGAAACTGGTGGGCTTGGCACAGGCTGAAACAATGTGCATCGCACCTCGGAATTATACAAATCTGTTGAGCTTCTCGTACCCGGCGAGGTCCATTATTGGTTCCGTATTGCTCAAATTTGAGTTACTTTTCCCTGAAAAAATTTAACTCCCTGGAATTTCAATGGCACATCCTTGTTCCCCATGCCCTTCATGGGCTCTTGAGCTTTCAATTTAGGAGGGGGAGGCGGGGCAGGACTAGTGGGAAGTGTGGTGCAGAACGTGCATGTTCGGTAAGAGCTAGACCTGCATTGGCCACTGTACTGGTCCAGGTAGGAATTTAGACATCTAGGACTGACAATAAAAATTATGACTCTTTGTGCCTCCTCAATACCATAGGCTACTTCTGGGCACTATTGGGCCTTTCATCTGACCAACCCCACTCTCCGTCTTACGCTTCCTGATGTCCCAGTTGTCCCGGTTTCAGTTCTCTGATTGACCCTCTGTCCACCCTCCCTCAATGTTTCTCACTTCCTCTTTAAGAGTTTTTTTTTGTTTAATCCATGCCCCTCATAATCCTGTAGACTTCCATCAGGTCGCCCCTCAACTTCTGTCATGAGTGGGGAAAAAATGTCGATCAGAGCACCAAGATAAAGGTCCTGCTGTTCTTCAGCACAGTGCCATGAGATCCTTTATATCCACGTGAGAGAACAGACAAAACTTGGGTTCAATGAATCACCTGAAAGATGGCAGTCCAGCAGTGTAGCACTCCCTCGGTCTTGCACATTGTGGATCACTGCTTTACATTGGGGTGGATGCAGGACTTTGACACTTCTCAGGATGCAGTACACAAGTAAGCATTCTCCAACAATCTGAAGTGCTCACTAAACCTTGTTCTGAGTGAATTCCAGAGCCAACAGTAGGTTGTTGGAATAGTGACAGTGGGCAGCACGAGGATAGATGGCTTTGTCCAAATGAGGCAGTGTCCACAGTCTCTCAGTGGAATGTCAGCCTGCATTCCTCTCCTGGAGTGGTGCTGGAACCCATGACTTTCTGATACAGAGGTGAAGGGACTATCAACAGAGCCACAGCTGACTTGAGTCACTTGGCTACAAAATTATGCAGCCCACAGTTTGGATTAATGAATGTTTGGTTAACTCGATAGTTTAAATGGATCAATAGCTGCTTTAGAATTGTTAAGGCGTTTTATTGTAACAGGAAATTGGCTGATTTCCACTTCTGTCAATGAAACCATATGCTCAGGAATTTCTTGGCCAGAATTTTTAGGATGGTGGGGGTTTGATGGAGCATGAAATGGCATCTTAGCTACTGGTGTCTTTTTTGATTTGATTTGATGTATTATTGTCCTGTGCATGAGTATGCAGTGATAAGTATTGTTTCATGCAATACTGTACAGACAAAGCCTCTACTCAATTCTTTTCGTGGGCAGCATGGTGGCACACTGCTGTCTCACAGTTCCAGGGACCCGGGTTCAATTCTGGCCTCGGGTCACCATCGGTGTGGAATTTGCACATTTTACCCATGCCTGAGTGGGTTTTCTCTGGATTCTCCAGTTTCCTCCCACAGTCCAAAGATGTGCGGGTTAGGTGGATTGGCCATGCTAAATTACTCCTTCATGTCAAGGAAATTAGCAGGGCAAATACTTGCGGTTACGGGATAGGAACTGGATGGGATTGTTGTTGGCGCAGGCTCAATGGGCTGAATAGCCTCCTTCTGCACTGTAGGGATTCTATGATTCTTTTTCCTCTCTCCCTCACATGCCTCTGTAACATATCCTTAACTACATCTGTGATATTTGCCTCAACTCTGTCATTTGGTAATGAGTTCCACATTCTAACCACTCTCTGGGTAACACAATTTCTCCTGAGTCTCCATTTTGATATATTGATGGCTAAGTTATATTTATCAACCCAGTTTTTGTTATAATCTGCCTTTAAGAGTTAAGTTATGGGAAAGGAAGTGTGTTATGCAATCCAGTTTCGCTTCACTTTTCTTTGAGCAGAACACATGGGTGCACACAGCCCTGCATATCTGATGCCTTCAAGCTTTATAGTGATGTACATCCATTCCTAAGTGCTAGGTCTCAATTAATGATTGGTGTTTTTAAATCATTATAACAACACAACACTTCTGTCTTCCTCCCACAAATGGAAACATCATCTTCACATCTACCCTATCAAACACTTTGATAATCTTAAGGGTGTGTAATAGGTCAGCTATCAGCCCGCTCTTTCCTACAGAACCCCACCAGTCAGTTCAACCTTTCCTGACAGTTCCATAGAATCTCTATGTGCAGGAGGCCATTTGGCCCACGAGTCTGCACAGACTACAATCCCACCCAGGCCCTATTCCCGTAACCCCACATACTTACCCTAGCTAATCCCCCTGACACTAGGGTCAATTTAGCATGGCCAATCAACCTAAGCCGCACATCTTTGGACTGTGGGTGGAAACCGGAGCATCTGGAGGAAACCTAAGCAGACACGGTGGGGGAACGTGCAAACTTCACACAGACAGTGACCCAAGGCTGGAATTGAACCCCGGTCCCTGGCGCTGTGAGGCAGCAGTGCTAACCACTAGGCCACCGTGCCACCCTTGTCATCACCCTCTTGAATCTTTTTCACATCTTCTCCATGCCTTTATGGATTTTCTATACATCGCGACCAGACCTATACACCGCACTGATACTGATGATACCCACGCTGATGGAATTCAATACATTTGTTGGTTATACAGGTTTCCAGCTGGGTGCTTTCAGGGGAATGAGGGATAAAGTGCTGAAAATGGAAAGTCGCAGTTTCAATTCAGCCGCATACCCAAGATGGCACTCCCACATAATCATTCCAGTGGCGCTTATTTACCCTGAGCTCAGGAGGTAGTTAATGTAACATTTCTCCCACATCTTTTGTCCTTAAGGTGTGATTGATTAACTCGTCTAATTAGTCCCAATTAGTTGCAGATTATGAGCAGTTTGTACAGTATGTCTGGTGTTGCGTTGGGACTGGATTCAGACTGTGCACACACTGTTCTTTCATTATTCTCGGTCTCCAGGGTGCGACTGGATTTCCATTTAAATGGTGCTTATTCTGTGGCACTTCCCTTCAGATATTTGATTTCATTCCCACCGAAGTACGTCACCCCCTCCCGGGAGTGAAAAGGAAAATGAATGTTAATAAACTTTTGGTTGTTTTAAGAATGAGACAGTACGGTGGCACAGTGGTTAGCACAGCTGCCTCACAGAGCTAGGGAGCAGGATTCCTGATGCTGTGTGGGTTTCCTTCGGGTACTCTGGTTTCCTCCCACAGTTGAAAGATGTGAGCGTTAGATTGATTGGCCATGCTAAAAAATTTGCCCCTTAGTGTCCTGAGATGTGTAGGTTAGAGGCATTAATGGGTAAAATATGTAGGGATGTGGGGGTAGGGCTTGGGTCAGATTGTGGTTGGTGCAGACTCGATGGGTTGAAGGGCCTCCTTCTGTATTGTAGGGTTCTATGATTCTATGATTCAATTCCCAGCTTGGATTAGTATCTGTGCAGAGTTTGCACATTCTCCCCATGTCTACGTGGGTTTCCTCCAGGTGGGCTGGTTTCCCCCCACACTCCAAAGATGTGTGGGTTAGGTTGATTGGCCCTTAATGTCAGGGAAGTGAAGGGTAAGTAAATAGGGTTATGGGGATAGGGCCTGGGTGGGATTGTGGACAGTGCAGACTTGATGGTTCGAATGGCCTCCTTCTGCATTGCAGGGATTCCATGATTCTATGAAAATGTAGAATGGAGAGTAAAGGATCACTGAGTTCAGAACATCCGGCTACTTGTGACCAAGGTGAATCTGCAATGTTCAGAGTTTAGTGGATTAAAACTGACTTTTTGAATCAGATGCTCACTCACTTTGAAGGAATGTTTTACACAAATGGATTGTTGACCTTTTTGACACATTGTTTTGTGCTTTTCCCATCAACTACATCACATCCCACTACATTCTTGATTATTAACATGTTGACCCTATTTTGGCAATTACTTTGTGTGTTGTGGGGGGGATGGGAGATGGCTCTTACCATCCCTTGCCGCTGTTTGAATACAACTCCTCATTATTACCATTTCCATTCTTCTCCCCAAAGAATGAGATTCAGTTTTTCTCATCTCTGCCTGTTATGCTCCAATTATTGAACAAGTCCAGTCGCTTATTTTAGCTAATATTCCAGCAGGAGGGGAGGAACGGAGGTGTAAATTAGATTCAATGAGTTCAGGAATGTTGTGGGCTGACACCAGATAACAGAACCACAAAAGGGATGGATTGGAATCATTGAATAACTACACAGCAAAAAGTGGCCAGTCAGCCCATCGAGACTTCAGCGACATCAATCCCACCCAGGCCCTCTCCCCATATCCCCTGCTAATCCTCCTAAGGCTAAGGAGCAATTTAGCATGGCCAATCGACCTAACCTGCACATCTTTGGGCTGTGGGAGGAAACTGGAGCACCTGCAGGAAACCTACGGAGACATGGTGAGAATATGCAAATTCCACACAGACAGTGACCCGAGACTGGAATTGAACCTGGGACCCTACACTTTGCTGTGTAGTTATCATTGAATAACTACACAGCAAAAAGTGGCCAGTCAGCCCAACGAGACTTCACTGACATCAATCCCACCGAGGCCCTCTCCCCATTTCCCCTGCTAATCCCCCTAAGGCTAAGGAGCAATTTAGCATGGCCAATCGACCTAACCCGAGCATCTTTGGGGACTGTGGGAGGAAACCGGAGTACCCGGAGGAAACCCACGCAGCATCAGGAATCCTGCTCCCTCGCACTGTGAGGCAGCTGTGCTAACCACTGTGCCCCACAGCCCTGTTATTGTAAGAATAATGGCCAGACTCGTATGACATGGTTGACTATCAATACTCCCAGGAAAGTAGAGATGGGCGGTTGCTAGTTTCACCTACATCTCAGGATTAATCATGCACAATCCTGTGGATGCAATGCAAAATTAAAACCAGGTTCTGATATTCAATTTTCATCATTTCTAACGCATGTAAAAATGAATAGCCCTAATTGGAAAAAAATTACTCCTGTGGCTGGTTTGAAGTGTCGACAGTTGCTTGTCAATGGTAACAGTGATCAAGTGGTCAACTGATGAATGTGTCACACACCTTGGGTTTGACTTTTGTCAAAGGGTGGGAAGACAAAGAACAAAGAACAAAGAACAACCCAGCACGGGAAACAGGCCCTTCGGCCCAACGAGCCCGCGCCGCTGCATCACCCTACACCTATTCTACCCTGCATGTCTACGAATGGAACCCTACTCAGCCAGATTCAGGGAAGAAATAGTGTCAATTTGGTAAAAACCGATTAGCCTAAGAGCACATCTTTGGGGTGTGGGAGGAAACCGGAGCGCCCGGAGGAAACCCACGCAACCACAGGGAGAATGCGCAAACTCCCACAGACACAGGCCCAAATCCATGTGTCTGCACAGCCAGCAGTGCTAGTCACTGAGCTGTTGTGGCGCCCGTCTACCGGTCCAGGATCAAGCACACACACCGACATGAAGTACTAGGCCACTCCTGGACTTCCAAGAGCAGCCCACGCACGACCCGCCGTGTGCATGCCCCTCGCTTGACACGAGGTGGACCTCCACCTGTGGAATAAAGACAAAAAATATTAATCATACAGCCTGCCCTTCCAGTGTCTCCCGAGGTTTAACCCTATTTAATAGCCCCTACCATATCCCTCCATTCTCGTTTCACTCATGTGCCTATCTGACTGCATCTTAAACGAGTCCAACGTTCCTGCCTCCACCACCCTACTCGGTAGCGCGTTCCAGACCCCCACAACTCTCTGCGTAAAGAACCTTCTTCTCACCTCCAAATTATACCTCTCCCCCCTCACCCTTAAATGATGACCTCTCGTGTTCGTACCCAGTCTAGGGAGCAGTCTCTCACTATTAACTCTATCTATTCCCTTCAGTATCTTATATACTTCTATCATGTCCCCTCTCAATCTCCGTCTTTCCAAGGAGAATAGCCCCAGTTTCTTCAATCTCTCCTCGTAACCCAGTCCCCCCATGCCAGGCAACATCCTGGTAAACCTCCTCTGCACCCTTTCCAGAGACTCCACGTCCTTCCGGTAGTAAGGTGACCAGAACTGGACGCAGTACTCCAAATGCGGTCTAACCAACGTTCTGTACAACTGAAGCATTAGACGGCAGCTTTTATACTCTATGCCCCTTCCTATAAAGGCTAACATCCCATAAGCCTTCCTAACAACATTCTCCACTTGTGATGCAACCTTCATGGATTTGTGAACCTGCACTCCCAGGTCCCTCTGTATGTCTATACTCCTAATCGGCCTACCTTTTATCACATAGCTCCTCTCTGCATTATTCCGTCCAAAATGCATCACCTCACATTTGTCAGGATTAAATGCCATCTGCCACCTATCTGCCCACTGCACCAACCTATCTATATCCTGTTGTGTCACCTGACAATCCAGTTCTGTACCCGCCAACCCTGCCATCTTGGTGTCATCAGCAAACTTGCTGATCACACCACCTACGCCCTCTTCCAAGTCATTTATGTAGACTACAAAGAGGAGAGGTCCCAGTACTGAGCCCTGCGGCACACCACTGGTCACTGGCCTCCAGCCCGACAAGGTCCCCTCCACAACTACCCTCTGTCTCCTATTTCCCAGCCAGTTCTCAATCCACCTAGCTACCTGGCCTCGTATCCCATGCGCCTTAACCTTTTCTACCAGCCTACCGTGAGGGACTTTGTCAAATGCCTTACTGAAATCCATATAGATGACATCAACGGCTCTCCCATCGTCAACCGTTTTTGTCACCTCCTCAAAGAATTCCACCAGATTCGTAAGGCAAGACCTCCCTCTAACAAAGCCATGTTGCGTACCCCTCAGTTACCACAAAATAGGTTGCCTGAGTTGTGCACTTCCGAGTGCTTTCACAGCCTAAATGCTTGAGGATAATGACTAATGTGTTGATGCCACTGAACTGTCATGATTACATTTGGCTAACTAGCCCCCTGTGGCAAAAACTGCAGGCTCGACTCTTAACTTGTCCAACCAGCAGAAGGGTTTTACAGTGAGTTATCGTTGCAAGGAACAGAGAACTTTTGACTACAGGTTTGGTGAGGGAAAATCCTTAAAGTTTATTCATTAGCATCACAAGAAAGCTTATATTACTGAAATTACTGTGAAAATTCCCAAGTTGCCACACTCCAACACAGGTTCAGGTACACTGAAGGAGAATTTGGCATGGCCAATGCTCCTAACCAGAATGTCCTTCAGACTGTGGGAGGGAACCGGAACCTGGAGGAAATGCATGCAGACACGGGGAGAAAGTGCAGAATCCGCACAAACAGCGACCCAAGCTGGGAATTGAACCTGGGTGCCTGACACTGTGAGGTAGCAGCGCTAACCACTGTGCCACTGTGCTGTCCCTTATTGTGAAAGGGAGAGAGAGGGGGAATAAATTGACCAGGGAGGGAACGGGTGGACAGATATGTAACAATATCAATTTTACCATCACTCGTTGCATTTTGTCACTATTTCCATTTAAAAAATATTATCATTTTCCTATAATCTCAGTTTTCAAGACTTGTGAAAATTGACAAAATTATTGCAGGTACATTGTTTAGTGTGGAGAAGGTTTTAGCTCCTAGCGAACCTCACACCTAAAATATGATTATCTGGTGGAATATACTGTGAGGGAAGCCAGAAGATTCATCAGACAATTATATTCCGAGCTGGGTGCTGCTGCGAATGTCACTTTCAAACAGAATCTCCAACTTCGCCTGTCCTGTTCAGGAGAGAGCTCTGCAGGGTATAACATGTATGTACACAGCTCCTCAGTATAACATGTACGTACACAGTTCCTCAGTATAGTATGAATGTACACAGCTCCTCAACATAAGATGTACGTACACAGCTCCTCGGTATAACATGTACATACACAGCTCCTCGGTATAACATGTACATCCACAGCTCCTCAGTGTAACATGTACGTACACAGCTCCTCAATATAACATGTACATACACAGCTCCTCAGTACAACATGTACATACACAGCTCCTCAGTGTAACATGTACGTACGTACACAGCTCCTCAATATAACATGTACGTACACAGCTCCTCAATATAACATGTACGTACACAGCTCCTCAGTATAACATGTACGTACGCAGCTCCTCAATATAACATGTACGTACGCAGCTCCTCAATATAACATGTACGTACGCAGCTCCTCAGTATAACATGTACGTACGCAGCTCCTCAGTATAACATGTACGTACACAGCTCCTCAGTATAACATGTACGTACACAGCTCCTCAATATAACATGTACGTACGCAGCTCCTCAGTATAACATGTACGTACGTACACAGCTCCTCAATATAACATGTACGTACACAGCTCATCAGTGTAACATGTACGTACGTACACACCTCCTCAATATAACATGTACGTACGCAGCTCCTCAGTATAACATGTACGTACGTACACAGCTCCTCAGTTTAACATGTACGTACACAGCTCCTCAGTATAACATGTACGTACACAGCTCCTCAGTATAACATGTACGTACACAGCTCCTCAGTATATGTGGTAAGGAAGCAAGATATATGGATCCAAAGGGATGGTTATCCTTAGTCAGTTTTTGGACACAATGACCCCACTATTTACAGTGAGACAAGGAGAAAGATGTAGAGAAAAACAACAAAAGTTATCAACATGGCCAAGGAAGCACTAATCCCATCGAGCTTAAACAGCCTAGGATTTCATTGTCAATTTTTGGCTCTGTTACCTCCATGACGCACAACTAATTTTGCAAATTTAGGAGCAAACAAAAAACCTTGAGGATGGTCCCTGCAAATAGGAGGGGATGGTGAGGCAGTAAATTACAACAAGGGAGGCAGAGGAAAAGAGGACCTTGGAGTTGGGAGATGAAGAGTTTAGGATTGGGAAGGGACAGGGTAGACCATTTAGGATGGAAGTGAGGAGGCATTTCTTCACCCAAAGAGTGTGGTTACCCCTGTGAAATTCATTACCACCGGAAGTAGTTGATGCCAAGATCTTGAATGCATTCAAAAGGCGGCTGGATATAGCAATTGGGGTGAATGGGATCAAAGGTTAAGGGGAGAAAGCAGGATTAGGCTATTGAGTTGGATGATCGTAATGAATGGCGGAGCAGGCTCAAAGGGCCAAATGGCCTCCTCCTGCTCCTATCGTCGATGTTTCTATGAGTGTAAGATGGGAGTAGCCTGAAAGCTTTCTTGAGGCATTGGTGTGGCCCACCAGAGTCACAGAGAAAGGCACCTTGCAGAGTCATAGACATATTACAGCGCAGATATTAACAATATCAATTTTACAATCAATTGTTGCATTTTGTCACTATTTTCATCTTAAGACGTTCCTGCCATATTTCAATTATTATTTCCCTGTAATCTCAATGAGATAAATTGACTCTGTTTTCAAGATTTGGTAAAAATTGGCAAAATTACTCATTTCAGCCTTGCAAGTGTTTGTTTTAAGTAGGGCGAATGGACTTCCGCTTACCAAGGTTCCCCTGGGATTTCTGATTAGAGTGATTGACAGGGTCATGTGATGATGTGGTTTATGTGCAGATCTGTGTCTGTAGCAGAGGAAAAAAGACTGGTTAAAGTTAGAAGGATTTTTGCAGGCATCTGGACTTCTATCTCTCTTTGAAAGCACCAAGAATGTTAAGAATGCTCAAGAAAGAGCACCAAGTTATGCTTGTGTTTTGCACTTTATGGTTTAACCCTGCCCACCAAACTGCTTCCATTTGCCATGGGGTGAGGACGGGTTGATGCTGAGATTTATGCATCTCTTTGTGTGAGAGAATATGGGAAAATTGGACTTTGATACAGAAGTGTGCTCCACCATGTTCAATTATGTGATATTTGCTGCAGCCAATCCTTTTGGGCCCATGCAGGGATGCCACTCACTCTTTGTGTGCTTTTCTGTTATCCAATTACAATCGATTTGATTTATTATTGCCACATGTGTTAGTATACAGTGAAAAATACTGTTTCTTGCGTGCTATACAGAGCATACCATTCATAGAGAAGGAGGGAGTGCAGAATGTCGTGATACAGTCATAGCTAGGGTGTGGAGAAAGATCAACTTAATCTGAGGTAGGTCCATTCAAAAGTCTGATGGCAGCAGGGAAGAAGCTGTTCTTGAGTCGGTTGGTCCGTGATCTCAGACCTTTGTATTCTTTTCCTCATGGAAGAAGGTGGAAGAGAGAATGTCGGGGGTGCGTGGGGTCCTTAATTATGCTGGCTGCTTTTCAGAGGCAGTGGGAAATACAGACAGAGGCTGTTTTGCGAGCTGGATTGGGCTACATTCACAACCTTTTGTAGTTTCTTGTGGTATTGGGCATAGCAGGAGCCATACTAAGCTGTCAACCAGAAAGAATACTTTCTACGGTATATCTGTAAATGTTGGTAGCTAACATGCCAAATTTCGTATAATAAAATTTCCTATGATTTCCTTTATTAAAAAAGGTGGCATTATCAGCACATATACCCACTGCAGAAGACAAAATGTTGATTTGATTATAAAAGGTTTCCTTCGAAATGAATCCTATTTGTGGCATTCACAATCTAGTGCCATTTCACTCTGGCCTGTGAATGAAAAAGTCATGAGTTCTATTGAGACTTCAGCATGCAATCCAGGCTGATGCTCCAGTGCAGTATTGAGGTACTGCTGCACTGTCAGGGAATGTTTTCTTCCAGTTAAGATGCTAAATTAAAGTCCGTGTTCTATCAGGTGGATATAAAAGATCCTATTTGAAGAAGAACTTGGGTGGTTCCTTTGGTGGCTTTGTCAATATTTATCCCTCAAGCAACTTCACAAAAACAGATTATCTGGCCATGTATCTCATTGCTGTTTACGGGACCTTGCTGTGAGTAAATTAAGTGCTGCACCCCCTACATCACAGCAGTGACTAGATTTAAAAAGTACTGTATCTGCTTTAAAATGCTTTGGGCTGCCTGGAGATCATGAAAGGCTTTCCTTTTCGCCTTACAGTTCCTGACAGCCAGATAGAAAGTCATAGCAGCAGGAATCGAAGTGAGCAAGCTGATCTGTTAATTAGCAGAGATATTAAGGCAGCGTTAAGCTCAAACGTGGCCGTTTCAAAATGACAGTGTTTGTTTTGGCATGAACTAAAGCTGGGATAAATGAGCAGAAGACTAAGTAAACACATACCTTGGAGTTAATTATCATCATTACGTTAGTCACCTTGGAAGAATTCCTGAGGGTGATCTTTGCAACCCCAGCGGTTTAAAAAAAAATGTTTTTCGTTGCGAAAGCAAAATATGTTTTTATTTTCCGTTCATAAGAACATAAGAACATAAGAAATAGGAGCAGGAGTAGGCCATCTGGCCCTTCGAGCCTGCCCCGCCATTCAATAAGATCATGGCTGATCTGTCGTGGCTCAGTTCCACTTTCCCGCCCTCTCCCCATAACCCTTAATCCCCTCTCTTATCAAAAACCCATCAACCCGCTTCTTAAAAATATTTAGCGAGGCAGCCTCCACCACTTCAACGGGCAGAGAATTCCAGAGATTCACCACCCTTTGAGTGAAGAAGTTCCTCCTCAACTCCGTTCTGAACTGCCCCCCCTTTATCTTGAGGCTGTGCCCCCTAGTCCTACTGTCTTTTTTGAGCGGGAAGAGTCTTTCCACCTCTATCCTATCCATCCCATTCATCATCTTATACGTCTCAATGAGATCTCCCCTCATTCTTCTAAACTCTAACGAGTACAAGCCTAGTTTATTCAGCCTCTCCTCATAGCTCAACCCCCTCAACTCCGGTATCAGCCTAGTAAACCTCCTCTGCACTCCCTCCAAGGCCAAAATATCCTTGCGCAGGTGCGGCGCCCAAAACTGCACACAGTACTCCAGCTGCGGCCTCACCAATGCCCTATACAGCTGCAGCAAGACCTCCCTACTTTTATATTCAATCCCCCTCGCTATGAAGGCCAGCATCCCATTCGCCTTCCTGACCACCTGCTGCACCTGCAGGCTGGGTTTTTGCGACTCATGCACAAGGACCCCGAGGTCCCTTTGCACCGTCGCCTGCTGCAGTTTTTCGCCACGTAAGTAATAGTCCTTCCTACCATTCTTCCTACCAAAGTGGACCACCTCACACTTGCCAACATTAAATTCCATTTGCCATTTCCTGGCCCATTCGCCCAGCCTATCTAGATCCTTCTGCAGACTCTCCACACCCTCCGCACAATTTGCCTTTCCCCCAATCTTGGTGTCATCAGCAAATTTCGACACCCTACACTCGGTTCCCTCCTCCAGATCATCTATATAAATGGTAAATAGCTGAGGCCCCAGCACCGACCCCTGGGGCACTCCACTAGTCACCAACCGCCAATCCGAATAGCACCCATTGACCCCCACTCTCTGTCTCCTATTTGACAACCAATCCTCTATCCACGCTAACACCCTACCCCCAACTCCATGTCCTCTGACCTTCTGCAGTAACCTCTTGTGAGGTACCTTATCAAACGCCTTCTGAAAATCCAGAAAGACCACATCCACCGGCTCTCCTCTATCCACCGCCCTAGACACATCCTCATAGAACTCCAGTAAATTTGTCAGACACGACTTCCCTTTAATGAAACCGTGTTGCGTCTGCTCTATCAAGCAATTCCCTTCAAGATGCCTCGCAATTTCCTCCTTAATGACGGATTCTAACATTTTACCTACCACAGACGTTAAACTAACCGGCCTGTAATTTCCCGCCTTTTGCCTGGCACCCTTCTTAAACAACGGCGTAACATTAGCCGTTTTCCAATCCTCCGGCACTTCCCCGGAATCCAGCGACGTCTGGAAAATAACCACCAAGGCATCCACTATCACCTCCGCCATTTCTTTCAGAACCCTCGGATGCATTCCATCCGGTCCTGGGGACTTGTCCACAATCAGCCCCTCCAGTCTGTCGCGCACCACCTCTCTAGTAACAGTAATGTCATTAAGACCCTCCAGTCCTACCACCTTTCCATCACTAACACCCGGCAAATTATTCACGTCCTCCTCCGTGAAGACAGAAACAAAAAAGTTATTCAAGACCTTAGCCATATCCCCATCCCCTACCACTAGGTTCCCTTTCTCATCCGCTAAGGGACCAACGTTCACCCTAGCCAGCCTCTTCCTTTTTATATATTTATAAAAACTCTTGCTATCCTTTTTTATATTAAGTGCTAGCCCAGCTTCATAGCTTCTTCTACCCTCCTTTATCAACTTTTTTGTCAATCTTTGTTGACATTTAAACCTTTCCCAATCCTCTTCTCGCCCACTGCTCTTAGCTACTCTAAATTCCTCCGCTTTTAATTTAACACTTTCCTTCACCTCCTTCGTTATCCACGGCTTATTACCTCTCTTCCTACTGTCCTTTTTGACCATCGGAATAAATTTCTGCTGAGCACCAAGAAAGATCTCCTTAAAGATCCTCCACTGCTCCTCAGCAGACCTACCTTCCAACGCACTCCCCCAGTCCACATTCGCCAATTCTTCTCTCATCCTACCATACTCCCCTCTATTCAAACAAAGGACGCGTGTCCGGGAACCCACTTTCTCCTCCTCCATCTGCAACAGAAACTCCACCATACAATGATCACTCTCTCCAAGAGGATCCTTCACCTCAAGGTCCCTAATTCTACCCGCCTCATTACATAGCACCAGATCCAAGATAGCTCGCTCCCTCGTCGGCTCCAACACACACTGTTCCAGGAAACTATCCCGGCAGCATTCCAAGAACTCCTCCTCGAGCCCACCTCGTCCAACATGGGTCGACCAATCAATATGCAGATTGAAATCCCCCATAACTACTGCCGTCCCATTCCTGCACGCCGCACTTATTTGCGCGTTAACAGCCCGCCCCACCTCCAGATCATTATTCGGGGGCCTATAGACGACACCCACCAGCGTCTTCCTCCCTTTGCTGTTCCTAATCTCCACCCACAACGATTCCACTTTCTGCTCTTTGGCTCCGATATCATCCCTTGCTACCACCTTGATGCTGTCCTTAATCAGCAGAGCTACGCCACCCCCTCTTTCCTCCTGCCTATCCTTCCTAAACACTTGATAGCCCTGTACATTCATCTCCCAGTCCCTGTCACCTTGCAGCCACGTCTCTGTAATGGCCACCAGATCGTATCCATTTGTGTCGATCTGCGCCACCAGCTCATCCACTTTATTCCGAATGCTTCGTGCATTCAGATAAAGCGCTTTCATCCCAGCCTTCTTCTGGACCCTATTTGCCGTAACGCCACCACTTGGGACATCCTCAGCCTCTTCCCTTACCTGTACCCTATCCTTAACTGTAGACCTCCTAACATCACCTACCCTCGCACCCTCCCCCCCCCTAATTAGTTTAAAGCCCTGTCTACAGTTCTCTTTACTCGATTCGCCAGCACTCTGGTCCCAGCACGATTCAGACCAACCCCATCCTGCCCGAACAAGTCCCACCTACCCCAATACTGGTGCCAATGCCCCATAAATTCGATCCCATTCCTCCCACACCAATCTCTGAGCCACCCATTCACTTCCTTTATCCTGTCAACCCTACACCCGTCTGCACTCGGTTCAGGCAGTAGCCCAGAGAAGACCACCTTGTCGGTTCTACTTTTTAATTCCATTCCCAGCTTCTCATACTCCCTCCCCAGATCCTCAGTCCGCACTTTGCCTACGTCGCTGGCACCCACATGTACCACCACAACTGGGTTCTCACCCTCCCACTCCAGATTCCTCTGCAGCCCAGCTGCGACATCCCGTACCCGAGCACCAGGCAGACAACACACCCTTCTGTGCACTTTGTCATTGTGACAAAGGACAGTGTCAATACCCTTCACCCCACTATCCCCAATTACTACTACGTTCCTTTTCCCCTTCTCTTTGCCTATGTCCTGCTGCATCACTGTACCGTGTGCAGTTTGCTCACCAACCTCACCTGCCTCGTCCTCTTCCAGACTGGAAGCAAGAACCTCAAACCTGTTATGCAGATTAAGAGGCTGAGGCCTCCGCTCCTCACCCCCCTTCCTCCTCCCAGCAGCCCCCTTTTGTTCCTGACCCTTAGATTTAGACAGTCTAGGGGGGGTGGATGTCACTTGCACCCCATTGACAATGGCACCCTCTCTCCCCCTGATGAGCCTCAGTGTCTGTAGCTCAGAGGCCAGCTCATCCACCTTGAGCTGGAGCTCCTCCAGCAACCTGCACTTACTGCAGACATGGCCACTGGGAAGGACCCTGGGGTCCACCGAGAGCAGAGAGCTTGACACAGCTCAGGGGGAAAGGTGGACTGGAGGTTCAACCAACATTGATATGGACAGTATGCAAAAGGTTTGCAGAACGGGGGAGAACAGAAAAGAGGAGAATGCGAATCATTGTCCTGTCGGACTGAGCATTTGTAATAATCCCTATTATATTGCAAACTTTCCCTGACAGCTTACTAAATTGTTATTGTATCACAGAACCACCAAAAACAAATTAACCTCCATTCATGTGCTGTTTGCTGGGGTCTTGTCACACGCAAATTGGCCACTGCGTTTTAAAGAGAAATTTGCATTTTAGGTAAGGCAAGTGTTGCTGTCTGTTGGCTCTGTTTTTATGTGGCTGACTTTTTGCCAGTTATTCTTGCAGAGCTTCCTCCTTTTCAAATCCCCTTTCGCTCACACTGTCCACTTGCCATTGAGACTCCATCTGCTATCTGCCCGTGTCCGCCCAGAAGCTGTTCATTGCGGCAGGCCTGACAATACTGGCCACGGGTGTGTGCAGCTGGTTCTTGGAGGAGGAGAAAGTTCCGAGGAGGGAGATGTTACCAGACGTGAATGCCATCACGCTGCAGCTAGGATATCGGGGAAGAGTTGTGTTATGATCCGGTAAAAGGCCCCCACGATTAATCTCCTTGTTTGTCAGATGGTTGTGCCGTGCACAGCTTCACCATTCCAAGAGGCATTGCCACAAGAAACAGATGGCAGAGGAAGCCCAACTACCACCAACAACAGGAAAGAATATTGATACAAAGTCTGACAGGATTTTCTCTTTCAAGCCTTGGCAGCAGAGAGAATCAGCCATCCATTATAGAACCCATCTAATTTCATTCCATCAAATCAACTGGAGATCTGCTATTTTTAATTCATTCTGGGGACGTGGGCTTGGCTACAAATGCCAACATTTATCGACCATTCCTTGTTAACCTTGAGCTTAAAATTTATTTTATTAGTGTCACAAGTAGGCTTACATTAACATTGCAATGGAATTACCTTGATAATCCCCTTGCCGCCACACTTTGGCGCCTGTTCGGGTACACTGAGGGAGAATTTAGCACGGCCAGTGCACCTAACCAACGTGTCTTTGGACTGTGGAAGGAAACCGGAGAAAATCCACACAGACACGGGGAGAATGTGCAGACTCCTCACAGACAGTGACCCAAGCCGGGAATCGAACTCAGGTCCCCGGCGCTGTGAGGCAGCAATGCTAGCCATTGTGTCACTGTGCTGCCCTTAAGGTGGTGACATAGGGAAACTGTGTTTTGGAAGTACTCCCAAAATGCTGTTGGGTAAGACAGGCCAAGATTTTGACCCAGCGTTTGACTCTTAGGCTAGAATGTCTCAGACCAAATGTAGTTTTCAACTGTTAAAGAAAAAAACTTTGGACCACTGGGGCAAGCAGTGATCCAGGGTAATGTTCTGGGGACTCAGGTTCAAACAAAGCACTAGTTTTATGAAGCACTTCCATGTGATAACATTCCAATATGCTGTCCAGCTGGCAGCGGGCATAGGTAATGTGGGCAATCTACTGTCCATGTGTTTTGATAGCTGAATACGAAGTCAGAAAATTACTCCAAGATGTTTGAGAACAGAACAAAATAAGGCAATAAGATATGAGTTAGTGGTGCAGCGAATGGGGCCTCTTCATGTCTCCACTGAATGAATGGTTTATTTTGGCAATGGATCATGTGCGATGAGGTCTTTCCCAGACAGTGTGGGATGGTAGGGAAATCAGCCTGTGTTCCATATCCTGACTACTAATCAGTGGCGCATTCCCCTTAAGTCAGCGAGGGCTCATTTGTGATGCCTCCCCTGCTTGAATAGCCTGATGACACTCATTGCGCAGGCTCGGTGATGAAGAATAATTAATTGAGACTTGTACACAAGATTGTACAGAACTCATTCAATGTGACAGAATCCCAGAATCACTGAATTGTTATAATGCAGAAGGAGGTCACTTAGCTTGTTGTGTCTGCATTGACTCTCCAAATGAGCATTATGACTTAGTGCCATTTTCCTTCCATTTTCCCCATAACCCCGCACATTGTTTGTATTTAAATAATGATCTAATGCCCTCTTGAATGCCTTGATTGAACCTGCCTCCACCACTATTCCAGACTGTGTGTCCCTGACACGAATCACTATGAATAGATCATAGAATCCCTACTGCAGAAGGAGGCCATTCAGCCCATCAAACCTGCACCAACATCAATCTCATCCGGGCCGTACCCCTGTAACCCTATGTATTTATGCTGCTAATCCCCCTGATGTTAAGGGGGATTTAGCATGGCCAATTCACCTAACTCGCACACCTTTGGATTCAGGGTGAAACCACAGTGCCTGGTGGAAACCTATGCAGACACAAGGAGAACTCCACATAGTCATGGAGGCTAGAATTGCCCCGACGCTGTGAGGCAGCAGTACTAACCACTCTGTGGGAAAATTTTATTCCTACTTCACATTTGTTTCTTTTGCTAATTACATCAAACCTGTGCCCTCGCATTTTCAATCCCCACATTTTGAAGAAAGGCAGAGAACTGGGAGATAGTGAACCTTCAAGGTAACAGCATTAACTATCCATCGTAGGTGAGCCATAGTGGACCTAAAGTGCGTTGCTCCAAACTACCTCCGCTTGTTTTTGTCCAAATCATTTTCTCTGCTATTTTCAGCCCTTTTGGCAAAATGCAAATTGTGGAAATGAATTAAGGTTTGATCACAGCAGCGGGTTTGGCTAGAGCCTGTTTCAACTCTCTAGTGTTGTCTCAGATCCTTAATGAGGCCCCCTGCCGAAGCATTAGTTATTCATAAGAAGCTGGCCAACTGATTGTCTCTGAAGACTCTGTTGAAAAACTACAGTTAAAATCATCCCTCGAGGAATTATTCTCTGGGTAGGAATGGAAGATTGGAAAGATTGCTTTTGATTTTTCACATCTTCATCAAAGCAAATGGGGAGTTTAATTGACACCACGATGTGCCCACTGATAATTCAGAAACCTTTGGTTGTGAGAACAACAAAACATTCCCAGTGAAATGAAACTGGATTCTTTTGCTGAGTTGCATCTCGACCTTCCAGTCACATAAGCTTTGGTTTCGTAGAATCCTTACAGTGCAGAAGGAAGCCATTCAGTGCGTCTAATCTGCACTGACTCTCTGACAACGCATCCTACCCCAGCCCTATTCCCGTAACCTCATATATTTACCCTGCTAATTCCCCTAACTTACACAACTTGTGATACTAAGAGGCAATTTACCATGGCCAATCCACCTAACCTGAACATCTTTGGAGTGTGGGAGGAAACCCACGCAGATATGGGGAGAATGTGCAAAGATCACACAAACAGTGACCCCGAGTCAGGAGTTGACCTCAAACATTTTACATCCCCAAAGCAGAGCCATTTTGGAAAACATTGGCATTTTGCCTGTTGTGGAATGACCCCAGGACCACTTACGAGGAGGGGCGGGAGGTAGTGTTGGGGGGGCAGGGAAGGGACGGGCAGAGGTGTCATTCGAGTTGGAGGCTCTATCCCTTTAAAAGGGACGACTAAAGAAAGGCCATGTCACCAAGCAATCTAAAGGGGTTTCCCCTCTGATCCAGGGGGCCTGTCTACTTGGCCTCACTAAGATTTTATTTCAATCTTACCCCTACGAAGGTATCCCAATATTGAGGTGCCCTCTCGATGTTTTACTTACCTCAGCAGCACTCACACCTCTCGGTGTGACTGCCAGGCTGACATCACTGTGGGCCCTTTGTTTGGGCCCTCAATTGGACAGTGGACTTGGAAGTAGACAATTAGACCACCTAAGGGAGTAACATTGTGTTGACTTCACTGCTTGCAAGTGGGAGCTGGAGACCCCAATTTTCCTCTCAATATCAAAAAAATCAGCCCATTAATTTTCCACAGCTCCATCACCCGCTGAGGATTTTCAGGTTCTGTATTTTTATTAAAGTTTGGAACAAAATAGTTTTATTTGGAGCGATTCTGAGCTCGTGTTTTCCAGCCGTGGGAATGGCAGCAAACGCTCAAATTCCAGAGAGACTTGGAAAGCGTGATTCACGCTGGTGAAGTTCTGACCTTCCAATCCCCTCGCTGACAGAGCAGTGTGAAATACTCTGCAGGACCCTCACAAAGCTCATTTTAATACATTAGCTTTTCATCAGTGAGCACTATCTCCGGGAATTGCCTGCTCACCAGATATTCAGCAGGCGCTGGCCTTCCACAAGAGGTTCACCCAGATGTAAACTTGTTGTGGGGCTCTCCCCAGGGCTGAAAAGGTGAGCACTGCCCATTGGCACAATGTGGCACTGCCAGGTTGGCATCACCCCCATGCCAACCTGCCAGTGTCAACCTGGCAGCACCAGCCTGGGAGTGCCAACCTGTGCCAAGGGTTGGGCCCCAGTGGAAGCCTTACAGAGAAGGGTAGGGGGATTCATTCAGATTTGGTTATGAGCTAGGAGTGGACGGAGGAGCAGGGGATGTCGGCGATGCCCATTGGGGTGGGGAGGGTCCCACTCTGACTGTGCGGGCAGGAGGGGAAGGAGCCAATGATCAGTGACGAGCTGGGGAGAGAAGTGCCGACTCCAATTTGGTGGGGACTTCCTAGGTGTGGTGGGGATGAGGTTTATCCCTGTTAAAATTGAGGTACCTATTAAAAATGGTGCCCCAATCACAGTATAACTGGGTTTCACCAGCGTGTTGAAGCCCCATCCTCCTGCATTTCAGCGTGTTGCACACCCCTTGATATTTTAGACAGTGCCATGAGATCTGGGGAGAAACACAATGGTTTTCATACCAAAAACAATAGTACGCCACTATGTTTTCATAGAATCTTACAGTGCAGAAGGAGGCCATTTGGCCCATCGAGCCTGCACCAACAACAATCCCACCCAGGCCCTATTCCCGTAACCCTGGCAATGTACCCAGCCAATCCCCCTGACAATTTACCATGGCCAATCGACCTAACCCACACATCTTGAGACTGTGGGAGGAAACCAGAGCACCCAGAGGAAACCCACGCAGGCACGGGGAGAATGTGCAAACTTCACACAGACAGTGACCCAAGGCAGGAATTAAACCCAGGTCCCTGGCGCTGTGAGACAGCAGCGCTAAGCACTGTGCCACCGTGTCACCCCATGGTTTGTTGCTCAACAGCCTCTTCCCACATTTCTGCTCAGAGGGTTTATAGTATTTTGACATTATTGGCCCACTAAGTACTAGCTCAGAGATTATCCTTCCCCTTTGCTGTGAATGCTTGAAGACCAGAAGGAAAAGGTAAGAGTTGCTGAAAAAGAAATGTTTTGTTGAACCTTTTCATCTTGCACTCATCAGGAGAATTCACAACATCAGCGAAAACAACAAATCTACACAATACGAAAAGAGAGTGCTGATTGGTTAGTAACTGGACCCTCATACTTACAATACTGCCAAACAACCAATGTAAGAGTTGTTGATGAGGTGATGCAACTGCCTGGAAGTCAGTTTGAATGCTTGCATTTGATTGGTCCGAACAAGCCAATATATCATTCAACCCAAAGTCCGTGCATTGTTCTGGATGGGCCCCAAAGGAGACTTCATCGTCAAGGGGAGAAAACTGCACAGAGACCACATTAATGCTAATGTGCTAAATTATTACATGCTAATTTACAGTTGGTCAATGTGTTAACACTGATGCACAGAGGAATTTAATCCTCGATGTATTATTTAGCAGCCCTTTAACAACTTCATTATCACGCAGCAATTCCCACTCGAGCATCCATCAAGGTCGAGGTCACATCTGCATGGAAATATAATGGACAACCAAGAATGATTACAAGACTTGCCTCTAATTGAAATCCTGGCAGAAATTATGAGAGTGAAAATTGACCAGTCTACAATTATCAACCTAGTCATCAAAAGAAGCTTCAATCAGGTCTAATTTCTAATAAATTTGGCAGTCTATCATTACGTTCCACTTCAGTTAATCTTTAGACCTGAGTTTGGAAGCATTAATCACAGCTATTATTTGTATCACTTTCACTCTCTTTGTCCATTTTTTCTGCGAACAGATGAAATATATTTTTGTTGGTAACAGTGAGAAAACTGAAGAGTTCAAAACTGTCAGCCATGTTTCATTTATGAGCAAAATACATTTGATGCTCACTGAGAGACTTGAGCCTAAACTCTAGGCTGAAACTCCAGTGTAGTCTATGCCAATGTTGCCAGATTTTCAGCATCTAAAAGATTTTGCTTCCACCTATAAGCAGATCATCTTGTCATTGTCGTCATGCTGTTTGTGGGCGGAATGGTGACACAGTGGTTAGCACTGCTGCCTCACAGCGCCAGGGACCTGGGTTCGATCGCCAGCTTGGGTCACTGCCTGGGTGGAGTTTGCACATTCTCCCTGTGTCTGCGTGTGTTTCCTGCGGGTGCTCTGGTTTCCTCCCACAGTCACAAGATGTGTGAGTTAGGGTGCATTGGCCTTGCTAACTTGCCCCTTAGTGTCCCGGGGATACCGGGATTAGCGGGGTAAATATGTGGGGTCAAAGGAATAGGGCCTGGGTGGGATTGTGGTTGGTGCAGACTCAATGGGCCAAATCGTCTCCTTTTGCTCTGTGGGGATTCTATGATTGGCCATGCTAACTTGCCCATAGAATGTCCCGGGATGTGTCGGTTAGAGGGTTTAGTGTGGTAGATGTCTGGAGTTGCGGAGTAGGGCCTGGGGTGGGATTGTTATTGGTGCAGACTCAATGGGCCAAATGGCTTCCTTTTGCTCTGTAGGGATTCTATGATTCTATCTTGCTGTGGAGGCAAATTGATTGCCTCATTTCCTACACTGCAATCGTGACTGTTCTTGAAAAAGTAATGTGCCTATGTAATGCGAATTACAATCACGGCAAGATTACTGAGCAATAATTTACAATTAATTATTGAAAATAATCGATGCAATGGTGATTTGACAGTTGTATAATACCACACTGGTGTAGCTACATTTGAGCGATCCCTGCTGCAGGACTGTTACAAAGTTGTTCATATCCCTCTAAAACTGTCGTCCAGAACAGATGGATAACTAGGAATTAACTGTTAGGATCTGTAAAAAATCAATCGATCAATTATTTAAACCGTGAGCCAATTAAGTTTAATTGAATAATTGAAACTGCAATTAACCACACGTCAACAGAGAGATTTCTGTTCCCTGGTTCTGCCCCTTAGACGCAGCTTGTTTGTACAAAGTCTGGAGGAATGAATAATATTGTAGCATGATTTGGACAGGGGCTGAGAGTGTAGTGACATGATGAGTGACTGGCCTGTACCAATATGTTTATTATATTCAGATATGTATTACAGCTTGGTTGTTCCTCAAGGGAAAAACCGGAATGGAAAAAATAGCTGTTCAGAACTGAGATAATTGCTTATGAAAGCATCATTTCAAATTCACAAGGATTGGGGCCAACTAACATCCCATAGCACTTGTTTGATCCGATTGACAAGTTCAGAATTCCAAGACCCCCTCAGCTATTTTTTTTGCATTCATTTGTGGAACATAGGCATCGTTGGCTGACCAGCATTTATTGACCATCCCTGAGGACAGTTAAGAGTCAACCACATTGCTGTGGCTCTGGAGTCACATGTAGGCCAGACCAGGTAAGTACAGCAGATTTTCTTCCCTGAAGGACATTAGTGAACCAATTCAATTTTTCCGACAATCAACAATGGTTTCATGGTCATCATTGGACTGTTAATTCCAAATATTTCCTATTCAGTGTAAATTCCATTATCTGCTGTGGTGCGATTTGAACCCAGGTCCCCAGAACATTAGTGTAGCGAATATACCACTAAGCCATCACAAGGGACCCATGGAACCCAACACATTTGAGGGATGTATAATCTTCTCTCATACGCCCTTATCCATTTTTAGCCTTCCCTTCCTTTTGTTTTGATTGTTTCCCTTGTGGAATAAAGGGAAGGAATGTGGGAGGACCTACACCTGAACTTAGAGCAGAAAGTCATTAAAAACAGTCAAACAGCCACTTTGCTCATGACTTTGCAAAACATCTATCCAAATGTTTCCGTTAACTTTTTGTCTTGTGCACCGCCTACTTGCAGCAAAATTTTTAGATAAAAAATTTAAAATCTAAATTAAAAACTAATTAAATAAAATAGAGATGGAGGGTCAGGTGATGTGTTGTTCATGCACGATGTGGGAGCTGATGAACTCCATTGTGGTTCCAGTGAGCACGTATGTAGTAAGTGTTGGTTGCTTGAGAAATTCTGGTTCAGAGCAGATGAATTGGAATCTGAGCTTCGGGCGCTGTGACACATCAGGGAGGGAGATACGGTGGATACTGTGTTCCAGGAGGCAGTCACACCCCATAGATTAAATACCTTGAATTCAGCCAGTGGTCAGGGACAGGAGAATGTGGCTGCGAGTGAGGCAGATAGAGGGATCCAGAGGTAGGGTTGCAGGAGCCTCAGTCCCTGAACTTGTCCAACAGGCTCGAGATTCTTGTGTGGACAGGATTGGATACTGCAGAGAGGATGAGCAAACTGATTACAGCACCATGGTACAGGGAGGTGTTCAAGTGGCGGAGGATGGGGTGTGGGGGGAAGAAATGTAGTTGTAATTAGGGTTCGTATAGTTAGGGGCATTGACACTGTGACTAGGATCGAGAATCCTGAAAGTTCTGTTGTCCGCCTGGTGCCTGGGTTCGGGATATCTTATCTGGGCTGCAGAGGAACTTGGAGTGGGAGGGTAAAGACCCAGTTGTCATGGTCCACGTAGATACCAACAACATAAGTAGAACAGGAACAAAGATTTTGCTAAGGGAGTATGAACAACTAGGAGCTAAATTAAAAAGCAGAACCAAAAAGCGAAGTATCCATGGTTGATGAAGGAAGTCAAGGACAGCATAAAAGCAAAAGAAAAAGCATACAAAGTGGCGAGGATTAGTGAGAAGGCAAAAGGTGGGGAAGCCTTTAAAAATGAGCAGAGGACAATTAAAAAAGCAATAAAGGAGCAGAAGATGAAATATGAATGTAAGCTAGCTAGTAATATGAACAAAGATAGGATGAGTTTTTTTCAATATATAAAAGGTAAGACAGAGAGAAAAATAGCCACTGGACCACTGGAAAATAAGGCTGGAGAAGTAATAGTAGGAAACAAAGCAATGGCAGAGGAACTGAATTGTTAGTTTGTACTAGTCTTCACGGTGGAAGACACCAGTGAGATGCCAGAGCTCCAGAAGAGTCAGGGGGCACAGGTGAGTGTAGTGGCTATCACTAAGGAGAAGGTTCTGGAGAAACTGAAAGGTCTGAAATCACCTGGACCAGATTGACTACATCCCAGTGTTCTAAAAGAGAAAGCTGAGGAAATTGTGGAGGCATGAGTGGTGATCTTTCAGGAATCACTGGAGGCAGGGAGGGTCCCAGAGGTCTGGGAAGTAGCTAATGTAACACCAGTGTTTAAGAAGGGAGGGAGGTAGCAGATGGGAATTTATAGGCCGGTTTGCCTGACTTCGATCATTGGCAAGATTTTAGAGTCCATTATTAAAGATGAGATCACAGAGTACTTGGACGTGCTTGATAAAGTAGGACTGAGTCAGCATGGCTTTGTCAAGGAAAGGTCATATCTGACAAATCTGTTAGATTTCTTTGAGAAGATAACAAAGAAGTTAGATAAAGGAGAAGCAGCAGATGTGGTTTATTTAGATTTCCAGAAGGCCTTTGACAAGGTGCTTCATAGGAGACTGTTAAATAATTTAAGTGCCTATGGTGTTAAGGGTAAGATTCTGGCATGGATAGAGAATTGGCTGAATGGCAGAAGGCAGAGAATGGAGATAAAGGGTCTTTTTCAGGATGGCAGCCAGTGACTAATGGTTTCCCTCAGGGATCAGTGCTGGGACTGCAACTTTTCACAATATACATTAACAATTTGGAGGAAGGAACTGAAGGTACTGTTGCTAAGTTTGCAGATGATACAAAGATATATAGAGGGACAGGTGGTATTGAGGAAGCAGGGGGGCTGCAGAAGATCTTGGACAGGTTAGGAGAGTAGGCAAAGAAGTGGCAGATGGAATACAATGTGGAAAAGTGTGAAGTTATGCACTTTGGAAGGAGGAATGGAGGCATAGGCTATTTTCTAAATGGGGAAATGCTTAGGAAATCAGAAACACAAAGGGATTCGGGAGTCATTGTTCAAGATTCTCTTAAGGTTAACATGTAGGTTGAGTTGGCAGTTAGGAAGGCAAATGCAATGTTAGCATTCATGTCGAGAGGGCTAGAATACAAGAGCAGGGATGTACTTCTGAGGCTGTATAAGGCTCTGGTCAGGCCCCAGTTGGAATATTGTGAGCAGTTTTGGGCCCCATATCTAAGGAAGGATGTGCTGGCCTCGGAAAGGATCCAGAGGACGTTCACAAAAATGATCCCTGGAATGAAGAGCTTGTCATATGAGGAACGGTTGAGGACTCTGGATCTCTACTCATTGGAGTTCAGAGGAATGAGAGGGGCATCTTATTAAAACTGACAGGATACTGCGAGGCCTAAATAGAGTGGACATGTTTCCACTCGTAGGAAAAATTGGAACCAGACGGCACAACCTCAGGCTAAAGGGACAATCCTTTAAAACAGAGATAAGGAGGAATTTCTTCAGCCAGAGAGTGACGAATCTGTAGAACTCTTTGCCGCAGAAGGCTGTGGAGGCCGGGTCATTGAGTGTGTTTAAGGCAGAGATAGAAAGGTTCTTGATTAATAAGGGGGGTCAGGGGTTATGGGGAAAAGACAGGAGAATGGGGATGAGAAAAATATCAGCCATGGTTGAATGGTGGAGCGAACTCGATGGGCTGAGTGGCCTAATTCTGCTCCTATGTCTTACGGTCTTGTGGTCTTATGACTTCACTAGAAAGGAAGTGTGTCATGCAAACCAGTTTTCATTTCTATTTGACTTTTTGAGCAGAAAACATAGAGACACAGAACCTCTGCTGATGTGTCTTCAAGTTTTACATCCATTTATCTCAGTCCCCTGTGCCTAATTTAAATAAAGGAGCATACAATGTATGTACACAATGAGTGAGTGGCATCTTTATGCCATTGTACTACACACAATGTGCTGTAAGCAGCGATCCCTTCGAAATGACAATATGCCCAGGCTGGCAGCAAGATTTAAGTACAGGTATGAGCAACATGTGAACAGTATTAGATCATGCTACATGGCATGAGGCAGCCCTTGTCATTCTGTTCAGGTCACAGTGAAGCTGCAACAGCAGAGAGTGTTGAATAATGCAATGTGGTGACTGCACAGAAAGGCTTTGAAGACATGTTGCTCGGATATTGCTCAAGTAATGGATGGGTAAGCAGATGGTGGTTACTTTCTCATGGTGAGATTGCCAATTCCATGAGTGGGACAATGTATTGTAAGAACCAGCAGAGTGTTGGCACAGTCAGCAATAGGGAGTGAACCCAAGGGGTGGGCCACATTGACAGTGAACAAGGGACAGTGAAAAAGGACAGTGAAAAAAATGAACAAAGCTGTCATAAAAAATCGGTAGTAGTCATGATGTGGGTATGCCGGCGTTGGACTGGCGTAAACACAGTAAAAAGTCTGACAACACCAGGTTTTAGTCCAACCGATTTATTTGATAATAGACTCACAAGCTTTCGGGGTTAGTCCCTTCGTCAGGTGAATGGAGAGTTCTGGCCTCAGACAGAGCATATAAAGCACAGACAGTTTAGAGATTACTGATTAGAATGCGAATCTTTACACCTAACCTGCTGTTCAAGACCTGAAGTGGCTGTCAATGTGAGTGGAAGGAGCACTGATCACAGTTTAAAGAGATGTGTATTGTCTCCAGACAGTACAGTAAGTGAGGTTTTGCAAACCCAGGCAAGTCACGGGGGTTACAGATAGTGCAACATGAACCCAAGATCCCTGTTGAGACCGTCCTCATGTGTGCGGAACTTGGCTATCAGTCTCTGTTCAGCGACTCTGCGCTGTCGTGTGTCGTGAAGGCCGCCTTGGAGAATGCTTACCCGAAGGTCAGAGGCTGAATGCCCGTGACCACTGAAGTGTTCGCCAACAGGAAGGGAACAGTCTTGCCTGGTGATTGTCGAGTGATGTTCATTCATCCGTTGTCGTAGCGTCGTTGGACTAAAACCTGGTGATGTCAGACTTTTTACTGTATAAAAAATCGGGCCAGGGAAGGTTGCAAAGGTGGCTTTGGGAGTAGCTGAACAGTTAGTTGAATCAACCAAAAAGGAGGGTCAAAGGGACATTATCAAAATGGTCACAAAATTGCCCAGTATAAATTGGGATATGGCTGATTTGCTCTCCAAATTCAAAATGTTTAAACATTTGTAAACAGAGTGAGCAGAGCTATGGTTTCTTAATTCAGGTATGCTTGAACAAGACAGAAAAGCCAGAAAAATTCACCAAGCGATTGGGAATGAAGATCCACACAGGCTGAACATCTCAGGATTAACAACAGAAGAGCTAAAGAATCCCCAAAAGATATGGAGTACATTTGAAAACCTCTTCTGTAGCAGAGTAAACTTCCAACATGTTTTGCAGCAATGTACTTTTGAAGTCTGGTCACCATTGTAATTGGAGTAATGTAGTATCCACTTAATGCACAATATGCTCCCACAAAAAGCAATGTGATAATAACTAGATTATCTATTCAAGTGATCTTTATTGAAAGGTCAGTGTTGGCTGGGACTCTTGTTCCTCTGGTGTTTTTCAAAACAGTGTTATGTACTTTTTTTTCCTGAAAAGGCAGATGGGAACCTCGGTTTAATGTCTCATATGACTGATGGCATCTGCAACAGAGCAACACTCCCTCAGTATTGCACTGGAACATTTTTATATATTTACCAAGTTGCTGTATATCTTTTATGCCTGATTTATCTCAGAGCAATGCAGAAATAATACCGGGTCCAAATCTATGACAGGTTTATTTACAATACTTTAAAACTTCTCAGAACTCACGGGATTTTCTACACGCGCACACACACACAGACACACAGTGTCAGCTCAGAGTTCCAGGTCTTTCCTTGCTAAGCATGCTGGCACCATCTGCAGGTTTAAACAATCAAATGCAGTTACATGGATCAGTGAACAGACCAACCCAATCAAACAAAGATCAATCAACCAATTAAACACAACAAATGGCAGCCTTTATATTTATACTGAAGTTCTGGAGTAGAACTTGAACCCACAACTTTCTATTCAGTTTTAAAGAATGCCTTAAAATGGAGAGAGAAGTAAAGAAGCAAAGAGGCTTATGAGGGGATCCCAGAGCTTAGACAGTGGAGGGATATCCATCAGTCGTGAACTGATGAGAAGCAAGGATATGCAAAAGGCCAAACATGGAAGAGTGCACAGAATTTGGAGGGTTATAGTGCTGACAGAGATGACAGAGATAGGGAGTGTCAAGAACATAGAAGGATTTGAATACAAGGGGCAGAATCTTACAGCCTTCTGCTCGTGGATTTAAAGGCAGAGAAGCCTTGTAAAATTCAGCATGTGGCCTATCTGATATCTATCCACCTGCCCCAATCTGTCTCACATTTTACAAAGGGCGATGAAAGTGTTGGTCAGCCATCTGCTGCATGGCCCTTGAGTCTATTGAGTGGCCAACTAGTAACTAATAACCTTGTCTCATCCATGCCACAATTTTACCCAGGGATGGGCTCATACCAAATAGATAGCCTGACAGCTTTAACTGTGTGGGCGGGTATTACCCTGTGCCCAATGGAGGTACACCAACTCCCAAAAAGTCATTTAATTCTTACCCCAATGCCCCACACATGCTTCCCCAGCCCCTTCACTTCCATTACTGGGGCATGCTGCCAATATCCCTGACTTAACTTCAATCCAACCTCCTCTTCTTTTCTCATTCATGAAACATGGATATTGCTGGCTGGCCAGAATTTATTGCCCAATCCCAGTTGCCCCTGAATGGTTTGCTTGGCCATTACAGAGGGCAGTTGAGAGCCAATCACACTGCTGTTGCTCTGGAGTCACGTGGCGACCAGACCAGATAAGGATGGCATTTTTCCTTCCCTAAGGGACATTAATGAGCCGGGTTTTTTTTTCTGACAATTGATAATGGTTTCATGATCATCAGTAGATTCTTAATTTCAGATTTTTTTTATTGAATTCAGATTCCATCATCTGCCGTGTGGTTTGGAACCCGGGTCCTCAAGCATTAACTGAGTTTCTGAATTAATAGTCTAGCGATAATACCACGAGGTCATCATCTGCCTTTATCGGGGTCCGCCTGTATTTCCAGCAGTGGGAACTGTTTGAACCTGGACTGCAGAGCTTCCGGCCACCCAATTGGCGGGATGTCTAAGATGGGACTTCCTTCCAAGATGGAGATGGAAGCCTTGCCCTTTTCAAATGAATGCCCCACCAAATGTGAAATGGGAGCAGCTGGTTTCATATTCTTCCCCATGTCCAGGTGAGAAACCTCTTAACATCTGAAAAATCCATGCCCAAGAATTATCATATCAAAATTGACCACGTTGTCAGAGTGGGAGCTGATGTAGATCTACTGACAAAGGGATGAACTGGAGTTACTGTGAGTCGGGAGATGGATCGCAGAGTATTGGGTGAGCTCAAGTTTGCAGAGATTGGAAGGTGTGAGGTAAGCTTTTCCAACTATGTCAGACAGCTGCTGAAGTGAACCTTGTAAACTGTATAGTGTGAAGGTGAAAATGTCCTTAATGATGTTCCGAAACAATTGACATATGAAGAGAGATCATAAGACCTTAAGATATGGGAGCAGAATTGGCCATTCGGCCCATCAAGTCTTCTTCACTATTCGATAATGGCTGATAAGATTCTCATTGCCATTCTCCTGCCTTCTCCCTGTTACCCTTGATCCTCATATTGATCAAAAACCTATCTATCTCTGATTAAAGGCACCCAAAGATTTGGTCTCCATAGCCCATTGTGGCAATGAGTTCCACAGATTCACCACCCTCTGGCTGAAGAAATTCCTCCTTACCTCAGTTTTCAAGGAGCATTTCTTCACTCTGAGGTTGTGCCCTCGAGTTCTTATCTCTCCCACTAGGGGAAACATTCTCTCCACATCCATTCTATCTAGGCCTCTCAGTATTCTGTACGTTTCAATTCGATACCCCCTCATTCTTCTGGACTCGATCAAGTATAGACACAAACTTCTCAAACGCTCCTCATATGGCAAACCCTTAATTCCTGGGATCATTCTTGTGAACCTCCTTTGGTCCCCCTCCAAGGCCAGCAAATCCTCTGAAAAACTGCTCGCAATATTCCAAATGGAATGATTGACTGAATGGTGGAGCAGGCTCATAGGCCTGAATTTGCTGACTTCTGCTCCTAATTCCTATGTTCCTAAACAGTTTGGGCTTATACTTACTGGAATTTTGAAGGACGAGAGCGGGTTTGATTGAGGTATATAAAATACTGAAAGAGATTGATAAAGTAAACGTAGACCGAATGTTTCCTCTTATGGGGCATTTGGGCGGCAGGGTGACACAGAAGTTAGCACTGTGCTTCACAGCGCCAGGGTCCCAGTTTCGATTCCTGGCTTGGGTCACTGCCTGTGTGGAGTGCGCACACTCTCCCCGTGTCTGCATGGGTTTCCTCTGGGTTCTCCGGTTTCCTCCCACAGTCTGAAAGCTGTGCTGGTTAGGTGCATTAACCCAAACAGGTGCTGGAGTAAGGCGACTAGGGAAATTTTACAGTAACTTCATTGCAGTGTTAACATAAACCTTACTTGTGACTAATAAATTAACTTTAATCTGGAACGATAGGTCACAGGTATCGTTTGAGAGGCGGTAAATTTAAAGCTGAGATGACGGGGAACAGTGAGTCTGAATGATTAAATGGTTTCAAGAAGGATATAGATATATTTCTGATTTTTAAAATAGGTTAAAGGGATAGGGGGGAGTGGATTTAAGACCAGGAAGAGATCAGCCATGATCTGATTGAACAGCAGGGTGAGCTCGAAGGGCTGAATAACTTCTGTGCACTCGATGCATTCCTATGTTCCTCTGTCCTTTCCTTCCATTTGCTGGTTTTGTCCTGCTGATTGCAGGGGACAGCAATCCCCCAGATGCAAAAAAAATAGAAATTTCCAATGAAATTTGAGCGACTCATTGCTGAGCAGCCCAAGACATAGCCGGTAGCCTCTACAGGCTCGGTTCAATGTGAGGCTTAACAAAGCATCACAGGTGTAAATGTGTTAGTTGAAGATGTGGCAGCAATAACACGGCTAATGACAGTAATCCACATTTTCAGTGCTGTAGTGCACTAAAGTAATTTACAATCCGCGGGAGATTTTTAGCTTTTGGAAATAGATGGTAAGCAAGAGCTAACCGCACTTCCTACATTACTAATCAGTAATGCTCCCGACACTGCAGTCTTAACATCAACAATGATTTCTCAGCAAGACAGTACAATCAAGAGAAAGAGGAGATAGACTTGAATGAAACGCAATCAGGGAACTGTTTCAGGATGCATCAAGCCTAGCCTGTGATGTGATTACAGAATGTGAACAGCAATCTGTTAGTGCCTGGCAAGCAGAGGTGTTTACAAGACCCAGTGAGTTCAGGGGAACAGCACATCAGCAGTGGCAAAGAGACAGTTATTCTTCCATATTTCATTGCAGATTCCAAGGATGTGCCGGTTAGGTGGATTGGCTGTGCTAAATTGTCCCTTAGTGTCCCAAGATGTGTGAGAAAGGAGGATTAGCTGGGTTAATATGTGGAGTTATGGGGAGAGGGCCTGTGTGGGATGCTCTTTTGGAGACGGGCCAAATGGCCTCCTTCTGCACTGCAGGGATTCTGTGAATCTATAAGAGAAAGCTGCATCATTCCTTAGGTACATGTATTTACATCAACTTGAAAAGAAAATACTTGACTTCTCATTTGCACCTCTCGTACACAAAAACAGAAAGTCCTGGAATATCTCAGCTGATCTGGCAGCATCTGTGGAGAGTGAATAAAGCCAGTGTTTCAAGTCTGGTTGACCTTTCATTAGAGGTAAAGGCAATAGAAAATAGGATGAGATTTGTACTGTGAGGGTGAGGGTGGTGGAGTATTGACAAAGATGTCATAGACAAAAAGGCAAAGGGAATGTGAATGGTGTTGTTCAGGGCTCAGAAGGGTGTTGGTAGCAGCCATTAAGCAATCAGAATGGCAGAACAAAGGTAAGTAGAAGACAACCTGAGACAGGTAACAGATGGCCCTAGTGGGGTAGGGGAATACTGTGGTGGGGGGATAAAACAAGATGGAAAGTGCATCTCTCTTGGTTTGGCTTCAAACTGATTTAAATGTTCAGTTGTTGGGGACAGCAAGAGGGGATAGGAGAAGGAACGTTCAGTTTTACAAACAACTCTTCAGGCAATACCCGCCTCCCTGTTTACTTGGGAAGGGAGATTGCATGTTTTTCTGTTTTACATATAAAAGGCAATGAGAACACTTTGTACTCCTTGGAATCGATTGTTCACTGATTGCCGCATACATCTTTCTTGTGCCTTTTTATCTGCATGTTTGTGAATGGTTAGAGAAATCCTTTGATTATGCATTAAAATAACTGAAAATTCATCCGGGTTATTGGGTGGAATTATGAAAAATGCTGTCGCTCCATTGATTTTTGCAATAATACATTGCTGTTTTGACATTGTGTGGTTTGATCGAAAGCTGCGTTGTGCATTCAAAGGCTGACTCCCTTGTAGGACATGGGGGAGCAGGGATCAGGAGTGCGCACATGGATCTGTGGAGCCTTATTATCAGTCCATTAAAAAAACAAATGGAAAGTCAGTGTCGCAGTTTCCAACCCCCCAGAGATTGCTCCAGTGGTGACTGATCAGAGCTATTTTCGCTTGTGAACACATGCAGATAATTGTTGCAACAAGTGGTGTTAGAAGCATTTTTCACCATCTCACCTGTCCTTTGGTTACAATTTAAGGGTTGCTTTAGTTACTTCTTTCCTTGAAAGCCTCCAATGTGCCAGAAATCGGGCAGCACAGTGGTTAGCACTGCTACCTCACGGCTCCAGGGACCTGTGTTCGATTCCTGGCTTGGCTCACTGTCTATGTGGAGTTTGCACATTCTCCCCATGCCTGTGTGGTTTCCTCCAGGTACTCCGGTTTCTTCCCACAGTCCAAAGATGTGTTGGTTAGGTTGATTGGACATGCTAAATTGCCCCTTAGTGTCTCAGGATACATAGGTTAGAGGGAGTGGCAGGGCAAATATGTGGGGTTGCGGGGATGGGGCCTGGGTGGGATTATTGTCAGTTTGATGGGCCAAATGGCCTCCTCCTGCACTGTAGGGATTCTATGATTCTATGAAATCACTTGCAAAGTCAAGTTAATTTTACATAAGTCTTAATAAAGGGGTGTCAATTTAAGACTGAGGTGAAGAAGAATTTCTTCTCTCTGAGGGTTGTGAGTCTTTGGAAATCCTTGCCCCAGGGAGCTGGGGGGGCAGAGTCCATCCTACCCATTGCGGGAATTGAAGCGGGAGATGGGCGGACCATGAAACGGTGCGTTGACCGTGAGCAGGATTTTCTGGATTTGGGGTGAGTGAAGCCAGGAAATCCCACCTAACATTTATGCTTGAGTCTGAGATAGATAGATAGATTTTTGATCAGTAATGGTTATGGGAAAAAGGCAGGAAAATGAACTTGAGGAAAGTTGGATAAACCATGATCCTACTGAATAGCAGTGCAGTCTCGAGGGGCCGAACGGCCTTCTCCTGGTCCTAATTCTTATGGCCTTATAGATTAATTTATTAAGTTAATAAACATAGAAAAGCAGAACAGAAAGTGAGAATGAGCAGGAACTTTGGTTATAAAATTAAATAAGACGTGCAAAGTTGTTACTTTTGCAAAATGGCAGGTTAATTGGAATTGTGAGGAAAGGATTTTTTTGGGGACAGGCTTTCTATGTAAACTACAATTCGACAGAAAAAAATTTGAATTTAAACTCAAGATTCCCAATTCCTCTTCTCACCATAGAATTTGGGGAAAATCTTAAGTCTACGTTCCCCATCTGCCAGGTTGCCAGTGGCGCCTCAAGATCCTGAAGTCATAGTTCTCACTAGCTGATGCCACTAACCTACACATCTTGGGACTTTAAGGAGTAATTTAGCGTGGGCAATCCACCTAATCTGAACACCGCTAGAGTGTAAGAGGAAACCTGAGCCCCTGGAGGAAACCTACGCTTATGGGGGAGACCGTGCAAATTCTCATAGTCGCCAAAGGCTGGTATTGAATCCTGATCCCTGATGATAATGAGGCAGCAGTGTTAACCACTGTGCCATCTTAGCTTTTGAAATTTATTGAATCCCCATCCGAACCCACCTACATCATTGGTTCGCTGCGAACCATGATCTCTGTTTTCCTACCCCATGGAATCTCACCCAAGTCCCATTTGGTCAAGCCTCAAATTCTAGGGGCTCAACAAATTGGGCTGAATTTTCCAGGCGTAAGATATTTTCGGCCATCGGACAATTCATGGGTCAGTAAATCGGCTGTCAGTGCCCCATTGGTCAATTTTCTACATGATGACTTATTCGTTGTCCAATTAGAGTTGAGATGGAGGGAGGGCCAATCAGCATGCTAGCAGCGTTCAAGGTGAACTGCCATGGTGAAAAAAGCCTTAAAGTGAAAAGGCAGCGAGAAAAGTCTGAGGGAATCTATAGCCATCTTGGCCCTCCAGGCACAGTCTGTCAAGAAAAGTTTCCAGGAGCTGCCCATCCTCTGCAATCCTCTGCCTGCAGATGCCCTCAGGCTTGGAATGAAATGGTCAGATCAAATTGTATTGTATTTTTATGCTGCATTGAACAGCCTGTGGCCCAAGCAATGCTGTCAAATTGCATGCTGTTTGATTAGTTTCCCGCTGGAATGGTGAGTCGCTGTCACTGCACGGAAGCCTCTGGGGGAAGCGGGAGGAGGGAGAGGAAAGGCAGGTGGGGAATCAGCACAATGCAATTTTCTTTGATCTTTTTCTCTCCCTTGGTTCCAAACCTGTTTCTGAAGGCCCGGTAAAATCCCCTCAATCAGTTGGTATTCCTGGTCATGTTTGCAGTGGTGTATCGATCCTTGGGCGGCATGGTGACACAATGGTTAGCAGTGCTAACCCACAGCGCTAGGCATCCAGGTTCAATTCTGGCCTTGGGTGACTGCATGGAATCTGTACGTTCTCCCAGTGTCTGCGTGGCTTTCCTCCAGGTCTTCCGGTTTTCTCCCACAGTTCAAAGATGAGTGGGTTAGTGAATTGGCCTGGCTGAATTATCCCAAATTAGCTTGTGACAAGGGAACAGACATAAACAGCTTTAAATAAATGTGGGAAATACTTCTCTGGATGGAATGCTTCATCAAATTTACCAAAGCGTGTCAAAGAGGGGGGCACTGAGTGAAAACTGGGGAAAAGTAGAATCTCAGAAGGGTCCAGTCACATCACATTGTAGTTCGTTTCACAGCCAGAGGCAATGGTTTCCACGTGATGACATGTCACCCTGACGAAGATAAATGACTCAGTGACATTGTCCCTTGTGAAATGTGGACCATGAATCAGGGTCTGAGGGCCACTGCCAATGAGGAAGGCGCCCTGGCGTTGTTCTCTTTGGGTGTATCTTCTGAGCCATCACGCACAAGGGCCCATTTCCATTGACCCTTCTGGGTGCGATCATATGAAAAAAAGTCTAAGTGGTGAACGAGCGAGAAAACAGGAATGAATGATGCCAGTTTTTTCGACGAGCCGGGAAAGGCAATCTTACGGTACTCAGTGCAAAAAAGAAAGCCCGGATGCGATTCTCGCCAGTAGGGGGTGGAGAAGTTTGCTGGTGAAGCTGGCTGTAGAATGCTTGGGCGCCACTGCACAAGCATCTTGCCACTGCCCCATTGACATAGATAAAGTCATAGAGGTTTACAGCATGGAAACAGGCCCTTCAGCCCAACTTGTCTGTGCTGCCCTTTTTTTTAAAACCCCTAAGCTAATCCCAATTGCCCTCAGTTGGCCCATAGCCCTCTATACCCATCAAACTCATATAACTATCTAAATGCTTTTTAAAAGATAAAATTGTATCTGCTTTTACTACTTCCTCTGGCAGCTCATTCCAGACACTCACGGAGGCAGAGACACTCGCGGGGCAGGCTCGAGGGGCTAGATGGCCTACCCCTGCTCCTATTTCTTATTTCTTATGTTCACAACCCCCTGTGCGAAAAAAAATGTCCCATTGGACATTTTTTTACCTCTCCCCTCTCACCTTAAACCTATGCCCTCTAGTTTTAGATTCCCCTAACTTTGGGAAAAGATACTGACTATCTACCTCGTCAATGCCCCTCATTATTTTATAGACCTCTTTAAGGTTACCGTTCAGCAGGAAAAAAGTCCCAGTCTATTCAACCTCACCTTATAACTCAATCCATCAAGTCCCTTACTAGCATCCTAGTAAATCTTTTCTGCACTCTTTCTAGTTTAGTAATATCATTTCTATAATGTGGTGGCCAGAATTGCGCATAGTATTCCAAGACTGGCCTTACCAATGTCTTGTACAACTTTAACAAGATGTCCCAACTCCTGTATTCAATGTTCTGACTGATGAAACCAAGCATGCCAAATGCCTTCTTCACAACTCTGTCCACTTGTGACTCCATTTTCGAGGAGCTATGAACATGTACCACTGGATCTCTTTGTTCTGTAATTCTCCCCAACACCCTATCATTAATTGAGTAAGTCCCGACCTGGTTCTATCTACCAAAATGCATCACCTTGCATTTGTCTAAATTAAACTCCACCTGCCACTCGTCAGCCCACTGGCCCAATTGATCAAGATCCCGCTGCAATTGGAGATAATCTTCCTCACTCTCCACCATGCCACAATTCTTGGTGTCACCTGCAAACTTACTAACCATGCTCCCTATATTCTCATCCAAATCATTAATATAAATGACAAATAACAGTGGACACAGCACAGATCCCTGAGGCACATCGCTGGCCACAGGCCTCCAGTTTGAAAAACAACCCTCTACAACCACCTTCTGACTTCTGTCAAGAAGCCAATTTTGTATCCATTTCGATACCTCACCCTGGATCCCGTGAGATTTAACCTTACGCAACAACCTACCATGTGGTACCTTGTCAAAGGTCTTGCTAAACTCCATGTACACAACATCAACTGCACTGCCCTCATCTACCTTCTTGGTTACCCCTTCAAAAAACTCAATCAAATTTGTGAGACATGATTTTCCACTCACAAAGTCATGCTGACTGTCCCTAATCAGTCCTTGTGTCTCCAAGTGCCTGTAGATCCTGTCTCTCAAAATACCTTCCAACAATTTACCCACCACAGATGTGAGGCTCACTGGCCTGTAGTTCCCAGGCTTTTCCCTGCAGCCTTTTTAAAGAAAGGCAGAACATTTGCCACTCTCCAATCTTCAGGCACCTCAATTGTGACTATCGATGATTCGAAAAGTTCAGCTGGGAGACCTGCAATTTTCTCCCTAGCCTCCCACAACATCCTGGGATACACTTCATCAGGTCTCAGGGTTTATCTACCTTGATGCACTTTAAGACTTCCAGCACTCCCTTCTCTGTAATATGTACACTCCTCAAGACATGACTATTTATTTCCCTAAGTTCCCTAACATCCATGCTTTTCTCAACAGTAAATATTGATGTGAAATATTCATTTAGGATCTCACCCATCTCTTGTGGATCTGCACATAGATGGCCTTGTTATTCCTTAAGGGGCCCTACTCTCTCCCTTGTTGCTCTTTTGCCCTTTATGACTTCGTTTCTCCCCCCTCCCCAACTCCCTTTGCCAATCACTCCTGTATAATGCACAAGAAACAATACTTATCGCTGTGGACCAATACATATGACAATCATAAACCAAATCAAATCCCTGTGGCAGTCCCTAAGCATGTCAAAATAGGGCTGGTAAAATTGTGTGAGGGGAGAAAATGGGTGTGAACCCGGTTTTCCGCCTCTCACACAATCCTACCATCTCAGCTTGCCGAATGACAGGTGGGCCCCCAGGCTTCATGATAGCAGGCCCAGTAGAAAATCTAACACCATGTTTCCTATATGCTTGCTGTACCTTTAACCAGTAACTCACTGTGCCGCTAAATGCTATTATAAAAATGCATGTCTTCTCTCAGTGAAATCATTGAAGCATTGCCTTAGAATTCCATTTGCACTTCACATATTTGTAACTGTCCTTTTAAGTTATAATATGAAAGCCGTTAATTTAAGATGATCAAGGATTAAATATCCTAAAAACCCACGGATTATATCTTAGTCAATATTAATAACTTATAATAGGTGTATAAATCATGGCCATTGCACATGGGGGAGAATACGATGGAGGAAGGTTTAATGGAACCACATTTCTTGTGGAATGGGAGGCCCGAAACTCGATTTGAGATATGTCTATAATGCACAGAGCATTCAAGAAAATCACTTATATTAGCTACATCCATCTTTTAATAATTTTTTCAGTTGATGATTAGTTATTTTGGCACTAAATCACTAGGTTAAGCTCTCCAAGGGCAATGTGGTGTGCTGGTAATTATACTGCAGGGTAAATGCTCTGAGTGCCTCACACCTCACAAACAGGCTCACAGGGAAACTGCAGGCAGTGGGCAACAAGCCAAGATTTAGGCAATCTGCCTAGGGCAGGAAATCGTGTCAAGGTATTGTCACTGGACTCTTGATCCAGAGACTCAGGGTAATGTTCTGGGGTCTTGGACTCAAATCCCACCACAGCAGGTGGTGAAATTTGAATTCAATAAAAATCTGGAATGGCAGTGACCATTGTCAATTGTCATCAAAACCCATCTGGTTCCTGGACATCCTTTTAGGGAAGGAAATCTGCCATCCTTACCTGATCTGGCCTCTTCGTGACTCTAGATCCTCAGCAATGTGGTTGATTCTTAAAATGCCCTCAAGGATGGGCAAGAATTGTTGGCCCAGCCAGCGACTCCCACATCCCATAAACAAATAAAAAAAGCATACAAACAACCCCTTTCCTCAATGTTAGTGGAACAGTACAAAAAATGAGACAAATTTAGGAATGGCAGTACGGTGGCACAGTGGTTAGCACTGCTGCCTCACAGCCTCAGGGACTCAGGTTCGATTCTCAGCTTGGGCCACTGTCTGTGTGGAGTTTATATGTTCTCCCTGTGTCTGCATGGGTTTCCCCTGGCTGCTACGGTTTCCTCCCACAGTCCAAAGATGCATGGGTTTCCACGTGAGGGTCCTGATGTGCTGGAATTGGACCCGGGTCCCTGGTGCTGTGAGGCAGCAGTGCAAACAACTGTGTCACCATCACACATCAAATGTACAAGTTTCAAGTATAATTTCTGACATTATGCAAATTCAAATGTATCCCAATGCATTCTACTTTTTTTATACAATGTCTTTACAAGCACTCATCACAGTGGATAATTTACTGCACTGTTTGCATTTATTACTTAGGCACAAATGTCCATCGAAGACCTATTTCAGGTATCCATTTCTGTGAGAGAAATATTCACAGTGTTACAGAAAAGGGGAGTAGGGCACATGTTTGGCCTTTCAAAGAACTGGCGGACAAACGATGGGTCAAACGAAGCTGCCTTCTGAGCTATTTTGTTCTCTGATTCTGCAATATTGTATTTCCAATCTTACTATCTGTAACAATCAGCAATTCTTCCCTCCTCTAATGACCCGATCCGTGGAGCAGTAGTCAGAGATGATTCCCTACTTACATCTCAATGGTGGCTATCAACGTTCATGAATGGAAAAGGAGTTATTGATGGCCTCCGAGAGAGAAATAATTCGGCAGTCCCCGTAAAGACAGGTTAAAGGTTAAATGTGTAGGCAGCACTGAGTGCTCATTTGAGAGTGGGGATTTATTGATGGCCCATTGTCCAACGTTGTCCAACATTGTCTGTTATTGGTGATCTGAAGGGACTCGAGCATACCAGGTGCACAGGAAGCGAGGGAGATCCAGGCTGTTAATCCTGACTTTAATGAACACTAAAATTAAAGCAAAGTGAATGGTGAGGATGTGGTGAAAAAAAAGTCATTCTAATAGCTTTGATGTAAGATTTAACTCTCCTCTCTATTATGCTGTGTGATTTTGAGTGCAAAATTCATCTTTTATTATAATATAAAATGTAAAATTCATGATATGGATCAGATTAATGCTATGCCTTAGAAGATGGCAGTTATGGGGTCTTTCGGTTTGACTTTCAGGTGACATTCAGCAAGAAGAGAGGAAAATCCATAACCGATTGACTTGTGACTATCCAGAGAAAGATGCGGTTATTCGACTGATGTAGATTACGACTGTAGAGTCCACCAAGACTCTTAACCCCTGGAGGATCAGACAAAAGAAGTCAATCTACGTAACAGCCTAACTCTGGTGTCTGAGCAAGATAAGTCGGAGCTCTCTGACTGAACCCAAGGAAACTCTAAATTGCTTTTGCTCGTCCCCTAGCCGTGTATTAAATGTCAGTTCCAATCAATCAGTAGCCATTGCCAAAAACAATGCTGAAGTTCTCGGCTGTGTGGAAGAATCTTTACTTTCCTCAGAAACATTTTACTTTGTGTTATGCGGGATGCTCAAATGTTTAATTGGTGCACAGCAGTTGACATTTTGTTGGATAATTTATGAAAAACTCATGTGAATATCCACTAATGAGGACAAGAGCGTAATGTGATTCATATACTGACATTATAAATTTGGAGTGCCCGTTCTAATAGATCCTTATGAAAGCCCTGAGGCTATACTAGTCAAGCATATAAGGACCTCACTTTTAAATTGCTATTAGGTAGCTAGGCACTTACTGACCCAATCTATTAGACTATCATTTTGGGGTATTTTTGCACAATAATGCGTAAACGTTCTCACTACAGCAATATATTGTTTCACTTCATTGCCAGATGGTTCCCAGATATAAAAGAGGTTTGGATACCATATTGTAGAATCAAAGAATCCCCACAATGTAGAAGGAGGCCATTCGGACCATCGGGTCTGCACTGACTCTCCAATAGAGCATCATACCCAGGCCCTATCTCCGTAAGCCCACTAATTCCCCAAACCTATCTCGGGACACTAAGGGACAATTTAATATGGACAATCCACCTAACCTGCAAATATTTGGACTGCGGGAGGAAACCGGAGCACCAGTGGAATCCCACACAAACACAGGGAGAGCATGCAAACTCTACGCAGACTGTCACCGTAGGCCGGAATTGAACCTGGGTCCCTTGCGCTGTGAGGCAGCAGTGCAAATCATTGTGCCACCATGCTGCCCATCACTTTGTTCAGAATTTGATTTCAACAATTTACTTTAATCCAATGCCATTCACTAAAATAATCATTTCCTCAAACAAATGATGCACTTCAAGCACATTCCTCAGAAGCAGTGTGCCAAATTAACCAAAGAGAACAAAGAGAAGTACATGATGTGGAGATGCCGCTGTTGGACGGGGGTGGGCACAGCAAGAAGTCTCACAACACCAGGTTAAAGTCCAACAGGGTTATTTGTCACACAAGCTTTCAGAGCACTGCTCCTTCATCAGATGAGTGGAGAGGTAGATTTCACAAACAAGGCATGTATAGACAAAGACTCAATTGCAAGATAATGGCTGGAATGCAATTCTAGCTGGAGGTCTGTCACCAGTGGTGTGCCACAGGTCTCAGTACTGGGACCTCTTCTATTCGTAATATATATAAGTGATTTGGAAGAGGGTGTACGTGGTGTGATCAGCAAGTTTGCAGATGACACCAAGACGACAGGATTGGCGGATAGCGAGGAGGATTGTCAGGTGACACAGCAGGATATAGATAGGCTGGTATATTGGGCAGATAGATGGCAGATGGAATTTAATCCTCATAAATGCGAGGTAATGCATTTTGGAATGAATAATGCAGGGAGGATTTACATGGTAAAGGGTAGACCAATTAAGAGTATAGAAATGCAGAGGGACCTGGGAGTGCAAGTGCACAAGTCTCTGAAGGTGGAAACCCAGGTGGAGAAGGTTGTGAAGAAAGCTTACGGAATGCTAGCCTTTATAGGAAGGGGTATAGAGTATAAGAGCTGGTGTCTAATGTTACAGTTGTACAGAATCTCCCCTGAATCTGGTTTCCAATGGGGATACCATACGCGTACACACGGGTCAAGGTAGGTGTAGGAAAATGCTTTGTTGGGATGGCAGCATGGGCTCATTGGGCCAAAGGCCCTGTTTCCCGTGCTGTGCTGTTCTTTGTTCTGTTTTTTGTTCTTTGTTCTTTCCAGGTAAACAAGTCTTTACAGGTACGGACAATGCGAGAGGAGAGAGGGATAAACACAGGTTAAAGAGGTGTAAATTATCTCAAGTCAGGATAGTTAATAAGATTTTATAAGCCTAGGCCAAATGGTGCAGGTTACAGATAGTGTGAGATGAACCCAAGATCCCAGTTGAGGCTGTCCTCGTGTGTGCGGAACTTGGCTATCAGCTTCTGCTCAGCGGTTCTGTGTTGTCGTGTGTCTTGAAACCCGCCTTGGAGAACACTTACCCGAAGATCAGAGACTGAATTCCCTTGACTACTGAAGTGTTCCCCGACAGGAAAGGAACATTCCTGCCTGGCGATTGTTGAGCTGGGTCCATTCATCCATTGTTGTAGTGTCTGCATGGTCCCCCCAATGTACCTTCCCTGCAGCGTATCAGTTAGACAACATTGGCTGAGTCGCATGAATATGTACCGTGTACCTGGTGGTTGGTGTTCTCACATGTGTTGATGACATCCATGTCGATAATCCGGCATGTTTTGTTGCTGAGGTTGCTGAGGCAGGGTTGTGTAGTGTTGCGTTCACTGTTGAAGGCTGGGTAGTTTGCTGCGAACAATGGTCTGTTTGAGTTGTATAGTTGTTTGAAAAGTTGTTTGAAGAGGAAAGTACAGAATAGGAACAGGCCCTTTGGCACATCCAAACCCCTGCTGATCATGATGCCCTAACTAAATTTCAAAAAATACCTCTGCCCTTTCCCTTCCTACTCATGTACCCATACAGATGCCTCTTAAATGTTACTAATGTGCTGCTTCCACCACCTCCTCTGGCAACGAGTTGCAGGCACCCACCACTGGAAAGGATTGGAGAAAGAACTTCTTCTCCTCTTGGCCCACAAGGAGTGCTGTAAAAAGCACACCTGACTCCATTTCTCAATGTGAAAAATTTCCTCTGTGCATCTCCTTTGTGTGGCATAGCACCCCGGATATTAAGGGGCGGGTAAGGAGAGGGTGGAGAGTGAGGTCGTGAATCTGGAAAGTGTACAGAATAATGCAGGTTCTGTAATTATAGGAGCTGGCTGCCATTTTATTTTTCTGTTTCCCAGCTGGTGGCTGGCTTGGTTGCCAGGCTGACTCGCTGCTGGGCTGGGCAATCAGAGGTAGGCAGCAGGCGGCAGGAGACCTCGGCTAGAAGCAGGCATGGCATTCAAGGTTCCGGATTGCAGCTTGGTGTTTGGACAGGTGGGATGGTGGACAGTTGGTGCTGGGAATCGGGAGGGAGGGAGGTAGAGAACTGCCAATCTGATCTGAATTTCGAATTATCTGAGCCAGCAGGAAGCCTGAGATCGGAGGTTGGTGATGGGATGGCTCACCAATCATGGCTGCGAGGAGAAGCTATGATCAACAGAAGGGAGGCTAATGGATGAGATGGGCCAAATGGCCTCCTTTTGTGCTGTAACTTTTCTATGGTTCTATGGTTTCCTCAAGCATTTGGAGAAAGAACTCCTTTTCCTCTTGGCCCACAAGGAATGCTGTAAAAGAACACATTTCCCCGCTAGGTCTGGCAGCTCATGACTCCATTTTGCTGACAAGGGGTTTCTCAAACTCAAAGAAACCCAGATAGCAACTGTTAAATTCAAATCTTGCTTCCAGCTGCACAGCGGGAACCTGACTGAGATGTAATAATGAGGGCTCCACTTTATCTGATATCCAGTACTGAATGAACAGAAAGTACTTCTATTGAGCCACTGGTATCTGACATGTATTTCATTTGCTCGCTGCCAAATGCATCCTTCTTTCTTCCTGTCAGCTTCCTGAGGCTGAAACAGCCTTGGTGTCTTACTGACACTGTGATGAGCTTCCTACTCCAACATATCTTCACCAGCACTGAGAGCATGCATTTCCACCTCGGTAAATTTGCCTGACTTCACCCCTGGCTCAGCTCCTCAGCTTCAAAACCCTCGTTCATGACTTTGTTATCTCTATATTTGAAGCTTACATCGTACTGTGGTCAGCCTTCCAACACTCTAACCTCTGTCTATATGAGCTCATCAATCACCCAACTCCCATTTACCTGAAAAGGAGGAATGTACAGGGCTATGGGAAAGAGGCCTGGAAGTGGCTCAGGGTATCATAGATCATAGAATCCCAACAGCGCAGAATGAGGCCATTTGGCCCATTGCACCAACAACAATCCAACCCAGGCCCTATCCCCACAACCCCATGTATTTACCCTACTAATCCCCCTGGCACTAACAGATAAATTGGCGTGGCCAATCACCCTAACCCACACATCTTTGGACTGTGGGAAGAGACTGGAGCACCCAGGGGAAACCTACGCAGGCATGGGGAGAATGTGCAAACTCCACACAGACCCGAGGCTGGAATTGAACCCGGGCCCCTGGAGCTGTGAGGCAGCAATGCTAACAACTGTGTTATCATACTGCCCCAAAAAATTGCTCTTTCAGAGAGGTAGCACAAGTATGATGTCCTGGAATGACCCCCTTCCAGCTATTCAGGGATTCATTTGCCTTCAATTGTAGGATAGGGATATTTTATAAAAGTTGATTTCTTGGTGTTTGGCATTGAGTCAACTTGGTGCACCTCTGCAGAGGGCCGCGAAGATATCTTCAGCAGCTGTCTAGGAAAGTTGTGTTTGTTCTTCCTTGACTGCTTCTAAGTAATCTAATCACAGAAATAGAGGTGGATACAGATCTGAACATAATGAACAGACCATGGTGTGCAGAGGAGCTGCAGTGTTCTGCAGTGATTACTGAAGCAGAAACAAAAACATTTTAGTTCAAGAAGACAACGCAAAAGGCTTCTTCACCAAGAACTGCCTGTCACTTTTTTTAGTTTTTCACACCAACATTGGGGACGGGATTTTTTGGCTCATTTTCACTGGATTGTTAGCTGCGATTTGCCATTCTAATATGTCTTATCAGGGATGGACTGAACACTAATTTAAACTTCATCAACTTTACTTCCAATTTCCAGCCTTCACTTGCTTTCACATGGTCCACCTCCAAATCTCCCTGTCCCTTCTCAGCTTGCCTGTTTATTACTGGTGTTGTGATCCAAGCCAGAAACTCCAAGGTTTTACAAAGTCAGCCTACACCATAGGTTTTACACTTTGATTTTGGCAAGGGTGTTTCGATTCAGGTATGATTCAAGTGACCCACTCGGAAGCTTTTATCAAAGTTTATTGAAGAACACAGTTAACGTATAATAAGAAAAAATAGCATAACTTTTACCATTGAATCTACAGAATTTCTACAGTGCAGAAGGAGGTCATTTTGCCCATTGAGGCTGCACTGACCACAATCCCACCTCGGCCCCCACCCCCATAACTCCATGCATGCATTTAATAATAGTTAGCAGATAATAAGACAATTAACAATTACTTCTACCATTTACAAACAAGGAAAAAAAAAACATGATATTGTCCAAACCTTAGCAGCTGTTCCAACCAAACATCCCGACAAACATACACCTCATTCTAGGCATAATACAGAATGGAAGTAAGCTCACGTGATGCTGGACTTTGCAGCTTTGCAAAACCTGCTGTGAATCAGTCCTTTGGATGGGGAATTACAACTCTGACTTTCCAGTCCTGGAGCTCCCAGCACACATTGAGATAAAGAGATAATGCCACTGCTCGCCACTAAGTTCTAGATAACAAACCACTAACAGCAGAATTTTCACTTCAGAGAAGCGATTACTTCCAGTCTGCAGACTAAACAGCTTCTGCCAAACTGAAAGTAAAGACCTTTGGATTCTCTCTTGTGAGAAAAAAAATGCTATCCAAAGGTATCACCTGACCTCCCTCCCCCAATCAATCAGTCGCAAATTAACATTTCCCAGAAACACTGCATTAGGCCCAGACTAAAAATAAACAAAAGGTCTATTATATGGCTTTAACAACAATAAAAGACATCATAAGAATGTGAGAACTAGGAGCAGGAGTAGGCCATCTGGTCCCTTGAGCCTGCTCTGCCATTCAATGGTTGATCTTTTTGTGGACTCAGCTCCACTCACTTGCCTTAATTCCTTTACTGTTCAAAAATTTATCTATCCTTGCCTTAATCATGGTGTCAATACAAAAAAAAGCCCACTTAAAAAAAACTGCAGAGCACATTATTAAAATAGACTTCTTAAAGGCAAGTAGCATCACAGAAGGAACACGAAGAAGATGGATAGCTGCTACAGAAAGTTAAGTGCTGGGGCTTTAGACTGAGGAGGGATCCTTGAGCCTAAGAAGGCAAGAGTTGGGGTAGGGGGCCCCAGGTTTGAAAGGGCAGGTAGTGCAGAAGGAATGGGGAGAGCTTGACATCTTGAGGGTAATGCCCCATAGATCACTGTTACCCGAATGTGATGGCTCACCTTATTTCATGTAGGACATAAGAAAATTGTTAGCTCGGTGGTGGGCTAGCCGCCCGATCTATTTCATATGCCCGTCCAATCTATTTCATATGCCCCCCCCCAATCTATTTCATCTGCCCACACGCGATGCATTCAATGTGCCCCCCCCCCACCACCACCCCCCAACACTCCACCCCCATCACTACAATCTATTTCATGTGCAGGAGCACATGTCAAAATGTTGTAAAAACAGACGTTAAAATCCAGCCCCCTGTTCCTGTCCTCAGCTGCTGCCCCTGCCGAATATCTCCAGTGTTTTCTGCTTTTATTACTAATTTAAACTACTCTGCCTACCATCGTTGCCAGATATTTGTGACAATTCCACAGATCATTCAAATATAGACACCTGTGAGAGGGTTTCCAATTCCCTGGATAATTCCATCTACCAGTCCGTACATAAAAACTACAATGCAATCAAGTTCTAAATATTTTGTTTGGAACTATTTGACTGAACAATGTTTTGTTCATATAATCAAAATAAAGTGCTTGGTGAAGCACTTTAAGAAAGTCACTGACAGGAGGTTTGAATGTACTCAGGAGGCGTGTAGCTGTAGGAAATTCCTTGCTGGTACAATTTATTTTCCGCTTTGAGTTTTGATTCTTTTATCAACGTGTCACAGCAAAACTAAGTTTGGAAATGAGAAGCCTGGGCTAGGTTACACTGGGGAAGGGCCAGCTCCCAAGGGCTCTCACCAATTTTTACAGTATCACAGCTTGGTATGGCTCCTGCTCAGACCAGGATTGCAAGAACCTACAAAGGGTTGTGCATGAAGCCCAGTCCACTACACAAACCAACCTCCTATCCATTGCAAGGTAGCATGGTAGCACAGTGGTTACCATACAGTGCCAAGGACCCAGGTTTGATTCCTGGCTTGGATGACTGTCTGTATGGAGTTTGCACGTTCTCCCCATGTCTGCATCTGAGTGTGCTCCGGTTTCCTCCCACAGTCCAAAGATGTGCAACTTAGGTTCATTAGCCAAGCTAACTTGACCCTCAGTGTCAGGGGGATTAGCAGGGTAAATTCGTGGGACTATGGGGATGAAGCCTAGTTGGGATTGTTGTCAGTGCAGGCTCGATTGGCCAAATGGCTTCCTTCTGCACTATAGGATGCTGTCTAAACTTCCGGCTGTCTCAGAAAAGCAGCCAGCACAATTAAGTACCCTGGACATATATTCTTCCATCTGCTCCCGTAGGGAAAAGGTACAAAAGTATGAGATTGCGTCCCAACAATCTCAAGAACAGCTTCTTCCCTGCTGCTGTCAGACTTTTGAACAATCTACCTTATATTAATTTGATGTTTCTCTACACCCTAGCAATGACTATAACACTTCATTCTGCTCCCTCTCCTTTACTTCTCCCCCATGTACTCTGCGAATGGTTTGCTTTGTCTATATAGCGTACAAGAAACAATACTTTTCACTGTATACCAATACATGTGACAATAATAAATCAAATAATAATAAATACTGCTCCAAGATCTTAAATCTGCATCTCTAGGGAGGAACGAATGTGCCTACATAACATCCACGTAACCTCGTGGGCTATTTTGATGTTCTCTGCCTTACTTATTTATGGAAGAAATAGTTTGAATATAAGGATTTGATAGAATTGAGAGAAGTGGCCCAATTTGGAATGAAAAAAAAAGATTATTGTACATGTGGATGGACCATTTGTGGCAATCCACCCAGTCTTCTCTTAAGCATCTGGTTCAGTCTAGACCAGCCCAGTTCTTCCTCAACCTACAATTAAATGTCCATGTTGCTCAGACCAGGGTACAGGAGAATCAGGGAGAACATATTCAAGAAAGAGATCGATCATTTTTTAGATTTTTTTTATTCCTTCATGGGAAATAGGTGCTGTTGGTTGAGCCAGCAGATATTGCCCATCCCTCGTTGCCCTTGAACTGAGTGGCTTGCTAGGCTATTTTGGAGGGCAGTTGAGACTCAAACACATTGCTGTGGCTCTGGAGTCACATATAGGCCAGACCTAGGTAAGGATGGCAGATTTCCTTCCCAAGAGGACATTAGTGAACCAGATGGATTTTTCTGACAATCAACAATGATTTCATGGTCATCAGTAGCTTCTTAATTCCAGATTTTCAAATCTGGGAGGAAACCAGAGCACTTGGAGGAAACACCACGCTGATACAGACAGAATGTGCAGACTCCACAGAGCCACCTCAGGCTGGAATTGAACACAGGTCCGTGGCGCTGTGGGGCAGCAGTGCTAACCACTGTGCCACCCTCTTCCAGCAGCTTCTAACAGAAACTGAGAAAATGGAACTAAAACTGGACTTTACTCTGAAGCATAGCAGCTCCCAATCAATGCCAAATTTGGGAGGAAAATGATAATGAAATGGCTGCATTAAAAAAAACACAAAGGCATGTGATGAACTGACTTCAATGTCCCACATGACGTTGATCATCTTGGCTCCCAATATGTCTCCCCATTAATATCAGGGCCACACTTCTGTATTAAATATTATGAAATCTTTTGTTGATATGAAACAAATTTGCTATTTATGCTCTGACCAAATAACTTTTCAGTTTTTGGCAGAGCTTCTGTGGTTGTTATGCTGAGGAGAGGAAGTCAAGCCTGAGATTAGAACATTTATTCACATCAGTACCCATCTCAGGTTCAAGCATTCCCTGACAGAGTATCGTATACATCAGGTCTCTGATAACCCTTCATCCCTGTTTTATTCCTTAAGCCTGGCATTGGAATGAATCCTCTGGCGTTCCACTTCTGTAAGCGTGGTTCAATTCAGGGCCAGGACATTGCCCTGCCTCATTGTTCGATGGGTGAGATGCTCAATGAACTGCAAAGCACAGTGGAATGAACTGAGAATACATTTTGAAAGTCATTCTAAAATGACATAGCAATAACCTACCAAAAGCTAATCTTGATGCTCTCCAATTTCTCAGGAAGCATATGGAAATCATTTAAGTTTACTTATTATTGTCACAAGTAGGCTTACATTAACACTGTAATGAAACCACTGTGAAATTCCCCTACACACTCCAGCACCTTTTTGGATACACTGAGGCAGAATTTAGCATTTAACCAGCATGCCTTTTAGACTGTGGGAGGAAACTGGAGTATCCAGAGGAAATCCACACAGGCAAGCGGAGAATGTGCAGACTCCGCACAGTGATCCAAGCCAGGAATTGGACCCGGGTCCCTGGTGCTGTGAGGCAGCATTTCTACCACTGTGCTGCCGTGCCATCTTATTAAACATCAACCATTACAAGCTCAAAGCATTTATTGAATATTTATTTATTACTGTGATGGAGTTACTGTGAAAATTCCCTCGTTGCCACACTCTGGCGCCTGTTCGGGTGCACTGTGGGAGAATTTAGCGTGGCCAATGCATCCAACCAGCACGTTTTTCGGACTGTGGGAGGAAACCAGATCAGCCGTAATCATCGTAATGAATGGGCGGAATGGACTTGAAGGGCGAAATGGCCTCCTCCTGCTCCTATCTTCTATGTTTCTATGAAACCCACAGAGATACATGGAGAATGTGCAGATTCCACACAGACAGTGACTCAAGCCGGGAATTGAACCCAGGTCTCTGGCGCTGTGAGGCAGCAGTGCTAACCACTGTGCCACGGTACCACCCTATTAATCTTTTAGAAAGTTATCCTTTCATTACCTTCTTATTTATAACCTTTGTTTTATGTAATTTGATCTATTCATACATAAAACAACCAGTCGCAGGTTGTATCCCGTGACTATGATTGTCGATAAGCTCTTTTTTATTTCAACATGATATAAACTCCAAAGAAGATCTAAGGATCAACTCTTCCATGTTTGAAATCATTCTGGCCAATCATCACAGCCCCAGGACATCTCTGCAGGAGGTCCTCAGGAAAAAGAAAATCCAAAACCCAATTATTTTTGGCTGTTTCCCCAATGACCTTTCCCCTCTGTTGCAAAGTTAGGGGTGGTTCAGTTTGCTAACAATTCCACAGTGTTCAACACCACTCACAACTCCCTTGATAATGAAGCTACCTACACCAAGTTACAGCAGGAGCTGGACAAAATCCAGCCTTGCACTGTTAAGTAGCAGGGAACATTTGTGATGAATATAATTGTCAGGCAATGACCACCATCAAAAGCAAAAGCTCAACCGGTTTCCCTGGTCACCAATGGCACCTCCATCTCCAAGTCCATGACCATCAAAATCTTGTTGAGGGGAGGAACTGGCCAAAAAGTCGAACTGGACCAGCTACATCAAGATGATGGCTATAACAGGAGGGCAGAAGCTGGGTAACCTATGGTGAATTGTGCATCTCTCGAATTCTTCACTTCCCTTCTTGACCACACCGTCGGAGCACCATTACCACAAGATCATAGAAACCCTATGGTGCAGAAGGAGGCCATTTGGCCCATTGACTCTGCACCAACCACAATCTTACACATATTTACCCTGCTAATCCCCAGCCCCCCACGACACCAAGGGGCAATTTAGCATGGCCAATCACCACAACCCCCACATCTTTGGACTGTGGGAGGAAACTGGAGCACCCCAAAGAAACCCACAAAGACACAAGGAGAATGTGCAAACTTCATACAGATGGTGACCCCGAGGTTGAACTGAACCGAACTGGCACTGTGAGGCAGCAGTACTAACCACTGTGCCACTGTGCCACCCAAAGATCTGCAGCGAGGCAAAGAGAAAACCTACCTTCACCTTCTGAAGGCAATTATAGATTAACACCAAGTGTGATCTTGCTGATCTGCCACTAATTTAGATTTGGTTGTGTTCATTTAATCCAGATAAATACATTTTAAATCTTAACGGTTCCTAAAGGAGAGAACAAATCACCATATAATTTCGATATCAAGTGATCAGATTGACGGGGAAGCAATCCAGAGGATTTCTGACATTAAACCCAATAATGGCGAACTATTGCAAGTTGTGCTCCCATAGGACTTAACAATGGTGATGGAAGCTCATCTTATTCATCAGAGCCTGAAAGGGTGGTTTGAGGAAACAGTGATTGATTGAAGATTGACCACAAGCGAAAAGAAAAGTGACAAAGGTAGAAATTACTTGCTGACTTGAATACGAAAAAACAACACAGTCATTGTTTTATCCGCCGAAGATGTTAAGACAGCAGTCATATAGAACTGATTGATCATTTAAATGGCATTATTTGCTTCATATTTTTGAATATGTGTTTTTTTCTTTGTGCCAGTACAACCGTATTGCGGACCCTTGCATAATGGTCTAAATCTAAGAAGAAAAGTTATGGAATAATAGGCCAGTTTGGTGTTTTCCAGGGAATGTGGGAACATTTAATAAGCAGGATTCACCCTTTTGGTGGAATGGATGACTATAAAGAGGAAGTTGCCAGTGACTGCCCTTCACTTCGAGAATGTCCATTCAGTGTCAGGAGGTTTTGCCTTGAGTGTCCATGGGGAGGCAATGCCCTAGTGGTACTGTCGCTAGACTATTAATCCAGGAACTTAGCTAATGTCGTGATTTTGATTTGATTTGATTTATCATTGTCACGTGTATTGACATATAGTGAAAAGTATTATTTCTTGCACGCTATACAGACAACACATACCGAACATAGAGATGGAAAGGAGACAATGCAGAATGTAGTGTTACTGTTATAGCTAGGGTGTAGCGAAAAATCAACTTAATGCAAGGTAAGTCCATTCAAAAGTCTGCAACAGCAAGGAAGAAGTTGTTCTTGAGTCAGTTGGTACGTGACCTCAAACTTTTGAATATTTTTCCCCAAGGGAAAAGGTAGACGAGAGAATGTCCAGGGTGTGTGGGGTCCTTAATTATGCTGGCTGCTTTGCCGAGGCTGTGGGAATTGTAGACGGAGTCAATGGATGGTTGGCTGGTTTCTGGGAGTTGGGTTTGAATCACACCATGGTAGATGATGGAACTTGAATTAAATTAAAAATAAGTCTGAAAATAAATATCTACTGATGATTATGAAACCATTTTCAGAAAAACCTATCTGGTTCACTAACGTCCTTTAGGGAAGGAAATCTGCCATCCTAATGTGGTCTGGCCTACATATGTCTCCAGGGCCACAGCAATGTGATTGACTCTCAACTGCCCTCCGTCAACTAGGGATGGGCAATAAATGCTGAACAACCATCGATGCCCATGTCCCATGACCCACTCATCTTTGGGAACATGGAGCAGGATGTCCCATGAGGTAGTGTGATCCAGAGTGCAGGATTTGCTTTATTTTCTCCCTTTCTCTGCCGTAACTCTGCCTCATCATTAAGATGTTGTATCTCAAAGGGTGATGCAGCAAAAGACTCGTTGTCGCCATTCTGAATGATGGGTAGTGAGCTCCCCCTCAGTCATTAATGTCAATTCAACCGCATTTTAAGAAGAGCTTCAGCGTGTCTTTGAAACATTTTCTTTGTCCTCCCCTGGAACGTTTGAGAGATGGGAAAGCAGGACCTGGTGGCAGAGATGAGTTGAACATAGTGTCCAGCCCAGCATAGTTGATTATGCAGAAACTTTGTCTGAAATGGCAAAAATGCCATCTAGAATTCAATATTTTACACTGAGACTCATGAGATATGACTCAGTTACTGAGTACATTCAAGGGAACTACCAAATGACAGTGGGTGAAATATCAAGAACACTACTGAACACTCAGGTGACACAGTAGTTAGCACTGCTGCCTCATGGTGACAGGGACCCACATTCAATTCCAGCTTGGGTCACCACCTGTACAGTGTTTGTACTTTCTCCCCATGTCTTCATGGATTTCCTCTAGGTGCTCTGGTTTCCTCCCACTGTTCAAATATGTGTATGCTAGATGGAGTGGCCATGCTAAATTGCCCTTAAATGTCAGGGGAACTAGCTGGGCTAAAAGCATGAGTTTATGGGGACAGGGCCTGGCTGCTGACTCGATGGGCCAAACGGCACCCTTCTGCACTGTAGGATTCTATGAAGGGAGCTGACTGGAAGATTTAAATCTTAACTTCATTTATTGCCAAACAGTTACCAGCCACTGAGAAGAGATTACAAGAAACTAAATAAGCACAACAGCAAGTTAGTAAGTGCATCAACATGAAAGAATATTCCAGTCTAGATGATTGAATTATACTCCTAACAACTCCATACTTTGTCAATACTTCATACAGAGAAAACAACTCTTGTGATCAATGATTCCTTCATTTTTAATGATTTGCTAGTCATCTCGAACACATTTTGACTCGCTATTCTCGTGAAAATCCATCAAGGTCACTTGGGAATAGTGCACAGCCAAGCAAGAATCCAGCAGTCAATTTGGTGGCTGGTCATCAGCCCCGCCATTAATCAGTTAATTATGAATTGGCTCATGTGTGCAGTGAATAGTCAACAGCAGAGTGAATCAATGGCACCCTCCACTTACCCTTTGAGGCCGTGCTAGTGTCTGGGGATGGATTTGTTTTGAGTTTAAAGGTAAAGTTTTCATCAGTGTTATTGATTACTATTACAGATGGTTTGAAATGAGTAGACTGCACAGCACTACGACGGAGGCAGTCATTGCATTACTGAGGGAAATCATCATGAAACATGGCATCCTGGATGTTGTGGTGTCAGACTGTGATACTTACAGTCTGCTAATGAGCAGCTCTACAACTTTGTGCAGGAATGGTTTTATGCTCGGGCCACTGTCTCTGCGGAATCTGCACATTCTCCCTGTGTCTCAGTGGGTTTCCCCCTAGTGCTTTAGTTTCCTCCCACGTTTCGAAAGATGTGCTGGTTGGAATCACAGATTCCCTGCAGTGCACAAAGAGGCCATTTGGCCCATCAAGCCAGCACCAACCACAATCCCACCCAGGCCCTATCCCCATAACACCATGCATTTACCATAGCCAGAGCCCCTGACACTAAGAGGCAATTTAGTATGGCCAATCGATCTAACCCGCACATCTTTCGACCATGGGAGGAAACCAGAGCACCCGGAGGAAATCCAAATAGATACAGGTTGAATGTGCAAACTCTGCACAGACAGTGACCCAAGCCGGGAATCGAATCTGGGTCACTAGTGCTACGAGGCAGCAATGCTAACCGCTGTGCCACCATGCATTGCTCATGCTAAATTCTCCCTCAGTGCACACAAACAGACATTAAGGAGTGGGGACTCGGGGATTTTCACAGTAACTTCATTGCAGTTTTAATGTAACCCTACTTATAACACAAATAAATAAGCTTAAAAAAAATTGTCCTCACAGATTTACTACCTGAGGGGTCAGTCAAAACTGTTTCGTTTAAAATACTCAAGTACAGTGTTGGATTTAGCATGATATTTTGTCAATCATAATTTTTTGGTCTCTGCATTGAAGAAAGGTAGAATCATCTGCACTGCCCCACAGCATGCCTGGTGAATTAAAATGAGGACAAGATCTCAAAATACAGTGGACCTCCCTAGCTGCCAGGTGACCAGTCAGCATGCTCCTCTGATCTGTCACCTCAGTGTCTGAATCAATCTCAATGACCCTGGAATGGGGATGAAGTTAAGTGTGCATTCTGCTTCAGTCGAAGCCACGCTCTACTTAATGCCTCACCTCAGAACTACACCAGGTCTGAACCCCTCAGGGATTGAAATGTGGCACAGTGATTAGCTATTAGTCTCTGCTCAGTGACTCTTCGCTGTCATAAGAACATAACATAAGAACATAAGAAATAGGAGCAGGAGTAGGACATCTACCCCTTCGAGCCTGCCCTGCCATTCAATAAGATCATGGCTGACCTGAAGTGGATCAGTTCCACTTTCCTGATTTCTCCCCATAACCCTTAATTCCCCTGTCTATCAGAAACCTATCCACCCATGACTTAACTGTATTCAGCAAGGTAGCCTCCACCACTTCAACGGGCAGGGAATTCCAGAGATTCATCACCATGTGTCATGTGTCGTGAAGGCTAAGGAGACACTGATCGCCAAGTTCCGCACACATGATGATGGCCTCAACCGAGGATCTTGGGTCCATGTCACACTATCTGTAACCCCCACGACTTACTTGGACTTGCAAAATCTCACTAACTATACTGTCTGGAGACAATACACTTCTCTTTAACCTGTGCTTAACACTTTCTCCACTCACATTTTCTGTATCTTGAAAACTTGATTGCCTATAAAGACTTGCATTCCAATCATTATTTTGTAAATTGAGTTTGTGTCTTTATATACCCTGTTTCTGAATAGAACTTCCACTCACCTGATGAAGAAGCAGCAAGCGCTCCAAAAGTTAGTGGCTTTTGCTACCAAATAAACCTGTTGGACTTTAACCTGGTGTTGTGAGACTTCTTACTATGTTCTACCATCACCCATCTTATATCCCTGTTGCAGTCAATTCCTATCCCATCCTCTGTGCAGCATCACGGGAGATCAATTGATATTTTGTATAGATGTGCGCCTATCACTTAAGTTTGTTTTTTTCCATCATTGTGTGTACATTTAGTTGACACTTGCTGTGTGATTTTAAGTAATGCATTTGAGTTTTATTTCATTATCAGCCTATGGCACATCAAGAGGAAAATATAGACATAAGGCAATGAAAATGATCAAATCCATTTCCATTAAATCATAGTTACATAGTTTATCAAAATATACAGTCTTTGCAAAGAGTGCGTGATGCAAATTGTTTCCCTCCCGTTCATTCTGCAGTTCACTATTGCAATAAATCAATGGGTCAAACAAACAAGATCTTTTTGAAAGCAATGTATTTATAGGATGCATTATCATATTCATTTTTAAAGATTACATTCATATTTGGAATATGAATAATGAGCAAAAATCTCTTATTTACAGATTAAAGTTCGGTTGTATTACTCAACCCAAATGTTCTGATGTCTCCATACATCAGTGACAAGAATGAAACTGCCCATAATTTGATGTCAATACTCAGGCTTAAGAACAAACGTGGCTTATGGTTTGACTACCATTAGGGAAAACTGACATTAATTTGCCCTATAATCTCTGGATCTTTTATCATTTGCACAGACAGAAAGGACTGGAGATTCTTGAGTTGACTATCAGTAAGGATCACTGTTATCAACAGGACCGTCAGCACAGAGCTACCCTGCAGTACGGTTGGTCAAACATCGCAACTTATTAGGGATTTATTTGGCAAGGTGAGAAAGGGAAGGGCGGGGAGTCTGATGGTTTTCCCCAAGCTTGGTGAGGCTGAGTTAGAGGGTGAGGGAGAGGTCACTTGCAGGCCTTATGGGAGGCACAGTGGTTAGCACTGCTGCCTCACAGTGCTAGGGACCTGGGTTCAATTCCTGGCTTGGGTCACTGTCTGCATGTTCTTTCCGTGTCTGCGTGGGTTTCCTCGGAGTGCTCTGGTTTCCCCACACAGTCCAAAAGACGTACTGGTTAGGTTCATTGGCCATGCTAAATTTTCAGTGCACCCGAACAGGTGCCGGAGTGTGGAGACTGGGGGATTCTCACAATAACTTCATTGGAGTCAGGGGTAAGCTTTTCACTCAGAGGGTGGTGAGTGAGTGGAATTGGCTGCCGTCGGTGGTGGTAGAGGCGAACTCGCTGGGGTCTTTTAAGAGACTCCTGGATGAGTACATGGGATTTAATGGGATTGAGAGTTATAGATAGGCCTGGTAGGTATGGATATGATCGGCACAACTTGTGGGCCGAAGGGCCTGTTTGTGCTGTAGTGTTCTATGTTCTACGTTCTGTGTTAATGTAAGCCTATTTGTGACTTGAAACTTTAAAACTTTACCTTCCCTTCGTGTCAGACTGCCCCTTGCTTCAAAGGGGTTGTGAAGGCAGCACTTCCAGAACGGCGCTAAGTAAGCACCCCCAAGCTTGGTAGCATGAACAGAAAGGGTTGGGGGCTCTGTGACTGAACAAAGTTAAATTAATGCCAAACATTCAAAACAAAATGGTACCTATCTGCACTGATGTCTACGTTCACCCGTGATCACAAAGTGCCGACAGTCTTTTCATCTCAAACCTTGGCCTTGGGAATGTAATGATCTTAACTCTGTCAGGTTCAATCAGGCCAGTCCGCTTGTCACCTTGTGTTAATGAAACGACTGAGCCATTGTTTTCAGACGGACTACAGTCTGTGGCAATCGGAAGAATTGGCAATAAGTATTCACTGATCTCATTATGCATCCTGGAAATCTGCAGCATCCGGCTTCTCATGCGCCATTTAAGGGGGAAATGGATTTAGAGTAAATGCCAAGAGCTGGAAATAAATTGATTTAAACCGCCATTATAGATAAATCACGCTACCGTTCACTCGTGACATGAAACAGAAAGACTAGAGACTGGGGAAAAAGTACAGGAAGATAGGTTAGGATATCGGCACTATTAGTATGTTGAAATATTGTGATGGTTTACTAAATGCACTTTTACACATACATACACACACACACATACACTCACACACATGTACACTCACATGCATACACACACACACGTTCTTGCATAAGAACATAAGAACATAAGAAATAGGAGCAGGAGTAGGCCATCCAGCCCTTCGAGCCTGCCCCGCCATTCAATAAGATCATGGCTGATCTGTCGCTGCTCAGTTCCACTTTCCCGCCCTCTCCCCATAACCCTTAATCCCCTCTCCTATCAAAAACCCATCAACCCGCGTCTTAAAAATATTTAGCGAGGCAACCTCCACCACTTCAACGGGCAGAGAATTCCAGAGATTCACCACCCTTTGAGTGAAGAAGTTCCTCCTCAACTCCGTTCTAAACCGCCCCCCTTTTATCTTGAGGCTGTGCCCCCTAGTCCTATTGTCTTTTTTGAGCGGGAAGAGTCTTTCCACCTCTATCCTATCCATCCCATTCATCATCTTATACGTCTCAATGAGATCTCCTCTCACTCTTCTAAACTCTAACGAGTACAAGCCCAGTTTATTCAGCCTCTCCTCATAGCTCAACCATACACACATATAGGAACCCTACAATAGAGAAAGAGGCCATTTGGTCCATTGAGTCTGCACTGACTCAGGCCCTACCCCCATATCTGTACACATTTTCCCCACTAATCCTCTAACCCATGCATCCACGATCAATTTAGAATGGCCAGTCAACATAACCTGCATATCTTTGGACTGTGGGAGGAAACCGGAGCACCGGAGGAAGCCCACGCAGACACCAGGAGACTGTGCAAACTCCACACAGACAGTGACCCAAGCCGGGAATCGAACCGAGGTCCCTGGAGGTGTGAAGCAGCAGTGCTAACCACTGTGCTACCATGCTGCCCACACATGTTTACATACACACCCACACACATTCTCTCACACGCACACATTTTCGCTCTCTCACACACGCACACACATATTCTCTCACATATACATTCTCATACACATACACATGCACACATACACATGCATATGCACACACAGATATGCACACACACACGTGCACACAGATATGCACACACACACGTGTGCACACAGACATGCACATACATATACATACACACAAGTGCACTCACACACTTGAGTGTGAGGTCAGAGAAGTTCCCTTCTGAGCTGCTGGAGTCTGGTGGGTCCAGGGGGCATGAGGAGGGTGAGGCTTGTTCCAGTGGCCAGCCTGCAAGAGAAGGGACATGGCATCAATGCGTTATAGAGGATACAGAGTGAACATGTATTACTGAATGATGTCAGCGTATGTGTTGAGATTCTCACATTTCTCTGCCACTCCCAGTTCATTTGCAGCTCAGGTATGCTCGTCCTCCTCCCCAGCCAGCTCAAGGGCTCACTCCTCAAAACTTACGAGGGTTCTCACTTGGGCATGATTCCAGCTGGCTGCAGCCACTCATGCCTGTTGTGTTTGAGTTTGTCTTGCAACGACACCAAGAGGAAGAGTATAGTTGGTAGTGTTGACATTTAAGATGAGGTGTGGCAGAGTTTGGGTGGGAGCTGGAGTTTGAGGAGCATGGCAGCTACTGGGCGAACATGGTACTTGTGGGACGGAGGGGGGAACCTGGTGCCAGATATTGGCAAAGGCCAAGGCGACTGATTGAAAGAAAGGGTAGGGATGTGAGTGGTGCATGAGGGGGAATAGTGGGAGATTGGAGCTGGATTACTTACCCTGGCTGAGCAAAGAAGATTGTTCACCTTTCTCCGGCGCTGCTGCCCTGTCCTCTTCTGGGGTGCACTTGCACTGACCAGGGTTGCCATTGCATCCCAGGCGGGGATAGTGACCCTTCTGGAAGGCTGCCTCCTGGAGCAGATGTAGAGGGCGTCTTGCCTTTGCGCCACTCCATTGAGCAGTCCGGTGAGGGCTACCTCTGTATAACGCAGTGCTGTCCTCTTGTCTGCCATTCCCTGCAGTCATTGTGGAACAAGTGCTGGGGAGCCATTTATGTGGAGCTCCCCAGTGTTTGCAGCAGCTTACACAAGTGGGAATGGGGACAGGGTGGGGGGTGCATATCAGAGGGACCCCTGGAGAAGCGTGAATCCCATGGGAATAAAAGTGAATACTAATGAGCCATAAGATATGGACCAAACGTATGCTGGCGCCATTGATGGGAAACATTCCATTTTTGGAACCAGAACCACCAATCTGCCATTTTTTGATAAGATTTCACCCATTGAACTCGGAAGGCTTAGCAGAAGAAATTAATTTCAACCACACATCACAATGTGTGTGTTATAGTCAACTTCTTCCATAGTTCCAATAAATACAATTGAAATGTAAGAATGTTAGAATCATAGAAACCTGACAGCACAGAAATAGGCCATTTGGCCCATCGAGTCTGCACCGACCACAATCCCACCCAGGCCCTATCCCCATATCCCTACATATTTTACCCCCTAATTCCTCTAACCCACGCATCTCAGAACACAAAGGCAATTTTAGCATGGCCAATCAACCTAACCCGCACATCTTTGGACTGAGCACAGAGGCCATTTGTGTCCACGTTGGTTGCTGCAGCTCTGTATCTGAAACAAGAACAGAGGATGCTGGAAAACTCAGCAGCTCAGGCAGCATCTATTAGCTCTGAAGAAGAGTCCAAGGAATTGAAACATTAACTCTGCTTTCTCTGCTAACAGATACTGCAACTGATGAATAAATTGGATTTGATTTGATTTGATTTATTATTGACACGTGTATTGGTATATGGTGAAAAGTATTGTCTCTTGCGTATTGTACAGCATACCATTCATAGAAAAGGAAATGAGAGGGTGCAGAATGTAGTGTTACAGCCATAGCCGGGGTGTAGAGAAAGATCAACTTAATGAAAGGTAAGTCCTTTCAAAAGTCTGATGTCAGTAGGGAAGAAGCTGTTCTTGAATTGGTTGGTCCGTGTCTTTGGAATTTTGTATCCCTTTCCTGACGGAAGAAGGTGGAAAAGAGACTGTCTGGGGTGAGTGGGGCCCTTAATTATGCTGGCTGCTTTGCCGAGGCAGTGGGAAGTGTAGACAGAGTGAATGGATGGATGGCTGGTTTGCGTGATGGATTGGGTTACATTCACAAACTTTTGCAGTTGGATAAGTTACAGAAATGGAAAGATCCGCCTCACTTGGTGGGCATGTTTGGGTCTTGGCCGGGGAGAGTTCACTATTCTGCAGCTCCCCCCTTGGCCACTCTCATTGTGATCCTCAAAGCAAACTCTTAACAACAGGACTGCAGGTATTTTGTGCTTGCCAGGCCTTTTTCTTTTCCTGGGGTGTTTCTGTGAAATGTAATTTTGTTTCCTCTTACATTTTATGTGATACAGCTGCAAAAATCCATCCAATCTGGAATTAAATTATCCAAAACCTCATTACAAACTCAATTTGGTCTCTGCTGGTCATTCCAACCCCTGCCCCCACTTCCCCCAAACAAAACCCCCAGTTGGATTATTGTACTTTCAGAGATCATTATTTCTTGGATTGGCAGGGCTGTACAGGCATAAGGATAACCAGGAGTGTGATGGAATACTCTCCATTTGCCCGGATGATTACCACTCTAACAACATCATCCACGACAAAGCAGTCAGCTTAACTGGCACCCCATCCACCAACTCAAACATTCACCTCCTCCATCAGCACAGCTCGAAAGCTATGTGTACCATCTACAAGATACACTGCAGCAGGTTGCCCAGGCTCCTTTGATAGCACCTTCCAAATCTCTAGTGTAGCATAATGTGAGTAGTTAAGGTAGTGAGATAATAATGTGAATAGTTTTGCATCAGTAACATCAGCATGTACTAGTGTTGGGGACCAGATCAGAAACCCCAAGGTATATTGCGAAGTTAGATTAGACCCCAAATATTTTTGATTTTGGCATTAGTGTGAGCATAAGCTGTTTCACTCCAGATATGATTCTATTGGCTTATTAGAAATATTTTTATTAAAACCAACTTTATTTAATAGTACAATTTAACAATAACACAAAGAATTGGTATAACTGTTACCAATGGAAATATTTAAACATGAAAAGTTCTTGACTGCTAGCTATCTCTATTAGTTCCATTTTTAGCAATATTGCACATAGGTGTAAACTCCTCTTCAGAATCAGTTAGCAAAAACACGCAGGCTTACATGAATTGCCAGTCCTCAAGCCTTTTAACACCTCTGAACAGAGATACAAAGAGACACCTGCCTTCTGACTCTCAGACAGCAGCCTCCAGAGAAAGACTTGTCTTCAAACAGCAGGACTCCAGAAAAAGAGTGAGAGAAGGAAGGAGAAAACATCTCTTTCCTTTGCAGATCTCAGTTAGCACTGCTGCCTCACAGCACCGGGGACCCAGGTTCAGTTCCCAGTTTAGGTCACTGTCTGTGCGAAGTCTGCGTGGGTTTCTTCCGGGTGCTGTGGTTTCCTCCCACAGTCTGAAATGTGTAGGTGCATTGGCCATGCTAATTTCACCCTCAGTGTACCCGAGCAAATACTGGAGTGTGACAACTAAGGGATTTTCACAGTAACTTCATTGCAGTGTTGATGTAAGCCTACTTGTGACACTAATAAATAAACTTTAAAACTTTTAGACTTTAAATTTTAAAACTTTAAATACCTATTTTCTAGCAGAATTCCATCTCCAGAGACAGAGAGATAAAGAGCTGCTGCTTCTTTCAAATTCAACAGAAACTGCCTGCTTTTTTTCTCTCACTGTAAATCTAGCCTCACCCATTCACATGACCCTCTCTTTTTGTCAATTAGAGTCTACTCTGTAACCCTAGGGGACAACCCAAAAAATAACACAATACAAACAACCCAATAACTCAGAGCAATTATTCTTCTGCATTTTCAGCCTGTGGCTGCCAGTTGCAGACAATCAGCACCATAATCAGAGCTGAGGTATGAAACATTCCCTTCAGAAGAAACACTACACATGCATTTCTTAAAGGCACAGTATCGTCATACTAGTAACTGTTAGAAAAATGGAATAGACTGCATACAAGCGAGATGTCCTTTTTCAGGAGGCTATGGAAATTTGGCATGTCCACTCCAACTCTCACTTATTTTTACAGATGCACCATAGAAATAATTATTTTTGATTGTATCACAGCTTGTTATGTCTCCGTCCAAGACCACAAGAAACTAGAAATGGTTGTGAACGAAGCTCATTCCATCACGCAAATCAGCCTCCCACCCATTGATACTGTCTACACTTTCTGCTGCTTTGGAAAAGCAGCCAACGTAATCAAGGATTCCATGTACCTGGACATATTCTCTTCCACCTTCTTCCATCAGGAGAAAGATGCAGAAATCTAAGATCACATACGAACCAACTCAAAAGAACAGCTTCTCGCCTGCTGCCACAGACTTTTGAATGGATCTACTATATATTAAGTTGACCTTTCTCTCTACCCTAGCTATGACCATGAAGGTTATATTCTGCAACCTTTCCTGTCCTTCTTATGAACGATATGCTTTGTCTGTATAGTGCGCAAGAAACATAAGAACATAAGAACATAAGAAATAGGAGCAGGAGTAGGCCATCTAGCCCTTCGAGCCTGCCCCGCCATTCAATAAGATCATGGCTGATCTGTTGTGGCTCAGTTCCACTTTCCCGCCCTCTCCCCATAACCCTTAATCCCCTCTCTTATCAAGAACCCATCAACCCGCTTCTTAAAAATATTTAGCGAGGCAGCCTCCACCACTTCAACGGGCAGAGAATTCCAGAGATTCACCACCCTTTGAGTGAAGAAGTTCCTCCTCAACTCCGTTCTAAACCGCCTCCCCTTTATCTTGAGGCTGTGCCCCCTAGTCCTACTGTCTTTTTTGAGCGGGAAGAGTCTCTTCACCTCTATCCTATCCATCCCATTCATCATCTTATACGTCTCAATGAGATCTCCCCTCATTCTTCTAAACTCTAACGAGTACAAGCCTAGTTTATTCAGCCTCTCCTCATAGCTCAATCCCCTCAACTCCGGTATCAGCCTAGTAAACCTCCTCTGCACTCCCTCCAGGGCCAAAATATCCTTGCGCAGGTGCGGCGCCCAAAACTGCACATGGTACTCCAGCTGCGGCCTCACCAATGCCCTATACAGCTGCAGCAAGACCTCCCTACTTTTATATTCAATCCCCCTCGCTATGAAGGCCAGCATCCCATTCGCCTTCCTGACCACCTGCTGCACCTGCAAGCTGGGTTTTTGCGACTCATGCACAAGGACCCCGAGGTCCCTCTGCACCGTCGCCTGCTGCAGTTTTTCGCCACGTAAGTAATAGTCCTTCCTACCATTCTTCCTACCAATGTGGACCACCTCACACTTGCCAACATTAAATTCCATTTGCCATTTCCTGGCCCATTCGCCCAGCCTATCTAGATCCTTCTGCAGACTCTCCACACCCTCCACACAATTTGCCTTTCCCCCAATCTTGGTGTCATCAGCAAATTTCGACACCCTGCACTCGGTTCCCTCCTCCAGATCATCTATATAAATGGTAAATAGCTGAGGCCCCAGCATTATTGTATACTAATAGATGTGACAATAATAAATCAAATCAAAGCTCATCATGTATATTGCGTAAATAAAGTAGTTTCGATGAAATCTCAGTCTGTCATGAGTAAATGGAAGATTTCCCAGTATAGATTAGTCCACAAAATAACCCCAAAACATATTGCACCTAGGTAAACAAGGCAGACAACTCCATGTACAAGTGTGATTTCCAGCCACTCACAATCATGATTTGGAAATAAATCAACAATCTTTAACTGTGGCAGGGTGGCACAATGATTAGCACTGCTGCCTCACATTCAATGTTCAATTCTGGCCTTGGGTGGTTGTGGGGAGTTTGCATATTCTGCATGAGTTTCCTCCAGGTTCTCCAGTTTCTTTCTGCTGTCCAAAGATGTGTGGGTTAGGCTTATTGGCCATGGCAACTGATCCCTTAGTGTCAAAGGGATTAGCAGACTAGTCCATGGGATTACGGGGATAGGACCTGGATGGGATTGTTGTTGGTGCAGACTTGATGGGCTGAATGGCTTCCTTCTGCATTGTAGAAATTCTAGGATTCTATTCTATGATTATCACTGGGACAAAATCTTGGAACTCCCATCCTAATAGCGCACTGTGTGTGCATCTACACCACATGAACTGCAGTGGTTCAAGAAGGGGGTTTAGCAACACCTTCTCTCAGGATGGATGATAAAAGTTGAACTAGTTAATGACATGCATACACCATGAACGAATGCTCCATAATTTGTTTTCCCCTGGTATCTGTATGTTTTTCGAAAATTTGCCTGAGTACTGTAAAAGGAGAAGATAATCCACTTAACATGGAAATTTTCCATGCCAAGCTCACAGATATGGAAGGAAAGTTGCCTCTTGCATAATAACCCTGAAAGTCAAGCTAAGGATGGGGGTACATTAAAGACTAGAATCCAATTAATGGCAGGAAACTGGAAGTTCTAAAAATAATGCAGCATTTTATTCATGTATATATATATATGTAAAACAGGGAGGCAATGACGACCATGGAAACAATGTCAATTGTCAGAAAAACCCATCTGGTTCACTAATGTCCTTTAGGGAAGAAAATCTGCTGTCCTTACCTGGTTTGGCCTACATGTGACTCCAAAGCCACGGCAATGTGGTTGACTCTCAACTCCCCTCGGGCAACTAGAGACAGGTTATAATTGCTGGCCAGCCAGCGATGCCCATGTCTATGAATGAATAAAAAGAATTTTTAAAATGTGAGGAATAATCCTTGCTTTGCAAAAATGAAAAGAGGCACTGTGCGCGTAAACTTACTTGTGAGGGTAAATTATAACGGGCACCCACCCGATAGCTGTCATAGTTTTGCATGCAGTCCACGACTTTCTGAAGACTGTTGGCTAGATGTGAGAGTGCTTCATAACATTTACCACTAAACCTTCTCAGGGAAAGCAGAAAACATTCAAAATTCTGCTTTGCATAAACAACACAAGTGTCAAGTCTGAGAAAAGGTCAAACATCCTTTTAAGTTCACAATTGATAAAGTCTTGAGCGAATTATGAATGTTTTGGCAACTGGTATGTTGACTGTATATGAGGTGGGTGTCAATTGTACTCAGACAGTGGGTATTAATTGGCAACTGAGCTATGATTATACAGAAACAAGCTGCAAAGACATGTTTTTAATGTTGGAGGTGCATGATATGCAATGTGTACCTTTGTAAATAAAAGCTTCATAGAATCCCTACAGTGCAGACAGAGTCCATTCAGCCCATCGAGTCTGCACCAACAACTATTCCACCCAGGCCCTATCCACGTAACCCTGTTTATTTGTCCTGCTAATCTCTCTGGCACAAAGGGGCAATTTGGCATGGCCAAATCAACCTAACCAGCACAACTTTGGACCGTGGGAGTGTAATAAGTCTTTGGAGGCAGAAGTTCCTTCACCAAAATCCCTTTATTTACAAACTCTAACAGCAGTAAGCTGAGTGCTCGCAGTTATCTGTCTGGGGGTCTGGAGGAACTGACACTTCCAGTTAAGTACAAGGAAAAGACTCCCTGATTGGCCCATCAATTGGATCCTTAATCAGGGAGTTCATACTCCAATAGGCCAACCTCAATGGCCCGATTGAAGTCATTACAGGAAGGAAACCAGAGGAAGCCCACGCAGACGCAGGGAGAACATGCAAACTCCACACAAACAATGACCTGAGGCTGGAATTAAACCCAAGTCTCTGGGCACTATGAGGCAGCAGAGTTAACCATTGTGTCTTCACTACCAGGCTATTGGAGTGTTCACATGCAGGACACAGATTTAAAATAATTGGCAAAAGAAGCAGAGATGGGATGGAGAAACATTTCTTCTACAGTAAGTTATTGCACATTGTGCTGTCTCAAAGGATGGTGGAAGCAGATTCAATGATGTCTTTTGAACTGCAATTGGATATGTACTTGTAAAGGGAAGATACACTTCAAGTCTATGGAGGAAGGGTAAGTAAGTGGGCTTAAGCAGATAACCCAACACAGGGATGGTAAGCCCAATGGCCTCCTTCTGTGCTGTATCATTCTATGGTCTGTATTTTTTGGATGGCTGGGGCTCAATTCCTGCCATCCAGTGAGACTGTGGCGGGGGTGTATGGAGGGTTGGGGGGGAGGTGTGTTGAATAGAGCTGCTGCCATTTTATGTTCAAAATGACATTTACTGGGTGACAGGTGGGACTTCCGCATCCTTCCACACCTGAAAGGGAGTCTTGCGAATGGCGATTTGGCTGAGCGTCAAATTCTCCATTCTTGCTGGTGATGGGATGTGAATGGTTGGACAAGTCCACCCAGAATGGATAACTGATAATGAGATTTTATATGAAATCACTATCATGCTTTTGAACTAATGAACTGATAGGTGAAAAACTGTGGTTATGACAGGAGTGAGGTTTATTCTGCAAAATGTGGAAAACTCGAGTGGAGTCCATTTCGCAGGCTTCTCGCCGGATGCAATGGCCTCTGGGCGTCTCCGGCAGTCGGATTTCCAGCGCCATCAGCTCTGTGCCAAAAATCGGCGTGGAGCTGCATAATTTATTTAAATTACGAGATTTGCATTCAATTTTAATATCATTAGCGGGCCGGGGACTGAAATCTCTGGACCTGCTAGCCTCTCCCCATCCCCGCCAGGAGTCTTTCACTCAAGCGGGGTTTAGTAAAGCTCCCCACTTGTGGGGAGCTGGCGGCCCACTCCTGCAGGAGAGAAGGGGGTCAATTGAGGTTCCCCCCCTCCCCCCGAGAGTCGGGCACTGGGGGAGTCCCTGGCACTGCCCAAAGGGCAAAGTGCTATGGAAGTTAAAATGCTCAGATTAAAAAAAAAATCAAGGGAGCCTGTCTGTTTTCAGACTAACCTTCATTTGCATCAGCCTCTTAACATTCTGCTTTTTGACCTTCACAACCTGATCAGGTTTTTTTTCTACAACAAATGCCAAAGGCGAGATATGGGAATATGCTGTGCAAATGAATGATTAACAGCAGTCAATTTTTCATCAAATAAGAAAGGGCAAAAAGCCAGGATTTAATTGACAAATATGTAAGTCAATGAACAAAATGCTTGCTCCTGATCTGCTGTAATTGACTATAATTGCTGAGTTGTTTTTCTGTAATGTCAGAACCATTCCAGCCATTTCAATGTTGGAGAGGTGTGGGGGGGGGGTGGGGGGTGAGTTCTCCTTGTGCACAAATAATTAAAGACCATACATTGGATGCATGGCATCCAGCACTGTTTGTATGAAGAGTTGACTAAGTGTGCCTAAGGTTGCTGGTACCCAAGGATCTCTGACAGTGCCAATGCCCAAGGGCTTCTTGCACTACCCATTGGGCATGAGACAGTGACAAGGCGGTGGAGCCTACTGTCACAAGTAGGCTTATATTAACACTGCAATGAAGTTACTGTGAAAATCTCCTATGATGATGAGCTGATGATGGGGCCATATGTAAGTGGGTCCAGAGTGGGGTGAGGAGACAAGGGGATCAGTAATGTTGGGGCGGAGGGAGGAGGGTATATCTGGCCTGGGAGGGCTCTGCTAGGAGAGCTGCTTTTGCTGCGCTTGTGCAGTTTGTACCTCTGATCTGAGCTGCTGGCTGTCTGCCGAGTTAAGCCCTACCCGTTGCCTCTTGTGGCCAGAAAGAGTCTAGCCCAAAATTTCAGAGAGAGAGTACGTAAGATTGGGTGTAAAAACTCGCCCGAGAAACGGATCTGGAACTCCCCTGTTTTCGCTCTAGCTGGACACTGAGAAAAAATTTCATAAAATTCTGCCCAATTACTCTGAATCATATCAACTTGTTTGATTTTTTTTTGAGTGGTGTATATAAGTAGAGTCTTATTTTCAGTGTTTTATTGCAGTTCAGAATAAAGCGGTAAGTTGTAACATTTTCGTTGCTATACAGTTGACGACTGTGCCTTCATCTAACCTCTGGCTTTTCCTCCATCAACCACTCTTCCTCGCTTTTCTCCTTTAGACATTCCTCATAATCTACCACTATGGCATCAGGCCATCTATTCTAATTTCTCCTTTAATTTTTCTTTTTATTGTCACCTGTACTTGCTGCCCCTTTAATCTCCTTCTCCCAAAGATCCTGAAAAAAAATTCAGGGACTTCAAAAAATATGATCTGTGATAATCAGGCCAGTGGTCTCGATGTCAAGAAGTGTGCTCATACGCAGTCAACTTTAGACATCTAATAATGCATTATCATGGGCTTTCTACAGATGGTTGTCTCCATAATGCTTATGTTAAGTAACTTTGTAAAAATTAATCTAAAAGAATAATTGAGCAAATTAGCTGTGAGTCCACTGGAATAAGCTAGCTTTGTCTTCTCGTAGTTTCGAGGTGACATCATCTGCCATTGTGCATAGGTAAAAGGAAACTATAACCTCTTTGGGGGTTCATGGAGGCCTGTCTACTCACCAGACTTGCCTTTGTGAAGGGGTGCCCCGCAAGCTATATGTAACCGATTGTGTGCGTCTGTCTGTCTGTCTCTCTCTCCCACTGTCTCTATTGGAGAGAGATACCTGGGGCCCTTTGTGGGCTATTTCTTTGTACTTACTCTGAGGAAGAAACTGAGAATGAATTTAGAATCCCTACAGTCCAGAAGGAGGCCATTCGGGCCATTGAGTCTGCACCGACCACAATCCCACCCAGGCCCTATCCTCATAACCCCATGCATTTACCTTAGCTAGTCCCCCTGACATTAAGGGGCAAATTAGCATGACCAAACCACCTAACCCGCACATCTTTGGAATGTGAGAGGAAACCAAAGCACCCGGAGGAAACCCATGCAGACGTGGGAGAATGTGCAAACTCCACACAGAAGTGACCCAAGTGAGGAATCGAACCCAGGACACTGGCACTCTGAGGCAGTAGTGCTAACCACTGTGCCATCATGCTGCCCTCTGGGGCATCATTTTAAAATTGGAGCTGGGTTGTTCAGGTCTGAAATCAGGGAATATCTTGTTACCCTATTGGGACCCAGGCCAGAAACTCTAAAGTGTTTTGTGAGGTTAGCCTAGACTTTAAGTTTTACTTTTGATTTTTGACATGGGTGAGCATAAGATGTTTCACTCCAGTATGGTTCAAGCGACCCACTAGGAAGCTTTTATCAAATAAGATTAATTTAAGAACATTGTTAGTATATATCAAAAAGAATTAGCCTAATTTTTACCAATTACAAGACTTAAACATGACACAATATATTTCTTAACAGCTAGTTATCTCTGTTGTTCCAATTTAAACACCATCCCACAGATATACACCCTTCTTCAAACTTAGCACAACACAAATATGCTCAGTTGATGCTGGATTTTGAACATTTTAACATCATTGAACAGTAAACTAAACCAGCTGTTTACAGAGAAGGATATATCCTGAAAACAGCCAAATTTCAGGGAGGTGAACTTAATCTCTGACTGCTTCCAGTCTTCAGACACCAGAGAGAGGAATATACACTGCTGTCTCTCTCGAGCCACTTATTACAATGAAACCAAAAACTGAAATGCTCTGTGAAAAATAGCTGTCCCCCAATCACATGACATGACCTGTCAATTACCCCCAAAGTACGCTCTGCTCAGCAATCTCAAGGGAACATTAAAACCACTGAACAAGGGAACAGTGAAACCACTGAACACTGCATTAGTTCAGATTAAAATCAGTATGATAACAATTTTACTGCCTCAGAAACAATAAAATACATTGATTACAGACAACATGATGCTCTGCAGAGAAGTATGATTAAAATGCATTTCTTAAAGGCACAGTATCATCACACACACAAAGCATTGGGGAAATCTGGTGCTCGCTCCTCAAAATACTGTGTGGTGGGAGTCAGATTTTAGCTTTCAAGAGTGGGTAAGGCTATCAAATGACTATGAACAAAAAACAGGTAAATGGTGTTGAGGTGTGGAGCGGCCATGATCTAAAAGTTAGCAGACCTTGTTAAAGAGGTTGAATGGCCACTTCCTAATGATCCTGTATTCCTTTCTGACTAGAACTTAGAAACCCTACAGTGCAGAAGGAGGCCATTTGGCCCATCGAGTCTGCGCTGACAAGAATCCCATCTAGGCCCTATCCCATAATTCCACATGTTTACGCCTCTAATTCCTCTAACCTACACATCTCAGACCACTAAGGGGCAATTTAGCATGGCCAATGTACCTGAACTGTACATCTTTGGACTGTGGGAAGAAACCGGAGCACCCGGAGGAAACCTATGCAGACATGGGGAGAACGTGCAAATTCCACACAGGCAGTGACCTGAGCTGGGAAGCGAACCCAGGTCCCTGGAGCTATGAGGCAGTAGTGCTAACCGCTGTGCCACTGTGCCGCCTGAGTCGTTCCTCAGGTGCCTGAGGAAAGCTGACTGAATCTCTTCTAAATGGACCACAGGCTTTGAATCAGAGATGCTGACTGTGTATATGGTGCCTGTAGTGAAGAGTCACCTGCAGTAACATTTGAATTGGATGAATGCAACTTAATGAAGGTTGTTATGAAATATTTTGTGCATGCATTTTACTGTGATATATATGTATTGTAGCAATAAGCAATAGCAATAAGCCTGATTGTTACAACTCAGCTGTCTTTATTTTGCTTAGCAGCTTAAGAAGTATTTAGTAATCCATTTTCTGTATTGATTAAATCCTCCATGCGTCTAAAGGGAGTAAAGTCTCTCAAGTACCATATGGAGCAAGAAGAGGAATACATTTTATGTTACACAATGACTTAGATTTCCAGCAAAACGTAAATAATTAGCGATGCTTTATTTATTACCCTTCATTCTGCCAATTAATTAAAACCTGACAAAGATTTAATAGGACTTTGCGGAAATGCTCAGCTCACTCCATCAAAGGTGTCCGGCAAACAACACAAGATGCTCGTTGATGATCTTATAATATGTTACGTGTAATTTTGCAGTGTACTGATGAATGGGACTGTAGCATGGAATGGATTAATTGCTTTGTCTGTTGAGTCCATAGGGGTTGTTTAATTTAATCAAGTTTCCATGCTGATGTGACAAAGAGGAGGAGCTTGGGGCTCAGCAGCAAGGCAGATATGACTCGGGATAAAGGCCTGAATAGCCCAGATGAGATTTAGTGGGTGTCACGGTGGCACAGTGGTTAGCATTTCTGCCTCACAACACCAGGGACACAAGTTCAGTTTTGGCCTCGGCTCACTGTCTATGTGGAGTTTGCACATTCTCCCCGTGTCTGCGTGGGTTTCCTCTGGGTGCTCCGTTTTCCTCCCACGCTGCAAAGATGTGCGGGTTAGGTTGATTGGCTATGCTAAAATTGTCCCTCAGTGTCAGTGGGACTAGCAGGGCAGATATGTGGGATTACGGGGTTAGGGCCTGGGTGAGAATGTCGTTGGTGCAGGGTTGATGTGTCGAATGGCCTCCTCCTGGGACTGTAGAGATTCTATGATTCTAAACAGCGTTTTAGTTTGCAGCAATACCACAGCAGATGCAACACCGTGTGAGGCTTGGGCTTGCAAACAAAATGAAAGGACTGGGCTGCGTGCACTAATGATTGATTATATTGAGACAGGCACCAATCTGTTAGCTGTACTGAATTTCCAGACCTCCAACAAATGCATGTCCCTAAACTCATTTTATGAAAGAAAAAAACAAATATTTCTGAGCGTGCTTCCTGTAATATCAGAGTTTATTAATGAAGCTAAACAGATCAGTAGATAGGAAGAAGTATTAGACACAAGTGTAGGCCATTTGGACCAGCTGGTTTGCGTCAGTGTTTGAGCTTCACACAAATTATCTCCCACCATACTTCATCTAATTCCATCAGCATAGCTTTCCATTCCTTTCTCCCTCATGTGTTTATCTAGCTTGCCCTAAATCTATCTATTATTTTTATCCCAATAACACCATGTGGTAACAAGTTCCACATCCACTAACTCTCTGGGTAATAAAATTTGTACTGAATTCTCAGCTGGATTTATTGGTGATTGTTACAGGGCAGTTACTGGTATGGTGGCACTGTCATTGAACTCCTAATCTGAAGATCTGTTGAATGCTTTGGTAGTGTGATTCAGCAGCTGAAATTATTTTCAATGAATAAACTTGGAGTTGAATAGCTGGTCCCAGTAACAGTGACCATTAAGCAATCATCAAATATTGTAAAAATCCATCTGGTTCACACTGATGCCCTTCAGGGAAGAAGATCTGCCATCCTTACCCGGTCTGGCCTACATATGACTTCAGGCTGATAGCAATGTTGTTGATTCTTAACAGCTCTCTACAAAGGCTTAAAAAGCCACCCGCTTCACTGGCAATTAAGCGTAAGCAACAAATTTATTTATTAGTTAGTCACAAGTAGGCTTACATTGTCACTGCAATGAAGTTACTGTGAAAATCCCTTAGTCACCACACTTTGACACCTGTTTGGGTACACTGAGGGAGAATTTAGCAAGGCCAATGCACCTAGCTAACACATCCTTCAGGCTGTGGGAGGAAACCAGAACACCCAGAGGAAATCCACGTGGACACAAGGAGAATGTGCAGACTCCACACAGACAGTGACCCAATCCAGGAATCGAACCCGGGTCCTGTGAGGCAGCAGAGTTAACCTATTGTACCATCCCAAATGTTGGTCTTGTCAGAGATGTTTACATCCCGTGAGAAATAAGGAAGATATATGATTGAGATTGCAGATTTTGAATTCCCCCACAAGTGGAAATATTTTCTTTAATGATTGATAAACATATTAAAGTGCAGTTTTTTGAGACAAGTGAGTAAATGCCAGGGATGAAAAGCAGCACTGCCCAAACTATCTTTCATTTCTTAAAATAATCCCTTTACCAGCCATGCAAAACCCTTTCTCAGATTGCAATGAATTACAGGCAGTTCTTATTGGGAACTGAGGGCCAGAAGGAACAAATCTGAAGTTGTCCAGTTTAATTTCAATTTTGACAAAGTTACATAGAATCCTTATAGTGCGAAAGAGGCCATTCAGCTCTTCAAGTCCGCACTAACTCCCTGACAGAGTATTGTACCCAGGCCCTCTCCCACACCCTAATCCTGTAAACCAACGCATTTGGCCCACTAATGGCCCTAACCTACACATTTTGGGACACTTAGGGGCAATTTAGCCTGGCCAATCCATCTAACTGGCACATTTTTGGACTGTGGGAGGAAACCTGAGCACCCAGAGGAAACCCACCCGGACATGGGGAGAATGAAAAAACTCCATACAGACAGTGACCCAAGGCCGGAATTGAACTCGAGCCCTTGGCATTGTGAGGCAGCCAGAGGCAATTTTGTCTCAGATGGATCTGACATGGCATGAATTCAGGTGGCGAGGTGAAAGGATCCATTTCTTATTGCTATGAGCCTTCTGGACTTCCTCATGTGTGATATTGGCCTTCCTGCCTTGTTTCTTTTTGGAAAGAGTGCCACCTTCTATTGAACTGTATTGGTAATACTGTCACACAGTGACTCAAATAGGTCGGGAAGCCTGCTCGCTCATTCAGCAGGCCACAATCGCTTCTGTAGATAGTTAGTTAATGGGCATACTATTGTGGCAGCAGAGCTGTAAATTGAAAACTGTCAAAGTGCCATTGTGTTTAACAGCCCAAGATACGCTTCCTTCTCACTTCATAAAACAGCGAGGAAGCAGGGGCAATAACAGTTCCTGTTATTTTACAAGACCAACTTTTGTTAGAACGCTGATTTTTTTTTTTGCGCACTTTACAAATGAAAATGATGGATAATTTCTGCAGTGCAGCTGTCATCCCCAAATTTTTGCAAAAGCACATGAAATATTACGATAATAAGAAGCTGACAAGCAGGAAAGGGCCAGATGCTCCATCAAGGCTACCCCACATCGTGACTGTTAATTGTACATTAATTGTGTTTAACCGTACGCAAGTGGCGAGAGTGAACTGGGGCTTCATTTCAGCACGTAAAAAGAGGCATTTACCAAAACTGTGGGGAGGTCGAGTTAGGAGACGTACGCCTGTAATGTTTTACTCTGCAAATAAATAAATGTAAGGTTGAGTAAAGATTGACTCTGGTACTATCCTCCAGCAACTGGCTTTCTGAGGAGTAACGATGGTGGCTGGTATATGATGGATAAACATTTGCTCCCTATCTTGGAGAGAGGTAAAAAAGAAACAGAGGAAAGTACAAGAAAATAAAAATATTCTGGGAAGATCCACGTTGATGATCAGTGTCAAGATATCGCAACAGATCAAAGCTTATCCACGCACATAATTAATTTTCAAGACCCGGTCTCTGTCCCAGTCAGCACCCAGTCCATCTCCATCATGAACATACTTAAGACAAGAAAGACTTGCACTTGAATAGCACCTGCATTTGGGTATGGACTGACTTGGTATCTGAGAAGTCACATATGGTGCTGAACATTGTTCATTCATGAGCAAATGTCTAGACGTCTGACCTAATGATGGAAGGAAGGTCATTGATGAGGTGTCTGAAGATGGTTGGGCCAAGAACACTACCCTGATAAACTCCTGCGGTGACCGATCTGGAACTAAACTTTTTGACCTCCAGCCACCACGACCATCTTCCTCTGTACCAGGTATGACTCCTGATTCCCCTTGACTCCAGTTTTATGAGCCCCGGTGGATCTGAAACTGATTCTGGCATGCCAGCCCCAATTCTGGGGGGGCAGGCTCAGCTCGGAGAACAGCACTCTCCATTGGCCTTGGACGGGATCATGCGAAACTTGGGCAGACGTGCTGGTAAAATTCCACCCTGAGTGTCAGTGAGCAGGTTATTGCTAAGCAAGTGCCATTAATAACATTGTTGATGATCCCTTCCATCACTTTATTGATGATCGAGAGTAGGCTGTTGGAGCGGTAACTGGCCAGATTGGAGTGTTCCTGTTTCTTGTGCACAAGATGCAGCTGGACAATTTTCCACATTGTTGAATCAATGCCAGTGTTGTGGCTGTATTGGGACAGCTTGGCTAGGGCTGTGGCAAGTTCTGGAACACGTGACTTCAGTAATATTGCCTGAAAATTGTCAGGACCCATAAACTTAGCAGTATAGGGTGCCTTCAGCCGTTTCTTGATATCACGTGGAGTGAAGCAAATTGGCTGAAGACTGGCATCTGTGACGATGGGGACCATGTAAAAAATATTATTTAGTCATTTATTTTATTGCCTTTTATTAAAGTTTGCTGTATCAAATTAGTTGCCACATTTCTGATTTGACAACAATGACCTGACCTCAGAAATGCTTTGTTGACTGCAAGGTGCTTTGGAACATTCTGAGGTTCTGAAAATCACTATATAATGTCAGTTCTTTCATTTTGAATCTGTCCGTTTATTTTAAATTGGTATACAGCTCCTTTAACAACAGGTGAGAAGCACAACATAGGTGTTTAAGATGCACATGCTATTGATGATAACTCTGGACTGTTACGTATATCACAGTATATACTTTTTATTTATGATTTCCTTGACTAACACCACATCTATACATTGCTTATTAATTATTGAAATGTACAGACTAATTAATATGTTAAATATCATTAATCATTTTTTGAATGACTGACAAAAGGGTAATGAAAAACTCGAAAGCAGATGTGTAAGTCTGAAAGGCATTCATCAGAGTTCGAACTCAAGGTCGAGAGAGACAGGTCGCGCTTTTACATTTGATGGTTTCTGTCACTGTGATCGTCAGATGTGCGGATCAGCTTGAATTTAAAGCCATCCTGAGACTTGCAGGCTGTTGATAAGAAGCAAAATACAAAATAATGTTGTTCAGAGTCATTTTGGTTCAACCTTTAACTTTTAAATCGTTCTTTGTTTAGAAGGTGTGAGCCCAGAGCTTCAGAGCCGCAGGTCGGAATTTTACCGGCGTGGATCGCAGAACGGAATTCTACATTGGCCTTGCGTGAGATTTTACAAGCCTTGCCCGAGCGAAGTCACAAAATCCTGGCTACAAAGTCTGAGCAACAAACCTGGTGGAAAACTACATAGATGAGCAATTGTAGAGGCAAGAAGCCACTTGCGGGAGTACAGACCTCTTAATAATGGGAGGGTGGAGCATACAGGAAGAAATGAAGGGAGCTTGTCAGAAAGGCATGGCAATAATTGTGAGATTTTAATTTACATATATAGATTTTAAAATTTTTAAGTTTTAAAGATTATTTGCTAGTGTCACAAGTAGATTTACATTAACACTGCAATGAAGTTACTGTGAAAAGCCCCTAGCTGCCACACTCTGATGCATGTTCGGGTACACTGAGGGAAAATTTAGCACGGCCAATGCACCTAACCAGCATGTTTTTCAGACTGTGGGAGGAAGTTATTGTTACTAGAGAGGCGGTGCTCGACAGACTGGAGGGACTGATTGTGGACAAGTCCCCAGGACCGGATGGAATGCATCCGAGGGTTCTGAAAGAAATGGCGGAGGTGATAATGGATGCCTTGGTGGTTATTTTCCAAACGTCGCTGGATTCCGGGGAAGTGCCGGAAGATTGGAAAACGGCTAATGTTACGCCGTTGTTTGAGAAGGGTGGCAGGCAAAAGGCAGGGAATTATAGGCCGGTTAGTTTAACGTCTGTTGTAGGTAAAATGTTAGAATCCGTCATCAAGGAGGAAATAGTGAGGCATCTTGAGGGGAATTGCTTGATAGAGCAGACGCAGCACGGTTTCGTTAAGGGGAAGTCGTGTGTGACAAATTTACTGGAGTTCTATGAGGATGTGTCTAGGGTGGTGGATAGAGGAGAACTGGTGGACGTGGTCTTTCTTGATTTTCAGAAGGCGTTTGACAAGGTACCTCACAAGAGGTTATTGCAGAAGGTAAGGCGGCATGGAGTTGGGGGTAGGGTGTTAGCGTGGATAGAGGATTGGTTGTCAAATAGGAGGCAGAGAGTAGGGGTTAATGGGTACTGTTCGGATTGGCGGTTGGTGACTAGTGGAGTGCCCCAGGAGTTGGTCCTGGGGCCTCAGCTATTTACCATTTATATAGATGATCTGGAGGAGGGAACCGAGTGTATGGTGTCGAAATTTGCTGATGACACCAAGATTGGTGGAACGGCAAATTGCGCGGAGGGTGTGGAGAGTCTGCAGAAGGATCTAGATAGGCTGGGCGAATGGGCCAGGAACTGGCAAATGGAATTTAAGGTTGGCAAATGCGAGGTGGTCCACTTTGGTAGGAATAATGGTAGGAAGGACTATTACTTACGTGGTGAAAAACTGCAGCAGGCGACGGTGCAGAGGGACCTCGGGGTCCTTGTGCATGAGTCGCAAAAACCCAGCCTGCTGGTACAGCAGGTGGTCAGGAAGGCTAATGGGATGCTGGCCTTCATAGCGAGGGGGATTGAATATAAAAGTAGGGAGGTCTTGCTGCAGCTGTATAGGGCATTGGTGAGGCCGCAGCTGGAGTACTGTGTGCAGTTTTGGTCGCCGCACTTACGCAAGGATATTTTGGCCTTGGAGGGAGTGCAGAGGAGGTTTACTAGGCTGATACCAGAGTTGAGGGGGTTGAGCTATGAGGAGAGGCTGAATAAACTAGGCTTGTACTCGGAGTTTAGAAGAATGAGGAGAGATCTCATTGAGACATATAAGATGATGAATGGGATGGATAGGACAGAGGTGGAGAGACTCTTCCCGCTCAGAAAGGACAGTAGGACTAGGGGGCACAGCCTCAAGATAAAGGGGGGGTGGTTTAGAATGGAGTTGAGGAGGAACTTCTTCACTCAAAGGGTGTTGAATCTCTGGAATTCTCTGCCCGTTGAAGTGGCGGAGGCTGCCTCGCTAAATATTTTTAAGACCCGGGTTGAAGGGTTTTTGATAAGCGAGGGGATTAAGGGTTATGGGGAGAGGGCAGGAATGTGGAGCTGAGCCACGACAGATCAGCCATGATCTTATTGAATGGCGGGGCAGGCTCGAAGGGCTAGATGGCCTACTCCTGCTCCTATTTCTTATGTTCTTATGAAACCAGAGCGCCCAGAGGAAATCCACGTAGACGCGGGGAGAACGTGCAGACTTTGCTGAAACAGTGAGTCAAGCTGTGAATCGAACCTGGGTCCCTGCTGTTAAAGTTTAGGAAGTTTATTTATTAGTTACAAGCGAGGCTTACATTAATAATGCAGTGAAGTTACTGTGAAATTTCCCTAATTGCCTCACTCTGGCGCCTGTTCAGGTCAATGCACCTAAATAGCACATCTTTCAGAATGTGGAAGGAAACCAGAGCACCCGGAGGAAACCCACGCAGACACGGGGAGAATGTCAAACTCCACTCAGAGAGTGACCCTTCACTGTAGTCTTTTCTGGAGTCTTGTTGGCTGTTCCCCACGCTACTCTCGTCCTTCAGTTGTTTTTCTTGCTGCTTCTTCTAACCATTGGGCTCTTGTCGTAGGATCATTGAATCCCTACAGTGCAGAAGGAGGCCATTTGAGCCATCAGGTCTGCACTGACAATAATCCCACCTAGGCCCTATCCCCATAATTCCACATGTTTATCTCACTAATCCTCCTAACCTACGCATCCTAAATTGGCAATTTAGCATGGCCAATGCACCTAACCAGCACATATTTGAACTGTGGGAGGAAACTGGAGCACCCGGAGGAAACTCATGCAGAAAACATGCAAACACCACACGCACAGTGACCCAAGCCAGGAATCGAACCCAGGTTCCTGGAGCTGGGAGGCAGTAGTGATAACCACTGCATCACCCATGCCGCTCCTTTTCTAGTTGTGTGGTTTTCTGTTGCCACCATCTATTATCATAATTTTGGATCTTTGATCAAGTTTTTTTTGCCTGCAATTGTGGATACTGCTGGACCCAATGCTGTTGGTAAACTTTGTTCTTTATAGAACATTATACTATGTTTTTTTGAGACTGAGGGATATTTTCTTTTGCGTACAGCTGTCTACATAAGAACATAAGAACATAAGAAATAGGAGCAGGAGTAGGCCAACTAGCCCTTCGAGCCTGCCCCGCCATTCAATAAGATCATGGCTGATCTGTCTTGGCTCAGCTCCACATTCCCGCCCTCTCCCCATAACCCTTAATCCCCTCGCTTATCAAAAACCCATCAACCCGCGTCTTAAAAATATTTAGCGAGGTAGCCTCCACCACTTCAACAGGCAGAGAATTCCAGAGATTCACCACCCTTTGAGTGAAGAAGTTCCTCCTCAACTCCGTTCTAAACTGCCCCCCCTTTATCTTGAGGCTGTGCCCCTTAGTCCTACTATCCTTTCTGAGCGGGAAGAGTCTCTCCACCTCTATCCTATCCATCCCATTCATCATCTTATGTGTCTCAATGAGATCTCCCCTCATTCTTCTAAACTCTAATGAGTACAAGCCTAATTTATTCAGCCTCTCCTCATAGCTCAACCCCCTCAACTCCGGCATCAGCCTAGTAAACCTCCTCTGCACTCCCTCCAGGGCCAAAATATCCTTGCGTAAGTACGGCGCCCAAAACTGCACACAGTACTCCAGCTGCAGCCTCACCAATGCCCTATACAGCCGCAGCAAGACCTCCCTACTTTTATATTCAATCCCCCTCGCGATGAAGGCCAGCATCCCATTCGCCTTCCTGACCACCTGCTGCACCTGCAAGCTGGGTTTTTGCGACTCATGCACAAGGACCCCGAGGTCCCTCTGCACCGTCGCCTGATGCAGTTTTTCTCCACGTAAGTAATAGTCCTTCCGCCGTTAGGGAGGGAATTCCAGGGTTTTGACCCAGTGACTGTGAAGGAACGGTGATATATTTCCAAGTCAGGAATGGTGAGTTGCTTGGAGGGGAACTTGCAGGTTGTGGTTTTCCCATGTATCTGGTGCCCTTGTCTTTCTAGATAGAAATGGTCATGGGTTTAAAAGGTGTTGTCTAAGGATATTTGGTGAAATGCTGCAGTACATCTTGTAGATAGTACACACTGCTGCTACTCAACATCGGTAGTGGAGGGAATGCACCATAATGAGCTATTTCTCAACATACTCTATGGTCATGTGATTTTATATCACTGATGGTGTAGATTATATATTTACATGTTGAACATTAAATCTTCACACTGCACCATGCACCAAGGAACTATCCTTAGCTCTGTTCGTTACTTAATTTACGTGTTCATTTTTGACGATATCATCTGTGGGGTCAGTTTCCACATGAAAACAAATAATACTCAGTCTGTACCAACCAATTTCCCTAACCCTGCTGCTGCCTCCATGTTGTTAAGCTGCTTGTCCAACATTCAGGCTTGGATGAGATGCAATTTCCTTCAGCTAAATATTGTCAAGAATGAACACATCACCTGTGACCCTTGCCACAAACTCTCTGCCCTTGCTATTGATTTTCCTGGAGTAGCCAGTTCAGTCCATCAAGACTGCTCCACTATTCAAACCACTATTTCAGCTTAAAATGGACTGCTTGCTATCTAGATATCTAGTTTCCAACACTATACACAGTTTTCCACTCAAATCATTTAGTTTCATCTCTGTAATATTGCCTGTCTCAATTCCTGCCATGGTTCATCTACTGCTCAAAATATCAACCATATCTTTTTCATTTTTCACGGGGCAGCATGGTGGCACAGTGGTTAGCATCGCTGCTTCGCAGCGTCAGGGACCCGGGTTCAATTCCGACCTCAGGTTACTGCCTGTGTGGAGTTTGCACATCCCCATGTTTGCGTGGGTTTCCTCCAGCTCCTCCAGTTTCCTCCCACAGTCCAAAAATGTGCAGGTTAGGTTGATTGGCAATGCTAAATTAATCCTAGTGTCAGGGGGATTAGCAGAGTAAATATGAGAGGTTATGGGAATAGGGCCTTGTTGGTGAGCAGATGTGGTCGCTGCAGACTCGACGTGCCAAATGGCCTCCTACTGCACTGTAAGGATTCTATTCTACCTGCAGAGCATAACTATACCAAATGCTTCCTCTTATGGGGCAATCTAGATGTCTTTGGTATAGACTGAGAGGTGGTGGATTTAAAACTGAGATGAGGAGGGAACTACTTCTCACAGAGGATGGTGAATTTGTGGAACTTGCTGCCCCACAGCAAGGTGGTGTCTGAATCACTGAATGGTTTCAAGGAGGAGATAGATGTATTTCTAATAAAAAAAAGACGAGAGGATATGAGAGGAGTGGTGAATGTGAGACTAGGGAGAGATCAGCCTTGATCTGACAGAATGGCGGAGCAGGCTTGAAGGGCTGAATTTGCCTACTTCTGCTCCTAATTCCTATGTTCCTTTTCCAATGCTGTCTTCACATCAACATCAATCTGTCACCTTCATATCATCAAAGAATTTGCTGTCCACAACCTGAATCGCATCTAGTCCTCTTCACCAGTAATGACTAGGCAATTCACTTCCTTCCCTCCCCAACAGCTTAAGTTTGAACTTCTTCTCCTCGGGTTCACGTCACTTTATGACCTTGCCTCTCCTACCTCTGTATCCGTTACCAGCTCTACAACCTCTTCTGAACACTGTTCACCTCCCTCCCACATTGTACTTTATTATGCATTTCTGACCCCCTTTAACTTTTTGCCCTTGCCAAGTTATGAAATTTCCTCCCTAAAGCCTTCTCCCTCTGTGGCTACATGTCCTTTAAGATCCTCCTTCAAACCCATTTGTCAACCAAACTGTTGACAAGAGAAACATCAGATTTTTACAGATGCACCATAGAAAGCATTCTTTCTGGTTGTATCACAGCTTGGTATGGCTCCTGCTCTGCCCAAGAATGCAAGGAACTACAAAAGGCCATGAATGTAGCCCAATCCATCTTGCAAACCAGACTCCCATCTATTGACTCTGTCTACACTTCCCGCTGCCTCGGCAAAGCAGCCAGCATAATTAAGGATTCCCCACAGCCTAGACATTCTCTCTCTCACCTTCTTTTGTCGGGAAAAAGATACGAAAGTCTGAGGTCACATACCAACTGACTCAAGAACAGCTTCTTCCCTGCTGCTGTCAGACTTTTGAACGGACCTACCTTGCATTAAGTTGATCTTTCTCTACATCCCAGCTATGAGTGTAACACTACATTGTGCAGTCTCTTGTTTTCAATGGTATGATTGGTCTGTATTTTGTGCAAGAAACAATACTTTTCACTGTATGTTAATACATGTGACAATAATAAATCAAATCAAATCCAATCCAATTAAATCAAAGAACAGAGTCCAAAGATGTGCGGGTTATGTTGATTGGCCATATTAAATTGACTCTAGTGTCAGGGGGATTAGCAGGGTCAATGCATGCGGGGGAATAGGGTCTGGGGGAGATTGTGGTCACTACAGACTTGACGGACCGAATGGCCGCCTTCTGTACTGTCGGAGCTCTATGAAATAGGAGTTGGAGTAGCCCATTCAGCCCATCAAACCTGCTCCACCATTCAAACAGATCATGGCTGATCATCTACCTCATGTCATTTTCCCCCACTATACCCTTTATCCACTTGATGCCATTAGCACCCAGAAATCTATGGATCTCTGTCTTGAACATGCTCAGTGATCAAGCTTCCTTAGCCCTCTGGGGTTGAGAATTCCAAAGATTCACCAGCCTCTGAGCAAAGGTATTCCTCCCCCTCTCAGTCTTCAGAGGACTGCCCCTTATTCTGAGGCTTTGTGCCCTGGTTCTACACTCACCAATCAGGGGAAGCATTCTATCTACATCTACCCTACCATGCCCTGTAAATATTTTATAAATTTCAATGGGATCACAGTTCTAACCCAGGATTAGCCATGATTGTACTGAGTTGTGAAGTAAGCTCGAAGGGTATATGGCCCAATTCTGTTCATATTTCTTGTGTTCTTGTAAGTCTGTGATTGATAGTTTCTTGTTAACTAAAAATATGGGACAAAGGCTGTAAATGGAATTCACTTGCAGATCACCCATAGAACCCCTACAGTGCAGAAGGAGACCATTCAGACCATCGAGTTTGCACTGACCACAATCCCAACCAGCTCCTAATCCCATAACCCCATTTATTTACCCTGCTAATCCCCTGACATTAAGGATCAATTTAGCATGGCCAATCAACCTAATCCACACATGTTTGGACTGTGGGAGGAAATCAGAACACCTGGAGGAAACCCACACAGACAGTGACCTGGGACCGGAATTGAACCCAGGTCCCTGGTGCTGTGAAGAAGCAGTGCTAACCACTGTGCCACCATGCCAATCTCATTTAATGATGGAACATGCTCATGAGATTAAATAACCTCATCCTACATTCCTATATTTGCAACATTTCTGTCATATTTGATGCTGGAATGAGATTGGTCATTACTGAGCCTGCTTACTTCCACCTCCAAAATATTGCCCAACTCCAACTCTGTCACAATTCATCAGCTGCTGAAATCCTCATCCCATGTCTTCAATACCTCTTGATTTAACTATTGTACTCCTACCTATCTTCCATCCCATCAGCTTCAGCTCACCTAAGTCTAAAATGTCACATTCTAACTTGAACCTTGTCCCAGTTCCATATGATCATGGAATCCCTACAGTGCAAAAAGAGGCCCATTGCGTCTGCACAGACTCTCTGAAAGAACATATTATCCAGACTTCCTCTCCCACTCTATCCCTGTATTTCTGTGCATTTACCAAGATAATACACCTAACATATACATCCTAGCACGGCTGATCCATTTAACCTGGTAAAAAGTCTGACAACACCAGGTTTTAGTCCAACCTATTTATTTGACCTATCAAATAAATAGGTTGGACTAAAACCTGGTGTTGTCAGACTTTTTACTGTGTTTACGCCAGTCCAACGCCGGCATACCCACATCATGACCATTTAACCTGCACATGTTTGGACTGTGGGAGGAAACACACATTGACGAAGAAAAAACATACAAACTCCACACAGACAGTTGCCCAAAGCCGGAATTGAACCCACATCCCTGGCGCTGTGAGATACAGTGCCAACTTTGATTTGATTTGATTTATGATTGTCACATGTATTAACATACCGTGGAAAATATTGTTTCTTGCACACTATACCGACAAAACATACTGTTTATAGAGAAGGAAGCAAGAGAGTGTAGAATGTAGTGTTACAGTCATAACTAGGGTGTAGAGAAAGATCAACTTAATGCAAGTTAAGTCCAATCAAGAGTCTGACAGCAGCAGGGAAGAAGCTGTTCTTGAGTCAGTTGGAATGTGACCTCAGAATTTTGTATCTTTTTCCTGAAGGAAGAAGCTGAAAGAGAGACTGTCCGGGATGCGTGGGGTGCTTATTATGCTGGCTGCTTTGCCAAGAGAGCAGGAAGTGTAGGCAGAATCAATGGATGGGAGGCTGATTTGCGTGATAGATTGGGCTACATTCACGACCTTTAGTAATTCCTTGTGGTCTTGGGCAGAGCAGGAGCCAATACCAAGCTTGATATAACCAGAAAGAATGCTTTCTATGGTGCATCTGTAAAGGTTGGTGAGAGTCGTAGCCAACATGCCAAATTTCCTTAGCCTTCTCAGAAAGTAGAGGCATTGGAGGGCTTTCTCAACTATAGTGTCAGCATGGAGGGGATCAATACAGGTTGTTGGTGATCTGGAAACCTAAAACCTTGAAGCTCTTGACCCTTTCTACTATGCCATCTCCAATTCACCTAGAACTTCTTTACTCTCTGGCCTACATTGACTCTGGTTTGGCAAAACCTCAGTTTTAAAACTATTGTCCTTGTTTTCAAATCCCTCCATGGCCTTCCCCCTCCCTATCTCTGTAACTTGTTTACTTCTTACAACCCTCTGAGACCGCGTTGCTCTTCCAATTCTGGTCTGATGTTGCTGATTTAATTGCTGCACCACTGGGGGCCATGCCTTCAGCTGCTCAAACTCTGAAATTTCCTCTCTTAACTTCTCAATCCTCTCAGAATATAGCATTACAGTCATAACAAGGGTGTAGAGAAAGATCAACTTACCATAAGGTAGGGCCACTCAAAAGTCTGATGGCAGCAGGGAAGAAATCTGTTCTTGAGTCAGCTGGTACATGACCTCAAACTTTTGTATCTTTTTCCGACTGAAAAGGGTGGAAGAGGATACATCCGGGCTTCTTGATTATGGTGGCTGCTTTTCCAAGGTAGCAGGAAGTGTAGACGGTGTCAATGGATGGGAGACTGTTTTGCGTGATGGACTGGGCTAGGTTCACAAGCCTTTGTAGTTTCCTGCGGTCTTGGTCAGAGCAGGAGCCATACCAAGCTCATAAACCAGAACCTTTAATAGGAAGCGTAATGGATGGAATTTTATGACTCTATCACAGCGGGAGATCAGCTGGAAAATGCGACGAGCCATTCAGAAGTCCAATCACTTCAGCAGGACTGGAAGATTCTGCCGACAAGATGTGCTGTAAAATTCACCTAATGTCTTTAGCTTCTGTGCTTAGGCATAAAACGCACAATACCCCTTCTACAAATCACCTGTGCTTGTTAAAGATATTTTGAATGGATGTTGATATTAGCATTGTGGAAAGGATTTGCTTTATTTCTTTTCATTTCATTCATTTGGCTTTCTAATAGTATCTAACATTTGTCTGCATTCAGTAAAATTAAAGATTGTTGGAGAAGATCGGCAGCTCAAGGGTCAGCAGTTAAAGGCCAAATTTGTCTGCTGTTCTTGTCAGCAGAATCTTCCGGTCCTGCTGAAATCAATGAACTTTTCAATGGCTTGCTGCATTTTCCAGCCCTCACTGTGATAGAGGCATTAGCTTCCGACCATTGGATTTCTTATTCAAGGTCCTATATATGAAGATAACAGGTTCCCAGTGGTGTAGTTCAAACAACAGCAAAATTCATTGATGCCAATGGAACTGGAAGATTTGATTTGGTTTAATTCATTATTGTCACATGTATTAACTTACAGTGAAAAGTATTGTTTCTTGTTCACTACACCAACAAAGCATACCGTTCACAGAGAAGGAAACGAGAGAGTGCAGAATGTAGTGTTGCAGTCATAGATAGGGTGTAAAGAAAGACCAATTTATTGCAAGGTAAGTCCATTCAAAAGTCTGACAGCAGCAGGGAAGGAGCAAGTTGGTTGATATGTGACCTCAGACTTTTGTATCTATGGAAGAAGGTGGAAGGGAGTATGTTCAGGACGCTGGAGTGTGGCGACCAGGGGATTTTCACAGTAATTTCATTGCAGTGTTAATGTGAGCCTACTTGTGACACTAATAAATACACTTTAATGAAAAAGCATTCAACCTGAAACATTGGCCGGGATTTTCCGATTGTTCATGCGATAGGGATACTTTGGCATCACCGTCGGTGCACCCCACCGTGGATTTCCCCGCGGCCTGCAGTGGATTCAATGGGAAATCCCATTGCTGGCAGTAGGATCCTGCGGCCAGTGAATGGGCGCGTGGCCTAGCCCTGCAAAAAAGATGCCATGGAAAAGGGCTGAAAGTCCTCCTATTAATTCTGTCCCTCTCTTCGCAGGTGCTGCCCGACCTGCTGAGTTTTTCCAACGCTGTTTGTTTTTATTTCAGGTTTCCGGCATCCGTTTTGTTTTTGCATTGGTGTCTGCGTGAGTGTGCTATAGCAGTCTGGGTTTTCGCAGACAAGCAACTTCCAGCAGATTTGTATGGAGTTGCCTAAATCAAATCACCTAATTTTAGATTTGCTGACATTTTACCACAGTTGTAAATAACTCAGCAGCCGCTTCGCATTTTCTGTCTACAACAATCCAAGTGGATGAATCAAATTTGACCTACATGTCAGCGCACTGATCTTTGTTTCAGCACGCTGAACTGCACTATAAGTCTGTGTAACCGTTAACAACCTGAACTTTCTGGTTCAGTTGCAATATCACCAAAGGCAGAAATGTCCAAATCTGACTGGGACATCACAGAATCATACAGAGGCCCTTCAGCCCATCAAGTCTGCACTGATATGAAAGAAACACCTGACCTCCCACCTAATCCCATTTACCAGCACTTGGCCCATAGCCTTGAATGTGCCAAGTGCTCATCCAGTGGCAAGCACTGCTGCCTCACAGCGCCAGGGACCCGGGTTATAGCTGCTGTACTTCATCTCTCCCATAGAATCCTACAGTGCAGAAAGAGGACCTCGGCCCATTGAGTCTGCACCGAACACAATCCCACCCAGGCCCTACCCCCATATCCCTACATATTATACCACTAATCCCTCTAAACTACGCTCCCCTGGCAATTTCTTAGCATGGCCAATCAACCTAACCCTGCATATCTTTGGACCGTGGGAGGAAACCAGAGTACCCGGAAGAAACCCACGCAGACACGAGGAGAATGTGCAAACTCCACACAGACAGTGACCCGAGCCAGGAATCGAACCCAGGACCCTGGCACTGTGAAGCAGCAGTGCGAACCATTGTGCTACTGTGCCGCTCACGGTAGCACAGTGGTTAGTTCAATTTCTGACTTGTGTCGCAGTCTGTGTGGAGTCTGCGCATTCTCCCCGTGTCTGCATGAGTTTTCTCCGTGTGCTCCAGTTTCCTCCCACAGTCTAAAAGACATGCCGGCCATACTAAAATTCTCCCTCAGTTTGCCGAACAGGCATCCGAGTGTGGTGACTCGGGTATTTTCACAGTAACATCATTACAATGTTAATGTCAGCCCAATTGTGACAACAAATAAACTTCTGGACTTTTTAAAGGATGTGAGGCAATATGTCTCTACCACCCTCCCGGGAGTTCCAGGCCGTCACCACCCACAGGGTAAAAATATTTTTCCTCACATCCCCCTAAACTTCCTGCCCCTCATCTTGAACCTATGTTTGCTCGTGACTGATCCTTTTTAACTAAACGGAACAACTGTTCCTTATCCACTCTCTCTATATCCCTCATTATCTTGTACACCTTGATCAGGTTACCCCTAAGTCTTCTCTGCTCCAACAAAAACAACCCAAGTTTATCCTACTTCTCTTCATAACTTAAATGATCCTGGCAAATCTCCTCTGCACCTCATCCAGTGCAATCACATCCTTCCTATAATGTGGCGACCGGAATGACACATAGTGCTCGAAATGTAACCTCACCATAGTTCAATATAACTCCAACATGATGTCCCTGCTTTTGCAATCTGTGCCTTGATTAATAAAGGCAAGTGTCCCATATGCCTTTTTCACCACTCTACTAACCGCCCTCAGAGATCTATGGACAAACATGTTAAGGTCCCTGCAGGAGGGATATTAACAGCAGTTCACCAATGTAGAACTGCAATGCCTTTACGCTCATAAGACATCATTTAATGTTTAGATGATTGTGTAAAGTGGGTGACATAGGATCATCTGAAATTAAAACTGATGTGCTGGAAATACTCAGTAGGTCTGAAACTCAGAGTCAGAGAATAGAAGATACAGACAAGGTTGGACTCCTTGAAACTGATTCTATTATAAATAAGAAAATGCCAGATGATCAGACCTGAAAAGTCACAGTGATCATTATTAGAGGGCAAAATGGAGGGCAGCAGAAAGAGGAATTGACTGAGGTACTGTTGGGTGACAGACGTCAGGGAGTGGTTGTAGATGAGATACAGTGGACAATGTAAGGGTGGCACAGGACAGACACGCATGACATAGCGTATCAGAGCAAATCTCCTGGTGGGAACATAGGAACATGAATCCTTCCAACCTGTTCCGCCATTATTTAATAAATTAAGCTGGCCCAGTAATTGGCGGACTCCCCTTTCCTATCAGCGAAACCAACCCCCCACCCCCGGGCCATAACCCATACTTCCCTTATCCATCACACATCTGTTTAACTCTGCTTTGAATAAATTCAACAACCCATCACCCACTACTCTCCGAGAAAGAGAATTCCACACTCAATAACCCTCTGAGTGAAAAAAAATTTACCTCAGTTTTAAAAATGAGACCCCTTATTCTTAAACTGTGTCCACTCATGATAGTCTCTCCACAAATGGAAACATCCTTGTGGTATCTAACCTGTAAGGTCCTCTCAGAATTGTGTATCTTTGAGAAACATCACTTCTCATTAATCTAAATGCTAATGGAAAGAAGTCCAACTTGTTCAACCTTTCTTCTTAGTATAAGCCCTTCATCCCTGGAATGAGTTGAGTGAACCTTCCCTGTACTGCTTCTAACTGTTGCTCTATCTGGTAGCATCTATTAAGAGCTGAGCAGAGTTACTGGTTCAAGTTGAATATGACTCTTCTCCTGAATATGGGATCATCTGTCTTATAGTACACCCTTTATAAAATTCCCTTTCTTTGACTTTGGTGGGATTTTCACAGTAACTTCATTGCAGTGTTAAGGTAAGCCTATTTTGTGAACACCAATAAATAAACTTTAAACGTTTAAAATGGCTGCAACAGTGGTTAGCAATGCTGCCTCACAGCACCAGGGACACAGGTTCGATTCCCGATTTGGGTCGCTGTCTGTGTGGAGTTTGCACGTTCTCCCCATGTCTGCATGGATTTCCTCTGGGTGCTCTGGTATCTTTCCACATTCTGAAAGTTGTGCTGGTTAGGTGCGTTGATCCAAATAGGCGCTGGAGTGTGGAGACTAGGGGAATTTCACAGTAACTTCATTACAGTGTTAATGTAAGCCTTACTTGTGACTAATAAATAAACTTTACTTTTTTAACACAAAAGACAGCCATTTGGCCCTTTGTGCCTGTGCCAGTTCTGTGCTGGAATAATTCAACTTTCCACTCTCCTGCCTTTTCCCTTTGGCGCTGTAAATACTTCTTTTCAGAAAATTATCCAATTCCCTTTTGAAAGCCACCACTGAATCTGCCTCCACCCTAATTTTAGGCAGTGCATGCCTGATCCTAACCATTCTTTGCATTAAAAAAAAACTTTCCCTCTTAAAACTTCACAAATACAATGACACTGATGTCTTTAATTTAATTTCCGAGAGTCTTTATGTATGGTCACAAAATTTAATTAATGTCAATCTCTATTTTACCTCTTGGTGCTCACCACAAATCAAAAGCATGTTAACTACTGTCATGGAGTAATTCTCTAAATATCAATCTTACCATTGAGAGCTACTTAAATGTCATCTATTATTGTTCCCCTTTTAAGACATGACTTGGCATAGTTCCATTTCTCTGTTGATCTGGAGTAGTGAGACTAGGGGCAAAAATCTATTGGGCTGTTTGTTCCAGTCTGACCCAGTCCCAGGATAAATATGAGGCAATATCATGAATGGCCCAGTGCACAGCCAGAGCACAAACCATGCATGTCACTTTCTGATATGTTGGTTGGGTGAGAGCCCCATGATTTCACCTCCCAACCAGCGAAGATCTTCACAATAAGCCTCCTTGTTTAGCTTTGCATTGCTGTGATGTCCAGATACCTTCTCCTCAGGTACAATGCAAAGGCAACATGGTGGCGCAATGGTTAGCACTGCTGCCTCATAGCTCCAGGGACCTGGGTTCAATTCCACTCTTGGGTGACTGTGTGGAGTTTGCTGAGTGTCTGTGTGGATTTCCTCTGGGTACTCCGGCTAACTCCCATAGTCCAAAGGTAGGCAGGTTAAGTGGATTGGCCATGCTAAATTGCCCCTCTGTGTCCCAAGATGTATAGGTTAGATGGGATTAGCTGTGGTAAATGTGGGGGGTTAAGAGAATAGAGCCTGGGTGAGAAACTCAGTCAAAAGAGTCGGTGCAGACCCGATGGGCCAAATGGCCTCTTCTACACTGTAGGGATCCTATGAAAGACTTCAGGCAGGATTTTACGTCTTGCTTGTCTGTAAAATCCCACCCAATGTCAATGGAACTTTCCATATTCACCCTTCGCCTGCTCCAATTCCTATGGTGGAAGGGCCTGTGAAATTTCGGCCTTCAAGTTAACGCATTCCACATCGCTTCTGTCTGTCTCCCTTACATTCCAGAGGTTGCTACCCCTCAGCCAATTTATCTGAAAGATGTTAGCGTATTGGTGCAGAATCACTGGTTCCTTTGACAGCCTCCCTGTCATCATGCACCCATTACAATACTGAACCATCAGATTATCACACAACGAATGGCTGTGTGGTACAGTCAAGAGGGCCAGGAACGAGAGGTCACTGCTTTCAGGTAGAAGTACAGATGAATGTTTCAGTCAGTGTACAAGCAGAGCCTATAATAACTTCCAAATGGAAATTGCACAGATATTTGATAAAGAAAATATACTGGGATATGGGGAAGGAAGAGTGAGTATTGGATTAATTGGATCGTTTTTTCAAACACAGGCACAGGCACACGAGTGAATGGTTCTAAAACAATGTGGGCAACCTGTAACCGAGGGGTCACATGTGGTCCATCAGGGTTCTGAGTGCAGCCCGTGAGACATTTTGTTGACTGTTGTCCTCACAACTGTGTGGAGTCTGCATGTTCTCCCCACATCTGCGTGGATTTCCTCTGGGTGCTCTGGTTTCCTCCCACGGTCCGAAAAACAAGCTAGTTAGGTGTGCTGGCCACACCAAATTCTCCCTCAATGTACCCAAACAGGCACCAGAATGTGGCGACTAGGGGATTTTCACAGTAACTTAATTGCGATGTTAATGTAAGCCTACTTGTGATGCTAATAAATTAACTTAAGCACACAATGGGGTGAATTTTCCCATTCAACTTGCCACAAGAATTGGAGCAGGTGAGGGGCGGACGCCTCGTTGACCTTGGGTAGGGTTTTCTGGTTTTGGGGTGAATGCGGCAGGAAAATCCTGCCCAACATCATTATAATCTGCTGACTTCTACCCTGCACAGCTTTATACCTACCAGTATCACTAAAGTGATGGGCTTGAATAGCGGGAACAAGAACAAGGGAAGTGAGGTACATGCTTATTGCACACAACGTTGACTATGAGAGCCGTGCACTGCCTATGCATCCAATCAAGCATACATATCCCTTCTGTTTATACCACTTGTAGTTGATGACAGTTGTGTTAATATATGAATGATTAAGCAATTTCTATAACTCGTTATGAAACTCTTGATGCGTATTAAGTGTATTCAAACTTTTCCAAGGGTCATGGTTAGTGAACAAACCCAATTTCAATCTTGCGTCCCACTAAGATAAAAGAAGATCACTCACGCGGACTATTCTCCAGAATAGGTTGCCCACTACGGCTCCAAAACCTTGGAGTCATGAAAAAATATTTTCACATTGTGGTTGGCTCATTCAGTTTGTGTGTTGTAAACAAAACAATAATTTGCATTTTTGAAATGTTGCCCCGACGAGATTATTCCAAGTGTATCAAACAGTCAAAGGAATATTCACCTTGTGCATCTCTACCATGGGATTTCAGTCCAAGTTCTATCAGAATCGAATAGAATCCCTACAGTGCGGAAGGAGGCCATTCTGCCCATCCAGAATGCACCAACTCTCTGACAGAGAATTCCATGCATGCCCTTATAACCTCATGTAACCTACATTTCTTTGGACACTAAGAGGCAATTTAGCATGGCCAATACACCCAACCTGCACATCTTTGGATTCTGGGAGGAAACTGGAGCACCCGGAAGAAAGCCATGCAGACATGGGGAGAACATGAAAACTCCACACAAGGCTGGAATTGAACCTGGGCCCCTGGGGCTGTGAGGCAGCAGTACTAACCACTGTGCCACCATGCTGCCCCACTGAATGCTAATGCTTTGTATTGGATCTAACTCCTGCTACAGAAAAGGTGGAGAACCTATAAACAATTGCAGGACGATAAATGGAACAAATGCCAAAATCTTTGCCAACAAACTTTGACTTAAACACATACAAGATGAAGGTAAATAATACACACAATGGTGTATTAAAAGATAACCTGTATTAACAGAATGTTAGACTAGTAAATATTGTGTAGATTGATGGTGCCCTGTGTTAATATTTGGGGGCACTGATGAAGTACAATGAAATATGGGTAGAGAAGTTCACCCTAAATCAGCAAAGCACTATGAGTAGTGGGTGAAACATTAAATGGCACAGGGTGTTGATTGTTCAGCATCCTTCTACAGGCCATAGCTTTGATTAATACTGTAACCATCCATCAATGCAATTTGGAGCCTTATTCCTTATAAAACCCTGCATGGTAGTCAAAACTAATTAGCAAATGGTTGGTAAAGGCCCATTTACAGCTTTGTGTGAAAATCTCTCAAATCTAAAGTGAATGTGTGTCACCCTGTGTGCATGTGCGTGTGTGCGATTGCATCTGAACAGCATCAAACTATTGTCCGTAACACTATCACACCTTCCTTAATGATCCCTATTTTCTAATACCAGGTGGAGGGGTGATAGGTTAGATAGGCTAACACATGGACGCAGGTTATGCCAACAGTTTGGCTTTCGGTCTCCATTCTGGCTGAAGTAGACCTGGGGAATGCCTCATCATCCTGCCATGTGGTAAAATCACAGCATTAACCCTGGTTTGGCAACTCAAATATGGGATGTTACCCAGGAGAGTGCCAACATTAGGCATTAGTTTACAGATACCATGCTGTTGGGATTGATTGTGTGTCGTTTGTCAGTCCAGATAACCTGGTGGACTGAGGTCAATTCATTACAATAATTTGTATAGTTTCGCCATGCACATTTCCTCAAACACAGTGATTGCTTTTTGCAAATGAGCTGGATATAAAGCCCTTTAAGAAGTCTCACAACACCAGGTTAAAGTCCAGCAGGTTTATTTGGTCCAGGGGCTTTTGCTATCAAATAAACCTGTTAGACTTTAACCTGATGTTGTGAGACTTCTTTCTGTGTTTACCCCAGTCCAATGCCAGCATCTCCACATCATAAAGCCCTCTGGCAGCTCTTGAAAGTGTAATTAATATTCTGCAGCTTCAAATTAGATTTCAAATTGTGGTTTTTTTTTGTTCATTCACAGGACGTGGGCATTGCTGGCTAACCAGCATTTATTGCCCACCCCTAGTTGCCCAAGGACAGTTGAGAGTCAACCACATTGCTATGACTCTGGAGTCACATGTAGGCCAGACCAGTTAAGGACAGCAGATTTCTTTCTCTAAAGGATATTAGTGACCCAGATGGATTTTTCCAACAATCAACAATAGTTTCATGGGTATCAGTAGATTCTTAATTCCAGATACTTTTTATCAAATTCAAATTTTAATCATCTGCTATGGCAGGATTTGAACCCGGGTCCCCAGAACATTTAGTTGAGTTTCTGGATTAATAGTCTAGCGATAATACCACTAGGCCATAACCTCCCCTTTCACTATAAGGGAAGGTGTGAGGGGAATGAAGGCAAAATACGTTGAGTTAACCTCATTGTAAGGGCAAGTGATGGAGCAGGGTAGCACCTGCCTCTCTATTTGCAGAAAACTTTGTAAAAAGTCTGACAACACCAGGTTTTAGTCCAACCTATTTATTTGATAATATTCTCACAAGCTTTCGAGGGGTTACCCTCTTCGTCAGGTAAATGGAGAGTTCTGGCCTCAGACAGAGCATATAAAGCACAGACAGTTTAGAGATTACTGATTAAAATGCGAATCCTTACACCTAACCTGCTGTTCAAGACCTGAAGTGGCTGACAATGTGAGTGGTAGGAGCACTGATCACAGTTTAAAGAAACTTTGCCAGCATGTAACATCACTCTCCATACATGCACAAGCTCACCCAACCTCTGCTGAATATTCCAACTCGCACAATGTCCTACTCCCCAATCACCCCTGTGTTTATTCACTGACCATTGACTCCAGACCAGGCAACACCATGATTTTGAAATATCTCGCTGTTCAAAGCCCTCCATTGCCTTTTGGCTTCCCAACTCTGTAACATTCTCTAGCCCCACAAAGCCTGAGATCGTGGCAAGCTTCCGACTCCAGCCCCTGAGGCGGCACAGTTAGCACAGTGATTCACACTGCTGCCTCACAGCGCCGGGGACCCAGGTTCAATTTTGGCCTCAGGTCACTGTCTGAAAGGAGTCTGTACATTCTCCCCGTGTCTCCACAGGTTTCCTCTGGGTGTTTCGCTTTCCTCTCACAGTCCAAAGGAATGCAGGTTAGGCTGATTGGCTATACTAAATTGTCCCTTAGTGTCAGAAGAGTTACAAGATATATATAATAGTACATGTGATAGGGCCTGGGTGGAATTGTTGTCCATGCAGGCTCAATGGGCCGAATGGCCTCCTTCTGCACTATTGGGATTCTATGATTCCTTGATTGTACCCAATTTCCAACACTCCACCTTTGATGATCATGCTTTCAGCTATTTAGGCTCTAAGCTCTTGAATTCCCATGCTCGACCTCCCCCCATCACTACGTCTCCTCCATTTATGTCACAATGTGCTATATAAAGGCATGATATAAATGAGAGTTATTGTTGCTGGTGAGATGAAAGTACTACTCCGTGAAATGGATATGAAGGTAATTATCCCTCTGAATACTCCAGAGTCCCTCTTCAGAAGACTGCAGTGTGCAGAAGATGAGAGCCAGGCTCACCTTCACACAGAACCTGCAGAGGCTGGAACAGATGCAGGAGAAGATGACCCACGTCAAACAAACTGACAATATGATGTCTGAATTGTGTGACAAATAAATTGGCCAAGATAGGGCAGCACAGTGGTTAGCCCTGCTGCCCCACAACTCCAGGGACTAGGTTCAATTCCCAACTGAGGTCACTGTCTGTGTGGCATTTGTATGTTCTCCCTGTGTCTGCTGGGTGTCCTCCGGGTGCTCCGGTTTCCTCCAGCAGTCCAAGGTGCATTAGGTGCATTAGCCAAGCTAAATTGCCTGTTAGTGTTCCGGGATATATAGGTTAGAGGGATAACAGGGTAAATATGTGAGGTTAAGGGGACAAGGCATAGGTGGGATTGTTGTCAGTGTAGACTCGATGGGTCAAATGGCCTCCTTCTACACTGTAGGGTTTCCATGAGTCTATGGACCTCGTAGGCCACTGAAAATTCCCTTTACTCTTCTGAGCCAGATCCTCACAGTATTTCTTTCACACTTCAGGACAGATTCTGGTTGTTTTCACTGTGCGTACAATGGGAACCTGAGTCTCTTGTTGCCTTGCAATCTTTTCCAGCACTATCTTGCATCCTCCGATGGTCAGAGAAAAGCGGATGCAAGATAATGCTTGGGATGCCTGTTGCACTTAAAATGCTACAATTTATTATTTGCTGATATAATTGCCCTCCTTCTTGATGGATGACGGTAAGATGATGGAGGAGGTATGTGTTCAGTGTAAGAGAACGGTCTCACAGATTCGTACAGCCTATGCACCAATGTAAGTGTAGCAGTTGTTGCAACTTTCGTTCCCCGTCCCACCAGAATACTTGGGTCACCAAATTTCCATAATTCCATAGAGTTTGGAAATCCATTGAGGCGGGGGAGGAGGCAAATGCAAAAGGAACCCATGGGAGTACAATTGGGGAATCTTGCAAGGGTATTCCTGTGAAGTTCATTGGCCTTTTTCAAGAGGGTTGATTTGATGGATTGTCCTCTGCATCCAGGCTGCTGGATACAAGGAGGCATAATGCTGGAAGGAGGCTCCACCTTCTCTTGACATCAGGGGTCCACATTTTCAGACTGTGGCTTTATTTGTTTCTTCAAATTCTATTTCTCAGAGAATAATTTTATCAACTGCCTTTTCAAGACTTTAAAAGTCATGGTGGAGTTGCTGACAAGAGTATTTTTTAAAATTCATTTTTGGGTCATTGACATCGCTGGCTGGCTAGCATTTATTGCCCATCCCTAGTTGCCCTTGAGATGAGCAGCCTTTTTGAATTGCTGCAGACCACGTGCTGGGGGTTGACCCACAATACCGTTAGGAAGGGAATTCCAGAATTTTGATTGAGCGACTGTGAAGGAACGGGATACATTTCCAAGTCAGGATGGTGAGTGGCTTGGTTATGGTGCCTTGGTTGATGCCAAGTGGTCCATTGGATTCATTCCTTTTTTTATTATCTTCATATCAATTGAAAAGTAAAGTTAATTTATTAGTCACGAGTAAGTTTACATTAACACTGCAATGAAGTAACTGTGAAATTCCCCTAGTCGTCACACTCTGGCGCCTGTTCGATCAATGTACCTAACCAACATGTCTTTCAGAGTGTGGGAGGAAACCAGACCACCCAGAGGAAAACCACATAGACTCGGGGAGAATGTGCAAACTCCACACAGACCCAAGCCAGGAATTGAACTCAGGTCCCTGGCGCTGTGAAGCAGCAGTGCTAACCACTATGCCACTGTGCCATCTGAGTGGCTTGCTGGGCCATTTCAGAGGGCAGTTGAGCATCAACCACATTGCTGTGGCTGTAGAGTGATATGTAGGCCAGACACAGATTTCCTTCTCTAAAGGACATTAGTGAACCAGATGGGTTTTTCCAACAATCAACAATGGTTTCATGGTCATCGGTAGACTCTGAATTCCAGATTTTCTTTCATTGAGTTATCATAGAGTCATAGAATCTCTACCTTGCAGAAGGAGGCCATTCGGCCCATCAAACCTGCTCCGACAACAATACAACCCAGGTCCTATCCCCGTAACCCCACATATTTATCCTCCTAATCCCCTGACATTAAGGAGCAAATTATCATGGCCAATCAACCTAATCCGCACATTTTTGGAGTGTGGCAGGATACCGGAGCCCATGGAGGAAACCCACGCAGACACAAGAAGAATGTGCAAACTCCACATGGACAGTGGCCTGAAGCCAGAATAGAACCCAGGTCCCTGGCATTGTGAGGCAGCAGTGCTAACCACTGTACTACCGTGCCGCCTCTGCAGTGACTGGATCTGAACCCTGGTTCCCCGAAACGTTAGCTGAGTTTGTGGAATAATAGTCTAGCAATAATACCACTAGGCCATCACCTCCCCAAAGGTTATTTCTCTGATTGGTGCACAGGAGATTGGGATAGGGGGTGGGGGTGATGCTCTCGGGAGAGTAATTGTGATAAGAACAGCTAATTCCTGCCGGCATGCCTAGGAGCTGTGCACCATTAAATACGAAGTACCTTTCCAAAATGCAATGTGTGCAATCACAGTCACTGCAGCACCTTAAAGCCACACGATTGAATTTCCTTGTCTCATGGTTAATGATTAATTTGCAACATACTCTTTGCAAGGCATCAGTAAGAAATCATTAGTCACATCATCCTACCCCTGTGCTTTAAGTGGCTAGTAATACGGCACATAGTGCTGCAGTTTTGTTTTCATTCATTGCCTGAGAGTCCATATCAATCATACTTGCAGAAGCCTGATGTACAAGAGTCTAGGTAGAACTGCATTCATGCACTCGCTGTACGTGCAGTCATCCATCAACCAATAATTCGGGTATGTACTGTGAGAGAACATAATTCAGATCTTACAGCCATCAGTTCGATATATTTCTTTCATGTTACTTTAACCACTTGGAAAATCCCAGTTGCGCTTTGTGAATGATTGATAGATTGGAGTCTGCATTGCCCCCCATATACAAATCCCACAGTCATTTCTTCCCCACTTCTAACAGCATCACCAGACTAATCTTTTTTAAAAGATGTTGCATTGACATGCTGAGTCTGAGGTCTTGCCAGTTGGTAGCAACCAGGCAGATGTTATTTTTACAAAAAAGGGCAGGCTTACTCAATTCTTCAGTCCTGCTAAGTTTAAAACTACTTTGATGACAACAGATATGCAGAGAATGCAATCATGAAGAACTTAGTTCAGTAGAAAGATGGAATGCTGCTGTAAGTGACCACAGCAGATCTGTAGATTTGTCTTGCTCAATTTGTTACCCTGGAAGAAGAATATTTTCCTGATTTTCTGCGCCTTCCGGGCACAAGGAATGTATTCATGAGAGACTGCAGCGGGAGGAATTCATTGACATTTCAATTACTGTCAGACTGAAATAAACATCTCACTATTACAAACTTCCTCCACATAAATAGACCACAGGAGGATGCTAAGTGGAGGAACTTTCTCCTTCTCAAAATTCCTGGCACCCGTCGAGGTCCTCACTTCTACTTCTGTTTGATGGTGTGAACCTACAAAAGCCATTGAGAAGCCTTCATGTAACTCACAATTCTTAGTCCTACTCAAAATCCACTATTTTTGTCAATTACTCATGTAGCGTCGAGAAAATTGGCCTTGAATATTGTTGCAAAGACAGAGTTGTCGTCAAGGCTTTGCATTGTACACTTCTCAGGACAAAAGTACCAAACTTGAAACAATCAGGACAACTTCTACTACTGTGGTAAATGATGCTGATTGGTTGGGAAGTCAACTCTGATTGGTTACAGTGTTGCCATGGAAGATAACAATAGAAAACTACAAGCTTCCTAAGCTCTTGGGTAATTGAAAAAAAAGTGCAATCTTTAACAATATTCCTCAAACAACTCTGACATGCAAAACACAAAACAAAACTTATATTTAAATGTGGGCAACATCAGCAGAACAATCCTGAGTGTGTCACTAATAACCAATTCAAGATAATTAGTTGTGCATGTAATGAGGCTCATTTATACTTGGTAGAGGTGGCATATATTCATAAGCAGGGATCCAAACTCCATAATGAAAGGAATATGTTCACAGGAGGTAAATTTTGAACTACCCAGGAGCTTGGTGAACCAAGTCTCTACAGCAACATCTCAGCCAATCAGCGTCAAATTGCCAAACAATTAGCATCCTTATCTCCTGTGGCGTATGTTACTGCAGTTATTGGAAATTTGACATTCTTTGTTCTGATGAGTGCAAAATGAAAAGCTTCGGCAACACATCTCTCTCATTTCGCAATGATACAGCACTTGCCAGGAAATATCCAATTGCATGAGAAAGATTTATTTTGATTCAGAACACTGCCCTTCAACTTCTAATTGCAGCAAGCTGAAATATCGGCAAATTGACTGGGTATTATAAGTCGGAAAAGTCATTACATAATTCAAATATTTTCAAGCTGGCACATGCCCAGTCTGTTCGTGCATGGAAAGGTGTCCAAAATGTCAGCACGGCATGAAGCGAACCCACCAGCATAAATCACTGAATCATAAATTCCTCTTCAATTTCAATAAAGCACGCAATGAACGGGGAGGGCTATGATGATGATAGCGGCAAATTTCTTCTCAAATTGACCTTGTGTGATATCGCAATGTCAACGAGTTAATAAATACTCGACGCAGATTGGGTCCTGACGTAGGAAGTTCACACACTGCAGGATTTGGAAGATCCTCCGCAGCTCCACTATTTAATTACACTTTTTCTCAGATCTCTATTGCAGAACAGGGAGATTGGAGCAAGCAAATTCCTATGAAGACGCTGCCTTTGGCACACCGCCGGACTTTATACGGCAGATGGAGGGTCCAGCAGCTCTTTGGGACTGAGGGATATTTTCATTTGCGTACAGCTGTCTACTGTGTGTGTGTGTGTGTGTGTGTTTTATTCATTTGTGGGACATGGGCATCACTGGCTGGCCAGTATTTATTGCCCACTCCTAGTTGCACTTGAGAAGGTGATGGTGAGCTGCCCTCTTAAATCGCTGCAGTTTACTTGCCGTGGGTTACCCATGATGCCACTAGGGAGGGAACTCCGGGATTTTGATCCAGCGACTGCGAAAGAACGGTGATGCATTTCCAAGTCAGGATGGTGAGCGGCTTGGAGGGGAACCTGCAGATAGTGATAGTCTCATGTATTTGCTACCCCTGTCTTTCTGGATGGAAGTGGTCATGGGTTTGGAATGTGCTGTCTAAAGATCTTTGGTGAATTGCTGCAGTGCATCTTGTAGATAGTACACACTGCTGCTACTAAGCGTCAGTTGTGGTGGGATTGAATTTTTTGTGGATGTGGTGCTAATCAGGTGGGCTGCTTTGTTCTGGATGGTGTCAAGGCTCTTGAGTGTTGTTGGAGCTTCACCCATCCAGTCAAGTGGGGAGTGTTCCATCATTCTCCTGACTTGTGCCTTGTAGATGGTGGATAGGCTTTGGGGAGTCAAGGGGTGAATTACTCACCGCAATATTCCTAGCCTCTGACCTGCTCTTGCAGCGTGTGTGTGTGTGTGTGTGTGTGTGTGTGTGTGTGTGTGTGTGTGTGTGTGTGTGTGTGTGTGTGTGCGCGCGCACAGAGCTGCCCACAATTCTTAAGAGGAAGTCACTGAAGGGTGACCTATTGAAATATGAACTCCCTGATTAAGGAGTTACTTCCGTGCCCGCTGGGTACCGCAGAGACTGGGGTGTATTATTGACCCCTTTGACCACATTTTAATTTGATGTTTTAAGTTTACTTTCCACTTTGTCTTTTGTTTTGGGCAGTTCCCCTCCTTTGAGGGAGCTGTCCCTTTTGAGGTGTCCCAAAGTTAAGTTGATTTTGTTTATTTGGTTGGACACAAAAAGATGGCCCTGATTAAGGAGTCAATTGGTGGGCCAATCAGGGAGTCTTTTCTTCGTACTTAACTGAGAGTGTCAGTTCCTCTGGCACTCCCAAAGATAGACTGCTGACTGATAGCACTCTGTGTACTGCTGTTGGAATTGTAAATAAAGGGATTTTGGTGAAGACCAAAGACTTATTACACAAAAATTACAGTGAAAAGGGGGAAGAATGGGGTTGAGAAACTCATCATTTAAAATGGTGGAGCAAACTTGATGGGCCAAATGGCCTAATTCTGCTCCCATAACCTATGGTCTTACAATCAAAAACAAAACATGATCAAGGAATAAACAAAACAATGGTTGGAATTTTCCACCCCCCTGCTTTCAGTTCTCAAATTGTGGGGATGATAAGTTATCAAAATCTCTGTTCACACCAGTGGGACTGGAAGATCCCACCGGCATGAAGGGCTGGAAAATTCTGGCCACATAATTCACTCTCAAACTGGGGAAGATTCAATGCAGGTACATGGTACCCAGGTTTTTACTTGGTGCTAAGATTACTTTCACATTTCACTAGTGGAAACTTGCTCAGAAGGCACATTTCCAAAGGGATTAGGGAGCTACATATCCACTGAGTCGCCAACAAGTTAAGATGAAGGGCGAGTACGTTGGAATTGCTGACTGCTGTCTTCTCCTTGTCCCCATTTGTGCAGGATAAGGACTGAGAGAGGTTAAGCGGGTCAAATTCAGCACACGCGACATTAGAATTGTGTGAGGTAGCAGGCTTGCCGTCAGCTGAAAGCCACTAGAATCAGTCACTTATTCTTCACTCACAGTTGCAAGTTGATGGAACGCACATAAAGAAAGTGACAGACAGATGCTCAAAGTGTAGCCCAGGCTGGATGTCAGCACTGCGGGGAGCATGGATCATTCAAATTGTACGCGCTACAATGCCTTGAATAATGTCTTTCGATGTTGCATCTCATCCCAAGGCACTTTGCAGGAGGACTATCAAACAAAATTGACACTGAACCACAGGAAGTATTCAGCCAGATTGCTCAGAGTGGTAAGTTTTAAGGCCTAGTCTTAAAAGAGGGAAGAGCAATAAAGAAACATGAGATGTTTAAGGAGGGAATTGCAGTGCTTGGGGCCTTGCAGCTGTAGACACTACCACCAAAGCCTTCTCCTACTGCGGGAGTACTCCAATGTTAGACGTGCCATATTTTGGACGGAAGAGATTATTGGACTTTAATCAAAGTAGCTGTCGGTCTCACATCCATAAAAGACAAAATTCCTTTCTACCAAAATAAAAATATTTTTACTTTGCACTCTGCAGGTCACACATCTATTTACCCAGAGAATAGGAGAGACTGACTCATTGAACAAATTCAAGACTGAGTTAGGTGGATTTTAGATTGATAAGAGGGCAAACGTTGTGGGGGACAGGCAAGAAAGTGAAGGTAAGACCACAATCAGATCAGCTATGATTTTATTATATGACGGAGCAGGTTCCTGAGGTTGCTAATCTCCTGCTCTTATTTCTTATCATTTTACATTAATCATAGAACCACGATGGCGCAGGAGGAGGCCATTCAGCCCATCAAGCCCACACCGACAACAATCCCACCCAGGCCTGATACATCTCTGTAACCCCATGCGTTTACCCTTCTAATCGTTCTGATACTAAGGGGTAATTTAGCATGGCCAATCCAACTAACCTACACATCTTTGGACTGTGGGAGGAAACCAGAGCATCTGGAGGGAACGCACACAGACAAGGGGAGTCAATTAAATTTGCAGTGTTGGGGATGTTTCTGGCAGTAATTATGAGTTAAGTCATTAAGGATTCTCCTCAGACCTGAATGCTCTATCCCTAACATTTGCTAAACACTGTGCCACCATGATCGACGAATAGCCACCGCAAAGCTACTCAAATGATGTTGATTTAATTTTTTTCCCAATGCCTGTTGATGATGTTCACCCCACCAAACCTCTGCTCCAGACTGATTTCCTCTCAGTCACAAGTGAGCTAACAGATCAGCACATCACAAAGTGCATCATGAGAATGGTGCTCCACCTGACAGGTTTGGCATTGAATTCCTGCTCTCTGTGATCAAGCACATTGCCTACTTTGTCAGAGCACTGAAAGTTGCCACAAGTCGAGTTCAGTTTGACGCAATCTTTGAAACCCGAATTCAGTTTTCAAAATGAATGAGGTGTCCATCATGTCTGCAGAACAAAGAAAGAAGCTTTCATTCCATTTCCATGGGTGCAGTGTAACAGTTTAGAAAGACAACCTCACAACCCACTGCGAACTCCACTCGATTTGTTAATTTACTTCAGGCAAGTTTACAGCCGCAATCATATCCATGCGCTTCGGAAATTCTCTAAATTCCATTTCTTCTGCGCAGTAGACGGGACTCTTCACTGCATTATCAACTGATTTATTTCTCTGATCCTTCAAGGTCGATGAGGTGACGTCAAAGCAGTTTCCAGTTACTTTCTCTGCTCTTGGATTGCTGGAGATTTATTCCCTGCCGGGCAAAGTCTGAAAGAAATGATTTTGTCAGAAAGTTTAAAGTTAACTTTATCACTGGCAGCGAAACAGTGCTGACTACTTTTTTCCCATTTTCGATGCAAATTGCAAAGAGGTCTTGAAGCGATCTCATTGCACTTGCCCCATGTGGAATCAGAAATGAAACTGAGTGATATTTCAACATGCATTATCTAGAAGAACAGTGGGAAACACGTTTCAATCATTGCAGAAACAATGGAGGAATCAATTTTCTTCCTTCTGCAATTGCATCTTGTCATTTGTTGTGTATTTTTCATATTAGATCATAAGATATAGGAGAAGAATAGGCCATTCAGCCCATCAAGTCTGCTTCAATCATGGCTGATAAGTTTCTCAACCCCATTCTCTCACCTTTTCCCCATAATCTTTGAGCTCCTTGCCAATCAAGGACCCAACTATCTTAAATATACTGAATGACCTGGCCTCCAGAGCTTAATGTGGCAATGAATTCCATAGACTCGTCAACCTCTGGATGACAAAATTCCTCTTCATCTCAGTTCTAAAGGGTCATCCCTTTATTCTGAGACTGTGTCCTCAGATCCCAATCTCGTCTACTAATGGAAACATCTTCCCCATACCCTCTCTATCCAGGCTTTTCTGTATTCTTTAAGTTTTAATGAGATCCCCTCCTTTTAAACATCTTCGTGTACAGAACCAGGGTCCTCAACATGGAAGATGAGTGCAGGAGGAGGCCCTTTGAGCCTGCTCCTCCATTCATCACGGTCATGGCTGACCATCCAACTCAATAGCTCAATCCTGATTTCTCCTCATAAACCTATAGAAACACAGAGTGCTCAAATGCTCCTCATACATTGTTCGCTCATGAGACTGCTTTGCACTACACAATTCCATTTGCCTTGTGGTCTGGATTTCAGTGTGTAGTGAACGAAAGGCACTTCTTTTCAACTGCCCAGAGAGTATTTTCAGACAGTGGAATCTTCTTATCATTGGTCATCTGATTCAGTGTGACGCCTGCTAGAGGGGATTGGTGGCTTGTTTGCAGAGGGCAAGTAGCAGTGGGTCTTTGACCAACCAGATTACTTTCCCTTTATTCTTTCATGAGATGTGGACCTCACTCTCAAAGGCAATATTTGTTGCCCATCCCTACTAGCCCTTGAATGTCATCGCTTACTCGGCCAGTGCAGAGGGCAGTTAAGGGTCAACCACATTACGATGGGTCAGAGGTCACTGTTATAATGCAACCAATGGTGGCATGCTGAGAGTCAGCTGACCTGGTGGACAATGTAACCAATGGCAAATTGATGTGGTGGTCAGCTGACCTGATATAAATAGAAAGCAGATGGGGATTGTGGGGAGCGGGTCATAGCCCAAATGGTGGTGTAATGAAGTTTCTTTATTAAACGTTTACTTTGTGAAGTTAGCTGTTTTATTGTTTGGTAATGGAATATCCTTAATGCTGGATGAACAGTCACATATGGGCTGGACTGGATAATGATGGCAGATTCCCTTCTTTAAAAAGGTCATTTGTGAAGCTGATGGGTTTTTTACAATTAATGATAGTTGAGATGGTCACCAACACTGAAACTAGTTTACATTCCTTTTTTTAATTAATTGAACCTATGTCCCCAGAGTATTAGCCTGGCCACTGGATTACTAGTCCAGCAACACCACCACTTCATTACCACATTTCCCCAGAACTGGGACATGCAGAATCTAAATGAGAAACTATAAATTAGATTGGATTTGTACAGAAAATGAAATAAATAAATGGAAAGAAGGATGGGATTAGAAGACAATAAATAAAAGGAATTTCTTTTAAAAAATGTCCAACACTAATTACATACTCGTCAAATAGAACCCCAATAGTGCAGAAGGAGGCCATTTGGCTCTTCGAGTCTGCATCAAATCTCTGAAAGAAAACCTTACCAAGGCCCACAGCCTCATCTTATCCCATAACTCCATATATTTAGCATGGCTAATACCTATCTTTGGATACCAAGGAGTAATTTTACATGACCAGTCCACCTAACCTACACATCTTTGGACTGTGGGAGGAAATTGGAGCACCTGGAGGAAGCCAGCACAGACACAGGGAGAAGGTGCAAACTCCACACAGATAGTGACCCAAGGTCGGAATTGAACCCTGGTCCCTGGCGCTGTGGGACAGCAGTGCTAACCACTGTGCTGTCCTGAAGGAGGGAGATTCATCACTTGTAAAATTAAATTTGCAGTGTTAGGGATGTTTCTGGCAGTAATTATAACTCAAGCTATCTAACCGTAACATTTTCCAGTGCATTTAATGGTTAAATAGTATAACATATTGCACTTAAATGTGCAATAAGTTATATTATTTACCCGTTAAGTGCAAGATATTACATCAATGAAGAATGGGTGGGTGGAGGGTTGGTGGGGGAAGCTTGAATTGCAACTTCCAGGTTTCATGTTTAAATACACGAGTATAACCTCGAAGTCACTGGTCCATAATACTCAAGGATATGTAGTTTTCTCATCCCTACTGTTAATCTCAAAGCAAAATCCATGCCTGCAACTGCAGGCACTCTCTGGATTAATTAGATTTCATTCCACGCACCAGGAAAAACCTTTGCATTCTCTTCTTTCAAAAAGCGTGTCGAAAGTAAGAAAGATTATTCTGATCACATTGGTACTAATACTGGGGATTAAATACCTTGTCACATTATCTGATCAGAGTGAATAAAAATAAGATTGCTGCCACAAAATTGCCGCTAAGCCGAGAATTAGAAAGTTGAACAAGCACTTCCACATTATCTATGGCGATGCAATAATATGGCACAGTAGGAGGCCATTTGGGCTATCACGTTGTTACCAGCTCTTTGAAAGAGCTATCAAATTATTTTCCCTTCTCTACGCTCTTTGCGCATAACCTTATAAATGTTTCCTTTTCAAGTACATATCCAATTTCCTTCTGAAAGGCACTATTGATTTTTCTTCCACCACTCTTTCAGGCAGTGTGTTCTGGAGCATAACTCATCATGTAGGAAAAGGAATCTCTAATCCCCCCATGGTTCTTTCACCAATTATATTAAATCTGTGCGAATGACCTGCCTGCCAGTGGAGGCCATTTCTCCTTATTTACTCCCAACTCCGCTTGTCATTGGAAAACCTTCGTCAGATCTCCCTCTCTCCATCTCTGCTTTGAGGAGAATAATCCTTGATTCTCCAATCTCTCAACAGGACTGAAATCCCCGATTTATGGTATGACCCTGCCCAGACCATAACCAATCCATCCAACCTACATGTCTTACATAGAAACGTAGACGCTACAGCACAGTGCAGGCCCTTTGGCCCTCAATGTTATGCCGAGCTATGTTCAAAACCAAGATCAAGATGTACCACTCCCTATCATTCTGGTGTGCTCATGTGCCTATCCAATAACCGCTTGAAAGTTCCTAAAGTGTCTGACTCCACTATCACAGCAAGCAGTATATTCCATACCCCAACCACTCTCTGAGTGAAGAATCTACCTTGGACATCCCTCCTATATTTCCCACCACGAACCTTATAGTTATGCCCCCTAGTAACAGCTACATCTACCCAAGGAAATAGAGTGGACGTGCAGAGACTATCTATCCCCCTCATCACCTTATGAACCTCTATTAAGTCGCCTCTCATCCACCTCTGCTCTAAAGAGAAAAGCCCCAGCTCCCTCAACCTTTCCTCATGAGACCTACCCCTCCAAATCAGGCAGCATCCTGGTAAATGTCCTCTGCGCTCTCTCTAATGCTTCCACATCCTTCTTATAGTGAGGTGGCCAGAATTGCACACAATATTCCAAATGTGGTCTCACCAACGTCTGGTATTGTTGCAGCATAACACCACGGCTCTTAAACTCAAACCCCCGCTAATAAACTCCAACACACTTTAAGCTTTCTTCACAGCTATATCCACTTGAGTGGCAGCCTTCTACACTGGCCAGCCAGCGACACCCATGTCCCACAAATGAATGAAAAAAAAATGGATTCCTTGGTTTTCTTATATGAAAGCATGGCGCGTGAAGCTCAAATCTTGGTAAATCATTGGTTTTAGCCTCAGTTGAAGAGATATGTAGATAAGTCTACCCTCTGCAAATTGTGTGTCAGGAACGGGGATTAAATAGTTGTTTCTGGGTGGACCAGCTCTCACCTGACGAAGGGGCAACGCTCTGAAGGCTAGTGGTGTTTGCTACCAAATAAACATGTTGGACTTTAACCTGGTGTTGTAAGACTTCTCACTGTGTTTACCCCAGTCCAACGCTGGCATCTCCACATCAGGACCAGCATTAAACAGAGCTCCGCAGAAAACAGAATCCATTACTGTTGCTTACTATCCCGCCAGAAGATTGATGGGTTCAATTAAAACTGGAACAAGTGATTTGATGGAGCAAGAAGCCACAACCAGATAGGAACAGCATTCCAATCAACCAAGATCCCATAGTAGACATTGTCCAAATCAGATCCTTGAAATGTTGAGTCAAGATACACAGTCAGTTGATAAGGATAACCAAACATTTGATGAATGAAGTATACAGACATTCAGCACAGTGAACATCAAAGAAAGCATTGGCTTAATGGTACCAACAGAAGCCTTTACCAACATCTAGATTATGGGAATTGATTCAGCAGGCCTGTTAGCCCCTGGCAGGAGTCCTGCCAGCCTGTTTAATTGGGAGTTGGGCCTAGGGAATCTTTGTATACATTGCGGTTAGAAAAGTGGAACTGAAACCTCTTAGCCAGTGGATAATTGACCAAATTGTCAATCAAGGTCAGAATGTATAAACATTATGGATAGGAACAAAGACAGCAGTTGAGATGCATCCAACCATGAAAGGAAAAGAAAAACAAACAAAACTCGTGGCCACTGAGTAAGTGATCTAACCTGTCAATCAAAACACTTCGAAGGAGCTAGACACAGATGCTACTCTTTCAATGTTAAAATGGGAACTCCCCAATGAAACTCAATCCTTGCTATCTATCAAAACACTTCAAATGGATGAGGCAACTGATGTAGCATGACAGCGCAATGAAAAAGATGCTAAATCAGAACAATACCACAACCAGAAATGCCTAGGAGTTTTATTATGAACAGAGCACAGTCTAATTTGTAGAAAAAATATTGTACTTCTAACCTGTATCCTGAAAACATAGGCCAGCAAAGTTCACCATGAGTGGAATTTGACTGGATAAGCATAAAAACACATTATCTTTTACTTTCATGTAAATAGTTTGATTCTTTAAGGGTAGACCTTCACTTTAGAAAAAATGGGGATGTTGCAATATGATGTTCACGTACCTTTCAGGGAGTATATCTTAAACATCTACCAATAAGCAGTGCTGAGAAAGGATGTGATGGATTAGTCCGATAATTCAGCACTTGTTATACACAGCAAATGTAGAAGTCAGACATGTATCCATAACCTTCTTTAACACTATGAATACAGATGAATATAGTCTTATTTTCAAAGAAAGAACTCAAATTATTGGCAAGCACAGCTGATGTAAGCATGTGCTCACTTGCCCATTTCTATCTGAGTCAATGCATGGAGTCTTGAGTCAGTTTGGCAGTGGTGGTGGGGTGGAGGGCAGGGGGATGCATTTCATTGCTAGAATCACTGCAGTGCAGAAGGAGGTCATTCAGCCTATTGATTCTGCACTGACCACGGTCCACGCAGGCTCTATCCCCATAACACCACACATTTAGCCTGGCTAACCCCCTGACACTAAGGGGCAATTTAGCATGGCCAATCCACCTAATCTGTACATCTTTGGATTGTGGGAGGAAACTGGAGCACCCAAAGGAAACCCTCCTAGACAGGGGGACAATGTGTAAACTCCACACAGACAGTGACCCGAGGCTGGAATCGAACCTGGGTCCCTGGCATTGTGAGGCAGCAGTGCTAACCACTGTGCCACCGCTTCGCCCCACAGCGTTAGGCAGGAGAGTGGCAGGTGGGACTACACCAACTTCCTGCCTCCAACCCGATTAAGTCAGAGCTGAGAAAGCCTTCCCACCTGGCCACCAGCTAAGGCAAAGCGATGTATGTCCCCTCAAGGGCTTTATCCCACCACTGCCAGAATGAACTCATCACTGGGTGGGTAGCATGACAGACAAAGCCTGCTGTGATTGCTTTGGGCTCCCTGGGGCTGGGTTAGGGGGCTGGGTGAGGGAGGCTGCGGCCTTCATTTAAGGAACTCCAGGCTGGGAAGGGGAGTTCCACCCCCTCCACCATGACTTCACCGTGTTATCTCTTCTGGTCATCGTTCACCTGAGTTTAGGTCCTCCCTCAATCTAAGGCCTTGTGTGGACGTAGCACCGGCTGTGACCACTACTTTCTGAGTGGGCACTGCTGAGTACAGAAAAGTTACCAGCCCTTTGATTGGTCGGAAACTCTCAATGGGTAGGACAACCCCCGCCCCGCCTCACTCCCTTCCCAAGAGTCCTGGATCCTGGAGAAACGCCTAATAGCTGTCCTGTCAAGTGCCTGAGTAACAGTCAATTTGATGGCCCTTTTCTAAAAGGGACAGTCGCTGGAAATTTACCGCCCCGCCCGCCACAGGAATTGGAGCAGGAGAGAGGTGGACCATGGAAAGGTCTGTTGACCTCGGGCAGGATTTTATGGTTTCAGGAGCGACCAAGGACGTAAAATCCTGCCCAACATGGGGCTCCCGTTGGCACTCTAACTGCTGATCAAGTCTTCCATCACTTCCATTATATCTAGCCCAATCTTCTAATTTTGGAGTGAAGTGGCCATTTTGTCTTTGACACTGGCTTCATTTTTCTGGTCAGCACTTTACAAGTTTCTCATAAACGAGCAAAGTCACACTTAGGGATGATTGTAAAAAAATTCTCCTTAACTCTGTCCTGCTTCCCTTTTGCAAAAACAACTCCTGTTACCATCTTATTACAAAGAACAATACAACACAGGAAACAGGCCCTTCAGCCCTCCAAGCCTGTGCCACTCACTTGCATTTACTTAAAGGAATTCAACACACCTGTGGTGTTGCTTTGCAAGCTTAATGACAATGCTTAAATTTGGACTTTTCCTTTCCAATTTATCTGTCAGAATCTTAACTCTGGTAAAAAGAATTTGCAAGGCTATTTTCAAGAAATTAGCAAATTTGAAGCATTGGCTATTAAAGTGAGGGGAAGTAGTCTGTGTCTTTTCAATTAGTGACTATAAAATAAAAGAAGAAATATCTGTAGTTCAATAGTAATTTCTGAGTGCTAGAAACCTCTGGGTATATTCATATAATCCCTACAGTGCAGGAAGAGGCCATTCGACCCTGCACCAACAACAATCCCATCCAGACCCTATCGCCATAACCCCAAGTATTTACGCTGCTAATCCCCTGACACTAATTACAAATATCAACGTTAATTAATTTAGGCACTTAGCATATTGTTAAAAGATGCCATTTTCATTAGAACATGGAAATTGTCTTTGGGAATAGGTGATAAACAGTGTAAATTTCAGGTTGGTGAGCAAGATAAGCCCTACAACACAAACCCACCTGTGAATAACTAATAAGTATTCTTTAAGCACTCTAATTGGACTGTTTGTGGGATTCAGAATTTACGTTCCTCATCAGTTACTAAAGTTATTGCACTCCAACTCTCAACAACAAGCCTCCAATTCCACACTGTTTGATCTCAGCAATAACTGACATATGTTTGAAATCACTGGGTTCATGGTTAAATGTCTCCACCAGATTCACCCTTGTAAGAAGCGTCTTGACTATCCACCCTGTGTATGTCTCTCTCAATTTTTTAGACCCCTATCAGGTCTCCTCTCAGCCTCTATCTTTCCAGTGAAAACAACTCTAGCTTATTCAGCCTCTCCTCACAGCCAACACCCTTGAGGCCAGGCAACATCCTGGTGAACCTTTTTTGCACTCTCTCCAAACCTTCCACATCCTACTGGTAGTGGGATGACCAGAACTGCACGCAATACTCCAAATGCGGCCTAACCAAGGTTTTATACAACGGCAACATGATTTACCGACTCTTGCACTCAAGGCACCCGTGGTTTAAATTTATGGTGATTCTAATGAAGGCAATTGATCTGTCAAATAAAATGTTAACTTATAGGGAGCCTCGAGTTGTGTTAACCAGTGAATAAAAAGTGGAGATCGATTCTAATCTGGGGACTAAAACACTATAAATTGATTTGTGAGTAAAATATATTTTGCAAACACAAAGTTAAGCAATCAAAATCTTGGAACTTTTCTCCATTACCTTCTGTGCACCACCTGAATGATTGGCATAGAAGAGCAACTTTATATTTACGGCCACACCAATTCCAGCCATCCGGGGGGGCGGGGAGGAGCGGGGGCAGGAGAGCTGGGACGATCAGCGCTGGTGCGAGTAGCCCAGTGCGAAAAGGCCGCAAAAGCAGAAAATGCTGGAAAATCTCAGCAGGTCTGACAGCGTCTGTGGAGAGAGAATAGAGCCAGGTGTTTGAAGTCTCGATGATACTTTGTCAGGGCAAAGAGCAAAAAAAGTCAGACAAGATTTATACAATGAAGGTGGGGGGAATGTATAATTGGACAAAGGAAATATAAACAATGATGAAGAAGGCTGAGAAAGGTACTAAAAGTGTCCATTAAGAGGAATGAGAAGGCTAACCTTGCTCAAAAAGCACTCACACAGTCCGTAGCTGCCGCCCATAGATTATGGAAGATTCAAATGTAGATTTCCCTCTGGTTTAACAGTTTGATGAGAAGATGGGAGCTGGTCTCTCTCTCTGTCTCTAGAACATTTCACTAAGCACACAGATCATGATTGATCAGTACTGTAATAACTCTGGAAACCAACTGGAAAGGAACAATGTTTTATTTGTCAAAGTAAAAGTTAAACAACAACCCTGTGATATCTGTACATGAGTCCCATCCAGAATGATAGAATACCAAACCCGCTCAGGGGTCTGCCTTATCAAGGGCTTGGGATGCAAGTTCCAACTGGTTAGGCAATTGCCTATCACCACAGGAAGTCCATAAGCCCTACTGGGAAGTCCATCAGGGATTTCCCATGTAAATCCAGGGATTTTCACAAATACCTGAGCTCCATTTACCGACTTTTAATCCTTCAATACTCATCCTAGCAAAAGTCCATCAATCTGAACTTAATTCCAGTCTGGTTTCAACAACATTATTTGACATTCCCTTTTGCAGTCTAGATAATACGCACATCGTATTATCAACAAACTGCATAGAATTCTTGGAAATCTTTTCAATTTCTCTCATTCTCGTGCATCCTTACTTCAATCCACAGACCATTCCCATTTGGAACAGTGAGAGTTGTGGCTTGTTCTAGACAATAGTGTGTAATTTTCATCTTTTTATACATACCCTGTGGTTGCAACATGTTATATCCATCTCCCTGCAGGTAGTGGATTTCCCTCAATGAAAACTAAGGTTAATTTTGCGGTCACCAATTGCTGGTGGAGTCGTACGTATAAACAAAAAAGACCGTGACATATGCAAACATAGAAGACATGCGCAGCAACAGTAAATAACTTATTGATCCAATTGTCAAAAATACGTAGAATGCACTAGCGTAAAATGAGAGAAAAAACCAATTTGACCTCTAACTGACCCATACAGCAGTTCAGATGTACCAGCATGTAATTGATTTGAATTACAATCATGGTGGCACAGCGTTTAGCACTGCTGCCTCACAGCACCAGCGACCTGGGTTCGATTCTGGCCTAGAAGATATTAAAGCCATGCCAGCTCCTTAAAATAAGTACAAACTTTGAAGATGTCTTGGTCTCTTGAATTCCCTGTCTCTGTACATGCCCAATTTCACTCAAAAACCTTCATTGCTAAAAGGACTGTTGAGGATTTTCTCCACACCTTAGCTGTGACCGTAACACATCCTGCACCCCCTCCTTGCCTTCTCTATGAATGGTAAGCCTTGTCTGTATAGCATGCAGGAAACAATACTTTTCACTGTATACTAATACATGTGACTATAATAAATCAAATCAAAAAAGGATGTGCATTTTATGTGGAACAAAGACCACCTTCAAAGGATTGAAAAGTCATGAAAAACAGCATTAACATTGAAATTTTGTGGTCTGAGGGAGACAGCTACCTTGGAGATAGATTCCTCACAGAAAAGTCTGGGAACATGCATTCGAAAGAAAATTAAACCGATTGCATTTGCTTCCAAATCTCTCTCTCTCTAACACAATCCAACATTGAGGGGGAAACATTTGCTTTATTGTTTGGAATCATGCATTTTCAGATCTATCTATATGGAAAATGATTTATGGTAGAATACCATAAGCCACTGAAGATGACTTGGCAAAAACCACTGAGCAATGCACCACCAGGATTGCAAAGTCTCTTAATAAAGATTCAAGGTTACGATTGTGAGTTTATGTACGATCCACGTAATTTGATGATCACATCTGATACACTGGTCAGATAATCTAACCCAGTGAAAACAGATGATACATCTCTGAATATGCAAGGTGACTTCATTAACATTGAACTTAAAGATGTTCTCCAAATTGATCTGGTGTAAATTAACATAACGCAAATGCCAGCAGCAACAAGAACAAATGAGTGAAAGATTCCACATTACAGAAACTGTGGAAAGCCATCACTGAAGGATGGTCTGATCAGATCAGCACGCTCATTAATAGTGGAGAACTTTTTGGTCTTTCTGGGAAGGGAAAGACATCTCCTGGGGGGGATCACTTTTAAAAGCAAGGCAGGTTTTAGTGGAATCTTTGAGACCTGATTTTCTTTAATAACTTGATCACTCATTTATGGCCATCGATGGGATGAGAAAACTTACAGGAGAGATGGTGTGAGGCCTGTTGAGAGCATATGCCAAGTCAGCATAGAGATCGATCGTTCCACATGAAGTTCCTACCCATTGTGAGTCCGTCATCGTAACCATCTTCAAGACAATTGACAAGTCTGACTGCAGTAACTACAGAGGAATCTCCCTGCTGTTGGCCACAGGGAAGGTCGCTGCAAGAGTTCTCCTTAATTGTCATCTCCCTGTGGCTGGGAATCTCCACCCAGAGTCACAATGTGGATTCTGCCCAGCAGACACGATTTTCACTGCACGGCAGGTACAACAGGAATGCAGGGAACGGCACCAACCATTGTACATGGACTTCTTCGTCTAAAGACGAGAGCAGTAATGGGCACAAGGGATCCACAGGTGATCTCTGCAGATAGTTTGAGGACGACGGGTCTAGTTATTGGGATTTTGGTGGAGAATGGGGACCAGAGCCACCGATAATTGTGAAGACTGGAGAGCCTGAAGTTGCCAAAGAGCCACTAGATTCAACATTAATGAGCATGCCATTCACAGACTGTGCAGTCTGGTCCTTTAAAGTTAGAAGAGCCTACCTCCAGACTGAAGTGCTCTTCCAGGGCTTGGAAGACTCTGGACCGATTAAATCTCTGATGAGTTTTCCAGTCGCTCTCTCTGTTACCCTTTATATTCAAAGCCTATTTTGTGCCTTACCAATCCTGTTCCTTGTTTCTCCATAGCAGTATTTCAGATATTAGGGAGAAGGGGTATTGTAGCATGGCCCTTCAAGGGGAAGTGTTTCCCAAGGGCCAGCCTGTTTGGTCTGGACTCTATGGATGCTCATGGCAGGAAGCTGAGACAATTGGCAGGAGGGCGTGTACCACAGGTCGAGGAGGGACTTGCATTTGGAGCCTGTGAATCGAATAGAGCAGTCGCATTGTAATATAGTCTGACCTTGTTGTACATAATGGGCGAGATTCGCCCAGCCACGTGCTTCCTGTCGGCGGCAGATGGTCAATGGGAATTCCCATTGATGTCACCCCCCCCCCCCAAGCTGGTGGGAAACCCATGGGTAGGGGTACACTGTCGGCAGGACCAGAGAATCCCGCCAGTGTGAACAGCTGGAGAATTCCAACCATTATTCTTAAGGTTTGGCAATAAAGCCTTTATTGATTCAAACTGCAATGAGTTGCCCTTGATCTATTACAGGTGACAAAAATGGGCAACAACTTGGCTGAATAGCTCACAATTCATTGAACCACCTTCCCATCTTTTGGTTGCTGCATCTCTGCTACAGTTTGCAGCCTGTTGGGAATATGTGAAGTCCTTTTGCAATCAGTACACGGCCTACTTATTTGATTTCAGTTGCAGACATTTTTTCAGATTCATCTGGTGATCTCACTCTTTAGTAGCCACACTCGATTCTGATAATGGTCCTTTACTGTATCACCACATCCATCGACTAGCAGATCTTCCATGATCTGTCTATTCCATTGACTATTGCATGCAGTCTGCGTGGATACTGTTCCAGAGCAATAGAAATGCCAAACGGCGTGTGCAGCCATCTGCACTCCCCAAATGTTGTCCAGAAGGTAGTCAGAGACCTGCTGCTTTCCTCCAAATTCACTTGCCAGAATCCGTCCTTCGCACCGAGGGTGGTAATGACCTTTTGGCTTGGCAGGTGTGGCAAAATTTCTTCAATGTTTGGCATGGGGTAGTGAGTTCTCTTCAAAGCTTTACTGAGGTCCCATGGGTCTCTGCACACTCTCAGCTTTCCAAGTCACTTCATTGCTATCATGCTGCTAATCCAATCTGTGGAAGAATTGTCTCTTTCTTGATTTCTCCCATCTTTTCAAGTCCCTGTCTTTCAGGCTGGACTTGAAGGCAGCTGGAACTCTCCTCGGAAGATGCTGAGACGGTCTCACACCCTCATCTACTTCAAGATGATAATTGCCAGTGAGTCATCCAAGACTTGTGAAAACACTATGGTTGTTTGCCAGGATCTGTTCAGCAGTCGATGTCATGTGAGACTCTGTTACTGCCTTTCAATGTAGAGGCTTACCAGAGTCCAAGCTTTTGATAAAAGCAAAACACTGTGAATGCTGGAAATCTGAATTGAAAATGTTTTGAATCTAAATGATCCTCCTACAGTTCAATGTTTTGACTTGTTTCAGCTATGACGAGTGGATTGTGTTTAGTATTGGCCATCTGGAACCACAGCTCTTCATTTTTCCTATTGTGTCAGCCTCTCATCTTCGTTTGGCCTCTTGGAATGAGCATCGTTCCATCACAGAGACTCAACTCCACCTTCAATGGCTTCATTTTTGCATCACCGCCTGGAGCCACATCACACAGGTCTGCAATGCTCATAGTGATGTAAGAGTAAAGTCACCATCGCCTCAGATGACCATAGGCTGCCATCCCGTTTGAGGAGGGAAGAGCTCACTGGTGGTGATTTAACCTGAGGGTCACCACACCTCTGGTGAGGGGTAAGGTTGAAAAGGCAGGGTCTTCATGAATAACCTCGGCCGGTACGGGAATTGAACCCTCATTGTTGGCATCACTTTGCATCACAATCCAACTGACCTAAACTGATGTTGGACATAGTATTAGTGCCTATCTGATATATCATTTTAACTTCATGCTGTCTTTTTGTAGTCATCATTCCAACAATCATTTACCTTGAGATTTGGCAGTTCCAACCAATTCTAGGATGAGAGATGATCCATGAGAATCATTGTCTGACATCTCTCCAGCAACCATCTTTATAGACTTGCTTTGTTTGTTGTGTGCAAAGTGACTCAGCTTTTTGCAGTTAGAACACTTTCCCTCCCCACCCTGGACATCCTTCATTTTCTTTGATGTGATGTCCTCCACAGTATTTATGTCCAGTATTCTGGCTTGATCCATCAGCTGATCCTTTTGTAAATAATCCTTTTTCTCCATTGTCTTGTGCTTGGAAGGCCTGAATTGCCCCTCTGCATAGTGCAGAGCTTTAACAGTTCTCCCATCAATATCCTTCAGCCGGTGATTAATTACTTCTGCACTTGTCAGTAGCTTTCTTAAGAGTAAGTTTCTCTCGTCTCAGAAGACATACTCTCATGGTGAGTTCTCTTGTTCCCAAGGCAATTCTATTTCTGATTAGATCATCATTCAGTTGCTCAAACTCACAAGTTTCAGCTAGATGTTTCAATGCAGTCATATACTGATCGATATTTCCCCTCCCTTCCTGAGCTCTGGTGTTGAATACATAGCATTCATAAATAACTTTGTAAAGGGCTCAAAGTGGAACTCCAAGACTTCCCAAACTTGACAAGGCTGGCTTTTCTGCTCTTCAGAGAGGTCCAGGATGCAATAAAGCTTCTCAAACTCTTTCTCCATTATTATTAGAACAGATTTGGTACCCTTTCTGTTCAGATTTATTGTTTAATTTAGTAGCAGTTTGATTATTCTACCATTGAATTTCCAATTCATTCTCAAATCTCTGTATATCTTAATAGAAGAAGGTCCTGGAATATTCAAAGTCATACTGACTCACCTACTAGTCAATGTCCTGTACAAAGTTTCAGACTAAAGTTTCAATTACTCCCTGCTATTTCTTACTGTGGCTGGTTCTCCGACAGTTAGTTTCACAACTTCCATGTTGTGCATGAAAATGACTTCTACTTCAATCCTTTGTTTTACCAAAAGTAACTTCAAAGATGCCTACAGCTACATAGACCCTAACCTTAATAGATACATTTCCCTAAATCTTTTGCCTCTCTTATTCTCTCTTTTAAGGTAGTCATGAAAATCTCCCTTCTTGGCCATCTGATCTGATATCCTCTAATCTGGTTCAGTGTCATATTTTATTTGACAATTTTCCTGTGAAGGCCCATGAGATATTTTACTGGATGAAAAATGCCATACAAATTGGACACAACATTAAATAAAAAACACAAATAACGACTTAACGATTAATAAGGAAGGAAAAATTAGAGTACGAGAGTAAGTTAGCTGGAAATATAAAGACAAATAGTAAAAGTTTCTATAGATATTTTAAAAAGAGATAACAAAGTGAACTTTGGTTTTATAGAGAGTGAGTCAAGGGAATTAGTAATGGAATATAAGGAGATGGTAAAATTTTCAAAGTGCAGAAGGAGGCCATTTGGCCCAATCAGGCCTGCACCAACAACAATCCCACCCAGGTCCTGTCCCTGTAGCCCATTATATTTACCCTACTAATCCCCCTACATTAAGGGGCAATTGAGTATGCCCAATCAACCTAACCTGCCACATCTTTGGAATGTGGGAAGGAAACCGGAGCACCCAGAGGAAACCCTCGCAGACATGGGGAGAACGTGCAAACTCCACATAGACAGTGACCCAAGGTGGGAATCAAACCTCAGTGTGCTAACCACTGTGCCATTGTGCCGTCCCTGGCAGATAAATTGAACAGGTATTTTGTCAAATAGATTTTCTAGATCAATTGGATCATTAATTTGTGGGCAGCAGCACAGTGTTAACACTGCTGCCTCACAGCGCCAGGGACCCGGGTTCGATTCCCAGATTGGGTCACTACCTGTGTGGAGTCTGCACGTTCTCCGTGTCTGCGTGTGTTTCCTCTGGGTGCTCCGATTTCCTCCCAAGTGTGAAAGACGTGCTGGTTAGATGCATTGGCCGTGCTAACTTCTCCCTCAGTGTACCGAAACAGGTACCAGAGTGTGGCAACTAGGGGATTTTTACAGTAACTTCATTGCAATGAAAGCCTACTTGTGACATTCATAAACAAACCTTAAACTTTAAAGTTAGAAGCAAGTTGATGCAAAGATTTTGAATTTTTGAATCAGCTGATGTGGAAATCTTTTCATCTTGCTGCTTTCTGACTTGCAGTTAATCCTGTTCACCTTTCATTCCTGAGCTCACTGACCTGTTTTGGTTCCCTCACAACAACTTGTCAAAATTTTAAATTCTCAGGCTTGCTTTTAAGCCATTCTGTGGCCTCACCTTTTCCTCTGTTTGTAACCTCCACCAACCTCTGAGAGCTTATCTGATCCTTCAATCCTGGCCTCTCGTGCATCCCCAACCTCCCTTGCACCATTAGTAACCATGCCTTCAGCTGCCTCGACCTGGTATTCCCACCATAACCTCTTTGTCCACGTCTTCTCCTTTAAGTTTCTCCTTGGAACCTAATTCTTTGACAAAAACTTTTGGTCATCTATCCTAATATTATGTTATGTGGTATTGATGTCACATTTGATCTGATAATGCTCTTGTGAACCACTTTGGGATGTTTTATTATACCAGAAGTGACATATAAATGCAAGTTTAAATCATTTCATAAAGTCTCCTCTCGATATTTTGTAGATTCAAGAAGCTAGAATGTGAAGATTTCACAAAGTATCAGAACATGTAATTTAACTCCTCATTTTTTGCTACTGCTAACTGTTAGGTTTCCATTCCATTAGTCCATATTGAGCAACCATGTGACTAGATAAATTCAATAAAGTATGTTTTAACTCCTATGGTGAGGATGTTCCAGTTGCTCTGGATGCACCGGTTTACTCCCACAGTCCAAAGATGTGCAGGTTAAGTGGATTGGCTGTGCTAAATTGCCCTTTAGTGTCAACGGATTAGAAGGGTAAATACACGGGGTTGCGGGGATAGGGCCTGGGTGGGATTGTGGTCGGTGCAGACTTGATGGGCTGAATGGCCTCCTTCTGCACTGTAGGGCTTCTATGTTGATTATTTGTAAATGTTCCATTGTCAAGAAGAGTGAAGTAATTGCTCATGAGTGAATACAGTGCAAACTAAATGTTTACAATATTCCTTAAAGTGCTACCCATACAACTTTGTCTTCTGAATTTTCATAGTACATCTAGGGAGCTTTAATATATATTTATTTATTGACTTTGAGAAATAATTTATCTTTTTTTTAAAGAGCCACTGAATGGATGTTTGAGGATGTCCTGCTCTTTCCAAAGTCAAACTCACAGTGTTGTGTCTGTGAACTCCGAAATCTTAGCTGAAAAGTCACAGTTGGAGCAAGTAATGAGCTGAAGGACTGCCTGATCTGTGACAGATGATCACTGAAAATAGGCAATCAGCATTCGCACGCTGTTAATAGATATTCAGGAATGGTCCATAATCATTTCATTATGGATCCTGGATTCTTCATAAATGTTGAATATGCACAAAGGTTAATGCAGAGCTCAGTGTGTGTTACAAGGCAGCAACGCATCTTGCGGATAATAAAACATCAAACCACAAGGAAGAAATCTGAGAGCCATGTAATTGGTTTGCGAGGCACCCGATGTTCAGCTGAAGGGCACTGGAGAGTCAAACATAACCTTGAGTGAACGCACCTTCATTCCATGCCGGGTATGCACAAGCGACCATATTGGTTAGAACTTTCTGTAGTCACTCAGGAGTAAGGATTTAGGAAAGAAAGTGCCGCAGTGTTATTGCCACTGGATTAGTAATCTAGAGACCCAGGCAAGATCTGGGGACCCGTGTTCATGGCACGTGGTGAAGTTTAAGTTCAATTTTAAAAAACTGGAGTTAAATATCTCCTGATGACCATGAAACCATTGTCAATTGTCATAACAATCCATTTGTTTTACTAATGTCCTTTAGGGAAGGAAATCTGGCGTCCTTGCCTGGTCTGGCCCACATTTGACTCCAGATCTACAGCAATGTGGTTGACTCTCAACTACCCTCTAAAATGGAAGGCAGTTAGGGACGGGTAAAGACTGGGGTGGCACAGTGGTTAGTACTGCTGCCTCACAGTGCCAGGGACCTGGGTTCAATTCCGGCCTTGGGTGACTGTCTGTGTGGAGTTTCACATTCTCCTTGTCTCTGCTCTGGTTTCCTCCCACGATCGGAAGGACATGTGGGTTAATGGATTGGCCATGCTAAATTGCCCCTTAGTGTCCCAAGATGTGTCGGTTAGGGGGATTAGTGGGGAAATGCTTCGAGTTACGGGGAACAGGTCTGGGTGGGATTTCTCCTTAGTGTCAGAGGGATTACGTGTGGTAACAAGGGTAGGGCTTTGGGGGATTGTTGTCAGTGCAAACTTGATAGGCCAAATGGCCTCCTTCTGCACTGTAGGGATTCTATAATTCTATGAAATGCTGGCCCAGTCAACGATGCCCACATCCTGGGCATCGTTGAATTTTTAAAAACAGGCAATAGACTCATTAATGATGCAAATTGAAGGCATGATCCATCCTTCCAATTTGGATGGTGACTGACTGCAGAATGTCCTGAGGCATCCTGGGGATTGTGCGGTGGACAGGAAACCACTACAGGAGGGCCAGGGACCATTTTAACTCTGGGTACACAGGTAGAAGTGTGATGAGGGGAAAAGGAAACTTTGGCCATAATTCTGCGGTCTCGTACATCGCGCTACCACTTCTGGCGAGAACGGAGAATTTAACACTCAGCCAAATCTCCATTCGCTGCGGTGGGACCGACAACTCCCAGCCGCTGGCGAGGTCGAAGAATTCCGTTCCTTACCTAAGAGTTAAGCAAAAAAAAAAGACGGGGCCATTTAAACACCAGGACGGCTTTTGAATGTTCCGGCATTGTTCCTTCCCAAAAACCAATGGAAGTGAGAAATGGTTAAACGTTCAAAAGCTCCCAGTACACACCACAGCTGAGAGGCAGGGGCAGGAATTGAGCCAGGAACTTGAGGAAATGTTTTCCTGGCACAAAGTCATGACTGAGCAGAGGTTTCGACGCTGGCAAACGGAGACAAGGCTTTGGGGGTTGGGGGGAGGGGGCAGGGGGACATGGACAAGGACTGATTGTGGAGGTGGAGGGATAAGATTGAGAAGAAAGTACTCATGGTCCATAGCAAACTGAACTGGACCTAACACAGTGAAGATAAGGGGCTCGAGTTTTGCTGAAAGAAATAGCACTGAAGAGCACGTACAGTTATTCATGCTCAAATCAGCCACCAATTTATAAAGGAGGACGAGAAAGCTCACAAATTGCAAATCACCGCAAGTTGCCACTTCACACAAATGCACCTCACACTTAACCCATAATCGCCGCATGATTTTGAAGAGGTTTCTGTATTGGTAAATCAAACTCCACTAAACTCAGAGAAACTTAAGTTTACTAAGTAACAGCATTGTACTCTATTAACTAAACAATTATTAATGACTACTCCTGCCTAGGAAGTAGTCATTAATAATTCCAATAAGTAGGAAGTCTCATTCCTTCACATTGTGAATTGTTCATATTGCATTTATTGATACAGAAGCTAGAAGCAGGAGTAGGCCATTCAGCCCTTTGAGCCTGCTCCACATTTATTTTGATCATTGAATTTAATATCCTGATTCCCCCCTTCCCTCCATATCCCTTGATCCCTTTAGCCCCCAAGAGCTACATCTAATTTCTTCTTGAAATCAAACAACATTTTGGTCTCAACTACTTTGTGGTAATGCATTCCATATATTCACCACACTCTGGGTGAAGAAATTTCTCCTCCCCTCAGTTCTAAAAGGTTTACCCCTTATCCTCAAACTATGAACCCTAGTTCTGGACTCCCCCACCATCGGGAACATTCTATCTGAATCTACCCTGTCTAACTCTGTTAGAATTTTCTAAGTTGCTATGAGATTCCCTCTCATTTTCTAAACTCCAATGAACATAATCCTAACCAATTTAGTCTCTCCTCATATGACATTCCAACCATCCCAGGAATGAGCTTGGTCAACTTTGCTGTACTCCCTCTATAGCAAGGACATCCTTCCTCAGATACAAACACCAAAACTGCACACAATACTCCAGCTGTGGCTTCACTTTTTGTCTCTTTCTTTTTATCTTTTTCTCTCTCTCCTTTATTTCTCATCCTGTACCTCATATTTGATATTGAATTCACACATGCCAATTCATCTTCCTTCACCACCCTAAGTTTATTTCTTCTCAGTTAACAAGGTGCCATGATTTTCACCAAGATCCTGTTCCTCTCACTGAGCTATTATTGTTTCAATGTCTTTACAATGTTGTTGGCGATCATTAGTGAGGTTTTACTGATATCATACTTTTGAGTCTTATTGCATCTTGACAGACTTGAGATAGTCTGTATAGTTTAAACATCAAACCTTTTATTAACAACTATTTACAAAGATCCCAAGGTGAGCACAATGGTAAAAAAGACACAGACTGTTCTGCTTCTGATTTAACTGGAGCCTCTTGGTCATTCGATCATTAATACCTGTTACATCACTAATATCATCATAAGACTATAAGATATACGAGCAGAATTAGACCATTTGGCCCATCAAATCTGTTCCACCATTCAATCATGGCTGATAAATTTCTCAACCCCATTCTCCTGCCTTTTCCCCTTAACCTTTGATCCCCTTACCAATCAAGAACCTATTAATCATTTCCTAAATACACTCATTGACCTGGCCTCCACAGCCTTCTATGGCAGTGAATTCCACAGATTCACCATTTCTGGCTGAAGAAGTTCCTCCTCATCTTGGTTTTAAAGGGTCATCCCTTTATTCTTAGCTGTGCTGTTGGATCCTAGTTTCGCCTACTAATGGAAACCTCTTCCCCATGTCTACTCTCTAACCAGGACTTTCAGGATTCTGTAAGTTTCAGTGAGGTCCACCCTTATCCTTCTAAACCTCATTGAGTAGAGAGCCAGAGTCCTCAAATATCAAGGGGAGTCAGGGCTCATTAATACATTCGGTAACCCATTAACCTGTGGTTATCAGAAGGAAAACCAGGGTAAAGTATTAAACTCTTGTAAAAATCAACAATATTGGCACTAGTGAAACTGGAGTTCCATTCTGAGGTACAGAAGACCAGTTCAAACAGTAAAACCCTTCATTTACTAGTTTTATAGTTTCTTGTTGTTGGAAAACAATAAGTTCAACAACTTGGTAAGGACAACCAAAGACCTAAGCATGCACAAAGAACACCAATTAACTGATGGGGTGAGATGCCCTAGTCATAATAAATTTGACCTGCAATGTTCCCAGGCATCAATCTCTGGCCAGTTAAAAGGAGTCTTGACAATATTGAAGTCCTCCTAACACACATGGCATGCAGTTTAATTCTAACATCAAAGCAAGTTTGAAGGTGGGGGAAAAAGGGAGGGGGAAATGTAACACTGTCACCTTTCTACCTCTGCCCCGAATATGTTGGGGTGGGAAAGCTTGTGAATGGCCTTCCTACCCATCTGTCAAATGAAATCCTTCAGTTGGCAATTAATGCACACATAAAGACCTCATCATGTCACGCTGCAGCTGCTTAGCCTGCAGCAGGCAGAACAGTCACCACACATGGAGACTGAAACACAAGCCCTCTGCGTTTGCTTGCGGGTGCACAAGGAAAGTCTCTCGTTCAAAGGCACTCGGTGCCTCATCAAGTGACCTGACATTGGGAATGTGGGGTTGCTGAGACCCAACAACTTCCCTTAATTGCTATTGATCCCTCTGCTCCTGTGACCCCTCCCAATCCTGCCCACACTCACCTTTGACCTTGAATCCCTCACTGATCCGGGGCCTCTGATGGGTGCATTGCATGCAGCTGCCACCAGTCCATGGTGGCACAGTGGTCAGCTGCTGAGATATCCTCAATGTGGATGGCCATAAAACATTAGACAAGGGTCATGGGTGGAGAGGAGGACTGGTGGTGTTGGGATGGCGGCGCGGGCTCGTTGGGCCGAAGGGCCTGTTTCCCGGGCTGTTTTTGTTCTTTCGTTTGTATATGGAAGACACGACTGCTTCCCAGCACCAGGGATCTGGGTTCGATTCCCGGCTTGAGTCACTGTCTGTGTGGAATTTGCACATTCTCCCCATGTCTGTGTGGGTTTCCTCCAGGTGCTCCAGTTTCCTCCCAAAGTCTGAAAGATGTGCTGATTAGGTGCACTGCCATGCTAAATTCTCCCTCAGTGTACCTGAAGAGGATCTGAAGTGTGGAGACAAGGGAAGTTTCGCAGCAACTTCATTGCAGTGTGAGTGTACTTGTGACACTAACAAATATTTTTGTGTTTCTATTTTACTTCCACTGGTGCTGCTTGCAACAAACAGCTGCAACTTCTGACTGGACACTAGCTATTTCCTGGGTCCCTTGATAGAAACATAGAAAAGAGAAACAGGAGGAGGCCATTTGGCCCTTCGAGCCTGCTCTGCCATTTATTTTGAACATGCCTAATCAGCAAATTCAACATCCTCATCCCACCTTTCCCCCATATCTCTTGATCCCTTTTGCCCCAAGAGTTCAATCTAATTTCTTCCTGAAATCACACAATGTTTGAGCTTCAATTACATTCTGTGGTAGTGAATGCTACACATTTACCACCCTCTCCTCAATTCAGTTCGGAAAGATTTATCCCTTATCCTCAAACTGTAACCCCTTATTCTGGACTCCCGCATCATCGGGAACATTCTTTCTCAATCAACCCAGTCTAATCCTGTTGAATTTTAAATTTCTCTGAGATTCGCTCTCAACTCTTCTCAACTCCAATGAATATAATCCTAAACAGCTTAGTATCTCCTCATATGACAGACCCGCCATCCTAGGAATCAGCTTGGTAAACCTTCATTGTTCTCCCTCTATAGCAAGGACATCCTTCCTCAGATAAGGACATAGATACTGCACACAATACTCCAAATGTGGCCTCACCAATATCTTACACAATTACAGCAAACAATCCCTATCTCTATACTAAAGTTGTCTTGCTTTCATAGTGTTTCCCTTCTTTATTGCCTGCTGTATGTGCGCTCACTTTCAGGGACTGATGCATGAGGGCACCAAGGTCTCACTGAGTATCCACTTCACTCAATTGATCCTGAAAGTCCACCACTGGCTGGATTAGCACTTAAGATATTTGGGTTTTTCCAAAGCAGGCAACATGGGGATATCACCAGTTGGACAGCTGTTGGATTAGATCCACTCTTGCCTGAATAAATACTACCCACCGTCTCCCCTGGCTGGGTGTGGCAGAGAGCAGGTTAAAATCTGCCTCATTTTATCTTTTTTGTGTGCCACAGGCTTTCTGAGACGTTCCTTCCTCTTTTCTAATCCTGATACATTTTTCACAAATCTAAAACATGTCTGTGAACTGCAAAACACAGAATCTCAAGGTTTTAACCCCTATTCCAACTGTGCACAGATTGACATTTGAGAAGACAAGGTCGGATCATTATGATTTAATAAATGGTAATTGTAAGGCTGGAACTTAATTTTAAATACTTGAAAAAACAACTTCAGTTGTTCAACAATTGATAAATATGAAGAATGAGTCTTTGATATTTAATTAACAAATAAACTCTAATCTCCACAGAAATTTCAGTCACAAATCAAAATCTAATTGCGAGCGAAGAATGAAATCTTGTTTCATTTAAGAGCCACATCTTGGCTTGTTTTGTGCTGATGAATCAGACCCTTTGGGAGGTGGATGAAACTAGTTTTGAATTCAATCCTTATGTTCCGCATTTGGGGTCGATTTTGACTCTGGTTCAAGTAGTGAAATGACAGTGTGCATTCTTTCAGAATTTTAAATTTTAGCTGAATACAAACATAGAATATAGAACAGTCCAGCACAGGAACAGGCCCTTATGCCCAAGATGTTGTGCCAACATAATGCCAAATTAAGCTAATCCCTTCTGCCCACCCTTGTTCCATATCTCTCTATTCCTTGTATATTCATGCGTTTATCTAAAAGCTCCTTAAATACCTCCGTCACATCTGCCTCCACTGCCACCCTTGGTAGCGCATTCCAGACATCTACCACTCCGTATAAAAGAACTTGTCCCTCCCATCTCTTTTGCACTTTTCCCTTCTCACCTTAAGTGCATTACCCCCAGTATTAGATATTTCAACTCTGGGAAAAAGATTCTGATTGTCAACCCTATTTATGCCTCTTATAATTTTATAGTCTTCTATTAGGTCTCCCCTCAGCCTCTGCTGCTCCGGAAAAAAACAACCCTGGTTTGTCCAGCCTCTCCTTATACTCTTTAATCCAGGTAACATCCTGGTGAACCTCTTCTGCACCATCTCCAAATCCCCCACATCCGTCCTGTAATGTGGTGACCAGAATTGAATGCAGTACTCCAAAGGGGATTAAAGGAAAAATACTTTTCTTATTCTGCTGGTTTAGTCAGAGATCCTCACCTTCATTGCTCTTGCTCAAAGTCTAATCTAAGAATACGTGTTAATGTATCTCGAGCATGTATCTTGTCACACCCAGTGATTAACGATATCATTACCTCTTGCCAAAAGATTCCCCGGCTAGTGCCAAAGGCATTCAGTTTCCAAAGTTTGTTTAACAAAAAAAAAATCATGGCATGTGAGTGTCACTGGTATTTACTGCCCATCCTTAATTGTCCCTGAGCTGAGTGGTTTGCTTGGTCATTTCAGGGGTTAGTTAAGAATCAACCACGTTGTTGTGGGGCTGGAGTCATATGTAGACCCCAGATTGGGTAAGGATGGCTGACTTCCATCCCCAAAGGACAACAGCGAACCAGATGAGTTTTTACGACAATCGATGATAGTTTCATAATCACTTAGAGTAGTTTCAGTTCCAGATTTTTTATTAAGTTGAAATCAATTTCTAGAGCTGCCATTGGGCCCATGATCCAGAAGATTAGCTCGGGCTGCTGCATTACTAGTCCAGTGACATTACCAAAGTGGAAAATATACAAAAGTCTGACGTCACATACCAACTAACTCATGAACAGCTTCTTCTCTGCTGCCATCTGACTTTTGAATGGACCTACCTCACATTAAGTTGATCTTTCTCTACACCCTAGCTATTTTAATGCATTCTCTCCTTTCCTTCTCTATGTACAGTATGCTTTGTCTGTATAGCATGCAAGAAACAATATTTTTCACTATATATTAATACATGTGACAATAATAAATCAAATCACAATACTACTGTGTCCCTATGGTGTTATTTTACTTAATACAAAGATTATTGCTTGTGTCAGCCAAATTACCCAAGCTGGGTAATTACTTATTGCCATTCCAATGCTTTTCTGACTGGCTTCCCACTTATCTTCCACCCTCTGCAAACTTCAGCTCCAGCAGAATTCTTCTGCCTGTATCCTAACTTGCGCCGAGTCCCATTCAACCATTAGCCTTGTGCTCACTGCCTACAACTAGATCTTGTCTGGTTTGGTAAGGCAACAATTTGAAATTTCTTACCCTTGTTTTCAAATCTTTTTATGGTCTCAACTCCCAAAACTCAGTAACTTACTCCAGCTCTCCAACACTCAGATCTTTGCATGCTTACAACTCTGGCCGTGTGTTTTTCTGATTTTCACTACCCCGCTGTTGGCTGCCTTGTTCTCAGCAATCTAAGCTCTGAAATCCCTTTCTTAAATCGCACACTGGTTAACACTGCTGCCTCACAGCTCCAGGGTTCTGGATTCAATTCCTGGCTTGGGTCACTGTCTGTGTGGAGTTTGCATGTTCTCCCCATGTCTGCGTGGGTTTCTTCCAGGATTCCTCCCACAGTCCAAAGATGTGCAGGTTAGATGCACTGGCTATGCTAAATTGCCTCTTAGTGTCCCGGGATGCATAGGTTAGCGGGGTAGATATGTGAGGTTACGGGGACAAATTGGCTTGTTGTCAGTGCAAATTCAATGAGCTGAATGGCCTCCTTTTTTCCCGTAGGGTTTCTATGATTCGAAATCTCTTCATATTTCTCCTTCTTTAAATCTCCCCTCAAAACTAATCACTTACTCCTGGTTTTTGGTTACCAATAACATCTTTCTATGTTACTGGGCGTCAAACTCTGTGATTATACTCCTGTGAAGAGCCTTTAGAAGACCAAAGTAAACACTTGCTTTTCAAGTTGCACTGTGTAACAAACATTCAAAATAGATAAATATCTCGACTAATGAGAAAGAAATAATTTTATGAATGTGTTAAGTGTCTGTGCATTAATACCTCATATACAATTTCCCAGTTGGAGTCAGACAGGGACTGTGCTCAACTATGGAAGGATGAGGGAATATTCCACTGCAATCAATTTTCCACTTAAAGACTGGTGGCAAACCAGTCATGTTAGAGGACTTGGAGAACTACTTAAAGGAAGATTATCTTTTACTGCCTGATTGCTGCTGGATGTTTAAAGAAGACTTAATTTGAAACTCATCAGGCGATTTTATGGAGCAGTTTGTGAAGCCACCATCAATACTCGATTGACGTTTCTTCAGGAAATTCTCTGAAGACTTCACCTCTAAGGAATAAGTACACTCTACTCTACCCTATGAAGAAGTCATCAGGAGAAAGGGTCTCAACCTTTGACTGCAGGCCAGATCCAAAGTATTCTCACCCCACTGTCATTGAACTACAGTGTGAAGGCGGACAGGTAAAATATCCCAAAAACCTTGGCAACAGGTGAAGCTAGCCATTCTATGCTCTTGCTATGCATTTTCAACATGAGTAGTATTCATCACTAACAGAATGCTGTTATCAAGCCAAAAAAAGATGTCTTGCCTTTAACAAATGAACAACGTGGCATATGAATTTCAATGCTGAGGTAATGCTAGGTGTGTAGGTTGTAAACCCCGAAGACTGGCAGATTGTATCAAACAATCTCTTCAGCTGTTCACAATAGGCAAGTTTCCAACTGTACGCAACCAGCCTGTACTTGTAAAATTCAAAACAGTACCTAACACTAGATGATGTGATATCGCTATTAGACAACATTTGCTAAACAATCCTAATTGTGCTAAGAATTATGCTGGCAACCAGTTTAAGATTATCATTTGGGCTCACAGTGTGGCTCACTTATGTGTGCTAGGAGCTATTTATGTGAATACTATCTACAAGGCACAAGTCAGGAGTGTGATAGAAAACTCTCCACTTGACTGGATGGGTGCAGCTCCAACAACAGTCAAGAAGCTTGACCAACCAGGGCAAAGCAGCCGCTTGATTGGCACTGCATCTACTTTCAATCCCTTCACCAAAGCTCAGTAGCAGCAGTGGGTACTATCTATAATTTGCACTGCAGTAATTCAGCAAAGATCCTTAGATAGCACCTTCCAAACCCACAACCACTTCCATCTCAAAGGACAAAGGCAGCAGATAAATGGGAACTACCACCATCTGCAAGTTCCCCTCCAAGCCGCTCACCATCCTGACCTGGAATTATATCACTTTTCCTTCGTAGTCGCTGGGTCAAAATCTTGGAATGCCCTCCCTAACAGCATTGTGGGTCAACCCACAGAATATGGACTGCAGCGATTCAAGAAGGCAGCTCACCATCAACTTCTCAAGGGCAACTAGGGATGGGCAATAAACACTAGCCAACCAGTGGTGGCCACGTTCTGCAAATGAATAAAAAACACAGAGCCCTTTTCTCTTAAGACAGAAAAAAAAACTGTACACAGCTGTTTCAACTGAACAAAATATGTGACAAACATTTTCTGGCTCATTCCTAATGCCTTGGCTAATCAGAGTCGACCTGCCTGGATTGAATTTAATCATAGCTTGGCAGTTAACGATCAGTCATCAATTAGTTCATGTATTCCCCATGGCACAGCCTCTACCAATCAGAATACCCTTGACAACTAGTCAGTGTTCCCTTCTCATGAAGTATAAATTGTTCTTCCCTTTTGTAGTGATTGTTGCTTCAAGGGCAACACAGCAGAGTAAGGGTCATATGGCCTGTGTGACCTATTGGGAGGTGAGTATTGCTTGCAAGGCCAGTATTTACTGTCCATTCCTAGTGGCCCTGAAGAAGTGTTGGGTGGCCTTCTCCTTGAACAAAGAGTTCAAGAGTGTGGGAAGTACCCCATGGTGCGAGAGGTTCCTAGGCAGAGACATTTTGGGAGCAAGATACAGCCATGAGGCTGCTTTACATTTCTTATTAATAAATAGCTTTTATATTCACTAATTAAATCCCTGGAAGTGCATTTTTACACCTTCATATTTGATATTCATGTGAATATCCTGATGAATGTTGTATAGGTGGGAAGTCGGTGTTCTTGACGCCAGGGAAGATATGGTTTCATAAGCATGGTTGAAGTTCAAATTGGATGCCAAACTTGTGAATGGCCTGGATTAGCCTCAGGCATGCTGTTCAAGGAGAAGGCTTCCAGAATTTCTTTAGAGCCATTAGGAATGGATAGTAAATGCTGGCCTTGCAAGCGACATTCACCTCCCAAAAATGAATGCTGAAAAAAAAAGTAGGCAGCAGCCTATCTCTGCTGACATGGAGACTACTGCAACAGAACATTCATAAATTTCACAGAATAAAACTGTCAAACTTTGGGTACAATTAACCAAACCTACAATTTTATTCCATGTTTGAAAAAACAAATGATGGTTTATCCTCTATTTTCCCTGACACAATTATGTGGGATTTATTTTTAACTTCATGGCTCTCTGGACACCTTTGAGATAATTATTCTTGCTTTTAACCTATATTTCCTACTTGAATTCCATTGTCAAAGTGATGTTTTGGCTCTCATTCTTTCATTAGGGAATCCAAATTGAGGAAATGGAAAATCACTTGTACTGGAGAAGGGGTAATCGACAAGTCACTCTTGGGATGGATCAGGCCACTTGACAGGCACCCAGACTATGCTGTTATCCTCAATGCACTGATCCAATGCAGGTTATGCTATTGTCAATATTCAATCTCATTTTGTCTCAGTGTCTTCTGAACCGTTCAATCATTCTTCTGCAGCTTTTGAGGATGATTGGCACACCTCAATAGTTGAGAGCTTCCCATTAATGTCTGGCACTCTTTACATGTGCTGCCTTGAGAAGTTGTCCTCAGTTGGCTAAGTTAAAGGGAAGAAAACCTTGCCTTTATGCTCTCAGAGGGCTCCAAACCACTTTACAACCATTGAAGTACTTTTAAATTATAGCACTGTTGTAATGTTGGAAGCCCCACACTCAATATGTACACAGTAAAACTACCAACAGCAATGTGATCACGACCAGGAAGGCTAATGCATGGCGGCAGGTGGCACAACAGTTAGCACTGCTGCCCCACAGTGCCAGGGACCTGGGGTCGATTCCTGGCTTGCGTCACTACCCATGCGGAGTTTGCATGTTCACCCTATATCTGTCCAAGTTTCCTCCGGGTGCTCTGATTTCCTTTCCATAGTCCGAAAGACATGCTGGTTAGACTCATTAGCCATGCTAAATCCTTCTTCAGTGTACCTGAGCAGGCACTGGAATGTAGCGACTAGGGAATTATTTACAGTAGCTTCATTGCATTGTTAATGTAAGCCTACTTCTCTCATTAATAAATAGACCTTAATGCCATGATAGCATTCATTTCAAGAGAACTAGAACACAAAAGCAGGGACTTGCTGCTGAGACTTTATAAGGCTCTGGTCGGACCACATTTGGAATATTATGAGTAATTTTGGACCCTGGAGATGTCAGGGGTAAGTTTTTCACTCAGAGGGTGGTGAGTGAGTGGAATCAGCTGCTGTCGGTGGTGGTAGAGGAGAACTCGCTGGGGTCTTTTAAGAGGCTTCTGGACGAGTACATGGGATTTAATGGGACTGAGAGTTATAGATAGACCTGGTAGGTATGGATATGATCGGCGCAACTTGTGGGCCAAAGGACCTGTTTGTGCCGTAGTGTCCTATGTTCTGTATCTAAGGAAGGGTGTGCTGGTTTTGAAGAGGGTCCAGAGGAGGTTCACCAGAATGATCCCGGGAATAAAAGGCTTGACGAATGAGCGTACGAGGAATGTTTGAGGACTCTGGGTCTGTACTCGATGGAATTTAGAAGAATGAAGGGGATCTTGCTGAACTTTACCAAGTACTGAAAGGTCTAGAAAAAGTGGACGTGGAGAAGCCCATTCCATCAGTAGGACAGACTAGGATCCAAGGGCACAGCCTCAGAATAAAGGGATGACACTTTAGAACCGAGATAAGGAATTTCTTCAGCCAGAGGGTGGTGAAACTGCAGAATTCATTGCCACAAAAGCTGTGGAGGCCAGGTCACTGAGTGTATTTAAGACAGAGGTAGATAGGTTCTTGATTGGCAAGGGGATCAAAGGTTTTAGGGAACAGGCGAGAGAATAGGGGGTTGAGAAATTATCAAATATCAGAGCAGACTGAATGGGCTGAATAACCTTCCTCTCCTCCTATATATTATGATCTTATGGGGTGCCGATGAGAACACCCCTTCATTCATTTTTGTCTCCCCAAGAAGGCAGGTAGGGCTCTTGTTTTAAGGACTTCTTTGAAAGATGGATCTTCCAACAGCACTATCTCAGCTTTGTTCAGGAGATTCAGGGTGAAATATATTCTCAAGTCTCCATACTGGAGCATGAACCAACAGCCATCTTACTCAGAGGTGAAAGGTTACCCAGAGAACCAGAGCTGTCACTGATGTGTCCTCGGTGCTTTTGACACTTGATATGCTGTTCTTTTTCTACACTCTGTGTGAATGAGTAAGCAATAATAAAGGTTTCCAGGTCAACTGAAGTTCAATGCTGTTATCGACTGTAACTTGATCCAATTTAAGAACAACTTTTTTCCCCATATCCTTTTTGTCTTCTCTGCCCACTGTATCTCCCAGAACTGCCTTATTTACAGAAGTAGCCTTAGGGAAAACATTCTGTGCCACAGTACATTTGCAATGTGGAAAGCCAAGCACAGATAATCAGACCAGTAAATATCATGAAATAAATTACGTCTTGCATTATTCTGTGCTCAGCTGTCTGTCTCGGAGAGCCCTGAACAATTCTCACAAAAGTCTCTGATTCACCAGGGTCGACCCTGTGCGTACAGCAATGTGATGGGGAGGTTATATCGCAAGTTAAGGACATATAATGGTTTCCTCAGTCGTGCGCAGGCAACCCACCAGGGGCTTTGAAAGTGCAGCATTAAACTAATGTGTGGTCTGCATTTTCTTTGTGTAAGATTGAAGGCCACATTTTGCTTTTGCGAGTTAAAAGATATTACGAGACTTCAATCCTGTCACAGAGACTTGCCCTGTGGGAGCAGTAATCAGAGTTCAGGCCGAATCTTTTGTGTGTCAACCTTGATGGTTATGGGAGTGGGCGTCCAAAATAGGCCAAAATGGCCTATTGCGCGTCACAGTGACTCTGCCGATTTTCATGAGGGGGCGGTGCAGCAGGGCTGATAATGAGAAAGTAAAATTACTTTAAGGTGCTTACGTATCTCCTTAAGATGTGGGGAGGCGGTGGCATATTATTATCGTCACTGGACTAGTACTCCAGAAACCCAGAGTAATGTTCTGGAGAGTTGAGTCTGAGTCCCCAGATAGGAGATGGTGAAATTTGAATTCAATAAAAATCTGGAATTAAACCATTGTTAATTGCTGCAAAGACCCTTGTCCTTGAGGGAAGGAAATCTGTCACCCTTACCTAGTCTGGCCTCCATGTGACTCCAGAGCCACAGCAATGTGATTGAATCTTAAATGCCCTCAGAGATGTGTAATAAGTGGCCCAGCCAACGCCACCCGCATCCCATGAACTAATAATAAAAACCTTGTATGGCATCCAAATACTGGGCAGCACGGTGGCACAGTGGTTAGCACTGCTCCTCACAGCACCAGGGATCCAGGTTCAATTCCGGTCTCAAGTGACTGTCTGTATGGAGTTTCTACATTCTCCTCGTGCCTGTTGGATTTCCTCCTGGTGTCCCGGTTTCCTCCCAATGGGGAACTAAAAGGAAAGTACCTTGAATCATCTTGTTTCCATGATTCCTAGGCATGTGGCAACCCTAGGTGGCCATTTTGAACGTGCACTCCTACCACAGGCATAGGAGTCCTGAAATACTTTTCAGGTCTGACAGCCTCGAAACTAATGTTAACATGAAACATCAGCCTAATTTCAAATGCCATTGGTCCCCTTGGATTTCTCCATTGGTCCACATTCCAGATTTCTGCTGATTTCCAGTCTCCAGGCTCGATGGAGTTACCAGAGAATTGACCAGTGCAGACAAGGTTAATCAAGACCTTGTGAGCTCTCATCTTGTTGACAAATTAGTCTCAGTAATGAAACTATCATTGATTGTAAGAGCCCACCTTGCCCTTTATGGAATGAAATTAGTTGGTCTGGCTTGTATGTGACTCCAGACCCACTGCAAGGTGGTTGATTTTCAACTGCTTTCTGAAATGACTGAGCAAGCAGTCCAAGTGCAATTAAAAGCAAAATTACTGTGGATACTGGAATCTGAAACAGAACTCTGACGAAGCATAAAATGACTTGAAACATTAGCACTATTCTCTCTCTTTCCACAGTTTTGTTTTTATTATTCATTTGTGGGTATTGCTGTTTGGCCAGTATTTATTGCCTATTCCTAGTTGCCCTTCAAGGGCAGTTGAGTGTCCACCACATTGCTGTGGCTCTGGAGTCATGCATAGGGCAGACCAGGTAAGGACAGCAGAATTCCTTCCCTAAAGGACATTAGTGAACCAGATAAGCTTTTCCAACAATCAACAACAGTTTTACGGTCAACAGTAGATTCTTAATTCTAGATATTTTTCATTGAATTCATCTGCCGTGATGGGATTCCAACCCGGGTCCCCAGAATATTAGCTGATTAATAATCTAGCGATAATATCACTGGGCCATCACCTCTGGTAACTGCTGTCAGATCTGCAGTGATTTTCCAGCATTTTCTGTTTTCTGGTGCAAGGGCAATGAAGAATGGGCAACAAATAGTTGCCTCGCCAGCAAAGCTTACATCCCATGAATAAACAATAAACAAAAAGAATCCCCAAAGCAGCATATTTTCAGTATCCTTATTCCTCCTAACGCATCAACATTTCTATTGCCAACTTCCTTCTTTTGACCTTCCATGGTTGCATTTCAGTTTGCTTCAATACAGCTTCATGTCGCACTCCCACTGAGATAACGGGCCGAGGATTTGTTCGAACTCATCACTCAGTCATCCGTTAATGGATAAGAAGAGAATTGGCCCGGGGCAACTGACCATACACATTCCCTTCCTTATCAGAGACAGGGATGAGCTACTGCTTGCTATCTTCACATGTTGCCGTGATTGAAGCTGTTACTCATTCTGAAGGGGACTCAAAGTTGCAAATCTGCTTCCCGTTGATCCAGTCTGTTCCACCTCGAACAGACTGACAGGATGCTGAAGTTTAACTTTTGAGAACATTGAAACAATCCCCCATTTATCTGCAGCGCCGTAGTAGTTGTGGATTTTAGGTGAATTCAACCAGAAATTTTTGTTTGCATTAAGTATTGCAGCTGTTGTGGGAGAAGATATGCCTTGGCTGGTACCTATTGCCCTGGATCCTGTCCTTTAATAACTGACGCAGAAGGCTGTCTTATTTTGGTCTGCTTATGCACAAAACTTTGTGAGCTTCAGGTTTCTACTCTTGCTAACTTCACAACATGTAACAGAGAACTTACAGCATGGAAATAGGCCATTCGGCCCAACTTGCCCATGCTAGTGTTGTTGCTCCACACGGGCTTCCAACCACTCACTTTCATCTAACCTTATCAGCTTGTTATTCAATTCCTTTCTCCGTCATGTATGTATCTATCTTCCTCTTAAATACAGCTGTATTTGATTCAACCGCTCCATTTGGCAGCCAGTTCCACTCTCCAAGTAATGATATTTCTTCTGAGATCCTCATTAAGTTTATTATTCACTGGCCAAAGGCATTCTGGCTATTCCCACTAGTGGGATCTTCTGCTCCTACTGACGGCAGACCCACCCCCCGGCACAGTGGCTCAGCGGTTAGCTCTACTGCCTTACAGCACCAAGGACCTGGGTTTGATTCCTGGCTTGGGTCACTGTCTATGCGGAGTCCGCATGTTCTCCCAGCGCCTGCATGGGTTTCCTCCGGGTGCTCTGGTTTCACACACAGTCCAAAAGGTGTACTTGTTAGATGCATTGGCCATGCTAAATTCTTCCACAGTGCACCCAAACAAACACCAGAGTGTGGCAATAGGGTGTTTTATACATAGTAACTCCATTGCAGTGTTAATAGAACATAAAACATAGAACATAGAACATTACAGCGCAGAACAGGCCCTTCGGCCCACGATGTTGCGCCGACCAGTTACAAAAACAATGACCCACTAGCCTATACCAATCCCTTTTCGTCCATAAACCTATCCAGAGATCTCTTAAACGCCCCCAAACTAGACGCATTTACAACTGCAGCAGGCAGGGCATTCCAATCCCTCACCACCCGCTGGGTAAAGAACCTACCCCTGACATCCGTCCTGTAGCTACCCCCCCTTAATTTAAAGCCATGCCCCCTCGTGCTAGCTTTCTCCATCCGAGGAAAAAGGCTATCACTATCCACCCTATCTAAACCTCTAATCATCTTATATGTTTCAATAAGATCCCCTCTTAGCCGCCTTCTTTCCAACGAAAACAACCCTAGATCCCTCAGTCTCTCCTCATAGGACCTCCCCACCATACCAGGCAACATCCTAGTAAACCTCCTCTGCACCCTCTCCAACGCCTCCACATCCTTCTTGTAATGCGGGGACCAGAACTGCACACAGTACTCCAAGTGCGGCCGCACTAGAGTAGTGTACAGTTGCAACATTACACTGCGACTCCTAAATTCAATTCCCCTACCAATAAACGCCAAGACACCGTACGCCTTCTTGACAACCTTATCTACTTGATTCCCAACTTTCAGGGATCTATGTACACACACACCTAGATCCCTCTGTTCATCCACACTATTCAAAGTCCTCCCGTTAGCCCTATACTCGACACATCTGTTGCTCCTACCAAAGTGAATTACCTCACACTTCTCCGCATTAAATTCCATCCGCCACCTCTCGGCCCAGCTCTGCAACCTATCTAAGTCTCCCTGCAGACTATGACACCCTTCCTCACAATCTACCACACCTCCAACTTTGGTGTCATCAGCAAATTTACTAATCCACCCAACTATACCCTCATCCAGATCATTAATAAAAATTACAAACAACAGTGGCCCCAAAACAGATCCCTGAGGCACACCACTCGTAACTGCACCTGATGAATATTTACCATCCACCACCACCCTCTGTCTCCTATCTGATAGCCAATTCCTGATCCAACTTCCTAGATTACCCACAATCCCATACATCTGCATTTTCTGCAGAAGCCTACCATGGTGAACCTTATCGAACGCCTTACTAAAATCCATGTATACCACGTCAACTGCCTTACCCCCATCCACCTCTTTGGTCACCTTCTCAAAAAACTCAATAAGGTTAGTAAGGCACGACCTACCCGCTACAAAACCATGCTGACTATTTCTAATCAATTCATTACACTCCAAATAACTATAAATCCTATCCCTAATAATTTTTTCTAAAACCTTGCCCACAACAGAAGTAAGACTCACCGGTCTATAATTCCCGGCAAAGTCTCTGTTCCCCTTCTTAAACAATGGGACAACATTCGCTATCCTCCAATCCTCCGGGACTACACCAGAGACCAATGACGACCTGAAGATCTGAGCCAGAGGCTCTGCAATCACCTCTCTAGCCTCCCAGAGAATCCTAGGGTAGATCCCATCCGGACCAGGGGACTTATCTATTTTCAGCCCCTCAAGAATTTCCAGCACATCCTCTTTATCAACCGTAATACTGTCTATTTTACACCCCTGCAACCCAATGTCCTCCTCAGCTATATTCATGTCCCCCTGCGTGAACACCGAAGAGAAATATTGGTTCAATACTTCTCCAATCTCCTCCGGTTCCACACACAACTTCCCCCTGCTGTCTGTAACTGGCCCTAATCTTGCCCTGACCAACCTTCTGTTCTTGACATACCTATAGAACGCCTTAGGATTCTCCTTAATCCTATCAGCCAAAGTCTTCTCATGTCCTCTTTTAGCCCTTCTCAACTCACTCTTCAACTCCCTCCTAGCCAATCTAAAGCTTTCTAGTGCACTATCTGAGCCCTCCAATCTCATCCGAACATAAGCCTCCTTTTTCTTTTTAACCATCGACTCAACTCTTTTAGTGCACCACGGTTCCCTAGATCTACCAAATCCACCATGCCTGACAGGGACATACCTATCAAGGACTCGCAGTAGCTGCTCCTTGAAAAAACTCCACATTTCAGACGTTCCCAGTCCCTGTAATCCCCTAATCCAATCCATGCTTCCTAATTCACTCCTGATAGCCTCATAATCGCCCTTACCCCAGCTAAAATTGCTGACCCGAGGTTCATGCCTATCTCTTCCCATCACTAAGGTGAACGTAACCGAATTGTGGTCACTATCACCAAAATGCACACCAACTTCCAAGTCTAGCACCTGGTCTGGCTCATTTCCCAGCACCAAATCCAATATAGCCTCACCTCTAGTTGGCCTGTCTACATACTGAGACAAAAAACCTTCCTGCACGCTTTGTACAAACACTGACCCCTCTAGCGAGCTAGAACTATAGCAACTCCAATCAATATTCGTAAAGTTAAAGTCCCCCATAACAATTACCCTATTACTTTCACTCCTAACCAGGATTGTCTCCGCAATCCTTTCCTCAACCTCTCTAGAACTTTTAGGAGGTCTATAAAAGACTCCCAACAGGGTGACCTCTCCTCTCCTATTTCTAATCTCCGCCCATACTACCTCAACTGACAAGTCCTCATCAAACTTTCTCTCCGACACTGTGATACAGTCCTTGACTAGCAATGCTACCCCACCCCCCCTTCTACCTTCTTCTCTACTCCAACTAAAGCATTTGTACCCCGGAACCTGCAACATCCATTCCTGACCCTGCTCTATCCATGTCTCAGAAATGGCCACAACATCAAAGTCCCAGGTACTGATCCACGCTGCAAGTTCATCCACTTTATTGCGAATACTCCTCGCATTAAAGTACACGCATTTCAAACCCTGCTCCGCCCCACCCCCACTATGCCGTGCCTTGCAACAAATGTAGCCTATTTGCAACAATAATTAATACATAAATAATAAATAAATGTTCTGAGCTTGTTAATGATTGATGTCAAATAAGAAGACACGGTGGGTAGTGCTGCTGCCTCTGGGTTTGATTCCAGACTTGTGTTGCTGTCTTTGTAGAGTTTGCACATTCTCCCTGTGTCTGTGTGGGTTTCCTCTGGGCGCTCCGGTTTTCGCCCATGGTCCGAAAGACTTACTGGCGTGCATTGGCCATGCTAAATTCTCCCTCAGTGTACCCGAACAGGCACCAGAATGTGGTGACTAGGGGATTTCCTGTAACTTCATTGCAGTGTTAATGTAAGGCCTACTTGTGACAGTAATAAAGTAAATTAAATAAACTTTGCAGGTTTCCCAGCAGTGAAGAGCGCAAACAACAAGAAAGCCTGTTGACAACGGCGAAACTGGAAGACTCCACCACCAGCCAATGGCAGGCCACGTCTGCCACTGCAAGACACACCTTGACATGCATAGAAAATCCTGCTCCCAATCGTTATGACACAATAAAACCATTAATATTTAATGTAACAAGCAACTGTGAATTTGTTTGCGTATTTATGGGAAGGTGATGTAATCATACTGGTCCAGTGGAACCTACAGGTAATTGGGTAGTTAGCATGCCCCAAGTGAATTATATGTCCAAGAATCTTTTTGATCTTTCCATCCATGAGAGTAATTTGTTCGTCTGAGCAAATAGAAAGGACATCTGTCCAGAGCTGGTTGCGTCTTGCATTAAGCATGTATGTTGAGTTCTGACAATATCAGTGGACAACAATTCACAGTGAATGGAACTGGTGCCCACATCTCTGTAACTTTCCCACCAGGACAACCTGGGACAGGAGAGGGCCAGCCCCTAATGAAGATGGGGAAGGGAATGTTTTGTCTTTCTATTTGTGGGATCAGGTGGGGAGCAATACTTGTTTTCACTAACCCATGCAAAACCTGTCCAGAGTTAAAATCAGGATGTTGGTAAATCAAGATTGGACTAAATCTTGCTGGACTGGGGTATCTCATAAGAACATAAGAAATAGGAGCAGGAGTAGGCCATCTAGCCCTTCGAGCTTGCCCCGCCATTCAATAAGATCATGGCTGATCTGAAGTGGCTGAGTTCCACTTTCCCGCTTTCTCCCCATAATCCTTAATCCCCTTGCCTACAAAAAACCTATCTACCCGCACCTTAAATATATTTAGCGAGGTAGCCTCCACCACTTCAACGGGCACAGAGTTCCAGAGATTCACCACCCTTTGAGTGAAGAAGTTCCTCCTCAACTCCATTCTAAACCGCCCCCCCTTACCTTGAGGCTGTGCCCTCTAGTCCTGCTGTCCTTTCTGAGAGGGAAGAGTCTCTCCACCTCTACCGTATTCATCTCTTTCATCATCTTATACGTCTCAATAAGATTCCCCCTCATCCTTCTAAACTCTAACGAGTACAAGCCCAGTCTATTCAGCCTCTCTTCATAGCTCAACCCCCGCAACTCTGGTATCAGCCTAGAAAACCTCCTCTGCACTCCCTCCAAGGCCAAAATATCCTTGTGTAAGTGCGGTGACCAAAACTGCACACAGTACTCCAGCTGCGGCCTCACCAGTGCCCTATACAGTTGCAGCAAGACCTCTCTACTTTTAGGGAGGCATCTCAAGGCATGCCATGGTAGTTAGACTTTGCGGACATTGCAAGTTGTAAAAAAAACTTGCCATAACTTTTTTCCATTTTTTGCCGATGCACCGTAGGAAGCATCCTTTCCAGATATATCACAGCTTGGTTTGGCTGCTGCTCTGATCAAGACGGAAGAAACTACAAGAGGTTCTGAACGTAGCCCAGTTCATTGCCCCAATCAGCCTCCCTTTCATTGACTCTGTCTAAACTTCCCACTGCCTCTGGAAAATAGCCAGCATAATTAAGGACTCTTTGACCCTGGACATACTCTCTTCCACCTTCTTTCATTGGGATAAAGATGCAAAAGTCTGAGATCATGTATCAACCAACTCAAGAATAGTTTCTTCCCTGCTGCCAACAGATTTTTGAATGGACCTAGCTGATATTAAGTTGATCTTTCTCTACCCATTACTATGATTGTAACACTACGTTCTCCACCCTCTACTTTCCTTCTCCCCTATGTACTGTATGAATGTTATGTTTTGTCTGTATAGTGCACAAGAAACAATACTTTTCACTGTATTCCAATACATGTGACAATAATAAATCAAATCAAACATACTCTGGGTGTGAGCTGGGAATGGCATGGTAAGTGAAATGGGACATTTGGGATTTTATCGAATATGTATCTCCTGAATCAATGGAGTTTAAAGAGTGGAAAAGCAACAGAGAGAACAATGAAGTATGAGGGTGAATTGGAGTCTCATCAGGTGCAGAAAGGGTAAAAGAGAATGGATTAAAAGAGGGAAGGAAAGAAACTGAAAGAAGAAAAAGATTCCTCATGATATTGGATCACTCTGAAACCAGGTTCACCCAATTGTTCCACTGCTTGCCCTCTTAGATCATAAGGCATAGGAGCAGAATTAGGTCACTCAGCCCATCAAGTCTGCTCCGCCATTCAATCTTGACTGATATTTTCTCATCCCCATTCTCCTGCCTTTTCCCCATAACCCCGATCTCCTTATTATTCAAGAACCTATCTATCTCTGCCTTAAATACACTCAATGACCTGGCTTCCATAGCCTTCTGCGACAAAGAGTTCCACAGATTCACCACTCTCTGCCTCAAAAAATTCCTCCTCATCTCTGTTTAAAAGGATCGTCCCTTTAGTTTGAGGTTGTGCCCTCTGGTTCTAGCTTTTCCTACTAGTGGAAACATCCTCTGCACGTCCACTCTATCCAGGCCTCGCAATATTGTGTAAGTTTCAATGAGATCCCTCCTCATCCTTCTAAACTCCAATGAGTAGAGACCCAGAATCCTCAACCATTCCTCATACAACAAGCTCTTTATTCCAGGGCTCATTCTTTGTGAACCTCCTCTGCACCTTTTCCAAGGCCAGCACATCCTTCCTTAGATATGGGGCCCAAAATTGCTTGCAATACTCCAAATGGTGTCTGACCAGAGCCTTACGATGCATATGTTTATTAAATGTAACAACAGTGAATTAAGATGCAGTGATTTGGTGCTTTTGTAATTAATTCATGGCCAGCTTGTGCGCTGTAGCGCTCTACGCTTCAACATTAAGGAATAAATTAAACCCGTCAGTGGGAAGTCGCGAATGACTCACTCCATGGTTCACTACAACCACAACAACTTGTATTTATATACTAACATTATATTTCTTTCATCTGAATCAGAACTGTAAATGATAAATAGATCCTTTCCAACCTAACCTGTCATTGTTTTATGAGTGCAAAAAAAAGGCTATTAAAAGAAATGTGTAAGGAGTGTTTTATTATGTTTCACACACCAGTGCAACTGGGAATCGTGAGTCAGATATTTTAAATATTGCAGATTTAATCTAAAAGTGAACAGCAACTGAACCGGACAACAATGGACAGTTTAAAAGAATTATTTGACTTGATGCTTTGGAAAATTTTGTGCTTTGGAGCTGAATGTTATTGTGTATTATAAATTCATTGTTTTGTGTGGATCAATGGGCAATTTTGCATCACAGAATTCAAAGGACGTAAAGATCTAAATAAAAAGTATAAATTGTTCAGGGACAGTTTCTTAACCCTTTATGAAGTCTTGCCTGCCCTCAGTGAATCCAAATAGGTGAATCAGTAAAAAGTATAAAAGTTAATTTTTTTTGAGTGCACCAAGCTAACCTCCAGTCTTAAAAAAATCAGGATATATAAGATAAGAAATAGGAGCAGGAGTAAGCCATCTAGCCCCTCGAGCCTGCTCCACCATTCAATAAGATCATGGCTGATCTGATAGTGGGTTCAGTTCCACTTACCCGCCCACTCCCCATAACCCTTAATTCCCTTATTGGTTAAAAACCTATCTATCTCTGACTGAATCACATTTAACGAGGCAACCTCTACTGCTTCATTGGGCAGAGAATTCCAATTCTTGCAGATGTGGTCAGGTGATTCATGGCATCCACAATTGTGGTGTGGTGATGCCAGCATTGGACTGGGGTAAGCACAGAAAGAAGTCTCACAACACCAGGTTAAAGTCCAACAGGTTTATTTGGTAGTACAAACCACAAGCTTTCAGAACGCTACTCCTTCATCAGATGAGTGGGAGTTCTGTTCACAAACAGGGCATATAAAGACACAAACTCAATTTACAAAATAATGCTTGGAATGCGAGTCTTTACAGGTAATCAAGTCTTAAAGGTAGTGAGAATGTGGAGAGAGGGTTAAGCACAGGTTAAAGAGATGTGTATTGTCTCCAGCCAGGACAGTTAGTGAGATCTTGCAAGCCCAGGCAAGTTGTGGGGGTCACAGATAGCGTGACATGATCCCAAGATCCAGGCTGAGGCCATCCTCATGTGTGTGGAACTTGGCTATCTGTTTCTGCTCAGCGATTCTGCGTTGTCATGTGTCGTGAAGGCCGCCTTGGAGGATGCTTACTCGAAGATCAAAGACTGAATGCCTGTGAATGCTGAAGTGTTCCCCAACAGGAAGAGAACAGTCTTGCCTGGTGATTGTCGAGCAGGTGCTCATTCATTCGTTGTCATAGCATCTGCATGGTCTCCCCAGTGTATCATGCCTTGGGGAACATCCTTTCCTGCAGTGTATCAGGTAAACAACGTTGGCTGAGTTGCAAGAGTATGTACCATCTATCTGGTGAATGGTGTTCTCATGTGAGATGATGGCATCTAAAGACCAGAAAACCACCCGAGTGAGACAACCTGAAGACCAGTACCAGCTCTAGACAAGAGGGGAAGTCCAAATCAATGACTGAGAATCCTGAATATCACCCAATGTTCAAAGACTGTCTCAGCCTTATTGAATGTGTCTGACCAGTCTTTTCAGGCAAACAGTTCAAATATAGTGATCGGGACCTGTGGTTAGGGTGTAGCGAATCCTTGGAAACACATGTCAGAAGTAAATAGCTAGTGTAGATTTGAGACTGTTTACTTAGAGATTTAAGATTGTTTACTGAAGAGTCCCATGAAGAGATTGATAGCGTTTACTTAAAGCACAGGAGTAGGGTTTGACACATATTGCTTTTCCTTGATGAAATGTTCAATAAAGTTGTGTTGGACCTTTACCTGACTTCTTCCCTTTGTCTATCTCACTGCGTAATGCCCCTGAGTTAAAACATGTTACTGCAAACTGGTCAACATTTTCATTTTACAACACAGGAGTGATTTGTGGAGAAAATAAAGCTTTATTACCAAATTTGGTATAATATATTTTAAATAGATATGGGATATATTTACCTCTGGGCATTAATTTCAACATTAGAAACAAATGAGAATATCGGACCTAAAAAATACATCAGGCAAATTTAACGATCTGCTGACAGTAAACATCATGGTTGACTTAACTTTTATGCAACAGGGACCCTCCAGAGGCCACTGTAGAAATCACTTGCAGTGCCATACATTGCTACACAGTGCTATGATCCGGGCCAGGAACATCAAGGTATTTTATGAAGGTAGCCTAGTCCCTAAGTTTTTACCTTTGAATTTGGTAGGGGTGAGCAAAAGATGATTCACTTCAGGTCTGATTCAAGTAACCCACTAGGAAGCTTTTATCAAATAAAGTTTATTTAAGAACACAGTTACAATATAAGAAAAAAAACAACCTTCTTTTTAACCAATTACAAGAGAAGAACCACAATATTGTATGAACCTTAACTGTGCCATTCCACTCCAACAACCCCCATAAATACACACCCCATTCTAGGCACAGCACAGAAAGCAAGTATGCTCATATGATGCTGGATTTTGCTAACACCTGCTGTGAATTAGTCCTTTGGATGTTGAATTAAAACACTGAGAGTGGGATTCTCCGACCTCGCTCGCCTCAAAACTGGAGAATCCCGCCCGAGGTCAATGGATCTTTGCATGGTACCCCACACCTCCCTCCCCCGCACCCAGTATAATTCCCGTGGCGGACGGGACTGGAGAATTCCGCTCTGAGACTCCATAGACCTGGAGCTTTTGGCACACCATGAGAGAAAGAGACAAATCCACATTGCCTTCCTCAATAGCTTCTAACAGCAACTCTCAGACAGCAGAATTTCACTCCTGACAGAGAGAGAGAGTGAGAGAGAGAGGCAGTAAAAATTGTTTTCAGTCTGCAGTCTAAGTAGCTTCTGACAAAAAAAACTAAGACCCTGGACATTACTGTGAAAAAACTGTCCATGGAGGTATCACCTGACCTGCCAATCACTCGCAAATCAAACCCCAGGCAGAAAGCCCAAAAGACCATTACATCAGGAGTCCCACCCAGCAGAATGCTGTGGGTGTATGGGGAGTATCAGAACAGATATCCACATCTTGGTTAGGAATTTGTTTTGCAATTTTAAAGGAGTCAGATGATGGCTCATTTTATTCCAAACTCCAAGCCCTCCACCACATCTTTATCAGAATCCTTGCCCACATCTCCAACCCATCCTTCCAAAACCCAGAAGATCAAACTTCTTCCCGCTTGTTCTTCCCACATATTCAGATCACAAACCCAATTTACACAATCATAGCATTGTGGTGCTTTGTGGTGATTGTCCCTTTAAGGGCAACACAACAGAGTAAGGGTCACCTTCCATTTGGAAGTCAGAGTGGGTAATCACCCTAGGGGATGGAGTCCTGTCTTCGGCAGGAGACATGTAAGGGACTAAGGACAACACTGTGGCCGATGTATTGCTGTACAGTCCTTATTAATAAATACCTTTCATAGAACATAGAACACTACAGCACAAACAGGTCCTTTGGCCCACCAGTTGCACCGATCATATCCATACCTACCAGGCCATAGAACTATCTGTAACTCCCAATCCCATTAAATCCCAAGTACTCATCCAGAAGTCTTTTAAAAGACCCCAGCGAGTTTGCCGTGTTTATAATGAAGTCTGCAAAACTGCATCATTACAAATACAAAGCCTTGATGTGGCAGTGAATCCTTGCATTGAAGAGGAAAGACTTCCTTTTTCGCTGTATCAGTCTCCAGATGCTCCAGTATGATTAGGATTGGAGCTTGGGGACATCATTTCAATTTTGCTGGAGTATTGTGCGAATTGAAACATTTCAGACTCACCAAAGAAGACAACTTTTCATTGCTTACTGGAGTCACCGCACAGGGGAGGATCTGCTACCAGCCTTGCTACCCTCCTCTCTCTTATAACCAAGGGGCTGAGGGATTCTTGGTAGTGATATTTTTGCATCCTGTTTTAACCTATCTTAGAGACAAAATTGGGATGGATTGCAGCTGAAATTGGAAGTCAAAGTTCAGTCTGGTTCATCTATTTTTATATGAAAATTCATGTTCGATTCATCAGAAGAGGTTTTTTCCACTTTTCTGTCATGTCTTTTCATAGCACTAGAAGCACGACTGTTCTTCTCTTGAGAGAGTGACTCTGACCTCTTGACGTGACTGCATTGATAAATCTGTCAATATAAATTACCACAGTCCTAGAGATGAAGCTTGATTAAATACACAGAAGGAGAACAAACAAAGCCTGCGATAGACGGAGCTAAGTGATCCCACAGCCCATGGATCAGATCAGCGTTCCGCAGGCCTGCTGCCATCCAGTCGTGAATGGTCATAGACAATTAAGCAGGCAACCAGAAGAGAACGCTCCACAACCAGCCCCATCCCCAGTGCAGGCAGAACCCATCCCACTAAATCAAAAATGCCAGGCTGATGTGTTTGTAACCATCTTCATCCAGAATTACTGAGTGGATGCTCAGCTTCATTGATTTCTGAGATTCCAGACATCACAGTTGTCAGTTCTCACCTACGTGGCAGGTGTTTTACCACTTAGTGGGTGGAAGGGTGGCACAATGGTTAGCATCGCTGCCTCACAGCGCCTGGGACCCGGGTTCAGTTCCAGCCACGGGTCACTGTCTGTGCGGAGTTTGCACTTCCTCCCCGTGTCTGCGTGGGTTTCCTCCGGGTGCTCCAGTTTCCTCCCGCACTCCAAAGATGTGCAGGTTAGGATGACTGGCCATGCTAAATTGCCCCTTAGTGTCAGGGGGATAACAGGGTAAATTCATGGATTTTCGGGGATAGGGCCTGGGTTGGATTGTTGTCAGTCCAGACTCGATGGCCCGAATGGCCTCCTTCTGCACTGCAGGGATTTGATGATTCGATGATAATTCCTGCTCCTCCCCCTCTCTCTCTTGATCTACTTCCATGAATACAGGGATTTTGGGTCTCGAGTTACACATATCACCAACTGCACTATTATTTTCATCAGGAATGGAAATATTGATGGAAAATTCTCCTGCCATCGACTTTCAATGCAGGCAGTAATATTTAAAAAAAATAAAATATAAGAGTTGCATGGTGTCACAGTAGTTAGCACTGCTGCCTCACAACGCAGAGACTGAATTCAATTCCAGCTTCAGGTCACTGTCTGTGTGGAGTTTGCACATTCTCCCCGTGTCTGCGTGGGTTTCTTCTGGGTGCTCCTGTTTCCTCCCACAGTCCAATGATGTGCAGGTTAGGTTGATTGGTGATGTTAAGTTGACCCTAGTGTCGGGGGACTAGCAGGATAGAAATGTAGGGTTATGGGGATAAGGACTGGATGGGATTGCGGTCAGTGCAGACTTGATGGGCTGAAAGGCTTCCATCTGCACTGTAGGGATCCTATGATTCTATACAAGATCATGAGTGGTCAGTAGGAAGGAAGACTTTTGATCCCATCTTAGCCGATTTAAAGAAATACAAGCTATCTATCACAGTTAATTGGATAGAATGTTAATTAAAAAATGGAATATGGATAATAGGAACATTTACTTATGACAATATTTTATCAGATATTAAGTAATTCCCAATATGTTAAAATTAACATTAAAACCATTTTTTTCTGCTTGATAGAAAGGATCTGATATTTGGAATATGATTATGTATACAAGATTAAGGTGCTCCAAGGAATCGGTTCAATGCAAAGTTCATGATCACCTATAGAAGGAAGAATTTGAAAATGTGTGATGGAAAATCCTTTTGTTCTAAGCTGACCTTTAAATTGCAGATCTGCTTTGAGGGTGGAGCGCGCGAAGCAATTGAAAGGGTGACAAAGGCTGCCTTTTGTGAGAATCCCAGGGTACGTACTTTATAATAATATATTGTAAAATTATGTGATCTGACCCTGCCGAGAATGCAGTAAGTAAATGCACAAATGCCATGAAACCCAGCATAATACCTTGATTCCCAAGGCTAGCCATGGCCGTACTGAATGGCAGAACAGGATTTTTTTTTGCCATATGGTCTACGTCTGCTCCTATTTCTTGTGTTCATACAAACTGGGAAAACCCTGAGCTTAAATCTCCATCTGTGGGGAGTTCATAGAATCCCGAAAGTGCAGAAGAAAGCCATTTGGCCCATCAAGCCAGCACTGACAACAATCCTACCCAAACCCTATCCTCGTGACCCCACGTATTTACCCTATTAATCCCTTTGTCACTAACAGGCAATTTAGCATAGCCAATCCACCAAACTTGCCCATCTGTGGGAGGAAACAGGAGCACTCGGAGGAAACCCACGCAGACAGGGGGTATAAGTTCCACATAGTCACCCGAGGTTGGAATTGAACCCGAGTCCTTGGCATTGTGAGGCAGCAGTGCTAACCACTGTGCCCCTGTGCCAACCCTATTGGTTTATATCAGCTTGTCGTTGCAAATACATCCTCAGTATCTCTGGGTCAGGATGAGTGACAAAATCTGCTCAAATGCTGTTCCAAATGACTATCCCAAAGATAATTGAGAAATACATTTATTTAGTCATAGGATCTGAATGTTCCGTCGTTTCTGATCCTTCCACTTTGCCATCCAAAGCTCTGCTCTTCACATCCCAACTCGTGTCACATCCCACTCACCTGTAATCCCTGAGCTTGCTGATTTGCATTGGCTCTTGATGCAGCGGCACCTCAAATTTAAAATTCTTATTTACTATTTTCAAAACCCTCCAGGACCTTCCCCTTCCTTCTCTGCTTTAACATCGTCCAACCCCTGAAACCTCCACAATCTCTGCGCTTGCCCAATTCTGACCTCTTGGAATCACAGAAGCCCCACAGTGCAGAAGGAGGCCATTCAGCCCATCGAGTCTGCACAGACCACAATCCCATCTAGACCCTACTCCCGTAACGCCAAGCAATTACCCTGCTAATCCCCCCGACACTAGGATCAATTTAGCATGGCCAATAACCCGCACATCTTTGGAGTGTGGAAGAAAACTGGAGCACCCAGGGGAAACCCACGCAGACACGGGGAGAATGTGCAAACTCCACACAGGCATTGGCCCGAGGCCAGAATTGAACCTGAGACCCTGGCACTATGAGGTAACAAACTGTGCCGCCTTGCTGCCTTGGACATCCCTGATCTTAATCATTTTCTAATGACTTTGCCTTCAGCTGCCCAAGCTCCAAGTGTTAGAATTCCCTCCAAACCTTCTCCAACTGTCTTCCTTCAAGAGACTCCTTAAAAGCTATCCCTTCAACAAAACTTTAGGTCGCTAGCCCCTATTTCTCCTTTTATGCCTCAGTTGGTAATACTCTGTAAAATGGCTTGGAGTGTTTTATTAAAGACACTCTGTAAATGCATGTTGCTGATGTCGTGATGATTCCCCTGAGGTTGAATTGCCTGCCATTAAAAAGGATGGCATGAAGAATTGCCATAAAACCTGGAGTACTGCCTGAGCCACTGAGCTGTATCTCATCATCCTGTGCCTTCAGAAGAAAAAGGATGAAAGTAAATGTTATCCTTGTTAAAAAATAAATGCATGACCTCCCAGTAGATAACCATGATCATCTGATGATTAAATAGGAGATTGTTGGGACAGGTTAGTCTATCTCCTTGGTGTGTGTGTGTGTGTGTGTGTGTGTGTGTGTGTGTGTGTGTGTGTGTGTGTGTGTGTGTGTGTGTGTGTGTGTGTGTGTGTGTGTGTGTGTGTTTAAAAGTACACAGAGTCTGTAGACATAAAAATTCTTACATGGCGTGGTTTATTATAGATTATGGTTAGAATTCTAAAAAAAATTCTTAGCAAAAATTGTAGGTGTCGAATTCATGTGAAAACTGGAGTAATTCATGCTAGTTTTTCAGTGGGAGTTCAGAGAAGAATCTCCCACACGCTGTGCACTACAGAGGCCACCAGCATGGATATCATTACATTTCAAGGGGCAGGGCCTATCCCTGTTGGAGAGGCTGAAACGAGTGCGTTGAGCGAGCCACTGCGCATGTGCCAATCTGTCAGTGCCAATATCGGCACATGCGCATTGGCTTCACACTGACGGCCATCTGCCCGACCCCCGCAACATCGGCCCTCTGCCCCTCCCACAGCTGATCACTGGCCCCCTGACCATTCCCAGGCCCAGCCCTGTCCTTTCGCTCCTGGCCACCCTGATCTCTAGCTCCCTGTTGCATCATTCCCCCCACCGCCGCCCCCCCCCCCACCGCCAACAGTTACCCCTCCACAGCAGTACCTACCCCCTCAGCAGGCTGACCTCCAGCTTATACCACACCCCAACCCCCACCCCCAGCCCGCCCTGATCACTGGCCTCTCTCCTTCCCTCACCTATCCCGATTGCAGAGTGGAAGCAGGAACCTCCCATCTCTACAGACTACCACTATGCCCTGCCCCCTGCCAATTGATACTGAGCTATGCCCAATGGGCATTGCCATGGTGCCCTTGCGGCATTAGCTCTTTGCCTCTTGATCATTGCCAGGAGGCCAGGCTAGCACTTCCAGGGTGCTAATGTCTAGGGGACACCCCCTGCCGCCCAAAGATCTGGGGGGGGGGGCCTGATTGCCACTTTTACTCCAGCGCGGTTGGGCTACAAGTTCTCTGAAAATCGAGAACTACTGTAAGTCCCTGCCCGAGTGAGTCGTTCTGGTGGAGTGGGAGATGCTAGTGGACCCACAGACTTCAGTTCCAGGCCATTAATTGTATTTAACTCGCATTCAAATGACCATTTTGATGGTTTTTGCACCTCCCCAATGATTTCCGGCACAGATCTGACATTGCCAGAAATCCGGCACTGGGCGACGCTGGCGGGGTGCAAACACACGCGTGAACCTCGCGAGTTGGCTGACACATGAATCTCACAGTCCACTGCATTACATTATTAGCGCAGCAGGATGGGAGAATCACAGCCATTGCAATCTTTTCAACAGAGGGCTAAGTAACCAATGAAATAAGACAGGAGCAGAATTAGGCCATTCAGCCCAATAAGTTTGCTCCACCATTCAATCATGGCTGACATTTTTCTCATCCCCATTCTTCTGCCTTTTCCCCATAACCCCTGATCCCCTTATTAATCAAGAACCAATCTATCTCTGTCTTAAAGACATCGAATGACCTGGCTGCCACAGCCTTCTGCAGCAAAAGGTCCCACAGATTCACCACTTTCTGGCTAAAGAAATTTCTCCTCATCTCTGTTTTAAAGGATAATCCCTTTAATTTGAGCTTGTCACCTCTGGTTCTAGTTTCTCCTGCTGGTGGAAACATCCTCTTCACATCCATTCTATCCAGGCCCCGCAGTACCCTGTAAGTTTCAACAAAATCCCCGCTCATCCTTCACAATGCCAACAAATTCAGATCCAGAGTCCTCAACCATTCATCATACAACATGATCTTCATTCAAGGGATCATTCTTGTGAGCCTCCTCTGGATCCTTTCCAAGGCCAGCACATCCTTCCTTAGATATGGGGAGCAAAACTGCTCACATTACTCCAAATGGGGTCTAACTAGAGCCTTATACAGCCTCAGAAGTACATCCCTGCTCTTGTATTCTGGCCCTCTCAACATGATTGCTAACATTGCATTTGCCTTCTTAACTGCTGACTGCACCTGCATATTAACATAAAGAGAACCTTGAACAAGGACTCCCAAGTCCCTTTGTGCTTCTGATTCCCTAAGCATTCCCCCATTTAGGAAATAGTCTATGCCTCCTTTCCTCCTTCCAAGATGCATAAGCACACAATTTTCCACATTGTATTCCATCTGCTACTTCTTTGCCAACTCTCCTAGCATGTCCAAGTCCTTCTGCAACCCTACTGTTTCCTCAATAATTGTGGGGCTCTATGTTAGAACTGTCCTTGTTTAGCATATCCAGTAATGGTTCGGAGTAGGATAATATTAGAACCATTCACAAGTTGGCACATGGAACAAAAATGAAGAAAGGCTCAAATAATAGATTACAGGTTGCTTTAGATGAATTAGAGGATTGGACCTACCATTTGGTAGATGCTTTCAGGGTATACATTTGTGTCTGGTTAAGTGTCTATGGTGCAGAGGTAATGCTAGAGATTCTGGAGTACAAGAAGAACCTAGGCTCAAATTTGATAATTCCCTGACAGCCCACAAAAACATCTGATAGCCAATTTGTACACTGCAAGTTCCTCCCAACAGTAAGTCTTATAACACAACTGGAATGAAGCTCCAGAGAACCAAAAAATGTCTTCTGGTTGGGCTGCTTCAGGATCTAGGCACCCCTGTGGCCATCTGTACCCAGTTTCTGGAGGCCCACCTGCATCCCAAACCCAGATCCTTGGAGCAAAGTTCGTAACAGAAAGATGCCATTTCAATGAGGCACCCGGGGAGAACCAGGAAATTTCTCAACTTGAGTGCCCTGTCTCGTAGTGAAAATCTGGGACTGTGTCTTTAAAAGAGGAGGAACTCAACTAGTATATCCAGAACATTGAGCATTTTTGGACACTTGGTTAATGTGTGAGACTGTAAAGTCAATGCAAGTTATCTGTAGATTTTTGGAGCCACTATTAAATAATGTTAGCAAAGTGTGGTATTTAAGGAACACTTTTAAAAAGAGTGGGATGAATGAGCTGAAAATATCTAGAAAGACCTAATGAGGAGCTAACCTGGTGTAACTAACACTATACCTGAGAAGATAATGTGTCACAGGACTGAAAGGAGAGAGAAGATAAAGAGGACTAATTGGATAGCGCTTTCAGACTGCCAGTACAGTCATCAAGGACTGAATGGCCTCCTCCTGTGCCAAATAAATGAATGTGCCTTAGTTCAACCTGTCACCCTGGCATTCTCTGCTCTTCCCACAAGGTATAGGATTAATGCACATCTCACAAGGAAGAACTGAACCTTCCCAAAACATATTCCAGAATAATTTTTCTTCAGTTTTTATACCTCTTCACTGAGCTAATATGCTACATGGAAAGACACAATGGTTGAGCAAAGCTCACACTTTCCTCTTATGAACCAAATGCCTCTGTGACATTGCTAATAAGCCTAATTCCAATGCCTTTACGCTGTCAGAAATCTTTCAGCTGTAGCGTAATTCAAGACAACGAAATGTATCAGCTTTGATTTTTTTTTTGTCTCTTAAATCCAAACACCGCTGTTGAAAATAGTTTCAGATCATTTTCTGATAAGGTGAAATTCACTTGACTGTCAAAGTGAGAATGTCCTGTATAATCACAGTGACAATAGCTACCTGAAATCTGACAGGGAGGCTAAATCCAGGCAGTACCAGTCATTCCAGATGGCTTCCAAGTCTTATTATTAAGCAGACATCCCAGCTGACATTAAGTTCATGTAAAACAATACTTGCCAGTCACCTGTTGAGTCAAAGTACATCTGACAATGGAGCCAAATGCAGACAGTTCATAACCTTCCATGGTCACGGCTGGTATCTCCAGTATAATGATGCTGCTGAAAGGAAATTTATTCTCCTCCTTTGCCTGCCTGTGTAACCTGAACATCACTCAATAAATATAGAATCTTTTGCTCAGAATTTCAGACTTTTTGCTGGGGTCACGTTGAATGTAATTCAAATACTAATGATAACATGGAAGGAATAAGGATTAGTTATGTTTAATCTGTAGCTGTAACTGGTAGTCAGAGGGCAGGGTTTCAGCTTAATTCATGAATCCTGTTATTTTTATTGTACTTCAACAGAACACAGACTGAATTAGTAATGTGGGCAGCAAGACAACAGAGAATCACAGATCTTTCTATTTACATTATTCACCTTGATCTGTATTCTGCTCAGTTATTACTGGTTGACTATGGAACTGATTCCAGCCCATTACAAACTGTTCACCAAGAATTTTTTTTTATTCATTCGTGGGATACGGGCGTTGCTGGCTGGCCAGCATTTATTGCCCATCCCTAATTGCCCTTGAGAAGGTGGTGGTAAGCTGCCTTCTTGAACCACCACAGTCCATGTGTTATGGGTTGACCCACAATGTCGCTCGAGAAGGAATTCCAGCATTTTGACCCAGCAACTGTGAAGGAATGGTTTCTATGACTTGGACAAACATTCAAAAGTGTTCTCCTGTCAACCCCTCTCACCCTTTCCAATGCAACTATTGAGTTAATCTCAAAGTTGGCCAACTAATTGTGGCAAGTGGATTTCAATGCTGTGCACAAGTGTATTCATTCATTTTGGGTGTAAAAAATGAAAGCACTGGTTTTCTTTCTAAATAGAGAAAAGCTGGAAGGTTATAGAATCTCTACAATACAGAAGGAGGCCATTCAGCCCATCGAGTCTGCATTGACAAAAATCCCATCCTAACCCTGTAACCACACATATTTACCCTGCTAATCCCCCAAAACTAGGGTCATTTTAGCATGGCCAATCAACCAATGTGCACGCCTTTGAACTGTGGGAGGAAACCAGAGCACCCGGAGGAAACCCACGTAGACACAGGGAGAACGTGTAGACTCCACACAGACAGTGACCCAAGCTTGGAATTGAACCTGGTTCCCTGGCGCTGTGAGGCAGTAATGCCCCCTTGCTGCCCTTAGGTACAAAGAGGCTTAGAGGTCTAGGTATCTCGATCATTAAAATGTGATGATCAAGTACAGAAAATAATCAAAAAGGCTAATGGCACACTGACTGCAATACTTAGAGGACACCGAAGGCAAGGGTGAAGATGTCTTGATCCAGCAATGAAATGCCCTTGTCAGGCCATACCTGTATACACTGTTGACAGTTCTGGGCAACATACCTTAGTAGCGAGTATTTATGCAGAATGATACAAGGGAGCTGGATCCATAAAGCAGGGGTCTACCCCACTCCCCCACCTCTCCGTGAATATCAAACAAGGCTTGAGGACATTAGTTCGGCAGTAGGATGTCAGCAGGCCGGGATCCAGGAAGCGAGGAGTGTGAAATCAAAAGCCCACTTGCCATTTTGGAATGACTAATCAACAATCTGTTGACCTTTTTGACAACTCGTTTGTCTGAAACTTTTCATTGCCTGCTGCATTTTCTGAAGAATGGCAATGAAAATTTTTGGGAATGTTTTATGGTAACTGTGACAAAGTTGCTCAAGGCAGATGGAAAGAACTTCCACTATGGCTGGAGGTATAGCATCTGTATGTCGTTTTTTAATAATTAATTTTTGAGCTTCTTTGAGCTTTCAGCAAAAATTAAACTGACATTCAGAGAACATGAAGCCTTTAAACTTGTAGCCATGACCAGTGTCCCGTTTGCAGCGTTACACTTCTGCCTTTTGTGTCCCTGCCCCAGTTGTATGCTGAGATCCCCCCACCCCTCTGCCTCCTTCCACTTTTTGCACCCACCATTGGCGTCCTTCCCACTTGATGGCCACCAATTGGCCTGGACAAGCTGAGGCAGCGGGGTAGGAGCGAGTCGACCATGTAGTTTCTGTTCCCCCCTCCCTCACTCTGCTAAAAATTGGAAAGTGTACCCCCTGAGTTCAAAGTGTTGGATTGCAAAGAGATGTTTCCAAAACTAGGGATGGATTTCCTGGAATTTAGGAAATGAATGGGTGACTTGATTGTAGCTTTTAAGCGACTAAGGGAAGGAGGTAGGCTAGGTTGAGAGAAATTATTTCCACTCGTCCAAAGGTGTGTGGGTTAGGTTGATTGGCCAGGGCAAATTGTCCCTTAGTGTCCGGGGGACTATCAGGGTAAACAGGTGGGACACAGGGATAATGGCTGAGTAGGGTTGTAGCCAGTGCAGACTTGATGGGCTGAATTCCCTCCTTCTGCACTGCAGGGATTCTATGATTCTATAGTTCTAGTTGGAGAGTCTAGGAGTAGGGGACATAGTCAACTAGAGCCAAACCTTCCAGGGACGGAGACAATTTCTTCTGCACATGGCAATTGAAATTCATTTTAAAACTGAAATTGAGAGATATGGGCAGGATATATTGATTTAGATCACAGATCAACAAAGGTTCAATGAATGATGGGACAGGCTCAAGGGCTGTGAGGCCTCCTCCAGTTCCTATGCTCCTAAATGGGAATAATAATTTTGCTTTGAGCGTTAATTCCTTCTCTGTCCACTTGAACAATTGTTATGAACAGGGGAGGAGGGATAAACTGAAACCCTCAATTTCCTTCCCTACTACCTATAATCATTGTTGTTTATTTCTGGAAAGGTAGATTTTTCCAAACCCCGTTAGTATGTGGTCAACTTGAAACCAACAGCAGAAGTCTGGGGGCTTAAACAAATTGGTTAATTTATTCACAAATTCACCCCAAAAGATTTAAATACTGCATCAATTACACACTCAAGAAAAATAACATGAAAGAACAGCTTCTACAAGGATAAAACAAAAGAATAGTTAGCAGTTCATATGTCTTTGTGAGTCAAATGACAAAGGAAGCTTTTCCAACTCATAAATTATAGCTCAGTTCAATGCAAATATATGGATCAGAAAGAACATCAAGTCATGAAGTCAGGCACTCATGGCTCTTTTATTAGGTGGTCCAATTTCTTTCCAGGTGAACTTGGAGCTTTGAAATCCAGCTAGCGAGCTTTTTTAAAGGACTTTTAAGCCTCTTAATTCTTAAAAGGCAAAGATGGAACAGTATTTCTCTGAAGTTCTTATCTTGTTAGTGTTATTCTGCAGACTGCCCAAGGCCCCTTTTGAGTTTTGGAATATGAGGATCTCAGTATCAGAGAGTCAGTTTCAGTCCAATGTATAACAGCCAGTGATATACAATCAAGCCAGATGGTGATCTTTCACACTTACGGAGATTTGGTCTAACCAATTTTCCTTAGTTACATTGCAAATCATAGAGTTTCAGAGTCCATTGACTCTGTGTTTTGGAGTAAGCTTTGAATGCTGGTGGCATAAGTTACACAAAAGAGTTTTCTCTATGGAGGTTCGGCCAAGAGGAGGCCCCCCTTCCGCTCCCCACAAGTTTGATTGCATTTAGGACTCTCTGCAATTTTCACAGTCTGTGTTGAAGTCACCTGAATCCCTTAGGATCTATCTTAACCGTTCATCAGTGTCCATTTTTAAGGAAAGAAAGGCAGTTCCAGAAGCTTCTATATGAGCACCTTCCATATTTAAAGTTATGAACAAAACATGCCTTTTACAGGGCATGATACCAACACTGAGAGAGGTTGATCTCATTCTGAATTTCCTCTTCTGGGCTGAAGATGGCATAATTTCTTGGCCTTGTATATCTAATTAGGTTGTGGTGAGTTGGAGGCCACAGATAATGGCAGTTCTCTATTTCATGCACATGAACCTGAGAATGTTCATTCTGCAATCTAAATCATTCCTGGAAGGTGTGCCTGCAAGTAAAATAGTGTCACCGATTGGGGAATACGCAGCATTGACTTTCGATACTATACAGTTCTAATTGGGTGGCAGGGTGACACAGTGGTCAGTATGGCTGCCTCACAGCGCCAGGGACCAGGTTCAATTTCCACCCTGGGTCTTTGTGTGGACTCTGCATATTCTCCTTGTGTCTGCATGGGTTTCCTCCCAATGTCCAAAGATGTGTGGGTTAGGTTGCTTGGCCATGATAAGTTGCTCCCTTTATGGAGCAACTTTCTTTTTATATGTCAGAGGGTTTAGGAGGGTAAATATGTGGGATTACGGGGATAGGGCCTGAATGTTGTTGGTGCAGGCTTGTTGGGCCAAATGGCCTCCTTCTGCACTGTAGGGATTGTATGAAATCTATGGAGTCTACAATTGCACTGAAGTAAGAATTGTGGGAATTTGGACTAACAGACTTATGATTATTTACAAATACAAAAACATTTTTTATTTTTCAATCAAGGGACATGCATTTATTCATCATCCCTAATTGCCCTTGAGAAGGTGATGGTGAACTGCCTTCTTGAATTGCTGCAGTTCATGTGGTATAAATACAGTCACAGTGCTGTTAGGGGAGAGTTCTGGGATATTCACCCAGATGCAATGAAGGTGTAGCGGTATTTTTTCAAGTCAAGGTAGTGAATGATATGGAGCGGAGATTTCACATGGTGGTGTTCCTATCTATCTGCTTGCTGCCCTTACCCTTCTAGATGGTAGTGGTCGAGGGTTTGGAAGGTGTAAGGATGGCACAGTGGTTAGCACTGCTGCCTCACAGTGCCAGAGACCTGGGTTCAATCCCCACCTTGGGACACAGTCTGTGTGGAGTCTGCATGTTCTCCCCATGTCTGCATGGGTTTCATCTGGGTGCTCTGGTTTCCTCCTACAGTCTAAAAGACGTGATGGTTAGGTGCATTGGCCATGCTAAATTCTCCTCAGTATACCCAAACAGGCACAGGAGCGTGGTGACTCGGGGGTTTTCACAGTAACTTCATTGCAGTGTTAATGTAAGTCTACTTGTGGCACTAATAAATAAACTTAAAAACTTGATTGTCTCAGGAGCTTTGATAAGTAACTGTTTATAAAATCCATTGAATGCAAATGAGCCCTAGTATTGACTGTTCCTTCCAATAATATTCTTATGGCGTTCAAATAAGCGGTTAAAATAGCTTGCTTGAAATTGCAGAAGATTAATTTCATTGAAGCATACATTATTGGACCAATGTCCAAATGTGGAGACAGGAATGCTAAAGAAGGCCCATCATTAAGCAGTGTGGGAGGCTGCAACTGAATTGATGAATGCTCCTTATCTGCCCTTTTGCCAATTTATTTCATTTACTGAGCACCGCTGCACTGACCCAGCCAATATAATGCACAGCATAAATATCCCTGGCAAGTTTCCATTATACTTCGTGGTTTAATAAATTATTAACATTATTGACAAGGTTGCACTGGGTTTGAGTGCACATTTCCAAGGTGGTAAATAATAGTGTCTAACTGTGATGTATCTGAAGCTCCGGTATGTTGAAAAGGTCAATTGATCTAAAAAGAAAATGTACGCATATGCTCATGCGCACACACTTTCGATATTGTCCTTTCAAAGTCTTTCATGTGAAATTTAGGAGGTTAAAATCTTCTTGACTGCTCATCAATCACTGAACTAAACTGGGTAAAATAACAATGGCACATTACCGATGTCTAAAGTTGAAGCTAAAGACTTCAAAATAACTAAAAACCATATTGCCTGCAGCTGTTGTTGTCACACTGTAAAAAAGAGATATAGAGGCACTTGAGAGATTGCACAGAAGATTTACAAGGCTGATAGCAAAAATGTAAGGAACACCTATCAGGAAAGGATGGACAGGCTGAGTGCCTTCTCTTCAAAATGGATGAGTGATGATCTCCTGGAGGCGTTTAACATTATGAGAATTTTGATAAAGTGGATACAGAGAGAATGTTTCTACTCATGGGGAACGAGCATAACCAGAGGCCATCAATATTAAAGAATCACCAGGAAATCCAATGGGGAATTCAGAGCAAACTTCCGCATCCAAAGAGTGGTGAGAATGTGAAATTCATTTACCACAGGGAGTTAGTGAAGAGATGAATATAGATGTATTTAAGGAGAATCTACATAGGGATATGGGAGAAGGGAATAGAGAAGTATGAGGATAGATTTATATAGGAAAAGGCTCGCAGGAGGAGCATGAATGCTGGCATGGACTGGTTGGGCCGAATGGCCTGTTTCTATGTCAATTTTCTCATGTAATCCTGCACATAATACAAAAAATAAATGAAAGAAGCAGGCACTACCAGGAAGGGTAAAGTCTGTACTTTCATGACAGCCAAAATCTATCTAATAAATCATAATTTATTTTATCTGCACACATTTCATCTCATCGTTGTGTTATAAACTTTTATATTGACATTTATGATCTAAGATGCCTATGTAAAAATGTCACACCACAGAGGAATTTTCCTGATATCCTCACAATGGAGACTCCAGCCTTGGAAAAAATGCATACGCATTTCACCTCCAAGTTCTTCCTGAGCAAGGTCCTAGGAGTATGACGTGGGATTGGGAAAAGTTGCCTTTCCAACAAAAAAGTTCAACAACCACTTACCGATTTGCATCTCCATCGAGAGAGGAAAACCTGGCCCACCAATTTTCTACTTTCTCAGAGGACGAAGGAAATTTGGCATGTCAGCAACGACTCTCACCAACTTTTACAAATGCACCATAGAAAGCATTCTTTCTGGTTGTATCACAGCTTGGTATGGCTCCTGCTCTGTCCAAGACCACAAGAAACTACAAAGGGTCATGAATGAAGCCCAGTCCATTATGCAAACCATCCTCCCGTCCATTGACACTGTCTAAACTTCCCATTGCCTTGGAAAGGCAGCCAGCATAATCAAGGATCTCACACACCCCAGAACATTCTCTCTTCCACCTTCTTCCATCGGGAAAAAGATACAAAAGTCTGAAGTCATGTACCAGCTGACTCAATAACATCTTCTTCCCTGCTGCCACTAGACTTTTGAATGGGCCTACCTTGCACTAAGTTGATTTTTCTCTACACATTAGCAGTGACTGTAACACTACATTCTGCATTATCTCCTTTCCTTCTCTATGAGTGGTATGCTTTGTCTGTATAGCGCTCAAGAAACCATACTTTTCACTCTATACTAATACATGTGACAATAATAAATCAAATTTACATCCTCCTGCCAGTGAAGACGTTAAAGTTATTTATTTATTAGTGTCACAAGTAGGTTTACATTAACACTACAATGAAGTCACTGTGAAAATCCCCTAGTTGCCGCACTCTGGCACCTGTTCAGGTACACCGAGGGAGAATTTAGCATGGCCAATGCACCTAACCAGCATGTGTTTCAGACTGTAGGAGGAAACTGGAGCATCCAGCGGAAAACCACGCAGACAAGGGGAGTACATGCAGACTCCGCAGAGATAGCGGCCCAAGCTGGGAATCGAACCCAGGTCCCTGGCACTGTGAGGCAGCAGTGCTAACCACAGTGCCGCCATGCCGCCCATATATATAATACCCCATTATAATATCCCAGTTGGTGGGAGGTTTTAATTATAGTGTGACAACTTCAATAGACATTTTCCATTATAAATGTGGATGTTTGAATTTGTAATGGATAAAGTTGACAGAAAATGTGTGCAGGGATCTGATTTATAATATGTTGTACAGAGCGAAAAGCACTTCTATTGGAATGTCGAACTCACCTGGATCTTTGTAAAAGCCAATTTGTTGCCCTCCTTTAATTCATCACTCTGTAGTGGATGCCTTTTAACTTACAGCGTGCATTTAACTTTAGTTTTGAGCGTGGCTGAAAAAGACATTGTGTCAACTTTCCCGAATATCGGCAAAGGCTGATAGTGGGTGGAAAAAGTTCTACTGAAGCCATCAGCACCAACGACAGTTTTCTCCAAACTATTGTCCTGGGCTTAGTGACAAAAAATGGCAAGTGACGGGTCCTACAATGTCTTGCTCGCAGGGTGGCCTCAATCAGAGCCTGTCTCGCCAGCAACTTTTTATTCTTTTATTAATTCATGGGATATGGGTGTCGCTGGCTAGCTAGCATCTATTGCCTATCCTTCGTTGCCCTTGAACTGAATGGTTTGCCAGGCCATTTCAGAGCTGTTGAGAGTTAACACATTGCTGTGGTTCTGGAGTGACATGTAGGCCAGATCAGGTAAGGATGCAGATTTCCTTCCCTAAAGGACATTAGTGAATCAGTAGTGTTTTTCTGACAATCGACAATGGTTTCATGGTCACTAGTACATTCTTAATTCCATTTTTTTTTATTGAATCCAAATTCCACCATCTGCTGTGGTGCGATATGAACCTGGGCCTCCAGAACATTAGCTGAGTTTCTGGATTAATAGTCTAGCGGTAATACCACTAGGCCACCGCCTCCCTATCTTAGTTCTTTCAAGATTGGGGCACTGTTTTAAAAGGCTGCCCCAGTGCAGCAAAGCTCACAAGAAACTACCATCTCCCTTGCCCAACTCCCACCCATGCCCCTGCTATTTCCCCTTGGCACCGCCCCTAACAGTTTCCTCTGGGACTGTCCAGGTATCGTCCTCTGGCATTGCCTGGCAGTGCCAAGGACTGTGCCCAGTAATGCTCTGACAATGTCAAGTATTAACACGTCATGGCCTTCCCAACTCCCTGCCCAAGCAGTCTACTCACCTGATCTCCCCTGGGAGGTCAGCTTGCCAGGTACATTTCTCCGAAGATTGGTGGTAATTTACGGCAGTCTCCCCTCATGCCAATGTGAATGGGCTATCTTGCAGTTTGTGGGGAGCGTGTGTGTGTGTGTGTGTGTGTGTGTGTGTGTGGGGGGGGGGGGGGGGGTGCTACGGGGGGGGGCGTTGGGTGGAGGGATACTTTAGAGCTTAAGGCCAGTTACTGAGATGGTAATGTATGGAAATTCTCGCAATGTTGAGCATCAATAATTTTGTTACTTCACTGGTGGGGTGGTGGAGGGGGAAGGAGGGGCAATTAGGTCATGCTTTCATTCGGACACCTTGCAAAATATTCCTCGCTCATTGCTGTACCCATCTAATGAAAATGGGAGCAGAAAGTCACAGGCGTTTTGTGGAAACTTTGTCAACCTTGTCCTGATGAGTTCAAAATGAAAATCTTTGACATGATAGCACAGTGGTTAGCACTGCTGCTTCACAGCTCCAGGGACCTGGGTTCAACTCGCGGCTTGCATCACTGTCTGTGTGGACTTTGCACGTTCTCCCCGTATCTGCATGGGTTTCCTCCAGGTGCTCTGGTTTCCTCCCACAGTCCACAGATATGCGGGTTAGGTTGATTGGCCGTGCTAACACTCTCCCTTAGTGTCCTGAGATGCTTAGGTTAGAAGCATTAGCAGGTAAATATGTGGGAATATGGGGATAGAGCCTGGGTGGGATTGTGGTTGGTGCAGACTTGATGGGCCAAATGGCCTCTTTCTGCACTGCAGGCTTTCTATGATTGTATGCTGAATTGTCCCTTAGTGTTAGGGGGACTAGCTAGGTAAATGTATGGGGGTTATGGGGTTAAGACCTGGGAGGGATTGTGGTTGGTGCAAACTCGACAGGTCGAATGGCCTCCTTCTGTACTGTATGGATCCTAGGTCCTAGGTATTCCACGGTGAAATGGGGAGATTTCTCCCGTGTTGCCTGCCACTGGAATGGTAGAGGGTAGAGGTCTTGACCATGCAAAGGTCCACTGACTTGGAGCGGGATTCTCTGATTTTGAGGTGAGTGTGGCTGGAGGATCCCCCTTAATGTCTTTTCATAGAACTCTACAGTGCAGAAGGAGGCCCTTCGGCCCATCAAGTCTGCACCGAACACAATCCCACCCAAGCTCTACCCCTATGTTACACCTGCTAATCCTTCTAACCTACACATCCCTGGACACTAAGGGGCAACTTCTTAGCATGGCCAATCAACCTAACCCACACATCTTTTCTCAGCAATACTCAGCTCTGTACTATCAAACAACTATTTGCATTGATGGTTTTACTGTAATATTTTATATGATTTTATACTACTTATTTAAATCACATATCACAATTATCGATCTGCTCAGTTGGACGTAATAGTGGGCCGTCTCTGTGGTTTTGTCCCTCACAAGTTACTGCAGCTTGACAAAATATGTTACTATATACAGGAGTTAGGTCACACACACATGCAGATATATATAGGAAATATCTCTAGTAGACATCTCTGAAAGTAACTGTGATCATTAAAAATGCACTTAACTGTGTTTATGGGACGTTTTATCTTTTCCGTTAGACTTCCTTGTACTTTTATCAACACAATTCCATCATTAGCTAATGAGTCAGTTCTCAATAGAATCATTAAACTAAGATGGTTGCTCGCGTCATGCAGGGCTGAAGACTCAATGGTTAATGATTGTGGTGTTTACTTCTGCACACTTAAGTTCTGGTGACGTGTAATTGCGACAATTGTCTACACTGACGCAAGTGATTGCAAGTACTGAATAAAAATGACAGCCAGAGATCTCAGAATTTTCACAGAAACTCGAGGTCTTGAAATTTAGCCGTGGGACTCTCTGAGAAGAGTGTTTAATGGGCCTGTCTGAAATTCCTACCTCTTTTACTTTATCTGAGACATTAACCCATTCATGTTTGACAGGTAAATGTCTCAGGTGACGTAATGGAGATAAGCTCAGACGAATGTCTTCAGTGCGGGTCGATTAATTTCCCACAAAATAATTTCAAAGGCCAGCAGTTTAAGTAGCTCAGCTGAACAAATTGATTTTGGTTCACTTCAGATGTGCAATTTTAGCTTTTTTTCTCTTTGGAAATAAAGGGCTGGCAGGTGGGAGAGCTGCATGAATGGGCAGACACAAGGGAGATTCAATCCAAAGCAGAGGAGCGTTTTGGAAAGAAAAGTGAGTGGAGGTAATGTAAAGTAAATATTACTGGTTGGCACCACTCTCGCATCTTGCTCACTTTTTGCCGACTGCCTTGTAAAAGTGCCTCTCTCAATTGTGAGAAATGGCGAGACGAGACTTAGGCTGGAATTACACCAACACGCTCACCACTGGAATCGAAACGGGCGAGGGGCGGGCAATGGGAAGGTCTGTTGATCTTGGGCGGGATACGGCTTTGGAACGAGCGAGGCCGTAAAATCCCACACTCAATGTCCAGCAATGTGTAGTGGTGAAAAAGATGCAGCGTTAACTGTAGGATTGCTTTGAGTTTGGGGAAAGGAGGCGGGGAGTTAGCTGAGTAGGTGGCGATCATTTTAACTCATTGGTGTAACCAAACTGAAGTCTGCCTTTGTGAAGGCATCTCAACATGCACTGCTGCTGATGCACTGGACCAATTGGGCCCGATCTTCCCAAACAAATTGTAAAGTGTCATAAAAGTCCGAAAACGGGAGTCATCCACATTGGTCTTTGCGGTGTGCCCCGCACTGCAATTGTCCTACACTGAGTGAAAACTTGAAAATGCCTCCATTTGATTCTTGCTGGCATGGAGGCTGAAAGTGTGTGACCCACCCAAACTGGACACCGTATAGGAAGGGGAGTGGGAGAAAGGCAAGAGCTCCATATAAATATTAACAATGCACACACAAACAGTCACGCCAGGAAGATGGCACACCGGAGAGCAGCCCCACCTTTTACAGAGGGGGAGCTGGGCTGGAAGCTGGAAGCCGTGGAGCAGAGAGGGCTGTCGTCTTCCCCACGATGGTCGGCAGCCCAGGGGTCGGATCAGGACAGCAGTGCAAAGTGGGAGAAGCTGGCAGTGGCAGTCAGTGCCCATGCATTGGCACGGGTGACCAGAGGCCAGTGCCAGAAGAAAATGAATGACTAATTCAGGTGGCAAGGGTGTGTCCATCCTGTCTTAACATCAGTCCAGTCTGTCTCGCCTGCAATGTATTGTGCCACTCCCTGACACCCCAGTAGCCAATCCCCAAACTCCTTCCTTCAATCCTTCTGACACCACCCCGCCCCGTCACAACCCCTGCCTGCCGAGGCATGGCCCCGACATAAGCCACCTGACTTCCCCCACCTGACCAAAGCCCCCAGCACCAATATAATGCATTCCCGTTTTCATATCAGCAGGAGTACTTAGCCTGAATATGGGTGAATTGTGGCCACTGATTACATTGACAGAAGGATTGATAATCAGAGACTATGCATTTGATAATTGGCAAAAGAACTAGAAATTGGAACTATTTTTATGCAACAAGATGTTCTGAATTGAACTGCTGAAGGGACAAAGAAGCAGATTCATAGAGTAACTGATACTTGAAAGAAACAGTTTTTCGGTTACTGGAACAGAGGTGTGCAGATATCTTAGGCTTCCAAAACTGGGAAAGTCTCCTTCTTTGTTGTAAGATTCTGAGTCTCTGGGTTTAGTGATAGGCATGCAATTGAGCTGGTGACATATTTTACAAATAGGTTTTCTAAGAGCATTCTACCACCTGGGAGTTTATCTAAGTACTGGCAGTTTGGAATTCACTGTATTAGCATCTTACAAATGGAAGCTATTTCCATTTAACTTTCCAGATGTATCGTTTTTGGGGTATTTCTTGACAGCAGGAAAACAACCTAGGTTCCCCGGCAGGCTGAGATATTTTCTCCTTTAATTCTCGATATAAAGGGCATATTCTCCTCCCACAGAAGCAACTAAGGCTCCTTGGTCCATGTATTGCTGCGTCTGGACTCACCCCAGCTTCCCTTCTGTAAAAGGTGGGACTGCTCTGCGATGTGCCATCTTCCTGGAGTGACTTTTTGAGTGTGCATTCTTAATATTTATATTGAGGTCCTCCCATTCCCCTGCTCCCCTCTCTGTACGGCATGCAATTGCAGCTGGTTTGGGTGAGTTACACACTTTAAGCCTCCATGCCAGCAAGTATAATAGAGAAAATAAAAGGGAAACCGGTTTAATTATCAAATCTGACTCTTAGCCCCTTCTCTCCCCTCACGAGCAAATCACAGTCTGTCGTACTACTTTGTTGAACATGAGTGTCCTCCATTGATAGTCATGGAGGAGAAAATCTCATCCTTGCAGAAAATGACCCCTTAACGTTGCTGGGTGGAAAGAAGGGATACAGATATCTTTGTCTTCTCTATCTGAGGGACATGAAACCAAAAAAAAGGTAAGCTACAATCTGAATGCATTCTGTTGCTAGCTGTTGTGAGCTCAATTCCTTCCATCCAATTCCATTGATAGAGGTTTTTCACTCTTCTGTCAGCATGATTATAAGGAATTGACACCACTCTCCACTCTTCTACTACAGTCAACCTTGGGGAATGACTGCTGTCTTAGATTGATATGCTGATTGATACAAACACAGTATCCAGCTTGTTCCATCTTCACAATGCAAAAAACAATAAAGCGATCAACACACACACACACGGCATATGCATGCACATGCACACGCACAAGCATGCACATGCACACACACATGCACACAGGTATGATGTGCCTTCAATTTAATAACTGGTGTCTCACTATTCCCATGTGCCTAATCTTAGTAAATTAACTCACAATATGTTTACCCAATCCCTTATGATTGATTGCTGTCTTGAGTCTTGTACAGTAAATCAGCCCACGGTATTATTAATTATAACATGTGTTCAGACATTGTGGTAAAATGGAACAAATGAACTCCAATCATTGGGAATGTGCTCTGGTTGTTGCATGTTTAAAGGAGAAACAACCTATTGTTTAATTGGAAGAAAAGACAGATTGGCTGGGTAGATGGAACTAAAGATTTGATATGCTGATTAGGTTAGCCACACAGTTAACAAAAAGTTTATCTAAGGCAAGTTGGTAATAATGGAAACTGATAAACATGCAAAATAGACAACAACAACGCAGAACCGCTGAGCTGAAGCTGATAGCCAAATTCCGCACACATGAGGACGGCCTCAACCAGGATCTTGGGTTCATGTCACACTATCTGAAACCCCCACAACTTGCCTGGACTTGCAAAATCTCACTAATTGTCCTGGCTTGAGACAATTCACACCTCTTTAACTTGTGCTCAACTCTCTCTCCACTCACATTGTCTGCTCCTGTAAAGATTTGATACCTGTTAAGACTGGCATTCCAACCATTATCTTGTAATTGAATTTGTGTCTATATATGCCCTGTTTGTGAACCAAATCCTGCACTCACTCGATGAAGGAGCAGTGCTCCGAAAGCTTGTGCTATCAAATAAACCTGTTGGACTTTAACCTGGTGTTATAAGACTACTTACTGTTCAGAAGAGAAGATGAGGGTGTATTTCACATTAACATTCTGAAAGGTGAGTTCATGTAATAAATGTAATCTAGAGTAACTTCTGCAAAGGCTAGTTCAGATAAGGGAGGATCAGAAGGAAAGACAGTATATTAAAGGCAAATTCACGCTATGCAAAGCTGGTGTTTTGAGCCTGTAGCCCACACAGCTGTTAGCTCTGTTCGCCCCTAGGCTATGTCTGGAGAAAGGCTTTTTTTGAGAGAGCAGTTACCTCCGTTCCAAACTGGAAGCAACCCCAAAAGATATAGGTGCCTGGTATAGTAACCACTGCTGGATTTTGCTTCTCATTTTAAATCCAATGAAATGTTGCAGAGAGAGGTTTGGCTCTGAGGTTGGGGAAATCGAGGGCTTCAGAACTGGGTGAATTTACAGATATTGTGAATAGCTATTGATGTGGTTAAATATATTTTTGGTTGGCTTTCTTGTGTGTTTTACTGTTTAGTAAATATTCCGTTTAAAGTAATCACAAAAGAGTCTGGGACATCCTTCACTGATCTTCACATCTTTCCTCACATTCTACCAAACTGCAAAATACAGCTGAGTGCAGACATTTCCAAAGGTCCATTCTGTTTTTTATTGGGATTCCCAACACTTAACATCTCCTAACACCTGGATACGACGGCAGGTAGTTTCCTGATAGTTTTGATAATGCAGGCATTGCCAAATTTGGCCGAACAGAATTGCTAATTCAGCCTGGGTCCATATTCTCTGCTGCTATAAGTGGCAGGTACATCAATGCCTTCTTGTCAGTGAAGCGAAGCTCAGCGCACAGCCTGCAATCAAAATCTTTTAGTGCTGTGAAAACGCAAAGGCGATGTGACGGCAGATCTAAAACTAAAATCATCGAGTCCGCAGAAGCATCAATAAAACCTTCACTTACGGCAATGTGTTCTTCCTCTTAAGAACGAATTTCACATGCGGCCACAAGGGATAGACATCAGACAGTGGAAGTTTTGATTCATCACATTAGAAGAGGATTTGAATCTAGAGCTAAAACAAAGTGTGTGTTTTCTTGCTGTGTGGTGAATCTTTAAATATATCAATACCAGAGCTGAAGTTGAATGGCATGAGTGCTTAATGAGAAAGTTGTAGCTTGGGAGAGTTTCCTTGACTGTATACACTAACATCTGTCAACATTGCTGCATATTTTTGCATTATAGAAGGATTAAGGTCACAGCAATCAATAAACTCCTGTCACTACTCTTCCGTATTGCTTTCTTTTGAAGAATGCAGAGAGATTGGCAGACCAGCCATTAGAAAGATGCGGGATCAGAAATTGCTGGAAATACTCATCAGTGGAAATAAAAACCAATTGCACCTTTCAGATTGGTGACCTTTTGTCAGAAAGACAGGCCTTTAAAAGACAAGTAGACAGGTGATCAGGTAAACAGAAGCTGGTGAGCAAAAATACATCTAGACTGGTGGACAGGTAGATAGAAAGACAGATGGACAGATTGACAGATGGGCAGAAAGACGGGTCAACAAGAGGACAGTTAGAAAGTCGGGTAGGCAAAAAGAGCGGTGCTTAGAAAGACAGTTGGACAGATAGGCAGGTGGACAGGACTTCTGCAAAGCTATAGGCTCTTATGAGACTAACTATGAAGTGGGTGAACAAAAGCCACCTTTTATTTCAGCCGATTTCTACACCAATCATCTTGGGAATTCCAGTAAAAGGAGACATTAGGTTTGATCTATGACTGTCTTAGCTTCCAATCTTAGCACAGCAGGAATCCGCACTGTAAAGGTTTCATATTTTCAGTGGTTGGATGAATAGAAACAGCGTGACAGCAAAGTTGCTCGGACTAATTACTCTTTTGTCTGACAGCCAGCAGAACTTTCCAGCCTTTTTTTTAAGAGGCAGGAACATCAATGAGCTTCCTGAATTATTCAAGGCCAGTCTCCAACTGATCAATGCCACCCACGGCCGTAAGAGAATATTTGCTCAGCTCAGCTGAGGTTTGTCATAAGGGGATGTGATTGCACTTGTTATCCTCATTTAACTCTACTTAATCAGGAGCCTGGTTTCCCGTTCGCTATTTTTGGCAGAAAAGACAAAGACATTAATGGAGAAACTTCACGAGAGTGAACGACAGCAAAGCAGCTCAAAATACCAAACGGTATTTCACCTCAGATTTCCAACATTCTCCAATTCTGGATGGTTTGCAACACATACAATGCTTCACGTTCAGTGTATAAATGCAAGCCAGTGGGACGCTTTTCTTATTTTTATTGTCAATGAATCAGCAATGTCGACCTCCAAACAATTTAATGAGGCAATTACATTCAGATAGATTTGTCACTTCTGGTGTATAAGAGCCTCGAGGCAGCTCATCAGCCTAAGCTACAGCTGGCAACACTACAGTCAAAATAGTGACGACGCAGACTTCGCCAGAAAGCTGTGATTCTGTGTCCCTGCCTGAGATCTGCAACGGGCTTTGTCAGGTTGCTGTCACAGTTGTCCTACTCCTTCAGTGGAGAGCTCTTATACCTCTGAGTCAGAAGGTTGAGGGTTCAAGACCCACGCTGGGGAGAGATTGATAGCACTCTTGACTTTTAGCAAGTGGCTGGTGATGAATGGGCAAACCTTTTCATAGGGCGGATAAAATTTTTTATCCCCTGATCGAAATGTAACCTTGAGGCAGAACGTTTTGCTGGTTTGCCCTATCAGTTACTTTAATTGACACAAATTGGATAGCTGCGGATGACAGGGGATGACCAAAGAGGGTGGCACAGTGGTTAGCACTGCTGCCTCATAGTGCCAGAGACCTGGGTTCAATTCCCGGCTTGGGTCACCATCTGTGTGGAGTTTGCACGTTTTCCCCGTGTCTGCGTGGATTTCCTCCGGGGGCTCCAGTTTCCTCCCACAGTCCGAAGATGTGCAGGTTAGGTGGACTGGCCTTGCTAAATTGCCCCTTGGTGTCAGGGGGACTAAGTAGGGTAAATGCATGGGATTATGGGGATTGGGTCTGGGTGGGATTGTGGTTGGTGCAGACTCGATGGGCCGAATGGACTCCTTCTGCACTGTAGGATTTTATGATCTATATTACAGGTGGGGAGGCTACTTAGTGTTTTTCCTGATGCTGTTGTGTGGTAAGTGGTGCTAGGCTTTGGGAGTAGTAGTAAAGACCCTGTGCTCCCACAATGACCACGTTGCTTCTTCACCTTCAGGGGGCCTACATATTTGGCCAAGTCCGTTAGTGAAATCCTCCACTGTGAGACCTTTAGGGCCCTTCACATCTTCTGATCCCTCGTGGGCATCTCCTGTACATTGGTGAACTTTCTCTTGATGGGATGCACAGATGCAATGAATCCTGACACAGAACATCCTCCCTGAAAGGGGTATTACCCTTTCCACAATTCAAAGAATCCTCACAGAGCAGAGGCCATTCAGCCCATCTTTCTGCACTGGGTCTCTGATAGAGTATCCTACCCAGGCCCTCTCTCCCACCTTATTCTGTAACTTCACACATTCATTTTGGCCAATGCATCTAACTTGCACATACTAAGGGACAATTTAGCATGTCCAATCCACCTAATCTGCACATCTTTGGACTGTGGGAGGAAACTGGAAGAGTCGGAAGAAACTCACGTGGACACAGGGACAATGTGCAAGCTCCACGCAGATGGTCATCCAAGGCCAGAATCGAACTCGGGTCCCTGGAGCTGTGAGGCAGCAGTGCTAACCACTGTATCGCTGTGCCACTCTTATTGAGTTACCTGTCGCAAACTCAGCATCACACCTCCTCATCTTCATTTGCCTTATTGCCTCCACATAATGATGGCCTGTGATATATTGGAGGAAGTTACATGCGCCATTGATTGCATTCCAACATCACAAATAGATGTATCACTTGCGAAAAGGCTGAAAATGAGTGAGCGTCTTGTTATTTACTTAAAAAGTACAGTCAGTTAAAACGAACACTGCTCTTCATAGAATAGCAATAATATGACTGATCTGAAAATAGGCGTTCTTGCAAGCTTCCTAATCATCCCACGCTTTATTAAGGTAGGGTTTTTATAGAATGGAATCCCTACAGTGCAGAAAGAGGCCATTCAACCCATCAAGCCGGCATTGACTCTCAGAGTATCTGATCTAGGCTCTCTTCCTGCCCAATCCCCATAAACACACATATTACCATAGTTAATCCATCGAACCTACACATCTTGGATCACTAAGGGGCAATTTCTTTTACCATAGCCAATCCACCTAACCAGCACATCTTTGGGCTGTGGGAGAAAACTGGAGTAACTGAAGGAAACACACTCAGACACGGAGGAAAATAAAACGAACATCACACATTCCCCAAGGTCGGAATCGAACCTGGGTTCCTGGCACTGTGAGGCAGTAGTGCTGTGCCACTGTGCTGTCCATTGCCAACCACTGTGCTGCCTGTATTCAACTTATCACAAAACATTCTCAGTGCAGTGTATTACTCGTCTGCTTTGTCTGGAGCCAGTTCTCAATTGCGTATGTATGTCCATGAGTATGTGTTTCCGAGCTAATCTGTCCGGTTCATGTCTTCACAGTCAACTACTTTCTGTCTACTTCTTGGCACTAGTCAGAATAGCAAGCAGAAGTGCCAGGTTCTCCCAGCTAGTCCTGTTGGTTTTTTTGAGTGAGCGATTAAGTTATCAATTATCCCAATCTGTCTCGAGTAGAGAGAGTGTTGCTCTGCCTGAATATTTATCATGGGTCAGGGGGGAAGATTGAAGCTGGCCACGCTAAAATCTACAAGCGATCAATCTAAGTCTTATACGCTGCAGCTTGTTCTGGGCCCTGCTTCATATCCGGGTGTTCATCAGTCCTTTATTGTTAGAGGAGTCTTTATTCGAACTAAAGCATTTCCTTTTACTTCAGATATTATTCCTGATTAATTGCCTTAAGCAGAAACTTTACACTCTTCAGATCACACCCGTTTACCTCATTGTTTCCTGAATTAAGTGCAGCAGAATTTTATTGCAAGATGGATTAAATACTGGCATATCTGTAATGGTACGGGCAAGCACTTAAATACCAATTAGTAATGCGATATAGTGTGAGGCGAAATAAAATCCTTTTAGAGCTCAGTTGCTTTCAGATAAGTGGCAGAATACTGATGGACCAAGTCGCTTTTCAAATCCTGCTCAAAAAAAATCCATGGTGTAGGAAGAATGTGTCTCGGGGGAATGTGAGACCCTACCTTAAAACAATGTAGCGGCTGAAATCTTCCGTCCGCGATTTGCGGCTGGAATTGTCCAGTCCCACTGTAAATAAATGGAGTTTTGGCCAAATTTTCCATTTACGCTCGCAGCGAGTCCTGTGATGAACAAGGCAGGAGAATCCCGCTAACTACTTCTGTTCAACTAGAGATTGGAGAGGTGACAAGTTGCCAGCCCTCTGTGTTGCCCTGGAGTCCCCGAGAGTTAAGTACTAATCTCCAGGGCACCTCTGTGAAGAAGAATGTGAGAGAAAGATCACAGAGACGTTCAAAACAATGTGCCCTCATTTAAAAATAAATATATTCTTCACATTTTTTTTCTTGCCTTTTTATTTAACATTGAATGTGTGGGGCAGAATTTAATATAGCCAATGGGGATTTCACCAGCCATCTAGAAAGCCCATGCCAACTCTTTTTGGGGAGGTCCGCCACATTATGTACCAATCTGGGCAACAGCAGGACTTCCCTGGGATCAAGGACCCCAGGGGCAGAATGGTCAGCATCACTTGGCACAATCAGAGGCTGGTAGTTCTTTATTGCTCAGCAGCACCACCAGGGAGATGGTGGCAGTTGTAGTAATGCACCAGGTCAAGCCCAGGATGGCAGATGAACACAGCCGCAGGTGATTGGTGGTGGGAGGAAGATCACAGAGCTGCAAGGGATCATTGGGGAGAGAGGAGAGGTGTCGACAGCAAGAGCAGGGAGGTGGATCTTAGTGCCCTGCCCCCTTCCCAATGCTGAGAGCCTCAAGTAGGGCGACATGGTAGCACAGTGGTTAGCACTGCTGCTTCACAGCTCCAGGGTCCTGGGTTCGATTCCTGGCTCGGGTCACTGCCTGTGTGGAGTTTGCACATTCTCCTCGTGTCTGCATGGGTTTCCTCTGGGTACTCCGGTTTCCTCCCACAGTCCAAAGGTGTGCAGGTTAGGTTGATTGGCCATGCTAAGAAATTGCCCCTTAGTGTCCAGGGATGTGTAGGTTAGAGGGATTAGTGGTTACAATATATGGGGGTAGGGCCTGGGTGGGATTGTGTTCAGTGCAGACTTGATGGGCAGAAGGGCCTCTTTCTGCACTGTAGGGTTCTATGGTCTATGGTCTAAGTAGGCACCTAGTGCCTTTTGAACAAGGGATTCTCCTCAGTCCCCTCAGGAAGTCTACAAGCAACCCCCGACAGGGTTTGCTTATAAGGCTTTCCATATGGCGAGCCCTCTGCCCCTTGCTGGCTGTGGGTTGAGAAGGCCACCCAGAAGCCTTCTCACCACAGAGCAGCAGTGAGAAGACAGCAGTGACTTCACTTGCCAACTGCCCACCTGACTAAATGCCCCCGCTATCAAATTCAGCTCGGGCGTAAAGTCAATAGCAGGAGGGGAAATGGTTGTTTTAATGGCAGCTAAGAATCATCCAATTGGATAATGAAGAGTCTGTTTGCTTTATAATTAGTGTTGGATGGCACTGCATCATGAGGCTGGAAATACCATGCAACCAATGGCAGAAGTGTAGCAATGGGCTGGTTGGAGGGAGGAAATCATTTGATAAGGAATATGGCCAACTGGTGAAAGGTGGTGTGCGTGCAGTATTGAAGTTGGGGTGACATGGTGGCACAGTGGTCAGCACTGTTGCCCCACAGCGCCAGGGACCCGGATTCAACCTCCAGCTTGTGTCGCTGTCTGTGTGGAGTTTGAACATGCTCTGCGTGGGTTTCCTCCGGGTGCTCCGGTTCCTCCCAAAGATATGAAGTTAGGTTGATTGGCCATGCTAAATTGTCCCTTACTGTCAGGGGGTTTAGCTGGGATAAACGCATGGGGTTATAAGGATAGAGGCCGGGTGGGATGATAGTCGGTACAGACTCGATGGGCCAAATGACCTCTTTCTGCACTGTAGGATTCTATGATTCTAATAGACCTGCTGGTTGGATGCATTGGCCATGCTAAATTCTCCCTCCGTGTACCCAAACAAGCATCCCAGTATGGCGACTAAGGGATGTTTACAGAAACTTCATTGCAGTGTCAATGTAAACCTACTGGTGACACCAATAAATAAACGTTAAAACTTTAAACTTGACGATGGAACATTTGGAAATTAGGTTGGGATTGTGGCACATTTGTGACTTTGCCAAAATCTTAGATTTTTAATTTTGCAACATAGCAGAGGGATCTTGAAGCAGTCCATTTATTTGTAAATTAATTAGCAAGTAGTGTCATAAATAGATGCAGTGTCTGGTTTTCTTCAAATCTAAGAACAGGGGGGAAAGTTTGTTTGTATGGCATATAATTAGATTTCAATTAGAAACAAAAAACACCGGAAGCTTCCAGCAGGTCAGAAGAAAAATAAATGGAATGGTAAAGTTGCTAAAAACATTTGAACAGTTTTGCAATAAACAAACAATCCATTAAATATTGAATGAAAGTGATTATGCACCATGCCTATCTGTCTGGAGTTTGCACGTTCTCCCTCGTGTCTGAGTAGGTTTCCTCAGGTGCTCCGGTTCCCTGCCACACTCAAGCTGGATGGGTGAGATGGATTGGCCGTGCTAAATTGCCCCTTAGTGTTAGGGGGGACTAGTTAGGGTAAATGCATGGGGTTATGGGGATAGGGTCTGGGTGGGATTTGTGGTTGGTGCAGACTCGATGGGCCAAATGGCCTCCTTCCGCACTGTAGAATTCAATGATCCTATACTTAAATGTGTGGAAGCTTTTTTCAAATGATTTTCATCAGCCAATGGAATGAAATATGAGAGAAATTTCCTAAAAAAAAAATGAAGTAGTCTAAATGTAGGCAGGTTACTGCCTTTGTTTTTGTAAACTGACAGAACAGTGACGTGGGAACCTTTGTGCCTCATCATTGCCTATTATCCCAGGACTTATCTGGGGTCGAGACCACTTGAACTTTGGTCAACATTTGGTGTTACAGTATTCTGGTACAACCGGGCATCCCGCCTCAGGCAGGAGCTGATGGAGTGCCTGGGATGGTGGAGGTCAATGAAAGGATTTGATTTGATTTGGTTTATTATTGTCAGATGCATTGATATACCGTGAAAAGTATTGTTTCTCATGCACTATACAGACAAAACATACCATACATCGAGTACATGGGAGAAAGGAAAGGAAAGGATGCAGAATGTAGTGTTACAGTCATGGCTAGGATGTAGAGAAAGATCAACTTAATATAAGGTGGGTCCATGCAAAACTCTGAAACAGCTGAGAAGAAGATGTTCTTGAGTCGGTTGGTACTTTATCTCAGACATTTAAATCTTTTTCCCAATGGAAGAAGGTGGCAGAGAGGTATGTCCAGGGTTCTTGATTATGCTGTCTGCTTTTCTGAGGCAGCAAGAAGTGTAGACAGAGTCAATGATTGAGAACAAAAACAGAAAAATGCTGGAAAATCTCAGCAGGTCTGACAGCATCTGTGGAGAATAGAGCAAGCATTTCGAGTCTAGTCAGAGCTGGCCTGGCTCTGACAAAGGGTCATCTAGCCATGAAACATTGGTTCTACTCTCTCTCCTCAAATGCTGTCGGACCTGCTGAGATTTTCCACCATTTTTCTGCTTTTGTTTCAGATTCCAGCATCCACAGTATTTTGTGCTTATCAATGAATGGGAGGCTGGTTTGTGTGATGGACTGGGCTACGTTCACAGTCCTGTGTAGTTTCTTGCAGTCTTGGTCAGAGCAGGAGCCACGCCAAACTGTGATACATCTGGAAAGGTTGCTTTCTATGGTGTGTCTGTAACAATTGATGAGAGAAGTAGTGGACATGTCGAATTTCCTTAGCCTCCTGAGAAAGTAGAGTCTTTGAACAGGAAATTGCTTACGGTTTCATGGGACTGCCTGTGATTTCCAATTCTCCACATACCTAGTTCCAATATTGATGAATGTACCAGTGTCTGAAGAATGGGGCTGTTTGAATCTTTTTCTGGGAGGTTTTTCAATAAAAGCAGGCAGGAATACGTAGAATGCTGTGTATCTCTGCACCCGTGTACTTTCTCTTAAGAAAAGACCAAAATCTTGGGCCAAAAACAACAGAAAACCTTGAGCTGGTCAAAGGATTTGTAATTCAGGTCAGGCCCGTGTCACTTAATAGAAGTGACAATCATTTCTGTCCTGATTCTAGGGCTGCATTTCCGCTGATGCTGTTGATAATGCGAATGCTTGGCATTGTTAAAGCTGCCGTGGACAGGTTCAAAAATCCGGGGGCTTCCGATCAGACAGCATTCATCTGATGGATGATTCAAAATGAAGGGAAGAACGAATTGCATCTTTCCTTCCTTCTGCTGCCGTTCTCATTGCTGCAGTCTAGCAAGAGACATTGCACCCTCCCAACCAACCAACGCTCCCCCCGAATCTCCTCGGAACACATCGGCCGATTGGTAAATCAGCAGAACCTGGCAGCTGGCCAAAATTATTCCAACCCCCATTTGCATTTTGGATATTTCCTCGCAAAGTAATGGCCATGAGGTAGGTCTGGGGGAATGTATCACCGTTGGAAATAATGGAGGGACAATGGTTTGCCTATTGATTATGTCTGAATGGCGCAAGTAACGCCAGTGTCAGGTGTCCAGAAACACTAGTGGCTAAGTGGGAGAGTAAAACCTCAACACTAATGGGTCACCTTGCTCAGTCCAATCAATTGCACTTTACAAGAAGGGAGGCACAAAAATTACAATTTCTATTGCTTCTTTTGTTGATGGGCACATTGAGGGTATTGGCGCACTGTATGTTGGCAGAGTCTGGCTACATTATTTAATCCACCTTGAACACTAGGAATTAATTGGAGGGGGCAAAGAGGAGGTGGCAAGGAATTGATTGGGGGTGAGGGGACAAGCAAGGGATGAGGGGTGTTGACTGGGGTCACAGAGATCGAACATAGTGCAAGTGGAGTCAACTGGGAATTGGATACGGTGGATGAGTTGACTGGGGTAATGGAGGGAATGTATGAGGAAAATGAAAGCAAAAGAGAAAATGCTGGAAAATCTCAGCAGGTCTGGGTGCATCTGTAAGGAGAGAAAAGAGCTGACATTTTGAGTCCAGATGACCCTTTGTCAAAACAGCATACTAATTCCAAAGGAATTTATGAGAAGAGTCACCACAAGGAATCCTAGCCAAAGTCCCAAAGCCAATAGGAACAATAAAAAAAAAACTGCCCCAAGATTACATTGCAGTCAGGTCTGCTCTCAGCACTTTCCAACTCAATGTTAAGGGCCTGTCCACAGTCAAATGAAACCTTACTGAAGTCCTTGCTGTTCAACACTCTGGCTGACCCAGTTTTACATGGTGGTCCTGAACTCCGACATCATTCCAAAGAAATGGTGGACAGCAAAAATCATCACCAAATCCTAGAAAGGATTTGCAGCTAGGTACCGTGCAACCTCTCTCCTGTCAGTCCCATTTAAAAAATCCTTGACTGCCTCATCCTTCAGCGCATATCCCTAATCATACAAGAAATCCTGAGTGTTAACCAAGCTGGTTTTTGCAAGGAACACAGCACAAAGGGAACAGATACTGGCCTTTACCATCTATGTTGAAAATGGCTTTTGGAAAATCTCAAACAGTCGCAGTGTTCCTCCACCTCGCAGCCACCTACAATACCATTTGGCACACTGGCTTCCTCCTGAAGTGATTGCAGACCTTCCCTCTCCCAGGTGACTAAAAACATCAGAACATTGTTGAAGGTTCAGTGTTTACCTTGGACAGGCAAAAAGTACCTGGAAAAGATAAATAAATGGACTCCCCCAAGGCTCAGTATTGGCTCCAAACTTGTTCAAATTATACACAAATGATCTTCCAAAAACTACCTGTTGGGAATTTATAGATGTCTACGACATCTGCTGCGCATCTCATGCCTCCGATTTTAACACCTCGGAATGGGCCCTAAACAAGGATTTGTCAAAACTTGAACAATACTGTAACAAATGTCATAGAAATATAGAAACTAGAAGTCGGAGTAGGCCATTCAGCCCTTCGAGCCTGCTCCGCCATTCATTTTGATCATGGCTGATCATCAAATTCAATATCCTAATATCGCCTCCTTCTCATATCTCTTGATCCCTTTAGCCGCTATAGCTATACCTAATTTCATCTTGAAGTCAGACAATGTTTTGGCCTCAACTACATTCCGTAATAATGAATTCCACACATTCACCACCTCCTGCGTGAAGAAGTTTCTCCTCACCTCAGTTCTAAAAGGTTTACCTGTTATCCTCAAACTATGAGCACTAGGTCTAGATTCCCCCAGCACTGGGAACATTCTTTCTGAATCTACCCTGTCTAATCTTGTTAGAATTTTATAAGTTCCGATGAGATCTTTCTCACTCTTCTAAGCTCCAGTGAATATAATCCTAACCGTCCCAAGTGTCTCCTCATACAACAGACCTGCCATCCCAGGAATCAGCCTGGTAAACCTTTGCTGTGCTCCCCCTGTTGCCAGAACATCCTTCAGATAAGGACACCAAAACTGCACATAATATTCCAGGTGTGGCTTCTCACACAATTGCAGCAAAACATCCTTATCTCTGTATTCAAATCCTCTCGCTATGAAGGCCAACATACCATTTACCTTCTTTACTGCCTGCTGTACTTGTGCACTTACTTTCAGTGACCTGATGCATGAGTTGACTCAAGTTGAGCCCTGCAAACACAGTATACAGCTTGTTCCATCTTCATCAGTGCAATAAACAAATAAAGAGATCAACATTCCAATGAATGGCGCACACACACACACACACACACACACACACACACACACCTCCTCCACCAACTTGCAACAACTGCCACTTCATGCAGTAGCCTATCCTTGGTAATGACTCCCATGAAGAAGGCATTCTGGAAAAACCCTCCAACGCAGGACAAATGCCACCTAGACAAATGAATGGCAATCATTGGGACACAGCAAGTAAGGCCTTGGTCTCAAATCCAACCCGACAACTGCCTGGTTTCAACCTTCCAAGGAACAGGTTCAGGACTGGCCACAGCCCCTGCTTGGGCAACCTCCACAGGTGGGGTACTTGTGCTAGTCCGCTGTGTGCCTCTGGGCAGAGAGCAAACTATACATCACATTATAGAGTGTTCAATCCACAGACGTAGCAGAGGCCTGACTGCACTCAACGCAGCAGAATCTGAAAAAAAAACTGCTTGGCTTTGGGACTTTGCATTCGCTAAATAAATAAATGAATAAACAAATAGCAAAGATGAAAATCTGCCTTGAGCTTAACTGGGGTTGAGAGCTGTAATTACTTTTTATTGATAATTGTCACTCTGTTTCCTTTCTGCTCTCTCTATCTGTATTAAAAATGTAAATATGTGCAATCATGAACTTCCCACTTGTTCCTTGTTCTACTTCACATTTGTACTGTTCTGATTTCTTGACCAGATTCCAACTTGTCCAGGGCATCTTGAAGATGATTTTCTGCTTGGTGGGTATTATGGTCTTTTACTCAGTAGTTGGTCATTAAACTCCATCAATTATTATTCATGCAAGAATGTGCAATTTTCCAACAAATAGCAGCATCACTTGCTGCCAGTAATAAATGAACACACTCACCCAGCGTACAGCTGCATTAACCATGATTCAGTAGCTCAACACTGGGATGGGAGCGGCTATTTCAACCATTCCCCGAAATTATAGTGGGCTGTTGATCCATGTGGGCCAACAAGGTTCCATGTTTTGATCCCTGGTCTGTGTTTTTTTTTAATTTATTGTTGTCACAAGTAGGCTTACACTCACACTGCTATGAAGTTACTCTGAAAATCCCCTAGTCACCACACTCCGCCTGTTTAAGTACACTAAGGGAAGATTTAGCATGGCCAATGCACCTAACCAGCACATCTTTCAGACTGTGGGAGCGAATTGGAGCACCCGGAGGAAACCCACGCAGACATGGGGAGAATATGCAGACTCCGCACAGCCAGAAATCAAACCCGACTCAACGCTGTGCCACCCCAGTGCTGTCTGGGATTGAATGGGGTGTGTTAGTTGAGCTGTTACATTGACCCCTCAACAACCTCAGTTAGTGAAAGGGGGGGACCTTGTTCACGATCCACTAACTGCCCCTTGCCCTTCCCACCCACTACAAGTGCAACTATGTCATGGCTGGGCAGAGATTAGATGAATAAATTTGGGTTTCATGCCTCTGCAATTAAGTGGCCTTCAACATTCACTGGCGAAAGCTCTTGTACATCTAATGGTTGCTAGGGTGTTGTACTGGATGGAACATGGTGCTTTTTGCATCTACAACTCAGCCAACATCTAATGACTGGGAACAAGAGAGAAATTGAGTAAAATGTGCAGTGTAAGATTAACTGTAGTTAATTTGATCTGTAGTAAAAGAGCAAAAGGTTAAACTGATACCATAAAATTCTTTTCTGCTTTCAGCAGCAGAGTCAAATAGTTCACGATTCATCCAATGATCAGCGATGGCATCATCTGTAACACGGTGTAAGGAATGAAATTGCCTACCTCTTAACCCTTGAAGTGCTATTTTGTTTTAAATGTGTGCTCATTTTCTAATCTCTGTTCTCTGCAGCACACGTAGATTGCTAAACCAGGCCATGCTGCACCTGTTTGCTAAAGCACCCATGTGGCCACATACAGATTAAATATTGTGACGTCTAACTAGGAGATGTGTGATCAAATAGCCAACAGCCTGAGCAACTAGGCCCGACACAGAAATGGACGATCTAAATTGAACAGCAGTCAACAGCCTCCTCATCCAGGGCTAATGGGAATTTGGACTGGTCGAATTTAGACATAGACTCGGGTCAGAGGTGAGCAAGATCAAGTCCGGACTTGTCTTGGACTCTGGAACTGGAGGTGCTCAGCCCTGACCAAATAAGGACAGTGTGTATCCCTCGGTTTCGGCCAGACTCTCTGGCACCTTGGATTCCCGTCGTTACCTTACATGGTAAGAGGCTACATGCATCCGTGTGCCTGAGGATGGATACATAGGGACCCCTGGAATCTTCCGTATATGGAATCAGCAATCCTGTTGGGTGCTGTGACCCCCACTCAGTAAACCCATTGGCTGGAAGCCAGGGAATCTTGCATGAGGGTATGAAGAGAGGGTTAAGAAGACACACCTTGAGGCCACTGCCAGTGAAGATTTGACTCAGCTCGATCCCCGTGGAGACTCGAACTAGCCTAGTAAAGTCTAGGAGGAGACCCAGTGATGATAGAGGATGGACGAGACCAACTTTCACAAGAGATGACAGAATTTGGAGCGCAGCGAATCGGACCAGGCAGCTTGGTCAAGTCGATCGACACAGGTGGTATCGAAATCTTAGACAAAAAATATTGTTATTGTGTGAACTGAGAGTTATTTGATAAGGATTTGTTATTAAAATCGGGTTAAACTTGAATCAACTCATGTCCTTTGTTTGTCTCGGGAGTAAGAGCACCTGGGTAAATGAGGTTTAGTATAAACTGGTCAAAGTGTCCAGACAACAGGTGCCAGCTTGATAAAGGTATTTGCACGCATGCAGCTAACAATGTGTAGATAGGCAGACCATGACACAAGCCAAGACTGCTTTGATGCTAATGCTACCACATTCAAACTGCATACTTGAGCCAATGCCCTGCCCTAACCTTACACAGCTGAACATGACATTAAATGGAATGAAGAACCGCCTCCCCACTCACTCCAGCATTATTTGGAACCATAATTAACCACTCACAGGTTGGGTACTGGGTTCTTTCTTCTGGCTGTGGCTGCAATTGTATGTGTTTCTGGAGCATTTCTACACCTGCCTAATGTTTGAAGAGTCTACAGGGAGCAGCTTGGCTGCTGCGACAGTGCATTCCTGGCTGTTCAAAATTATGCAACCAAACAGGTTTGGGGCAGCACGGTGGCAGAGTCGTTAGCAGTATTGCCTCACAGCGCCAGGGACCTGGGTTCAATTCCGGCCTTGGGTCACTGTTTGCGTGGAGTTGGCGCGTTCTCCTTGCGTCTGCGTGGGTTTCCTCTGGGTGCTCCGGTTTCCTCCCACAATCCAAAGATGGTACAGGTTAAGTTGATTGGCCAGGATAAATTGACCCTAGCATCAGGGAATTAGCAGGGTGAATATGTGGAGTTAAGGGAATAGGGCCTGGGTGGGATTGTGGTTGGTGCAGAATCAATGGGCCTCCTTCTGCACTTTAGGGAGTCTATGATAAGGTTGCTTCCAGCCACAAAAACAGAAAAATGCTGGAAAATCTCAGCAGGTCTGACAGCATCTGTGGAGAGAGAATAGAGCCAACATTTCGAGTCTAGGTGACCCTTTGTCAAAGCTGCTGTACTGTTAATGCTTCAGGGTCAAAGTTGGTCACAATGTATGATTGGTAACTTTAATTGTAGGACTGATTCACCAGAACAATACCAGGGCTTGAAGGACTGAGTTACGATGACAGATTGCAATAACCTTTTGGTATTCCCTTGAGTTTAGAAGAGTGAATTATGATCAAATCAATACCTTTAAAATTATAACAGAATTTGAAAGGATAGATACAGAGATAAATTTCCTTTTTTGGAACCCAGAACTGAGGCCACTTCACTGTCTCCAAACCTATCATTTCCCAGACCTTTGTGGATGCTGGGAATTAATTGAAGTTTTCATTATTGTGATTGATAGATTCTTATTAGGTCAGACTTTACAGCGATGTGAAGTATAGGTTGATAGATAAGGTTAAAATGGAGTTAAAATATGGATCAGTCATGATCTAATTGAATGTCAGATAAGGCTCATAAAGGTAAAAAGCTCACTCCTCTTTCTGTGGGCTAGACTTTAAAAAGTGCAGAAACTCATGGACATTGGCATTGGATTAAATGCTAAAAATTAAAAAATCTGAACCTTGCCCCCACCTCCACACTTTGCTGTTGTCATTCTTTTCCATGTGCAAACTTCAATGATTGTAACTACAGTAATGGCAATATTGTCTATAAAGGCTCTTCTGGCTGAGAATCAAGCATGCTGGGATTCTCGGTCAATTTAAAATTAAAAACTGATCATAGAATCCCTACAATACAGAAAGAGGCCATTTGGCCCATTGAGTCTGCACTGACCACAATCCCACCCAGGCCCTATCCCATATCCATCCACTAATCCCTCTAACCTATGCATCTCAGGACACTAAGGGCAATTTTAACATAGCCAATTAACCTAACCCACACATTTTTGGACTGTGGCAGGAAACCAGAGCACCTGGAGGAAACCCACACAGACACGAGGAGAATGTGCACATTCCACACAGACAGTGACCCAAGCCAGGAATCGAACCCAGCTCCCTGGAGCTATGAAGCAGCAGTGCTAACCACTGTGCTACCATGCCGTCTACTCATGCAGGTCGTAAAGTTGCTGCGAGTCTGGGACCTGTGAACTGAGGCTTCCTGTGTTGACCAAATATGGGAAGTTGGTTTATGCTGAGTTAGAGCTTGTGGCACCGAGTTTTATGGTGGCTATGTGTTACCCAATCCAAGCATAATGGCATTGTTCACAAGTAAATGAGTCATGAGATCAGTTTCTAGTAATACCATTGGCTGTGTCCCAGAGAATCTTCTGGATGTATGTGAAAAAATGTATAGATAAAAGACATGTGCTGTCTTTTGTCTCTACTGTTAACTCTTTAGATTCACATTGCAGAATTGTGTCCTGAAGAACATCAAGGAAAACTACATGGATAGATTCCATATCAGGAACAAACCTAGGCCAGTTCTTTTTAAAGCTTGGTAGTGTGTATTTTCAGTTAAATAATTAGAGTTCAGGTAATGTTCAGTTAAGAGTTAAAGTTCAGTAAAAGAGTAAGTGTTACAGTTGTTTGAGTTGGTACCTAAAGTGTTAAATAAACAGAGATTGTTGGATGAATTAAGGGTTGACTCCTGATTTTGTTTGTCAGATTAAGCTGGACTGCTTGGAGGGTGTTTAAATTAGCCGAATAATAGGTTGAATATAGGCGGGACCAGAGGTGAGCAGCCAATCGCTTCCAGGAGATAGCTCAGTATTTTAATAATGTTGCCAGATGCTGATTTAACTTGCTTTTCATGTTCAACAGTGAGTCAGCCAAGATTCCCAAGCCTCAGGATACCTGACAACTTAAGGCAGGCAAGAACAGATTCAGGGAGAAGATAAGTGCCTTCACAACACTGCCTGTGGGTTAGGAGGAGCATTCCTGGAAGGGGAATATGTCAAAGATGAAAGATGCAAATGAAAACTTTCGGCCTTCCCATCTGAAAAACTGTTCCCGTGGCAACGTAACTCGTCCCTTTAATATCAAGGCCCATGTTTAGAAAGGAGATTGGTGACCATGGATAATCAGGTCCAGCTTCTTCTGTGTATTGAGACAGAGGTTCATTGAGTCCCCAATCTGCTCCTGCACTAATCCTGGACTTGATGCACATCACTGGGTAAAATCAATTTTCACCTGATCTCCCGCAGCTATTAGGTTGTTCCATATTCTGTAAAACCGCAATCTTTCCAATATATCCCACTCGAGCAAAATGCAGACGTCATTTCGATTAGCTTGTGCATGTCAGAACGTCTGCTGCATCATTCCAGAGGAGCACCTTACAAGCGACAGATATGAAGGAGAGGCGCTGATAGTTTCTTATCTCCCCAGGATGTCCTTGTGTGCAGAAACGCACTGAAGGTATATGTGCCTCAAACAATCTTCCTCAGCAGACAAAGAGTATCTGAGAATCTGTCACTCCAAAATAATGTGTTAGTTTAATGGGAATATGATGTGCAGCATCTTGGCACGGTCAATTATAGAATTATGCATTGCTAATCATTTTGTCAATAATTGTTTCCTCCTCATTGCATTTAAATGCAAAACAAAAAGTTATTATGTTCTGCTTGATTTGTTAAAGGTTGAAATTAAGACATCCATTTCTTAAAACACTAAGTATGGCGTAAGTGAATTTCTTTGTTCACTAGCTGTTGCACATAGCTTTGGGATTTTCCCGTTTATATGCAGTGATGAAGATGCGTTTCTTTGAGATATTACCATGGTCTAATTAGAAACTTCAAAACATTGCTGAACACAAATTGGAATCACAGAAATATTGAATCCCTACAGTGCAGTAGGAGGCCGTTTGGGCCATCAAATTGATACTGAGTCTCTGAAAGAGCATCCACCCAGGCCCACCCTGGGACATAGAAAATAGGTGCGGAAATAGGCCATTCGGCCCTTCGAGCCTGCTCCGCCATTCAATATAATCATGGCTGATCATCTATCACAATGTTATATTCCCACTTTCTCCCCAGAACCCTTGGTGCCATTAAAATCTATAAAATTATCTATCTTTCCTTGAATACATTCAGTGACTTGGCATCCACAACCTTCTGTGGGACACAATTCCACAGGTCCACTACTCTTTGAGGGAAGAAATATTTCCTCATCTCTGTCCTAAATGGTCTAATGGTCTACCCTGTATCTTGAAATTGTGTCCCCTGGTTCTAGATTTCCCAAGCAGCGAAAACATCCTCCCTCCATCCAGTTTCTCCAACCCTGCTAGGATTTTATACATTTCAAACAGATCTCTCATCCTTCTCAACTTCTTTATGAAAGAAATGGGTAGGTGATGCCAAGTAACTGGTGGTCTGTGGAAAATCCTCATGCCACTTTAGCTTTTTTTTAATCTTTGAAGGGAAAACCAGAGGTTAAAAAATGTGCTATACAGCAGCCCTGAAAATGAATGCGGAGCAGTCAAAGTTCTTAAGCTGGGAGTTTAGACCGTTGCAAGTGAAGTTTATTTATTAGTGTCACAAGTAGGCAAACAGAAGTTACTATGAAAATCCCCTCGTCACTGCACTCCGGTGCCTGTGCGGGTACACTGAGGGAGAATTTAACATGGTCAATACACCTAGCCAGCATGTCTTTCAGACTCTGGGAGGAAACTGGAGCACCCGGAGGAATCTCACGCAGACACGGGGACAACGTGCAGATTGCACACAGTGACTCAAGCCAGGAATCGAACCTGGGTCCCTGGCACTGTGTTAACCACTATGCCAACGTGCCACTCTTGGTTAAGATCAAATGGGTGTGTTAGTTGAGGTGTTATGATGACCCCAGCAACCTCAGTTAGTGAAGGGGGGAAGGTTCCATGATCACACCCCCATCCACTGTGCGCGCGCACACACACACACACACAGACACACACACACACACACACACACACACATATCTCCATGACAAGTGCAATCATGATGTGGGTATGCTGGCGTTGGACTGGCGTAAACACATGTCATGGCTGGACAGAGATCAGATAAATAGATTTGGACTTCATGCCTCTGCCTTCGACATTCAGCTCTAGTACATCTAATGGTCGCTAGGTTGTTACACTGGATGGAACATGGTGCTTTTTGCAACTACGACCCACCCGACATTTAATGACTGGGAACAAGAAGGAAATTGAGTAAAATATGCAGAATAAGATTGACTTTTTTTTTTAGTGTCATAAGTAGGCTTACCTTAACACTGTGATGAAGTCACTGTGAAAATCCTCTCATCGCCACACCCCAGAACTTCTTCAGGTATGTTGAGTGAGAATTTAGCATGGCCAATGCACTTAACCAGCATGTCTTTCAGACTGTGGGAGGAAGCCGGATCACCCGCAGGGAACACCACGCAGACACGGGGAGAAAGTGCAGATTCTGCACAGATAGTGACCCAAGCCGAGAATCGAATCCAGGTCCTTGGCACTGTGAGGCAGCAGTGCTAGCCACTGTGCCGCCTGATACCACTGGTTTAGTGTCTCAGAATTCTCTTTAGTATTTCATATTCTCCTATGTTTTCAACCCAAACAAAGAAAGGTGTTCACCAATTGTTCAAGTTTCAAAATACAGGCGATTGAGAGTCTTGAATTGTCAGTGTTTTGTACTGTTATCAGCCTTTTCCACATTCTAAGGCTTCTTTTCCAATTTGGTGTGTGTAACTAATATATGTAGCATGGACAAAATGTTCTCAGAAACCAGCAGCAGTTGCCAATTATTAATTTCCAGCGCACAGCAGTATGTGGGCAAATGAGAGTTGGGAATTAACAACACAATCAAGATTAGAATGACATTAAGTGCTTGAGTGAAGCTTTTGGCTCAATCATTTCCAAGGCTAATTGTTACATTTTCACCTGCTGCACTGGGCGGCCAGCTCTCCTCTAGTGAATGTCATAATTTCTCTGAGGTTATTTTAACACCGGTTGCCCTTTGAAGAAGGCAAATATGGGATCTGGGCGCTCCCAGACTTGTGGCCTTGACGCCCCAGCCTGGCTCATTTCTGGAGTACAGGATCATCCTGTTTCCTTATTGAAATCCAACCACTGGCCTCATGGAAGAACAGCACAACAAAAAAGGAAAGTTATATCAGATGCTCTTGAGGGCTAAAGATTAATCAGCCAGTCCCCCACTTAGAAATCAATAGTCCTTCTTTCCGCTTCTCACCCCTTGAATGGACCAATCTTTCCCCAGATCCTCCTCCTCTTGGTAGTCAACTGAAACTTTACCCCATGCCAGGAATCAGTTATCCCCTATTTGGCCAGTGCAGATTTGAATGTTCAATGGTTCAAGTGTTCCGTCTTTGATTATGTGAGTCTGGTGTGATCTATGTTCACTGTGCTTGATGATTAAGCATGGGCGTTGACTCAGAGTTAGGTAAACAGTCTGCACAGAAGCTACCCAAAGCTAAGCTGGAAGGATGAGATAGACATTTTAAGGCATTGTATAATACTTCGTAAATAAAGATCCTGCAAACTTTGAAACCAATGTCATCTATACATTAGAACATAGAACATTACAGCGCAGTACAGGCCCTTCGGCCCTCGATTTTGTGCCAACCTGTGAAACCAATCTAAAGCCCATCTAACTTACACTATTCCAATATCATCCATATGTTTATCCAATGACCATTTAAGTGCCCTTAATGTTGGTGAGTCCACTTCTGTTGCAGACAGGGCATTCCACACCCTTATTACTCTCTGAGTGAAGAACCTACCTCTGGCATCTGTCCTATATCTATCACCCTTCAATTTAAAGCTATGTCCCCTCATGCTAGCCATCTCCATCCGAGGAAAAAGGCTCTCACTGTCCACCCTATCTAATGCTCTGATCATCTTATATGCCTCTATTAAATCACTTCTTAACCTTCTTCTCTCTAACGAAAACAGCCTCAAGTCCCTCAGCCTATCCCCATAAGCCCTTTCCACCATACCGGGCAACTTCCTGGTAAATCTCCTCTGCACCCTTTCCAATGCTTCCACATCCTTCCTATAATGCGGCGACCAGAACTAGGAAATACTTCAAGTGCGGCTGCACCAGAATTCTGTCCAGTTGCAACATGACCTCATGGCTCTGAAACTCTATCCCTCGACCAATAAAAGCTAACACACCCTACGCCTTCTTAACAACCCTATCAACGTGGGTGCCAACTTTCAGGGATCTATGACCGAGATCTCTCTGCACATCCACACTACCAAGTAATTTACCCTTAGCCCAGTACTCTGTACTCCTGTTACTCCTTCCAAAGTGAATCATCTCACACTTTTCCACATTAAACTCTATTTGCCATCTCTCAGTCCAGCTCTGCAGCTTATCTATGTCCCTCCGTAACCTGCAACATCCTTCCGCACTGTCCACAACTCCACTGGCATTAGTGTCATCCGCAAATTTACTAACCCATCCTTCGACGCACTCATCCAGGTCATTTATAAAAATGACAAACAGTAGTGGCCCCAAAACAGATCCTCATCGTACATCACTAGTAACTGAACTCCAGGATGAATATTTCCCATCAACCAAAACCCTCTGTCTTCTTACAGTTGCCAAGTTTTGATCCAAACCGCTAAATCACCCTCAATCCCATGCCTCAGTATCTTCTGCAATAGCTTACTGTGGGGAACCTTATCAAACGCTTTACTGAAATCCATATACACCACATCAACTGCTTTATCCTCATCCACCTCTTTGGTCACCTTCTCAAAGAACTCAATAAGGTTTGTGAGGCACGACGTACCCTTCACAAAACTGTGTTGACTATCCCTAATCAAATTATTCCTTTGTAGAAATTATAAAACCTAAATCTGATAATCCTTTCCGAAACTTTGGCCACAACAGAAGTAAGGCTTACTGGTCTATCATTACCAGGGTTGTCTCTTCTGCTTTGCTTTGAGGCAAATCTAATATATAAAATATACAACTGCAATGAATACAATGAGACCAGTAAGGTTGGCCCCTTTGACTATGAGCTCCTCGCTGACTGAGCTCATTATTGCCTGCCCAATTAGGGAATCTTTTCTGTATATATAACTGGGAATGTCACATCTCCTGGATCTTTGGACACTGACACTAAACCTGTCGTACTCTGTGAACTATCCTAGAGCCTATAAATAAAAGGGAATCTGGTGACTTTTTTCACAACACTGTTGAACTCTGTATTAAAATATAACCTTGACCTGTCACAACTGAAATGGGAGGAGTGTATTAAATATTAAAAATATTTAATTTACTTGGCAAAATTGTCAAAGCAGCACACTTGATTGACACCCCTTCTACAAACTTTCACTCCCCCTACCACCAATGCAGATTTGCAGTAGTGTGTACCATCTGCAGGGCGAACTGCAGGAACTCACCAAGCTTCATGATAGAACACCTTCCAAACTCAACGACCATTATCATTTTGGAGGATAAGGGCAACAGATATATGAGAACACTACCATCTGGAAATTCCCCTCCAAGGCACTCACCAACCTGACTCAGAAATATATCATTATTTCTTCACTGGACCAAAATCCTGGAACTCTCTCCCTAACATCATTGTGGGTGTACCTACACCACAGGGACTGCAGCCATTTGAGGAGGCTTCTGACCACTTTCTGAAGAGCAATTCTGAAGGTAGTAGAGGCAGTTAGAGTTTTGTCTTTTAAAAGGTGTTTAGAAATTACAGGGTAAGATGGCCATAGAGGGATATGAGCCAAATGTAGGTAATTGGGATTAGTTATGTGGTTTAAAAAAGGTGCAGCATGGACAAATTGGGCCGAAGGGCTTGTTTCCATGCTGTAAACCTCTGAGTCTATGAATTGGGGATGGGCAATAAATATTGGCTTAGCCAACAAAACCCACATCCCTTGAGTGAATAAGATAAACTCAGGAGGGGGAGTATCTAAATAATTCAATGTCCTACTAATTTGAAAAAAAAATGTAGTCCTTTGAGTTATGCATTTGTCACAAAAATAATAAATTGTATTTGGGAAAACTTAAGGGGTGACTTCCGCAAGTAAATATTTCTGAAAGTGTTGTATTTAGTGTTGGAACCAATCATAACAATACAAGAAGAGGATTGTGGTTGACAATTTCACCCATACAAAACTTGGAAGATATGCACGCACACTGCCATGTCATTTGCTTTAGGGTTGGCACGGTGGCACAATAGTTACCACTGCTGCCTCACAACATCAAGTTCTATTCCCAGCCTCGGGTCACTGTCTGTGTGGAGTTTACACATTCTCCCCGTGTCTGTGTGGGTTTCCTCTGCATGCTCCCGTTTCCTCCCACAGTCCAAAAATGTGTGGGTTTGGTGTATAGGCCATACTAAATTGCCCCTTTGTACCCGGGGACTAGCTACGGTAAATGCACGGGTTTATGGGGATAGGGCCTGGGGTGAGATTGTGGTCAGTGCAGACTTGATAGGCAAAATTGCCTCTTTCTCCACTGTAGATTCTCTGATTCCACTCTTTCTTCTTACTGGGTAATTGAACTGAGGTGGAGAATGACTGACATTTGCACCTCTATCTCCTAATAGAATTCGTAAAATTGTTTGTCATGACAATGAAGGAAGATTCAATTGTTCGCACACAGCCCATTTTAATACAGACCAAGGTCATTTTCAAAGGAGAGATTTTTTTCAATAATTTTACGCATTCAAGTTGTGATGACACTGTACAACACATTCAAAGACCAACCTAATTAACCCCCTTTGATAAAACTGTATGAAAGGAAATTTTGTATGCGTGCATTAAAGAACATAAGAACATAAGAAATAGGAGCAGGAACGGATTACCTTTATTACCCTTAGTATTTCATTGCTGTTTCGTCCTGATTGCATGTTGCACTTTAGAATCATGTTTGGATTATCAGGAGAAAAGACAGGGGAAGGAAAATTCACTAAATCATCTGAGTTCAATGCAACAAACTATAAACAGAAGTAAGTACAGCGTAATAGCTGGGCTTCATATGAGAGATGTCTCTGGAGATCGGTTCTCAAGTTGTATCTTTTCTTGGTGTAAATTAATTGAACGTGAAGTCTAATTTGTGAAAATGTTTATATTCAATGCCCTAAATAGCGACAAGAGGAGAACCCCTTGGGACAAAACAGACAAACATGTTTGTGATGAATAGGACATTTACAGACACACAGCAGCATTGTAAATTATCTACCCAGGTCCCAAGGATGCCTGTGAGAGCTTCATTTGTGAATTTACAGATGGCCTGTAAGGACCATACATCATTTTTTTTTCAAAACTATACAGTTGTGGGAACTTGCGAGACCCTTTAAACCTCCCACTTTTCAGTTAAGAAGAGCTAGAATTGCTTCCAAACACAGGTTCAGACAAGGAAAATGACACTGTACTGTTTGAAGTACATTTTCCTCCCTCAACAGGCATTAAGTCGCATGTTTGTACTTTTGTACCATAACTTGTAAAATGAGTCCTTGGACACTCACAGCTCATCTCTTGACATGATCCATTCTACTGAGGCCGGCTGGAGTGTTCCTGAGATACATAAGATTGTCTGTCAATCACATCTCTGGAGCCATGGTGTGCAGGCATTATTCTTCACAATGCACATAATTAGGTGTGTTTCGCTAGACTCCATTCCACAACAATTCAGAAAGGCACTTGAATTCAAACAGAATACTTCTGCATCTGACATTTGCTGCCAAGTTACTTGGTATTGTAGTTTGTAAAATTTTTATTTTCCTTCACTTTGGGGATGCAGGTATGCCTGCTATTTATACCTCATTCATTTTAGCACACTGATGACGCCAGGATCTGGCTCACCACCATGTTTCATGACTTCTCTGTTGATATTAACTGCTTATCAACATCCAGTTTTATGAAGGAGAGGTTGTGTCTTACAAACATGATCAGGCTTTCGAGGAAGTGACAAAGATGACTGATGAGGGTAGGGCAGTGGATATTGTCTACATGGACTTCAGTAAGGCCTTTGACAAGGTCCCTCATGACAGATTGGTGCAGAAGGTGAAGTTGCATAGGATCAGAGGCGAGCTGTCAAGCTGAATACAAAACTGGCTCAGTCAAAGAAGAGGGTAGCAATAGAAGGGTGCGTTTCCGAATGGAGGGCTGTGACAAGTGACGTTCCTCAGGAATCAGTGCTGGGACCTTTGCTGTTTGTAATATGTGTAAATGATTTGGAGGAAAATGTAACTGGTTTGGTTAGTATGTTTGCAGATGACACAAAAGTTGGTGGATTTATGGATAGCGATGAGGACCATCAAAGGATACAACAGGATGTAGATCGGTTGGAGATTGGGGCGGCGAGATGGCAGATGGAGTTTAATCTGGACAGATGTGAGGTAATGCATTTTGGAAGGTCTAATACAGATAGGAACTGTACAGTAAATGACAGAACCCTTAAAAGTATTGATAGGCAAAGGGATCTGGGTGTACAGGTACACAGATCACTGAAAGTGGAAATGCAACTAGAGAAGGTAGTTGAGAAGGTAGTCAAGAAGGCATACGGCATGCTTACCTTAATTGGCCGGGACACTGAGTTTTAAAAAATTGGCAAGTCATGTTGCAGCTTTATAGAACCTTAGTTAGGCCGCACTTGGAATATAGTGTTCAATTCTGGTCGCCACACTACCAGAAAAATGTGGAGGCTTTGGAGAGGGTACAGAAAAGATTTACCAGGATGGAGGGCATTAGTTATGAGGAGGGGTTGGAAAACTTGGTTTGTTCTCACTGGAATGACGGAGGTTGAGGGGCAATCTGAAGGAAGTCTACAAGATTATGAGAGGCATGGACAGAGTGGACAGTCAGAAGCTTTTTCCTAGGGTGGAAGAGTCAATTACTAGAGAGAACAGCTTTACAGTGCGAGGGGCAATATTTCAATGAGATGTACGAGGCAGAATTTTTACATAGAGGGCGGTGGGTGCCTGGAACTCTTTGCTGAGGGAAGTAGTGGAAGTGGATACAGTAGTGACATTTAAGGGGAATCTTGACAAATGCATGGGTAGGATGGAATGGAGGGATATGGTCCCTGGAAAGGTATGGGGTTTTAGTTAAGTCGGGCAGCATGGTTGGTGCAGGCATGGATGGCCGAAGGTCCTCTTCCTGTGCTGTAATTTTCCTTGTTCTTTAGTTCTGCCTGAGCAGAAACTACCTCAAATTAAATACTGTGAAAACTGAAGCTGCCGTTTTCAACCCTTGCTCCAAACTCAATTCACTAACTACTAGGCAGCGTGGTGGCACAGTGGTTAGCACTATTGCCTCATAGCACCAAGGACCTGGGTTCAATTCTGGCCTCAGGTAACTGTCTGTTTGGAGTTTGCATGTTGCCTGCGCGGGTTCCCTCCGGGTGCTCCAGTGTCCTCCCTCAGTCCGCACATGTGCGGGTTAGGTTGATTGGTCATGCTAAATTGACCCTTAGTTTCAGGGGATTAGCAGGATAAATATGTGGGGTCACGGGAATAGGTGGGATTGTGGTCAGTGCAGACTCGATGGGCCGAATGGCCTCCTTCTGCACTGTAGGGATTCTATGGATTCCATCCCTCTCCCTGCCAACCATCTGACATTAAGCCTGTTGGCTGTTCACAATCTTGCCGTCACATTTGACCCCAAGAAGTGTAACTGATCTCATATTTACACGATCGCTAAGACCACCTATTTCCACCTCTGTAATGCCTGACTTTGCTCCTGTTTTCACTCTTCTGCTACTAAAACTCTCATTCAGACATTCCTCACATCTAGCCTTAACTATTCCAATGCACTCCTGACTGGTCTCCCACGTTCTACCCGCCACAAACTTGAAGGCATCCAAACTCACCTGCTGTTAACTTGCACCCATTTGTCTCCCAGCCCAGCGCTCACTGACTTATATGGCCTCCAGTTCAGCAAACGCCTTGATTTTAAAATCCTCATTCTGGTTTTCATATCCCTTCCTGTTCTTGCTCCCTCCCTTTCTCTAATCTTCTCCAGTCCCACAGCCATCTGAGATATTTCCATTTCCCCTGACTCTGGCCTCTTGAACATCCCCGATTTTAATCATTTCAACTTTGACGGCCACACCTTCAATTGCCTAAGGCCCAAGCTCTGAAATACCCTCTATCCACCTTTCTCCTCTCCACCTTGTTTTCATCCTTTAAGACACTCCTTAAAACCTATCTCTTTGACGAGACATTTAGTCAGGGCGGCACGGTGGCACAGTGGTTAGCACTGCTGTCTCACAGCGTTAGGGACACAGGATTGATTCCTGGCTTGGGTCACTGTCTGTGTGGAGTTTGCACATTCTCCCTGTTTCTGTGTGGGTTTCCCCCGGGTGCTCCAGTTCCCTCCCACAATCTAAAAACGTGCATGTTAGGTTGATTGGCCATGCTAAATTTGCTCCTTAGTATTTGGGGGTTGTCAGGGGGATCAGTAGGGTAAATATGTCGAGTTACAGGGATATGGCCTGGGTGAGACTGTTGTTGATACAAGCTCAATGAGCCGAATGACCTCCTTCTGCACTCTAAGTATTCTACGGTTTCATAAATCACTCAAGCTTTTCCTCTATGGTTAGATGTCATTATTTCATTTTATAACACTCCTGTGAAATACCTTGGAGTGTTTTATTACATGAAGGTGCTATCTAACTATAAGCTGCTGTTATCTCTAGTTTCCCTGAGAAGGAGATTGCGAGCTGCCTTCTAAAGTACCTTGAGACTTTGAATACAGTTGAGAAGCTTGCTATCATAATTTTGAAAGCTTTTAACCTTTACAGAGAAATTCCAAGTTCCCAAACATTTATTTGTCACTACAACCTCTCATTCTTAAGATAACTTTTACCACCCCATTTCATTGCAATCCCTGAACAAACCTTGTTGGATTTTTCTTTTTGTCCAGTATTTTGTGTTACAGATGAGATTCTGGCTGTGATTGTCCAAACCTACTGTCAGTTTTAGAATATTGGATATTTTCCTGTATATCCTTTTAGGAGGATGGCCTTTCTTTGATTGCATTGGGTGAGGGTGCAGGTTGATATCCAAATCCAAGATCCTGGATATCAATCTGCATCCATACCCAGCATTTCCAAGCCCTTCCAAGGAGCAGATCAATGAGAATATAATCAATGATACAATCTTATTGATTGCTGACAATATCCTCATCCATATCTGGGCAAACAACTTTGCACACCCATTATTTCTGGTGAGAAAGCCCAGAAATGGATCTGAGCAGAAAGAAACCGGTCCAAGTTTCTTGAAGGATGAATTTCCTCTCTGGTTATGGAGTCTCTCCCTTCAGATAGGCCACAAGTTTCATTTCAAATGAAACATCGTTTTTATCTTTTTCTGTCAACTTTGCTTTGTTGAGTTTCTCAAAATAAGATCATATCAATTGGGTTTCCTAAGTTAAAACTGACCATGCATGTGATGTTCTTTATGGGATGCATTTTTAACAGATCATTTATGGGAGGTGCATGCTGCTGGCTAGGCCAGCATTTACTGCTTGTTAGGATGCTTGATTCCTATTTCCTGAAGCAGAGAGACAGCTCTGGCCCCATGCCATCTTCAGTGGACAATTAATTACCACTAAGCATCCCACACTAAATCCAATGGCAATACTATACGAGTGTAACCTCAATGGTGCCAGAACTACAGTACTCTTCTCGCGACAATCCTTTCCCCTTATAATTGTTGTGTAAAACAAAAAAAAAACTAGCATGTCTATGACACCGTTAATATCCTTAGGATGTCATAAAATGCTTTACAGCTATTTCAAAAACCTTAATAAATGTCTGGCTTTCAGCCTAACCTCATTATGTATGCTTGGTTGAGAGCCTGGGCATCCATTAGAGTACTACCGCACCTGTGCCCCAGTGCAAACTTGCTTGTGTGACAGCTTAGATCCTCTGATTTCAACTGTCAATTTCACAATAGTTATTTACACAAGTTAAGGTGATTCAAGGGTTTGTGTGTTTTATTATTGACAATTTAATGAGGCTGGATGATTGACACTTGTATTGCTCTGTAGTGAAATGACTTGTTTCAATATAATAGAAATTTAGGAATGAATTAATTCTTTGAAAGATTATTTTTAAACATCCACCTATATGCGATTGGATTCATTAGTTCTAGACAGTCTGTACTGGTCAAAGGATATAGAAGATCCATAGCTTGGCACTGGGAGGCATGAGAGGCAAAAGGAATTGGGTGGAATGGCGGAACTTGGCATAAGGGGCATGTGGAGCCATGGAGGTTGATTCTCTCACAGGGATCCCCTCTGGCCATATCATTGGTGTTGTGAACTCAAGGTGCTCTGCATCTGTGAGGGAAGGAGTCCAATGTTGTCGGTAGGGCCTGGTACTGAGAGCATAGGTGAGATTCAACTACAGGAAAGCAGGTCCACTAGTTTTCTCATTACGCTGAGAAATGGCAAACCTCAAATTATAGCATAGCTCATTGCACTGTGCATGCACTCATAGGATCATAGAATCCCTACAGTGTAAAAGGAGCGCATTTGGCCCATCAAATTTGCACCGACTCTCTGAAAGAGCACCTTACCCATGGCTATACCCCCCATCCTTGTAACCCCTCACATTTAACATAGCTAATTCACCTAACCGACACATCCTTGGACACTAATAGGGGAATTTTGCTTCCCCAATCTTAACCTACAGATCTTTGGATTGTGGAAGGAAACTGAAGCATCCAGAGGAAACTCACACAGACACAGGGGAGAATGTGCAAACTCCACACAGACAGCCACCCAAGGCCAGAATTGAACCCAGTTCCCTGGCACTGTGAGGCAGCAGTGCTAACCGTTGTGCCACTGTGTCACCAAATAACACCACTCCTAGGAATGTCGCAGGTCCTCCCATATGCGAGACATCCCAACGTAATACATCTTGGGGTTACATACAGCGAGGACAGCGTAAAGGGTGGTGGGGGGGATAGGGGATGCAGCCTCGGAAGAGACCTTCCACCCTCATCACATTTGACTCATACTCCAGGATTTACTCCACTCCGAGCCATTGAAAGAGCTCCGAGGGGAAGCTTGAATAGAATTATGAGGATTACCACATGACTATGCTTCATCCCAATGTCCCTCTTACTGTGTTAGAGAATTAAACTTTGAAAATGAAAATGAACCGTCTTTGTTTCCCTGCAGGCTCCAGATATGTGAACATGTGTGAGACAGAGAGGACCAAAGAGAGCAAGTACATCAGTGATCGATGTATACCTGCTGCTCCTGTCAAAGTCAAAGTAAAAAAAAATGTATAAGTGAATGTGCCTTTATCATCCTACATACACTCTTATTTATTATAAATATCTGATATCTTTCCACAGCTACTTTTGTTGGTTAATAATCCCCCTGCTGTCTCAATTTGATGTTCTTTATTGATTTTTTTTTGCTTTGCTGCTTCTTGCTGCTACAACACTCTCTATTTTCTCTTCCCTCCACAGTGGTTCATGCCCAGAACCTTCTTTACTTCTACTTCTGATTTTAACTTGCCCTACATTCTGTTGCCTGGGGCAGGGCGGGGGCCGAGTATGGGGAGAACTCCAGTATTCCTGGAGATTGGGTGTGAATTCGGCAGGGCTATTGACCTTTAAGAGGTAGGTAGCCAATTAGGCAAAATTTGCCAATGTTACCAAACTTGGAGGTTTGGAAATCTATGAGGATGATTCAATGGGACATGGGTGGGTTATCAAAATGGGCAGACAAGTGGCAGGTGGAATTTAATACAGCTAAGTGTGAGGTGATACAAAAAGACAAGGGGGAGAGGCAAAATAGACTAGGTGACACAGCTCTACATGGAGAGAGGGAGCTCGGGGTTCATGAGTATAGACCTTTACAGGTGATAGGACATATTGAGGTTATAGTTAGCAAATCAGATGTGTTTTTGCCTTCCTAAATAGAAGTATTGAATACAAAAACAAGGGAGTTATATCAAACTTTTACAATGTATTGGTTAGGCCATAACCAGTGTGCTGTGTGCCACTCTGGTCACCATATTTAGGAAGAATACATGCATCCCTGTGATGATACAGAAAATAATTGCATTAAATGTGTCCAGGAATGAGAGATTTGGGGGGCCATTCTCCCAAAAAAAAATCTAAGTGCAGAATTTGTGAGAAAATTGGTATAAATTGCAATTGATTTTTCGGTGTGGCTTCCGACAAGAATCTCCCACACTCTGTGCAATTCAGAGGCCACAATCATTAAAGACATTAAAAGCTCAGCGTCATTTCGGGGGGGCAGGGGGGTATTCATGCCGGAATTCGGACCCTGTGCATGTGCAGTGCCCTGAGCTGTCAGCCTAAACTTTGTCAGCCAGCTCGATTTTGCTGGCCAGCCCCGGACTCCCGCGGTCCTGCCCTTCCAGCCCCTCAAATGGCCCGATTATGGCCCCCATGAGCATTCCTGGGCCAGCCCTGACATCACCCCCTCCCAACCCAGAGCAATCCGATCTCCAGCCAACCCCCCCCTAGCAGTGATGATCCCCCAAAATCCACCCAACCCTGGCAGGTCCCCTCCCAACAAGAGTCAGATCCCCCGGCAGACACCCCACCCCAGTCCGCCCCGGTTGCTGACCTCTCTTCAGCCCTGACTGATCCCAATGCCAGGGTGGCTGCAGGATCCTCCTAGCCCCACTGATCGCCCTAAGCCCTGCCCCCTAGACTCTGTCCCCTAGGCCCCACCCCCTTGGCGGTGCCCCATGTCCTCATTGGGATGGGAGAATCACCTGCTTTATCTATAAGTTTAGTTTGGAGAAGTTGGGGTTGTTCTCCTCACAACAATGGAGATTGAGGGGAGATTTGATAGTGGTATACAAGATAATGACAGGTTTAGATGAAGTAGACAAAGAAATGGTGTTTGCATTAGTTGATTTTACCAGGACCAAGGGGCACAGATTTAAGTTTTGGTAAGACATGCAAGAGTGGCATGAGAAAGAGCTATTGATGCAGCAGGAGAGAATGATAGGGACCACATTGGTTATGAGAGTGGTGGAAATTGAGATGATCAATAATTTCAAAAGGAAATTGGATGAGCATTTGAGCGAAATAGGCAACAGGGATACAATGCAGGAATGGGCATTGCCAGGGGACAGGATCCATAGAGGGGGACCTTTGCGGGGCAGGTCTATGGGTACATAACTTATAGGGGTAGAGCTTACTGGCGTGATCAGATCAGTGAGAGAGTGGAGTTTGTTGTCTCTTTGCATTGCAATCAGATAGGGGAGAGAGGTGCTGTCACTCTGCAGGCGATCAGACCAGGTTTGGGAGAGGGGCGTGATTTGGTCTGGGTGGTGGGGAGATGGGAACCACATGCCCATGTTGTGTGAGGCTGTGGGCCCCACAATTGTTGGGCGGGGGGTGGTTTGTAGGGAGAGTTTGTGAGGCTGCCTGACAGAGCCCTGCTGTTGCTATTGCGCATGTGCAAACACAGAGCTCTGCACATGCGCAATAACTCCCTCTGCAGATTGATTGGTAAATTAAGACCAGCCAATTGCCTACAGCAGCTAGCAATGGTCCAGACATTATTTTCAGTGTCCCCGTCCATAAGATTGGGTGTGAAAGCTCACTCAAAAAATGGATCAGAAGTCTCCCAATGTCACATTAGATGGGCACTTAGAATCATTCTCATAAACTTCCAGCCTCTGACTCTATGGCAGTTCAAGGTCTATTATAGATTATTGTTGGAAACTGAGTAGAAAATTTGAGTTGTCCTCTCAAGACATCTGGGATAAGGTCTGTTCTCAGGAGGTTGCCTCTTGGCAGTAGATTGGGATGGGCCTAGCAATCCAGGCAGGCTTTGAGATCTTCCCTGTTTGCCTGGCCAAAAGATGGTCTGTGGAAGGATAGGGTTGAGGGAATTTCTAAACGTAAACATTTAAAAAGTTGGAGAGGAGGGTGTTTCAAAATGGAGGCCCCTCTCTCTGTTATCTCAACTGCTGGTTGAAGTTTCTTCCAAGCTGGCAGATCTCTTATGTTCATCCTTTATTGAATGGCGAATCCAAAAGGGGTGAAAATCATTGGCAGGTGATTATTTTCCACACAGAGGTGGGAATTTTCCCATGCTAATTGTAGTGGGCTGGGGTGGGGTTGGGGGGGGGGACCATGCAAAGATTTGTTGACCATGGGTGAAATTTTCTGGTTTTGGGGGGAGCACGACCAGAAAATCCCACCCAAAATGTGAGTTGCGTCCCCCATTTGACCCTGATGTTGGCAGCTCTTAGCCTAAAAAAAACTCCCAAAATTCCAATCTTGGTATTTTCTTGAAAGAGCATTGTTATTTTTTGATCGATAGAAAGAAAGTGAAAAAAGAGATAGAAAAACAAACCTGAAAAAGTGAAGAGGAAGCAGTCACTGTGAAAGTAACATTGTCTAATGGGGGAATTTATTGACCAGAAATAAAGATGAAGGAGGTATAAACAATGCAATGAGAGCAAATTAACTACATGACAGTCGAGCAATGTACACTGTACAAGAGGGAGAGAGCCAGAAAACTGTGATGCTAGATGAGCCAGTCCATTAGTGATCCTCTGAAGATGTTGTTCCTGGACAGATTTGTAGAGTGACTGGAGTGTCGAGGCTAAACTTATGACACTAATACTTCTGAGAGAGAGGGAGCAAATTTGTCCAGAGGGAATGACACTTAGTAAGCCAATCGAGCTTGTTTACTTTAGAAACTGTTAGTGATGATAAACGATCTGCTGCATTGCACCAATGTACAAAGTCATGGTTTGTCTGTGAGTGAATCTTTCAGATATACGCAATCACATTCACCCACTTGGATTAAATTTTCCTCTGCATCAATTGGGCATGTTCAATCTTCACGTCAAAGGTTAAAATATTATTTTAGAAGAACATTATAGCCCCACAGTATTGGTGGAGAGTCTCAACACAACTGGAAAATTTGGAGGAAGGTTACTTCCGATCTTTGACTATGCAACTATTTCCTTAGGGGGTTCAGACACTTGGAGCCGAATTTTCCCACCCTGCTCAACACGGGATTCGTCATGGGCAGAAGTGGACCATGCAAAGGTCTGTTGATCTCGGCAAGAATTTCTGGCCTTGGGACAATCCCACCTTTTGAGTTTCTTTACAGGATGCCATAGGGTATAGGACACAGAAACAGGTCATTTGGCTCAATGAGTCCATATTGTCTTTCTCCTCTTCTTGAAGCCCCTATCAACATCCCTCATCTCAAGCTATCATCACAACAACTTATTCCATTCTCCTTAAATACATCCATATTCTTTGTTTCTGCCCCTCCCTGTGGTGGTGAGTTGCACATTCACACCACTTTTTGAGTAAATAAGTTTTTTTTTCTGAATTTCTGCTCAGCAGCTACACAGAAACAGCATCATCTGCAAGTTCCCCTCCAAATCGCACATTATCCTGACTTGGAATTATGTTGCCACTCCTTCAAGTCGCTGGGCCAAAATCTTGGCATTGTGTGTGCATCTATATTACATGAAGATGTCTCACTACCACTGGTGTGTGTCACAGCAGTTCGCACTGCTGCCTCAGGGCCAGGGATTGGATTTGAATTCCTGGCTTAGGTCACTGTCTGTGTGGAATCTGCACATTCTCCCCGTGTCAGCATGGGTTTCCTATGGGTGACCCGGTATCCTCCCATAGTCCGAAAGACGCGCTGGTTAGGTGGATTGGCAATGCTAAATTCTCCCTCAGTGTACCCGAACAAGTGCTGAATGTGGCGACTAGGAGATTTTCACAGTAACTTCAGTGCAGTGTTAATGTAAGCCTACTTGTGACACTAATAAATAAACTAAACTAAACTAAATTGATTGGGTCCAGCAAATTTAGGGATAATGTGGGACTGAGTGTCGTACTGCCCACACGGCAGAGTAAGGAATCGCATGACTTGCTCCAAGAGTCAGTCTCAGACTGAAAACTGGTGGGTAACTCTCCAGCTGCACAGCCCAGTTTTCACTCCGGATCTTCAGTCTTGCAGAAAAAAATGGGGGGAGGGTTTACGCTGTCACTCTGGTGTGGCAGGGCCTGATAGAGCAAGGTCGGCTTCACAGAAATCGAGTTGCCGTCTTTAAAGGACATTCCTATCAGGACAGATGCTGAATGGTCCTAGAACCCCGCTTCTCCATATATATGGCAGGGCCCCTCACAGACATCAGGGATTACAGGCCCGCCACAGCAGAAAGGACGGGCCTGTGTCCCTGCCTCCCCCGCATTCCCCCCCCCTGCCTTTGCATACATTGGGAGACCCTCTGTCATGCCCAGGCATTGGGGCAACACCACTACCCCAATCTCAAGGAGATACCCCCCTGCCCCGTCCTCACTGACATCAGCCCTCCCAACACTCATAAGGGAAACATCCCCCCCTATGGGGCTGCCCAGAGGACCAACTTTTGGCACCACCCCAGCACAGATATTCACTACTAGCTTGGCTAGCCTGGCAATGCCAACCTGTGACAGGGTCAATGCCAGGGCACTGCTCAGGCATTTCCCTCTCCCCTAACACATCAGCGAGGTTTGAAAACGCAGTGGAAGGATCACGTGCCTGTTGCAGTGGGGGAGGGTGGGGACAACGTGTAGTTTGGTAATGTATTTTTTTTATTACCCATCGTAGGACATGGTTATCACTGGATGGCCAGCACTTATTGCCCATCCCTAGTTGCCTTTGTTCAGAGGGCAGTTCAGAGTCAACCACATCGCTCTGGAGTTACATGTAGGACAGACCAAGTCAGGACGGCAAATTTCCTTCCTGAAAGGACATTAGTGAAGCAGATGAATTTTTCCACAACCAACAATGGTTTCATTGTCTCAGTCGCTTCTTAATTCCAGATACTTTTTATTGAATTCAAATTCCACCACCTGCCGTGGCAGGATTCGAACACTAAACCCCAGAATATTAGCTGAGTTTTTGGATTAATAGTCTGGCAATAATACCACTAGGCCATTGCCCCCTTTGAAAACACATTACCATGCGTTACATCACTGGCAAGGACAGAGAAAATTTTGCAGGAAAGAATTGCGTTTCCAAATTCTCTCTGTATTTTTCGCTTGCATTGCTATTCCCTCTGACAGCGAACACAGGCTGAAAATCACCTGCGATATGTTTGTAAATAGTTCTAAGAATCAACAAAGATTTCCTAAGAAGGACAATAAAGACTTCTTCAAACCTACCCAACTGCAACCAACATACAAAACAACGTGCTCAGTGGCAATTGATGCTAGCTTAGCCAGCAAAGCCCACATCCCATGAACATATTAAAATAGAATATCCTTTTGTAGCATTGTGGGATTATCCCCGCTGGCAAGACCTGCTAAAAATGACCCCACGTTACGGCTTTCTCGATGGGTACAGCCACTGAACAGCGCAGTGATTCTGTGAAATGGTCAAGGACATCAGTGGGACTGGAAGATTCTCAGGCGGCCAACGTTGAGACGCTTCTGCTCCCGGAAAACCCCGTTGCTGGCAGGGTGGGTGGGAGAATCCTGGGCCCAATCTTGCGTGACGATGACGTTTTGAGTTGCCAGCCACCGCTGCGCTTCTGAATTGTTAATGATAAGAATGGAAATTGGGAAGACGCTGATAGTACAAGTCCAAAAGGTGAGAACAAAGCCCTTAACTGTTGACGTTATATAAAAACAAGGTCAACTGAGAGCGTGGATGATGTGTAAATCAATCACATATTCCTAAAGCATGTTTTTTTTTAATATTGTGTTTGCTATCAATAAGTTGCTTATGTTCAATTTTCATTTCACTCTGAGCACACTTGATACATTCTAACCAGCATCTTATTAGACAGGTTGTATAGATTGTTGAAAAACACTCAGCAGGGATTTTTTTAACTTCAATTTTCCCAAATAACCAGTAATTCCTCAGTGATTTACAGAGCACGTAGGTGGGTAAAACAAAAACAGAAATGATCAGCTACATTATTCACCTTCTCTATCCAAATCGACATCACTAGAACCTGACTACCTGCGTATTTTCACTTTGGTGTCTTGTGAAAGTTGGCTGTGCACAAATTCGCTGCCACGTTTCCAGAATTACTCTTCAAAAATGTTTCATTGGCTGTAAGCTCTTTTATTGGGTGAGGGCGCATGGTGGCACAGTGGGTGAGGACTGTTACCTCACAGCGCTAGGGACGCAGGTTCGATTCCTGATTTATGTCACTGCCTGTGCAGAGTCTGCATGTTCTCCCTGTGTCTGCATGGGTTTCCCCTGGGTGCTCTGCCTTCCTCGCACTGTTGGAAAAACGTGATGGTTAGATGCATTGACCTGAGCAGGCGCTGGAGTGTGGCAACTGGGGGATTTTCACAGTAACTTAACATAAGAACATAAGAAATAGGAGCAGGAGTAGGCCATCTAGCCCCTCGAGCCTGCCCTGCCATTCAATAAGATCATGGCTGATCTGTCGTGGCTCAGTTCCACATTCCCGCCCTCTCCCCATAACCCTTAATCCCCTTGCCTATCAAAAACCTATCAACCCGCGTCTTAAAAATATTTAGTGAGGCAGCCTCCACCACTTCAACGGGCACAGAATTCCAGAGACTCACCACCCTTTGAGTGAAGAAGTTCCTCCTCAACTCTGTTCTAAACCGCCCCCCCCTTTATCTTGAGGCTGTGCCCTCTAGTCCTACTGTCCTTTCTGAGCGGGAAGAGCCTCTCCACCTCTATCCTATCCATCCCATTCAACATCTTATACGTCTCAAAGAGACCTCCCCTCATTCTTCTAAACTCTAACGAGTACAAGCCTAGTTTATTCAACCTCTCCACATAGTTCTTCTTTGCAGTGTTAATGTAAGCCTACTTGTGACATTAATAAATAAACTTTAGAGTGTTGTCAGGTCTAGAAAATGACAATGAAAGCCTTTTCTTTTGCCTTCTTTACAACTAGATTATACACTCAAGCGGTGGGCATCTGCGATAGGCCAGCGCTTACATCCCATTCATATTGACTCTGAGCAGATAATCATGTAGGTTCAACCAATTAAACTGTATTAAACAAGCTAAGGGACATATCCAGGGTGACACGGTGACACAGTGGTTAGCACTGCTGCCTCACAGCACCAGGGACCAGGGTTCAATTCTGGCCCTAGGTCACTGTCTGTGTGGAGTTTGCACCTTCTCCCCGTATCTTTATGGGTTTCCTCCGGCTCCCCCAGTTTCCTCCCACAGTCCAAAAATATGCTGATTGGCCATGCTAAAATGACCTTTAGTGTCAGGGGGATTAGCAGGGTAAATATGTGGAGTAATGGGAATAGGGCTTGGGTGGGATTGTAGTTGGTGCAGACTTGATGGGCCAAATGGCCTCCTTCTGCACTGTAGGGATTCTATGAAAAGACAGCCCCTCAAAGGGATACTGTATCAAACAATATCAAATCGCTAAGGAGAACTAAAACATCATATTGAAATGTGGTGAACATTGATGACAAAACAGCCCAGTCCCAGTGGTACCCATCAGATATGGAAAGCCTTGATAGTGCCAATATACACTGTGTGTTCCCTATCCAGGGAGACTCGGTCAGGGATATAGCTGTGGTAAAGGTAAGACCTCCTCAGTCACCCTCTGCCAGACCTGTTGATGGCAATTTTGGCTCGACACAGGAACGAGGACATCCTCCGTTTCCCACACCCCTCTCTGCACCAGGTGTCTCAGCAAATAACAAGGCACCATGTTGAGCAGCTAATTGATTGAGATAACTGAGTTCTGCCATTCACTTAAAATCACAGCTTGATCCCATCCAACTATTAAATTTCCACATCCCTTAACACCATGACTAACAAAAAACTATTCATCTCAATTTTGACATTTTCAATTAGCCTCAACAGCTCTTTGAGGGAGAGAATCCAGGGCCAGAATTTTACACCTCGTAGATGGACGTACGCCCTATCCAGCAGTGGGCAAAATCACCCAAGAATACATCTGACGCACGTTCCGATGTTATCGTAGAGTTGTGTAATATTTTGATCAGCAGGTGTAAGCAGGAGTCAGCTGCACGCCCGCCAACGATTAAAAGTCTATCCAAACTCATTAAAGGGGCAATTTTATATTGCCCCTGTGATATCCATGGTCACTGCAAGGGCAACCCAGGTGCCCAATCTATTTTTACTGAAGTGTCATTTAAGGATATGATAAAAGGAAGCAGGAACACAGACAGAGTGTGTGGGTAAGAATTAGTCAGGGTTTAGTATAAAGTTATTGTACAGAGTTCTGACAGTTTTCTTAGGTTGCTTGTCAAGATTCTTTGCAGAATGTAACTTGTTCTTGGGATCTTCAACATTGTTAGACATTTCTGAGCATTTCAATCCATTGGCACTCACAGTGATGGGTCATAGATACATAGAAACAAAGAAACTAGAAGTAGGAGTAGGCCATGTGGCCCTTCGAGCCTGCTCCGCCATTTGTTTTGATCATGGCTGATCATCGAATTGAATATCTTGATCCCCTGTCCCCCATATATCCTTTGATCCGTTTACTCCCAAGAAATCAGAGAAAATTTTGGCCTCAACTACATTCTGTAGTAGTGAGTTCCATACAATCACTACCCACTAAATGAAGAAACTTCTCCCCACCTCAGCTCTAAAAGGTTTATCCCTTACCCTCAAACTATGATCCCTAGTTCTGGACTCACCCATCGTTCGGAACATTCTTTCCGATCCTACCCTCCCTAACCCTGTTAGAATTGTATGTTTCTATGAGGTCCTCTCTCACTCTTCTAAACTCCAATCAATATAATTTTAACTGACGTGGTCTCTCTTCATATGGCAGACTTGCCATTTGAGGGATCAGCCGAGTAAACCTTCGCTGTACTCCCTCTAGAGCAAGGACATCCTTCCTCAGATAAGGACACCAAAACTGCACACAATACTACAGGTGTGGCCTCACCAATGCCCTATACAATTGCAGTAAAACATCCTTATCCCTATACTCAAGTTCTCTCGTATGAAAGCCAACATGCCATTTCCTTCTTTACTGCCTGCTGTATCTATGCACATACTTTTAGCAGCTCATGCATGAGGATTCCAAGGTTTTGTTGATATCCACCTCCCTCAATTTACACCCATTCAAGTAATAATCTTCTTCCTATTATTGCTACAAAGTAGATAACCTCAAATTTATCCACATTATTAAGCACCTGCCATGCACATGCCCACATACTCAGCCTATCCAAATCATGCTAAAACATCTCTGCATCTTCCTCACAGCTCATCCTCCCACCCAACTTTGTATCATCTGCAGATTTGGAGATAATACATTCAGTTCCCTCTTCTAATTCATTAATATATAATGTGAACAGTTGGGGTCCTAGTACAAATCCCCATGGAACTCCACCAGTCACTGCCTGCCAATCGAATAAAGACCCATTTATGCCGACTCTTTGCTTTCTATCTGCTAACCAGCTTTTTATCCACCTCAACACATTACATATAATGCCATATACCTTAACATAATAGTCTGATATGTGAAACCTTGTTGAAAGCCTTCTGAAAGTCTAAATAAACTTCAGTCAACTCTACTACTTACATCCTCAAACAAATCCAATAGATTCGTCAAGCATGATTTCTCTTTTGTAAATCCGTGCTGACTTTGTCTGATTAAACCACTTCCTTCTGAATGCTGAGTTATGAAATCCTTGATAACAGACTCCAGTACTTGCCCAGTACCGATGGTAGGCTCACTGGTCTATAATTCCTTGTTTACTCCCTACCTCCTTTTTTGAATAGTCGTCTTATGTAAGTTACCCTCCAATCTGCAGGAACTATTCCAGAGTCCAAAGAACTTTGGAAATAACCACCAATGGATCTACTATTTTTAGGGCCACTTCCTTAAGTACTCTGAGATGAAGGTCATCAGGATCTGAAGATTTATCCACCTTCAATCCCATCAATTTCCCGAAGACACTTCTCTGCAAATGTTCATTTCCTTCAGCTCCTCACTAAAACATCTTTCTCTTTGCATTTCTGGTACACTATTCTTATCTTTCTTTGGGAAGATGAAGAAAAGTATGAATTTAGTTCCTCATCTTTTTTATTCCCCATTATAAATTCTCCTGTTTCTGGCTGTAAAAGGCCTACATTCATTTTTGTCAATCTATTTCTCTTTACATACCTATAGAAATGTTTACAGTCAGTTTCCTCACTAGCTTATTTTAATATTCTATTTTTCCCTTCTTAATCAATCCCTTGATCCTCCTTTGCTGAATTTTAAACTGCCCCCAATCTTCAGGCCTTTTGCTTTTTCTTGCCAATTTGTATGCTTCTTCCTTAAAACTGATACCATCTCTAATTTCCCTTGTAAGCCATGGTTTGGCCACAATTTTGTCACTACCCTTGCACCAAAGAGGAACAAACAACGTTTGGAGTTCACCTATTTGTTCTTTCAATGCCTGCCATTTCCTATCTGTTATCTTTCCTTTCAGTAATGCTTTCCATTCCATCATGGCCAAATCATGCCTTATACCATCATAGTTACCTTTATTGAGATTCAAGACCCTGATCTAAGGGTCAACCACATCACTATCCAGCTTGACTAAGAATTCTATTATATTATGATTGCTCATCCCCAAGTGCTCTCTCACAACTAGATTCACAACTGATCCTTTCTCATTGCCTGTTGAATATGGCCCATTCCCTTGTTGGTTCTTTAACATATTGTTCCAGAAAACCATCCCGTATGCATTCCAGAAATTCTTCCTCTCTTGAGCTGTAACTAATGTGACTCTCTCAATCTATACGCAGATTAAATCCATCCATAATCACAGATGTTTCTTTAAGACATGCATCTCTGATTTCCTGTCTAATGCTTTTCCAACATTATCACTACAGTTTGATAGTATGGATTCCACCCCCTTCAATGTTTTTTTTGTCCCTTGTTGTTTCTTAATTTGACACATACAGGGTCAGCCTCGTCTGCAGTTCAGCAGATGGTTATTGTTTGCTCAGCAGGGGGAACCTCCTCTGAAGAGGATGGGGGGAGGGGTCAAAGGGAGAGGACCCAGGTGTCTGCAGGCATCACCTCAGGGACAGACTGTTGGGAGGCAAGGCACAAGCACATGGTGCGCAGAGTCAGCAGGGAGAATGACGAGGACAAGCCCACAGAAGATGGCACTATTCAGCTGGTAGGCAGTGATCCGGCTACCTCACACGACACAGTAAGATGTCTCACAACACCAGGTTAAAGTCCAACGGGTTTATTTAGTATCATGAGCTTTTGAAGTGCTATTCCTTCATCAAGTGAGTGGCGAGTTGGGTTCACAAACAGAGTATATATAGGTAAAGACTTAATTGCAAGGTAATGGTTAGAATGCAAGTCTTCACAGGTAATCAAGTCTTTATAGTTACAGACAATGCAAGTGGAGAGCGGTATAATCACAGGTTAAAGAGGGGTGAATTGTCTCAAGCCAGGACAGTTGGTAGGATTTTGCAAGCCCCGGCCAAATAGTGGGGGTTACACTTATTGTGACCTGAACCCAAGATCCCATATGACTATATAGAGCTAGTGCTGCAGGAGGTTCTGCCTCACCAGGAAAACCATCACTTCCTTATTCTACATGATTGGGTCATAGATTGCCATCAATATTGTGGGTGGGCACCCAATGCCAATCTTGTCACAAATTTATCAGTAGCCTTATCTAATCCCTGTCTGCTGCCTTGAAAGTCATACCAATGCTTAAATTTGGTTGGAGATAGGTGCCGAACTTTCCATAAATTTGTTCAGGTTTAATGCTGTATTTCCTGCCCATGGAAGGTTATAGCTGGCCCTCTTTTCATTGCTACTGCCTTTTGGTAAATTATTCAGTGTCAATCTGCACTTTTGTTTAAACTTGGCAGATGCCTCTGTGACATCACCAAATTCACTATGGGATGTTACTGTGCACTCATCGGTGGCCCAATCATCTTTTTGTGTTTGGTTTTCGCGCAATCTTCTCAGATACTCTTTGGGCATTAATGTGTGTCAATTTTCCAAATCAGCACTAAATTGAAGCTCTGATGAAGGGTCATCTAGACTCAAAACATTGGCTCTATTCTCTCTCCACAGACACCGTCAGACCTGTTGAGATTTTCCAGCATTTTTCTGTTTTTGTTTCAGATTCCAGTATCCACAGTATTTTGTGTTCATCTAAATTAAGTTCGGCACCCATCTCCAGACAAAATTTAAGCACTGGTATGAATTTCAAGGCAGCAGACAGGGATTAGACAAGGCTACTGATAAATTTGTGACAAGATTGGCCTTGGATGCCCACCCACAATTTTGATGGCAATCTATGGCCCATTTAGGTTTACTCACAGACCCATGTTGCCACCATGCTGCATGTTCTTGTTGTCTTTTGGATCCCTGGTGTTGGTAATAGTCACACTTTAAGCTTGGAAAGATGAGAACTCCTAATATTTAATGTTTGCCATGTTCCCTTGTATAATAAAGGCATTGGTTGGAAATTGTGCTGTGTCAATCACCTTTCTCGTGTCGCTGCAAAAGGGAGCCCTGGAACACATGAAACATGACAGTTGGTTCCTAGCTAATTAATTCCTAGATATCGACAGATATTTACAGATAATAGAATAATATATAACAGGTTCAAGTGGCCTAGATGGAACGCACTTTTGGAGGGTCAGTGCAGACTCGATGGGCCAAATGGCCTCCTTCTGCATGTTAGGCTTTCTGTAGGTCGATGGATTTTCTTTCCTTCGGAGTATTTGTGAACCAGTTATGTTTTAGGACAGCTGTATAGAAAAATTATTAATGTTGGAAATAGCTGGATTGTTGGTGTGGAGGATGAGTAAACTTGCCTAGTAACATGGCCTCTTGCTATAATGTGTAAAAATGCTTTAAAGGTTAACTTGATCACCAGAACAATGCAACTGAGTAAATGTTCAGACTTCTGGCCCCTGAATGATTAAAAACTCAGCATTTCAAGTTGACTTTTGGTAAACTGTACAGATCCCAACATTTTTTCTCATTTAAAAATTAGCAAAATGACATAGAATAGGATTATGCTTTAAATTAGGATGTATGAATCTTTCAGTTAGGAGAATAGGGAAGCAGAGGGTGGAAGTTAAAGAGAAAACAGGACTAGAAACACTTAGGGAGTTTTATTTTTTAAATTTAAATTGCTGCTATGTACTTTTTTTATTCATAGAATCATAGAATCCTACAAAGCAGAAGGAGGCCATTTGGCCCATTGAGTTTACCAACTACAAGCCCACTCAGACCCTATCCCTGTAGCGCCATGTATTTACCCTAGCTAGTCCCCCTGACACTAAGGGGCAATTACGCATGGCCAATCCACCTAACCCGCACATCTTTGGATCATGGGAGGAAACTGGAGCACCCAGAGGAAATTCTTGCAGACAGAGGGAAAATGTGCAAACTCCACTCAGACAGTGACCCAAGACGGGAATCAAATTTGGGTCCATGACGCTGTGAGACAGCAGTGCTAACTACTGTGCCGCAATGCCAAAGTTTTAAACTGGTATTGTATTAGTTTCATTATTTCTTTGTAGGATTTAAATGTCATCCAGCCAATGAAGTCTGGAATTCTATGGATCTCTTCATGGTCTAAGGCTAATACAAAGGTCTTAAATGAAATGCCATGGCTATATGCAAAATAATAACTACCAGGGAGGTAATGGCCCATTGATATTGTAGCTGGACTATTAATGCAGAAACTCAGCTCAAGTTCTGGAGACATGGGTTTGAATCTCACCACAGCAGATGGTGGAATTTGAATTCAATAAAGAGTATCCAAAAATAAAATTTCCAGAATTAAGAATCTACTGATGACCATGAAACCATTATCGGTTGTCAGAAAAACCCATCTGGTTCACTAATGTCCTTTAGGGAAGGAAATCTGCTGTTCTGACCTGGTCTGGCCTACATGTGACTCCAGAGCCACAGCAATGTAGTTGACTCTCAACTGCCTAAAATGGCAAACTAGGGATGGGCAACAAATGCTGGCCAGCCTGTGATGATGTGGAGATGCCTGCGTTGGACTGGGGTAAACACAGTAAGAAGTCTCACAACACCAGGTTACAGTTAGACTTTAACCTGGTGTTCTGAGACTTCTTACAACCTGTGACGCTCATGTTCCATGGATGAATTAAAAGAAACAGTGCCAAACACAAACCTGGAGTCCAATGCCACAGAGCAACATAGCCTACTTACATGTTTGTCTTTTGGCTTAAAATTATGTCTTAAAATAGTCAACAGATTTATAGAATCCCTACAATGCAGAAGAAGGCTATTTGCCCATCAAGTTTATACTGACTCAATGACAGAGAATCTTATCCGGGCCCTTTCCCCTGCCCTATCCCCATAACTGACATTGACAGTCACTAATCCTCACAACCTATACATACAGTTTATTTATTTATTAGTGTCACAAGTAGGCTAACATTAACACTGCAATGAAGTTATTGTGAAAATCCCCTGGTTGCCACACTCCGGAACCTGTTCGGGTACACTGTGGAAGAATTTAGCGTGGCCAATGCACCTAACCAGCATATCTTTCAGACTGTGGGAGGAAACCGTGGCACTCGGAGGAAACCCACACAGACACAGGGAGAATGTACAGACTCTGCATAGTCAGTGGCCCAAAACAGGAATTGAATCCGGGTCCCTGGCACTGTGAGGTAAACACAGTAAAAAGTCTGACAACACCAGGTTTCAGTCCAACCGATTTATTTGATAGTAAATTCACTAACTTTCGGGTTAGCCCCTTCGTCAGGCTAACCCGAAAGCTAGTGAGTTTACTATTAAATAAATCGGTTGGACTGAAACCTGGTGTTGTCAGACTTCTTACTGTGTTTACCCCAGTTCAACGCCGGCATATCCACATCATCACACACTGTGAGGTAACAGTGCTAACCACTGTGCCACCATGCCACCCCACTGTTGTCAAAGAAACAAGCAGTTACTTTTAATTACTGCACCTTGTGGCCAATCTTACTGTCTGTTCTTGGTTTTAAAATTGCAAAGATTATACATTAATCACAGTTCGATGAAATAAGTTATGTGCACTTATTTGTGCCTTTATTGTATCCTTGATTTGAGTACTAAGTAGGATGCTTTTGAGATTTTCAAATAAGAGGGCATTGACCCACGTGTCATCCCAAAGCCGCAGAACAATCTACCTTTTGACTTAACAGAAAATCAAAAAGACATCCACTCTTGATGGTAATGAGGTCTGAACCTACCATTCTCATTGTATTGATCTGGTCTGTTGTCTTGTGATTGTGGTAGTTATCTTGTTAAAAATCGCTGTTTATAACATTCAATAGAACGAGCACAGCTTTAATTTGGGAGCACAATCACCAGACAGTGTAGACAGACAGAGACAGGACCTTACGTCAGAGGCTGCAGGGGTGATATTGTATCATGTCCCTGAATATGCTTGCAATGTCTTTCTTCAGTTTCCAGCGGGAACAATCAATTGGCAATTATCCTTCAGTGTGAATATGAGAAAGCTGATGATTTGTTGAATAGTTTTCAAACTTAAGATTTTGAAGTTAACCTGGTCACTGCATTGCATGAACAATAGATGTATATATATATGATATTATATATATATATATACATATATACACATATTCACCACAGACTTAAGATTGTAGTCAACACCATTGCAATTTTTTTATTCATTCATGGGACATGGGCGTTGCTGGCTGGCCAGCATTTATTACCAACCCGTGGTTGCCCGTAAGGAGGTGGTGGTGAGCTGCCCTCTTGAATCACTGCAGTCTACATGCTGTTGATTGACCCACAATGCCAGTTGGGAGAGATTTCCAGGATTTTGACCCAACGACTGTGAAGGAATGGCAATAGATTTCAGGATGGTGAGTGGCTTGGAGGGGAACTTGCAGTGGTGGTGTATCTAGATGGAAGTGGTCGTGGGTTTGGAAGGTGCTGTCTAAGGATCTTTGGCGAACTGATAAACGAATGCAACAAATTGCTTGATTAGACAATTTTCAGACTGTAAAATTATGTTGTTTTTGAATAATTCAAAGGACACATGCAGCAGACTTGTAAAAGCTCTGAAAGAAATTGAATCAAATTATATTATCATAGAAAGCCTGCAGTGCAGAAAGATGCTATTTGGCCCATCGAGTCAGCACTGACCACAATCCCACCCAGGCCCTACCCCCTTACCCCTACATATTTAACAGCTAATCCCTCTAACCTACACATCTCAGGCCCAAAGGGGCAATTTCAGCACGGCCAATCAACCTAATCCGCACATCTTTGGACTGTGGGAGGAAACCGGAGCACTCGGAGGAAACCCACGCAGACACGAGGAGAATGTGCAAACTCCACACAGACAGTGACCCAAACCAGGAATCGAACCCAGGTCCCTGGAGCTGTGAAGCAGCAGTGCTAAGCACTGTGCTACGTATATTGTTATGTATGATTCTAATTTCTTATGTAAATCTTTGCCCATATTCACAATGGTCAACTTGCTGAATTCTCAAGTTTCGCTATGCTGTTTGGAAGACTTTCCTTCTTCCTTGGTTCCCTGCTTCTGCACGTGCTATCAACCTGCTACATCTCTTAACTTTTTGCAATCTGATGGAAGGTCTGAAACATTACATTAGTTTCTTTCTGCAGAGATGCTGCCTAATCTATTAAATTAATCATAGAGCCAAATTATAGAATCATAGAATCCCTACAATACAGTTGCAGGCCATTCAGCCCATCAAGTATGCATTGACACTCTGACAGAGCATCTTACACAGCACAACCCCTGCCCTATACCTGTAACCCAATATATTTATCTTCCTTGTCCCTACACATCATTGGACATTAAGGGGCAATTTGGCATGACCAACCCATCTAACCCTCACATCCTTGAAGTGGGAGGAAACTGGAGCACCCAGAGGGAACCCACGCAGACAGGGGAGAATGTGCAAACTCATACAAACAGTCACCCAAGGCCAGAATTGAACCCGTGTCCCTGGGTTCAATTAGCCTGTGAGGCATTTTTCTCCCTCTTTTCAACTAAGCTCACACTTGGTTGGTTATGAGTGGGACTTTGCACCTATTTCGCAGTGTGTATTGTACTGACAGAAACGGCCTGAGATGCGCTTGTGGCAGGATTGTCCATCCAGTTCTGCTGCTGTCAACAGAGTTTCCTATCATTCGCACTCTGTGTCGCTGGGGAACCCACAGTGTGGGGATGGGAGGGTCACCATTGGCAGGACTGGAAGATCTCGCAAGGGGGAACAGCCAGAAAATGCTACCCTATATTTGTACTTCGCCATTTCGAGTGATAACTTTTTTTTTGCCCATGCAACCCAATATCATTGTCCCCTCTTCATCACCATCCTTTGTGATATGGGGTCTGTTGATGATCCTCAGTTCAGCCCTTTCACACTGTACATTATCCTTTTACTGGCCCCATACTGCTGGAAAGCTGGAAAACCATCTTTCACCCACAACTAGTTCTCTTCTGTCACCACCAATTCCAACTTTCTCCTGGTGACTGTCTCAGGCTTGAACCACACTCTGTAAAACCATATTAGTCAATTCTATTTTATTCTATTTTATTGTATTCTATTCAAAGTCAAGCTACAGACCCAATATCTTCTCAATCAGAATGACCTCCATAATATTGTCTTTCTCCATCCTTAGCACAGCCCATCATCCTCGCATTTTTCACTTCGCTCTTCAACTGTTCCAATGCTCTGCAGGTCAGTCTTCCATTCTTCACACTGTTTGCATTTCAGTTCATTCACAGTTCTGCTGCTTGTATCCTATTCTGGACCCACTCACCCTTCACCCTTAGACTCACTACCTCGTTTCCCAGAACCTTCAACACATCCCGTTTAAAATCCTCATTCTTATGTTTAAATTTCTTCATGGCCTTGCTTCTTCATATGTCTGTGAATTCCTCCATTGCTATGAATGGTCCCTCTCTTCTCCCCAGCTTAACCGTGCCTTCCCAACCCCCCACCCCTCCCATCCACACCTGGAATTCTGTGTCTCGCTAACTCTGGCTTCATGTGCATTCCCAACAGCTTTTGCCCTATCAATGGCCACCAGACTTTCAATGACCTACAGATCCTGTGATCTGGAATTCACTTTGCATCTTCATTTCTCACTCCTCTATTTAAGACCCTCCATTAACACACCTCTTTGATCAAGCTATCAATCGCCACCTCTTTCAATATCTCCTCCTATGACTTGATGCCTGACTTCTCCTCTATAAAGCTCCTTTTGATGTTTTTCTGTACATATAAATGCAGGTTAATACCTCATCTTGGTGCCTTTTCAAGAAAAATTTCTGTTCAATGAACTCTTAAGATATAATAATCAAATGAGCGCCTATATAATAATGTTATAATTTCAAAAAATTCTGTCGGTCGCTCCGTCTGCCCATCCATCCATCCGTCCATCCATCCTCATTTTATAACGCTCACCAAAGACAGACTAATGCTATTTATAACCCAAGCAACACACTACATTGCGTTTCATCAAAGCAACTCACCTTGGCTTGATGCACCCTAAATATACCGCTCAAGATAATTTCTGATTCATAAAGTAGCCTCTACTTGGTAATATTGTAATTCTTATAATTGCAATTATTATGTGCAATTTTTCTGAGGAAGGATGCTCTTGCTCTCGAGGGAGTACAGTGAAGGTTTATCAGGCTGATTCCGGGGATGACGGGACTGGTGTATGAGGAGAGATTGATTAGGTTAGGATTGTTTTCACTAGAGTTCAGACAAATGAGGGGGGGATCTCGTAGACACTTATAAAATTCTAACAGGACTAGACGGGATAGATTCCCGTCTGATTGACACCCCCGGTCGGGGTGTCAATTAGAGGGTCACAGTCTGAGAATTCAGGGTAGACCATTTAGGACAGAGGTGAGGAGACATTGGTTCACCCAAAGAATGGTGAGTCTGTGGAATTCATTACCACAGGAAGTAGTTGCTGCCAAACTATTGAATGTCAAGAGACAGCTGGATATTGCACATGGGGCGAATGGGATCAAAGGTTATGGGGAGAAAGTAGGTATTGGCTAGTGAGTTGGACGATCAGATATGATCGTAATGAATGGCGGGGCAGACTCGAGGGGCCAAATGGCCTCCTCCTGCTGCTATCTTCTATGTTTCTGCCTCCATTGTCCTCTCCGTAATGCATTTTTGCCTTTGTGCTAGGTGTAAGTGTAGTTACACCAACACTTATACGATGGAATCAGGTTCCCAATGTTTTTGTGAAAAGAATGGAATTGTCAGCAGTAAACCCAGGAGAAAACTGAGCTAAACTCGATTGACTGATGGAATATTTCCTTCTGGCTTTTGCGCGCTGAGCACTCGGGTGGCACAATCTCAAACCCTCTATTTAAACGGCCAGGTTTGGAGGATCCAGGAGGTGTTTATTCATGAAGAGCAAGGCTACCATGTACAGATGCAATGATGCTTTACTTGAATTACTGCAGATAATTCTTTTCTTTAGCTACCGGAGGAAGATTATACATCCTTATACATTTCAAGCTGATATTCACCCTCCCAAGTGAACTCCATTCATCAGTTGAACTCTGGCTGATACTTTCACTCATGGGTCTGAAATTTCCTTCATGTAAGTGGAGCACAGAGCACCAGAGTGCTGGAGAGAAGCAGAGGTGTCCCGCCAGTCAGCCTACAAGCGGCAACTCCGAGGAGGAGGTTCAGATGTTTCAACATGCCAGGCTATAAAAGATAGGGAATTTCTTGCTATTTGGCCCCACATCCAGAACCCAGTCGGGACAGCACGGTGGCACAATGGTTAGCACTGCTGTCACACAGCACCAGGGACCCGTGTCCGAGTCCAGCCATGGCAGCTGGTGGAATTTGATTTCAATAAAAAATATCTGGAATTAAGAATCTACTGATGACCATGAAACCATTGTCGATTGTTGGAAAAACCCATCTGGTTTTTAGGGAAGGAAATCTGCCATCCTTACCTGGTCTGGCCTACATCTGACTCCAGAACCACAGCAATGTGGTTGATTCTTAACTGCCCGCGGGCAACTAGGGATGGGCAATAAATGCTGGCCCTGCCAGCGACGCCTATGTCCCACAAATGAATAAAAAAAAAATTGAAAGGCTAACATGTTAATTGCCAACCCACCTATGCCAAGGGGGGTGGGGATGGAGTGGTTTGGTGCCTGTATGTAATCTAATGTAAGAAGTGTCACAAAACCAGGTTAAAGTCCAACAGGTTTATTTGGTAGCAAATAAAGCTGCTCCTTCGCTCCGAAAGCTGGTGGCTTTTGCCATCAAATAAACCTGTTGGACTTTAACCTGGTGTTGTGAGACTGCTTACTGTGTTTACCCCAGTCCAATGCCGGCATCTCCACATCATGCAATCTATTGTGCCAGAAGAAAGTAGGGAAGGTAGGTTGGAGCGCTCTTGGTTTCCTTGATTTCAATCTGCCAGCCACGTTCAGACACATGTGTTCCTCCATGTTAACTTTCCCCCTCTCCTTCATACTCACCAATTTCTTTCACCTGATCCTCAGTAGCAGCTCTGAATCTGACAGTGAAATTGGCAGCCATTTTAGCTTGTGTCTGTACAACTAAGCGGCAATGACCTTTCTGGTGTCAGTGCAGCTTGCCCACCAGTATTCAATAGGTGGCTGATGCTCTGCTGTGGAGATTTTGACACATTTGTTCATTTTCTCAAGAATACTGAAGGGCAACTGGCCAGATATGATTTCATTTTAAGGTATCCCCGTGGTCTTTTACATGATAGACTATGCCCTCACAGAGATATAGGAACTGTCAATCAATCTGGCGTACATCGAATGGCCAGCTTTCTTTCTTTTTGAACATGGAGGGCAGGGATAATTGCAATGGCAAGGGAAAGCAAATCTCTTCAGAAATGATGCAAACAATCCAAATGGAATTATTCAAGCAGGATGAATCCAATAAAAGCCGGAATTAAAAATGTACTGATGACCACGAAACCATTTTGAATTATTGTAAAACCCATCTGGTTCACCAATGCCCTTCAAGGAAGGAAATATGCCATCCTTATCTGGTCTGGTCTACATGTAACTCTGGACTCACAGCAATGTGGCTGACTCTTAACTGCCCTCTGAAACTAAATTCAAGGGCAATTAAGGGTGGGTAATAAATGCTGGCTTTGATTTATTATTGTCACATGTATTAGGATACAGTGAAAAGTATTTTTTTTTTCATGCTATTCACATAGGGAAGGAGAGTACACAGATTGTAGCGTTGCTGTCATAGCTGGGGTGTAGAGAAAGATCAACTTAGTGCAAGATAGGCTCATTCAAAAGTCTGATGGCAGCAGGGAAGAAGCTGGACTTGAGTCAGTTGGTACATGACCTCAGGCTTTTGTATTTTTTTCCCAATGAAAGAAGGTGGAAGACAGTATCCTGGGGTGCACGGGGTCCTTGATTCTGCCTTTCCTGAGCAGTGGGAAATGTGGACAGTGTCACCGGAGGGGAGGCTGGTTTGAGTGATGGATTGGGCTGCATTCACACGACCCTTTGTAGTTCCTTGCGGTCTTGGGCAGAGAAGGAGACATACCAAGCTGTGATACAACCAGAAAGAATGTTTTCTATGCTGCATCTGAAGAAGTTGGTGAGAGATGTAGCAGACATGCTGAATTTTCTTCATCTCTTGAGAAAATAGAGGCTTTGGTAGGCTTTCTTAACTATAGCATCTGCATGGAGAGACCAGGACAGGTTGTTGGTGATCTAGACACGTAAAAACTTGAAGCTCTCGACCATTTTCACTTCGACCCATTGCTGAAGACAGGAGGATGCCCTTCACTATGCTTCACATATATTGCAGTCCTTATTCTTTTACATATGAATATACCTTATTCCTTATTTTCTTTTAGAAGACAGGATTTTGGCTGGTTTTCCTACAAAGTGAGTGGAGGCCAATTATATAGCATCTCCACACAGGCCGAGCATTGGTCTTTGACCTCGATCTGCAGGTCAGAACTGCAATGTGCAGTAAATATATGTTTCCACTGCCCGGCTTGCCACATGAATACTGTCCTTTCTTCTAGACAATATTGTAGCACCACTGCTCTTGTTAAATTGTGCTGGAGTCATGCTCCAAGAATTTAATGCTTTAAAATGGCAACACTAATGTAATACAATTTACACTAATGTTTTATGTATATAGGTCTTTCTGCAAAATGTTCCTTCTGGCTCCATCTCAAAACCCTGAGCATTTTTATCTGTACATGTCTCTTCAAGACTTAAGCATTACAATTGAACAATGCTCGAGAACATCTTCACGCTGCGGATGTGAAATGATCTTTGAAATGTGTGGACTAAGGAATAAAATGATTCTCTTTGTCCGTAACTGTAGACGCAACTGTCATGTTGTATTTTGGCAATGTCTGCACACAACTACAATCACAACAGTCTAAGATCATTACGATTTCTTATATGTTGATTCTTCTTGTTCCTGTTTTTTATTACATTTCCTCCCTGGGATATCACACGTTTTCAAACATAAACACACACAACAGGAAAATAATTAAATAATAAACTTTTTTTTTAGGTCTTATTTTCTTCCATTTTCTATTTGATTTCCTCTCATCTTGTCCTTCGATTCTTTGTATTTGCTTCCCTGTCCCCTGTATTTACTTCCCTCAAATTATTTTTTAAAATTTGTTTCTTGACGCATGGAAGCCATCCAACTGTTCAATTCAGCTCTGGTATTTCATTAGATAATGGCTGATCTGTACCCAAACTCCATTTAGCTGCATCTGTGGAGAGAGAATAGAGTCAATATTCTGAGTGAGGATGAGCATCCAGGGTCATCCTGACTCGAAATGTTGGGCGGGATTTTCCAGCCTCGCTTGCCCTGAAACCGGAAAATCCCACCCGAGGTCAATGGACCTTTGCATGATCTGTCCCTCACCTGCTGTGTTTCCCATGGTGGGCAGGATGGTAAAATTCACCCCATTGGCTCTATTCTCTCTCCACAGATGCTGTCAGACCTGCTGAGATTTTCCAGCATTTTTTGCTTTTGTTCTAGATTCCAGCATCCGCGTTAGTTTACTTTTATCTACCTGCCTGCCATCGATCCATGTTCCCTGACACTGTTATCCCCCCAAAACAATCCATCTCATTCTTCTTTCTGTGGATGGAATTCTCCTTGTGGTGTTGCAAGCTGTTTGATGGCGGGTGAGAGACCGAAAACATCTATTCCACGCCACTGTAAATTTCCCATGGGATCTCCTGATGTTGCCTTCCATGGCAGGTTGGGAATCTCACTGGAGACCAGCCATGAAACCGATTTCCAACTTGTTAATGGGATGCAGCAGAAAGCCTGAACAAAATCTTTTCCCCAAAGCCGGATAAACAATCTAGTCCGGAACACCTCCAAATAACGTGACAGGAGAAAGTTGGGACTTACCTGAAGAAGGCCTGGATCATCTTTGGGATGTAGGTTGCCAGTGACCCTGGCTCCCAGAAGATCACCAGAGCACTGGATGGAAGGATGTATCTATCAAATGGACCTTCCAGCTTCAATATCTTGGAGGAGGTCCATCGTCCACCCTCAGGAGTGGTCCTGGAGATCCATCTTCTGTCTTCAATGATACATGAGTGCTGTTGGGCATCTTTTAAATGTGGTACCCAGATAAGAAGGCAAGACAACTCAATCAAGCCTGCACTGCAGCGGAACATGGCGCAAAACTCATGGCTGCAAAATTGATTACAGGGTGGATGCAAGGTTTGGCTTGTTTTCCCATTGGTCTCCGCATTGGGAAACACTCTCTGTTCCTACTCCCATGCTGGGACCTGGTTCTGGATAGGAGAATTTTGCCCCTTGTTTCATTGCCCCAAATGTTAGTTTCGGCCACCTTGTCTGATGCAGCTTACCGTATGTGCAGGGCCAATTTACCAGTAAAAGCCATCAGAATCAATCATGCCAATACAATGGTTGGAATTCTTCTCCTCCTGCAGTCCCTCAGAGTTGATAATGATTTCCTGCCACAGTAAAAATGACTGGGGAGTCCAATGCATGACCTACAGTCTCTAACACAGGTGGGGCAGATGGTGGTTGGAGGAGCGGGTGGGTGGGGTGTCCAGGTTGCCATGCATTCCTTTCACTGTCGATGCTTGTCTTCAGCTTGCTCTCAGCGATGAAACCTGAGATGTTCAGCTCCTTCCCGAATGCTTTTCCTCCATTTTGGTCAGTCTTGCACCAGGATTTCCCAAGTGTTGGTAAGAATGTGTCACTTTTTCAAGGAGGTTTTGAGGGTGACCTTGACGGATGTTCTCTGGCATCCTGGCGCTCACTTGATATGTCGAAGCTCCGGGTGGAGCGCCTGTTTGGAGGGTCTCATGTCAGGCATGTGGACAATGTTGCCTGCTCAGCAGAGCTGGCCAAGTGTGGTCAACTCTTCAATACTGGAATGTTGGCCTGAGTGAGGATGCTGGTGTGAACAACGTGTCAATGGATTTGAAGTATCTTGAGGAGACAGTGCTGGTGGTACTGCAGGGTTTGGAAGTGCCTGCTGTACATGACCAATGTCTAATGACCCAATGGCCAACCTAAATGAGTCACATAGGTAGACAGGTATCAATATGGGCTTGGTGCCAGATCAGGCATTCTGGTCATCAAACACTCTCTTCCCCAGAAACCCATAGGCTGCTCTGGCACAAGACTGTTTTGAACTTCATCAACGATGCCTGCTCCTGTTGATAGTTGGCTCTTAAGATATGGAAAGTGGCCCACTTTGTTCAAGACCTCATCATGGATTTTGATACCTGAGGTAGGGGTGGGGTGTTGGGAGATTGAAAAAAAGCACTATTGCAATGACACAAACTTGCTTGACCCCAGTCCATTCGTGGACTTGCTTGACTCCAGTCTGTATGTGAATTGGGTCTATAGTGGGTCCATTTGTCAGGATTGTGGTTTGCATTTCATGGGTGGCGGTGCAGTGGGGGCATGCAGAGGATGGTGACAAACATTTGGGGGCAGCTGAAACAGAGGAGGACGCTCCATAATCCCTTGTGGCCGACAGTGAGGAAAGGCTTTGCGAGGTCAAAGACAGCTTTGTGCAAGGGTTGGTGCCTTTCCCTGCATTTCTTCTGTAGTTGACATGCAGTGAAGATCACGTCTGCTGGAAGGAAGCCTTCAGTCACACGGAGGAGGCAATTCAGAAGGACTCTTGCAATGATCTTCCCTGTGTATGACAGCAGGGAGGTTACTCTGTAGCTACTGCAGTCAGACTTGTCACCTTTTCTGAGGATGGTTACAATTCCAGGATCTCTGAGATGTCTTGACACGTTCTTCTTTCAGATAAGGGAAATGAGGTCATGTATTCATGCCAAGAGTGCTCCTCTGCCATGTTTTTGAACATTGGCAGAGATTCAATCTCTGTGGTTGTTCTCTTTTAGCTCCAGCCATGTTTTTGAAGGTGAAAAGGGGAGAAAGAACCTTCATTAACACTGTGCCACTTTGCGATTCCAGAACAATTTACAACAAATTAATTACCCTTGAAACATAATCACTGCTTGGTGTAGGAAATTACAATTCAAATTAAATAAAAATCACTGGCCCATGCATCAAGCCCACATTAAGAGGTTTGACTGCAGTTAGCAGCCGCCCTCCTGGAATGAAAATCCAACTTTCTCAGGCACTTTCTCCCAACTCAGATTTGCGGAATCAGGAATTTTCCTGATTCTGTGCTCCCAGCTCGGGAGCGAAAAGTCCTTCTTTGGCAAAAAAGCAATGTTGAAGAGTCTTCCAAACTGGAAACATTAGCCCTACTCTCTCTCCACAGAAGCTGTCAGACTCGCCGAGACTTTCCAGCATTTTCTGTTTTTATATCGATTCATCAGCTTCCAGGGAACCACCTTGCATTGTACTGATTACGGGCCAATCTGTACTCACTGTTACAGGGAGCAGTCTATGTCTAATCCAATCATTCTCAATACCAGACAACCGTTCACACGAGTTCACAAGTACACCTCATTCCCACAGATTAATACATTGAATTCCCAAATGCCTTTGAGGGAACAACAGTGAAAACAAACTGTTTTCTTAATACCGCAAGTCAATCTGAGATGATTAGTCTTGGATCAATTGGGTCTCGGAGACTAAGAATGATTCCTTTGGGAAATTCTATTTCATGGACAGTTGCTCTCTGCACTGTTGACTGTTAACCAAACCACCAGAAACTGGAAACATTTGGGTTTAAAAACAAGAGAATAGGAAGGACATTGATTTAATATAGAAGTATAACTTTTTAGTCTCTCTTTTCTCAGAAAATACTCTTCCCACCCTGGTATATAAGCCTATGATGAGCGATATTTGTTGCCTGCATTAGGGCTGCCCAGTAGCACAGTGGTTAGCACTGTTGCCTCACAGCTCCAGGGACCGTGGTTCAATTCCGGCCTCGGGTGAGTGTCCATGTGGCGTGTGCACGTTCCCCCCATGTCTGCGTGGGTTTCCTCCAGGTGCTCTGCTTTCCTTCCACACTCCAAAGGTATGCCAGTTTGGTGGATTGGCCATGCTACAATGCTCCTGGGTGTCAGGGGAATTATTGGGGTTGCAGTGGTAAGATCCAGGTAGGGCTGTTGTCTGTACAGTCTCAATGGGCCAAATGGCCTCCTTCTGCACTGTAAGGATTCTTTGATTAAGACTCCATGTAATTAGCTTTCAGTTACAATACTTTCAGATTTAACATTTTCTGGAAATCAAATTCAAAATCCATCTTTTGCACAATTTCAGAATGCAAATGTTTGTACTATGCCAGTCTTACAGTAAGAAGCCTCACAACACCAAATTAAAATCCAACAAGTTATTTAGAATCATGAGCTTTTGGAGTGCTGCTCCTTTACCAAATAAGTCTTATTGATTGACATTTTTTGCACAAAGTCTTAGCCAAATCCAAAATGCCTCTCAAAATGGAAAATTTTATTGAAATCCATTGATGTAACACATCTTGATAAAGCGATAATGGATATTTCTGAGATCTGTTTTGGTCATGTGCAACTCCTAAACCTGTCCATAACCTTCAAGGCACAAGTGAGGAGAGTAATGGAATACTGTCCACTTCACTAAATGAGTGTAGCTCCAAGAACACTCAAGGAGCTTGATACTATGCAAGGAAAAGCAGCCTGCTTGATCAGCACTCCATCCACCGTCTTAAAAATGCAATGCCTCCACTACCACTGCACAGAGACAGAAATGTATGTCATATACAAAATGTCCAGCAGCAACCTCCTTCAACAGCACCTTCCAAAGCTGTAACCTCTCCCACCTAGAAGCATTAGGACAGTAGATGCATGGGATTGTCGCTGCCTGCAAGTTCTGCTCTAAGTTGCACACCATCCTGACTTTGGAACCACTCACTCGTCCTGAAACCTTAAAATCCTGCCTGAGGTCAATGGACCTTCCCATGTTCCACCTCTCGCCCGCTCCAATTCCTGTGGTGGGCAAGGCGGTAAAATTCCAGTGAATAGCGCTGTTTTTTCGACTGTTGGATCAAAATCCTGTAACTCCGTCCTTAATGTTGCCGGATTGTAACAGTTCAAGGAGAGCTCCCTATCACCTCTCAAGGGGAATTAGGGAATGGCAACAAATGTTGGCCAAACTAGTGAGGCTTGCAACCCAAGGATGAGTTATAAAAATCACCAAATGATAGTTGGTTCCTATACTGGCTGCTTTAGAGTATAAACAATTCATGGATAATCTGACTGCTAAAGATGACCATGAAACCTAAGCTCTGAACCATCGGTAGCCTTGAAATGCAAAGTTTGTAAGACTATAGGAAACAACCAATTGCTGTGCCTAATTCTACTGAGCAGGTTATTACAGCTCCGATCTGAGCCTGGCAAGTTCTGCATTTGTTGTATGTATTTTAGCACCAAGGCAGTGAACTGTGACATGTTCCAGGGCTACAAAAGTGGTGGCTGTGCTCTTTCAGGCCACTTCTAGTGTCCTGCACTACTTCATGGCATCCAAAACTGATTTAACACACATACTGGACCATACAGGTAAATAGATCATAGAACATAAACACTACAGCACAAACAGGCAAACAGGCCCTTCGGCCCACAAGTTGCGCTGATCATGTCCATACCTACCAGGCCTGTCTATAACTCTCAATCCCATTAGATCCCATGTACTCATCCAGAAGTCTCTTAAAAGACCCCAGTGAGTTCGCCTCTACCACCACCAACGGCTTCCACTCACTCACCACCAATGTCCTCTCTTAAGCAATTACCATGTCCTCTCTTAAGTAATCCCAGCTAAACCATCAAATCCTGGAATCCTTACAATGCAGAAGGAGACCATTGGGCCTAATGAGTCTGCACTGAATCTCTGACAGAGCATCTTTCCCCTTGCCCTATCCTCATAACACAGTTATCCAGCGAAACCCCACAAACCTAAAAATCTTTGAACACTAAGGGGGAATTTGGCATGGCCAATCCACCCTACCTGCGCACCTTTGGACTATGGGAGGAATCCCAAGGGCACCTGATTTTCCCCTAAATAACACTTGATCACTGCCAAATTATCTTTCAAGTCCATATAAAATGGCACCTGACTCTACCTAAGGTATCTCAAGGCCATGCCCAAAATGCTGTTTCATCTCTCCAAATAGGTACCCTACCTCTCCAAAGAACTCTGGTATGTTTACACTTTCCCCTCCCAGGTCTAAAGTGTTTTGGACATCCCATTAGTGAAAATCAGGTCTGACTGAGGCGACTGCACTTTACCATGTGCAGTTGCCTCCGTGAACCACAGATGCATAATTTAGAACCTTGATTTGATTTGATTTATTATTGTCACATGTATTAGCATACAGTGAAAAGTATTGTTTCTTGCGTGCTATGCACACAGAGCATATCGTTCATAGAGAAGGAAATGAGACAGTCCAGAATGCAGTGTTACAATCATGGCTAGGGTGTAGAGAAAGATCAACTTAATTAAAGTCTGATGGCAGCAGGGAAGAAGCTGTTCTTGAGTCAGTTGGTATGTGACCTAAGACTTTTGTATCTTTTTCCCAACGGAAGGAGGTGGAAGAGGAAATGTCGGGGATGCGTGGGGTCCTTAATTATGCTGGCTGCTTTGCCAAGGCATCGGGAAGTGTAGACAGAGTCAATGGATGGGAGGCTGGTTTGCGTGATGGATTGGGCTACACATATGGCCTTCTGTAGTTCCTTGCGGTCTTAGGCAGAGCAGGAGCCATACTAAGCTGTGATGCAGCCAGAAATAATGCTTTCTATGGTGCATCTGTAAAAGTTGTTGAGAGTTGTAGCTGACATGCCAAATTTCCTTCATCTTCTGAGACTAAATGGCAGGACTGGATTCACGGGCAGGATTCCAAGATTTGTGCCTCTGCAGCCACTTTCCTTATGACAAAGAACTTCTCCATCTGTGTAAAATTTCAGACACAAATATTCATGTGCAGTTAAATGATCAGTACTGTGTAGTCTGATTCTTCATTACATTCGATGCACGTCTATAACTGCAAGGGTATGCGTAATTATTAATTACTTCTATTACTACCTATCCTTCCATTTCTCAGAAAACTGATTATACAATAGGAGAGGGAGAGAAAAAAAACTTTGGCAAGAAACCCACCTTAGGGCTGCAATTACCAAAATCTCTACTGGAGTTGGAATATTGGCAGAGCAAATACTTTTCAATTATCTACACTTTAATTAATTCCCCCATTAACATTTGACTGAGTCAGGCTGTAACCCTCGTATCAATCAAAAAGTATACAACAGGAATTGTCATGACTGAGAAATCATATCCCGTTCCACAACAATAGCTGCCATCCAAGACCATTTACGTAGGAGGAGATATCATTACATCCTTTGTTGGCTTGCCAATGCAATAAAGGAGTCCGGGTCACACTCAAACCCACACCATTGAAAAATGTGCCTTGATGCAATTTTACATATGATTCATTATGGCAAAATTTTTGATGCTGGATAAAAGTTCTGGAATTGTTGCTGTTTGAAGAAATTAGAACTTAAATGCAAGCACAGAGAATGAATTATAATTTCACTGCACAACTTGAAGGAAACGATTCTTAGTTCCAACAACTCCACAATACTTAATGTAATGAAATGGAACAGTTCAGTGATTGGCATATTGGATCAATGCATTGTTGTGTTGGTGCTGAGCCATATAAAGCACAACTGTCTTGAGTTTAACCCTCAACCCTGGGCAGTGTAGAGTTAACTGCTTTCAGCCGGGATATTAAATGTCTTCATGTTAGCAAAGTTTGGAGTGTCAGCCCCTGATTCATCAATCTCTGAGTCCAAACACAGCCTCCACCCAGTAGTCTGTATCCAAATGCAGCAAGACCTGGACAATATCCAGACTTGGGTTGACAAGTGACAAGCAGCATTCACACCACACAAGTGCCATCTCCAGCAAGAGAGAATATAACCATCGCTCCTTGACATTCATAGAATCATAAAATCCCTACAGCACAAAAGGGGACCATTTGACCCATTGAGTCTGTACCGACCACAATCCCATCCAGACCCTATTCACGTAACCCCACACATTTACCTTGCTAAAGCCCTGACACTAAGGTTAATTTAGCATGGCCAATCAACCTAACCATTGGTAGGATATCTTTGGACTATGGGAGGAAATCAGAGCAATCGGAGGAAACCCAAGTAGACTCGGGGAGGAAGTGCAAACTCCAACCCAACAGTGACCTGAGGCCGGAATTGAATCTGGAATGATGGGGCTGTGAGGCAGCAGTGCTAACCACTGTGTCACTGTGCCGCCCTGCTCAATTGCTGAATTCTCACTGATGACATCCTGGGGGTTATCATTGACCGGAAACTCAACTGGACTCATAGTGGGACTACGAGAGCAAGTCAGAGGCTGGGAATCCTGCGGCGAGTAACTCATTCCTGACTCACCGGAATCTGTCCACCATCTACAAGGCACAAGGCAGGATGTGATGGAATACTCTCCAGTTGCCAGAAGCTCCAAGAATCTTGACACGATTAAGGACAAAATAGCTCACTTGAGTGGCATCTCTTCCACAAACATTCACTCCCTCTACCTCTGATGTACAGTAGCAGCTGTGTGCAGCATCTTCAAGCTGCACTGCAGAAATTCACCAACAATACTTTGAACTGCAAAGCCATGTTGTAGCTTTTCAGCTAGTTTTTTTTTAAATCATTCAAGCGATGTAGAAATTCTTGGCTAAACCAGAATGTATCATCCATCCCTAATTGCCCTTGAGAAGGTGGTGAGCTGCCCTCTTGAACTGCTGCAAACCATGTGGTGTAGGTATACCCACAGTGCTGTTAGGGAGGGGGTGCGGGTTCCATAATTTTGACTCAGCAACAGCGAAGGAACAGTGGTTAAAATGCCAAGTCAGGATGGTGAGTGACTTGGAGGGGAAATTCCAGATGATAGTTTTCCCGTGTGTCTGCTGCCCTTGCCCTTCTTGATGGCAGTGATCGTGGATTTGGAAGGTGCTGCCTCAGGAGCCTTGGTGAGCTCCTGCACTGTATCTTGTAGATGGTACAAACTGCTGCCCCTGTTCGTTGGTGGTGGAGAGGGTGAAAATTTCTGGATGGGGTGCTAATCAAGTGGGCCGCTTTGCCCTGGAGGGTGATGAACTTCTTGAGTATTGTTAGAGCTGCATTTCTCCAATTAAGTGGAGCGTATTCTATCACACTCCTGACTTTTGCCTTGTAGATGATGGACAGGCATTGAGGAGTCAGGAGGTGAATTGTAGCTGTTTCCTAATGTCTGACCTGCTCTTACAGTCACACTATTTATATGGATAGTACAGTTCATTTGGTCACCCCTAGGGTGTTGATAGTTGAGGTATGAGCTAGTGAAGATACTTTACTGACAAAGAGATAAAAGATAATACAATTGATCATATGGCACCTTTGGCTTTATAAATAGAGCCATAATGTACAAAAGCAAGGAAGCCCTGGTGAACATTTATGAATCACAGGTTAGATCTCAGCTACGGTGAATTGTGTCCAATTATATCCAACATTTTATATCCACCATACTTCAGAATAGATGGTAAGACTTTGGAGAGGATACGAAGGAGATTTACCAGAATGGTGCTGAGAATGAGAGCTTTCAGCTGTGGAACAATCTAAAAACGCTGGAAAGGTTCTCCTTAGAACAGGGAACTTCAAGGTATGATTGAGTTGTTCAAAATCATGAGGGGTTTTTGTATATCAGAGGGAAGAAAGTGTTTCTGCAGGCAACAAGGACACTAAGCACATGACACAAAAAAGTTAAGACTTAGAATTAAAAGCAGTGGTTAATAAACTCAGGTAATAGCACAGCATCTGGAATCGGGAGGAGGAAAAGTTAGACCAGATGGTGATTCAGCTGAATCGGCTAGAGTTCGACCGCAAACAAGACAGCTTCAAATGGAAAAGGAAATTAAAAATCTTGCATTGGAGAAATGAGGGAAAAAACAAAAGAAATGGAGATACGAAAACTAGAGCTTGAGTTTCAAAGAACTCATCAACTGGCTAGAAAACAGTTTTGCCGATGGAATGAGAAACAGTCCAATAGTTCAGATGAGGAATCAAATCCCACTTTGAGGTTCAATATAGTCTTCTCCTATTGCCTAAGTTCATACGCAATGGAGTTGAGAGATATTTCATCACATTTGAATAAACAGCTACCTTACCAAAGTGTCCAAACAATGTAGACCCACATTTTGCAAAGTGTTTTGGTCGGAAAGAGTATAGATGTGTATTCTAACAATTCAGAAAGACACTCCTCAGATTGTGAGGTAGTTGAAAAACTATGTATTTCATGCTTACGAGCTTGCATCTGAAGGGAAGAAAGAATTTTTTTGGGACCAGTGATTTCCATCAGTGAAGTTAGAACAAAACTTTGAGAATGTGATGGAATTAATAATATTGGCATCCCAATAGCAACTATGTCACACCTGGAAGACTGCAAGATTTCTAAGGTATAAGAAGCAGTGATTCTGACAGATGGCTATAGTACATCACATAGGCAGCTAGAGGGACAGTAATTACCATTTGTAGACTTTCAGAGAAGTTGGAGGTATAGCCAGACTAGCTTTATGGGAAAAGCAGAAGCTTTTCCTGTCAATAGAAATGATAGTGTAGAGGATAAAATGAAGTAAAGGAACCAGCATGATTTTATTGACATAAGACTGGGCATCTTCATGGTTGTTGGTGGAAGTTGAATGGCAAACCAGTGGCAGTAATAAGAACTCTTAAGGAGTCTTCAGACAACAGCACCATTAACAGAAATGGATGTAAAAAAATGGCAATGTGGAACATGTTACCTCAGAACTTACTAGAATGGTGAAAATGGGTCAGGATAGTTGAGGAACCCTTCCTTCAATACAATTAAAGTGAGTCAAGTTAGTGGAGGTTTTGTCTTAACAGAAGAAGTGTTCTCTTATTCCTCTAACAAACAAATAAACAAATTAATATTTTGAGTGATACCGGAGCAGATGAGTCATTAATGGTGACTGATGATATAATTTGTGTTCCAGATGGTTTGATGAAGAAAAATTTATTAATAGGGAGCATTTATGGGATTTATGAATCTGTTACCTCGTGTAAGATCAAGTTATGAAGTGACTTAGTAAACTGAATTGTTATTGTTTTAATTTACCTCTTGAAGGGGTAGGATTTGTATTGAGTAATGATTTGGCCAGCATAGATAGTGCTATGACAAAGGCTATGTCACAACAGATGCTTGATCTTGCTGATCTTGCAAAATCCTAAAAACTACTGTGACCAAACCTAAGAAGCTTCTTGCTAATATCAAGCAATTGAAGGAAAATCCTACTTGCGTAGAAAACCTATTGCCATGACATAAGAACTGATGAGAACAGAGAAATGTTGGTCATAGGAAGTAGAACACTTGAGCGAGGACTTGAAATGTTTTAATGATAAACTTATAGTGGCAAATTCAACAAAAATAGATCTTCGAGTAAAATGTATTGAGCTCCAATTATCAGAAGTTTCTATTAAGTCTCAGGAATCAAAGAAACAAAGAAACAAATAACAGCACGGGAACAGGCCCTTCGGCCTCCAAGCCTGCGTCAATCATGATGCCTGCCTAACTAAAACTGTATGCACTTACGGAGTCCATATCCCTCCATTCTCATCCCATTCATGTATTCATTTAGTTGCCCCTTAAATGCCACCATTGTACCTGTTCCCACCACTCCCGGGCAGTGTGTTCTAGTCATTCACCATTCTGTATAAAAAACTTGCCTCACACATCTCCTCTAAACTTTTCCCAACTCATCTTAAACCTATATCCTCTAGTACTTAGCTTTTCTACCCTAGGAAAGAGTATCTGACTATCCACTCTATACATGCCACTCATAATCTTATAAATCTCTATCGGGTCAACCCTCAATCTCTGTCGTTCCAGTAAGGACAAACCGATTTTATCCAACCTCTCCTCATAGCTAAGACCCCCCCAGACCAGGAAACCTGTTTTGTATCCTCTGGTAAACCTCTTCTGTGCCCTCTCCAAAGCATCCACATCCTTCTGGTAGTGTGATGACCAGAATTGTACACAATATTCTAAATGAGGCCTAACTAAGATTCTGTACAGCTGCAGCATGACCTGCCAATTTTTATATCCAATGCATTGACCGATGAAGGCAAGCACACCGTATGCCTTATCCACCCGCGTCGCCATTTTCAGTGATCGGTGGACGTGTACACCCTAATTGCTCTGCCCATCAATACTCCTAAAGTTATTCCTAAGGAAAAATGCCTTGAACAGATAAAGGAATTGCTGATGAATCAGAACGGTCAGTCGAAGCAAAATTAGAAATGAAAATTGATGAACTATTCATCGTTAAAAGAGCAATGAGATTCTTGAACTCCAGTACAAGCTGGAGAACAAAATGAATGAGATGAGCAGTATGGAAGACAGATCCAGACTTTGAAACAGATAAGGAAAATGTAAGGAAAAAGATTGAAGATCTAATTAATGAATTGGAAAGCCTAAGAATGAGTCAGTAACCATGGAAGAAGGATTCCAAAATGAACAGAATGCCCATGTGAAGTTGCTTGTTTGCATGTGGATAACCTTGAAATAAAGGCAGAGCAGTTGTTGAGCTGAATGGAAAGATTAATCGACTTGGAAAATAATTGGAGAATCAGGGAGTAAACAAATATTTGGATGAAATTGTGATAAAAAGTGGAGATGAAAGTTTCATTTTTCAAGCGTCAACAAGAAGATTTTGAACATCTGCACTATGAAATGACTTGATTAAAGAGAGGCAAACTCCCTTGATGCAAGTTTATTCATCTGGTGTTGATCACAACAATGGAAGGAAAAAGTCTGCTATACAGGAATGATTGAAGATGATAACATTGTCACTGGTTGTTAATCCAACATGCCCAATTTCTGTCACCAACCTAAAGGACCCATTGGAGGCATGTTTCCATGAACAGACAAGAGTAAACAAAAAAAACCCAATATTCTGTTTCAAAGTTGAGAAACCCATGTGAGAGGCTTTTGTGTCACATTGTGTGACTAATATTCGTCTGTATGTGAAGAAGGGAAGTTCACCAGAGGGTGGCACAGTGGTTAGCACTGCTACCTCACAGTGCCAGGGACCCGGGTTCGATTCCCGGCTTGGGTCACAGTCGGTGTGGAGTTTGCACATTCTCCCTGTGTCTGCGTGGATTTTCTCCAGCTGCTCCGGTTTCCTCCTACAGTCCAAATGTGTGCGGGTTAGGTTGATTGGCAATGCTAAATTGTCCCTTAGTGTCAGGAAAGCTAGCTAGGGTAAATGAATGGGGATATGGGGATAGGGCCTGGGTGGGATTGTTATCGGTGCAGACTCAGTGGGCCGAATGACCTCTTCTGCACTGTAGGATTCTATGATTCACAAGAAGCCAAGAAGTAGAAGTAGACCATCAGGTTCTTTAAGCCTGCTCCACCATTCAATATGATCATGGTTGATATATGCTGGCCTCAGCACTTTTACTGCATCATTTGCCAAATTCCTTGATCAATCAAATATTTATCCACCTCCATTTTAAATACTTCTAATGATCCAGCCTCCATGACCTTTTGGGGTAGAGAATTATAAAGATTCACCACCTTCTACGAGAATACATTTCTACATACCTCTGTGTTAAATGACCAGCCCCTTTATCTTGCAGCTATGTCCTCTTGTTTGAGACTCTACCACCAGCAAATCCTGTCAAACTCCATCAGGATTTGATGTGTTTGAATAAAATCACTCCCTCAGCCTTCCAAACTGCAAGGAATACGGACCCAGACCATTTCGTCTCTCTTAATAGTGTTGTGAAGTTAGACTTGTCAAATTATTTTAAAAATTACAAAATGCAAAGAGCATGATCTATTAAAGAAGGTAATTTTTTCCTATGTTAGATGAAAATGCAGTATACAGAGAGCACAGAGTGAAACATTATATTGCGAGGCTAGGCAGTGGTGCTGCAAAGACAACAAATTGTTGCTTAATTTTAACCAATCAGTTTAAACTAGACATTTGAATAACAACAGCCTATCAGATTTGAATTTGATGTTTTGGTAACCTGTAAACCAATCCTATTGTGGGGATTTTGGTATGTCATCAGGGGTATAACAGCCAGCTCCCAACTCCAGAGTGCCAGACAGCAACTATCACAGCTCGCAGCTTGAGAGAGAGGGAGGCACACAGCCAGCAATTGTCTCTGCCAGCATAAAAGTCACACTTAAGTCTTAAAAGAAAGCCTCATCTCAATCGTGAAAACAGAAGACATCAGCAAAGAAGATAGAAGATTCCGGAAGACGACAGACCTGATTTAATTTTGAGAGTGACTAAAGATTCTATTTTTTTGTTGATAACTGGGAATTGGATTCATCTAAACAGCATTTCATTAGAATAATGTTTTATTCAGTTTGCTAATAGTTTAGTTAACCAGTTCACTGTTAGTTAAATAAAATAAAGTATTACTTGTTGCTTTACAGAGAGAGTCTCAGGTAGTTATTTTGTTTAACCACTAAAAGTTGCTGAAGTGCAGATATTACCCCTTCTTACACACTCTTTAACAGATTATGAAGTCAGGTACTTCTCTTTGAGTGGTTGAGCCTTAGTTCTCAGAGAGGAAATCAACCTTCCCCTTCATAGCAATAGGACAACACTATCATCCCAGGAATTAACCTCGTGAATCTCCTTTTGCAATGCCTCCAATGTTATATCTGTTTTAAGGTTAGGGGACCAAAGCTCTACGCTGTACTCAGTATTCCAGCAGTCACACCAGCAGTGTTGAAAAGTCAAGGTACAAAACAGAAATGCAAGCTGGTCAAGGTGTTTCTAACAAAATCTTCAATCTATCTTCATAATCTTTTCATGGTCAACCAAAGGTAATACCCAGAAATTTATGGTCTTATGGCCTTTAGTGTTAAACCATCTAATTGTTGGCATTCTATTCAGAGTTGAAAGGATAGTAGGAGAAAGGGCAGATTCTGATCTCTGATGATTTTATAATGTTTAAACCCTGATAATCCTATTTGTTGTGAGTACTGGCTTTTGCTTTGGTTAAACCTTTATTAATATGTAATAGGATATGAGTATTACAGGAAAAAAATGAAAACTTTATCTGTTCAGTGTATCATAAGTTATTTGTTAGAAGTTTATAATGATAAGAACTTGTATTTACAAAGCCATTATAAAAAAATCTTCACTACAGCGAAGCTTTCTTTGTCTAAGGATAAAGGGTGATGAATCTATTTTTAGGATGAATGTGCTCAGTCTTTTTCCCAGAGTTGGGCAATCGAGCATTGGAGAGCATAGGTTTAAGTTAAGAGGGGAAGGAATTAATGGGAACCTGAGGAACAACTTTTTTACACAGAGGGTGGTACGTATGTGGAATGAGCTGCTGAGGCAGGGACATTTACAACATTTAAAAGGCATCTGGACAGATACATGGATAGGAAATGGGGTTCTATGTTCTATGCTCTAATTCAAACCTGGGTTCCCAGAACATTAGCTGACTTTCTGGATTAACAGCCTAGCGATAATACCATGGGGCCTTTGCCTTCATTGACCAAGTCTCAAACTATGTTTACTTTTGGTCCCTGACTGAACCTTAGCAAAAACCTGGGAGTCTGGTCCAGTATTATAGCAGCTGGCATTTACAAACCTTCTCATCATTATTAGGATTGCTTTCTTAATCTTTCATGATCACAATATTTAAATGTTGTTATGCATCGGGAGAAACCCAGGTGAGGGGCAAAGGGCCAAGAAGCAAGATAATGCAGGGCACAATGATTAGCTCGAAGGATGTGTTTTGAAAGCCTCGTCCTTGGCGTTGTGAATATTTCTCAGCACCATCTCAACTTAAGCTATACACTTAATAATGGGCAGCACGGTGGCAAAGTGGTTAGCACTGCTGCCTCACAGCACCAGGGACCTGGATTCGACTCCCAGCTTGGGTCACTGTCTGTGTGGAGTCTGCATGCTCTACCCTTGTCTATGTGGGTTTTCTCCAGATTCCTCCCACAGTGTGAAAGACATGCTGGTTAGATGCATTGACCATGCTAAAGTCTCCCCAGTGTATCCAAACAAGCGTCGGAGTGTGGTGACTAGGGGATTTTCATAGTAAGTTCATTGTAGTATTAACGTAAGCCCTACTTGTGACACTAATAAATAATTGATAAGAGTGATAAACTTTGCCAAATGTAGTCCGATGCCACAATAATTTTGGCCAAAATCGTTGATATTAATCAAACTTGGACCAACTGGAAGGAGATTGCACTGGGAGAAGAGTATAGAAAGGAGTCAGGGCACCTGTCGTCCTGACTTTGTACTGCTCAGGCAACGCCATCATTCAAAATGCCATTTAGCATAAACGATGCCTTGAAAATTTCCTTTGATTGTTATGATTCATTCCCCAATTCAACTTCATTCAAAGCCATTACCGTTAATGTCCATTAATAAAATCTGCTAGCTCTCCAATGGCAATCTATTTCAATTCAGGAGGGGAAGAACAGTCTTCAATCATTCAGGTTGCTCAGATGCTACATAGGAAATATATAATGTTTTGATCATTAGCCGCCATGCAGTTGCAACCTTGTGTCTATTGAAAATTGGAAAAACATGAAATTAAAAAGAATGATTGAAAGATTTTATCATTATTACTGCAAAGGATCCATGTACGCAAATTAATATTCATCTACTGTAAAGTGACAGTGGAGGGAACCTGATAGTTTACAGAGATCGGTTTCCAGTTCAGTTGAGGAACTTATTATCAATTTACTTTTCAATTTCATTGTCTATTCTAACCCAAGTGTCCCAGGGTGGGCCTGTATATGCCAATATTTCTTTTGTCTCTGAGATGTGATGTATTAAATTTGCCTTCTTGTATATTATTCCCTGGAGATGGTTCGGAGAGAGTTCATGCTGTTTTGCCCCTTCCTGACCTATGGCTCTTTCTGCCCCAGAACTAGGATAGAAATGTCTCAGATAGGAATGTGTGCATCACGTGAATGTCCCCAAGTAATCGGGCAATGCAAGAGTGAACGATATCATGTTCAATGGGTGATTGATCGCCTATGTGTGGCATGGTGGCACAGTAGTTAGCATTGCTGCCTCACAGCTCCAGGGACCTGGGTTTCTTTCTAGCCTTGGGTGACTGTCTGTGTGTGGAGTTTGCATGTTCTCCCTGTGTCTGTGTGGGTTTCCTCCAGGTGCTTTGGTTTCCTCCCATATATCTAAAGATATACACATTAGGTGCATTGGTCATGCTAAATTGCCTCTTAGTGTACCAAGACATATAGGTAAGAAGGATTAGTCATGGGAAATGTGTGGGGTTACAGGGAGAGGAAGGGGGAAAGGGCCTGGAGTGAGATGTCCTTTCAGAGAGTCAGTGCAGACTTGATGGGCCAAATGCCCCCTTGTGCGCTGCAGGGATTCTATGATTCTATGGTATGCACATGTGATGATTTGGGGCTAAACATCTGATCTGGCCTGTTAGCCAAAATGGTGTTAGCAATTTCCACTTATCTCATGCCCAGTTGGGTTGAGGCAGCTTCATGCAAACTTCCTGCTGCCTGCTCATCTCAGTGAATCTGGGCCGACTCTCAGTGCAGGACATGCTGTTGACAAGTTGCACCATCAGCAATGGGGCCTAGGTGCACAATGTACAGTTAGCTTTCATTTCTTGAAGGCAGCCTTCCCCTATTAAAGGGACCATGTACTCATTCTACAGCGGGTGCTGGAACTGTACCAGAAAGTCTTAGGGAGAAGGAAGGACTGATAAAGTGGCAAACAGGCAGTAAGTGAGAGAGAGAGAGCTCCAGGTTCTCTGATTTGGTGCTGAGGCTATTGCACAGGAGGAAATGAGGGGGTCACATTTCCAACGAGGGCACCTCAAAACATACCCTCTGAAGAGAATGGGAGCAGGTGTCCATGGAGGTCAATTCCTATGGTTTGGTGCTGAGGACCTGGCTGTAATATTGAAAAATCGTTCAATGACAGGACATGAATGATTAAGGTTAGTAAAAGCATCAAATGGCATTGACTACCCACTACACTACTGACTCTCTCACACTGATCAATACACCACAGTGCTATCACTCACCCAATGCTCATGCATAACATTAAAATGCACACCCTCTGACACTTACCAATACCACCAACCTCACATCCAGTGGGATGGAATCAGCAGAGAGGTGGAAAGAATGTGAATGGTGGAACAATTATTCTGTGATGATGAGCCTTTAGGGGAACTGGAATCCAGGTACCAACTCACAGCCAGTGAAGTGGGTACTTTTCTTGTTCCTTCTCTTCCTCCTCCTGAGGTGTCTGTTGAAAGCCACGTGACAAGGACTGCACCCTCGTAAGAGTAAGGAAAAAAAATACAACAGACTCACCACGAATTTGGAGACATGATCCAATAATTACTGGAGATAGAAATATAGAAAATAGGAGAAGGCCATTCAGCCCTTTGAGCCTGCTCTGCAATTCATTATGATCATGGCTGACCATCCAACTCAATATCCTGAACCTGCCTTCCTCCCATATCCTTTAGTCCCTTTCGCTCCAAGTGTTATATCTAACTGCTTCTTGAAAACACTTAATGTTCTGCCCTCAACTGCTCTATGTGTAGCAAATTGGTATGACTCCTGCTCTGCGCAAGGCCTCAAAAAACTTACAAAAGATTGTGAATGTAGCCCAATCCATCTCGCAAACCAGCCTCTCATCCATTGACTCTGGCTACACTTCCCGCTGTCTCGGAAAAGCAGCCAGCACAGTTAAGGACCCCACGCATCTGGACATACTCTCTTTCACATTCTTCCATCAGGAAAAAGATACAAAAGTCTAAGGTCATGTACCAACCGACTCAAGAACAGCTTCTTCTCTGCTGCCATCAGACCTTTGACCTGCCTCTCACTAAGTTGATCTTTCTCTATACTCTAGTTATGACTGTAACACTACATTCTGCACTCTCTCTTTTCTTTCTCTATGAACAGTATGCTTTGTCTGTATAGCACGCAAGAAACAATGCTTTTCACTGTATACTGATACGTGACAATAATAAATCAAATCAAACCAAAGAATTCCATAGGCGGACCACTCTCTGGATGAAGAAATTTCTCCACATCGCTGTCCTAAATGGCCTATCCTGTATCCTCAGACTGTGACCCCTGGTTCTGGACACCCCCACCATCAGGAACATCCTTCTTGCATCGTCCCTGCCTAGTCCTGTTAGAATCTTATAAGTTTCTATGAGAATTCTATAGAATCTTACAGGTTTCTATTGGATCCCCCCTCGTTCTTTTGAACTGCAGTGAATACAATCCTAACTGACTCAATCTCTCCTCGTGCATCAGTCCTGCAATCCCAAGAATCAGTCTGGGCAGCAGAACTGTTGTTTCAGAACACTGATGATTTGCCTCAAGGAGCGGGTGCCTTGTAATGTAATGCATTGTACAGAATGTGGAGGTCTTTGATTTAATTTGTTTTGAAATTTTGGACCTGCGAATCAACTCTAATTTTTATTGATAGAAGGAAGTGAATCTACTCATTGCATATTAATTGTACGAAAGTGGCAAGCGTTAACTGCAGATCCATTTGAGGCCCTATAAATAGACACAGGTCGAAACGGCAGTTGTGTTCGGAGGTGTGTGTTTGGTAATGTGTAACACTTCATAAAAAAATGTAGAAGTGTGTGTAAAGATTGGCACTAGTTCTGTCCTTCACCAACTGGGTCCTTGGAATAGAACAGTAAACAGCAGGAATATGTTGCTCACAACTTATGTACCAGGCTGGAAAAGGTTTAATGATCGCATTTGGTCAGGACGTTTGAGTGACAGGTCACTTTCAGGTGTAATCCATTACTCTCTGAATTCCCTGGCATTCTCCTGTACTGGTATAACTTACACTCTCAACCATTCCTTTCTCTCCAGTGCCTCCTCAAATCTCCATCTGATCAGCAAACAGTCACGCTCACCCTAATTCTGTTGCTGTTTGAAACCCTTCCCTCAAGGTCTCCTGGCACTGTGAGGTGCTAGTACTATCCACTGTGCCACCGTGCCACCCATTTGGCTCTGGCAAATGAAGAATTTACCTCCTAATTTCAGTAATTCCAGTTTTGCTAGGGTTCATTGATATCGCACTCGGTCAAAAGCTGTCTTGCTCTCAAGGGCAGTTGCTTCTGACCTCATCTTGGAATTTAGAAGATGTTGGAAGTGATTGGGGAAGAGTTTCTCACTCACTGGAAAGTAAAGATGGTGCAATACTTTGCCTCACTACTTCTTTTGTCCTTGGTGCCTTGGCCGTGGTGAAGGTGGGGCATGGGGAATCATCAGTCCAAGGCAAGAAAATGATGGGGTCTAAAGAGAAGTGTCAGTAATATCCAAATGTGTGTCCATCTCAGGGTGTTGGTTGGTAGACTCAAGGCTTTGGGTTCACCTGCAATATTTCAATTACCCTCCACTGAGAGTGATCTCGGACAATGTCCTTTACAATGTATTGAAGGGAGGGCTAGCTGAGCCTGCAAGTTCAGCCTTGTTCCATAGACTGGGTTGCCCATAACACTGTCCTAAAGGTTAATCTAATTCCAGGATAATTCTGAACACTGAGCTACCGTCATGTGCCCAGCATCTTTATTCACCTGAATTCTGCCCTCCGAAGTTTATTTAAGCCTAAAGAAATTAGATTGTTCAAATGCTGGTCAGATACCACACTGAACAATTTACTTTGTATGTTGATCAGATTGAGAGGCCATTCCCCAGTTCGAAGCATCAGACTTTATTCTGATGGATGTGGTTTAATGTGTTATTACAAAGATAAATCCTTCTCCATCCGGAGCAGGCTTGGTGCTGTGATGAAAACTGTTTGCTAAGTGCAAAACCTCCTCCTGCCTCTCTTCACAGCTCAATGTGGCACTGCATGTGAATTGTCTGAGTCATTCTGATGATTGTCAAGCACCTTGTATCTGTCAGCATCCAAACACTGAGAGAAAATGACATGTGTGATGTTTTTCCTTTCAAAATGTTAAATATGTCAGTCAGTGGCCAAAAGTGTTGGATGGCTGAGCTATTTCCAGAGTCCCACCTATTGCTCTTCGTATCTGGCTGTCGCAAGGTGCTGGAGGCCATTAGTGTGATGATGCGACCATTTCCGTTGACTTTGCCTCGCTCTGTCCAGAGTTGCTGTGTTGGATACAGTTCAGGTCAAAAGCAAAGCAGAGTAGACATTCTCACTGGAAATGGCATAGATATGAGCCCTTCTACCAGTGGCAGGGCTCTTTTCTGGCCAATCAATTCTAGACTGAGACTTGAACCTTGGTGCTTTAGCTCAGAGGCAGGAGAGCTACTGACTGTGCCATTTCAGCTGCCTCATAATTCTGCTCCAGCGCAAGTTTAGTGATGGATAAGATCTGTCAGCTGTGCTCACGGGCAATAAATAGCCGTAGTTTCAAGACAAATCTCTAAAGCTTCAGCAGAGACAACAGACTGTGGAATAAAGCTGAGATTTATATTAAATAGCAAAATGATGCATAGGACATTCATCAGCAATGATATGGAGATGCCAGCATTGGACAGGAGTGGGTACAATAAGAAGTCACACAACACCAAGTTCAAGTCCGATAGGTTTATTTGGAGTCATGAGATTTTCGGAGCGGTGCTCCTTCATCAAGTGAGTAGAGCTAGTGTCACAAACACGGCATATATAGACAAAGACACAATTGCAAGATAATTACAGATTGGAATGTGAAGAATGGTTGGAATGCAAGTCTTTGTGGGTAATCAAGTTTTTAAGGAACAAACAATGTGAGTGGAGAGATAGATAATCACAGGTTGAAGACATGTGGATTGTTTCAAACCTGGCTCTCCACGTCACTCTCTTTGATTCTGGCCTCAAGTGACTCTCTGCGTGGAGTTTGCACATTCTCCCTGTGTCTGTGTAGGTTTCCTCTGGGTGACCCCGTTTCCCCCACAGCCCAAAGATATGCAGGCTAGATGGATTGGCTATGGTAAAAATTTATCCTTAGCATCCCAAGATGTGCTGGAGAGGGTGGGGGAGAGGGTCTGGGTAAGATAATCTGTCAGGGAGTCAGTGCAGTTTCAATGATGCAAATGGTGTCCTTCTGCATTCAAGGGACAAACTGGATTCTATGAGCTTTTAAGGATGGGATCCTGAAAATAGGAGCTAGTCAGATTTGGAAGTATTGAAATGAGGCATGAATATTGGATTCCAATATAGATGCAGATAACACCAGCACTATGGCACAGTGGTTAGCACTGCGGCCTCATAGCACCAGGGTCACTATCTGTGACGAGTTTGCACATTCTCCCCATTTCTGTGTGGCTTTCCTCCGGGTACTCCAATTTCCTCCCACACTCCAAAGATGTGGGGTTTAGGTTGATTGGCCATGCTAAATTGACCCCAGTTTCAGGGGAATTAGCAGGGTAAATATGTGGGGTTGTCGGTATAGGGTGGGACTGATATCATTGCAGGCTCAATGGGCCGAATGGCCTCCTTCTGTACTGTAGGGATTCTATGAAAATTCCTTTAAAAGAACCCAACATTCCTGTGAAATCAATCGAGGCTGACATATGCTCTGTTCACAGGTTCCATTAATGATACTCTGCACTCACTCAACTCTCTGTTGTCTGTTCTATCCCACTGCCTTCTCCCCCATTACTTACCTACAATCCATTGCCAGCAAGACTCAAACTTTCGTTCTCCTCAGAAGCACAAACTTCTCGTGAAGGCACGACGAGTGCTAACAGTTCATACATGAAGGGTTAATGGGGTCAGGTTTTGGCCTGGACTCACTTCTCTCATTTCCATATCAAAGTGTCTCAAATCCTTTCACAACATTAGTGCTGAATGATCAGCTGTGGGAGTCAAGGAACAAAAGGACAGTATAGTGCAGGAACAGGCTCTTTGGGGCCAAGCCTGCACCAACACGTGCCATAAATAGATAAGGTTAAAACTCCTTTTTAAAAACATACTATTCCTGTGAAGTCAATCAAGATCATGTCAGAAAAAAAGTGTGGAAATAATTGGCTTCTTGCCACTTTTAAGGTTATCATCGAATCATAGAATCCCTACAGTGCAGAAGGAGGCCATTCGGACCATCGAGTCTGCACCGACCACAATCCCTCCCAGGCCCTATTCATTTAATACTTCATATTTACCCTGCTAATCTCCCTGCCGCTAGGGTCAATTTAGCCTGACCAATCAACCTAACTCGCACTTATTTGGACTGTGGGAGGAAACCAGAGCACTTGGAGAAAACGCTATGAAGGGTTATAAGAATAAGGCCTGGGTGGGATTGTGGTCGGTTCAGATTTGATGGTCCGAATGGCCTTCTTCTGCACTGTAGGAATTCTATGATGCAATGGTAACTTCAAAAGTGGCAAGAAGCCAATTATTTCCATAGATACGGGAAGAATGTACAAACTCCACACATGTTTATTTGGTATCACGAACATTGCTCCTCCATCAGGTGAGTGGAGAGGTGGGTTCATAAACACAGCATATATAGACAAAGGCATTCCAACCATTATCTTGCAATTGTGTCTTTGCCTATATATGCTGTTTTTGTGAAACCACCTTTCTAGCCACCAGATGAAGGAGCAGCACTCCGAAAGCTTGTGATACCAAATAAAGCTGTTGGACTTTAACTTGGTGTTGTGAGACTTCTCACTAAACTCCACACAAACCCTGAGCCGAGGCTGGAATTGAACTCGGATCCCTGGCGCTGTGAGGCAGCAGTGCTAACCACTGTGCCACCGTGTTTGATTGACACAAGAATTTTTGCTTCTGCACTGTACTCACACAAATATATAATACAGGGAGTGTATGCATGTGTGGAAAAACAGGGAATTATGACTCCATTTGCTGTTGGTTTTCATGCGTTCTCTCTGGTCCAACTTAAACTGAATCAAAATATGAAGCTCCACAGCTTCTGTACAAGCTAATATCTCTTCAGTGTACATCATCCACTTGTGGAATAAATGTCCCAAGGAATGATCAAATTATTACGTGTGAAAAATTGATCCAGTTCCTCTTAGTGAATTGCTTTTCGGGTGAGCTGCACAACTTTGCGATCAGGAGGTGTTGATTTGTGTATGTCCATTGAAAGCAATCTCAGCCCTAATTAGATCAGTCCAATTTGAGTTTCACTTTTCCAATCTTCTTATCGGTGCAGCCTATTTGCATCTGACAGCTGCTAAAGGAGGATAACTAGTGCAAAGGGGCTCATTTGAAAATCTATCAGTGTCTGTAAAATAACAAGGACCTGAAAACAAAAGCTCGATCCTTAGCAGCAGCGAGAAGCAGTTTTCAGTTTCATCTAGGGCATCTTTATTTCCTGATTGTGGTGACGAGCTGTTAACCAGGGGTGTTAAGGTGAGCAATTTGCCATTACTTGAACGAGCAATAACTAAAATATTCAATTTCAAACCAATTCTAATTTTTCCCTTTTATTCCCGCCTCCTCCATCAAAGTTTAATGCAGAATCATAGCATCACTGCAGTGCAGAAGGAGGCCATTGAGCCTGCACTGACAATAATCCCATCCAGGCCCTTTCCCCGTAACCCCACGTGTTTATCCTGCTAATCCCCCAACACTAAAATATAATGTAGCATGGCACAATCAACCTAACCAGCACATCTTTGGACTGTGGGAGGAAACTGGAGCGCCCGGAGGAAACCCACGCAGACATGGGGAGAGTGTGCAAGCTCCACACAGACAGTTACCCAAGGCCAGTATGGACGCTGGGTCCCTGGCACTGTGAGGCAACAGTTCTAACCATTGTGCCACTGTGCAGTCTCGTAGGCCTTTGCTGTAATGGAAACTATCAAAACTGTTGAAAAGGCCCCAAAATGTTACATGTTGGATATTAAAAGCGGACATTTAAAAGGCGTGTTTGAAAGTAAAGTTAAATTTATTTATTTGTCACAAGTAGGCTAACATTAACACTGCAATGAAATTACTGTGAAAATTCCCTAGCCGTAACACTACGGCCCCTGTCAGATACACTGAGGGAGAACTTAGCATGGCCAATGCACCTAACCAGCACATCTTTCGGATTGTGGGAGAAAACTGGAGCACCTGAAGTAAACCCACATAGACACAGGGAGAACATGCAAACTCCACGCATACAATGACCCAAGCTAGGAATTGAATCTGGGTCCCTAGTGCCATGAGGCAGCAGTGCTAACTGTGACCAACTTACAAATAAATCTTGAATAAAGATTAGATCAGTCTGCCTAATAATGGGAACACCACAGTGATGAGGTGCTATGGATTAAATAGTTACACTCAGAACACACACATATTTACCAGGGTGATTCTGGAGATGGTGGGACTGATGTATGACGAGAGATTGACTAGGTTAAGGTTGTTTTCACTAGAGTTCAGACAAATGAGGGGGGGATATCATTGAGACTTATAAAATTCCAACAGGACTAGACAGAGTAGGTGCAGGGAGGATGTTCTCGATGGTGGGCAGTACAAAACCACGAGTCAAAGTCTGAGGATTCGGAATAGACCATTTAGGATGGACGTGAGGAGACGTTTCTTCACTCAAAGAGTGATGAGTCTGTGGAATTCATTATCATAGGAAGTAGTTGATGTCAAAACATTGAATGTATTCAAGAGGCGGCTGGATATGGCACTTGGGGCGAATGGGACCAAAGGTTACGGGAAAAAGCAGGATTAGGTTAATGAGTTGGATGATCAACCATGACTATGATGAATGGCGGAGCAGGCTTGAAGGGCCAAATGGCCTACTCCTGCTCCTATCTTCTATGTTTCTATTGCAACTATCTTTAGTGTTATTTGCTGTTCTTGGGTATCATCTGTTCAAGCATGGATGTTGCTGACTCCAACCAATTAACTGTTCAAAAAGAGAACATATTAATCATTTTTCAAAGGATAAATCTGTGTTTACAGCTCATTTGGGGCATCAAATATATTTTTGCAGAAATTAAAGGAGCCGTTAATAGCACTGGGATGAAATACTGATGGGGGCCACTGGATGGTTGAAACAGAGACATGACAGACAATCAAACTTAATTTGTTCTCAGGTTCAAGGAAGTAATTGCCTCCATGAGACATCCATTTGAATTTTAATCTTTCAGAAACAAATGCTACAGTAACAAACCTACCCAGGAGTCAGCAATAATTTGCTTCTACTAACAACCTTAAGCCACCAAAAGAAAACTTCAAACAATTTTAATTAACAATTAAAAAGGCAAATTCTTAATTTTTTGGTAACATCTTGTGCTTTTTATCCCCCTTCAGTCACTTCTTATTCTCTGTTCTCTTTCTTCAATTAATTAGATCAGAAAAATAATATGACACCAAACTTTTTTTTCTCTTTAACTCGCTGGTTTTGCTGGCACACAGCTCAATTTTTTTTATTATTCAATTGTGGAACATGGCTGGCCAGCATTTGTTGCCCATTCCTAGTTACCCTTGAGAAGATGGGGGTGAGTTGCCTTCTTGAAATGCTGCAGTCCACGTGCTGTGGGTTGACCCACAACGTTGTTAGGGAGGGTTATTCCAGGATTTTGTTTTTGTTTCGTCTTTTCCGAAGCCTAGGTTGATGCCAGGTGGTCGATCTGGTTTCAGTCCTTTTTTTAAAATTGACTTTGTCATGCTTGATACAACTGAGTGACTTGCTCAGTCATTTCAGAGGGCAGCTGAGACTCAACCATTGCTGTGTTTCTGCAGTCACAGGTAGGCCAGACTAGGTAAGGTTGGCAGATTTCCTTCCCTAAAGGACATTAGTGAACCAGATAGGTTTTTTTGATAATTGACAAGCCCAGTCCATCACGCAAACCAGCCTCCCATCCATTGATTCCGTCTACTCTTCTCGCTGCCTCAGAAAAGCAGCCAGCATAATTAAGAACACCATGCACCCTGGACATACTCTCTTCCACCTTCTTCAATCAGGAAAATGATACAAAAGTCTAAGGTCATGTACCAACTGACTCAAGAACAGCTTCTTCTCTGCTGCCATCAGACTTTTGAATGGACCTACTTCGTATTAAGCTGTTCTTTCTAAACACCCTAGCTATGACTGTAACAATACATTCTGCACCCTCTCCTTTCCTTCTCTCTATATGGTATGTTTTGTCTGTATAGCGTGCAAGAAACAATGCTTTTCACTGTATACTACTATATACAGTGTATACAGTGACGAGATGTTATAGATTAAACAGTGACGTTCATAACACACGCAGATTACCAGGCTGATTCTGGGGATGGCGGGACTTTATACTAAGACATGTGACAATAATAAATCAAATCAATGATTATCAGTAGATTCTTAATTTCAGATTTTTTTTTATTGAATTCAAATTTCACCATCTGCCATGGTGGGATTTGAACCCAGGACCCCAGGGCATTTGCTGAGCTTCTGGATGAATAGCTTAGCAATGATACCACTAGGCCATTGCCTCCCCTCTTTCCAATGAACAACCCGCCAGTTAGGGTGGAAATTTGTAGGCCTTCCCTTCAGTGGGATCTTGTGGATCCCCCCTGGTGGATTCTCTGCCGACGGGGCGGGTGACCCATAAACTTTGGGGGGGACCAGAAGATCCCACCGGCTGCCAACGAGCAGCTTGTACAGGAAAGAAACAGAGCCAGAAAAATAAATGGTAAAGAAAAGAGGCAGGACAAAAGTAGGCAAGTAATAAGTTAATAGATTTATTCTTGTCATACTTTTAAAGTTTTTTTTAAATTAGTGTCACAAGTAGACTTACATCAACACTGCAATGAAGTTACTGTGAAAATTGCCTAGTCACCACGCTTTGGCATCTGTTCGGGTACGCTGAGAGAGAATTTAGCATGGCCAATGCCTCTAATGTCTTTCGAACCATGGGAGGAAACTGGAGCACCCAGAGGAAACCCACACAAACACAGGGAGAATGTGCAAACATGTATTGGTATACACTGAAAAGTATTGCTTCTTGCATGCTGCACATACAAAACATACCATTCACATAGAGGACAAGGAGAGGACACAGCTCAGGATATAGTGTTACAGTTATCGTTAGGGTATAGACACAGCATTTAAAAGTGTTAGAGATCAGCTTTGAGAGCATAGAACGAGAGTGAAAGGTGGAATTAGAAGGTATGCTGAGGACAGCTCTCAAGATGTCACCTTGCTCCAGCGTCATCTTGAAATGATGATGGATGGCATGGTAGCACAGTGGTCAGCACTGCTGCTTCACAGCTCAAGGGACCTGAGTTCGATTCCTGGCTTGGGTCACTTTCTGTGTAGAGTTTGCACATTCTCCTTGTATCTGCGTGGGTTCCCTCTGGGTGCTCCAGTTTCCTCCCACAGTCCAAAGATGTGCGGGTTGGCCATGCTAAAATTGCCCCTTAGTGTCCTGAGATGCGTAGGTTCGAGTGATTAGTGTGTAAATATGTAGTGATGTGGGGATAGGGCCTGGGTGGGGATGTGGTCGGTGCAGCCTCGATGGGCCAAATGGCCTCTTTCTGCACTGTAGGGTTTCTATGATTTCTTCCAATGAATGCAGACCAATGGAAACGAGAGGCTACGTTGAGATATGGGAATATGTGATAAGAATTCAGGAAGAAATGAAAGAATGATTTTCATTGATATGATGTTTTTCACGACCACTGGATGTCTCAAAGTACTTGGCAATGAAGTGCTTTGAAAGTATAGTCACTGTAGGGAAAGACAATGGCTGGAGTTCTCCAGCCCTTTGGGCCCTGCCAGCGAGAATGGAGAATTTGGTGCTCAGTCAAATCTCCATTCGCTGCAGCAGGACTGGAGAATCCCAGCCATGGGCGAGGTCAGCGAATCTGGCCCATGATGCAGTTTGAAGGGAAGAGAGTGAGAGAGGAGAGGGTAGGAAGAGTCAGGGAGATCTTTGGATCAGAAAATCCTGCGCATTCTACCCATTCACTGCGAGCAAAACCTGAGAGTGGTACAGAATGCCACACGTCCTTGCCCAAACCAATCTCCTTCGCACCCCTCCCGCCTGGTCTTACAGTGTCACCAAAGGCGACCCTGTGACAGGCTCCCCAGTGGCGAGGCCGGTGAGCAATGCCAATGGTGTTTGATTTCGACAGGACCGGAAGATCCTGCTGGCAGTCAATGGTGAGCCACCTCCATCGCGGGAAATCGCCAACCAAAATGAAGCATTCATAAAAATACTGAAATGGAATGCTTTGATTCTAGGATAAATTCTGTGAGATGCAGAATTACTGGCACAGCTTTGCACACATCTGGCTGAGATCCAAAGGAAAGGCCTACATGGCCACATTACCGTACTCATTGAGCAGTGAACTATGTGCAGAAAATACTCATGACTCGGTGATTATGGCAATATGCTGGCAGTGTTTGCTTTCCCAGACTTTATATTGATTGTCAAGGTTTAAGTTGCAAAAGTCAGATATAAGAATAGATCGTTTGTTCCAGTGGGTGTGTGTCCATTCCTTTCTTCTGTTTCACATCCTCCATTACTTCTCTTTGTCTCTCCCTCTATCACTCTTTCGATTCCATTTATCTTCTCTTGAGTCAGTTCTATTTGAACCTCCCTTGACTTGATGTCTTTCCTTTCTATCATTTGTAATTTTCTCCCTAACATGTCCATTTCTCTTTATATTACTTTAGCTCCTTCCCTTCCGTTTTTCTCCCCATCGTCTGTTTCTTTCTCTCTCCTGTTTTACTTTCTTCCTCCTCTCTATTTCTTTCTCTCCCTTCTTCCACTCTCTCTCTCCTGATCTTATTCTCCTCCTTCTGATTTTAACAAAGAACAAAACAAGGTACAGAACAGGAACAGGCCTTTCAACCCTCCAAACCTGTGTGGATCATGATGCCCTAACTAAACTCAAAAAAAAAACAATCTTCTGCCCTTACTCAGACGTATCTCTCTATTTTCTCCCTATTCAGATATCTATCCAGATGCCTCTTAAATGTTGCTAATGCGTCGGTTGACATCACCTACCTCTCTCTTTTGTTTCTCTTGTTCCATCAGTTGATATACTGTGTTTGTGGAAATAGCTTTAGTTATAAAAGTAAAGATCTACCGAAAATATTTAATTCTGAAGGGTAAGAACTCAGGTATTTAACCAGTTAGATAGAAGATACAGTTAATATTACACTTGCTGAGGAAGAGAAAAGTTAACAGCCAGACTTAGCAGTTGCAACAATAGAAGTGTCAGCATGTAGCTCAGAATAGAGCTGTTGCAGTGTAAATTTATCCGTGCTATGGATGATATGGGATATTTCTGCAAAAATAATTAGAAGGGCTGTGGGTTTCTTCGCCATCTCTGCCTACATATAAAATGCATCACAAAACACACCTGCAAAGTTTCACAAATAAAGTCACAAATTTACTCCAGTTTAATAACATCCTTCCTATAGCAGGGTGACCAGAATTGTATGCAAATGTGGCCTTACCAATGTCTTGTACAGTTCTAGCATAATGTCCCAACTCCTGTACTCAATGCTCTGACTGATACGGGCCAGTGTGCCAAATGCCTTCTTCACCATTGTGTCAAGGAGCCAAATACCTGCACTCCGAGGTCTCTCTGTTTGACAACATTCCCCAGGGTCCTACCATTAACTGCGTAAGTCATAAGTCTATAAGACATAGGAGCAGAATTAGGCCACTCGGCCCATCGAACCTGCTCCTCCATTCAATCATGGCTGATTTTTTTTCTCATCCCCTTTTCCCCATAACCCCTGATCCTCTTATTAATCAAGAACCTATCTATCTCTGTCTTAAAGACACTCAATGGCCTCCACAGCTTTCTGCAGCAAAGAGTTCCACAGATTCACCACTCTCTGGCTGAAGAAATTCCTCCTCATCTGTGTCCTTTCCTGGTTTGCCTTACCAAATGTAACACCTCACACTTATCTCAATTAAACTCCATCTGCCATTCCTCGGACCACTGTCCCAGTTTATCAAGGTCACATTGTAGGCTTAAATAACCTTCTTCACTCTTCACTACACCACCAATTTTGGTGTCATCCGCAAACTTATTAACCATGCCTCCTGTATTCTCATCCAAATCTTTTGTATACATGACAAACAACAGTGGGCCCAGCACCGAACCCTGTGGCACACCACTGGTCACAGGCCTCCAGTCTGGCAAACAAACCTGTACCACCACCCCCTATCTCCCACCAGCAAGCCAATTTTGTATCCAGCTGGTTAGTTTTCCCTGGGTCCCATGTGATCTATCCTTACTGACCAGTCTACCATGCGATACCTTATTGAAGGCCTTGCTAAAGTCCATGTAGACAACATCTATTGCACTGCCCTCATTTATTTTCTTGGTCACCCCTTCAAAAAATTTCATCAAATTTGTAAGGCACGATTTCCCAAAGAAAGGCTATTAAAAGCTGTGCAGAATAAATTGATGACCTTTCAAATGAGAAAAGAATAGCACTGGCCCATATTATGATCAAGGTCTGATATTTTGACTAATAATGGACCATAAGTTGGTCAATGAGGTAAGTTTTGAGAGTGGCTTAAAGGGGGGAAACGAGAGACAAGGCTTTGATTTTCATTGAGTTGGGATAACTTGGGAGTTCTTTAAACATTGCAGGCAGATCCCACTTCCAGGGTTCCCGACCGCAATCCCAGGCTTTCTGACATTGAGGAGCATCTTGAAAGAGTTCAGCCCCCACCCTGCAGCCCTAACTTGGCTCCAATGCAGAGATAGACACGTCTGGCTCCTCTGCAATTTTCACAGAGTCGGGCCAGGTTTTTAAGGAGTTGTCTGTCGTACATGGCCCCTCAGAGGAGTTATGAATCCTAAACTGCATAAGGGGATATTTTAAATCTCAATTAAATATCTTCTGCCATTCTGCAGACCACTGTCCCGGTTTATCAAGTTCCCATTGTAGTCTTAGATAACCTCCTTCACTGTTCCACCACCAAGTCTAGTGTCATCCGCAAACTACCAACTATGCCTCCTATATACTCATCCAAATCAATGACGTGAATGTGTCATAGCTTAACTTAGGGTGCACACGGGGCCATGGGAGGTAGGTGGATGGCTATAATTTGGCATCAGGAACGTATGGTCCATCTGGCTGAGTGGAGGGCCATAGAATAGCATAGGGGCATGCGGGCCCTTGAGGGTGGCAGAGAGGGTGCCGTCCCTTTGGTGTGCAATATTTTAAGCATGCAAATCTTTTGTTTGCTTTGCCATTTAACTGATGAGTGTAGCTCGTTCACTGAAATAACCCAGTTCTCCTCTCTGCAAAGGTTATTAGGGAATTCAGCATATTTTCCTCATCTGACATTATCGAACCTTCTCAATTGAATGCAATTAGTGTCCATCAAGTATTTTTGCTGTCAGGGCCTTTCACACAACAAAAGCAGCACAAAATTGAGAGACATTCCTCATTGACCTGCTTAATCTCTCTTGTTCAGCAAGTTTCCACATGATATTCTATTTTAACTCTGCATGAGTTTTATGGTCAATTTAATTGTCTTGTTAATCTTAAAACTCCATGAAAGTTCCTTTTGAGAGCATAAAACACTAATGCAACAAGAGCTGTTATTTTTGAAGGATCACGTCTCATGTTTGCTTTCTAATCAATGATGTGACAGAGTGTTAGGAGCAGAAATCAATTTTATAGCATTACAATGAACTTGAACACAATCATCCATAGCTTACTCTTTTCTTAGCTCACATTAGCATGATAAGTATGACTTTAAAAAAGAACATGTATTTGATTTCTATTCATATTCCCTCATACAGATGGATAGAGTAATGATGATACATCTTCGGTTTTAGACTTATTAATTTTGTCTGGTCAATACTGGGCAAGATCTTAAAAGAACACTAGAAAACAAGTCATCTACGGATAGGTCTTTTTGTAAATTTGATTTATTATTTTCACGTCTATTGGTATACAGTGAAATGTATTGTTACCTGCGCGCCATACAGGCAAAACATTCTGTTTATCGATTACAAATGGGAGAAGGAAAGGAGAGGGTGCAGAATGTAATGTTACAATCGTAGCTAGGGATTAGAGAAAGGTCAACTTAATATCAGGCAGGTCCACTCAAAGGTCTGATGGCAGGAAGGAAGAAGCCTTTCTTGGGTCGGTTGGTACATGATCTGACTTTGGATCTTCTTCCTGAAGGAGGAAGGTGGAAGAGAGTATGTCCAGGGTGTGCAGGGCCCTTGATTATGCTAGCTGCTTTTCCGAGGCAGTGGGAAGTGTAAACAGAATCCATGGATGGGAGGCAGGTTTATGTGAAACCTTTATAGTTTGTTATGGTCTTGGACAGAGCAGGAGCCATACCAAGTATGATACATCCAGAAAGGATGCTTCCTATGATGCATCAGTAAAAATTGGTGAGAGTCGTAGTGGACATACTGAACTTCCTTAGCCTCTTGAGAAAGTAGAAGTGTTTGTAGGCATTCCTAACTATAGCGTTGGAGTGAAAGAACCAGGACAGGTTGTTGGTGATCTGGACACATAGAAACTTAAAGCTGTCGATTCGTCCCCATTGATGTAGACTGGAACATGTCCTTCACTACACTTCCTGAAGTGGCTGACTATCTCCTTTGTTTTACTGACATTGAGAGATTATTGTTGTCGTTCCTGTTCACCAGATTCCCTATCTTTGTAATCCAAAACCCATTTAGAACACAACTGTTCCGTCCATTTTCTTCTGTGCATGACTGGCCTGGAAGTATTGGGTCCCAATAACTGGTGACCATGGATGAACAACAGTGTATATTTAATAAAGTAACTGAGCAGCTCTTGCATGCTGTGTCCCTGCCCACGGTCCAGGAGAGTTCTCGTGCTCCCAATGTATGACTCCTTTTGCACCCATGTCATCCCAACATCAACGTGACCATCAAGTTTATATCTTCAGAAAATGCTGGAAAATATCATAATGCCTGACAGCATCTGTAGGGAGATAATAGAGTTCTGATGAAGGGTCATTTATATATGAAATTTTGGCTCTCTCCTCACCCCATATGTGCTGTCAGAGATTTTCCAGCATTTTCTGTTTTTGTTTCAGATTCCAGTATCTACAGTATTTTGTTTTCTTTTCTTAGGTTTACATCTTTTCTGCTTAGCTGAGAGAAAGTGGTAGTGCTGAGGTGTAACAATATAGGAGAACAGTCACAAAGTATAAACTACTCACAACAGATAAAATTAAACAGGGCTAACAACACAACTAGTTGCAATGCACAAAACATTGATAGGGCTAATGCAGCTGATGCATTGCCTATCACATCGCTCCCCCATCTTTTAAAACAACATCCATTCATGGGCTGGTTCATCGCATAGTCCTTGAATCTTGGATTTGATTGACTCAGATGCCTTGAGCTTGTGATTGTACCTGGCTGTGCATGAGATACCCTCAAGCTGGTGTCTTCAGTGTGAATGGAATCAATTGCCCCTATGGTGTACCCTAAGGTTGCAAGGCTTGCTGCATTAGCCCCTAAAGGGCCTCCGTTTCCATTGGTGTGGAGGGCCTGGATTGCAGGCTAGATGCATGGGATAAGTTGGTGGTTGATGGTCGTGGTTCAGATACCTGCCATACGTGACGCTGGTTTCGTACAGACTGAGAACTATCTGGGGAAGCCACCCAGCTGTCTGGCTGTGGGGCATGACAGTGTAACACCACCACTTGTCATGGCTATGCGTACTCTGGATTCTGACAGTTTGGGCAGATTCTAGATGACAAAGTGTGTGGGCATTTTGTAATAATACCTCTTTCCCCTTTGTTGGTAATGCATGAGTGCACCACTCATGCTGGTTTTGACCTTTGGTTGAAAGACAGACTTGGCTTTGGGAATCATGGGTCTGGTGCACCTAGAGAACATACACTGCGTGGACAATGAAGATCCTGTCTGGGCATATCTTTCATGCTGAGAAGTACAACTCGTCAGTTCATTTCTCTGCAAACTAGTTGATGAGCGTTGTCTGTCAGTATGCACTGCAGGATGCTGTAGGTGACAAAATATCTCTTGAGCTTGTTTATAAATGTATTGTTCTTCATATCTGGTAGTTGGTCGATTTCAAACCAATCAGAGTACGAGTTGACAAGGACCAAATGCCACTTACCACTCCACTTAAAAATATCAACTGCTGTGAATGACCATGGGAGATCCGGGGACTCATGTAGGTGCAGCGATTTCTTGGTTTGATGTAGCTTGAGTGCATTACCTGACGTACACCTGGATACTTTTCTCTCCATATTCACATAAGATGATAGCAAACATTGGCATTCCTTTGCCTCGTACCTGGTTGCCTCCAACCCTGGGTACTCTTGGTGGCATTGCTGGGTGTAGTACCTTGGCAAAGATTTAGGGATGGCAAATGGTTGACCACACAGTATCAGTCTATCTTGTATAGTTAGCCTCTCTCGCATAGAAAAGGATGTGCAGATCTTTAGGGGAAGCTCATCTGAGGACCTGAGCCATGGTGACTTTGTGGAGTTGCCTGCATATGAGATCCGCCTCTAAGGCATCCTCAAGTTCCTCAATTCGACAGGAGTGTATGGTCAAAATGTCAACGTCCTCCTCAGGATCCGCCTGGTGAATGGTAGGAAGGAAAGCTCTGGAAAGAGCATCAGCAAGGTACAATTCCTTACCACGCTTGTAGGTGACACTGAGATTGAAGCACTGCTGTCATGCAGACAAGGTGTGAAGTGACTTTTTAAGAATAATGATGAATGGCTGGTGACCTTACGAGATGGCCATTTATGAAGTCATGTTGGGCTGTAAGTTGCATTCGGAATGTGCTTGAGATCATTGAGAGCGGTGAAGTTCTCAAACTCAGCATTCGTGAAGGCCATTCCATTATCAGACACTGTAACTTGAGGTAGTTTGTGGGTGGAAAGGCATTGGCATAATTACTCATCAGTAGCCTGCAATGTCAGAGACTTCACCTCAAATACATACATCCACTTAAAAGTACAAATACATAGTCCCCTTGAATGGACCAACAGAATCAATATGAACACATACCCATGGCCAGCCAGGCCACTCCCAAGGATGCAGTGGGGTCTCAGCAGTCAACTGGCACTTTCACAGTTCTTTACCAGGCTCTCAATGTTGGTATCAATGCCAGACCATTAGACGTAACTCCTCATAGAATCATAGAATCCCCCCAGTGCAGAGTGAAGCCACTTGGCCCATCCAGTCTGTACTGACTCTAATAGAGCATTCCAACCAGGCCCATCCCGCCACCCTATCTTTGTAACCCCATGTATTTACCCACTGTTAGCAGGAGAGACTCTCAGAGAAATCACTCAATGCTTAGGGCTGGTCCACGCATCAAATGGCTTATTTTTGCCAGCAGGGAGATGCCTCTCTCTGACGAACAAAGGAAAAACATCCATTCGCATACATTTTTCAAACGTCTACACAGTCCATCACGGCTGGACCTTGTCCAATAATATTGATTACAGATGACATACAGTAGCCACATATCCAATAAAAAAGGGCATTACATAAGGTGGGCTTGTGCATGATCAGCTCGTGTGCTCATGGACATGACTCATGGCACCTCATCAATATTATTTTCCTTTCTCCCATCTGGAGTCCTTGAGTGTACAATACTCCTTATCCAATGGGCCTCCTTACCATCGCCCACGACTATCCTCCTTAATCCTTCGTATCTGATTTTCATCCGAGACCTCCGATCACAGACTAGTACCAGTCACCAGTATCTGTGGTCTATTGTGCATAAGCTTATGCTCAAGTCAGTGCTGTTCAGGAATGTGGCTAAAAGTTTGCATCCATCTTTGTGTCATTTTACTATCCTGAGCTCCTGTTAACATGGTGGAGTTTTCACGTATGCCCTTTGTATAACGGTAAATTCATACATATTTATTATATATTATTTATTCCTACTATTATAAATTGCTATACAGATACCTTTGAAGATAAATTGTTATACAGGTACCATGGTTTAGATACTTGGCCAGCCTTGCGGGGATCGTCAGGTTGTCCAGCGATCGAGCTGGCCAGCAATCAGGAGGCCATCAGTGTGGGGCCATTGCATATACACCCATTGGCACATGTGCAGTAGCCCGCTCAGCACTATGCTGCCTGCATTTCCAGCAGGGATAGACTCCACCCCTAGTTTATAATGACATTCACGCTGGTGGCCTCTAGAAGGTGCAGAGTGTAGGAGACCCTTCTCTGAACTCCCACTGAAAATTACTCCAGTTTTCACACAAATTCAACACTTAGAGTTTTTTTTAGGAGAATTCCGGCCTCTCCTTCTAAAGCTGCTCTCCCCACTCTGTCTCTGTGGTAACGTGGCCCCTTTCAGGGGATGGTCTCTGATGGTTACACGAGAGGGCCAAACCCTATGGAGCGGCAAGGCAGGAAGCTGAGCCAATTGAGTGCAAAAACACGTATACTGGGTTGGCGGAGGATCCTCAGTTGAAGTCAAGGAAGAGTGGTGTATAGCTAATTCTGTCTGCCCCTTTATTGTAAATAAATATTTATTGTTGGCAATAAATCCTATGTTACTTTGAGCCACATTGGGTCGTCCTCGATTTATTACAATCACTGTTCCTGACGCTGCTGTACCCACACTCTCTCTTTCTCTCTCTCTGTTTCTGAGCTGCAGTGACAAATTTCTCTCGCTGTTTATGAATCTGTTGTCCCCAATCTCTCTCCCTCTCTCACCTGAACTAAAGCTCCTGCCTGCACTCTATCTCTCTATTACCGTTACTGAAGCTACTGTCTGCACTCTCTATTTCTCTCTCTCACTGTTACTAAAGCTAGTGTCTTCATTCTCTCTATCTCTCTCACTGTGACTAAAGCTACTGCCTGCACTCTCTCTATCTCTCTCTTATTGTTACTGGAGCTACTGTCTGCACTCTCTCTCTCTCTCTCTCTCTCTCAATATTACTGAAGCTACTGTCTGCACTCTCTCTATCTCCCTCTCACTGTTACTGAAGTAACTGTCTGCACTCTCTCCCTCTTGCCATTTCTGAAGCTATTGTTTCACTTTCTCTCTCTCTCACCACTACTGAAGCTACTGTCTGCACTCTCTCTCTCTCTCTCTCAATATTACTGAAGCTACTGTCTGCACTCTCTCTATCTCCCTCTCAGTGTTACTGAATTAACTGTCTGCACTCTCTCTCTCTCTCTCTCGCCATTACTGAAGCTACTGTCTGTACTCTCTCTATGTCTCATCAAACCACAGTAAAATTGTGCTTAGCTTTGGGGTAAGCTGAAGAAACACACTCACAGAATCTTATAGCTACCCCTGCCTCATCCAGAGGATATCATGAAATTGTGTTCCAGGTTACCACGCTTTAAACACATTAAGGAATATTCTTTAATGGGAAGAGAGAAAAATAACGATTCCTTTCTACAGAGCTGCTTTATAGAATCTTCATTTGTGATAGTCACATTGAATTTTATTGGCAACTTGAACTGTGACCAAACAGAGTGCTTCTTGGGCACAGTTTCCCAATCACTCCTAAAGCAATCTCTACCCTATTACTTTTATATACCGCCTCTTTGAGAGTCCATATCGCCTATCAAAGTGTCTAAATTACAATTTTATTCTTTTTTAAATCACTGGCCCAGAATTTATATGGTTTCAGTGATGGAGCTCAATATTATGGCACTAAATTAGGTATTTTAAAATATTCGAAAGGGTTTTTGTTCCTGAAGGGCCAAGTATCCCACATTAGATCACACCAGTAAGAAAAGATACATTAAAATTAAATGGAAAGGAATGACCACATTCCTTACTGAGGTTTAAAACTGAGGCTTATCTCTGCCCAAGAACACAAAGAGGGAAGAAAGGGTTTGTGATTATACTGTGTCATTCGCGGACTCAGGGTGTCTCAAAGCATTTTTCAGCCATTGAAATACTCCCGAAGTATAGATTACGTGAAACATAACGGTCAATTTGTACACAGCAAATTAAAAAAAACAATTTGAATGACAACCAGATTTCCTGTGGTAATGATGTTAGATGCATTTCAGGTACTGGCAGAGAAGAATTCCGTAAAACCCCTACAGTGCAGAAGGAGGCCATTCGGCCCATCAAGTCAGCTTGGTTTGCGGTGAGCTCACCCCCACAACCCCACTCCATACTTTCCCCATAACCCTGTGCATTTACCATGATGAATTGCCCTAACCCGCACCTTTTTAGACACTAAGACACAATTTAGCACGGCTAATTGACCCAACCTGCACATCACAGTGGGAGGAAACCAGAGCATCCAGAGGAAACCCACGCAGACAGTCTCCCAAGGCTGGAATTGAACCCTGATTTTTGGCACAATGAGGCAGCAGCGCTAACCATTATGCCTCAGTGCCTCTCCCCTTTGTATTACATCTTGGATGTTTAATGTGCATCTGAGAAGGCAGTCAAGAGGTGGGATTTTCCCGTTTTGGGGCGAGCAAAGCTGGAAAATCCCGCCCGAGGTCAACAAAACTTTCCCTGGTCCACCCCTCACCCGCTCCAATTCCTGCAGTGGGCAGAACAGTAAAATTCACTCCGAGGTCTTGCATCTACTGTCTCACCTATGAGATAACGCCTCCAATACTCTTCCAGAGTGTCAGTCTACAATTTGTACTTAAAGTGTCTGGAGCAGGGCTGGAACTTGCAACCCCTTGACTTAAAGTTGAGAGCGCTCAACGCTCTCAACAGTTGACAATGCAGCGAATGATATAAAGTTGGGTCAGGGAATATGTAAAGAGGACAAATGATAAATTGAATGAAGAAGAGAAAATGTTGGAAAGATTCAGCAGGTATTGCAGCATCAGAGAGAAACAGAGTTAATGTTTTGAGTCCATATGACTCACTTCTTCGGATGGTGATTCGATGACTATTCAGGAGGGTTGGAACTTTTCTAATAACAATTGAAGTCAAAATAGGGTGTCCTAGTAACTTGAAGAATGCATTGATTTTTAATTCCTCAGGCACAGAACATCATAGAGAGCATAATTTCCAAAAGTTAGTTATTGTACCAAATCTATTAATGCTTCATAAATCCAATTAACTAGCATTAGCTGAACCTTTAAATACCACTGCAGAGTACATGAAAGAGAAAATTAATGTTTAATGTGAAATAATCTCAGTGGAAAAGAGAGCCTGACTTTACCTATATTGGACTATGGACTTCACTAGAGAACCTTAACAACTGATGGTAAAAGTGTTGCCTGGAAATAAACCAACTGCCCTACGTCATTACAAGATCTCATTTCAGCTGGAGACATTTAGCGTAGGAAAAAAGATCAATGAGTTTTCCCAAATGTCTGCAATAATCTGATTGAGTTATTTTGCTGGATACACCTTGAGCGAAATTGGCAGATCCTTGATGGTTCGAGCTACAGGGAACAGAATCAGTCTCACTGCAGTAGTATTTTTCATACCCATGGAGATTGCATTGTATTGGACAGATTGGATCCCACAGTTTGAAATTCAGCTTGCACATGATGTGGAACTCTGAACAGTACAGAGTGCAAAATGCATCCTGATTCCTAACATCCCATTGGGAGCATTAATAACCAAAACTCGTTTTCTGGAATATGCGATTGTTTAAGATGAATAGAACACAAAGTGCCATTTGTCACGGATTACATAACGACGAAAGCATGTCAGAATGTTACATTTTTATTAAGTTGTATGAATGGATCCTGTCTGATAGCTTAACTTCTTCTGGATTAACAGACAATCTATCTTCATAAATTGTCTCAAATCTAACAAGTGACCCATGGGCGGTTTAATCACACTGAATAAGTGGGGATTCAATTCAAAGTAACAACCAGATCTGAGCACTAGGGATTAAAGGAACTCATGGAAAGGACAGACATTCGCCATTATTACGGGTGGCATGGTAGCATAGTGGTTAGCATTGCTGCCTCACAACACCAGGGACCCAGGTTCAATTCCCGGCTCGGGTCTCTGTGTGGTGTTTGTACATTCCCTCTGTGTCTGTGTGCGTTTCCTCTGGATGCTCCGATTTCCTCCCATGGTCCAAAGAAGTGCAGATTAGATCGATTCGCCATGCTAAATTGCCCCTTCATGTCCCAGAATGTGTCAGTTCAAGGGATTAGCAAGGTAAATGTGTGGGGTTGTGGGATAGGGCCCGGGTAAGATTGTTGTCGGTGCAGACACGATGGGTGTCACGGTAGCACAGTGGTTAGCACTGCTGCTTCACAGCTCCAGGGTCCTGGATTTGATTCCCGGCTTGGGTTACTGTCTGTGTGGAGTTTGCACGTTCTCCTAGTGTCTGCGTGGGTTTCCTCCGGGTACTCCGGTTTCCTCCCACAGTCCAAAGATGTGTAGATTAGGTTGATTGGCCATGCTAAGAAATTGCCCCTTAGTGTCCAGGGATATGTAGGTTAGAGGGATTAGTAGGTATAATATGTAGGGATATGGGGTTGGGACCTGGGTGGGATTGTGTTCGGTGCAGACTTGATGGGCCAAAGGGCCTCTTTCTGCACTGTAGGGTTCTATGATTTCTATGATAGGGCCGAATGACCTCCTTCTGTGCTATAGGGATTCTATCTCAGTTTGAGGTGCTTCAGGTAAGGTTAAATATCATAATTTAAAAAAAATAATAAAAATGCCTCCCTCACCCATCCCCAGCACCCCATCTCTCAAACCTCAACTAACACCATAAGGGCAATTCCCAATGAGACAGTGATGGGGATACGGGAAGGACAAACAACTGGAATTTTGGAGGATTTATGATTCTCTCCACTCTATCCTTTCCTTCTCTATGAACAGTATGCTTTGTCTGTTTAGTGCACAAGAAACAATACCTTTAACTCTATGCTAATACATGGGACAATAATGAATCAAATCAAATTCTATGTAGAACTATGGATAACGTTTACCGACATGGCCAGTCGGAGACAGAGATACATCATAGAATCCCTACAGTGCAGAAGGAGGCCATTTGGCCCATCGAGTCTGCGCTGGCAACAACCTGACCCCTACCGTATTCCTGTAACCCCACATATTTTTCTTACAAATCCCCCTGACACTAAGGGGCAGTTTGTCATGGCCAATCAACCTAACCCGCACATCTTTGGAGTGTGGCAAGAAATCGGAGCACCCGGAGAAAATCCACGCAGACACGGAGAGAATGTGCAAACCCCTCACAAAACAGTGACCTTTGGCTGGAATTGAACCCATGTCCCAAGGCAGCAATGCTAGCCACTGTGCCAGCGTGCCGTAGCATCTCTGTGTTCAAGGTCATATTTTTGTTGGTGAGAAAGTGACTAAGTCAATAAAACACGCGTGGTTGGTAATTGGGTCAAGAAATCATGAGAATCGAGAACTGGAGAAGGGTCAATGAGCGGTCATGCATGAGGCCACCGATATGCGAAGAAGCAGTTCCATGTCAGAGCGGGGAATGCAGATAAGGATGTTCATGTTTTAGAGTGTAGCCAAGCAACAGCTGTCAATGGAAATTTGCATGCCATCAAGAGCATTTCATCTCAAAGTTTTTTGAGAGTTTACGTTAGTTAAATAGATGTAACTTGGGAGGATAAGGAAGGAAATTCAGGCAGTGATCCCATACTGTCATCTCCCCACACCCAGCTGCAATTTCTGGGATTTTCTCCCATGGATGAATTCAGGTTAAGAATACACCCACCCAAATATGTCAGGTTATACTTTAATAGGACTCCGCTAACTCGATAATAGGCAATGGCTTTGAGGTATTATTGCTTGATGATTAATTCAGAAACTCAACTAATGTTCTTGGGATCTGGGTTCGAACCCTGCCACGACAGTTAGTGGAATTTGAATCCAATAAAAAATGTCTGGAATTAACAATCTACTGATGACCTTGAAACATTGTCAATTGTCGGAATAACCCATCTGATTCACTAATATCCTTAGGGGAAGGAAATCTGTCATCCTCACCTGGTCTGGCCTACATGTGACTCCAGGGCCACAGCAATGTGGTTGACTTCTCAACTGCCCTCGGGCAACTAGGGATGGGCAATAAATGCTGGCCAGCCAGCGAAGCCCATGTCCCCAGAATTAATTCTAAAAACATGTCAATGGTGGCTTTGACAAAAGGCAATCAATTGCAATGTGATTGGTCACATTATTTAGAACGGATATTTCCAAACTTCATAAAAATTAAAACATTTTATCCAGTGTGGTTGAGTCTTCGTTATCCCCTGATGTGATCTAGTCAGTTGAATGTGAGAAGTGTTGAACGATAAATGTGAGTCTTGCTGGTGATTCTCCCATCCTGAGAATGAATATAAGATTTAAATCCTCTTCAGAGGGCACTATTGACCTCACTGTGCCTCCGTACAATAGGCCACCCCATCGCTACACTATCTGAGGTGGCACCTGAAGAGGCTGTGTCTCCACCGTCAGTGTGCTAGACCCTAACCGCTGAGAAATGGCCTGGGCTGAAGTCACAACTTCCATGGTGAAAGAGGACTCAGTGTATTCAGTACTCACTGCACTGACGGCCTGGTGGCACAGTGGTTAGCACTGCTGCATTATAGCACCGAGGATCCAGGTTCAATTCCAGCCTTGGGTCCCTGTTAGTGTGGAGTTTGCACATTTTCTCCATGTCATCGTGGATTTCTTCTGGATGTTCTGGTTTCCTCCCACACTCCAAATATGTGCAGGTTAGGTAGATTGGATGTGGTAAATTGTCAGGAGGACTAGTGGGGTAAATACTTGAGTTACAGGGATAGGGCTTGGATCGGAATGTTGTTGATGCAGCCTTGATGGGCCAAATGGCTTCCTTCTGTACTGTAGGGATTCTGAGGGAATTGCATATAGGCAAGGATGACAGTGCTCTCAACAGGACCATGTGATTGTTTAATGTTAAGTTGGACCTAAAAGTGTCAACGTGATGTGACTGAATTTTTCAGAAGGCGCTTTGTAAAAAAAATACATTTGTCACAGACTCATTATTTGGAGGAAAATCATTTCTTTTAACATAATAGTTGTGTTGGAATGCTGAATGTAGCTATCAAGAATCCTTTGGAGTCAGAGCAGTGATTAATTTATGGTACACTGCTTGTGCCTAAGAGTTTTAGGCTCTAAAATAAACAGTTCCTCCACAGTCATATACATCATGCTAAAAATTATTACTGCTCTCACATCCTGGAAAAATGTAAATTTAAATACTGTACATAACTAAGAGCGCAGAAGCATGGCCTAATGATGGGTTCATGGTTAGTTCAGGTGGTGATTATAAGTCAATTTGTAAACATGTATTCCTTACAGTTCATGATTAGTCAATCTCAACACTGGCAATGATAAAATGAACTGATTAACTGAGTAAGAGCCATACTAAAATTACACTGCCACTGAACTACAGTGTTTTGTCTGATGCTGAATAAAGAAACTGAAAAGACAAATGCGTTATTGAAATTTTCCCTTTGAAAGTAGCTGAGTTCACATCTATTATTGCCAAAAAGTCTTGAAGGTTTTATCCCCTGGAGGAAAGATGACCAATTTTCCATTTTATATTCTCTGAAGAGCACCGTAAGCTGCAAATGCAATGATTTCCTTTTGATTTGAGCTCATTTCATCCTAAGCTAGCTGGGAACTGATCACCGAGTTGTCCCCCGGGAGATGTCAGTTGCACAAGACTCTCTCCTGCACATTTTCAACTGATGACATTCCACTCGGCGTATTTGATTTTTGGGTTGGATTTATTACTGGCACATGTGTTCGTATACAGTGAAAAGCATTGTTTCTTGCGCACGATATGGGCAAAGCATACCATACATAGAGAAGGAAAGGAGAGGGTGCAGAATGAATGTAGTGTTACCATCATAGCTAGGGTGCAGAGAAAGATCAACTTAATATCGGGGAAGTCCATTCAAAAATCTGATGGTAGCAGGAAAGAAGCTGTTCTTGAGTTGGTTTTGACTTGATTTGATTTGATTTATTATTGTCGCGTGTATTACTATACAGTGAAAAGTATTTCTTCTTGTGCGTTTTACAGATAAAACATACCATTCATAGAGAAGAAAATGAGAGGGTGCAGAATATAGTGTTACACTCATAGCTAGGGTGTAGAGAAAGATCAACTTAATACAAGGTAAGTCCATTCAAAAGTCTGATGGCAGCAGGGAAGAAGCTATTCTTGAGTTGGTTGGTATGTGACCTCAGACTTTTGTATTTTTTTCCTGATGGAAGAAGGTGGAAGAGAGAATGTCCAGGGTGCATGGGGTCCTTAATTATGCTGGCTGCTTTGCCAAGGCAGCAGAACTGTAAACAGAGTCAATGGATGGGAGGCTGGTTTGCGTGATGGATTGGACTACATTCACGACCTATTGTAATTCCTTGCGGTCTTGGGCAGAGGAGGAGCTATACCAATCTGCGATACAGCTTGAGGAGGTAGTGCCAGCTGGCCCTCAAGTACCACCATGAGTATAGAGTGGGAAGAGGTGGCAAAGGAGGGAAACTCCTGTCTCCTGGACCTCAGGACTGGACAGCAAAACTGCAATGAGTGCATCTTCACATGACAGTTCTACCAACAGCATCACTAACCTCTCATCACCACATCACCAACAAACACTCAGCAGAACCTTCAGGACTTACATCTAATATCAGATTCATTTGGCGGGATTTTACAATCTCGCTCGGGTGAGTCTCATAAAATCCCACTCGAAGCCAACAGAGAATTCCGTTTTGCAAACTTCGCCCGCCCTGGAATTGTATTCCGGCCATTGTCTCACCTTCACATACGTACCAATGTTGCCTGCCTCACATCCATCTCTTTCTATCTCCACGTACCTCCAGCTATGTTGTGCACATCACTCAAACATAATACTACACAGACATTGATGTTCTGTCCTATCTCTTGCAAGGTAAGGTGGTAGTCAATAAAAGGGGGCATAGCTGGCAGAGTACAAGATGGCTTGAATCTCCTGATCCCTATGGAGGAAATTACTTTCAGCATCATGGGGCCAGCTGTGACAGAGCCCATGGCATCCTGTGTTGCTGAAAATATTGGGCAGCAAATGTTGTAATATTCCTTTAATGGACAACAGAATTGTGTCACGAGAAGGAAGGCATGCCATGTGATCCAGCCTCAGTTTCACCCTAGTCTGTGAACAAAATACAGCTCACACAACTCTGTTGCTGATGTCTTCAAGCTTTAAAGTTTATTTATTCATTATTGTCACAAGCAGGCTTACATTAACACTGCAATGAAGATGTTGTAAAAATCCCCTAGTAGCTACACGCCAGCGCCTGTTTAGGTACACGGAGGGAGAATTTAGCATGGCCAATGCATCTAACCAGCACATCTTTCGGACTGTGAGACGGAACCACAGAGGAAACCCAAGCAGACACAGGGATAACTTACAGACTCCGCACAGACAGCGACCCAAATGAGGAATCGAGCCTGGGTCTCTGGGACTGTGAGGCAGCAGTGCTAAGCTTTGTGCCACCGTGCATTCTATCTTTGTATAAGTATTTTCATGTTCCTAATCTTAATAACTCAACCCACCACATGTTCACACAATCCCTTAAGAGTGATTTATACCATAATATCATTATAAAGACACAATATGGTGATCAGGCTCAGTAAAACAGTGTGACAGCAAGATAAAGTACAGGAATGTTATGGTGAATAGACTTAGACTGTGCTACCTGGCAGAGACCACCGTGGAGTTATTGACTGGAATTTGACAGGTGCACCTGACCCAGAATTGCAGCGCACAAAGCTCTCAGAGTGGAATTCTCCATTAGCCTTGGGCAGGATTTTACGAGCCTCGCCCAAGCGAGGTCGCAAAATACTGGCAATAGTTTCTTGATTCAGCTGTATCTGAACCAGACCAGAATCTGCCTAGCAATTGAGAATTAAGGTCTGCACAGGTTGAACACATCAGGATTAACAGTAGAGGGACTAAAGACTTCCCAAAAGACTAGAATGACATTGGAAGGCCAGTTCAGAATTAAATTAGCCTTCCAGATTCATTGACTAGAGCATTTTGATAAAGCATAGAGAATCCACAGACCATGCTGCCAGCAGATGCAGAGAAAAGGGTACATACTGTGATTTTTCAAGCACAGAACAAGCAATCGGTTGAGTTGCTGGTCACATCCATTCCCACAGAAGTATTCTAGGAGGATCTGTTAGACAAGCAGAAAACATACAGCATCGAAGTGTTACTCATGGATGGATGTAAGTATGAAGCTGTCCTCATATGTTGACAAAGCTCGCAGACCCTAAATACAAGCCCAGTTGTTGACGTACTCACTAGAACACCTAAACTCGTGGCCTTCTGCATGCATCAAGGAAATATTCAGCTTTTATCAATCTAACAAGGCATGGGACTGAAAGGGCCATTGCCAGTGGCAGTGCACTAGAGCAAAGGCTTATGTAGTTATAAAGAGCCATGCACTGATCCAAACAGAGTGTACATAATGGGTGTCTTCATGCAATAAAAATGACCATCAATTATTCTGTATGTATAAAAAAACGAGGTGATTGACAAACTAGAAAGTGATGATGATGTGCATGAACAGATGAAGAGTGATGAGCACATACTTCATGATGTCGACCCCATGGAAAACAGACACTGTCACACTGCCCATAGTGTTTGCCCAGATTCGAATTATTGGCCTAAGAAAGTTGGCGACTATCCATTACTGGCCAAGATGGCAACATACTGGCCCAAATTCTCCGATGTTGTACACTCTGCCACCACTGCCAGCGAGAATGGAGAATTTGGCAGTTCATTCACTGCAGTGGGTCTGGAGAATTCTAGCTGTGGATGAGGTCAGAGAATTCTAGCCACTACTTCTGTGGATTCTAAAATACATGTATCCATAGATATTGAAGACTGTGAATAAACCTATCACTGTGAAACTCTCAGTGTACAATTGATTATTAATTTCACATACATGATCCATCGTCCCAGTGCGTAAGTACAATAAATCCTCCTGGATATCACAGATGTTCTGCATCATGGAGACTAAAATCCAATGACTGTAGGTCTAACAGTATGTCATGACTTCTCACCAGTGACAATCCATGGAAACAGTCAGATCTCACATGACAGATCCACCACAGAAATTACTCCTATTGCCTCAGTTCACAACCTAAACATCAAATGATCTAGACTGTTTTGACGAAATTGGCCATTTTCAAAGGAGCTGCAAAAGTATGCTTGCAGGGGAATGCAAGTCTGTTAATTGATCTGGTATATTTTGTGCAAAGCAAACATTATCAGCTACAGGAAGAAGTGACAGAAAATTCTACATAACAGAATTTGTGGAAACCATCATCAGGGGATGTCCTGATTGAATTCAGCACGTCCACAAATATATGAGATCATTTTGGCCTGACTGGGACAAGCTGGGCATCTCGCAGGGAATCATTTGTAAAGAGTCAGGTCATCATAAGGGAATCTTTGAGACCTTATTTTCTTCACCAACTTCATCACTTACACATGGGCATTGATAAATGAGAAGAATTCTAAGAGACACAAACTATCAGCTAGGTATGAACAATAATTGTTACCAAGAAGTGTGAGGTGGGTCAAGAGAATCTGTCAAGTCAGCACAAAGAATCACTGACTCCTCATGAAGTTCCAACCCATCCTTAATCCAAATTTGCAACCAGCCTCTTTCATGTCCACAGCACTGACTTCATCATCAACATCCACCATTTGACCAAATATGCCATTATTTGATAATTGGACAATATGTCAGATACAACTCTCACACACAGTCTAAGAACTATTTTCAGTTTACTTGGTGTACCTAAAAAGATCATTACAAATAATAGTTCTCAATTTATGGGCAACCAATTACAGGATATGTGTGAGAAGTGGAATATTGATCATACTACTTTCTCCCCTCATTAACTCTAACAGCCTGGTGGAATGAATGGATGCATGATGAAATTCCAAATTCTCAAATTGAGACAGACAAAGCAAGATTTATAGATTATAATGTTATATTTCCGAGCAACACCTTTAAGTGCAACTACTCTGCCACTGACGGAACACATGTTCCAGGGCGTACCAACTTACCTACTCTTACCTATTATACTCTCTCAGAAACTAGAGAGGAATTTTTAAAACTCAACAAAAGATGACCAACATGAATGAAATAAATACAGATTCATAAATGCCAAGTTTACAACAAGTTCAAACGCAGGATCCCACAGGGAGTATGTAGGAACCAGCCAAGGTGACAAGGGTTTGGTTGGAATCAAGATCCTATCAAGTGATTACACACAAAGGAACAACGTGTGGCATAACCAAGAATAAATCAGATCCACTCCAGCTCGTCAACTACTGTAGAGCCTTATTGCATCTGGGACAAAATCCCAAATGCAACCAAGAACAATCAAGATTGAAAACCCCACAGATCACTGTAAGCAATGAAAGAAACATCCAGTCAAAGTTACTTTTAAAAGATCTTGGACCACCGGCAGAGACTCATATGCTTTACAGACTCATTCACCAGTTCTGTAGACTTACACAGTGTAATTAAACATGAACTCGCATTGTAAATAGTTTAACTTCTTTCAAAAGCAGGATATTATATTTGAAAAGAAAGGGAAATGTCCTCATGTACCCTAAGGGAATAACAGTATGCCATCACTAAAAGGGAAGTTTGTACTTTGATTCAGTCATAGTTTCACTTTATCTGTGAACGGAGCATAGCTGTTGCTATTGTCTTCAAGCCTTCTACTTTATATAGGGGAAATCTATGAACTTAGTTGAAAATTTTGAGAATGTAGCTAATGTGGTCGATAAGGAGGTATCCATACTCTAATAATTTTAGGGTCAACAAGTGTTTTATAGCAGAATCTTCTTCGAATTAATAATTCTGTCTTTTTAAATCATTCATGCCTACAATAAAGTAACACAAGGGTGACGGAGTGGCGGGGGGAGTAGATTTTCCTGTTCCACCTGCCATGGGAGTTGTAGTGGGTGGTGGGGACAGACCATGGCAAGGTTTGTTGACCTCAGGCAGGATTTTCCAGTTTTGGGGCAAGCGCAGCTGGAAAATTCTGCCCATACTCTTGTTGTGGAACATGTTTCTCCAAAATGTGCTGGTAAAATAATGGTGAGGCTAACTGCTATTTAGATGCCATTTTGTTTGAAGATGTGTTAAATACAATATTAATTTATAACGTCATCAGCAGGACATATAAGAAAGGATACTGGCCTACAGGAGCTACTATATTGTAGTTAGAATCAAAAAGTCCCGACAGTGCTGAAGGAGGCCATTCAGCCCATCGAGCCTGCACTGACAACAATCCCACCCAGGCCCTATCCCCATAACTCCACATATTTATCCCACTAATCCCCCTGACATCCCTACAACACTAAGGAGCAATCTAGCAAACTAACCCACACATTTTTGGACTCTGTGAGGAAACCAGAGCACCCAGAGGAAACCCACACAGACACAGGGAGAATGTGCAAACTCCATACAAACAGTCAGCCAAAGCCAGAAATTGAACCCGGGCCCCCTCGTGCTGTGAGACAGCGGTGCTAACCACTGTGTCACCATTCCACTTGTGGGAGATGCAAGCTGTTTTTATGTAGACACGGTCTAAGGAACTCTGAGTAGCTAAGATAAACTCAGTTGAAAAAAAGGGAGACAGGGTTATGTGGTTGGAAGGGACAACCATGGAGACTACAATGGGGCAGTAGCCTTACCCCCCTCTTTCTTTGAAACGTCTCTCTTCAAATCTGAGCTGATTGTGATTTGAAACCATCCCCTCCCCCTAGAAGACCTTATTGCTGCAAAGCAAGAGATCTTAATGGGGGGTTCTGAATCCACAGCACTGCCTCCAAGAGAAAAGGGAACCAACCAGTTACTCATGGAAAGTGACCCCCTCAGCTGTAAACAGCATCCAGACAATCCATGTTTTTCTTTTCTTGATTTTCATTTTAACTTGACCAACTTTTAAGATCGGATACAAAAGCAAAAAATGCTAGAAAATCTCAGCACGTCTGACAGCATCTGTGGAGAGAAAAGACATTGGCTCTTTTCTCTCTCCGCTAATGCTATCAGATCTGTGAGATTTTCCAGCGTTTTTCTGCTTTTGTTTCAGATTCCAGCATCCGCAGCATTTTGCCGTTATTTTAAGATCTGATGCTCTGCAGAGTTTGATTTCTTTGTTGGCTTTTTTTGATGGTTGGGGAGGGGTGGAGGGTGGTGGAGGTTGCAGGTATGCTTGTATGCATGTCATTTTCCATGAGTGTGCAGTTAGACATATTAGTACATATTAGAAGTTAGAAGTAAATATATTCTATTCAATTGCCCTGAATTATACATTCTGTCAAATAATTTGACCCACAATTCTTTTTCTCTGTTTCCTTTTCTATATTTCAGTTTCTTCCCTGCCTCTTTCTCTCTCTCTTTCTCTCTTTTCTATGCACAAACTACTATTCAAGTTTATTTTAGTTACATTACACAGGAGTACTGGGCAGTAGTGCCATTTTCTGTGGGTTCCTATTTTGTTCAGTGTATTTCGCAACATTAGCATCTGACCCAAGACTGGAGTCAAACCATCATTCACATTGATGAGGGAGGAAAGCAGACATCATACTGTGTCGACTGCTTTCTTCTACCACTTGTTATGAGTGCCTTTGCAGCTAAATCTTTCATTTTAGCTGTTGTAAATTCATTCAGATGTCGGGCTTTGAGTTTGCTTCATACAGGACAAGGAATTGAAAAAAAAACCGGTTCGTCCAAAATCTTATCTTTCTGTTCATTGCGGCTACGTCAGAAATAGCTTGGACTTTCATTCATGACTTTTGTCATACGTGGAATTAATAAAGCGACATATGGATTTCACTTACCAAGGAATGTAACGAAAAGAGGTTCACCAGGATGTTGCCTGGGATGGAACATTTGAGCTATAAGGAGAGACTGGGTAGGTTGGATTATTCCCTATACAGCAGAGAGGGCAAAGGGGGTCATGATTGAGGTGTATAAGATGATGAAGGGTATGAAGAGGATGAATAGGAAGCAGATGTTCTCCTTGTTTGAGGAGTCAATCATGAGGAGAAACAGTCTTATGGTAAGAGACAGGGGATTCAGCATGGTGGCAGAGTGGTTAGCACTGTTCCTCACAGCATCAGGGACCCTGGTTCCAATCTGGCCTTGGGTAACTGCCTGTATGGAGTTTGCACATTTCTCTCTGGGTTTCCTCTGGGTGCTCCAGTTTCCTCCCGCATTCCTAAGATGTACAGGTTAGGTTGATTGGTCATGCTAAGTTATCCCTTAGTATTAAGGGGATTAGCAGGGTAAATAGATGGGGTTAAGAGGATAAGGCCTGGGTGGGATTGTGGTCAGTGCAAACTTGATGGGCCAAATGGCCTCCTTCTGCACTGTAGGGATTCTAAATTCTAAAACATAGATTCAGAGGGAAAAAGTCTTTCTCTACTCAGAGGGAGGTGGGAATCTGGAATGCACTGCTTAAGTTAAGGTCAGAAACCTTACAACCTTTAAAAAGTATTTAGATGAGCACTTCAGCTATCATAACATTCAAGGATGTGGGAGGCGGGTTGTGGACAATATGAAACACTATTAACAGCTGGACGGGAATTTCCAGCTTTTCGCCTAGCGTGGCCGAAGAATGCCGCCCTTCGTTTCTACTTGTCTTAATTTCAGCTAAACCCTTATTGCCTTGACTGTTACTCGGGTCTGTCTCCGATTAAGGGCTTACTTCTTTCCATTTTGCAATTCTCTTCATTTGATCATTTAATGACTTTCGGTGCACACCTTCTGGGGTCTTTCCATGCCCTCTTTCTGGGCTCTCTCCATGTCCTCCTAAGTTTTCAGTGCTGTCCTTCTGGGATCTTTCATTACTTCCCCTGAAATCTTCTGTTGCCTCTTCCCTGAGGTCCTTATTGCTTTTGGATTTTTTGAGATTTGCTGTCTCTCTGGGGCCATCTCCAATGTTCCTGTCCATTGCCTTCTGTTTCTTATAATGGTTGCCACTTTAAATATACGTTAAATGTATCAGCACTTTAAATACATTACCTCTTCAAATGCTTTAAGACTGTCAACTTTTTTTTAAATTGTCAGCAGCTGCTGTTCTCTCTATGTGTGCTGCCCATGCTTTTGAAGTTTTGGTCTGAACCTGGCAGGTCCTCCTTTGAACCTTCTCTAAACTTTAAAAACTTATTTTTATTGACAGGAAGTTCTGTCAGTGATTTCTGCAGTTTTTTTTCTACTCTGGCCATTTGAAGAATCTATTCTTCTCTTCCTTTGATATGTTGTTTTTTTTTTAAAAATCAATTCACTGCAAGATCCAGTGCTCTCGAGGTCCAGGGGGCCATTTTCAAGGCTTTTCAACTCATCTTCTAAAGACGTTGAAGATATCTCTCTCAAATTTTGGAACTTGCTTCCTGTAGCCTCACAGTGTAAGGATTGACGCCCGGACCCCCCGTAGACTCTGCTTGAATCAAGAGCCCAGTCATCTCAGTCTCCTCACTTTCCCATGTTCTGTAGACCAAGCTACAAATTTTGTCAATCAATTAAAAACACTGATCGCTGTTTTCACCTTTCTTTTTTCATTTTTTAAACTTTGCAGCAACTCCGTCTTCCTGTTCGAACTAAGTTCCGCTTTTTCTCAAACTCAAATCACAGCTCTTGTTTCTGAGGGTTACTTTCTCTTATTTCTTTCCATATATTTCTAAACCGTTGGCTGCATTGGTGAACACAGTAAGAAGTCTGACAACACCAGGTTTAAGTCCAACTTGTGTTGTCAGACTTCTTACTGTGTTTACCCCAGTCCAACGCCAGCATCTCCACATCTTGCACTGGTGAAACCAGGTCTCCTCTGCATCTACCCCTCGGGGTCTGGCAATATGTTAACATCTCATTACTCACGTGTCTTTGGCCAGAGACATTATCCTCATAATCCATCCTCGTTGCCAATGTAATGATGCACACTACAGAATTCATCAGAAACACAAAGGCTGGAATCTTACAGCCATTTATGCTAGCAGGAGTTTCCCTTCCCACTGCAGTGAATGGAGATTCAGATGGGTGCCAATTTCTCTGACCTCGCTGCAGCAGGAGCGTGGTGCAAATGACTGATAAGATTGCAATATGCATTTATTAACAATGAAGAACTGTGTAGAGGCTGGCAGCCCCTGGTTGCCCTGGAGCAACCCATCAGTTGTCCTGGACCCTACATATCTTCAGAAAGTCTCCTGCCTAAGAGAGACCTCCATTCATAGAATCCCTACAGTACAGAAAGAGGCCATTTGGCCCATCGAGCCTACACTGCCAACAGTCCCATCCTATCTTTGTAACCAAGCATATTTACCCTGCTAATCTCCCCAAAACTAGGGTATATTTAGCATGGCCAATCAACCTAACCTGCACATCTGTGGGAGGAAACTGGAGCATCCAAGGGAAATCCACACAGACATGGGGAGAATGTACAAACTCCATACAGACAAGCCAGGAATTGAACCTGGGTCTGTGAGGCAGCAGTGCTAATCACTGTGCCACTCCACTCCCTGCAGTGATTACCCATTCTCATCCTAATTGATCCCTCAAGTCAGATGACCCTGCAACTGCCACAGAAATTCAACGCAGTTTTTCATATTTTTCACATTGGCAAATTTCTCCAAACTAACATTGCAAGATGTCTCCGGGAAGATCAATATCTGAAATGCTTCAATTTTTGGAAAATGATTTTTAAATTTTTTTAAAAATCTTTCAACTGATTGGAAATTCAGAACTTTAAGAAAATGAGACAGCAAACTGCTTTAACATATGAGGCCACCTTCAAAGGTTTTGTTTCCCTGAAGTCTTTTTCAAGCAGACCCTGTTAGTATATTTTGGCACAGAACTGTTGATGAGCCAATGACCTTTGGGCTAACGCAGAGTCCTTGAGTTTTATGACCCTTTTGAAATTGTTGGGTGAAGAATGATTGACAAGTCCAGGTGGCTTTGGTCAGTTTTTTTCTCGACAGGAAAGCACAAAGTTTTAGTTTCATTTTGGTTAGAAGCTGTTGGGACTGCAGACTGAAAATAATGTTTTTTCTCTGTCTCTCTGGTGTGAATATTCTGCTGACTGTGGGTTGCTGCTAGAAGCTATTGAAGAAGGCAGTGAGTTTCTATCTCTCTGTCTCTCTCTCCAGAGGCAACTGAAGGCTCCAGGGCTGGGAAGCCTCAGCTTTTTAATTCAACATTTCAAAGGACTAATTCAGAGCAGGTATTAAAAGGCTGCAAAATCCAGCATCACATGAGCATATTTGCGTTCTGTGCTATGCCTAGAGCGGAGTGTGTGCTTTGTGGGAGCTGTTTGATTTGAAACGTACAGTTAGCTGTTAAAGTTTATACAATATCATGGGGTTTTTTTGTAATTGGTAGAAGCTATGCTAATTTTCTTACATATTAACTGTGTTCTTAAATAAACTTTGTTTGATGAAAGTTTCCGAGTGCGACACGTGAATCATACCTGGAATCAGACAACTTATGCTTACTCGTGCCAAATTCCACGTCCAAATCCTATGGCCCAGGCTGACTCCATAAAACACCTTGGAGTTTCTGGCCTGGGTCATAATATAAAGTTGCGCCCAGAATTGGCCACAAAGTTAAAGTTTATTTATTAGTCACAAGTAGGCTTATACCAACATTGCAATAAAGTTATCTCATAGTTGCCACACTCTGGTGCCCGTTCAGGTACACTGGGGGAGAAATTAGCACGGCTAACGCAGCTAACCAGCACTTCTTTCACACTGTGGGAGGAAACCCATGCAGATACGGGGAGAATATTCAACTCTGCACAGACAGTGACCCAATGTGGGAATCAAACCCAAAAATTGCAGATAAAAAGACATATGAATCTTTGTCTATCAGCAATAACTCGAAGAGATTAACCATCACAAGAAAACCTGTACCCTGAAGGATGCTTCAGAGAAGAAGAAGATAGATCAAGGTTTTCCTAGACTCAGTAGTATCTATTTTCAGTTAAATATTTAATGTTAAAGTTTAATTAAAAGTTCAGTTTGAGTTAAAGTTCAGTAAAGAGTTAATGAGTTACAACTGTTTATGTTTGAGTTGGTACAAGAAGTGCTAATTTAAAAAAAGTTGAATCACTGTCCTTGTTTGTCTCATTAAACTGGAATGCTTGGAAGATGTTGAAATCAAAGCTATATAACACCATAAAGGCACAGGGAGAACTCCACACAGGCAGTCACCCAAGGCTAGAATCGAACCTGGGTCCGTGGCACTGAGGCAGCAGTGTTAACCACTGTGCCACCATGCTGCAGGAGCCAACGAGTGTTTTAAACATGGGAACATTTCTATGGTAAATTAATTTTATGGGAGTTATGCAATACAAATAGCAAAATCAATAAAGCGCGAACAACACATTTCATTCTCCTTGTCATAATCAGTACTCCATTAATGATATTGGAATGGCGGAGGATAAAGTAGCGACAGATCCAGTGATTTTAACAAACCTGATGCCTGATGTGTTGAAATACTGTAGAAGGAGCTCAGCCAAATAAATTGAGTGCTGAATTGTGCAGTGAGAACAGCCACATCAGGTCAAGCAAGATTTAAGGGACATGCTCACATCTAGAGGGGGTTCATTGATCTGATCCATACTGTCAGAGGACTGCGGAGATATTTGACTTTTTGCAAGCTTGAACGAAGGCTGGTGATCTTACAGAGCCATTCCTCAGTATCAGAAAGGTACGTTTGAAGTACTGCTTCAAACTAAACCCCAACAGCAGAGCATGTGGGTGGGTGAGGTTCAAGCTAGTGAAAGCCAAACATTGAAAAAGACATATCTGCAACTGATTGCGAGTTGCATAAAGAAAGATTGACACTTGAAATGGGTTTTTGGAAAGCGCAGGAGAGAGCAAACTCTCTAAGTGCACTAGAAACTGCTGATTCCTGAGATTGCAAATGGTCTCTCTCATCTGGATCAAACTTCTGATCTAAGGAACAGTAAGAAATCTCAGAGCACCGGGTTAAAGTCCAACAGGTTTATTTGGATACCAGCTCATGATACCAGATAAATCTGTTGGGATTTAACCTGGCATTGTGAGATTGGTAGCTGTATTATCACTGAGTATCAAAGCTTTGAAAATAAAGGGGCAAAACCTGCAATTCTTGGGTTTAGGAGGGTGTAAGTTTACATGTACAACTTCACAGGGTCTGCAATCTTCGGCAGGGCAGATTTCATATATATTCGGCTGCAGAAATACTCAAGCAGAAATTCCCTCCAGAATCAGGGTAAGACTGTGTCTGTCCTGAACATTCAACAACATGGAAATGACAAGAGTCAAGATGGAATTAGCCCTCCAGAATTTTCTCTTCTAATCCACTCTTGATACTTAGAATGTTTGCGTGTGGGTGGTCCAGCACCTCCCCATATGTTTCCTAGCTCTTGCTCCTGTTGTTCCCCTTATGCTGAGATTATGAGTGCTGGCCATAAATATTTATGTTAATATTTCTGCTCCTGGTGAACATGGTGTCACTAACAAACTCTTAAAATATTCAGAGAAATGCTGAGACTCTGCACTGTTCAAAGGGGGGGTATCTTAACAATATGAGGAACATAGTTAACTCCAAAGACATTGGTGGCAATTTTCCGGCTTCACCACTCCTGGTGTGGATTGAGCCAATCTGGGAAAATTGTGCGCTGACCTAAAAATGGGTCTTACGCCTGGTGCAATCGTCCCAGTCCTTTGGTATTGGTGCAAACCGGATCTCGCCCAGAAAAGGTGCAAGGCCAATTAGCATATTTAAAGTAGCATTTAAATATGCATGGCCTTTCGGCACTGGATTCTCACAGCTCCCGGGATCTTCCGACTCTTAGGTGTGGTGTGAACCCAGCAAGAATCATTACTGGTCTACCCTAGCTGACACCAGGCATGACAGCCATGCCGGGAGACTTGGAGGCGATTGTAGCTCTTGGGTAGCGGACATGGCTGGGTAGTGCCCATCTGGCAGTGCCCACCTAGAACATAGAACATTACAGCGCAGTACAGGCCCTTTGGCCCTCGATGTTGCGCTGACCAGTGGAACCAATCTAATGACCCTCTAACCTAAACTATTCCAATATTATCCATATGCCTATCCAATGATCATTTGAATGCACTTAAAGTTGGCAAGTCCACGACTGCTGCAGGCAGGGCACTCCACGCCTTTACTACCCTCTGAGTAAAGAACCTACCCCTGACATCCGTCCTATATTTATCACCCCTCAATTTAAAGCTACATCCCCTCGTGTTAGCCATCACCATCCAAGGAAAAAGGCTCTCACTGTCCACCCTATCTAATCCTCTGATCATCTTGTATGCCTCAATTAGGTCATCTCTTAACCTTCTTCTCTCTAATGAAAATAACCTCAAGTCCCTCAGCCTTTCCTCATAAGACCTTCCCACCATACCAGGCAACATCCTGGTAAATCTCCTCTGTACCCTTTCCAATGCTTCCACATCTTTCTTATAATGCGGCGACCAGAACTGTACACAATACTCCAAGTGTGGCCGCACCAGAGTTTTGTACAGCTGCAACATGAAAATATATTAATTCAATGTATTTTAGCATAACCTGGCAATGCCCATTGGCAAGTGGCAGTGCAAGAGAGCACCCTCTCTTAATCACTCTGGAGGATCTCCTGCTGCTTGTGGAATTCTCTTCCTCTTTGTTACCTGCACCAAGGCTGCCAGTGTAGTGTTGCAAATTCTTGGAGCCACTCTCTGCCACGCTGTGCCTCTCAACCTTGCTCTGACACACAGCAACAGAACAACACACCTACCATTGGCTTCAATAATAATTGTTTAAATTAACAATTGGCATGAGGCTTGCCTGATGATCCCACATTATGATCACTGTGCCCATTTTCTGATCTGCTTATTTTGATGGCTAGTGTGTCCACATCTCTCTGGGGTTTCAGCTTTGGGGCCAGAGTCTCTTCATGCTGAAATCATACCACTGAAGTATTTTTATTACAGACATAGAATCATATCATGAATCATTTAATCCCTACCATACAGATGAGGCCATTCAGCCAATCGAGTCTGCACCGACTCTGACAGAGTATCTTGCCCCCCTGCCCTATCCCCCGAAACCCCACACATTTGCTATGGCTAACCCAGCTACCCCACACATCTTTGAACACTAAGGGGCAATTTAGCATGGCCAGTCTGTCTAATGTGTACATCTTTGGATTTTGGGAGGAAACCAGAGCACCCAAAGAAAAGGCATTGTGGAAGGAGAAAGAATGGCTGCAACAATAATTTAAGAACAATAATGGCAATAGTGGCTTTAAAATGGCTTTTCTGACTGAGAGTTAAGCATGCTGGGATTTCTTATGGCCAGCAGTCTGGAATTCATCAAAGGGCACAAGATGTCAGATTTAACAACTTGCCCTTGGCAGGGAAAAGTTCTTTACAGATTTTTGGAGCCAGCGTTCCTTATTTGGGCATTGGAGTGTAAACAATATACACTAAAAGGGCCTAGGAATGACGAGGTCTGAAGTGACCAATGCCACTACTCTGGTTTATTTGATCGGTCTAATCTTACAATGCAATTAGGGTTTCTAATCAATTCATTGGCTGGATGACAGAGAATCTTTCGGAAGCGAGTGGAGAATTCTAGATAAAAAGACATGTGAGCCGTCGTTTGTCGGCGATAACTCGAAGAGACCAACTGTCGCAAGAAAACCTGTACCCTGAAGGACACTTCAGAGAAGAAGGAGATAGATTCCTAAACTTGGTGGTATCTATTTTCAGTTAAATTGTTAAAGTTTAATTGAAAGTTGATGTTCAGTTCGAGTTAAAGTTCAGTAAGGAGTAAATTAATTGTAACTATTTGTGTTGGTGCTAGAAGGGTTAACGAAACAAAATGTTGAGTTACTGTCCTTGTTTGTCTCATTAAACTGAAATGCTTGGAAGGTGTTTAAATTAAAGCTGTATAACACCACAAAAACACAGAGAACACCACACAGGCAGTCACCCAAGGCTGGAATCGAACCTGGGTCCCTATCTCTGTGAGGCAGCAGCGCTAACCACTGTGCCACCGTGCTGCTGTTATCATCCTGAGATTCAAAATGGAACATTGTGGTTAGGTTCAGGTATTAAGATAGCTTCTAGAAACTTGGAGGTGTCCAGGATGCTTGTTGGACAAAAATCTGGGACTACACCAGCTGCAGAGTAAAGCCCAAGATCCAATCTCCTTTATGTCTGTGGGACTAATTTCATCCTGGTGATATCCTGATTCCAGATATGATCTGGAGGACATGCATGAGCCGTTTTGTTGTGTGACAATTTTCTCTGGCAATGGCAAGCCTCGTTGCTCTCTCAGCAGACAATGACTTTTCTCTAAAGAGCGAGTAGCAATTTTCCAGAAAAGACTTATCTATAATTGCTCACTTTTTCAAATGATTCTAACTGAACCTAAAATAGAAATGAATTCTATAGGCCACTTGTGGTTGAGTGGAATAACCTTTTAAAATGCAACACATTCAGTTTTTAAAAGACAAAGCAAAACTTGCTCGCTTCCTGATATTTAGGCAGCACATTGTTCAAATCCTTGACAACATAGCTTACTGCTCTGCTAATGGCCGAGCAATTTCTCTTTTAACTTTCTGTAACCCACAGGTGAGGCCAGATCACACGTCTCTTTCTTCTCCTCTTTTAACCACAATAAATTTTTAAAAAAGAATCTACCTATGCTGACCATAAATGACAAGATCAGAGATGCTTTATTGAGTTTTCAAAATGCAAGTCATGCTACAAGTGTTGTATAAATGCACACACATAGCCACACATACACATGCACATACAAACACGTGCATGTACATGCACACACATCTATGTGCACATACACACACACACATACATTTGCACGTACACAGTGATGACTTCAGCCAGGCTAATGAGGTTGGCTTTCTTAAGTATGAACTACCTGATTAGTGCTAGTTAAATAAGGGAGTCTCGTGCCCCCTATTTAAAGCAGGTGTGTCAGACTCCCAGCCTGTATTCAGCAGGGAGCAACTGGAGGGCTGGCTGTGTGCAGATGTATGGTGTAAATAAAGTCACTTGGTGACAGGACTTCTGCCTCCATGGAGTTATTACATGCACACACACACACATTTGTATTTGCATACTCACACACATGCACATATATGTGCCTGCATACACACATGTACACATACATACACACATACATGTACACATACACACTATCACTTTCAAAGTTCATACTCACACAAATAGATTACAGAATTGCGAGGCTAGACTTGTTGAAATTTACAGGATACTGTGAGGCCTGGATAAAGTGGATGTGGAGAGGATGTTTTCACTAGTAGGAAAAACTAGAAGCAGAGGGCACAACCTCAGACTAAAGGGATGATCCTTTAAAACAGAGATGAGGAGGAATTTCTTCAGCCAGAGGGTGGTGAATCTGTGAAACTCTTTGCCACAGAAGGCTGTGGAGGCCAGGTCATTGAGTGTCTTTAAGACAGAGATAGATATGTTCTTGGTTAATAAAGGTATCAGGGGTTATGGGGAAAAGACAAGAGAATGGGGAGGAAAAAAATATCAGCCATGATTAAATGGCAGAGCAGACTTGATGGGCTGAGTGGACTAGTTCTGCTCCTATGTCTTGTGGTCTTGTGGTCTAATTCACAAAGGTTTATAACTTGGCTGAATTTCAGTAGAACTCGATGGTCTTGCTATTTTTGGCATGAGGCAGTTTAAATATGTAGAAGGACAAACATCTGCTCTTTTGGAGACAGCAAAACTGAGCTAAGTACTTTTTGAATATCTCTGTCTGTGGCAGTTGGATAATCAAAATGAGCAAGCAGGGTTAAAACAACTTCCCGGTTGGAAGGAGAAAGAGAGAGAGAGAAAGGGTTTATGTTTCTTCAATGACTCCGATGCTTATTCTCTTTCTGCAGAACAAAACTACAGTTGATTAATAGGTTGATTTGTTATATGAACCATTCTCGCCAACTTGTCAGTGATTCAAATTTGGTCATAGCTAGTGCATTCCAATTGCAACTTAACTAGATCACAGTTGGGAATTCCTCTCTCAGCCAGGGTTTCATTGTCCAAGTGATTAGTCTAATCATGTATCTCCACCCAGTTCAGTACCTGGATGAATATCACGATGCTTTTCTAATGGGAATAGAGTTGTCCCAATTCATAGTCCTTCAAGGCCGTTGTAATTTTGTGGATGGTTTTGGAGTTTAGAAGACCTATTGACTCAATTGTGCAACATTCTTTGAATGTGATTGCAAAACACTGAGATGTGGATTCAGCCTTAAAAAAATCAATTATAATTTCAGCCAGCAAATTCAAAAATCTTGTTTTGATATACAAAGAACAAAGAACAACACAGCACGGGAAACAGGCCCTTCGGCCCAACGAGCCCGCGCCGCCGTCCCACTGTCTCAGTGACCTATTCATGATTTTAGTCTAATTCAGACTTTTCCGAAGCATCTAACATCTGAAAACAAATGACTGTGTTTACAGAATAAAGATCAGAGGGCAAGGTAATGTTCTGTGCTTAGTTCTGAGAAGATGATAATGAACGTAATGCCAATTTTCTAAATCCACTTCTCTTTTGGAAAAAAATCATTAAGCTGTGGTTTTCTCATTGGAGCACTCACAGCACATCAGTTATTGTTGTTACATTAAATTCTGGTCTGCAGCAGAAAACTCTAAAAAAAGTAATTTTAATGTTACACATTATAAGATAAAAGTGTTGTGCCTTCCCTTCCTGTCCTCCATGCAAACTGACATTGTAAATCATCCCCTATTTTAGTTATTGTCCTCTCATGTCAACTCTACCTCAAAAACCATAGAATCCCTACATATGAGGCCATTCAGCCCATCAGGTCTGCACCAACTCTATGAAGGAGTATTTTGCTAAGGCCCACCCCGCACCCTATTCCTGTAACCTCACATATTTACCATGGCTAATCCACCTAACCTACACATCTTGGACACTAAGGGGTAATTTAGCATGGCCAATCCATCTAACCTACACAACTTTGGACAATAAGGGGCAATTTAGCGTGGCCGATCCTCCCAATCTACACATCTTTGGACAGTAAGGGGCAATCTACCATGACTAATCCACCTAACCTACACATCTTGGACACTAAGGGTAATTTAACACAGACAATCCACCTAACCAACACATCTTTGGACAATGCATGATGGCAGAGTGGTTAACACTGCTGCCGCACAGCACTAGGGACTCAGGTTTGATTCCTGACTTGGTTCACTGTCTGTGCAGAGTTCTACACTTTCTCCCCGTGTCTGCATAAGTTTCCTCTGGGCCTCTGGTTTCATCCCACAGTCAGAGAGACATGCTGGTTAAGTGCATCAGCCATGCTAAATTTTCCCACAATGTATCCAAACAGGCGCTGGGGTGTGGCAACTAGGGGGCTTTCACAGTAATTTCATTGCAGTGTTAATGCAAGCCTACTGGTGACACCAAGAAATAAGCTTTAAATAAGGGTCAATTTAGCACAGCCAATCCACCTAACCTACACATCTTTGGAGTGTGGGAGAAAACTGGAGCACCCAGAGAAAACCCACACTGACACAGGGAGAACGAGCAAACTCCACACAGACAGTGACCCAAGGTCGGAATTGAATTAGGTCGCTGGCATTGTGAGGCAGCAGTGCTAACCACTGTGCCACCCTGCTACACCATCCCCCCACCCCAGCATTTGTTAACTCAATAGGCTTAACTTCCTCGAAATTCGGTTTAAAAGTATGAATCCGGATACTTTTTGAGGAGTCCTGCTTTGTCATTCTAGAAACCCTATAGCTAGTGGTTCATAACAGCTGAAGTAAAAATGATGCTTGCAGCTGTCACACATTCCTGAAGAGTTTTCACCTCTTACTGTTCTCTCCTTGCAATGTATTCTCCACATGGTGTGTGTTCCAATCAGAGAATAGAAGGCATGACTGATGTTAATGAGAATCACATAGCAGCTGATTTTTCTTTCATCTGGTGATTTGCTTTCTATCTCTAAGCATGATGTGCAGAATCTCATTTCGTGATGCTGAAATGCTTATATGTATATTGGCAATTGATTATTGCACTGCAAGTGGTGTATTACTGAGCCTTCCATTCCTCAGATGGATGCACGAGGTGAATTTTCTGTAATATTATGAATAAAGGCCCAGCACCTTGTGAACAACAATGGCTGCACAAACTCCAGGGCTCCAACCTGTATGATACGCTAACTAATTGTAATTTGATGTCCAGAGTTACATTATGTACGTAACTGGTTTCACAAAGCATGTTTTCAGTTCAGGCAACAGGGAAAGACAGAACCAAACACAAATAATTCCAGGCTAATTCCAGTGATAACAACTTGGTGACAATGTTTGATTTTCTGGAGCTATTAACTCACTTATCATTTAGCTGTCAAGGTATTAAACCTCAAGGAGCTTCTTCCAATCCCTACATCACAACAGCGATTAAGCTGAGAAAATAAAGTGCCAAATTAGCTGCAAAATTCTTTCTGGGAAGCCCTGAGGGTTTGAGGAAGTGCTATGTAAATTAAAGATTTCCTTTCATAGAATCGTAGAATCCCTACAGTGTGATAGAAGACCATTTGGCCCATTGAGTCTCCACCGATTCTCTGACTGAGCAGACATGATCACTGTAACCATACACATTCACCTTGCTAATACCCCTTCTCTAAATATCTCGGGACACTAAAAGGCAATTTATCATAGCAAATCTACCTAGCTTGCATGTCCTGGGACTGTCGGAGAAAACTGGAGCATATAAAGGAAAACCACACAGACATGGGGAGAACATAGAAGCCCAGAAATTTAGAACAGGAGTAAGCCATTTGGCTCTTCAAGCCTGCTCTGCCATTCATTTTGATCACGGCTGATTATCGAATTCCATATCCCGATCTCTCCCAACTTCTCCCCATATCCCTTGATTGCTTTAGCCCCTAGAGCTATACTTAATTTCTTCTTGAAATCAGACAATGTTTTGGTCTCGACTACATTTCATGGCAGTGAATTCCATACATTCACCACCCTCTGGGTGAAGAAATTTCTCCTCGCCTCAGTTCTTAAAGGTTTACCCCTTATCCTCAAATAATGACTCCTAGTCCTGGATTCCCCCGCCATTGGTAACATTCTTTCCGAATCTACCCTGTCTAACCCTGTTAGAATTTTATAAGCTTCTATGAAATCCTCTCTCACTTTTGTAAACTCCAATGAATATAGTTCTAGCCAACTTTGTCTCTTAGTCTCAGACCTGCCATCCTAGGAATCAACCTGATAAACATTTGCTGCACTACCTCTATAGCAAGGACACCCTTCCTCAGTTAAACTACACTCAATACTCCAGGTGTGCCTCGCCAGCACCTTATACAATTGCAGCAAAATATCTCTATCCCTGTCGCTATGAAGGCCAACATATCATTTGCTTCCTTTACTGCCTGCTTACTTTCAGTGACTGATGCACGAGGGCACCAAGGTCTTGCTGAGAATCCACCTCTCTCAATTTACACCCATTCAAGTATTAACCTGTCTCCCTATTATTGCTACCAATGTGGATAACCCCACATTTATCCACATTATACTGCATCAGCCATGCATAACCCCACACACTCAGTTTGTCTAAATCACACTGAAGCATCTGTACACTGAACATTCAAACTCCACACAGACAGTCACCCGAGGCCAGAATTGAACCTGTGTCCCTGCTGCTGTGAGGCAGCAGTGCTAACTATTGTGCCACCATGCCACCCTTTTTACCTTTACTTTATTTCAAGTAGGAATACTGAGCAAATATGATATGCTCCATGAAGCAGGTGAGTGCAAATTATTTAAAAACTACTTATTTGGCCGTAAGGAAATTTTAAGTTGTGATATATAACCAAGATGTAACTTTGTTGCTTTGGAAGACATAACCTTGGTACTCCAGGCCAAATGAACTTCAAATCTAAAAATAGCGTAACAAAACAGGATTAATTTGACTTAATCTGCTGAGATACATGATTGGCAATAGTGGTCTTGACTTTCTGATGATAGCCATGAGATCCAACGGTATACACATCCACTCCAAAGAGGTGTGAGTTAGGTTAATTGGCCATGATAAATTTCTCTTTAGTGGTGGGGGGATTAGCAGGGTAAATACGTGGGGTTACGGGGATAGGGTCTGTAGGGATTCTATGATCCTATGAGGGCCATTATGAAGACAGCAGCTGCCAAATGAGAAGCAAACTGACTATGAAACATGGGCTGGATGGTGGCACAGTGGTTACCACTGCTGCCTCACAGCACCAGGGACCCAGGTTCAATTCTGGCCTCCGTTCACTGTCTCTGTGGTGTTTGCACGTTCTCCTGGTGCTCCAGTTTCCTCCCACAGTCCAATGCTGTGTGGGTTAGGTGAATTGGCCATGCTAAATTGCCCCTAAGTGTCAGGGGGATTAGCTAGGGAAAATGCACGGGGTTATGGGGATAGAACCTGACTGGGATTGTAGTAAGTGCAAACTTGATGGGCTGAATGGTCTCCTTCTGCACTGTAGGATTCTATGATCAACTGCGGGAATAGAGATCCAGATTGGCGATCAATTGATTCAATAGAGACTTCCCCTTTAACCAATGGATCAGGCATTGTTTATTGTCTATTTATTACATAAATCCCTGATGGAGAATTAATTGTCTCAAATATTCATTTGAAGCAATTCCTTCAGAGATCATGAAACTGACAGTCCCTATGTCACCATTTATAAGTGCAAAGAATTTAACACACCTCTCCCTCTTACTGATTGTTTTGCCATTAATTTCACTACATTAATCTAATGGCAAATTGTTTAAGTTTAAAGTGTATTTATGAGTGTCACAAGTAGGGTTACATTAAGACTGCAATGAAGTTACTGCGAAAATCCCCGAGTTGCCTGTTCGGGTACACTGAGGGAGAATTTGGCATGGTCAATGCACCCAACCAACACATCTTTTGGACTGTGGTGGAAACCGGAGCACACAGAGGAAACCCATGCAGACACAGGGAGAACGTGCAGACTCTGCACAGACAGTGACTCAAGCTGGGAATTAAACTCGGGTCCTTGGCGCTGTGAAACAGCAGGGTTAACCACTGTGTCACCGTGCCATCCCATAGCAGGTAACTCAAATTCCTCTGAGGCATGGTTAATAAATAAACAGAGGTTGTCAGATATCATGGGTTGGATTTTAAGAACAATCATAATCTCCAGCTAAAAGGTCAGGTGGTGTTCGGGTTAGGGCATACAATCCTGTTGGCTACACAAGTTAGTGCTGGGAGTCACATTAATTAGTTTAAGGCAACATTTCCACCCCTCCTTTTGGGTGGACTTCTTAGAGACCTGCTGGACAATAAGATGACTGATAGTTTTCTCGTCCCAGTTGCGCCTAGTGGGAGAAATGGCCACTGCAGCAAGTCCCAGATTCAGAGGCAAGTCTGGGCATTGCAGGATTCTGGTAGCTCCCTACTGAGGAGGCGGTTGAGGAGGGTTGGGCTTGAGAGAGAAGGCGATGAAGACTAAAGGCAGAGTTGCCCTCATGTAAGGGGTGCCACCAATGGATTCAGAGGATCCACAAAAGGAGGAGGATCCCCCTGAACCTCCTTCTCCCCACCTTTCACTTGCCTAACACCAGCCTCTGCAGCTAAAGTTGACAAATTTCCCATTGGACATGCTGAATTTGACCTTGGTGTCCCAAGATGTGTAGGTCAGATGGGATTAGCTTGGTAAATGTGTGGGATTACAGGGATGGAATGGGGGAAGAGGGCCAAAAAATACTTTGTCAGAAAGTTTGTGCAGACTCGATGAGCCGGATGGCCTCTGCTGTACACTGTAGACGTCTATGGCTATGATAGCATTGGCCTTTCAAAACCAACTCCGCACCCCCCCAACCCCCACACCCCACCCTACCATGAGCCCACCTCGCCTCCAAACCTGCTGCCTGGGGATGTAGAATCAAATACCATATGGGTCCTATATAATAATATAAGAGAAGATGACTTCAATATGAATTCAACAGGTTCCACAAAAGTTACAATCCTGTTTGTTAAATATTTAACTGGCAGTTTGAGATAAATGTCATGAACTCACAATAAATCAAATAGTGATTTGTATAGCTGTCAGCGGCAGGAGCTCCATGGGAATGGTATAATTCAAATACCTTTTAGAAAAGGAATTGAAATTGTTCTGAAAATTGAAAAGGGAGTCACAAAGAGTTTGGCAGATTTAACAATTAGAATGGAAGACCCTGGCTGAAGGAACGTTAGTTCAAATTCCAGCTTTGATTGTTGTTTAAATTCTCTCTCTGCCATTGTCCATTTAATTTCACCATGTTGACAGATAGAGTCCTATCCGTAGGGAAAAATCTACGGCAAGGATTAATTCCCATCCCATGAATTTCTTCATGGTGTGTCATCGGGAGCAGTGTGTTGTCTTGGGAAAGCAAACTCTTTGAGGGTACAGAGATTATTGAACCTGGCAGAAAGGGTATTTGACAAGCAGATGAAGTCTGCTCTTGAAAAAACTTTGACAAAAGTGAGGAGTGTCAAGGGCAATGAGAATCACTCCTTCTTTCATTATTCATAGTATTCTTACCAAGCAGAAGGTGGACATTTGGCCCATTCGAGTCTACACTGACAACAATCTCATCCAGGCTCTATCCCTGTAACCCATCATTTAACCTGCTAGTCCCTCTGACACTAAGAGGCCAATTTAGCATGGCCAATTCACCTAACCCTCACATCTTTGGAGTGTGGGAGGAAACTGGAGCACCCGGAGGAAACCCACGCAGACACAGGGTGAATGTGCAAACTCCACGCAGACAGTCACCTGAGGCCAGAATCAAACCTGGGTTCCTGGAGCTGTGAGGCTGCAGTGCTAACTACTGTGCCAATGTGTCGTCCATTATTACTGTTGGTTGCAGTCGGGGTAAAAGGTCACAATCCCTCAGATCCAGGACAAATCGGTTCCTGTATTCATCTGTGTCCTTCTCTATAAAAACATCACAGAATTTTGATATATGGATGAAGATATACACGAGTGATGGGGTTGACTGAATATTTTGATGCACAGGAATAGGCTTTACTGCACAGTTTAGTTAAAATTAGATCTCTTTGATTGGGTAATTTTCTTCCATTTAGTGTTACCGTTCATTCATATGTAATTCTTTAATGAACAAGCTTTGCAGCCACGATTAATTTATGCAAGGACAATAAAGTGAATTGAAATGAGTGTAAATTGATAACACAGACTGCACCACTATCCAGCCAAAATGCTATCATGGTAATGATGCTGTGGCTCTGTTGGAAGCATTTTCACCTCTGACTTAGAAAGTCGTCAGTTCGAGCTCCACTCAAGAGACTTTCGGCTGACATCCAATACAACCCTGAGGGACTGCTGCACTGTCAGAGATGCTGTCTTTCAAATGGGGTGTTAAACTGAAACCCTGGTGACCTTCTTAAACATATAGGATTAGATTTTCGCTAGACAGGGCCCATGGCATTCAGTGTTGCTGAGAATGTTGGTGGCGCATGCTGTAGTATGCCTTTAAGGGATATGCAGCATGGTCACTAGAAGGGAATTGTGTCATGTCACTTATCTCCGTTCCACTTTATTCTGTGAACAGGGTGCAGCGCTCTGCTGCTGATGCCTTCACGCTTTCCAGCGTGATGATAGTCTGTTATTAATATATTTCATGTTTACGGGGGGACTGCCTTATAGTTCAGTGTTTTGTTGCAGACTTAGTTTGTGTGGAGGGAATTCAGCAGATGCTGTAAAGCAGGATAATTACTCATTTTAGTCATGTAACTGTTTGGTAAGGCATAATGGACTCCTGTTTACAAAAGAAAAGGACCATTGTGGGGGGGTTAATTAAATTAATGGAATATGAGTTAGATATGCAGGGTCATATTGTCATGTGATAGTAGAAATAGAAGGAACAATATTCGTAGCAGAGAAAAATAGCTTTTTGTGTTCGGTTGTTGACTGAAGCTGGTTAAAAACAGAAGTCTGGAGGCTGCTGTAAAAAGTTGCATCCTGTCTGAAAGCTTCAAGGTTGTTACCCAAGACAGAGCAAGTAAACTTGTGAATTTGCTACCAATATTTGAAGTGGAATTTTAAGTCTATAAGAGAAATATTGCTTAATTGGAATGTGATAAATCAGAAATTAAGAGTTGTTTCTTTTCATGTTTAAATATTATTCAATGGTTAAGATTTAAACTGCTCCGTTTTTTAGAACTACACCTAAACTGTGTTATGAACAAAGCTTTCATTGATTTTTTTTAAAGTCCCTAATTTGTCAGAATTACTCCTGAGATGAAGAATCCTTTCCTCACATTTATGCCGAAATAGAAAAATTGTTGGGTTCTAATCTGGCTTCATAAAATATCTTGGGCTTCTTGTCTGGCATCCTAACAAACCTATGTATAAGTGTTCTCATGTACCTGTTCAAAATAAATGTAGCCAGAACATGTTTAAACAATTCTGTATGAGCGATTGGTGCTATTATGTCATTGTAAAACATCACACTACCCCAATGGGTCCTCATGCCCCCATGCCAAGCTATGGGTCTTCTAGGCCCATTCACCCTTAAACACTATGGAGAAATTAACCCTATAGCGACAGTAAGGCTTGTGACTTGTTTTTAATTTTTAAAGTCATTCATTGATTATTTTCCACTTTCTGAAAAAGAGACTCACTTTTTTCCACAGGCCAATAAAAGTGCCTTTAAACATCAAAATATCAATAGCAGAAACAGCAAGCATTGTAACCTCTTTATCATGGGTAAACAAACATTGTGAAATTGACAGCACAGATAAGAGACCAAGATTTGTCAATCAATATTTTTTTCTCTGGGCTTAGGTGTTTCAACTAACTATTGAATTTCTGAGTTGTTGCCAAGATTCATTATGTATTCTTGGCTGGGAGCGAAGACATCCATTAGCGTGCTGTTGTCACCATATGTTTCATTGTATCTGCACAATGCATAGTGGGTGAACTGGCATGGAAGTGTCATAACTTGGCATAGGGCATGAGGGCCCATAGAGGGTGTGGGGGGGCATATCTTGGCACGGGGCCATAGAAGTAGCTGGGGAGAATGGGGTGGCATGGATAGGATAGAAGGAGTGTGGGCAATCAGGGTGGTGCGTTGTGAGGCATGAAGGAAGAAGAAGCTTTCTGTATTTATTATAACTGGGGCAAAGCACCATTGCTATGAGGCAGCGTCCACACCAGGCAGTCTCTGTGGCTGCCTCCAAACTGAGCTGGTGAGCCTGGCTACAGCTCATCCCACCCACAATGACAATTCCCAGTGGGCACCTTTTCCTACAGCAATTTTCCAGCCTCCCACTATGGCCTTAAGAATGAAAATCCAGCCCAAGGCACTATTTCGAAAGAGATCAGTGGAATTAACCAAGGCATCATGGTCAATAGTTATCCCTCAATCAACATCACCAAAATTACTATCTAGACATGATCACATTGCTGTTCAGGGACATTGTGCTATGAAAATTAGTTGTCATGTTTCCTGCGTTACAGCAGCGATTACAATTCGAGAGTAATTCATCCACCATAAGACATACTGTAATGTTGTGTGTTATGAAAGATGCTACATTAGTGCAATCCTCCTTTGTTCATAGGTGTAGCAGTGAGGGATACAAAGCAAAGAACAAGAAAGGGTAACAAAGTGTGAATATATTCAAATATAAAGGGTGAGGTTTTCCCGCCACGCTTGCCCCAAATTTGGAAGACTGCACTTTTGCATAGCTCTCTATGATTCCCGTGGCGGGCAGGATTGGAAAATTCCCCTCACTGTGTCAGTCATGACTCAGTAATAAGAATCTGGCCTCTGAGTTAGAATGTTGCAGGTTCAAGCCCAACTCTGGAGGTTGAACATAAGAACATAAGAAATAGGAGCAGGAGTAGGCCATCCAGCCCTTCGAGCCTGCCCCGCCATTCAATAAGATCATGGCTGATCTGTCGCTGCTCAGTTCCACTTTCCCGCCCTCTCCCCATAGCCCTTAATCCCCTCTCTCATCAAAAACCCATCAACCCGCGTCTTAAAAATATTTAGCGAGGCAGCCTCCACCACTTCAACGGGCAGAGAATTCCAGAGATTCACCACCCTTTGAGTGAAGAAGTTCCTCCTCAACTCCGTTCTAAACCGCCCCCCTTTTACCTTGAGGCTGTGCCCCCTAGTCCTACTGTCTTTTTTGAGCGGGAAGAGTCTTTCCACCTCTATCCTATCCTATTGAAGCCATGCTCAGGCAGGAGACAGGCTAGCCCATTGCACTTGGAGTGTGCTGACGCCTGAGATATTGGTTTGTCCAGGCTAGGGTAGAGTAAAGGATCAGATTAGCTAATGAGATTAAACCGAGGCTTTAGCTGGTATAATTTTTCAAAGCCATCTTGGCTTTTTTGGCTGAGATAAATCTTAGATCAAGCCAGGGAGAGGGTGTAAATCCTCATCCTGTCAACTTGGATCTTGTTTGTACCTTACGTTAGCTTATGAAGAGAGATTGAATAGACTGGGTCTGTACTCATTAGGGTTTAGAAGGCTGAGGGGGGATCTTACAGAGACTTACAAGATAATGAAGGGGCTAGATAGGGTAGAGGTAGGGAGATTCTTCCCGCTTAGAAAGGATAGCAGAACTAGAGGGCACAGCCTCAAAATAAGGAGAGGGGACAGTTTAGAACAGAGTTGAGAGGGAACTTCTTCGCTCAAAGGGTGGTGAATCTCTGGAACACTCCGCCCATTGAAGTGGTGGAGGCTACCTCGCTGAATATATTTAAGTCACGAGAAGATAGATTTCTGATATATCAAGGGAATTAAGGGTTATGGGGAGAAAGCGGGAAAGTGGAACTGATTCATTTCAGATCAGCAATGACCTTATTAAATGGCGGGGCAGCCTCGAAGGGCTAGATGGCCTACTCCTGCTCCTAGTTCTTATGTTCTTATTACGTGTGGACCATGAATTGTATTCAATTTGAACTGGTTTTTTTGGTTGGAATAAAAATACAGGAAGGTACCAAATAAACCACATAATCTTAACATATACTGCATTGCAGTAGAATCAAATAAGCATAGAATCAAATAAGCACAGTGCAGAAGGAGACCATTCAGCCCATTTAGTTTGTACCGACCACAATCCCGCCCACACCCTACTCCCATAACGCCATGTATTTACCCTGCTAATCCTCCTGACACTAGGGTCAATTTAGCACGGCTAATCAACCAGCCAAAGAAATTACACAGAATATAGAGCACAGAAACAGGCCATTCAGCCCAACCAGCCCATGGTGCTTTTGTTCCATTTGAGCTTCCTCCATCTTTTTTCATCTAACCACTGTTGTAAACCATGTATCTCACCTTTCTTTGTGTAAAGAAGTTTATTCTGAATCCTCTTCTGGATTTTTTGCTGACTGTCTTATAATGATGGCCTGTAGTTATACACTTCCCCAGAAGTGGAAGCATTTTCTCATAATTCTAAACACATCTAATAGATCAACCCTCAACCTAGATGTTTTTAAAGAACGGAGATCAAGCTTACCAATATTTTCCTGATATGGATACTGTTACAATTCCAGATAAGACCTGAAATTTTGTTATAATCCAGTTGGAGAGCAGTAACTTCTCTGCAAAGCAGAAAATATCCCATTTACTTGTTAGGCGAATAAAGTCAAAAGATTCCACAGTTTCAAACAAACAGAAGAAATGTTGCTATATAAGAGTCAACAAAGCAAACAGTCGATATTATCAATTTTATACTCTAATAGCTAGAATTAACATGAGGCAAACATAAGGTAAACTGCGATTGAGCACATCAAAAACTATATGTTGAAGAGCAAGATGAATTCCACAAATTTCTTAGCAACTCATTCAGATATCAGTAATCACAGTGAATCACAAAATTCCTTCAAATGTTGCCTTCCTCATGAGAAACCTCAGCTTTTCACCTTCTAAAAGGTAGTCTGATCCCCAACTGACAGCAGTTTTTCTCCCCCTGAATTCTATAGTACAATCCTTACCAAAACGCACACTACTGGAGATCTCTCTCAGATATGCTCTGAGATTCAGCCTTCCTGATCTTTCTTTCTAGCTGAGCTGACCTACCCCTGAGACTCTGCTATGGTGTAGGTTAGGCTACACTCCAGCATTTAATCACATGCACGCTTCCAGATCCTCGACCATGGTGTTATTGACAATTCTTTCTGGACTTCTCTGAACTTCAACTCCCCAACAACACAAAGCTATCAACTGTTCTTAGGCTTATCTGTGTCTAAACTGCACGGAGGGTTGGAGCTATCAACTGTTCTTGAGCTCCTCTGGGGCCTAGCTCCCCAGAGGCTTCTCTAAGCCACAGCTGCAGAGAGCAAGTGACCTGCTGCTATTCCTTCAGCTCTGAACTAGTCTTGTCACCAGGTCTCACATTGGTGTTCAGACACCCTCATCCCCTGGTGCAGTTCTTGTGCCGGAAACAACTCACTTGAATAGTCATCCCACAGTATTCCTGGGCAGCCTGTCCCTCTGTGTTCTCTGCACTTCCGTTGGAACTCTAAGAATGCCCGAGGGCTGTAGTCCTACATCATGACACAGAGAGTCAGACAGCAGTGTCAGATTCCTTCACCATATCCATATTGCTGGTATCATCCTTGTATATCTACTTTGCGCTATGTCCAGTCCCTCCATATCCTTCTTATAATATGTCAATTAGAACTGAATGCGGTGGCACAGTGGTTAGCACTGCTGTCTCACAGCGCCAGGGACCTGGGTTTGATTCCCAACTTGGGTTACTGTTTGTGTGAAGCCTGCATGTTCTCCCCATGCCTGCGTGGGTTTCCTCCAGGTGCTCCGGTTTCCTCCTACAGTCTGAAAGATGTGCGGGTTAGGTGCATTGGCCATGCTAAATTCTCCCTCAGTGTTGCGAACAGGCACCGTAATGTGTGGCTAGGGGATTTTCACAGTAACTTCATTGTAGTGTTAATGCAAGCCTACTTGTGACACTAATAAATAACATTTTTATTCTTAAATGTGGTCTAACCAAGCTTCTATGCAAGTTTAGCCCAACTTGCCTACATTTCAAATCTCCTTTTTCCCTCATAACCTGTGAAGGAACATTTAGTGATTATTGAATTTGTACTCCCAGATCCCTTTTGTTTCTCTATCCCACCTAAGTGTGTACCTTCCAAGTAACACATGACCTCCCTCTTCTTCCTACCAAAGGAAGCACAGGAGGCGTCTGAGAATCAGAGCAAAGTGAATATGGTTCAGTCCTCTTCAGGGACTGACTAACTAACAGAGTCAGCCTGCTTTACAAAATCTAAATTAGCGGCAATGTTTTTTGTGTGATTTTTGCATTCTCCTAGCTGCTTATTAGCATCGTTAAGGCTTGGTTAAAGGAATCAGATTGCAGATTGAATTAAATTGTAGGCAATCAAGGATGTCAAGGTGTGTGTACTGCTGAGGCGATTCCCACCTCTTTCAGCACCCCCCAAAGTGATTATGCTGCTTGCTGATTCTGGCTTAATTAACACTGAGCAGATGTGTGTGTGTAAACAAGAACAAGAACTGTGACAGAGTCTAACCCACTTCAATTACAACAGGGAACTGTCATTAACTCAACAGCCTGCGAAGACAAGCAGATCCCAAAATGTAGCCCTTTATTCCCCATCCCAGTGAGCCATTCAGAGAGATACAAAAATGACTTTTTCTTACAACTCTGAAATGTCGGCAATAAACTGACACCACACGCTCCATTCCACCAAGCACTTACTCAATCCCAAATGCTGCATTGCGATCAATTGTAAGTGTTTGCTGAGTCAACTTGCCCTCAAGTCCTAATGATGAACAGATTCGCATGGTTAAGGGAATTCAATCTACATGAACGCAGGTGATTGTCTTAAGATTGGTCTGCATTTTGTTTTGTGGATAATAGATGCAGCTATCCTTTAATTTCCTCTTAATTTCCCCCTTGCGTGAAACATGTGAAAGGAGTTAAACAAACAAACAACATTACAAGAAGTAAAGATGAGACATTAAACCAAGGCTCTGATCATAGTAAACACAAGAGATCCTACTGCATGGCTTCATAGGTGAGCAGATGAGTCCTTGCCAACATTCTGCCTGATATTTGTCCCTCAAACAAGCCTCTTCAGATAAGGACACCAAAACTGCACACAATACTCCAAATCTGATCTCACCAACGCCCTACATAATTGCAACAAAACACCCCTAACTCTATACACAAATCCTCTCGCTATAAAGGCCAGCATACCATTTGCCTTCTTTATTGCCTGCTGTACTTGTGTGCTTACTTTCAGTGACTGATGAATGAGGACTCCAAGGTCTCACTGACCATCCACCTGTCTTGATTTACATCCATTAAAGTAATAATCTGTCTTCCGATTATTGCTACCAAAGTGGATACTCTCACATTTATCCACTGCATCTGCCATGCATATGCTCACACACTCAGCCTGTCCATATCACACTGAAGCATCTCTGCATCTCCTCACTGCTCACCCTCCTACCCAATTTTGGATCATCTGCAAATTTGGAGATAATACATTCAGTCCCCTCTTCCAAATCATTAAAATATAATGTGTACAGTTGGGGTTCTAGCACAGATCCCTGCGGAACCCCACTAGTCACTGGCTGCCAATCAGAAAAAGACCCAATAATGCTAACGCTTTGTTCCCATGTAATAATCAGCTTTCTATCCATCTCAAGACATTACCTACAATCTTAGGTGCTTTAACTTTACACAGTAGTCTGTTATGTGAGACCTTGTCTAGAGCCTCCTGAAAATCCAAATAAACTACATCCATTGGGTCTCCTTGATCAACTCTACTAGTTACATCCTCAAAGAATTCCAATATATTCGTCAAGCATGATTTCCCTTGTATAAATCCATGCTGACTTTGTCTGATTATACCACTGCCTTCCAAATGCCGAGATATAACATCCGTGATAATGAACCCTAGCAACTTCTCCAGTACAAACATTAGGCTCATTGGTCTATAGTTCCCTGTTTTCTCTCTACTTCCCTTAAAGAAGGAACCTCTATAAGTTGAAGTGAAGTTTTACTATTGTTAAATATTGGGGAAAATAAACAAAAACAGATGAAACAATGAACATAAAAACAGGGAGGTGATTAGAGACAGGTGGCTGGAGAAATGATGAGATACGAATTGGCCAATCCATGGGAATCAAGTATTTTACATATATGATTAGAGAAAACAATGGGGCTATAAAACGGAGAACTTCAAAATGGAGAGACAAGGAATTGACAGGTATCTGCCAAAAACCAACTCCATATAGTGAATAATATCAAAAGGAAAGAAATAGTATAACTGCAGAACACTAACTAAAAGGAAGGGAGACTCAGCGAACATCAGATAATTGCAGATAGTCTTCCGAAAGAAGAAGCTATTTTATACCATTGCTGAACTGGAACACTCTTTCTAGTTGCATGTTATTACCTTCCATCCCCATCCCCTCATCCCACCCCACCCCCCTCTACAACCACCACCCCACCCCTATGTTCCTCCTGCCCCTCCTCTTTCTCCCAAAGATACCTCTGAATCCTAGGAGTTATTGGCTGGGTCTTTGTGATTGCAAGATTGTAGAAGACACAACACATCATGGTGTGGAGATCCTCTCAGGTGCATCCTAGACAGAACTTGCTGAATAGGAGGACAGGGACTTGCTTCACTGTGCTAGTGAAGTTCCAGGACTCTCTGAGATTGTATGGTGAGATGATGGAAGTAGATTGTTGGCCACATATGCCTTGTCATGTGCAGATAGTCTGTTGTCTGTCCTGGAAGTCTGAAACAGTGGAAATGGGTGATAGTCATAGGATGACAACATCATCTCCAGGGCAGCACAATGACACAATGGCTGCCTCATAGTGCCAGAGACCCGGGTTCAGTGACTGAGTGTGTGGAGTTTGCACATTGTCCCCGTGACTGCGTGGGTTTCCTCGAGGTGGTCTGGTTTCCTCCCACAGTCCAAAGATGATTTGGCCTTGTTAAATTGCTCCCTGCTGGGGGTGAAGAGGGTAAATATGTGGGGCCACGGGAATAGGATCCAGGTGGGATTGTTGTTGGTGCAGGCTCGATGGGCCAAATGGTTTCTGTACTGCAGGTTCTATGATTCTATGATCATGTGATACTACCCAGAAACACTGGGATAAATTTCTTGCTGTTGTTCCCCATCAGCAGTGCATTGACTGCAATGGTAACTTTTGTGATTGCGGTATCACTTTCCATTGATGTGGGGGGCCCGTAGAATGATGTTCATATGTGATGGCATTTTCTACATAAATCTTTAAGTGTTGACCCAAGAATGTGAGGATAATGAGCCACATGACTGAGCAGGCACCAGTAATGAAAGCAATTCAAGTTTGCTATCGGTGGCAATGTAGCAGTTTTAGGCAGAATTCCAGGAGAGCCTGCTCTTTCTGATGTAAGAAGACACAGATTACATGGATGTCATTCTTAAGAAATGACAATGTAATTAACGTACAGATTGCAAGCTAACAATTTAAGCGCTCTGCTCTGCATTTAGACAATCAAAGTAAGCTGTTATCTTATTGTCATGGAACTGGGGCAGAGGAAATCTACAGATTCACAAGTCAAATTTTGCATTCACATTAAGCCAAAAAAAACAGCTAAATTATTCTCTCTGTGAAGGATTAAATATTAAAATACATGATGGCTAAGACAATGAGGAAGTGAACCATAACAAATCGCTCCCTGGCCTGTGTTGAGTTAGCCGATACAGGCTAGGGCACTGTAAATAATCTCCTGACACGGATAGAGGAAAACGATTCAGGAAATCGCACTTTATCACTAAGCACGACTCTTTCTGAGAGATGGCAGCTGGAACTATACCACCTTGCCCGCCACAGAATCAGCATGGGTGAGTGCCCGACAAGGAAATCTCCATTAACCTTGGGCGGGGAATTGTAGTCTTGCCCGAGCGAGGCTGTAAAATCCTGCCCAGCAATCCTGCGCATTGATGGTGATGGCAGCATTGCTGTTTAAGATGAACTAACCTGTCAAGATTTTCACTAAATCATAAACTTGGAGAGGTGATGGCCTAGTGGTGTTATTGCAAGATGATTAATCCAGAAACTCAGCTAACGTTCTGGGGACCTAAGTTCGAATCCTGCGGATGGTGGAATTTGAATTCATTTTTTTTTTAATCTGGAATTAAGAGTCTCACGATGACTGCGAAACCATTGTTGGAAAAACCCATCTGGTTCACTGATGTCAGAAGGGAATCTGCTGAACTTACCTAGTCTAGCCTACATGTGACACCACAGAGTCACAGCAATATGTTTGACTCTCAACTGCCCTCTGGAATGGCTTAGCAAGCCTCTCAGTTGTATCAATCGTGACAAAAGTGTCAACAAAGACCCAAGCACATGAACTGCACTGATTCAAGAAGGTGGCTCACCACTACTTTCTCAAGGGCAACTAGAGATGGGCAATAAATGCTGATCAGCCAGCGATGGACATGTCCTATGAATGAATAAAAAAAAAACATACAGAGCACAAGAGGCCCTTTGGCCCATCAAGTCTGCACATCAGAAACACCTGACCTCTCTCCTAATCCCATCTGTCAGCACTTAAAGCATAGCCCTGAATGTTATGATATGCCAAGTACTCATCCAGGTACTTTTTAAAGGCAACCTGCCTCTACCACCCTCCATCTAGTTTGCCAGTACAAGTGATCTCTGAAGTATTTTTAGTTTACTTATTAGTGTCACAACTAGGCTTATATTAACACTGCAATGAAGTTACTGTGAAAATCCCCTAGACACCACACTCTGGTGCCTGTTCGGGTACACCGGGGGAAAATTTAGCATAGCATAGATTGTGGGAGACAACCAGAACATCCAGAGGAAACTCACACAGACACAGGGAGAACATGCAGACTCCACACAGACAATGACCCAAGCCAGGAATCGAACCAGGGTCCCTGGTGCTGTGAGACAGCAGTGCTAACCTCTGTGCTGCCCCTCTGATGTGGAATGGCGGAGAGCACGCAAAGATCATGGCGTTAGGCAGCGGTGAGCAGTCAATACCTTTAGGGGAAGAGTATGGTAGAAAAGAGGGAAATATAAATGTTTATAACACAGGCTGTCCCATGGGAATGTTTACAATTGAGTTGGCTTGCCTCGGGTTAATAATAACAGGAGCATTATAATTTTGCAGACAATTTGCTAAATATGCATTACAAGAACAAAAACATATTGCAGGGGAGCTTTGGATAAAGCCCGATTCTCATTCCTACTGGGTCTGGTTAATCACAAAGCACGTACAATTGTTTAATTAACAGTAAAGACACACAAACCAGACAGAAAGAAAGACTGAGCAAATTGGGCAAAGGTCAAGATGGAAAGGAAGGAAAAAAAAACACCAAATAATTCACCTGAAGAAAGGAAAACAAACAAATGAATGATAAAAGGATAATTAGACATTGGACAAGTATTAGACAAGACAATGTCAGTGCAGATAGTTAAAATCAAATGGCAGGAAGTTCAGGTCAATGTGCAGGTACAAAGAATAGTTAATAGTTCCAAGAGGCTCACCTACAAATAGAGTTGGCACCATGGACACTATTGCATAGGTAAGTTAATAATATTGAATGATTCTCTGGTTTGCTAACTTTTATTATACAACTGTATACAAAGGGGACTGAGGAGGTGGAGGGGTGGAATCAGAATGGTCACGGATTGTTTTTTAGTTTATCATGTCAAGGCACAGTATATTATGGACTTGGGACCATAATACCATAAGATAAAGGAGCAAAATTAGCCCATGAGACCCATCGAGTCTGCTCCACCATTCAATTGTGTCTGATAAATTTCTCAATCCCATTCTCCTGCCTTTCTCCGCATAAAATTTGATCCCCTTTACTGATCAAGATCCTATCTACCTCTGTCTTAAAAACACTCAATGGCCTGGCCTCCACAGCCTTCTGTAGAAATGATTTCCATAGATTCACCACCCTCTGGCTGAAGAAATTCCTCCTCATCTCAGTTCCATTGGTTTGGGGTCAATACTTGTATATTTTAAAACTGGACAAAAAGGACTTAAAATAATGGCTGTCCAAAATCATCTGATCTCTTTTGTTGATTGAAATGACTCACCTCTCCAGAGGGGACAAAAAGAGCATTCCAGGCTGATCCAAAAAGATGGTAGTGAATTGAATGAGTCAATCAAAAGCAAAGACAGTGACGGTTTCAAACTCTCAAATGACAATGCAGAGAGCAAAATGTTCCCGTCCCGCCCACCATAGGAGCGTTACTGGACAATTAGACCTAAAACATCAAAGATGTTGCAAATATTTGAAGCAGCCAAGGTAATCGGCAGCAGTACCTCACAAGTGGGAGATCCCAACAGAGAAAAAGACACCAGTAATATGTTCCAACTTCAAATTCACCTGAGAACCAACATTGTAGAAATGCAACTACAAAAAACTCCACAGTTTGCTGAGACTCTGGTTACATTACAAGACCCTTGCTTCAACTTAAAGCATCAAAACCATCTAAGAAATTAGAGGCCTGTCATGTAGAACTAGATATTGAAAATCAGAGAGTGAGATCCTTATAATCTGTACGTAATCATCAATGGCAGTGGGAAGTGTAGACAAAGTTAATGGATGGGAGGCTGGTTTGTGTGATGCATTGGACTATATTCACAACCTTTTGTAGTTTCTTGCAGTGTTGAGCTTAGCAGGACCATACCAAGCTGTGATACAAACAGAAAGATTGTTTTCTATGGTGCATCTGTAAAAGTTGGTGACAGTCATAGCTGACATGCCAAATTTCCTTAGCCTTCTGAGAAATACTCTTAGGGATCATTTCTATAATGTTTTCCTAGAGAAATGTGTTTCTAAAGTGTGTGGTCTCACAATCCATGAGGAGGATTTGTAGAATTCTCTTCTGAGCAGGAAGCTGCCATTGAGTGTTGCTTCCGGCAACTGCTCAGTGTCATTGATGAGTGTTCCTTCTCCCTCTTGTAGCGAGGTGGAGAACACAGTCTGAGAAAGTAGAGACATTGGTGGCCTTTAACTATAGCATCAGCATGGGGGGAATCAGGACAGGTTGTTGGTGATCTGGTCACCTAAAAATCATGAAAGCTTCTCAAATAACGGATAGTTTGAAAGAATTTATTTCGAGTAATGAGGTGAATTTTACAGAAGGGTGTATTGCTCGCAGCCCTCCCCCCTCATTGCGAAGGCAGTCCGACTGACTTAATAAAAAGCCGCTTAGCAGAAATAACATACTGCCAGTGACCAAAACAAGCAGTGATGAGACTTTTGTCCCTCAGTTCAAGGAGGTTCCACCCTCTGGAGCTGCCTGCCAGTCTGATTGGATCCTGGAGAACCTGGACTCAGGTAAGTCTAGAATTTTGGGCATGGAAAGATCGGGCACCCAGAGGAGTTGGTGGTTGAGTTGGGGTTGGTTGGTGAGGGTTGTAGAGTGCAGGTTTTGGTGATCAAGAGGGGTACTTCAGGAGGGGAAGGGTGCCCCTAATGTGCACAAGGCCCCCTCTGAATAATCTAGCCCGCTTTTTATTTTCTGTTTTGTCAAAAAAAGCAGGCTGTCATGTAGAACTAGATATTGAAAATCAGAGAGTGAGATCCTTGTAATCCATACATAATCTTCAACGGCAGTGGTAAGTGTAGACAAAGTCTTTGGATGGGAGGCTGGTTTGTGTGATGGATTGGGCTACGTTCACAACCTTTTGTAATTTCTTGCAGTGTTGAAAAAGCAGTCAACTCTCTGACAGAGTATCCCACCCAGATCCTATTCCTGTAATCCCCAGGTACTTATCTATTAATTCCCCTAACCTCCATATCTTGGAATACGAAGACGCAATTCAGCATGGCCATTCCACCTAATCTGCATACCTTTAGATTGTTTCCGCTTTTGGGGTCATCGTGAAAAGGAGGTCACATGGAAAGGCACTAGATTTTAAACTGAGATGAGGAGGAACTACTTTTTGCAGAGGGTGATGAATTTGTGAAACTGTCACTCACCGAGCACCGCACAGCATAGTATGGCGTTGGAGGTGGATTGAAGGCTTTAGCCAGTTAAGGTTCTCAACAGGCCTCACTGCAGGCTGGCTAGTGGGCTCTTTACCAAGTCCCCTAATAATGGGGGCTGGATTGGAAGTGGGCAGGAAGGTGGTGGGCTCATGTACTTTATTTTATGTTCCCAATGGTGGTTGAGTCCAGAACTAGGGGTTCATAGTTTGAGGATAAGGTGTGCACCTTTTAGAACTGGAGCAATTTCATCATTCAGAGAGTAATGAATCTGTGGAAATCATTGCCACAGAAAATAATTGAGGCCAAAATGTTGTGTCATTTCAAGAAGAAATTAAATGTAACTCGTGGGGCTAAAGGGATCAAGGGATGTGGGGGTAAGGAGAGGATCAGGATATTGAATTCGATGAGCAGCCATGATCAAAATGAATGGCAGGATAGGTTTGAAGAGCTGAATGACCTACTCCAGCTTCTAGTTTCTGTTTCTCTGTTTACCTGCCCACCCGCTGAAAGCATGGCCAGTGGGGTGATTGTGAAATCCAACCCAACAATTCTGCAAGAAGATTATTTCAAACTATATTTGTCCTCATGTCATAAATGTCTTATTGTTCGCTGTTACAGTGCTGTTTTTGTAAAAAAAAACACAAGTAACCTTTTGACTTAAATTGGAAAAGGGAAGATTATGTGTTCAACAATGTCAAAAGGTTTCTTTCCTGGTTAATTAGCAGTCATCACAATATGAACAAAAGCAGATTATTATGGTGATCAGAAAGTTTAAACATTATAATATATCAAAATGTCATAATATTGTGACAGTTCTCTTCCCAATACTTTCAAGGAGATTTGCAATACTCAGGAACATAAGATGCAGAAAGGGCCATATAGCCTCTTGCAGTTACCAAATGGGTGTGTCTTCATCAGGGAAGTCAAGCTTCATTTCTGTCTTACCCTGACATAAGGCTTCAGTGTGAATGAGGTTTTCTGAAGTTTGGGCCAGTTCTTAGTTACCTTACTTTGAAATCATGCACCCAGTCCACTATTTACGACTATCATGTAATCTCCATAGTGAAGAACGTGGCTATTTGGCTCATTGAGTCTGCATCGACTTTCTGAGAGATCATCCTATCCAGGTCCTATTCCTGTAACCCCAGGTATTTTACCCTTTAATCCCCCTAACCTACACATCTTGGGATACAATGGGGCAATTCAACATGCTAATTCACCTTACCTGCGCATCTTTGTACTGTTTCGTCTCATGGGGCAGTCATAGAATATCATAGGATATCACCATGGAAGCCTTCTGCAGAAATTGCAGATGTATGGGATTGAGGGTGATTTAAGAAATTGGATTAGGAATTGGCTGGTGGATAGGAGACAGAGGGTGGTGGTTGATGGTAAGTATTTGACATGGAGTTCAGTTACGAGTGGTGTGCCTCAAGGATCTGTTTTGGGGCCACTGCTGTTTGTAATTTTTATAAATGATCTGGATGAGGGTATAGCTGAGTGGATTAGTAAATTTGCTGATGACACCAAAGTCGGAGGTGTGGTTGATAGTGAGGAAGGGTGTCTTAGTCTACAGGGAGACTTGGACAAGTTGCAGAGCTGGGCCGAGAGGTGGAGGATGGAGTTTAATACGGAAAAGTGTGAGGTAATTCACTTTGGCAGTAATAATGGATGTGTAGAGTATAAGGCTAACGGTAGGACTCTGAATAGTGTGGATGAACAGAGGGATCTAGGTGTATGTGTACATAGATCCCTGAAAGTTGGGAATCAAGTAGATAGGGTTGTTAGGAAGGCATACGGTGTCTTGGCGTTTATTGGTAGGGGGATTGAATTTAGGAGCCGCAGCGTCATGTTGCAACTGTACAAAACTCTGGTGCGTCCGCACTTGGAGTATTGTGTGCAGTTCTGGTCCCCACATTATAGGAAGGATGTGGAGGCTTTGGAGAGGGTGCAGAGGAGGTTTACCAGGATGTTGCCTGGTATGGAGGGGAGGTCCTATGAGGAGAGACTGAGGGATCTGAGGTTGTTTTCGTTAGAAAGAAGGCGGCTAAGAGGGGACCTTATTGAAACATATAAGATGATTAGAGGTTTGGATAGGGTGGACAGTGATAGCCTTTTTCCTCGGATGGAGAAAGCTAGCACGAGGGGGCATAGCTTTAAATTAAGGGGTGGTAGTTATAGGACGGATGTCAGGGGTAGGTTCTTTACCCAGAGGGTGGTGAGGGATTGGAATGCCCTGCCTGCTGCAGTTGTAAATGCGCCTAGTTTGGGGGCATTTAAGAGATCCGTGGATAGGTTTATGGATGGAAAGGGTTTGGTTTAGGTTAGAGGGTCATTGTTTTTTAACTGGTCGGCGCAACATCGTGGGCCGAAGGGCCTGTTCTGCGCTGTAATGTTCTATGTTCTATCATGGAATCCTACAGTACAGAAGGAGGCCATTCAGCCCATTGAGTCTTCACTGACCACAATCCCACCCAGGCTCTATCCTCATAACCCCATGCATTTATCCTAGTTAGTCCCTCTGACACTAAGGGGCAATTTAGCATGGTCAATCAATCTAATCCACACATCTTTTGGATTTCTCGAACAAGAGGTCACGGGTATAGGTTGAGAGTTGGTAGAATTAACACTGAGATGGAGAAGAACTACTTCTCGTAGAGTGTGGTGATTTTGTGGAAACCCATAGCAAGTGGAGTCTGAATTGTTGAATTGGTTCAAGAAGAAAATAATATTATTTCTAATAGACAAAGGGATATGGGAACAGGTGGGGAGGTGGGTTTTAGACCAGGGAACGATCATTCATGATCTGATTGATTTATTGATGCATCCTCATTGTTGACCCTTCAACTAAGGGGAACAGCTGCTTCCTATCCATCCTGTCCACACCCCTTATAATCTATACACCTCAATCCTCCCTCTCTGTTCTACAGAAACCAGCCCAAGCATATCCAATCTCTATTCTTTGTTCAAAAGCTCCATCCCAGACAACCATCTTAAGGCTAATATTTCCTTGATTTCCCTCTGTCTCCTTTCTTAAGTAGCAGAGTGGTTTAAATACCAGGGGCCTTCTTATTGCAATTAACATGCTGGCATTGTTGCAACATTATAGGGTTTAAGATTGAGATGTATTTTTTGCTCAAAAACATGAGAAGGCACAAGTTAAAAAATTCTTTCTCACTGGAGTTTGTGGGGGAGTTGGGACGGAGGGGGTGTAGAATGGGTTGGGTTGGGGATGGCGTGGGGAGATACCAGTGCAGCCCTGTGAAACACACCGTCCAATTGACCAACTCCACCTCTCCCATATGCCAGTTGACCCAAACATCTGCTCCTGTGGGAAGACTGGGAGAACCAATCATCCTCCCTATTCTTGGCGAGAGCTCCTAGCAGTCAGCGATGGCAGTCCATCAAATCCCGGCAGAACCCTGGAAGAAAGCGTTCAACTCTTAAAGTACCAGCCATGAAAGACTTCTGGCTGAGGGAAATCAGTGAGGGCGTGACCAGTAAAATAGTAATATTAGTAGACCGCGGGGAAGGGAAGGCGATGGCCTAGTAGTATTATCGCTAGACTATTAATCCAGAAAATCAGCCAATGTCCTGTGGATCCGGGTTCAAATCCCACCATGGCAGATGGTGGAACAATAAGAACAAATCTCTGGAATTAAGAACCTACTGATGACTGTGAAACCATTGTCAATTGTCGGAAAAGCCCATCTGATTCACTAATATCCATGAGGGAAGCAAATCTGCCATTTGTACGTGGTCTGGCCTACATCTGACTCCAGGCCCACAGCAATGTGGTTGACTCTCAACAGCTCTCCAAGGGTAATTAAGCATGGGCAATAAATGCTGGCCAGCCAGCAATGCCCATGTTCCACAAATGAATAAAAAGAAATAATAAAAAGGAACACAGATGATAATTGATAGAAGAATTAGGGATAAAATTAGAGAATTCCTTTCTAGTGAGTTGTTGCTGATTTGGAATCATTGTCTGAAAGAACACATAATCATAGAAACCCTACAGTACAGAAGGAGGCCACTCGGCTCGCCGAGTCTGCGCCAACAACAATTCCGTCCAGACCCTATCCCCGTGACCTCAGTAAGCCCATGTATTTACCTTACTAGTCCCATAACACGAGGGTCAAATTGAGAGTAATTCATCACACTCCTGAATTGTGGCTTTTAGATGGTGGACAGGCTTAGGACGGGATTAGGAGATCAGTCACTTGATGCAGAATCTCCAACCTCTGACTTGTTCTTGTAGCCACAGTATTTATATGGCTGGCCCAGCTCAGTTTCTGATCAATCGTAACGCTCCGAATGTTGGGAGTGGAAGATTCAGTGATAGTAATGCCATTGATTCTCCAAGGGAGATGAATAGATTCTCTGTTTTTGGGGTGGCCATTGCCTGGCACTTGTGTGGCACAAATATCACTTGCCACTAATCGATCCACGCCTGAATATTGCTCAGATCTTGCTGCATTTGGATATGGACTGCTTCAGTATTTGAGGAGTCATGACTGCTGCTGAACATTATGCAATCATTCGTGAACATTCCCACTTTGGACGTGATGATGGAGGAAGTAATCAGGCAGTCTTTGAAATGACTCCACGCAGACAGAGGCCTGAGCCGGGAATCAAACCTGGGTCCCTGGCACTGTGAGGCAGCAGTGCTATCCACTGTGCCAAAATGCCAATAAGCTGTTGTTCAGAAGCACCAAAATCTTCTCACGTGATTCCACTTGAATTAATGTTGAACTTGTCATAATTTAAACCGTCAGCAGAACTGGACTCTTACAATCCGCAACTTTACAATATTGTTCACGCAGTGAGGAACAAACAAATTGGCTGCTTGTGGTTTCTGAGGCTGGCTGCTGAGGTGCTTTATTAATGCTTGTGGTATCTTAATTGGAGTCTTGTGAAGAATTGCTCTGTGCTCGAGGAGTGGGACGATGTATGCGATTGATTGTTGTACTCCTTGAACCTTGTACAACCATCGATTGCGTGCTTAGAGCAGCTCACTGACAACACACAAGTTCGACCAACAATTTGGCTGCAGCTGTTTATCATTTCCACTGAAGTTGCCAAGCAGTGTGCTGCTGCCACCGGTGAGGAACAGTGCAGAAGCTGCAGTGCCCAGCGATGCTCTGACTGCGCTTCAAGCTTTCTCTGCAACAATTCACCGGGGGGTAAATGAAAGTGGGAGGCACGATGGCACAGTGGTTAGCACTGCTGCCTCACAGCGCCAGAGACCTGGGTTCAATTCCCAGCTTGGGTTACTGTCTCCTTCTGCACTGTAGGATTCTAAGATTACTATGAAAGACTGTTGCAGCAAAAATGGACAGCTTGATGTTTTGTCCAGCTTCACTGTTCAACAGTGCGCTGGAGTGATTCTCTTAAAGAACGACTCCACCGGCTTCCTCATGTGTTAAAGTACACCATAGTTATTTTATGGAATGGTGGCACGGTGGCACAGAGCTGTCTCACAGCGCCAGGGACCTGGGTTCAATTCCGGCCTCGAGTCACTGTCTCTGTGGAGTCTGCATGTTCTCCCCATGTCTGCGTGGGTTTCCTCTGGGTGCTCCAGCTTTCTCCTACAGTTGAAAGATGTGCGGGTTAGATTGATTGGCCATGCTAAATTGACCATTAGTGTTGGGGAGTTTAGCAGGGTAAATACATGGGGTTTTGGGGGGATAGAGCTTGAGTGGGATTGGTGTCAGTGCAGGTTCAATGGGCCAAATGGCCTCCTTCTGCACTGTAGGGATTCTATGATTCTAAGTCATTACAAGTTAGAGCTCTTACAGCCTTGATATTGAGGCACTTTTAGTTAATCACTGAATCCCCTAAAATAATAGCTCACAAATCCTGTGAATCAGCCTGACGGTGTTCACCCCTCTCACTCTTTGAGCAGACCTTGGTTTCATGGTGGGGTGACAAATGTTTCAGGTTGGATGTGTCCCCTCCGATGACCTGTCTTTTGCAAGATCATGCCTAACTTTGTCATGCAGCAAGACTGAGTAAAATTAAGCAAGGTCAGTGATTGTAACTGTGATTATGGATGAGTTTTAACTGCTTAATATGTTAATCAGATGCCGCTGTACATCACTGCAGGAAACGATACAACCTGACATGATTTTCTCTCTTGTGCAGCCTCATGGAAGATGCAACCACAGCAGTGAGAGGTGGTCCAATTATGCTCCAATTTTAAATACCTCTGCAGACTTATATATCCTATATTATTTACAAAATACCAAGGATATTATATGGTGACAGCAAGTGAAAAAAGTGGTTGTAAAGAATGTGCTAACATTGTTGGAAATTTTCAGAAAGTTACAGGTTTCCACTAAGCAGAAACATAGCTGAATTGGTATCGGGATTTGCTCGTTATTGAACCAGATTGGGCCCCACTGTGAAAGCGAGCAGTGAGCAGGTCAGTACACCCTTATATGCAATTGGTGACTGTGCAGACAATATCTTGGTCACACAGGATGCCAAAGAGGAAGAAAACCATATACGAGGAAGTAATCAAAGGTGCTTGATATATTCTTCAAGCTGGCAAAAAGTACCATTGTTGGGGAGTGTGGATGCATTTATAAATTATCTCAACAGACCTGCAGAAAACTGTAAACTTGAATCAGAGACTGAATCATCATGGTTGTGTTAAATGATGCATTGTCAAGAGATGATCAAACCTTAACAAGGTCAATCCAACTGAGGAGACAAGCTGAGTCAGGAAACGTTGCAGAAGAAGATATTTGCAACGCATGGAATCTCATACCTTGTAATCTTAGACAATGGACTCAGATTTCTAATGAATAATTTACAGAGTTCATGATGTCGTATGGATTTGTCCATACTACCAGCTCACCCTGATACTCTAAGGCCTATCGTGATGCTAAAAGAGGATCCATAGAGTGAAAGCGTTGCTGAAGAACAGTGACATCCTACCTGTACTTCTGAGCTATAGAAACATGGAAGCAGGAGTAGGCTATTCAGCCCGTTGAGCCTGCTCTACCATTCAATATGATCATGGTTTTCAGTTCTGCTCCAAAGTAGTCCAGCACAGTGTGAACTCTACATGGTAAGAAGACTGAGAACTCAACTCCCAATTTTATTACATACACCCATGCCACAAGTATAGGCTGATGACTTGGACAACATGAGACAGAAAGAGGACAAGTATTGTTCTAGTAGGATGTGGAACTTTAACAAATGTCACAATGTATAAAACCTCAAGACCAAACTTGACATGGACAAGTGGTCACAGACCTATCTCATCCAATACAGGAAGGCAGTACAGACCTTCACCAGTTGCCAAACAGAAGCCACCTCCTGCCCTGCGATAGGAGTCACCTTCCAAATCTAACAGGCCGAAGATGCAGCATTCATCCACCAATCCAGGTGAAAATCTGATTGGTGAATCTTAAGCATCTAACAGTATCCCTTTTGCCCAGCTGAGTCTGAAGGACCACTCACAGGACTTAAATGCCCAATCCCCTCCAGAGGACTGTTTCGGGAAAACTGGCACAGCATCTGTTCTTGTAAGAAGAAAGGAGGAAAGAAGAGTGTTATGTATTTTGGGGTATGCCCCTTTAAGAGAACAGATCAGGTGACCTGGGACACAAGATCCACCCTGGTCTTGTGCTGGAAAATAGATATGTTAATACACAATTCCAGTGAGTTTACTTTCACTTACCTCATGGTCTTTTATTAGTCCATATTAGACCTCATACATAATAAATAGGACCTCGGAGAAGAAAATAAGAAGGTGGTCTTAAAGTTGTGATTTGCTTGATCTTTAGAGAAATTAGAGATTTAGTGGGAAATGTCACATAATGGGTTAATTCTATCTATTAATATGCTAATCAGATAGTACAGATTATCACAGGAAGTGATGCAACATCACATGATTTAATCTCCTGTGTCGCCTCATGCAAGATGTAGCCACAGTTAAATGTGTTCCACTGAACTGTTTTATATATTTCTGCAGGTTCATTATTTTTTCTGCACAAATTAAACAATACCAAGAATACTATAGTAACACAGTTAAAAGATTTTTTACTGAAAGTTAGTGTTGTTAGATGATAGAGGTAGCCGAGCGATGAGTTAGTGTGTCTACTACACCTGTACCACCCACCCCCACTTCTCTGTCAATGTATATGCAATGCGTTGGTATTCATGTCAATGCCCCCTCCCTCTACATGGTGTGAGTGTTGACTTTAGAAACATAGAAACTAGAAACAGGAGTGGGCCATTCGGCCCTTCGAGCCTGCTGCACCATTCATTTTGATCATGGCTGATCATCAAATTCAATATCCTGATTCCTCCCCTTCCCCCCTCAGCCCCAAGAGCTATATCTAATTTCTTCTTGAAATCATACAATTTTGGCCTTAGCTACTTTCTGTGGGAGTGAATTCTTCACATTCTCCAGCCTCTGGGTGAAGAAATTTCTTCTCAACTCAGTTCTAAAAGGTTTACCCCTTCTCCTCAAACTATGACCCCTAGTTCTAGACTTCCCCCACCATTGGGGACATTCTTTCTGAATCGACCCTGTAGAACTCTGTTAAAATTTTATAAGTTCTGGTGAGATCCCTTCTCGCTCTTCTAAACTCCAGTGATTTTGCACATCTAGCACTCTCTCCCTTTTTCTCTCTCTTTTTCACATTCAAACAGCCAGGTTTGAGCTCAGACTCCGTGCCCTGTGCCTCCTCTGTCATGCCTTCTGCCTCCTTTGCCTGCCAAACTTTCCTGTGTAAAGACATTTCCTGCAAAGTGACACAAAAGCATCTATGAGAGATCCATCAAGCATGTTGATGTAGAAGTCACTGAACCATGCACCATTCTTTAACTTGCTGCTGCCCTCCCAGCCAGCTCCTGCCAAACTGACTTATTAAAGGCTGCACTCTAATTTCACATGAGGTTTATTCCCATTACACCTCCAAAATGTATGCTAATGAGATAAGAACATAAGAACATAAGAAATAGGAGCAGGAGTAGGCCATCTAGCCCTCCGAGCCTGCCTCACATTCGATAAGATCATGGCTGATCTGAAGTAGATCAGTTCCACTTTCCCGCTTTCTCCCCATAACCCTTAATTCCCTTATCGATCAGAAATCTATCTACCTGTGACTTAAACATATTCAACGAGGTAGCCTCCACCACTTCAATGGGCAGAAAATTCCAGAGATTCACCATCCTCTGAGAGAAGAAGTTCCTCCACAACTCTGTTCTAAACTGCACCCCCCTTATTTAAGAACATAAGAACATAAGAAATAGGAGCAGGAGTAGGCCATCTAGCCCTTCGAGCCTGCCCCGCCATTCAATAAGATCATGGCTGATCTGTTGTGGCTCAGTTCCACTTTCCCACCCTCTCCCCATAACCCTTAATCCCCTCTCTTATCAAGAACCCATCAACCCGCTTCTTAAAAATATTTAGCGAGGCAGCCTCCACCACTTCAACGGGCAGAGAATTCCAGAGATTCACCACCCTTTGAGTGAAGAAGTTCCTCCTCAACTCCGTTCTAAACCACCTCCCCTTTATCTTGAGGCTGTGCCCCCTAGTCCTACTGTCTTTTTTGAGCGGGAAGAGTCTCTCCACCTTTATCCTATCCATCCCATTCATCATCTTATATGTCTCAATGAGATCTCCCCTCATTCTTCTAAACTCTAACGAGTACAAGCCTAGTTTATTCAGCCTCTCCTCATAGTTCAACCCCCTCAACTCCGGCATCAGCCTAGTAAACCTCCTCTGCACTCCCTCCAAGGCCAAAATATCCTTGCGTAAGTGCAGCGACCAAAACTGCACACAGTACTCCAGCTGCGGCCTCACCAATGCCCTATACAGCTGCAGCAAGACCTCCCTACTTTTATATTCAATCCCCCTCGCTATGAAGGCCAGCATCCCATTAGCCTTCCTGACCACCTGCTGCACCTGCAAGCTGGGTTTTTGCGACTCATGCACAAGGACCCTGAGGTCCCTCTGCACCGTAGCCTGCTGCAGTTTTTGAGGCTGTGCCCTCTAGTTCTGGTAGATGACCCAGGAAATTCTGGTAGAAGTATCTCTTTAGATACTCCACGGAGGGTGTAACTCATAGTCCATCGGTGCAAAAGCTGTGGCATTTCTTAGGCTATGTCTGTCCTGTATTAAAAACATTACAAACATCCTGTCAACCTCTCTCAAAATAATGGCCTGAAATTTCTTGTCCTGCCCATTTTGGGAATTGTAGCAGGCAGGACAGAAAATTTGGTGGACCATTCAAAGGTCAGTTGACCTCAGGTGAGAACTTCCCGTCTTGGGGCGTGCACGAGTGAAAAATCTAGCCCAACTTCCCATTGCAATAGTAATATTGAAAACAGCCCATGTAAACTTGGTCAGATGTAATTATACCCTCCTACCAGCATTGGCGCAATAACGCTGCCATCACACATCTCCCCCTAACTCCTGAATACCTACTGCCTGTCTCTTTCCCTGAGAGCGATTGCCATCATTAACACAACACTGAAAGAAAAAGCCTTCAATGCTTGATTTCTTTTGTGTGTGAAAAAATGTAATATAATCACACAAGGGCTGCAATGTTTTTAATTATTTACAAACTCTAGGATAATTGAAGTCAGGAAAATAGGGACAAAGTTGCCTCTCCTCTATCTGTAATAAAAACATAAACACAGATATAAATAGAGTTTATGATTCACTGTAGATTGTAAACACGAGGAATCTTCCTCACATTCTGTTCATCAGAGGAGCCAGTGGTCCAGGATTTCGAACTTTTCCGCATTCCTGGTATCATTAGGTTCAGGAAAGAAAGGCATTGCCGATCTGTTTTAAATATGCACACTGTTTAGTCATTTTTCATTCAAATAATGTCATCTGTGAATCTACTAACAGCAATCAGAGCAATTTGCAAGATGAATTGGTGGGCAATGTGCCATTTTTAAACTATGAAACAGCTGTGTCCTGGAATTAATTTTATTTTCTGCATGGCCCCGGTTACAAATCAAATAAAACATGCTCACTTCATGCATCACACGCTGCCTTTTTAACATTTATTCACGTGTATCTCATCCCAGGTTTTGTGTTCTTGAATTATACGAGGTCATTTTTCAGAGTTGCAATGAACTCATTTTTCACTACAATTTACTCAAATCACATCATGCACACTCACTTTAATTACCTTCCGTGGAGTCTTCCAAAAAAATTACTTAAATGTTCGGCTTCCACGAAAGTGATCTATTACCAACTGAAAGAATTAATGATTCTGTTTCCCCACCCTTTGATTAGCAATTCTTTCTATTCCTTCGCCTCCCCAGTCCGCCTGTATTGGTTAATGAGGATCCACTTCTGCATTGCACCACTTAGATCTTCATATATTTCACTTTTGGGCTGTTCTGCTCTGACTTTAATCTTTCTCTGCTCATCCCTTCTCCCATGATGTATCTTGTCTTTTCCCATTTCTCTCACTACCCCCTACCTTTTAATCAGTGCAGTGAGTAACAGCAGTTACATCGGGCATCTCCCACTTGGTGCCAAAATGTAATGGAATTGTAAGGATGAAGCTCTGGGTTCCACTGATTGTAATCCAGTTGTCTGAAGGAATGAAAAGCCATTCCTAGTGTGAGATGTATATCAGCACCAATGCAGTTTTATATTTTGGCTAAGAATGCCTTGCTTCAGAACTGCATGTTATTTAAAGTTTATTTATTAGTGTCACAAGTCATACATTAACAATGAAAATGAAGTTACTGTGAACATCCCATAGTTGCCACACTCCAGTGTCTGTTCGGGTACACTGGGGAGAATTTAGCATGGCCAGTGAACCTAACCAGCACTTCTTTCGGACTATGGGAGGAAACCGAAACACCCAGAGGAAACCCACGCAGACACGGGGAGAAATGCAGATTCCGCACAGACAGTAATCTAAACTGGGAATCGAACCCGGGTCCCCCAACCCTGTGAGGCAGCTGTGCTAACCACTGTATCATCATGCCAACCTTGCATTTGATACTGACAAAAATCATTTTAACTTCGAATTAAAATGTTGTCAATTGCAAGTATTAGAAATCTGGGGAGATACATCCTTGGCAGACAATTGACATAGAAAGAGGAAAAGGACATTCAGTCACTCAAATCTGTTCTGCCTTTCAGTTAGATCATGATTGCTTTCTATTTCCGTTTACTTGCCATTGTTTCACAGAATCATAAAATCATTACAGTGCAGAAAGAGGCCATTCGGCCTATCGTGTTTGCACTGACTCTCCGGCAGAACATTTCTCAAGAGAAAGAGGAGTAGTCAGCATGTGGCTTTGCCAGGCCTCAGACATTTGGCTTTGGGGGTCCCATATGTAAATAGATGTTTTGTCCTCATACTCCCACGTATTTACCCTGCCATTCCCCCGACACTAATTTAGCATGGACAATCAATCCAAACCGCACATCTTTGGACTGTGGGAGGAAACAGGAGAACCCAGGGGAAAGCCACACAGACACAGGGAGAATGTGCAAACTCCAGACAGACGGTCACCCGAGGCCGGAATTGAACCAGGTCCCTAGCGCTGTGAGGCAGCAGTGGTAATCATTGTTCGTAGATGTAAAATACTGCTACTGCAAAGACTACTACTCCATTGCTGGTGAATTGGTGTGTGACTCATGTACAGAACATCACGTTGGTGAATGCTCACTATCACAGCAGCACTTATGATATATGGCTGAATGACTGTTCCTGCTACTGCTACTGCAATGGGCCAGAGGCTGGATGCTTATTGATGAGGGATATCTGCTGTACACCTCGCTCCTGACTGCAATTTCACCACACGACCATACAAAGAAAACATACCTGGACTGCTGGCGGAAACTCTCAGGCACTCGCTGTTCTGTATTTTAACAGGATGTGGGCATCACTGGTTGGGCCAACATATATTGCCCATCCCTAACTGCCCCTCATTTCAGAGGGAATTTGAGAGTCAACCACATTGCTGTGGGTCTGGAGTCAGGTGTAGACCTGACCAAGTAAGGACAGCGGATTTCCTTCCTTAAAGGACAGGAGTGATGAGCTTTTAAACAACAATCAACTACGGGAACATAGGGTGGCACGGTAGCACAGTAGTCAGCACTGCTGCTTCACAGCTCCAGGGTCCTGGGTTCGATACCTGGCTCGGGTCACTGTCTGTGTGGAGTTTGCACATTCTCCTTGTGTCTGCGTGGGTTTCCTCTGGTTTTCTCCCACAGTCCAAAGATGTGCAGGTTAGGTTGATTGGCCATGCTAAGAAATTGTCCAGGGATGTGTAGGTTAGAGGGATTAGTGGGATATGGGGGTAGGGCCCAGGTGGGATTGTATTTGGTGCAGACTTGATGGGCTGAAGGGCCTCTTTCTGCACTGTAGGGTTCTATGGTTCGTCACTTGACTTTTAATTCCAGATGTTTATTGAATTCAAATTTCGCCAACTGCTGTGGTGGGATTTGAACTAGCTCAATTTGCTAGTTCAGTGCTAATTTCACTGTGCTATTGCCTGGGTTACGCAGTCTCTCTGGAGACCATCATCTTGCTTCAAACTAGTTGATTAACACCGTATGTATTAAGTTACAGAGTAGATATGATTCTCATCAGAACAGACCATTCCATTCTCTCGCTACAGTCTCTCTGGCACATGACTGCTAATCATAGAATCGTAGACTGCCTACAGTGCAGATGAGGTCATTCAGCCTATCAAGCCTGCACTGATCTCCAAAAGAGCAAAAGTGTTTTAAGAGGTCGTTGATGGGTGTACACCAGTCTTTCCTGGGTAGATTGGAGCATCTGTAGAATGGGAGCCCAACAATTGTCTAATAGGGTAACAGAAATTTACAAACCTTCATGTATTCACAGAGCATAAGGCACGTCTATACCCATCTACAAGGAAGCCTTGGAGGCCAAGTTACACTTAATGCCCAAAATGAAGAATGTCATAGAATCCCTCTCATGTAGGAGGAGACCATTTGGCTCATCGAATCTTTGCCGAATCTCAGGAAGATCATTTTACCCAGGCCCTATCCCCATAATCCCACTTATTTATTCCTCTAATCCCCCTAACCTACACATCTTGGGACTCTAAGGGGAATTTACCATGGCCAGTCCACCTAACCTGCACAATGACAGTAACCTTTGGTCTGTGTGGGGAAAACCAGAGCACCCAGAGGAAACCCACACAGACATGGAGAGAATGTGCAAACACCACACAGAAATTCACCCAAGGAATTGAACCTGGGTCCCTGGCATGGTGAAGCAGCAGTGCCAACCACTGTGCCACTGTTCCACCATGTTGCATCACAGTCTATATTATTCATAACCATAACTATTTTATTAACCCATTGTACTACAACTTAATCATCTTCTTTAACAACGATGTGAAACTTTTTTTTAAACAATAATAATAAACAGATTATGAATAAACTCCCTTTTATTGCTATAGATTCTGTCCAACTTTTATTCTTATAATCCTTCCCTTCTCCCAAGTCACTGTAATGAGGGATTCAATCTCCAACAATGTTCTCAGTTCTCTCGGAAGACATTTTGGAAACATACGGACAGTCTTCTTTTCCTTGGAGAGCACCGTGGTCCACAAAATGGGACAGAAGCATTGCAGGACTGGTGGAATGGAGACACCAGAACCACTGAACTATAAAGATATAGTGTTGTGAAGTTGAGCTTGTGAAGTATGGACCTTTTAAAATCTGGTTTTGTGTTCAGTGCTCGGATGTTTAAAATGAAGGTGCATGTGGAGTACACAGATTGCAACAATTGTAACAAGGACCAAGAATCAGGGTTGCTTTGATAACAGACCTTGCAGGCTTCTGAATTTTAACAGCCTATCAGTTTAATGAAGACCCTCAGCCATCAGGAACCTATCAAATTTGAATTTGCTGTTGCTGACAACAATTCTGGTATAGGACAATTGATAGGTCAACACAGTTATAAAGAGGAACTCAGCTGCCTGCCTACAGTTCAACTGAAAAGCTGCCACCTCTCAACACCTAGAGAGGGGAAAAGCAGCTCGCTGCCAGTTTAAAATATCTCCGAAGAGAATTCTCCATCTATTTGACAAAGCATACCAAAATCAGAAAGAGCTTATAGACAATGGAATCAACAGAAGAACCCCAAAGGTTTTCCAAACCCAAAACGCCAGATTGTATTTTTTTTGTGAGTGACTAAAGTCTGTTATTATTATTTTTTGTGGTACTGAAAAGACCTTGTATTTATTTGAACAGCATTCCAGTAGAACCTTACTTCAATCGGTTTGTTACTTGTTTAGTTGAAGTTCCTGTTTGGTTAAATAAATACCTTGTTAATTATTCACTGAAAGTGGATGTCAGGTATTTCTGTTAAAAAAAACCTCTAAACGTTAATGAAGAACAGTTAACACCGTCCCAAACACTTTTAACAGATTATGAAACAAGGCATTCCTCTTTGGGGAATTTGACTTGGCTTCTCAAAAGGGGAAGAACCTCTGCATCGTAACAATAGACTCTGTTCAAAGAAAGACATACTTTAAAGAGAAGACTAGAGGTTGTCAACCTTTGAACTCTCTTGAATTGGAAGAGAAGTATTCTGATCTGGCTCAGAAATCCTCTATTCCTTTGAAAGACACTGGAGAAAGACGTAAGTAGACAAAGCATTTTCAATTCCAATAAAAACCCTCACAGCTGTATCATTTTCTGCTGCAATGAGGTTGAAAAAGCTATTGACAATCTGAGAGCCTCACAGATCTGGATGACACGAAGAGCCTGTGAAATAAGCTGAGTACTTGTATCTAAACTCATAGTTACAATTGTCAGATAAGCGATGGTGTTCCTGTTTCCGAGGTAGATACCAGCTCTCAGCTTTCGTACTGAGACTACACTGACCACCTCCTCCAGAGAACTCAGGTGCCCTATCTGTCACCTGCCTGTTCAGCTCCACTCCTTCCTGTTAGGGTGGTGTGGTGACACAACTGTTAGCACTGCTGCCTTACAGCGCCAGGGGCCTGGGTTCAATCCCTGTCTTTGATCACTGTCTATGCGGAGTCTGCATGTTCTCCCCGTGTCTGCGTGAGTTTCTTTCGGGTGCTCTAGTTTCCTTCCACAAAGATCTGTGGGTTAGGTGAATTAGCCATGCTAAATTGCCCATTAGTGTCAGGGGGGTCTAGCTAAGGTGAATGCATGGGGTTGTGGGGATAGGGCTTGGGTGGGATTGTGGTCGGTGCAGACTTGATGGGCCAAATGGCCTCATTCCATACTGTAGGATTCTTTGATCTGTTTTTGTTATTTATTTAACAGATGGCGGCGTCACTGGCTGGGCCAGCATTTATTTCCCACCCCTAACTGCCCCCTATTTTAGAGGACATTTAAGATGTCCCCACTGCCACCAATCCCAAGCAGAGAGCCATTGGGCACTCGACACTTACCTCCTCATTAACCGGAGTGCCCAAATCGGACTTTTGTAGAGCATGTCTGTTTCACGCTGAATCTGGATGGGTGAACGCGGTGCTAAAAGGAGAATGGGCATGCAGCTCATTAAGTCAATTTACACGCATGCAAATGCATTTAAATGGTTGTCGCGTCCGGTTCATAAAGGGGGGACCAGTGCAGAGGCTGGCGCGGATCACACTACTCGCCTTATGCCTGACTTTATGAAATTTTTGTGCCCAAAAATGGGTTCAACTTGAAGGTAAAATCGGGCCTTGAGAGAGAATTTACCATGGTCAATGCACCTAAGTGCATTGACCATGGGACTGTGGGAGGAAACCGGAGCACCCGGAGGAAACACGTGCAGACATAGGGAGAACGTGCAGACTCCACACAATCAGTGACCCAAACCAGGGATCGAACCCAGGTCTCTGGCACTGTGAGGCAACAGTACTAACCGCTGTGCCACTGTGCCGCCATTGATAGCCTTATATGATACTGTGCTGTATTTTAGGCTGCAGGGATCTACTAAGATTGGCTCACGAATTGAAAATGGGTCCTTCAATCAAAACAATTGGAGAACTGGTGCTGAATCATCTGACGATTCTGTGATAGTGAGTTATCAGGTGGAGAGATTAATTTTCTGTTTGGAAAAAGGGATGATTATTTGTGGATCATTGGCTCCACAGCAATTGTACGCCAGGCTGTTTCTCAATCAAATTGACATTTCCCAAGGAGCAGACTTGACTGAGCCAGTGCTATCATTTAGAAAATAAAGCCCTACCAGTATATTCCTTACAGCGCAGTGAAGATTACAGAGAATGAAGCAAAGCAGCTGCCTCTACTGCACTACTGAATTATTCACCTTCATCGTATTTGATTCCTCAATAGTGCCTGCTAGATTTCTTCAATAAACGCAAAGGCAATTTTCAACATTTGGATCTTATTTTTGCATTTGGGTGCCGTGCCTGATATAACTGTGTCCATTCTTCTAAAAGATAATGGTTTGAGAAAAAAAACACCCTGAAAAACACAAAGCTTAGAAACATGCATTATTCAACAGCAGCAGTTGGGTCCTGTGGAATCATGTGCTTCCGTTGCTGTGACAGTGAGAGCCTCAAAGACTAACTTAAACAGAAGTTCTGCATTCTTGTTCGGTCACGATCGGAAGATCAGCAGGATATAATCAATTTTCTCGCTCGTCATTTCTCACAAATGGAACACTTACATGTGCCACCGAACCTTTGTTAATTCCACAGTTTAGGAAACTTGTTAGGGTTCAATTTCTATTAGGTCTGCATTTTTTTTTATCCCTCGCCATCATGATTAATGGTGAGAATCTGATAGTCAAGGCTTTTCTTGTCTATGTCATGAAATCTTAGCTCAAAACTAAATGAGAGGGTTATCTTAAATAATTACAGAATTGTTGCAGTGCAGAAGAAGGCCATTCAGCCCATTGTGTCTGCTCTGGCTCAGTATTTGGGCAATTCACCCACCTTATCTTATCCCTGTAATCCTACAAATCTTTCCTATTCTTCTTTGGGCTGAATGGTGGCACAGTGGTTAGCATTGCTGCTTCACAGCTCTAGGGACCTAGGCTCAGTTCCTGGCTTCATTCACGTTCTCCCTGTGTCTGCGTGCGTTTCCTCCCACGGTCCAAAGATGTGCAGGTTAGGTGTATTGGCCGTGCTAAATTCTCCCTCAGTGTACCCGAACAGGCACTGGAGTGCGGTGACTAGGCGATTTTCAAAGTAACTTCATTGCAGTGTTAATGTAAGCCTACTAGTGACACTAATAAATAAACTTACTTTTTTGAAAATCTCAGTTGATGAGGCATTGTATTCCAAATCAAGCCCTTCATTGTGTGAAAAAAGCTTTTTCTCATTTTGCTTTTACTTCCTGTGCCAATTCCTTCAAATCTGTGCCCTCAGTTGTGATCTTTTCACAATTGAGAACAGTTTTACTCTGTCTGTTCAGAACTCTCTTGATTTTGAATACATCTATCAAATTCCTTTTCCTTCTACAAGGACGACAGTCCCAACTTTTGTAATTTGTTTTCATAACTGAAGTTCCTTAACCTTGGAATGATTCTTGTAAATCCTTTCTGCGCTCTCCTCCAATGCCTTCACATCTTTCGGAAAGTACAGTGTCCAGAACTGGACTCAACGCTCTTGGTGAGACTGAATTAGTTTATTATAGAAATCCAATATAACTTCCTTGTTCTTGCACTCTATGCCCCTATTAATAATGGTGTATAATTTATTAACCGCTCTCTCTCACCCTGCCCTGCCACCTTCAATGACTTATGCACGCATACACCCAGGTCCCTCACATCCAGGCCCCTCAGGTACCGTTCATCCTCTGTGGTCTCTCCATCTTCTTCCTATTAAAATTGAACCAGCACCAACAATCCCACGAAGGCTCTTTCCCTTAACCCCACGTATTTACCCTGTTAATCCCCCTGACACTAAGGAGCAATTTAGCATGGTCAATCCACCTAACCATTTTGTGGGAGGAAACCAGAGCACCCAAAGGAAACCCACACAGGCATGAGGAGAAAGTGCAGACTCCGCAAAGTCACCCAAGGCCAGAGTTGAACCTGGGCACTGTGTGATAACAGTGTAAACCACTGTGCCACCGTGCTGCACTAAATGAATATGAAAATGAATAACATCTCATTCTTCAAATTTGAACTTTACTTCCTACTTTTCTGCCCATTTCACCGATTTATCTATATCCTTTTGAAGTTTTAGACTATCCTTTTTACATTTCACAATGCTTCCAAGTTTTGTATAATCTGCAAACTTTGAAATTATTCCCAAGACACCAAGGTCTAAGTCATTAATATATATCAGGAAGAATAAGTGATCCAACACTGACCTCTGGGGAACTCCACTAATGTACCTTCCTTCCTTCAGCTTAAAAGCATTCAGTAACTTGGGCGGCACAGTGGTGCAAGGATTAACACTGTTGCCTCACAGTGTCAGGGATCCAGGTTCGATTTCCAGCTTGGGCCACTATCTATGTGGAGTTTGTACCTTCTCCCTGTGTCTGCAGGAATTCCCTCTCGCAGTCTGACAGACGTGCTGGTTAGGTGCATTAACCCGAACAAGTGCTGGATTGTAGTGACTGGGGGATTTTCACAGTAACTTCATTGCAGTGTTAACGTAAGCCTTACTTGTGACTAATAAATTAACTTTAACATTATTTCATGTTTCCTGACAATCAGCCGTAACATTTCCATCTTTCCCTTTAATCCCATGAGCTGTGGACTTGCTCACAAGCCTGTTTTGCGGCGCTGTATCTTTTGCCTTTTAGAAGTCTATGTACACCACATCAGCAGCATTGCCCTCATTGACCCTCTCTGCTCTTCAAAAATCTCTGGCAAGTTACTGAGACATGATTTACCTGTAACAAATCCGTGCTGGCTCTTCTCAATGAACTTGCACTTGTCCACATGATGATTAACTTTGTTCTGAATTAGTAGGGTTGATTCTTCCAAAAGTGCTGGATGGTGGGAAACCTGTTCTAGATCACAACTGTTTTCTCAGTTCAACTTCACCTGAATCTCCGCATTCTGTGCACTGTAAAGGTCCCAGTCGTGAATTCATTAAAAATACAGGGGGGAGCGGGGCCTATTCGCACCAAAGTCTGACAGTTCTGGAACTCTGCGCATGTACAGTGGTCCCGATCTGTCAGTCTCCCCGTTTGCTGGCCAGCTCGATTGCAGGCCAGCCTGGGATCACTGGGATCCAACCCCTCTCCCCCACGGCCCAGTCGCAGACCCCACGGCAATTCCCAGGCCAGCCCTGAATCGTCCCTCCCCAGAGTGCCCCAGTGTCCAGCCCACGCACCCACCTCCCCCCCCTGCGAGCATTGGCGATCCCCCAATTCCCCTCACCTCAGCAGACCCCCTCCCACACTGACCCCCCCCCCCCCCCACCCCAGTCAGACCCTCCACCCCAGGGGGCAGGCCACCACCCCCGGCAGACCACCATTCTGGCCTGCTCCAATCGCTGCCCTCCCTCCATCCCAGACAATTGCCGAGCAGAGTGCAGTAGGACTCCCCACTCCCACCAATCACCCCTGGGCCTCACCCACAGTAGGCCCTGCCCCCTTGGCACTGCCTACTGTGCATGGACACTTTGCAGTGCCGGGGCCACAGGCTGGCACTGCCAAGGTGCCCATGCCCAGGGGGCACCATCTCCCCACTGCCTGACCCCCTGAGAGGGGCCCCGATTTAACCCTTTTCATTCCAGCAATGTCTTCCACTAGTTCCCCTAATGTGGGGAGCTACTATAACTCTGTGATGGGGTGGGAGATTCAATCGGGATCGGCAAGTTCCCGATAATGACATTGAAAACATACTTAAGCTACATTAAAAAAAAATTCAAGTGACTTACCTGCCTTCCTGTCAGTTTCCAGTGTGGTCTGGCTATGACTGTTCTCCGGCTCTGGGGGACGTGCATGTGTTTGTGCCACATCTGCAAATCCTGGAAAAAGGCCAACGATGCATATATCCCAGCCTGACCCGCCAGGAAAGTTGCGGGTTGCAATGGGAGAATTGCCCCCATCGTTTCAAGGAAGTTCCCCATGAAATTAAACCAGCTGGCCTGCAGTTGCTGAGCTTATTTTTGCATCCTTTTTTTGAACAAAAGTGTAACATTTGCCATTTTCCAAGACCACCCCTGAGTAAGACTGAAAAATGATTTGACTTGATTTATTATTGTCATATGTATTAGTATGCAGTGTAAAGTATTGTTTCTTGTGCGTAATGTGGACAAAGCATGCCGCTCATGGAGAATGAAAGGAGAGAATGTCGAATGTAGTGTGAAAATAAATAGTAGACACCGCTGGGATTCGAAGCCAGGTTTTAACCAACTAAGCCACGGTGCTTCAAGAGTTAGGAGCAATGGTGCAGGATTTTGCTTTTTGGAACACAGCCTTGTAATCTGATTTGCCAAAGTGTGGGGCGGTTATGACCAATATCTTGGCAATTTTCCTTCTCACTTCCATTCAGAGTCCTTCCTGGTGCCTTGTCAACTTTAAGTACCGCCAGCCTATTCAATACCACCTCCTTATCAGTTTTAAACCCTTCTAGTGGATTAATTGCCTCCTGTTTTACTATGGTCTGGTAGCACCTTCTTCCTTGACAGATGCAAATTTAATACCTTAGCTATCCCTCTGCCTCCATGTAAAAATCCCCTTTCTGGTCTCTCTACTCCTCATTTTACCACTCTTTAACTATTCAGATGTTGTTAGAACATTTTGTGATTTCCTTTTGTGCTAGCTGTTCAAGTCTCTTCATACCCTTGCCAGATCATAGAATGCCTACAGCGCAGAAGGAGGCCATTCGGCCCATTGAGTCTACACCTAGCCACAATCCCACCCAGGCCCTATTCCCGTAACCCTACACATTTTTACCCTGCTATTTCTCCTGACATTCGAGTCAATTTGGCATGGCCAGTCAACCTAACCTGCACATCTTTGGAGTGTGTAAGGAAACCAGAGAACTCGGAGGAAACCCACACAGACACGGGAAGAATGTGCAAACTCCACACAAACAGTGACCCAAGTGCAGAATTGAACCTAGGACCCTGGCACTGTGAGGCAGTAGTGCTAACCACTGTGTCACCAGGCTGCCCATGTTGATATTGGCATTTGGAATAGCTGTCCCTCAACAATTGCTGCAGCTCAGAGCAAAACAGAAGCAGGATTCCGTTCAAAATACTACTGCAGCCTGCCAAAATCTCATAACTTTAACATGGTAAAATGACTCCCTTAGCAAGATTTTCCCAAAACAGGTCTAAGTGACAATGAGCGGGAAAACAGGAGGTTTTCCGCCCGTTTTTTGAGCAAGCTGACTTTTTGGTAATTTTCCCCACTCTGCGCAATACAGAGGCCATCGGGAGAATCACACTGGGGGAGGGATGTAACCTAATCCTGCTGCAGAGGTCACCAACAGTGTGCTCAACGGGCCATCAGGATGTGCCAATCTCCCAGTATACTGGGAGACCGGCTGACATCCCCTAACACTGGGATCCCCGTATCGCCGGCCCTGACCTGACCCCCCCATCCCCTCCCCTCCAGCTCCTATTCCCTCCCTGATCACCAGCCTCTGATCACCAGCCAGACACCAGCCCCTACTCCCTGGACACTGGTTGAAATTCCTGATATTGGCCTCCCGTTGCCATTTCTCACCCCCACTATGCTACTCAACCAGCGTAGCTGTAGAGGGTGGGGGGGGCGCTGATAAAACACACCCAAGGTGTTTCACAGGAACATTTGCAAGCAACATTCAACAATGAGATGAAGAAATAGCTATCAGGGCAGGTGACGTGAAACTAGGTCGAAAAGGTGGGTTTTGACAAGCCTCACAAAGGAGGTGATCGAACTAGAGTGGCTTTTAAAGGTTGAAGTTATTAGTCACAAGTAGCTTTGCATTAACGCTGCAATGAAGTTACTGTGAAAATCCCCGAATCACCACACTCCGGTGCCTGTTCAGATACACTGAGGGAGAATTTAGCAAGGCCAATGCACCTAACCAACACATCTTTTGGATTGTGGGAGGAAAACCAGAGCACCCCCATGCAGACATGGGGAGCACGTGCAAATTCCACACAGACAGTGCCCCTGCTGTGAATCAAATACTGGTGCTGTGAGGCAGCAGTGCTAACCACTGTGCCACTGTGCCGGTTTAGGGAAACACGAGAGCTTTCAGCTAAGTCAGTTGGAATTATGGCCATCACTAATGGAGAACTGGATATCATGGAAACACTGGGGTGAAGCTGACGTTCAGGGTTAATGTCAATTGGGCAATAGGGAACTGATAGCTTTTTCTCACAACTCGCACAATTTTATTTTTCAAAAGGTAGTTAGGTGGAATGCAAATTGGTCTGCTGATTAACATTATGTGCTATTGTCCATTGTCAATTTCAGCCTGACTGCGTTTAAGTGCATATTCTGTCTGAAGTTTTTACTGTCACTTCAAACTACACCCTTTCACAAAAACTTCCAATTCCAAATTCAGTAATCACTTTAATCAGGCAATTGAGATGGGCCTGTTGGAATATGAAATCCCTGATTTAGGGCCAAATTGATGGGCCAATCAGGGAACCTCTTGATTTGTATTTAATCAGGAGCATCAGTTCATCTGGGACTCCGAGTGTAGACTGCAAACTGAAAGCACAGTGTATGCTGTGGTCAGACTTATAAATAAAGGGATTTGGGTGAAGAGGCTTCTGCCTCTGAGGACAGTTCCAAGTTTGGTATCCCCTTCTATCAGTGTTACCTCATTTTGCTGAGTGCTTGCATTCTGAATGTTCAGGCTTCACTGGGTCAATATTTTGATATTGGCTTCCCAATCGTTGTTCTTAATAATGTCTGAACATTGTCACACCAACATTACCCAAAGTACTATAGCTACTTCCCGTGGTTTTGTTCTTCCCGTGGTTATGTTCTTATGTTCTTATGTTCTTATTTTTGTTTTGTGTGTCAAAGCCACACCAACATTTGATTTGATTTATCATTGTCATACGTACTGGCATACAGTGAAAGTATTATTTCTTGCACGTTATGCAGACAAAGCATATCATTCACAGAGAACATAGGGGAGAAAGAAAGGAGAGGGTGCAGGATGTAGTGTTACAGTCATAGCTGGGGGTGTAGAGAAAAATCAGCTAAATATATGGTATTAATATGAAAGGACTCATTGAGAAGCTGCCCATACCTGACTGTTAGTGATTCACTGCATCTGCCACTGTGCAAGATAACCTCTTCAATACCTCATCTACATCAATAAAATCAAATAAAGTGGTAGATTAGTTGTTTTAAGTAGTTTATCATCCACTTATCTTGGTTTTACTTGAATATTATCAAATTCATGCAACGATTAGGCGTGTTCGGAAATGGAATGCGGTATGATTGACTTTGCTACTCAATCTGAAATAACCAATTATGATAATTAAGCAATAACACTCTATTGAAAGGGCATCAAATAATAGTAATTGCAAAAGGCAACCATTTAGTTTTCTAATGATATTATAAACGGACACTATGTCAGACTGTTTAAGGAAATGAGCCAAATATTGTCCTGGGTAAATTTGTTCACCTTTGACAAAATACAGCTCTCCTAAGTTAATTACTCCTTGTTTGCTGTAGATCCATCCAAACTCAAAATGTATCTCTTTCTCAGTCTAGCAACATGCTTGTGTCTCATGTGAATAAACACTTTCATTCAGCTCTTGGAGTGATATCTCTGTACTTTAACATGTGAAAGCATCAAAAGCTATTTGTGTTGTTCTCTTTCACCATCAAATCCAATCTTTCATTGAGTCATAGAATCCCTACAGTGCAGAGAGAGGCCATTCAGCCCATCAAGCCTGCACTAACAACAGTCCCACCCAGGCCCTAACCCCGTTATCCCACGTATTTACCCCACCAATTCCCCGTCACTAAGGTCCAATCAAATTCACCCGCACATCTTTGGACTGTGAGGGGAAACCAGAGCACCTGAAGAAAACTTTTTATGGGGAGACAGTGCAAACTCCACACAGACAGTGACCGGAGGATGGAATTCATCCAAGTGCTGGTGTTGTGAGGCAACAGTGCCAACTATCTCCCCTTTGAACTTTCTGCATTCCCTTTGTTATCTTTTCTACCTGACAACATTCATAAACACACTTTTCTTCTTTGTCTTAATTTCTATTTCTTTTCTCATCCAGGGAACTATTGATTTGTTTGCCATACCTTTCCCTTTTAAGGGACTATGCCTTGACTGTGCCCAGTCTTTTTGTAGGTAGCTCATAATTCAGCTTCATTTTTTCCCACCAACTTTGTATTCCAGTCTACCCAGCCCAGCTCCGTTCCTGCACCCATTGAAGTTGGCTGTCTCCCTGTTAATCATTCTTACTCTGGATTGCTCATTGTCCTTTTCTACCATTATCCTCAACTTTATGATGCAATGGTCACTATTTCCTAAATGTCCCCCTACTGACTCTTGATCAACTTGACCCACCTCACTTCCAATGAACCAAGTCCAACAGTGCATCCTTTCTTGTTGGACTGGACACATATTGCTGAAGAAAATGTTCCTGAACAGAATCTAGGACCATCTGCCTCTCCAACCTTTACACCATCACTGTTTCAGTCAACATTTGGGTAATTAAAGTTCTTCATTATAACCATGCTATATTGTTTGCATTACTCTTTAATTTCTCTGCAGATTTGTTACTCTGCATCCTTTCCACCAGTTGATAGCCTATCGTCTACACTGAGTAGTGCAATTGCACCCTTTGTGTTCCTTAGCTCTAGCCAAATTGATTCCATCCTTGAACCCCCTTTCTCCAGCATGGCAATGTTCTCCTTCACCAATGCTGTCAGCCCTCTTCCTTTTCTTCCTTCCCTCTCTTCTCTGAACACCTTATACCCTGGAATACTTAGCACCCAGCCCTATCCTTCCTTGAGCCAAGTCTCTGTTGTCATCACAACATAGTTCTACAACACAATCTGTGCCTGTAACTCTGCAACCTTATTTACTATACCCCATGCATTTATATCCATAAACAGTAACCATGATTTAAATGAAAGCAAATTACTGCAGATGCTGGAATCTGAAACAAAAATGCTGGAAAATCTCAGCAGGTCTGCCAGTATCTGTGGCGAGAGAATAGAGCCAATGTTTCAAGACTTGATAACTCTTTGTCAGAGCTCAGAACCCTGATTTACGCTTCATTATTTTCTCCCTTGCTCGGACATCACCTATGAAATTACTATTCTCTATCCTAGTGCCATCTGTCTCTCCCAGCCTAGTACTCCTCTCTAATATTCACCCATGGTTCCTCTGCCAAATTAGTTTAACAACTGTAGTATTCAGCCCCAGCTCTGTTCAGGTGCAACTCATTGGGCTTGTACTGGTGCTATCTTCCCCAGACCTAGTCCCAGTGTCTCAGCAATCTAAAACCCTTCTTGCTGCACCATCTTTCCAGCTATGCTTTTAGCTGCCTTATCCTCCCATCCCTGCACTCACTTGCATGTGTCTCTGGGAGTCATCCAGAGATTACTACATTTAATGTTCTGCTTGTTAATTTTCTAACTAGCTCCCTAAATTCTGATTGAATGACCATATTCCCTTTCCTACCCAAATCATAGGTATCAATGTGGATCATGACCTCTGGCTGTTCACCCTCCCCAAGAAGAATGTCTCACAGCCACTTGATGACATCCTTGTCCCTGACACGAGGGAGGTAACATAGTAGAGTCAAAGATTCCCTCCAGTGCAGAAGTGGTCATTCAGCCCATAGATTCTATACTGACTTTCTGACAGAGTAACTCACCCAGATCCTCTCCCCCACCATACCCCTATAACCCCACACATTTCCTGTGGCTAATCCACTTAATCTCAACATCCTGAGACCCAAAGAAGCAATATAGCATAGTCAATCTTTTTAAGCTACACATCTTTGGACTGTGGGAAGAAAGTGGAGCAGCTGGAAGAAACTCACGCAGAATGGGAGAATGTGCAAATTCCAAACAGTCACCCAAGGCTGGAATTGAAACCATGTCCCTGGCGCTGTGAGGCAGCGGCGCTAACCACTATGCCCCTGGAGTCTCATCGACATCCACAGGAATGTTTGCCTCACTAATGAATCCCTTATCAATATTGCTCTTCCTCTCTTCTTCCTCTCCTCCTGTTAAAAGAAAATTCATTAAACTCTTGAGGGAGAAGGGAATGGAAGGATATGCTGACAGTGTCAGTTGGAGAGACTTATGAAGAGGGTCCTGCCCAGATAAACACCAGTATAGATCAGTATGGGCCAAATGACATGCATCTGTGCAGTAAATTCTATATAATTCTGTGCGATCACAGACACAAATAGCACGACAAGTTAAATGGGCTGAGTAATAATAGTTTTATTGGAGTGTATGAACAAGAGTAGACATTCACCACTTTGTGTCTACTTGGCAATTTAGTTGAATCATAGCTGATCTGTATCTGAGCTCGTTAAACATGTTTTTTGCCATGATGCCATAGTGCTCATACATAACAAGATTCTATTGATTTCAAGAAGCGATTAATCCTTGATATCCGAAACATTTGGGGAAGAGTTTTAATCCTTCCAATTTTACATTATGTTCTATGTTACAGAGTGTCATTTTGAGTGCAGGATGTTCTTACAAGCTTTTTCTCCCATGTAATTGTTTTACTGGCATCTGTTGAGGGTGCTGAGTTTATGTGGGCTTTGGTGGGCTTGCTTTAGAACTGCAAACGAGTGTTCTAGTTGCTCCTGTTATCGATGACTAACTGTTGCTGAGTTATTACTATTTATAAACTTTGTTATTTTATTCCATAAAGACGAATATTCTTTTGACAATGCATTTGTGGGTTCAAGCTACCTCATTCTAAATTCTTTACGATTTAAGACTTTCCTGCTTGATTGGTCAACTGATGACTTCCTTTCCTTCACAGAATGTGGACGTTGCTGACTAGGCCAGTATTTACTACTCATTCCTAATCACTCTTGAGAAGTAAGCTTCCTTCTTGAACCGCTGCAGTCCACATTTCTAAGCCCTCCCGCAATGCTAGGAAGAAAGATCCAGGATGTTGACCTAGCGACAATGAAGGGACAGCAATATGTGACTTAACAGGCTGATGTGTGACTTGAATGGCGTTGGTGGGGTTTCCGAAATGGCTGGATACCATCAGAAATTTCAAACAATACAAGACTCTTGAAGCTAGTGTCTCAGTTTAAAGACATAACCTTTACTTGACCAGCGGCTGCAAGGAGAAATCACCAAAGAGGCAGTTCCTGAAATGGATCAGGTAGACCTCACCAATGAATTCTAACATATACAATTCAGAACATTTATTGATTTTCTTATCACCTACTCCCACTTTTCATTAGCTTCAAATCAATCTTCTTCAATATACGTAAATCAACATTAATATCTGTCATATACTTCAGCCAATTGCATCTTACCCTCTGGCATAACAGCATTTCATTAGTCCTTAGAATCTGGATGCTCCCTCCTCTTTTGGCTAACTCAGCTTCGTCTATTACCTAGTAACCTCAAGCGCCAGCCACAAAGTTCAAAATGAACGTTCCCATAAATTACAGAGTCATAGAGGTTTACAGCATGGAAACAGGCCATTCAGCCCAACTTGTCCATGCCGCCCCTTTTTTCACAACTAAGCTAGTCCCAGTTGCCTGCTCTTGGCCCATATCCCTCAATACCCATCTTATCCATGTAATTGTTCAACGTTTTTTGAAAGACAAAATTGTACATGCCTCTACTACTATCTCTGCCAGCTTGTTCCAGACAATCCCCACCTGCTATGTGAAAAAAAATGCCCCTTTTGACCCTTTTGTATCTCTCCCCTCTCACCTTAAACCTATGTCCTCTAGTTTTCGACTTCCCTACTTTTGGGAAAAGATATTGACTACCTAGTTGATCTATGCCACTCATTATTTTATAGACCTCTATAAGATCACCCCTCAGCCTGCTACACTCCAGAAAAAAAAGTCCCAGTCTATCCAGCCTCGCCTTATAACTCAAGCCATCAAGTCCCAGTAACATCATAGTAAATATCTTCTGCACTTTTTCTAGTTTAATAATATCCTTTCCCCACAGGTTACTGCCAAACCAGATTAAGGTGTGATTCCATGTCTGACAAGCATCCATCTTATTGGGACAGTGAATAAGCCCTATTAATGAAGTTTAATTAAGTGTTAGAACCATTAGAACCTGTGCTGGTAAAAACTTGCACATTCCCAAGGTTTCAGTACTCCCTTAGAAAATGGCTTTGTGCTAATACCCTTTACTGTGATGCTTTGCAGCAATCTGCCTTTGGCTAAAATGAAAAATGATTCTTAAAAACACATTAATACATTCAAAATATCAGCATATCTGTTTTTAAATCATAATAACTTATTTAATTATCTTACTGCATTTCCTATGTGTATAAGCTGCTTTCTTGTTAGCTTATAAGTTGGCTTTAAAGTCATTTAACTCAATGCTGGTAGTTCTGTCCATGCCTAAATGTCTAATAGTTTAAAAGTCTTTACTAACCTACTGGGATTTCTTACAGAGGGAACTTGCAGGTGGGGACAGGGCCCCACAGGAGGGGTTGCAGAGATTGCCAATCACTAGCTATCTCTTGTCCTTCATATTTAAGAAAAACAAACCAGAACTCTGAGGCTGACAAGTACGATTTTTGTTCTCTTAAAGTGAGTCTATCAGATCTACTTGGCTGAGTTGCTGCACTACTAACCTTTGTGCAGCTTGATAATTCAATTCTTTTTTTCAAAGCCAGCCAAAAGACCATGATGCTACCCAAAAATCAGCAGCAGCAATTACCTCCAATTACTTTACACCCAATTGGATGTTGGGAAGGGTACAGAGAGGGGTGGGTTGGGAGGGGTGTTAAAGGGGTAGTGTCAGGGGAAAGGTTGGCAGTTGGGGCAGCGGGGTGATTGGTGGCAAGTGGGAGTTGGGAGCGGGGTTTGTTTGTGGTTGGGAGGAGGTTAGGTGTTAGATGCAATTCTGATGACATGCTGTATCAGATGCTTGAGAAGCTTTGTCCTCATCATAATAAGAATAAGAAACTAAATCTGAGATGATGCAAAACAGGATGTTGACTCACTTTTGTTTTATAACCTTTCCACAGTCTGAGAATAAAATCCTTACTTGTCACTAGGAGAGGTTTTACAAATTTCTACTCTGTCCTACATTAACTCCACCCTCTTGGCCAATGGTTCTCCTAAACTCAATTGTATCTATTTTCAGTAAATTGTTAAAGTTGATGTTCAGTTGAAGTTAACATGCAGTTAAAAGTGAAACTTCAGTAAAGTGTGATTGAGTTGCAACTGTTTATGTTTGAGTTGGTGTTAGAAGTGTTCAGTAAAGAAATTGTCCTTGTTTATGTCATTAAAAGTGTTTAAATGAAAAGCTCTATAACAGTTGAATTGCTTTGTAACTGCGGCAATTTTTTTTTGTAGCCGCTTTCCTAACATCAGTTGATTGCTCTGTGATTAATTCTCCTTAACGAATCCACACTGTGTGCCCGTTCTCACCATTGCCACAGCCATTGTGCCTTCCACATGCAGGTGTATTGTGAAAGAGAAACAAAACTTTCAGAATGTCTCAAATCACTTTACAGCCAATTAAATATTATTGAGTTGGCGAATGTTATCAAATGGTGCAGCAGGCCTATTCTTGCACCTCACACAGAGGTTCATGTATCATTTGAGATGGATGAGATCAGCGAGGCTAGATGGCCTTTGTCGTCCATTATTATTTTACAAACAGAGGGTGGAACCATGTTGGAATTGTGGCTTGTTTTGCTAATGGAAGTTAACTATGAACGGGTTTTTTGGGGTGAAATTTCTAGTCAGGAATGTGTAATGAGCTCATAGTGAATCTGCTTCACCCAGCACACATTTCTCAAGAGTCCTTTCCATTGACTTTAATCTTGTCCTTTTGATCATTTATCTATTATCTCACGCTATCTCGGGTGGCACAGTAGTTAGCATGCTGCTCTGCAATGCCAGGGACTCAAGTTCAATTCTGGCCTCGGGTCACTGACTATGTGGAGTTTGCACATCCCCCCCTACCGCCTGTATCTGCGTGTGTTTCCTCCGGGTGCTCCAGTTTCCTCCCACAGTCCAAAGGCTGAAGCAGGCACCAAAATCAGGGTTATATATAACTAAAGGGATATTTTACTGTCAAATTGGCACACTTGCAAGATGTGGTTAAAGTAAAAATTGTACACCCTGCTTTCTTTAATAGTTGTGTTGGGATTACCTACAGTATGCAGCAACTAAGACTGCATTATTTTGTTGCTTCTGTTAATATGAATGACCCATGCTGCATGTATAACAGACAATATTTGTAATCAGATGTCAACAAGTGGTGTCATCATTTCACTTGGACTTTTCTTGATTGGTGAATTGATTGGTGAATCATTAAACATAGGACAATATCATGAATGACTCGGGGGAGGGTGGTTGAATGGGACAGTGGGATGTGTGAGTGAGCCCAGAAGGAGGAGACCCTCCAGAGCCTGTGATTTCCAAAGATGTGTGGGTTAGGTTGATTGGCCATGCTAAGAAATTGCCCCTTTGTGTCCAGGGATGCGTAGGTTAGAGGGATTAGTGGGTATAATATGTAGGGATATGGGGGTAGGGCCTGGGTGGGATTGTGTTTGGTGCAGACTCGATGGGCTGAAGGGCCTCTTTCTGCACTGTAGGGTTCTATGATTTCCGTCTCTTGCCTTGGGTACTGGCTTTCTGATGCATTTGATGCCCTTGTCCTTCTAGCCAGTAGAAGTTGCTGGCTTGGAATTTGCTGTCGAAGGAGTGGATGCCTTAGTTGCTGCAGTGCCTTTGTGGGTGGAACACACTGCTGCCAATGTGTATTGGTGCTGAAGGAAATGAATACGAAAGATAGTGGATGAGGTGTCAATCAGGAAGGCTGCTTTGCCTTTGATGGCATTGAGCTTCTAGAGTATTGTTGGAACTCCACTCATCCAGGCAAGTCCAGTGACACAGTGGTTAGCATTGCTGCCTCACAGCACTAGGGACCCAGGTTCAATTCCCAGCTTGGGTCATTGTCAACATGGAGTCTGCACGTTCTCTCCGTGTTTGCGTGGGTTTCCTCTGGGTGCTCTGGTTTGCTCCCACAGTCTGAAAGACGTGCTGGTTAGGTACATTGGTCATGCTAAATTCTCCCTCAGTGTACCTGAACACGCACCAGAGTGGGTTTACTCGGGGATTTTCACAGTAACTTAATTGCAGTGTTAATGTAAGCCTACTTGTGGCACTAATAAATAAACTTAAAACTTAAACTTAAATGGAGAACATTACATTACATTGTGACTTGTAGATGATGGACAGGCTTTGGAGAGTCAGGAAGTCAGTTACTGTCTGCAGAATTACCAGCATCTGACCTGCTCTTGTAGCCTTGGTTGCACTATTTATTGCAGAATTTGCCCAAATAGATTCATGAGCACCTTAATGGCTTTTGAAGCAGATCTCGCTATAACTTTGGCTTAATTTTGCAGACAGCGAACTATTCAATATAACTTGAAACTATTCCTTTCATAAGCGGAGAGGAAAAGCAAGCATTATGAACTGATTATTAACCTCATTGCTGGTAAGACCATCCCAATGCCTATCGGAGTTTGCATAAATGTGAAAGCAAGATCCAACCTCCTGTAATGTCAGTTTTCACCTGAAGTGTAGTGGCATTGGCTCCAAACAGAACATCAGACTTTTCCGCTGCTATCCGCTATTTCCACATTGCAGCTTCTGATTCCTCTTTACTAACCTTTCAAAGCTCAACTTTTCCCAGATGAATGGATGATCCATCATTATTACACTGAATGTACTTTGACTAATAAAGCGGAAACTCTCTGACAAAGATTTAATTGGTCGATTTATTCATTTAGTTTATTGAACGTAGCAATCTATACAAAAGAAATTTGGACTGCAGTTTAAGGAGATCTACATGATTTCCAGCCAGATGGTTGTTGGATTGCATAAGTTAAAATTTTGGCTCGCCTGGGCTGGAGAAATCTCAATAATAATGGAAAGATGTCTTTTATTGCCAATCCCTAGTTACTTGGAAGGTATGGAAAGGCATTATAGAGTGGGATTCTATAGAATCCCTACAGTGACACTGATGTCAGACTCCTATTTATTGATGACAGTTCAGCCTTCAACACCACTATCACTACAAAAATCATCTCCAAACTCTGTGGCCTAGGGCTCGGCTCCTCCCTCTGTGACTGGATCCTAGACTTCCTAACCCATAGACTGCAATCAATAAGGATAGGCAATGACACCTCATCCACGATTATTCTCAACACCAGTGCCCTGCAAGGTTGTGTCCTCCATTACTATATTGCTTATACGCTGATGACTATATGGCCAACTTCCGTTCCAAATCCATTTTCAAGTTTGCTGATGTCACCACCATTGTGGGTCGGATCTTAAACAATGATGAGAGGAGTACAGGAAAGAGATAGAGAATCTGGTGAAACGATGTGGTGATAATAATCTCTCCATAATGTCAGTAAAACAAAGGAGATAGTCATTGACATCAGGAAGTAGTGGAGGACATGCCCTTGTCTATGTTGGTGAAGTGGAAATGGTCGAGAGCTTCAAACTTCCACATGTCCAGATCACCAACAACCTGTCCTGATCCCTCCAAGCTATAGATAAAAAAAGCTTATGAATGTCTCTACTTTCTCAAGAGGCTAAGGAAATTCAACATCTCTGCTACGATTCCCACCAGTTTTTACAGACGCACCATATAAAACATTTTTTCCAGACATGTCACAACTTGGTAAGGCTCCTGCTCTGAACAAGACTGCAAGAAACTATAAAAGGTTGTGAACGTAGCCCAATCCATCACGCAAACCAGCCTCCCAACCACTGGCTCTGCTACACTTCCTACTGCCATGGAAAAGAGCTATCATAATCAAAGATCCCACACATCCCGGGAATACTTTCCTCCACCTTCTTCCATTGCGAAAAAATTACGAAAGTCTGAAAGCATGTGCTAACTGACTCAAGAATACACTCTTCCCTGCTGCCATGGACGTTTTGAATGGAACTATCCTATATTAAGTTGATCTTTGTCAACACCCTAGCTATGACTGCAACACTACATTCTGCATCCTCTCCTTTCCTCTCCCCATGTACTCTATGTACAGTATGCTTTGTCTGTATCGCATGCAAGAAACAATACTTTTTACTGTATCCCAATACATGTGACAATAATAATTCAAATCAGATCAGTGCTGGAGGATGTCATTCAGCCCAATGAGTCTGCGCTGACTCTTCAAGAGAGCACCTTATCGCAGAGAGGACATAATACATTCTAACAGTGTCTGTGACAATGAGGAATTCATACTCCATGCGTCCCATTTCATATTAGGAAAAAAAATCACACCCAAGTGAAACATGAAGAGCCATATTTTGCTGTCAAAATAATGTTGATGCTAAAAGCATCCTCCATTATTTATGCATAAATCGTAGAATGACTTTGTGCGAGGAATGGGTGGACAGTTAATTTAAAAAATGCAGAAGTTGCTGTCCCAGTTACACTCTCTCGAGTGTAACCGGGACCTTAACTTTGAGAAAAAGACATAACTGTCTGCTTCATTACTGAAACAAATTGAATGATGTGAAGTTCCTGTACTTGTGTGGGATGGATATAACCGAACATGAAAATAAAATACCATGGATACCGGAAATCTGAAATAGAAGCAGGAAATGTTGGAAATGCTCAGCTGTTCCGACAGCATTGGTGGACAAAGAAACAGATGTGGGATTTTCCGATTTTCTGACATCGCCCCGAATACCGCCCAAAGTCAACGAGCCTTTCCACAGTCTGCCCCTTGCCCGCTCCGATCTCCATGGCAGGCAGGAAGATAAAATTCTCCCCATGATGTTTCAGATCTATGAACTTTCATCAGCACCAGACAACGTTACAGGTGTAGGAAGTTTTAAGCAACCACAGAGGTGGGGAAAGAGGGAAAAGGGTGGAAAGAACAAAAGGGATGATCTGTGATGGGATAGAAAGCCAGAGAGAATGGCAGGGGAGGGTGGATTTTCCACACTCTCCGTGGCGTGTTTCTCAGTGGTGGGAAGTGACACGTCATTGGCCAGCAGCAGAATCTTCTGGTCCCACGTCCCACCGCTATTAATGGGATTTCCCATTGAATACACACCACACTGCTGGGAAACCCAGGGTTGGGGTCCACCATTGGCAGAACTAGACAACCCCACCGGCAGGAAGTACCAGAAAATCACTCCCCAAATTCGCAATGTGACATAAGGCATGGCCACCGTGGGAGTCAATGGGAAGTTATCAACCAAACTCACCGCAATATGTGCATCAAGTAACTTTGAGTGTAAATATCCTTTTTGTGATACAATAAATTTAATAATGGTCACTCCTGCACTGAAAATTAACTATTAATTTATGATTATTTTAAAAGATTTCCTGCCTTTTCTTCACTTTCTGCTTCTTCACCCAATCCTTTAATCCCTTACTTTATTTCTCTTCCTGCACCTGTTTTTCCATTGAATTGATATTTCCTCTTCAGTTCTTGCACTGTTAATTACAGAATCCTCAATCTGATTGAGATACTGGCCGCGTTCACCCCAAGACTGGAAAATGCCATCCGAGGTAAAATCATAAGATCATAAAATCCTTACAATTTAGAAGGAGGCCATTCTGCCCATTGAGTCCACATTGACTTTCAGAGTATCTTATCTAGACCCTCTCCTCAGCCCTATCCCTGTAACCCCGCACGTTTACCATGCCCAATCCTTCTAACTTACACATCTTGGGACACTAAAGGACAGTTTAGCATGGCCAATCCACCTAAACCATCGGAGAGAATGTAAGGAATTGGCAATCCCATGCAGGAATTTCACTCAGTAGAAAGTCTGACAACACCAGGTTTTAGTCCAACCGATTTATTTGATAATAGACTCACAAGCTTTCGGGGTTAGTCCCTTCGTCAGGTGAATGGAGAGTTCTGGCCTCAGACACAGCATATAAAGCACAGACAGTTTAGAGATTAATTTCACTCACCAGAAGCAGAAGTGACCCCTGAAGTAGCTCCGTGTTGCCAAGCCCTGTTGATCTCGCTTTGTCCTGAAGTTTATTTTTGTGAGTCACAAGGAAGGCTTATATTAACACTGCAATGAAGTTACTTTGAAATTCCCCTAGTCGCCACACTCCGGCGCCTGTTCGGGTCAATGCACTTAACTAGCATGTCTTTCAGACTGTGGGAGGCAACCAGAGCACGCGGAGGAAACCCACTGAGAACGTACAAACTCCACACAAACAATGACCCAATTGAACCCGGGTCCCTGGTGCTGTGAGGCAGCAGTGCTAAGCACTATGCCAGCGTGCCGCCCTTGTTATGTTGTCCCCTCAGACAAGGGCTCCATTGGAAGAACAAGTTCATCAGATTCACTCAATTCATCAATTTCTCTTTACATATCAGGGAGGTCCTGCAGTTCATTTCCAACTATTTCCAGGGTTTTTTAATAGGTTTTTTTTGTTTTTTTAACCTGACCATTTAATGAAGATTCTCAATTCTCTTCAGTACTGTAACCAAAACGATGGTTCTGCTCTTACACACTGCTTGTCGCAAGCTTCAGAAGGCAGCACAATGACTAATTGGCCAGGTTCCCCTGTGCTTATTAAATGCCTTTCATAAAACAGCTTGAAACAGCATTCCTGACATGTTCTTACAGCCCCATTACTAATGGCGAGCCGCACTTACATATTGTACTCAAATGTGGAAGGCTTCAGAACATTTTTTTTTCAACTTCTGAAAGTGCGCCAATGTTTTAAACCCGCAGCCCTGGTGACTGATCCAACTTACTATCACAGTGAGTTCCAGAATTCTGCACTGTCCACCCCAACCATTGAATTTCCTTGGAGCTTTTCCCTTGTTGTGACTGAGGCAACATAAAAGGAAAATTGCAGTCATCAGAGTGGGCTGCCACTACGCGAAGGGATCATGCCGGTTACTAGGCATTGGCCTGCACAGGTGCAATGCCAGTAGTTCTACATAAGCAGGAGTTTATGAAATTTCAGCAAATGGCAAAGATGGCATGCAATACCTGCAGAGTGATGTGTGAAAGGCAGTTCCATGTGCTCAATTCACTTGCTTCCTCCCAAAGTTAAAGTTTATTTATTACTTACAAGCAGGCTTACATTAACACTGCAATGAAGATACTGTGAAAATCCCCTGGACACCACACTCCAGTGCCTGTTCGGGTACACTGAGGGAGAATTTATCATGTCCAATCCACCTAACCTGCACACTTTTAGACTATAGGAGGAAACCAGAGGACCTGGAGGAAACCCACCCAGACATGGGGAGAATATGCAAACTCCACACTGACAGTGACCCAAGCCAGGAGTCGACATGCAATGTAGTCAGCTTTCTCTGAATAGAGTATCTCTGGGCAGTATGGCAGCACGGTGGTTAGTACTGCTGCCTCACAGGCACCTGAGTTCGATTCCAGCCTTGGATCACTGTCTGTGTGAGGTTTACACATCCTCCCCGTATGTGGGTGGGTTTCCTCTGGGTGCTCTGGTTTCCTCCCTAAGGTATACGAGTTAAGTGGATTGGCAAAGCTGAAGTGCCGCTTCGTGTTAGGGAGACTAGTTAGGATAAATGCTTGGGGTTATGGGGATAAGGTCGGGGTGGGATTGTGGTTGGTGCAGACCCGATGAGCTGAATGGCCTCCTTCTGCACTATAGGATTCTATGATTTTACTATCAGTCAAACATCTCACATATTGTTCCTTGATGATGTTCAGGGAGGAGAATTAAACCCCTAACATCCTGGATGTGAAGTACTCCTGAAAGCCCTACTGCTCTTCCTCCTCCCTCTTCTGTCAGCTTGTACTGCTCCACATGGCCTCTGTTCTTTCTCACTCACAAACCATTCCAGAAGGAACGTCAACCAGAACATGTCTGAGCAGAAGAATTTAAATCAGAAAAAAGTCCAGTCCTCCACATTTAAACTTTTGGCACTTGGAACAGCTAAACAAAGAATCAAACACATGTATAGTTGTTGCCAGAGAAAAAAAAGGACTATTCTGTAAGTAGTTGATGATCACCTTAAATAACCTACAATAAACGTTCTAAAATTAACTAATTATTTATTCATGTCACAAGTAGGCTTGCATTAACACTGCAATGAAGTTACTGTGAAAATCCCCTAGTCGCCATACTCTGGCACCTGTTCGGCTACACTGAGGAAAAATTTAGCATGTCTTTTGGACTGTGGGAGGAAACTGGAGCACCTGATGGGAACCCACGTAGACACAGGGAGAACATGCAGACTCCACACAGGCAGTGACCCAAGTTGGAAATTGAACCCAGGTCACTGGCACTGTGAGGCAGCAATGCTAACCACTGTGCCACCGTGCCACCCGTATGTTGAAGAAGTGGGGTAGGTGTCCACTTGGCATGTGTTCAGCTGTGCAAGCATTGGAACATGTCAGTGAGTCATTAAATCAGCATTACAAGTCGATTGATATCATGAGCTGCCTGCTTTGCACACTATGGATGAACTGCAAGTGTGCACGTGGTATATCTCCACCAAGATGGTGTCCGGCATGATCCACGTAGGTCTACCCATGCACAGGGGATGCCACTTTAGTCCCTGAATGTCCCACAATGTCCAAATAACCAAACCTTATTTCACGCTGAAGATCATTCAATGTAAACCAACAATCTGAAAAGAACTTGCATTCGCGACAGCATCAAGAGAAAATCTGCCTCATGTACTTACCAATCCTATACACATGTTTTTTGCTGGGGCACAGTGAGATCTGTGAGAGCAGAAACACAAATTATTCCAACAGCTGCTGATTATATCCACAACTGGGAAGCTCAAACATCTTAAGTAAAAGATAAGAGCACATGATGTTGTGGGGTGTGGGGGGGGAAAGGGTGTGGGTGACTTGGACAAAGGATTGTTCAACCTACAGGAAGCAGTGAGTAGGGATAAATGAGTCCTTTTCAGGTTGGCAAGCTGTAACCAGTGGGATGTCACAGCAGTCAGTGCAGGGGTTCCAATTGTTTCAATTGACATCAATGATTTGAAAGGAGAGCAGAATGTCTGGCAGTTGACTTTGCCAACATAGGAAGGAAAGGTAAAGGGAGGAGGTAAAGAGCCTACAAAGTGATTTATTCTGGTAAGGTGAGTGGGTCACAATCTGGCGTATGGAGTATCACATGGGAAAATGTGAACTTGTCCATTTTGACAGGAAAGCAATATGCTATTTAAATGGAGGGATTGCAGAACACAATGGTACAGAGAGATCTGGGTGTCCTGGTGCATGAATCACATAATCTTAGTATGCAATTGTACGGGGCCTTGGTGGGACCATTTCTGGAGTAACGTGTACAGCTTTGGTCTCCTTATTTGATAAAGGATTTAACTGTGTTGGAAGCAGCTCAGAGAAGTTTCACTGAGCCATTGAGGGATGAGAGGCCATATTATGAAGAAACATTGAAACAGGTTGTGACTTATACCCATTGGAGTTTAGAAGAATAAACAGATTGGGCCTACACTCATTGGGGTTTAGAAGAATGATAGGTGATCTTATTGAAACATATAAGTTCCTGAGGTAACCTGACAGGGTGGATGCAGGAAGGATATTTTCCCCTATGAGAAAGCCAAAGATAGTTTAAAAATCTGCAACTCCCTTTTATGGTGGAGCTAAGAAACCTTTCTTTCAAAGGGTCATTAGTCTATGGAATTCTCTTCCTCAGAAAGTCTGAGCCATTGATCTTACTCATAGCTGAGTTAGATAGGTTTAAGCTGGGATTTTCCAATGTTGGATGCCCCATCCTTGCCGCCAGTAAGTCAGCCAAATCTCCATTCGCAGCTCAGGACTGGCGAATACCAGCCACGGGCAAGGTCGAAGAATTCTAGCCTTAATGATAGACAAGAGCAGGGGAGGAGCAATGATTATCAGGTAATGCAGACAGGAAAGAGGAGATTACAACCAGATCAGCCATGATCTCATCAAATGGTGTAGTAGGTTTGAAGGGCCAAATGGTCTACTCTTGCTTCTAAATCCTATATTCTTATGTTTTTATATAGTTTCCCAACCATCAGTCATAGCATGTCATTGCATGAAAGTAGTAAAATGGTCCCTTGTGATGTTTTATTCCAATCCTGATATCTAAGATACAGCAGATGAATTGTCTACGGTGGCGAGTTGAGTTAAGCTCTCCCCTCAGGCACTTTCCCTCACATATCTATCATGCTTAATTGTCCAGCCAAGAGGCTGACGGTGACTGAGGAGAGCTCAAAAAACAGAGTTGGACCAGGACGAATGTGCTAAGTCTTTTTCAACAGTTATTGACTCGCTTAATGTTGCACTGCTAAAGTGAACAGATCATTTATCCGCCCCCTGTCCAACTCGACTTAAATCTGTCACTTGGGAAATCCTCATCTTTCAGCGGAGGAGTTCATCCATCAGTCGAGGGTAATGTCATCCACAAAGAGATGAAGCCAATGGGCCACTGAATGAGGTGAAAGGCAGCGTAGATTTTGTAACCGCACTATACAGGTATCTTTATTGCAGTCCTAAGGAATGAATTTAGACTAGTGTGGCTCAGGGTCTTGAGGCATACGTACATTCACAATGTTATTAAAATACTTGTCCTATCTGTTTTGACCATAGTACACCTATCATCTATTGCTGAATAGTTTTATCTAGCTAGTGCCAGCTATCGGACGGTAGGCTGGCACAATGGTTAGCACTGCTGCCTCACAGGACCAGGGACTGGTGTTCGATTCCAGCCTTGAGTCACTGTCTGTGTGGAATCTCTACACCCTGCCCGAGTCTGCGTGGCTTTCCTCCAAATGCTTTGGTTTCCTCCCACAGTCTAAAGATGTGCGGATTAGGGCACGCTAAATTGCCCCTTTGTGTCCTATAATGTGCAGGTTAGGGGGATTAGTGGGGTAAATATGTGGGGCTGTGAGGCTTGGTTCGGAGAGTCGGTGCAGGCTCGATGGGCCAAATGCACTGTAGGGATTCTATAATTCTGTGATTCCATTTCTGCTGCTAAACTGCTTTCATGACATTTGATGCATCATGAAACAAATAAACCTTACATCGATCCGAGCACTTTATGGGCTTCACTTTGGAGAATATGAAAAGGGCAATATCATTCAGCTTCCCAGGTCATGTTTACTCATTAGTTACCACTGAGTACAATGACATTAATTTAAAAAAATGATCAACAAAATATGGCTAGAAATCTCCCGGAATCCAGCATTATTGACAGACATTTCATCTCAATGTTAGGGATTATGTGTGCGATGTGTAATGGACACAGATCCAGTATTACCTGTTTCACAGACTACTCCTCTGAGATATAAGTTTTCTTTTCCCCTCATTTCCATCTTAAAAGGAAGACCTCTAATTTTTATTAGGCTACATCCCTTAGTTCTTCTTGCTCCCATTTGGAAAATATCCTATCAGTATCTACCCTGTCAAATCTCCTCAGAATCTTATATGTTTCGATAAGATTACACCTCATTCTTCTAAACTCCAATAGGTATAAACGTAAGCTCATCAAATGTTCCTTGTACAATAAGGCCTTCATCTCAGGAATGACTCGAGTGAACCTTCTGTGAACTGTTTCTAATGCAGTTCTAGGCTGCACCCACTTCGCTCTCTAACTTAGATGTAGGTTTTGAATATAACTTTGTCAAAATTTCATCTCTTTACTTCTTCCCTTATCTCTCCTTCTTGCGTCTCCACTTTTCCGTCACTTCTTTTATCTCACTCTCTCCTCTCTCTTTTCATTTGTCTTTCGCTTTCTCCCAGCCATTGAAAATGGGGGCGGAAAATCCCTCCCCCATTGTTGACATCACTGCCCCCCCCACCCCACACTTTCACTTGCATGGCATATTTTCCGGCGCTGGAAGTGGAGACAGAGGTTGCCCACCATTGCCTGTTGGTGGGGCCTTGTGGTTCTGCTGTTGTCTACTGGGTATTGTCCATCTGTAGCCTCTGTTACTGGGCAACGCACCATGCGAGGGTCACCAGAGGAGGGATCGGAAGGGCTGAAACTTTGCAGCCTTCTCTTAGAGAAACAGGATTCTGACACTATAGTAAAAAAAAGCAAATGCATTTATTTTCTTTCAAATCGATTACATCTCAAAGAAAGTCCAATTATGGACCATTATCACCCTTGCAACGGAATGCTCCAGCTGCAATGTGAATTAAGTGGTTTATGCCAGTGTAAAAGTAGAATGTAAAATGTTCTTTTGTCCCACTGGAATATAGAACTTGATTTTTTGTTTAACCCCACCACAATATTGACTTTTTTTTAAGAAATGTGTGAATAAGGACCAAAATTCACCACCGATAGATGGTATCTTAGATTATTAATGATTGGAATTGAACTTACAATAAAGAAAATGTACACTTTGAGATTTCAGCCCTTTTTTAGTCTACGTTAACATTGTAATACTCCTGATTTGAACTGTGTTGACTTTAATTGAGGTGACTCATACTCCTCCAGGTGTTTGTGTTTTAAGTGCTTTGCTCTCCCAAGCTTAGGAATCAAAAACTAAGCCACTCCCGAGAGGTAATTTTGTGATTCCTTCTGTGTAAAATTTGTTGCTGTTATCTCAAACAATCAATCACTTCAAAGGTTAAAATACCTTCTCTTTTTACTTTCTTATTAACTGCTCTGTCACAAACTTTAATAACAGTTTGATTTTTATTGGACATTTATGTAGCAGTATGGTAGGTGCAACGTTATTAATAAATTGCTCGTTTTTCATCAGAGTCCAAAGCTGATTCAAAATCTTAACCACTGACCTTAATTTATCATCTCTCACCAGTGTCCGGTTTGATGGAACATGCTGTTCAAAGCATGATTTGGAAACTCATGAATAAACCTTTACATCCAGGACACAAAGAATATCCCCATATAGATTTGTGTTGATGTATGCAAACTGAATTTTATGAATAGATTAGGATCATAGAATCCCTACTGTGCAGAAGGAGGCCATTCAGCCCATCAAGTCCGCACCGACCCACAATCCCACCAAGTTCCCATAACCTCACATATTTACCCTGCAGGTCCCCTGACATTAGGGTCAATTTAGCAAGGCCAATCAACCTAACCCCCACATCTTTGGACTGTGCGGAGAAACCGGAGCACCCAAGGAAACCCACTCAGATGCGGGAAGAATGTGCAAACTCCACACAGACAGTGACCTGAGGCCAGAATTAAACATGGGTTCCTGACGCTGTGAGGCAGCAGGGCTAACTGCAGGATGTGTTATACCCAATAATCAAATCTTGCTGTTTGCTTCTCAAGCTCTCCTTTCTTTTTAACCTGCTTCATTCTGGTTTCAGTTATTTTTATTCACCTGTACAGCTTCCAGTTTCTCCTACCTGGCCAGGAGCTGTCAGCACTGGATAACTTCTTGACGTGAGATTTTCAATTACAAGTTGTGTACCTGGGGCGCTGATTTACACCAAGTATGCAAACACACTTAAACGTGGCAAAATGTATCTGCCACACGGACCACAGGGGTCGCCTAGGGCATTAATATGATTTGCTTCCCTCTGCCTCAGACTTATTCTCTTATCTTCTGTCTTCATCATTTGCCTGGCAAGGAAGCATCTTGTTGTTTTATTCGAGAGTTTTCTTTGTTACCAGCTATGAATGATGGAGCCTCCCATTGGACTGCAAGAGAAAGCAATAGAAATGAAGGAAGGCAATGGCCTTGTGGTATTATCGCTAGACTATTAATCCAGAAACTCAACTAATGTTCTGGAGACCTCAGTTCGAATCCCGTCACGGCAGATGGTGGAATCTGAATTCGATAAAAGGTGTCTGGAATTATGAGCCTACTCATGATCATAAAACCATCGTCAATTGTCAGAAAAACCCATCTGGGCCCTTTAGGGAAGGAAATCTGAGGTCCTTAGTTGGTCTGGCCTACATGCAACTCCAGAGCCACAGCAATGCTGGCCATCCAGTGATGCCCTAGTCCCACCAATGAATAATAAAAAAAACCCCTCAGAATATACCAACCCCCTCACAGGTTCCTACCCTGGGAAAGTAGGGCAGCCCTTGAGTTCTCCACACCCAGCTCCTCTTCTATGGCTGCAATGCTGTCTCCCTTCCCTTCTCCCCGCCAACTTCCTTTTAAATGCTTGGTTCGATGGTAGCAGCCTCGCTTCTGAATCAAATGATCGTTGGTTCAATCCCACCACAAGCTTGAGTGCACAATCTGGGCAGACACTTTTCTTCAGTACTAAGGGAGTGCTGCACTGTCAGATGTGCCACCTTTTGGATAAGGAGATAAGCAGTGGATTGTTTAACTGGAAGGAAAAGAGAATAGTAAGGGCATTAGTAATGACCCTATTTAGTCATTGAATCATGCAGTCATACAGTACTGAAAAAAACATTCAGCCCACTGCACCTGCACTGACAATATTTACACAATGACTGATGAAAGAAAATTTCTCATATGCCTTCTTAACTCCTCTATTCACCTGCTCTGCTGACTTCAGGGATCTGTGAATAATTATCCCAAGATCCCTCTGTTCCTCTGTGTTTCCCAATGTCCTGCCTTCATTAAGAATCCCCTTGTCTTGTTTCTTCTTCCTAGATGCATCACCTCGCACTTCTCAAAGTCAAATACCATTTGCCACTGCTCTGCCCATCTGGCCAACCCATCTATATCTTCCTGTAACCTATAACAATCTTCTTCATTACCAATCACCTTAATGAAAGGCAGATGGGATCTTGCTGTGTGAAAATCGACTGCTGTGTTTGCCAACCAACCATTGAGGGTAATCAAAGAAAGTGCTGGATAAACTCAGCAGGTCTGGCAGCATCTGTGCAGACAGAAACAATGTTCATGTCCGGAGCTCCATGTGGATCTCTAGATTTAGAAGAATGAGAGGTGATCTCATTGAAAGATACACAATTCTTACAGGGCTCAACAGCACAGATGCAGGAAGGGTGTTTCTCCCGGCGGGGACTCTAGGGAACTAGGGGATGCTGAGGTTGGCCATTCAGGACAGAAGTGAGGAGGAATTTCTTTACTTAGAAGGCGCTAGACCTTTGGAATTCTCTATCCTCAAAGGACTGTGAATGTTCCATCATTGAATATGTTCAAGGCAGAGAATGATAAACTTTAAACGTTAAGTGGATATTGCAGGAAAATGGCATTGAGGTTGAGGATCAACCTCTATGTGAGGTGATGCATTTTGGTAGATTGAACCAGGACAGGACTTACTCAGTTAATGGTAAGGCGCTGGGGAGAGTTACAAAACAAAGAGATCTTGGGGTACATGCTCATAGTTCCTTGAAAGTGGAATCATTAGTGGACAGAGTGATGAAGAAGGTATTCAGCATGCTTGGTTTCATCGGTCAGAACATTGAATACAGGAGTTGGAATGTCTTGTTGAACATAGAACACTACAGCACAAACAGGCCCTTTGGCCCACGAGTTGCGCCGATCACATCAACACCTACCAATCTATAGACCTATCTATAACCCCCAATCCCATTAAACCCCATATACTCATCCAGAAGTCTTTTAAAAGACCCCAGCGAGTTCACCTCCACCACCACTGACGGCAGCCGATTCCATTCACTCACCACCCTCTGAGTGAAAAACTTACCCCTAACATCACTTCTGTACTTGCCTCCCCGCACCTTCAATCTGTGTCCTCTCGTAGCGACCATTTCAACCCGGGGAAATAGCCTCTGAGAATCCACCCTATCTATTCCACTCAACATTTTATAAACTTCTATCAGGTCGCCTCTCAACCTTCGTCTCTCCAGGGAAAAGAGTCCCAGCTCCGTCAACCTAACTTCATAAGGCATGCCTCCCAGTCCAGGCAACATCCTTGTAAATCTCCTCTGTACTCTTTCAATAGCTTCTACATCCTTCCTATAGTGAGGCGACCAGAACTGCGCACAGTACTCCAAATGAGGCCTGACAAGGGTCTTATAAAGTTGCAGCATTACCTCCCGATTCCTAAACTCAATCCCTCGATTAATGAAGGCCAGTACACCATATGCCTTCTTGACCACATCCTCCACCTGTGAGGCCGATTTAAGAGTCCTGTGGACCCGGACCCCAAGATCCTTCTGCTCTTCAACACTACTAAGACTCCTGCCCTTGATAGTGTACTCGTTCATCCCGTTGGTTCTGCCAAAATGGACGACTACACATTTATCTGCGTTGAAGTCCATCTGCCACTTCTCCGCCCAGTCCTGCATTCTATTTATGTCCTGCTGCAACTTTTGACATCCTTCCAGACCATCCACAACACCACCGACCTTCGTGTCATCAGCGAACTTACTTACCCATCCCTCCACTTCCTCATCTAGGTCATTTATGAAAATGACAAACAGCAAGGGTCCTAGAACAGATCCCTGGGGCACTCCACTGGTGACTGACCTCCATGCCGAAAAAGACCCATCCACAACCACTCTCTGCCTTCTGCAGGCAAGCCAGTTCTGGATCCACAAGGCCAAAGGCCCTTGGATCCCATGCCCTCTCGCCTTCTCAAGAAGTTGTACAAGACGTTGGTAAGGCCACACTTGGAATACTGTGTGCAATTCTGGTCACCCTATTATGAAAAGGATATTATTAAATTAGAAAGAATGCAGAAAAGATTTACTGCGATGCTACTGGGACTTGATGGATTGAGTTATAAGGAGAGGCTGGATAGATTGGGACTTTTTTTCTGGAGCGTATTTGGCTGAGGGGTGATCTTATAGAGATCTACAAAATAATGAGGTGCACAGATCAGCTAGATAGTTAATACCTTTTCCCAAAGGTAGGGGAGTCTAAAACTAGAGGGCATAAGTTTAAGGTGAGAGAGGAAAGACACAAAAGAGTCCAGAGGGGCAATTTCTTTCACACAGAGAGTGGTGAGTGCCTGGAACAAGCTGCCAGAGGTAGTCGTGGGGGTGGGGGGGGTATAATTTTGTCTTTTAAAAAGCATTTAGATAGTTACATGGGTATGATGGGTATAGAGGGATATGGGCCAAATGCAGGCAATTGGGACTAGCTTAGGAGTTTTTTAAAAAGCAACATGAACAAGTTGGGTCGAAGGGCCTGTTTCCATTGCTGTAAACCTCTATGACTCTATGACTCAGCCACAATATAGTTGAATGTAAGAGAGGCCTAAATCTACTCCTAAGTTCCTATGTTTCCATGTCTTACAATCAAATAAGGTGTGGCGCGGCACACAGGCACAATGGTTAGCATTGCTGCCTCACAGCATCCATATCCTGGGACATTCACATCAGTCGCATTATTGTGTCAGCCAATGCGTTGGAGCCAGAGTGGACTTGGTCTATTTTAACAGCAAACAACATTTATTTACTCTGAAAACAATGTCTATTTAAATGGTTCACGACTTGCAGCCACCATTTTGTAGAGTCAATCTAAAGTGACTCTCTCGGGACAAAAGGAAACCAGGCCAAAATTACAGGAGCTTCTCTGACACAATACAGTCAGTGGAGGATGGTTACATTAATATAATTTATGAACGTACCATAGTTCAGAGTCACTTCCAGTACTGCAGTCAACAGCAAGTGTGATGACTTCAAATGAGACCCATGAGGTTGGCCTCTTGGAGTATGAGCTCCCTGATTGAGGTAATGATTGCCTGCTCAATCAGGGAGCATCACCTGTATATAAATATGGAAATGCCAGGTCCATTGGCACTCCTGATTATGACTTTGTACCTGAAACACTCTGGTAATAGAATAGAATTTGCAAATAAAGGGAATCTGGTGAAGAGACACTGGCCTCCAGTGAGATGACAAGCAATTATCCATTCATTGCCATTATATCTGAGAATATTCGTATCCCTGTTTTGTTCCTGTTTTTTTTTCTGTATTTGCAGTTATTTTCCTTGTTTTTATTCTCCTGTATTTTTTTCTCCGTGTGATGCTTCACCACTTTATTTAGCTATTTTCACACCCCTTTGCTCTTTGAATGCTTTTTAATTGCCTCAGAGAGAGGATACTTAATGCATTGTATAAACTTGCTACAATATGTGGCCTTAATACACCATTCACATTTTTTGCTATGCTGCTATCCATAAGTTATTAAAATGTGCTGTTTGTACAGGTCTAGATCCCCTCAATAATGCCTTCTCACAAAGATATTCAACTCTTCATGTTCAAGATAGGTTTCATGAATGGTTATTTGCTCAGCCCAAAGAATGAAAGGAAAATCTGATTGAGGAGACCCTTAAAGTCCATGGTAACCTTAAAGGGGAAACAATCTATCGTCTTTTAGTGAAGTTCAAATTGAAAAAATAATATCCTTCACACTTTTAATGCAGCAATTCAAATCACAAGCTTACATTTTTTTCTCGCAATGTCCCTGCAGTAGCTCAAGTCTCCTAGGAACTAAATTAATTCTGAAGATCGGAGTTCTCCGCAATTTTATATTGCTCCCCCATGCTAAATAAATACTGAAGCTCCACTGAAGTGTTTATTGTTGAGGGAGTTGTTAACACAACGGAAGCCATTGGTTCCAGTGTAAATGAACAGCAATTTAAACAATTTCTTCCCTGAATACAACAACATAGCCCAGATAGGGATATTTAAAGACTCATCTAAATTTTAACAATTAACTACCCTGAACATGGGAATTGAGCGATGCAAGTAAAATACTTCTTTTGGCTCCACGTTACAAACTGCTATTTGTGTCCCCGTTTTAAATCACAGCCTTTGCCCTCCCGATCACTGTCTGACCCTTCAACTCAAATGCCCTCCTCTCTCCCAGTCTCTTCCTCCTTCTCTTGCTGCATCCTTTCCCCCACTACTGCCACCTTTCCCTTTCCGGCCAACCTGTCCTGAGCGCCTCTATAACATACAGTGGCACAGTGGTTAACACTGCTCTCTCACAGTGCCAAGGATCCAATCTGTGGTCCCAATGTGCTGATACTCTCATGATGGACTTCAAAACCGCAACACTGTGCCACGGACCCTAGTTCGATTCTGGCCTTGGGTCACTGTCTGTGTGGAGTCCGCACATTTTCCCTGTGCCCGCGTGGGTTTTCTCCAGACACTCCAGTTTCCTCCCACTGTCCGAAAGACACGCTGGTTACGTGCATTGGCCACACGAAATTCTCCCTCTGTGTACCCAAACAGGTACCAGAGTGTGGCGACTAGGAGATTTTCACAGTATCTTCATAGCAGTGTTAATGCAAGCCTACTTATTTAACAGTAACATATAAACTGAAAAACAGTCCATGATCTTCAATGACAAGTGACCTGGAGAGAGCCATCAGCTTTCCACAGCTCACTGATCAGATGTAAATATGACTCAACGCCCAATGTTGGATTGGTCTTGGGGCTACATTTTCTAATCTGTGAATCAATTTTTTTGGCCATTGAGCCTGTATTGGCTGGAAACATTGAAGAGATTTGAATTGAAGGAAATTGGCAATTATTGATGTTCATTACAGGTGTTACAGTTCACTCAAGGAACCTGAGTTGATTTGGCAACTTTTAGATGCATGTTGTAGCCTGGAGCGTTGATCAGTGATTGTAGAAGCTCCAACATTCTTTCTATCACATGGGTGTCCAGGAATCTCTCCTGTTCTTGCCACCTGCTGAGGGTGTGTGTTGGAAGGATTTGCAGGTTGACACTTAACCTGGTTGGCTGCATTATGAACACATCTCCCTTGGCCATCAAGTCTTCAAAGTGGGAATCAAACCCTGATCTTCTCAGAGGTAGGGACGCTACCCATTTTCTCACAAGACCTCCTTACACAGGCAGGTGTGAAGTTCCCTCTACAAAATGGTGTGAATGCTCAATTGAAACATTCAAGGCTAAGATCAATGCATGTTTGTTCGGAAAGGGAAGAAAGGGATGAAGTTATAGATGAGTCAATGGGATTGAGAGACAAATGAGCCATGATCTAATTGAATAATGGAACAGATCCTAGGGAACAGACCTGCTCCTGAAATTATATTCTACTAATGATTTTGCCTCCCAATAAGAAAATACTTTATAAATTGAGCAGAATTTATTCACTTCATAGAATAATGTCAGCCTTGAAAGATTTTAACATTGAATGATTCCATTGGAAGTACATGCAAATGGTGTTTATTAAATTATTAAGTTAAAAAGCCACATGAATCATAATAGCATTTTAACAAAATAAAATGAATTGAATTTGCATAAGACATACATTCTGAATCAGAATTAGTCATGCTAATCGTGAGAGTTAATATTTACCAATTATTTCCTTGTCACATTCCTCAGGGACAATTTTTTCCAACAAACATTGGGCCATATTATTTTGTCAAAGTAACAGTGAGGCTGATCGGAATTGCTATTATTTAGGTGGAAATGCATTGGCAGCTTTTCGGTTTACCTGAACCATGGTTAAATGTGGAAATTCAAATGTACTGTCTGGGATATGCCACCGTATGGGCAGAATTTGATGAGTGGTGGAGTTTCCAATTCAACCACATTGGTGGGGATCTCATCCCTGTCCCTGGTGGCTGCTCTGTAGCGGGAATCGTGGTGAGTGGGACAATGTGACGGACCATTCAAAGATCTGTTGAACACAGATGGGAATTTCCAATCTTGTGGGGCACACTGCCAGAGAATCCTGTCCATGTTTTATGCTCCTGACACGTAACTCCATCTGGGAGGCTCATAAGGACAAAATGTAAATAATGGAGACTCTTTTCTAATGTGGAAAATTGTCCCTATAAGTCTTCAATCTTTAATATTTGTATTCTTTTCTTTTTCTTTCTGTCTCCCATTCTCTTTGCCTAATCTTTCTTTCTCTCTCTCCTTTTCTCCTTCCACACCTGATTTGATCTGGAATCATCCCAGCTAAGTTATACGTCCTTCTCAATCTCTGCTCTATCAATTTCACAAGTCTTCAATCTAACTCGTTAAAGAAATAAGTAACAGCCCCCAGATGCCCATTCTTCCTCGCGGCAACATTATCAGCTCGCACTTCAGCAACTTGCCGTAAAAAACTGTAAAAGAAAAGCTAATCATGCAAGGCCAAGTCTGACAACAATGGACACTTCTGGATGCTCTGCTACAGCAAATTCTGGTCTAATTTATCAAAACCAAGTTTTCAAGATCATGATGGGTCTGGACAGAGCAGATGGGGAAAAAAAAAATGTTCCCACTGGTGGAAGCTTTGTGAACAAGGTCTAAGATAATTGGCAAAAGGAACAACAATGACCTGAGGAAAAATGTGTTTTCATGTAACAAGTGGTTAGGACCTGGAAAGAACTGCCTGAGATTGCGATGGAGGCAAGATCCAACTGACGCAAACAAAAGGAGATTGGATTGTTATTGCATAGAACCATAGATTCCCTCCAGTGCAGAAGAGGCCATTCGGTCCATTGAATCCTGCATCAATTCTCTGACCGAGCATCTTACCCAGGCAGTCTCCACCCCACCCCTAGGTGCATTGGCCATGCTAAATTTTCCCTCAGTGTACCCCAACAGGTGCCTGAGTGTGGCAACTAGGGGATTTTCAAAGTAACTTCACCGCACTATTAATGCAAACCTAACATGAGACACAAATATATAGTAAAAATATCCCTGTTTCCACACATGTTGCCATGGTTAATCTACCTAACCTAAACATCCTGTGAGACAAAGGGTAATTTAGCATGGCCAATCCACCTAACCTGCACATCTTTGAACAGATAGAATATGCAAGGCCTCAGGGAGAAAGTATGGGAGTGGAACGGGATATGCAACTGGTTTGGAGAGTTGGTATGGACACAACGGAACTCTACCACCTCACCCTCCATGCAATCAGTGTGGGTGAGGGTCCGACAATGGAAATCAACGTTGACTTCGGGCAGGAATTTCCAGTCTCGCCCAAGTGAAGCCATAAAATCCTGCCCAATAACCCAAATGGTCTTCATTTATGCTATAACAATTCTGTGACTCTGTATCTATCTTTCCTCTATAACTGTAACATTTGTTGTCTTTCAAGGAACAAAGAAAATTACAGAACTGGAACAGAGCCTTCGGCCCTCCAAGTTTACACCGACAATGCTACCTTGCTGGATTAAAACCCCTACCCTTCTGAGGATAATGCCTCTATTCCCATCCTATTCATGTATTTGTCAAGAAACCCCTTTAAAAGTCACTATTGTATCTGCTTCCACTATCTGCCTCAGCGGCGAGTTCCAGGCACCCACCACCCTCTGTGTAAAAAACTTGCTTCATACATCTCCTTTAAGCCTTGCCCCTCACACCTCAAACCCATGGCCTCTGAGTAATTGACTCTTCCACCCTGGGAAAAAGCTTCCAGCTATCCATTCTGTCCATTGCCCCTCATAATCTTGTAGGCTTCCATCAGGTTGCCTTTCCCTTCTTAGTTTATTTCCTCCTCCTTCAATCTTTCTACCCCTTGCTCTCTTTTTCTCTCTCTCTCTCTTTCCCTTTAGCTTTCCATATCATGCTTTCTTTGCCTGCTGCCTAAAAGATTTACGGTTGCTTTAAATTTTCAGAATATCTTCCGTGTCACATTTGTAGAAATTTGTATTCTGGATCTTGTAATCATATCACTGCCACTGCTGTTTAGAATAGAATTAGAATCTGTGGGTTGAGATTTTCCAAGTCGTCATTCATTTCTTTTCAGAATATATGACATATTAAACTGACAGCTTCTCTTTTCATGGGCCATTTGCTTGGGCACTGTTGATGACTATAAACGTTTAAATACTGGGTTACCATTTGCATCCCTGTAATTATGCTGTACTAATCATACAGTTTTCATGACATTTAATTCTGTTGCACATTTCACAATTAACTTCATTGCAGTGTTAATATAAACCTACTTGCGACACTAATAAATAAACTTTACAACTTAAACTTCTCAATTTTAAAAGAATTGTTAATTTTTTGTGTGCCGGTGGACATTATCGGTAAAAAGCAATTATTTCTGGTCCCTTGGTAGCACTCTTCCTCTAGAGGCAATGATTGTAAGTAATGTTTAAAGATTTACTTGCCTATTTGTGTCACAAGTGGGCTTGCAATGAAGTTACTGTGAAAATCCCCTTAGTAGCCACACTCTGGCGCCTGTTCGGGTACACTGAGGGAGAGTTTAGCATGGCCAATGCACCTAACCTGCGTGATTTTCAGTCTGTGGGAGGAAACCCATGCAGACACGAGGAGAACGTGCAGACTTCACACAGTGGCCCAAGTTGGGAATCGAACCCAGGTCCCTGGCACTGTGAGGCAACAGTATTAATCACTTTGCCACGATGCAATCAAATGCTGAATACATAGTCCAGGTTGACACTCAGTGCAGTACCAAGGGAGTGCCACATTGCTGGAGGTGCCGTCTTCCAGATGAGACCTAAATCCATCTGCTTTCACGGGTAGATGGAACTGATGCCATGAATCTATTCAATGAAGGGAAGGTAAATTATTTTTGTATTCTGGCGAAAACTAGCCCTCAACCAACCTTACTGAACAGATTTACTGGTCATTGGCCTCATTGTTGTTTGTGGGATCTTGCTGTGTGCAAATTGATGCTGTTTCCTACAAGAAACAGCAAATACACTTCAAAGGTGCTTAATTGGTTATGAAGCAATGTGAGGGTTGCTATATTGTTTTTTTGTTGGTCAGGAAATTTAGGATGGGATGTATACATTGGCATGGTTTGTATTTCTTACAGCACAGAATCATTCAGTTTCTGTTGTCCTTTGAAAGGATTACCTCTTGAAAGATAAAAGGGTACATCAGATGAATTAAGATACATTCTGAACCTCTCCAACCCTCACTGCCACTGGATATGATTATCATAGTATATCACTTAGCGCTACTTGACCTCTTTAGCATGTTTTCAAAAATCTATCCATCAGCTACTAATCATAAAAATGCTTACTTGATTTTTCTCTTTGAGGATGAACAAGGGAGTAATGTGCTGTGAATTTTCAACAACTTGTCTTTGATTTCAGGTTCCAGCTATTTCAACTTTCACTTTTTATCTCCCCGGCTATTAAAGTAATTAAGCGCTTTTACAGGCTGCCTGGGTTACCAGAGTCACACAGGATGTTCTCCTTTTCCACTGTGTAGTTCCATTTTCTCCTGGTTTCAAGTGTATTTGAAGAGTTCATCACATATATATTAACCTGTCCTTTCCCTCTTCAGAGCCCAACAAGCCAGAAATAGAAAAACACATATCTGAATTCACCAAGGTTGCAGTGTAGATGGGAGTATAAAAATGCGAATAAGATATCAATAGAGTAAGTGAATGAGTGCAACTGTGCCAAATGGACTTCAACATTGGTAAATGTGAGGTCTGTTTTGTTGCATGTTCGGGGCCTAGATGAGGGCTCTTCAAGTTCTGTTTACTTTTCTTCATCAAGGTATTCAAAACTCTTTTTTTAAACTATTCCTGTTTATTTACAATTCTGTGTACATTTTAAGAACCCTCCCCAAATTGGACTCCTTCTCCATCCAGATCTGTCACTTTGCCATGTGACATCACCTCATCATGTAGCCAGCATGCTGGCACAGTGGTTAGCACTGCTGCCTCACAGCACCAGGGACCCAGGTTCGATTCCTGGCTTGGGTCACTGTCTATGTGGAATCTGTGCATTTTCCCCATATCTGTGCAGGCTTCCTCCGGGTACTCCAGTTTCCTCCCACAATCCAAAAGATGTGCTGGTTAGGTGCATCGGCCGTGCTGAATTCTCTTTCAATGTACCCGAACAGGCACCGGAGTGTGGCAACTCAAGGGTTTGCTGTTTGGCATTTTACAAGCTTCTCCAACCTCAAACCCATCACCTGGGGACCATAATCCCCAACCCTATGACCTGTAAAGCCCTTGGGAACATCTGGAAGTTATGAAGATTCCATTTAAACACAACATCCTTCTATCTTCCCTGAAATTTATTTGGACTGGGCTGTAGGTTGACAGTTGTTATGTTTCTATTTCTTGTGACAGTTTATCATTTATGCAGAAACTGCGGCCATGAAATACGCAGCTGTACTTCAGCGATAGGATTAAAGTTATTTATTCCAAAACACATCCAAAACTGTTATTCACGTGACAATCTCTTTTCGCATGAGCTGTCAGGCTTTTGGGTTCTTTAATATTGCTCGGGCATTCTTACATTCGATCATTAATTTAAGCCTGTTTTTATACATGGCTTGCTAAACGGGTCCCACTGATTTTTTTTAAGCAGTTGGTAAAATCTACCCAAGCGCGAGGATATGTCACGGTCAGCGCACTGCACAATCAACAATACTATTGCAGGTTTCCTGTTCAGAAGATGCTCAACTGTAGGAGACAGCAAGTTCAGCAAAAGCTCTGTTGAGGAGGGAAAAGAGATGGTCTCGAAGGAACACAAAGGAAGTATTTCTTACAAACTTTGCCAGGAATGTATTTCACGGAGCCAGTCGCATCCTGGCTGCCGGCCGAGATGAAGATTTGAGAGTTGTTCAGCGTGAAAGAAGGAAATATGGGGGAACTCAGGCAAATCAGTCTAATTCACTCCCATTGGGAGCTGAGTTACACGCAACGAGGAAACAAGAAGAAGTATTTTATCTTCAAATAAGCTGAGAGAAAAAGTTCAGGTGTGACGCAACAGGAGAGGGAAACCTTGCGAAATAAGCCATTGAAAGCAAGGAATCAAAGAAATTTGCTTTGAATAACAGATCCAAACATCAAGCAAGCCAAACTAATAAGATGAAAACCATTGGCATCAAATTAGGCAAGAAAGGTAGTCAACCATACATTCTCACTTACAAATGCAGAAGCAGAAGGAAGATGCTAATCAGTCGTGGCAATTCGGAATTATTAACCTACAATAAAACATTGATAAGGATTTCAGCCTTAGGCCTGCTGAGCTAGGGATACAACTTGCAATTCTCCAGAAGACTGATGAGTTGCAAATTTATGCCCTTGTTCAAGAAAAGTTGTAAAGATAGCCCCAACAATTGTAAGCCAGTTTGTTTAACATCTGTAGTGGGCAAGCTTCCAGTTTTTCCGGATGGACCTATTAGTCGCATGGGAAAATGTGGGTTGATTAGGAAGAGCCACCCTGGATTTTCAAAGGGGAAATCATGTTTAACTAACTTGCTGGATGTTCTTGAGGAGGTAACAGAAAGGGCCGATGAGGGTATTGCTGTTAATGTGATATACTTGGGCTTTTAGAAGGCTTTCGATACAGTGCCACACAATAGACTTGTTAAAAAAGTTATAGCTAATGGGATAAAAAGGACAGTAGCAATGTGGATACAAAATTGGCTAAATAGTAGGAAGCAGAGGGTATTGGTCAATGAATATTTTTCAAGCTGGAGGGAGGTGAATTTCTCAGGGATCGGTGTTAGAACCCTTACTTTTCCAGATATCATAGAATCATAGAAACCCTAAAGTGCAGAATGAGGCCATTTGGCCTATTGAGTCTGTACTGACAGCAATCCCACGCCAGGCCTTATAGCCACAACCGCACACATTTACCCCACTAATCCCTCTTATCTACATATCCCGGGACACTGAGGGTTAATTTGACATGGCCAATCAGCCTAACCAGCACAGTTTTGGACTGTGGGAGGACACCAGAGGAAATCCACACAGACGTGGGAAGAATGTGCCAACTCCACGCAGACAGTGACCCAAGCCAGGAATCGCACCCAGGTCCCTGGCGCTGTGAGGCAACATTGCCACCCACCCTGCCGCCTCAAGGGGACAGTGTCAAAGATTGTGGATGATACAAAACTTGGGAGAATTGTGAACTGTGAAAGGGACAATGTAAAACTTCAATGGAGGTAGCAAGTTGGTGGAGCTGGCAGATAAATGGCAGATGAAATTCAATGCACAGAAGTGTAAGGTGATGCATTTTGGTAGGAAGAACATGGAGGGACAATATGGGATGTTACTTCTTAAGGGGGTGCAGGAGTAGGGGGACCAGGAGTATATGTGCATAGATCATTGAAGATGGCAGGGCAGGCGGAAAGAGCAATTAATAAAGCATATAGTTTTCTGTTCTTTATTAATAGGGGCATAGAGTATAAGTACAAAGAGGTTATGCTGAACTTACATAAGACATGTTAGACCTCAGCTAGAATATTATGTCCAGTTCTGGGCACCAAGCTACAAGAAGGATGTCAGCACATTGGAGAGAGTGTGGAAGAGGTTGACAAGAATGGTTCTAGGGATGAGAAACTTCAGTTATGAGGATAAATTGGATAGGTTAGGAATGTTCTCCTCAGAGAGAAGAAGACTGAGAAGAGATTTGATAGAAATGTTCAAAATCATGACAGGCCAGCGACTGTAGATAAAGAGAAACACTCCCCAGTCATAAAAGGATAAAGAATGATCAGGCAACGGATTTGAAATGATTTGGAAAGTAGCAAATGCGATGTGGTTCAGGTCTGGAATGCACTGCCTGGAAATGTGATGGAGGCAGGTTCATTTGAGGCACTCAAGAAAGCATTAGATGATTATTTGTTCGGAAACAATGTGTAGGGGTACGGGAAAAAGGCAGGAAAACAGTACTCAGTCATAATGCTCATTTGGAGAGCCAGTGCAGGCACTATGGCCTCCTGCTGTGCCTTAACAGTTATAAGTTTCCGTGAAGAAGCAAATTGTTATTCTGGGAGCCGGTGAGAGCAGGTAGTCAAGGTTTAGTGGACAGAGATTGAAATGCTCAGCTTGAAATTGAAGCGGAAACCAAGATTGCGAACAGTCTCATTCCATGTGTGACAGTGGCCAGGGTGGGGAACGGGGTGGGTAGCGGAGGGTACGATTCTGCAGCATGAGCCAATGACAATCTCCAAAGTCATTGTTGAGCAGTGGATGGATAGGGCACAGAACATAAATCTGATGAAAACTATTATAAATTTAACATGAATTAGCCTAGAAAACTTTTTTTTATTCATTTGTGGGACATTGGCATCACTGGCTGGGTCAGCATTTGTTGCCCATCCCGAGTTGCCTGAGGGCAGTTGAGAATCAACCACATTGCTGTGGCTCTGGAATCACATCCAGGCCAGACCAGGTTAGGACAGCAGATTTCCGTCCCAAAAGGACATTAGTGAACGAGATGGATTTTTCTGACATTGGTTTGATGGTCATTGGTAAATTCTTAATTCCAAATATTGGAGCAGAATTAGGCCATTTGGCCCATTGAGTCTGCTCCACCATTCAATTATGACTGATTTGAATGGTGGAGCAGACTCAATGGGCCAAATGGCCTAATTCTGCTCCTATTTCTTACATCTTTTATTGAATTCAAATTTCACCATCCTGCCGTGGTGGGATTTAAACCCAGGTCCCTGGAACATATGCTAAATTGCTGGATTGACACTTGGTAGATAATACCACTAGGCCATCATCTCACCAACTGCGATGATACTGATAACTTAATATTCTGGCATTTGAGTGTGATTTTCTTATCCCTCCCACCCTGAGACCGCAAATTCCTACTTGAGATCAACAGACCTTTCAATGGTCCATCAAATTGCCCATCCCATCGATGACACTTCCTGCAGAAGGCTGGACTGTAATATTTACACCTTTATATGGCATTGCTCGCTTCATTATAGTAATTCAAATTGCAAATAAATGTGGAACATCATTCACCTGCATATCCTTCCATCAATATTGACAGTAATTTCTATGCCCATATTTTAAATGTTTTACAGATTCATTTCGGTCGAGGTAAGCCAAGCACTTTTGTTCCATTGAACTGGAAAATCAAGGTTCAGAGGATGCCGGATCTCAGTAAAACAGATGGTAATTCTCCTTTCCTTTGAAGCCGTGGGCGTACAGTGTTGCAAACACACGTAACAGAAAGCAGTCCAAAAGGTCAGCTCAAGTTTGTGCATAAGGAATGTGGTTTATGTGCATCAACATGACAATAACTTGTGTGGGCAAGGATCAGCTTCATTTAGAGTCTGTCTAATCCATTCAATCAAACTGGGACCTGTAAAATGTCATGCATTCCCTGTTCGAGTTAACATGCTTTAAATTATTTATCTAAGTGCTTTGTCTTGAAACGCAAATGAATGTAATCTTCCAAATCTTCCCTTAGATTTTGACATACTTTCATTGAATCCCACTCTAGTTCTTTCTCATTAACCATTGGTTTAGTCATACGGTGGCACAGTGATTAGCATTGTTGCCTCACAGCACCAGGAACCCAGGTTCGATTCCCAGGTTTGGTCACTGTCTGTGTGGAGTCTGCATGTTCTCCCCATGTCTGCATGGGTTTCCTCCCACAGTCCGAAAGACGTGCTGGTTAGGTGCATTGACTGTGCTAAATTCTCCCGAATAGGTGCCAGAGTGTGGCGACTAGGGGATTTTCACATTTGCGTTGTTGTACTTGTGACACTAATATTTAATCCTGGCCCATAATGTGCAATCTTCTCTTTTCAATGTCCCTGCTGTCATCAGTCTTTTGAATGGATGTGACTTATATTAAGTTGATCTTTCACAATAGTTCAGCTATGGCTGCAACACTATCTTTCAGCCTTTTCAAGATTTTCACAGTAACTTCATTGCAGTGTTAATGCAAGCCTACTTGTGACGTTAATAAATAAACTTTAAACTTTAAAATGTAAGCTTTACATTCTGCACCCTCTCCTTTCCTTCTCTATGTACGGTAAATTTTGTATAGCACGCAAAAGGAATATTTTTCACTGTATAATAATACATGTGACAATGACAAATCAAATCAAATTAAAAACATTTTAACAAACAAAAAACAAATTCAAATCAATGTTCAGCTGCTTAGATATTCATTTCCCAGGCCTCACGAGCACTTCTCTTTCAGTGACGTGCCAACCCTGAAGGCACGTGGATACCATTCTCAGTTTAATGTCTTTCTTTTACCCTGCTCATCACCATCATTTGCACTCTTTTGTCTTGGTGACCAGGGCCAGGATTCTCCAACCTCGCCCCTGGCCGGGATTATTTGGTCCCGCTGCTATGAATGGACATTCAGTTGAGTGCCAATAGCGTGGGGGGTGGTGCGGGGCCAGAGAATTCCAGCCCAGATCTGCCGAAACACACTCAGCAGTCACATTGAAAGGCATATCCGGAGGCCTGTCCCATTTTTCTCTTTGGCATGCTGACTGATCGGCTGAGCTGTTCCAACATTTTCCAGCCATTTCACTGGAGCGAAGGATCTTTAGGCTTCGGTCTATACTTGGATACGAGGCACGAGTGAACAAAGGCCTTACTTCTTCTGCATTGCTTGACCAGGTCACACGTCTGCCCATTAAACCTTTGTGTGCTGAATGCTGCAAACATTAATTTCTTAGCAGATTATTTATCTATTGTTCCTATGGGAATGTTTGAACACCTCCGCTAAAACAAATGGACGGATAAATGTCGCGCCGATGCTGCACGCTGGTAAAATAAACAGTAGGTGAATGCTTTCATGGTTTCAAGTCGTCAGTTTTGAAAAGGAGAAAGGTTTGTCTGAGTTCTACCACAGCATGTGGTGGAAAGTTTCAGAATGAAAGAGTCTACCTCAGAAAGAGTCATTGGTCGGCACTTTCTGCCTCCCTAGCCCATTGCCCCCCTCCCTCCCCCCGGCACAACCACCACCAATCCCTCATCACCACCCTCACGTTGGCCAGCCAGCTGGATCTTTCAATCCTGCAGAGATCTACAACATTCTGTGTGACTCACCCACCAAGTTGCTGGGGAATCTGCCATGGTGGAGGAGGGGTTGGGGGGGGTGGGGGTGGGATGGGGTTCATCACCTTCAATGCAACTAGAATATCCCACCAGTGAGAAAGACCAGAAAATCCCAGCCACTCTATTCATCTCTGAACAAACTGATCATAGTTCTTATTGCAAAAAATGGTCAGTTGTCATTTGTACGTTGATTCCTTGGTTCATACTCAACAACAACTTTGTAATGCTGTACATAGAGCCTTCATCATGTCTGCCGCAGTTTGATTACTGCCATTTTGTAAAATGACCATGAGCACTTATTGGGAGGCAATGGCCTAGTGGCATTATCACTAGACTATTAATCCAGAAGACTCGGCTAATGTCCTGGGGATCCCGATTCGCTATCCTACCATGGCTGATGATGGAATTTGAATTCAATTTTAAAAAAAACTTGGAATTAGGAATCTAACGTCGACCGTGAAACCATTGTTGATTGTTAGAAAAACCCATCTGGTTTACTAATGTCCTTTAGGGAAGGAAATCTGCCATCCTTACCTGGTCTGGCCCACATGTGACTCCAGAGCTGCTGTAATGTAATTGGCTTTCAGCTGTCCTTAAGCAAATGGGCAATAAATGCTGGCCAGTGATGCCCACGTCCCACGAATGAATTTTAAAAAATGATTTAGAGCAAATGGGATCAAAGGTGATGGGGAAAATGCATGGTTAGGCTGTTGAGTTGGATCTTAGTGAATAGCAGAACAGGCTCAGAGTGCCAAATGGCCTCCTCCTGCTCCTACCTTCTATGTTTCTATGAAAAGTAAATGAAGCCGCGGTGAGAAGTACTTCAAATGTTTTTTTTGCTCTCCCACACAGCATTTATCTTAAAAAGAATTCTACCTTTCTGGTATTTAAATAACTTTTTTGGAGGAACCTAGTTGACAATATTAAGCAGGTAGAAATCCTATGGATTATGTCCAATCGCGACTATTAGATTTGTATTATTCTATAGCTAAGTGAGAGGCTGGTTAGCTTAGATGGCTAGTGTGTGGTTCAGGATGAATATCAGTAGCATAGATTCAATTCTCGTTCTGGCTGAGGTAGGCCTGGGATATGTCATCTCGCTTGCCCCATGCTTGATACAGACTGGTGGCCCTCAAGCTATATAACCAATCACCTTTCCTTAATGGAGAGCGAGGTGCCCATGATTGCTTGAGGATTACGACTAATTATCAACGTTAATACAGAAAGGTTTAATGGGGCCTTGTTTTTTTTCTCTAATTATGTCATCAAACTTTAGTGCTTCAAGTTTTACAGATAATGGTTTATGAGGAATTCCTGTGCAGTTTGCCAGATTAAAAACTATGCAGAGTTTAATGGCTCCTACATTTCACATGACTCCTCTGGCTTTTACCTTAAGGTGAGAAGAGAATATCTGAGCTGGACTGTTCTTTCAAGGAAGAATAGACTTGAATGGCAATGAATTGTAGCTGGATATTATAAGGAAATTCCTTCTATAAATGATCACATTCTTCATTCAGATCAAAATTGGATGCCATAATAACTTTGAGGTGATTCAATGTGGCAAATATCAAACTAAAGGATTTATTGATTGAGAAGAACTGTATACAACAAAGGGTTTAACAGCATAACTATACAGGTCTACTCCCAACAATGCCATGACTCCAACTGCAATCTCATGGCCCCAGGAATGCATGTCCCTGTTTACGATCGGTCCAGGTTTGTATGCCCTTGCTCCTGATAGGTCCAGGTTTGCATGCCCTCGTTCCCAATAGGTCCAAGTGTATGCACTTCCCTCCATTGGTTCTGGCTTGGTCAGGTGGACCGCGAAGGATCGCTCATTAAAGTTGCCATGCAACCACAGATACTGAACACTTTCACCCCTCTCAGTAGATTTTAAAGTATGAGTAAAGAATGCCAGAAAATTAAAGGTTAAAAATAGTTTACCCACAGTTTTAGAGCAAGGTTCCTCCATTACTTTCTGTTATTCTTTGATGGGAAGGGTGAGGTTGATCGGTGTTTATAACCAACGTTGCTCACTCAGACAACAGAATTTACATCAACCGGGGAGTGATGGCCAAGTGGTATTATTGCTGGATATTAATCCAGGAACTCAGCTAATGTTCTGGGGACCTGGGTTTGCATCCCACCATATATTACTTCACTTTTTTTTTCTGTGTTGTTGTAACATCTGTTATTTATTATGCACCTTGCTTCACATCTCTTAAAGGAATTATTATTGCGAATGTTAATGCACAGGCCTTAAGGCAGTCCTCTGCTACCTTAAAGTAAACACCAACACTGTTGCATTAAATGGATTAATATCTCAAATTTTAAAAAATGGGAGAGAAGAATGTCACACATTTGGCTGAAATTACCAAACATAACTTTATTCCCACTTTACCAGCTTTCGGATTACTTTTTTAAAATTAATTTGTGAGACAAAGGCTATCTCTTGGAGGGCAGTCGAGAGTCAACCACATTGCTGTGGATCTGGATTCACATGTAGGCCAGGCCAGGTAAGGATGGCAGATTTCCCTCCTTAAAGGTCATTAGTGAACCAAATGAGTTTTTCAACAATCACCAATGGTTTCGTGGTCATCAGTAAATTCTTAATTCCAGATATTTTTAAAATTTAATTCAAATTCCACTATTTACCACGGCGGGATTCAAACCCGGGTTCCTAGAACATTAGCTGAGTTTCTGGATTAATAGTCGAGCAATAACACCACTAGGCCATTGCCTCCCCCAAATGTAAATGATATAATAAAAATTAAATGTCAGTTCATGTTTCTTGAAGCTCACATTCTTTATATTGTTGTGCAGTATTGTGTTATATTGTTGATCTCTTCATGTTGGCCAAAACATTATCTGTAACTCACAATCTTGAGTCTGTGCTATTTACTTTTGAACTTTCAGGTTTTATCACTCACCTGACAGTGGATTCAATATCTAAGTTGCTGCTCAAGCTCTTGCTTATCTGGATAGGTGAGTCCTTCAACAAATCACATCACAACTCTTCACTCCATTTTATTTACAACCAGTAGAGATATCTTTTCCCTCAGATCCTTTCACTGAAGATTTTGGTATTTTCCTCAAGCTTTACTGGATTAATTACAGATACCTTTTTTTTTGTATTAAAACTGCTTCTTATTGTTCATTTTCTCTTCTCTCACCATTTTTCTCTTACTTGTTCTTTCTCAGAGTGGTCGGCTTCACTGGCGAGGTCAACACTTGTTGCCCATTCCGAATTGCTCTTGAACTGAATGTCTTGCTCAGCCAATTCAGAGGTCAGTTCAGGGTCAACTTCATTACTGTGGGTCAGGAGTCACATGGTAAAGATGGCAGGTTTGCTTCCCTAAAGGGCATTCGTGAATCGAGTTTCATGGTCAGCTCTACTGATACTGGCTTACAATTTTACATTTAATTAATTGAATTTAAATTCCAATTAGGTTGTCTTGGTGCGATTTGAACCCACATCCACAGAGTATTAACTGGATTACTAGTCCAGTGACACTACCACTACGCCACTGTTTCTCCTGGTCTCCTTCTTTCCGTAGAAAGTTTGGTGACAAGTAAACTGCAAAGAGGACGTAAGGGATATAGACAGGTTAAAAGGGCAATAAGGTGACAGACAAAAAATAAGCTGTAAAATTATAGATTATTCTTTTTTGTTTGAGAAGAGAAGCAGAATATTTTTAAATGCTGAGAACCAATTAAATATTAGTGGATGGTGTTTAGACAGTTTGGTACAATGAAGATTCATTAGCTTGATTCCTGGATGAAAAGATTAGCACATAAAGTCTTTTCAAAGAATGAGACTATACTCTGTCAAGTTTAGGAAAAAAAACAGAATTGATCGATTGAAACGTTGAGAAAGTTTGACAGGAAAAACACTCAAAAGTTGCTTCCTCTTACTGTGAAGCCTCAAACCTGGGAACATGGTCTCTAGATAAGGCAGATGTCATCTGAGACTGAGATGAGGAGAAATTTCACAGGATCACAGTATTGTTAGGGTGCAGAAGGAGGCCATTTGGCCCATCATATCTGCAACAGTTCTCCAAATCTGCGTTCTGACTTAGTGCCATTCTCCTGCATTTTGCTATAACCCCTGCGCAATATTCAAGTAATCATTCAATGCTCTCTTAAATGCCTGTACTGAACCTGCTTCCACCACACTTCCAGTCAGTGCAATCCAGACACAAACCACTCATCATGTGAAAAAGATTTTTCTCACATCATGCTTGTTTCTTTTGTAAATCATTTTAAATCTCTTGTTCTTGATACTTTTATGAGCAGGAACAAGTCCTCCCTGTCTACTCTGTGCAAACCCTTCATGATTTTGAACATCGCTATCAAATCTCCTCTCAGCTTTCTTCTCTCCAAGGAGAATAATCCCAATCTCTCCAGTCAAATTTCATAACTGAACCCCGGAAGTAGTCTTGTAAATTCCTTCAGCACTCTCTCCAATGTGTTCACATCCTACTTATAGTGTGGCGTCTAAACCGTATGCAACATTCCAGCTCAGTGTCTTCTATATATTCAGCGTAACCCCTTGTTCTTGTACTTTTTGTCCCTATTAATAAAGCCCAGAATACTATATGCTTTATTAATTGCTGAATGCACCTATTCTGCCATCTTAAATGATCGATGCACATATGCACCCAGGTCTTTCTGCTCCTGCACCCCCCCCTAAGAACTTTACTCCTTATTTTGTATTGTCTCACCATGTTCTCCCTTCTAAAATCTATTACTTCTCTGCATTGAACTTCACCTGCCACCTATCTGCCCACTTCACTAAATTGTCCATGTCCTTTTGAAATTCTACGTTGTCCTTTCACAGTTTACAATAGTTCCAAGTTTGTTTCACCCGCAACCTTGGAATCTGTCCCCAGTATAGCAAGACTTGATTTGATTTACTATTGTCATATATAATTGGGATACAGTGAAAGTATTGTTTCTTGCATGCAATACAGGCAAAAAGCATACAGTTTATGGGGTACATACAGGAGAAGGAAAGAAAAAGGTACAGAACATAATATTGCAGTCCTTGCTGCCGACTAAATGATTGGTATGTGTTCTCAGACCTTTGTTTCTTTCTCCCGATGGAAGAAGGTGGAAGAGAGAGTGTCCGGGGCGTGTGGGATCCTTGATTATGCTGGCTGCTTTTCCTGAAGCAACGGGAAGTGTAGATGGAGTCAATGGTTGGGAGGTTGGTTTGTGTGATGGACTGGGCTACGTTCACAACCCTTTGTAATTTCTTGCAGCTTTGGTCAGATCATGAGCCATACTAAGCTGTGATACATCTGGAAAGTTTGCTTTCTAAAGTTCATCCGTAAAAGCTGGTGAGAGTCGTAGCTGACATGTCGAATTTCCTTAGCCTCCTGACAAAACAGAGGCATTGGTGGGCTTTCTTAGCTACAGCATTGGTGATAAGGATGATTAAAATATACTAGGAAAAGCAGGGGTCCCAATACCAACCACTGGGCAACAGACTACCAACCTTCCTCCAGCCTGAAAAATGCCATTGAGTATTACTGCCTGCTTCCAGCTATTCAGCTAATTTTGTATCCATATTGCGACTGCCTCTTTTCTGAGTGTTGTAAACCTTTGAATTTGTTTATGTCTGAAGGCTACAGATGATCAGTCACTGAACATAATCAAGGTTGAGATGATTTGAGAGGAAATCAAGGGATATAGAGGTCAGGCGAGAAAGTAGAGTTGAGGTATCTTATCGAAGGCGGAACAGGTTTGAGGGACGATATGACTCAATCCTGTGTCAATTTTTTATGTCTCTGTGTCCCCTCTTTCTTCACATTCTCGCTCACTTCTAATCCTCTCTCTTCCTTGTTCTTCATGTTGTGCTTTGATTTTATTCTTTTTTATTCCCTTTGAAAATTCTTTAATTCTAGTTTTATTCCCCAGGTATGTTCCAAGTTTTCCCATTAATCTTTCCTTAATTGCCATCTGCCATTGTTACTCTGATTGACTGTCAAAGCTCAAAGGAATTCCAAATAAAGAGCAATTATAATTCTACTCACACAAGTCAAAACAGCAAGTTCTATCTAATGATTTACTGATCTATAATGATGGATCAAAGTTTGCCGCAGAATTCCAGGCACAGGTTTCACTTACCAAAATATTAATTCTCTGTGATTGTTTCTGAATTCTGTTCTCAAACACTGGGCGTTAAGTACTGAAGTATTAATCATGGAATTATAGAATCCCTGCAATGCAGAAGGAATTAATTTGGCCCATCATGTCTGCACTGACTCTCTGACATGAGTATCTTATCCAGGCCCTATTCCCGTAATCCCACTTACTTACTCTGCTAGCTCACCTCAGTGATACATCTTTGAATACTTAAGGGCAATTTAGCTAATCCACCTAACTTGCACATCTTTGGACTGTGGCAAAAACCTGGAGGAAACCCACACAGAAACAGGGAGGATGTACAAACTCCACATGGATGGTCACTCAAGGCTGGAATTGAACCCGGGGGGTCTCTGTCACTCAGAGGCACAGTAAGAAGTCTCACAACACCAGTCCATTGGCTCTGAGGCAGCAGTGCTAACCACAGTGCTGCCCAATCCCCAATAAAATATTCTATTTCTGATACCACGTGACAGAGAGTTTATCAAAGATATTGGGTGCAATTGCCTGCTCATGCCAAACTTCCGCTGCATCGAAGACGGAGATTTTTGCGACAAGCCAAACCTCCGTTCACTGCCGTGGGATGGAAAAATCCCAATGGCACGAACAGTTGGAAAACTCCAGCCTCTAAGTCATCAACCAGAGGCCTCCAATCTTTCACGCCCTGCTGCCACTGCCAGCGAGAACGGAGAATTTGGCACTTGGCCAAGTCTCTGTTCCCTGCAGTGGGTTGGACTTTAACCTGGCGTTGTGAGATTTCTTACTGTAGTGGGACCAGGAAATCCCAGCCATGGGCGAGTTTGGAGATTTCTGGCTCAAAAAGCAATTATTAACAGAGTTTACCCAAAACAAAACTAATTTTGGAATTGTGCAGGATTTGGTTAGCTGATAAAGAAAACAAACCACAGTTTTGAAAATTTTAGTGCAGGTTATGTCAGGGTCGCAGGGTATGTAGCGATACTGGACTTGCAGCTCAAACTTCAGAGTTCAAATCCAAACCAACACAAAGATTCTTCTATGATTCAGATGCTCAGGCACTCTGTAGTGACTCCAATGGCTGAATTTAATGCCTGCAGTCGAAACTCATCCAATCAGCCAGTAATAATCGCGGACATTCCTGGGGGCTTTTAAATACCCAGAATGGGAAATCCTAGATGAGCATTCTGCACCCTTAAAGCCAAAAAGACAAATATTAAGTGCAGCCTGCCAGTGGCAGGGTCAGCAGCTCTTCAGTCACCATAGTGCCATCAGGAGCTGTGGCCACTGCTGGAACTGCAGGAGGTCCAGTGCAGCAGCAACAATGGAGGTCCGAGAAGTGCGATGAGTGGAATGGGCTCGTTGGGTCTGGCCCAACTGGTCATCCAGCGAGGGGTTTGGACTGTTTGTGTTTAGGGTAGGGGAAGGGTCTTTCAGTGTGGGTGGCACTTACTGCCGTCAGGGCGTCGTGTGAGCAAATGGGACGCCTGATCAAGAGGGTCCGTTGCCAAGGCAGCAGAGAGACTGCCAGGGTATAACTGGCAGCCTTCCCACATGGCTTTGGGCCTCTCTGCTGCCGGCTGAATGTTAGCAACCGTACCATGAAGCTATTAAGTGGCCCTTAGTTAAACTTCAGGGCCTCAATTAGTGCCAGGATATGAAGGCCAACTTCAACTATCTTTATGGAAAATTAACCAGACAATGCACGATGAGTTCTCAATCTTCCAAGCTTTATTATTTGTGCTCAAGGAGAGCAAACACAGTGAATCTCATTATGATGTTCTAACAGAACAGTGTCACTTATAGAACTTTTTAGTCAATGAGAGAAAACACACCAGTTAAAGTACCAATAGCCTTACAATTTGCTGTGCACTTACAACCAATAGAATTCAGCAACATTTCAATCTTTCATTTGAATCACTATTACTTATGCACTCAGCTGCACGGAATCCTTGACATTTTTAGCAGACAATGTTCAGTAACATCTGTGTTTTCTTTAACCACAGTCAGCACTTGGAACATTCTGTTGTCTCTCAAGGACTCACTCATGTGCAAAACAGACTCAGACCCTTCCCCTGCGAGCAGTTGGTTCCAACTTCCACATCTCCACCCATAACTTCATCAGTGGACGTCTGAAAGACGATGGGCTTTCCATGCGCTTTGCTCTTTCCGAACCAATCATATACACACTCCCGCATCCCATCCTGGTCGCAGAACAGGAGCATTAAATTCCAGTCTGGTAATGTAACTCCCTCTTGGATTACATCACATATTTCGACTCTTTTGAAATATTCAGCACCGGATCACCAAAGTTATTGACAATCTTCCTTCTGAAGGGAAATTCAACTTCGCTTGTATTCTAGCTACAGCTCCAAGCATTTTGATAGCTTGTTTAATTGTCTGAAAATGCTGTCTTCGATGTTGCCAGTGACAAGGTTGCTATCATTCCCAGGTCTCCCTCGGTGCACCTCGTCCTAACATTAACTTTGCACTTGTATGGCACTTTGTTTGGCCTACTGCTTTGCACTTGTCAGTAGTGAAGTTTATTGGCCATCTGTTTACCTAATGATGCAAATCCCTCAGCTGCATCCTTGGCTTTTAGTGCCTTGTTTAGTGTCATCTGCAAATCTGACAACCTTGCAGTCAGTTTCAGAGATTAGAGACACACAATCATTGAATCTCTACAGTGCAGAGGGAGGCCAGTCGGTTTATTGCGTTTGCATCCACTCTCTGACAGTGCACCTTACCCAGCTCCGACCCCCCTAACCTACGCACCTTTGGACAGTAAGGGGCATTTACGCATGGCCAATCCACCTAACCTTGACATCTTTGGACTGTGGGAGGAAACTGCAGCACCCAGAGGAAACCCATGCAGACACGGGGAGAACTTGCAAACTCCACACAGACAGTCACCCAATGCTGGAATTGAACCTGGGTTCCTGGCGTAGTGTTGCGATTTTGAAGCCCATCGTGAGAATATTGGCACATCGGTGACCACAAATTGGATCCCTTGGTGTGAAGAATGGCACATTCCAGAAAAGAACCCTGGTCAGCTGTGTTTGTGTCTACATAACTGCCCCCCCGTATGCACTGCTTTGCATCTGAGAGGGCAACACTTCCACTTGGCCACAAGTGGACACTGCTGGCACCAAAAGAAATGGAAAGCAGAGCAATCTTCTCACGGAATATATGACGGGTGAGTCTCTGATTTTACGTTCGATTCTAGAACCTTCCAAGGCACACGTCAGAATTTTTTTTTTTGCAGTGAGCATTAGTTAGAGTGAATGATGGAAGGCTAAATGTCTAATATGTACAGAGATCACATATCAACTGACTCACGAACAGCTTCTTCTCTGCTACTGTCAGACTTTTGACTGGACCTATCTCCCTCATATTAAGTTAATCTTTCTCTACACCCTAGTTATGACTGTAACATCACATTCTGCACTCCTTTCCTTCTCTATGTACGGTATATTTTGTCTGTATAGCACGCAAAGAACTATACTTTTCACTTTTTAAATACATGGGACGATAATAAATAAAATAAAATCAATAAGGGGACAAGATAGAGTGGACGTGAAGACAATGTTTTCCGCTAGTGGGAGAGGCTAGAACTCAAGAGCACAACCTCAGCATGAAGAGATGCTCCTTTAAGACTGAGTTAAGGAAGGATTTCTTCAGCCAGAGGGTGGTGAATCTGTGAAACTCATTTCCACAGTGGGCTGTGGAAGCTAGGTCATTGAGTGTCTTTAAGACAGAGATAGGGGGATCAAGGGTTACGGAGAGAAGGCAGGAGAATGGGGATGATTGAACAAGAACATAAGAACTAGGAGCAAGAGTAGGCCATCTGGACCCTAAAGCTTGCTCCACCATTCCATAAGGTCATGGCTGATCTTTTTGTGGACTCAGCTCCACTTAACCACCCGCTCACCATAACCCTTAATTTCTTTACTATTCAAAAATTTATCTATCCTTGCCTTAAAAACATTTAATGAGGTAGCCTCAACTGCTTCACTGAGCAGGGAATTCCACAGGTTCATAATCCTTCGTGTGAAAAAGTTCCTCCTCAACTCAATCCTAAATCTTCTTCCCCTTATTTTGAGGCTATGCCTCCTGGTGCTAGTTTCACCCACCAGTGGAAACAACTTCCTTGCTTCTATCTTATCTTATGGCAGAGCAAACTTGACAAATGGCCTAATTTTGCTCCTATATTTCATGATCTTATGACCAAATGATTAAGCTCTCTGCTTAGAGTGGGATTTATAATATTATTCCAAGTTGGAAATATTTGCACAAATCTGGGTCAAATTCAAGATGACACTCCATGTTCTAATCATTAAAACCTCAGGATGGATCTCAGCAGTGCCAGGGAAATGCTTCCATCACTCTGTGCTGTGAATTGTATTTGACTGCATGCTGCTGAAAGTGTTAAAACTGGGGCACCGGACTGAACCTTATCAACTTATTTGCATCCATACAACTAACTGACAACAGACTTCAGATTACAGATTGTCACCAAAGACACTGGGTGTAATTGTGATATTTGGCAATCATTTTTGATTGGTTTAATTTCACAAAACACTAAAATTTGAAGAGAGTTAGTAAAGATTCCTTCCCCTGCCCACTTTTTGGCCTCTCCTTCTGTTGGTCATTAAGAACACCTATTGTGTCATAAGAACATAAGAACATAAGAAATAGGAGCAGGAGTAGGCCATCTGGCCCTTCGAGCCTGCCCCGCCATTCAATAAGATCATGGCTGATCTGTCGTGGCTCAGTTCCACTTTCCGGCCCTCTCCCCATAACCCTTAATCCCCTCTCTTATCAAAAACCCATCAACCCGCTTCTTGAAAATATTTTGCGAGGCAGCCTCCACCACTTCAATGGGTAGAGAATTCCAGAGATTCACCACCCTCTGAGTGAAGAAGTTCCTCCTCAACTCCGTTCCAAAACGCCCCCCCTTTATCTTGAGGCTGTGCCACTGGGTATTAGTGAAACTGTCCAGTAGTCACTGCAATGGGGAGGATGGTATTGATAATCTTATATGGCTAGCTCTCAATGAATTTGATTTGATTTATTATTGTCACAGGTAGTAGTACAAAGTGAAAAATATTGTTTCTTGTGCGCTAATCAGACAAAGCAGCCTGTTCATAGAGAAAGAAAGGAGAGGGTGCAGAATGTAATGTTACAGTCACAACTAGGGTGTAGATCAGCTTAACATAAGAAAAGTCTATTAAAAAGTCTGATGGTAGCAGGGAAGAAACTGTTCTTGAGTCGATTGGTACGTGACTTCAGATTTTTGTATCTTTTTCCCAACGGGAGAAGGTGGAAGAGAGTATGTTTGGGGTGCATGGGGTCCTTGATTATGCTGGCTGCTTTTCTGAGGCAGCAGTAAGTGTAGACAGGGTCAATGGATGGGAGGCTGATTTGCGCGATGGACTGGGCCACGTGCACAGTGCAGTTTCCTGCGGCCTTGGGCAGAGAAGGAGCCATACCAAGCTGTGATACAAGCAGAAAGAATGCTTTCTATGGTGCATCTGTAAAAGTTGGTGAGAGTTGTAGTGGACATGCCAAATTTCCTTAGCCTCCTGAGAAAGTAGAGGTGAACTTTCTTAACATCATGCCAGATGGAAACTTACTTTTTCGTCTCAACTGCTGTAATGATTTTAATCAGGCACTTGAAGTGGGCCTGTTAGAATATGAGCTCCCTGATTAAGGGCCATATCAATGGGCCAATTAGCGAGCCCATTTCTTTTTATTTAACCAGGAGTGTCAGTTCCTCTGGGACTCCTGGTGTAGGCTGCTAACTGAAAGCACTCTGCACGCTGTGGTCGGACTTGTAAGTAAAGGGATTTTGGTGAAGGGACTTTTGTCTCCAAAGATTATTACAGCCACCCAGTGATATAATAAGAGGGTCAAATCAGCCAACCAATGCACCTTTTGATTGAAGGTAATACAATCAGGCATGAGAATGTTGACCCCATCCTGTTGGCTCATGTTAAAATGATACCCGGGACTTCCTAACAACCAATTTCAATGACCTTACTGAATTTGACCAGGCGGGTTGATGTAGTAACAATGCCCGAGGCATAGACATGAGGCTGATATAGAAAAAGTCTATGGGAATAGAAAATGGAGGAATACTGAAAAGGAGCAGTCTGTAATAGCTTTAAATTGAGGGGTGATAATTATAGGACGGATATCAGAGGTAGGTTCTTTACTCAGAGGGTAGTAAGGGTGTGGAATGCCCTGCCTGCAGCAGTTGTGGACTCACCAACTTTAAGGGCATTCAAATGATCATTGGACAGGCATATGGATAATATTGGAATAGTTTAGGTTAGAGGGTCATTAGATTGGTTCCACTGGTCGGCGCAACACTGAGGCCTAAGGGCCTGTACTGCGCTGTGATATTCTATGTTCTATGTAATACACAGAGTGATATGTTTGTAAATTAGAGTACAGAATAAACAAGGAGATCTGTGAAAACCATTCACATGTCTTATGTGGGGAAACACAGCTGGCATTGGACCAAACAGCCCCGCTCCTGTTCTGGAACATTCTGTGACAGTGTGATTCAAAGTGAAATAATGTACAATACACATTCATGCTGTAACGTGTCCAAATAATGGAGGCAGAGAGAGAGAGACAGGGAAAGAGTGAACACTTGGTGATGGATGATTTGCTTAAGTGGATGATACAGTTACAGGTAGAATAATCTAAAATGTAATCCGTAAGAAAATTCTTGGTTAAGTCAGAATAAGCATTACCTTACAATGGCAAGGCTCACAGTCCTGGAACTCTTCAGTGCTTGCCAGAGCACTATTTAAACATTATTTGGATATTATTTGGATAAGTTGCTTCAGTGTTGAAAAAGCTTCACCCGAATGATATCTGGCCATATCTGAAATTGGATTGAAATTGCTTTCTCAACAGTATCCACACCTGATGTGAATTGATGCAGTTTCAGATCTGGTAAGTAATTCCAAGTGTATGTGTGGCATAATTTTCCCAGGGGAGATGTGGGAGGGTGGTGGTGGCTGGGAAGAGTTGGTGGGCGGGTGGGGGGAAGGATAGAAGGTTGTAGAAGTGAATTTGAGCTATTTTTTGATATGGTGCATAATAAGCTCTTGCAGGGAACCAGCATGAATTCACAAGGGTGAATGGCTTCCTTCTGTGCTGCAAATGTTCTATAATTCTACTCTGTGGCCAGAACTTCACCAAACATTTGATGATGGGTTGGCAGGTGGAAAGGTTGACCAGTTGGCACCGGATGCATCAGGGGATGACAGATGAGTCCAATTGAACCATTGAGGGGGTGCACAGTAGCACAGTGGTTATCACTGCTGCTTCACAGCGCCAGGGACCCGGGTTGGATTCCCGCCTTGGGTCATTGTCTATGTGGAGTTTGCACATCCTCCCCATGTCTGTGTGGGTTTCCTGAGTGCTCCAGTTTCCTCCCACATTCTGAAAGACATGCCAGTTAGGTGCATTCACCCGAACAGGCGCCGGACTCGGGGAATTTCACAGTAACTTCATTGCAGTGTTAATGTAAGCCTCACTGGTGACTAATAAATAAACTTTACTTTTAGTAGTCAATTTAGGGTTATTTCCCATCTCTGCAGGCACTTTGCCCATATTGGCAGTGCCCGCTACACTTTGGAAAGGTTTCCCATCAGCTTACACATTTGGAAACACTCCCCTTCCTGCCTCCATCAAGGCATTTAGTCTCTGATGGGAGAAGTCTTTATTAATATCAGGGGACTTGGACCAAAGTCTGTAGAGGTACCCCAGAAAGTAGTCAAGCAACAGCTTGATACAGCCATACTTACCAAATTATATCTTTACAGCCATTATCCCAGACTCCTACATTATCATCCCCTAGGAGTGTTCTGTACCATCCATCATTGTTATCCCTTAGGTGTGTCCTTTACCATTCACAGGACAAACGCACCAGAGGTGGTAATACAGTATTTACAGCCAGCAGGGACTAGCCCTGGTGGTCCTCAACATTAGCTCCGGACCCCACAAAGTCTCATGATACCTCATCAGATATGGTTCGGAAATTTGCGGCTTAACACCCATCATCCTCCCTTGGCTGATAAATCAGTTGAACCACTTGGAAGAAGTTGTGTCTGTGTGGATTTCCTCTGGGTGCTCTGGTTTCCCCCCATGGTCTAAAGATGTGCTAATTAGGTTGATTGGCCATGTTAAATTAACCCTAGTGTCAGAGGATTAACAGGGTTATGGGAATAAGGACTGGGTGGAACTGTGTTTGATGTAGACTCGATGGGCCAAATGGACTCCTTTAGCACTGCAGGGATTCTCTGATTCTCTGATTCTAAGTGCTAAAATTTAGCAAGAGTGCCTTCTGTGGGAGACCTCAATGTTTGTCACCAAGAATGGCATGGCATTTTCACCAATGGCTGGGTCCTGAAGGACATATCTGCCTAGAATAGAATTCCAACAGTGCAGAAGATGGCCATTCAGCCATTGGGCCCACACTGCCCAGGCCCTTTCACTGTAACCCCAATTATTTACCCTGCTAATCCCCCTGACACTAAGGTCAATTTAGCATGGCCAATCAACCTAACCCGCATGTCTTTGAACTGTGGAAGGAAACCCAACCGCCCGGAGAAAACCTATGCAGATATGGGGGGAATGTGCAAACTCCACACACAGTGACCCGAGGCCGGAATCGAACCTGGGTCTCTGGCACTGTGAGACAGCAGTGCTAACCACTGTGCCACCGTATTGCCTAACTGGGCATCCCTCATCTTACATATTCACTCCCTCCAAAACCAATGCACAGTGTCAGCATTCTGTACCATTTATCATGTGCAGCAACTCACCCAGGCTCCTTCAACAACAGCTTCTTTCAAAACCCGCAGAACCTCTACCACGGAGAAGAACAATGTCAGCAGATGCATGGGAACACCACCACTAGCTAATCTCACAGCACCTGCCTGGAAAAGCCATCGGTATTTCTTCTCTGTGGCTGGAAATCTGGAAATTCCCTGAACACTGCACAAACTGGTGGCAATTCAAAAAGGCAGCGCGCCATCAGATTCTTGAGGATAATTAGGGATGGGTGGATCTTAACAGTGATGCCCAGCTGCATAATCATTAGAGATGGGCGGCACGGTGGTTAGCACTGCTGCCTCACAGCGCCAGGGACCCGGGTTCAATTCTGGCCTTGGGTCACTGTGTGGAGTTTGCACTTCTCCCCGTGTCTGCATAGATTTCCTCTGGGTGCTTCAGTTTCCTCCCACAAGCCAAAGATGTGTGGGTTAGATGGATTGGCCACCCTAAATTGTCCGTTAGTGACAAGGGGACTAGCAGGATAAATACGTGGGATTAGGGGGAGAGGGCGTGGGCGGGATTGTGGTAAGCACAGACGTGTTGGGCTGAATGGCCTTCTTTTGCACTGCAGGGATTCTATGATTCAATCCCACAAATTCATTTTAAAAAAAGATTTAGAAGGCAGCTCCTTACAGTGTATATTACTTTTATTCGTTCATAGGATATAGGCGTGGATCAGCATTTACTGCCCATTTCTGAGGGCATTTAAGAGTGAACCACATTGCTGTGGACTTGGAGTCACATGTAGGCCAGACCAGGTAAGGGTGGCAGATTTCCTTCCCTAAAGGGACATTCGTAGACCAGATGGAGTTTTCTGACAACTGGCAATAGTTCATCATTAGACTTTTAATTCCAGATTGTTATTGAATTCAAATTTCACCATTTGCCATGGTGAGATTTGAAGATGGGTCCCCAGATTATTTACCTTCAGTCTGGATTACTGGATTAGTCATCCAGTGACGATACCAACACATCACTGCCTCTCCTGCATGCGCAAGGGGAGAACCAATGAGCTCTGAGCAAGGTGGGAGAGTAGACATGTAGACAAAAGTGATTCCAATGAGAAAGATGCATGCTGGCACAGTGATAAGCACTGCTGCCTCACAATGCCAGGGACCCGGGTTTGATTCCCGGCTTGGATTACTGTCTGTGTGGAGTCTGCACGTTCTCCCTGTGTCTGCATGGGTTTCCTCCGAGTGCTCCGGTTTCCACCCACAATCCAAAGATACGCAGGTTCGGTGGATTGGTCATGCTAACCTGCCCCTCAGTGTGACTGAACAGGTGCCGGAGTGTGATGACTAGGGGATTTTCACAGTAACTTCACTGCAGTGTGAATGTAAGCCTACTAGTGACTAATAAATAAACTTTTTACTTTAAAGATGAAAGCAATCAGAAGAAGATTGCTTCCAGTGGGAGACGACTAAAAGCAGAGGCTACAGATTTGAAATGATTGGCGAAGGAACCTGAGGCAACACGAGGAAAAAATTTTTATACAGCTGGAAACAGACTAAATGATAATGTTTCAAAGAGAATTTGAGAAATACTCAAAGGGAAAGAGTAGAAGGCTTATGGGTTAAGGGTGGGATTAAGGGTAGGATTAATTGGATAGCTCTGCCAAAGATGCGGCACAGACACAGTGGGCCAAATGGCTTTCATCTGACTTGTCAGATTTTATATTAACGTTCACTTACATTTCAGTTATTACCAGAGGAAAGCTGAGGGTTGTTTTTGACAGTTCTGAAGATAACTGCATTGGGTCTTGAGTAGGAGATTATAATTGGGGGTATAAAATGCTAGAAGTGTGCTGTTGTGATTGAAGGAAAAGGACTGGAGGACAAACCAGCTGGGAGTGCAGTGGGAATGTTTGAATGAGAGGGGCTGGATTTTATGTGCCCCCAGCAGGATGTGTTTCCTATGGATGGGGGGGAAGGGATGATATAGATTGGCAGAGGCGCTCACAAAAGGTGAGGTATGCCCATCCCACCACCTACCGAGCTCACCCCCATAATCCAGGGAGAAGCGTGGACAGGCTGGCATCTAAATGAACAGTCTGTCTACCATATTCAAATGAACAATTAAGGGTTAATTAGGCTTCTGATCAAACCAACAGACCCTGATAATATCCATGCCATTTGGTGTAGGAAGCAGGGCAGGAGGTCAGGTGGGCAGGATGTTGAGAGGGCAGACAGAAAGAACAGTGACTCTTTGTGGGCTGCTCTTCGCCAATCATGGAATATCCCTCTTGGGTTGAACCCCTGCCTTTCTTCCTATCCACCTCCTCCCTAACCCCTATTTTGAAATAGCTCCCCCAGTTTCAGCTTCCCCGACAAGATGAAGCAACCCCTTAGGATGCCAACCTCTGCCCACAATTGAAAATGTACCCCTATGGACCTGCCAAACTTTTTTGCTCCCACCTGTTGGTTTTAAGACAGTGTGGATCAGAGTTAATATGGTGAGTGTGTTCTTAAAATAAATGTGCACATTAAATGTTGTGACATAATATACGTGTACCTTTAAAAGGGCAGCACGGTGGCACAGTGTTTAGCACTGCTGCCTCACAGTGCAAGGGACCCGGGTTCAATTCCAGCCTCGGATCACTGACTTGGTGGAGTTTGCACATTCTCCCTGTGTTTCCTCCGGGTGCTCCAGTTTCCTCCCACAGTGCAAAGGTGTGTAGGTTAGCTGGATTGGCCATGCTAAAAAAATTGCTCTTTAGTGTCAGGGGATTAGCAGGGTGGAGTTATGGGAATAGGGCCTGAGTGGGAATGTGCAGACTCAATCGGCCAAATGGCCTCCTTCTGCACTGTAGAATTCTATGATTTGAAGTTGTCCCCTAGTGTCCAAAGATGTGTAGCTTAAGGGGATGAGCAGGGTGAATAGGTGGGGTTTGAGGCGAGGACAGGGAAGAGGGTAAGACAGTCTGCGAGAGAGTCAGTGCAGACTCGGTGGGCCAAATGGCCTCCTTCTGCTCTGTAGGGATTTTCTGAATAATGTTGGAAGTTGCTTCCTAAACTCATTAAATCATTAAAACTGAAAGCACTTTTCTTCATTCCATTAAAAATGACTTATCAAAGCAAATAGCACTTAAAGACAAAATCAACTTGTAATTCTGATAATCACTGAAATGTTTTAGCTGGGCTTCTGCTCCCTTTTATTGTCAATATCACTGACATTTTATAATATTTGTCTGCTGAGATATCAGTGACTTGCGTTTGGGAGTTCACTTGCTTTAAGTTTAGACCAGGATATATTTCCGATATATTATCGCTGATATTACACAGCAAAGTTAAAAATACGGAGTTTAAGGAACAGGAGCAGGAGTTTGCCATTCGGTCTGACAAGCCTGCTCAGCCATTCATTATGTGGTGATATTGACATTGGACTGGGGTGGGCACAGTAAGAAGTCTCACAAAACCAGGTTAAAGTCCAACAGATTTATTTGAGCTTTCCTTCATCAGCCATCATTGAGATTGTTTGGTTATGTCCTTAACTCCACATTCCTGCCTGTTCCGCTTCCCCCATTCCCACAATCCCTGATGTCCTTATCTGTCCAACTCTGCCGCGAATACATTCAAATGATTCATCCTCCACTGCTCGCTGGGGAAATGAGTTCCAGAGGCTAACTACCCTGTTAATGAAGAAATTCCCCCTCATCTCCATCTTAAATGGGAGTTCCCTAATTTTGAAACTGTGCTCCCTCGATCTAGGGACGGCGAGATGGCGCAGTGGTTAGCACTACTGCCTCACAGCGCTAGGGACCCGGGTTCAATTCCAGCCTTGGATCACCGTCAGTGTGGAGTTTGCACATTCTCCCCGTGTCTGTGTGGGTTTTGTCCAGGTACTCCATTTCCTCCCACGGTCCAAAGATGTGCGGGTTAGGTTGATTGGCCATGCTAAATTGACCCTCAGTGTCAGGGGTGCTGGCAAGGTAAATGTGTGGTGTAACGGGAATAAGGTCTCGATGGGATTATAGTCAGTGCAGACTCAATGAGCCGAATGGTCTCTTTCTGTACTGTAAGGATTGTATGTATGAATGAAATGGGAGGCCCCTTATTTTGAAACTGTGCTCCCTGGTTCTGTATTCCTCTTCAAGTGTCTTGTTCTATATATCCCCTTCTCAGCATTATGCTTCCTTTCTTTCTTCAAAACTCCAATGAGTGTCGGCCCAGCCTGCTCAAACTTTCCTCAGAAGACTAACCCTGAAGCTCAGGAATCAGCCATATTCAACACATTCTGCCGTTTCTTAATAGCACATGGAGTGAATCACATAGGCTGAAGTCTGACCTCTGTGATGGTGAAGGTCTCAGAGGAGGCCAAGATTGATTAACCACTCAGTGTTTCTCATTGAACTTGTCTGTGAACACCTCAGCCTTTTGTCTTACACTTTCCTGCTGGATCCTGTCACCCTAGTAGGTGTGCTCCTGCAGCCTCCTCTTGTTTAATTGTCCACCGCCATTTGGAATGTGACAGGATTTCAGAGCTTTAATCTGATCCTTAAGGTCTTAATAGGCAAAAAGGCAGGATTCCAACCCAACACCCTGCTCACTCATCCGTGAAATTGTGTCTGGGTTTGGATATGTGGGTTTCCGGGGATGATCCTATCCAATCAATTGGCACAATGGTTAACACTGCTCCCCCACAGTGCCAAGGGTGCCAGTTCAATTCTGGCCTCGGATCACTATCTGTGCGGAGTTTGCACATTCTCCCCATGTCTGCATGGGTTTCTTCCGGGTGCTCCGGTTTCCTCCCACATTCCGAAAGATGTGCTGGTTAGGTGCATTGGCCATGCTAAATTCTCCGTCAGTGTACCCGAACAGGCACCGGAGTGCGGCGTCTTGTGGATTTTCACAGTAACTTCATTGCAGTGTTAATGTAAGCCTATTTGTGGCACTAATAAATAAAAATAAAATTAAATTAATCTCCCCCCCCCCCCCCCCCCAACCCCGTCCCATCTTACAGAGCCCATCTGGGGGAGGGGTGGGTTGAGGGGGTTGGGTAGACATTCTGCCCATGGTTTCTTGAAATGGTTTGGTTGGTTGTTCACGCCCCGCGGCCACTGAACCTGTTGGTTTTACAATAACCTAGTGGTTTCAAGGTCACCATTACTTATACTAGATTTTCAATTTGATACCTTTTATTTCGTTTCAATTTCCCCAGCTGCCGTGGTGGGATTTGAACTCACGTCTCTGGATCATTGGTCCAAAGACTTTGAATTACCATTCCGTAACATAATTGTAACTTACCCCCGAGTATGTGGGAAAAACTTTCATAAAGCATCTCAGGGCAGATTATTGGAGAAGGTTACATGGAAGTATACAGAGGCACAGAAACAGGACAACCAGCGCAACCATTCTAACCATTGGATTTACTCTATACAAGCCTCCTCCATCTCTTATTATTTATTAATCTTCCTCACAATTACATGTCCTCCCTTAATTTTCTACCTTCTCCTTAAGTGCTAAGGATACTATTTGCCTGTGCACTCCACAAGGCATCACTATCATAGAATTTCTATAGTACTGAAAGAGGCCATTCGGCCCATCACGTGTGCACCAACACTCTGACAAAACATCTTACCCAGACACACCCTCCTTCTCTATTCCCGTAACCCCATATATTTACCCCCCCACAATCCATTTTTGAACACTAAGGGGTAATCTAGCATAGCCAATTCACCTAACCTGCACACCTTTGGAGTGCGAGAGGAAACCTGAAGGAAACTCAGGCAGGCACGGGGAGAATGTGCAAATTCAACGCCAAAGGCTAAAATAGAACCTGGGCTTCTGGCACTCTGAGGCAGCAATGCTAGCCCACTCTGCCACCTTGCTGCCCCAGAGTGGATAAGGGGCTGGATTCTCCAACCTGGCTCGCAGCCAGGATTCTCCAGTCCTGCTGCAGTGAACAGAGATTTGGCTGAGTGCCAAATTCTCTATTGTCGCTGGCAGTTGTAGCAAGATGTAAACAGCCTGAGAATGCTGGCCAAGGTTTGCCTGACTGCCTTATTGGATTTAGTCATGACTATTTTATATTTATGATCCCTTAGTTTGGGACTCTCTCAAGAGTGGAAATATTTTCCCGATCATCCTTTGTTTCTCGTTGCTCTCGTGACCAAGGGGAAAACAAATCCGAGCTTGTTCAGCGCTTCAATTCAGACTTAAGAGAGGGCAACACCTGACAAAAGAAGGAAGAAGACTGAGAGTTGGAGTAAAGGGTAGTTAACTTCTCAGTGGCTACAAGACCTGTTTGATATTCTTCCACTGAAATGAATGGGAAGAATTGCCACAGGGTTCTGTAAGAGGGTATGTGACTCTCCCCTACTGATTTCTCTCTCTGCTTTCTGGCAAGGTAACACTCAATATCCAGGAGGTAAAGTAATCATCTACCTTAAAGTCTTCATTAGCTGCCAGAAAGATTGAAAATAGTTTTATTGGCCTCCCCAGAGTCTGCTTTGCAATAATGCTCGTTTGTGCATGATATGTGTGGATGAAAATTTTAATTAAGGACCCATCAAAAAGGTTCATGGTTCTTGGCTAACTGCATGTAAATGAGCATCCAGCTGCGTTTATATAACGTGCAACTCCTGCACACTCTAAGCGATGTTGTAAAGTGAAAGGTGGGTAAATATACCGTGACTAACCAGTTGGCAGTAACCCTTTTTAACTCAGGTGCATTACGCAGTGAGATAGATAAAGGGGACAAGAGTCAGGTGAAGGTCCAACACAATTTTATTGAACACTTTATAAAATTCTTATAACACTTATAAAATTCTAACAGGACTAGACAGGGTGGATGCAGGGAGGATGTTCCCAATAGTGGGACAGTCCAAAACCAGGGGTCGCAGTCTGAGGAAACATTTCTTCACCCAAAGAGCGTGAGCCTGTGGACGCCATTACCACAGGAAGTAGTTGATGCCAAAACATTGAATGTATTGAACATAATAAGAACATAAGAAACAGGAGCAGGAGTAGGCCATCTAGCCCCTCGAGCCTGCCCTGCCATTCAATAAGATCATGGCTGATATGTCGTGGCTCAGTTCCACATTCCCGCCCTCTCCCCATAACCCTTAATCCCCTCGCTTATCAAAAACCTATCAACCCGCGTCTTAAATATATTTAGCGAGGCAGCCTCCACCACTTCAACGGGCAGAGAATTCCAGAGATTCACCACCCTTTGAGTGAAGAAGTTCGTCCTCAACTCCGTTCTAAACCGCACCCCCTTTATCTTGAGGCTGTGCCCCCTAGTCCTACTGTCTTTTTTGAGCGGGAAGAGCCTCTCCACTTCTATCCTATCCATCCCATTCATCATCTTATACGTCTCAATGAGATCTCCCCTCATTCTTCTAAACTCTAACGAGTACAAGCCTAGTTTATTCAGCCTCTCCTCATAGTTCAACCCCCTCAACTCCGGTATCAGCCAAGTAAACCTCCTCTGCACTCCCTCCAAGGCCAAAATATCCTTGCGTAAGTGCGGCGACCAAAACTGCACACAGTACTCCAGCTGCGGCCTCACCAGTGCCCTGTACAGTTGCAGCAACACCTCCCTACTTTTATATTCAATCCCCCTCGCTATGAAGGCCAGCATCCCATTTGCCTTCCTGACCACCTGCTGCACCTGCAGGCTGGGTTTTTGCGACTCATGCACAAGGACCCCAAGGTCCCTCTGCACCGTTGCATGCTGCAGTTTTTTGCCATGTAAGTAATAGTCCTTCCTACCATTATTCCTACCAAAGTGGACAACTTCACACTTGCCAACATTAAATTCCATTTGCCAGTTCCTGGCCCATTCGCCCAGTCTATCTAGATCCTTCTGCAGACTTTCCACACCCTCTGCACAATTTGCCGTTCCACCAATCTTGGTGTCATCAGCAAATTTCGACACCCTGCACTCGGTTCCCTCCTCCAGATCATCTATATAAATGGTAAATAGCTGCGGCCCCAGCACCGACCCCTGGGGCACTCCACTAGTCACCAACCGCCAATCCGAATAGCACCCATTGACCCCCACTCTCTGTCTCCTATTTGACAGCCAATCCTCTATCCACGCTAACACCCTACCCCCAACTCCATGCCCCCTGACCTTCTGTAATAACCTCTTGTGCGGCACCTTATCAAACGCCTTCTGAAAATCAAGAAACACCACATCCACCGGCTCTCCTCTATCCACTGCCCTAGACACATCCTCATAGAACTCCAATAAATTCATCAGACACGACTTCCCCTTAATGAAACCGTGCTGCGTCTGCTCTGTGAAACAATTCTCCTCAAGATGCCTCGCTATTTTCTCCTTGATCACAGATTCTAACATTTTACCTACAACAGACGTTAAATTAACTGGCCTATAATTCCCTGCCTTTTGCCTGCCACCCTTCTTAAACAACAGCGTAACATTAGCCGTTTTCCAATCTTCCGGCACTTCCCTGGAATCCAGCGATGTTTGGAAAATAATCATCAAGGCATCCACTATCACCTCTACCATTTCTTTCAGAACCCTTGGATGCATTCCATCCGGTCCTGGGGACTTGTCCACAATCAGTCCCTCCAGTCTTTCAAGCACTGCCTCTCTAGTAACAATAATGTCATTCAGACCCTCCACTCCTACCATTTTTCCATCACTAACACCCGGCAAATTATTCACGTCCCCCTCCGTGAAGACCGAAACAAAAACAAAACAAAACAAAAAAGTTATTCAAGTTATTGAAGAGGCGCCTGGATATAACACTTGGAGCAAATGGGATCAAAGGTTATGGGAGAAAGCAGGATTAGGCTATTGAGTTGCCATGGTCATGATGAACGGTGGAGCAGGTTTGAAGGGCAAAATGACCCCCTCCTGCTCCTATCTTCTATAATTCTACTTTTTCAAGGAAAAACAATATTCAATCCCTTCACAGGGCTCTTCATCAAACAAACTGAAATCTCAGTCTGAAATCTACACTAGCTTTCTACTTCTGACACATGTTTCTGAGGATAAGCCGCACCCAATCCATAGGTCCCGATCACGATATTTGAACTGCTTGTCCAAAAAGGCTGGGAATACTCGTTCACTAAGGCTAGGACAGGCTGTTCCTCGATCTTTGAGCATTGGCTGGTGTTCCACGATCTGCAGTCATCCATTTGGGCTCCACCTCTTGTCCAGGGCTGGTTCAGGTCGTCTCAGATGGACAGTCTTCTGGGTCTGGTCAGTCTGATGATGCTCACCGGGAGGTGCAGGGAGCTGGAGGTGCTGTGCTGCTCAGCCTCCAGTCCAAGCTGATCTCTGGAGACACTGTTGAAAAAGATGCAAGAAGCAGAGAGAGCTGGGGCTACTGAGGTTGCCCCATTTATTCCCTTCTCAAAGATTCTGTGTCCAATACTAGCATTGGGCAGGGGGCAGGAAGATCCAATGGGGTGACTACTTCTCATATTTGGAGCTGTCTGAACATGATTTTGAACCTTTGGCTATCAAGTGCTGTCCTTGTCATGCTATGCCTCTGGCCCCCTACTGAGCTGGATGTGATCAAGTCTGTATAGCATTCTTCTAACAAAGCAGGTTCAATGAAGAGGTAAATAATAGCTCATTCTGAAATAATGTGGCCATTAGCATCTGGCCAGGCAACTCCAGGCCTATCTGGTCTTGATGGGAAGTTAATTGTCCAAGGCCTGGTTACATAAACAATATCTCTGTTCCAGCTCTATAGTTCACATATTGCAGAGTGCAGCTAGGTTTAAACTTGGCTTCCACATTTTGTCTTCTTATCCATGCTTATGAAAAATATCAAACTATCTGTAACAATCCTGGAAGTCACCAAGAGTAACCTATTCTTATCGACCAAGAGTTTATGCCTTATGTCAATCAGGATGCATAGGGGAATTTAAGAAACAATGCCATCCACTTGCAAGTTGGATGGAGAGAGAGAAAAAGAGACAAGGAAACCCTTTGATGCCCCAGTTGCTTGTCAGTTCTGAAAAACTGATGCTTAAAACACACAAAAAGGCTGGCTTGTCACATGACTTTCTCTCTCAAACCGCCCAGTGATCCAAATAAGGTCATAACTTGTGTATTCCAATTGGAACTTGATTAAATCATGGCTGGAAATTTCTCTCTCAACGAAGGTTCCATTGCCCAAATAATGGTTTGTCTCCAGCCAGTTGAAACGCATTTTTCAGTCAAGCAGACACATACACTGATTGCCCAGATCTACATCATAGAACGTAGAATAAGAAAGCTCAAGAATAGGCCTTTGGCCCACAGTGTTGTGCCGAACATGATGCTAAATTAAACTAGACCCTTCTGCCTGTCATTGGTCTATATCCCTCTATTCCTTGCATATTCATGCACTTAAAGTGATTGTGACATGACTTCTTCCTCTGCTTTGGAATATACTGTTCTTATCTCACATTACATAACATGCAGTCCATTTGGTGAACCTTGTCTCTGGACACATTTAAGTGGTCCTTGCACTTTCATATTAAAGTTTACTGTCGTTAGTCAAAAAATTGTTGCATTTGTAAACCATCACATGGTGTTTTGATGGCGCATGGGGATTGTGGAATGAGTTTATTAGACATGAAAACAGTGGCTATGTTGATGTGCCATAGTTGAGTATTCCATCTTTTTGAACTGTGTAACTATCTGTATTTCCTGAAAGTGGAATAGGGTAGGCAATGGCATCATAAGACTCTTAATCCAGAAACTCAGCTAATGTTATGGGGGCCCAGGGTTCGAATCCCGCCATGGCAAATGGTGGAATTTGAATTCAATAAAAAAAAATTTGGAACTGAGAATCTACTGATGGCCATGAAACTACTGTCTATTGTCAGAAAAACCTATCTGGTTCACTAATGTCCTTTAGGGAAGGAAATCTGCTGTCCGTACCTGGTCTGGCCTACATGTGACTCCAGAGTGGTTGACTCTCAAGTGCCCTTGGGTACCTGGGATGGGCAATCAATGCTACCCAGCCAGCATTGCCCATGTCCCACAAATGATTTTTTTAAAAATTAATTAATTCACATCCAATGAGTGTAAGGCTGGTCCTGTTTTGACAGGCATTTTCCACAAGTTCAATAACCGATAATTATCTGCATCCTAGGGAAGTGGGTAGACTGGAACAATTCAACTGCTCATGATGGTCTTTGCTGAGGTAAACACAGTGGTGGCAGTATGACGCATCTGGCACCTGATTAATGCTACATCTCACAGCAAATAGATAAAATGTCCAATACCGGAGACTGAAACAGGCTGAAGGATTGGAGTAATTTTGCTGGATCCTTGTGGGTTAGTGTAGATAGATGAATCTGGCAACTTAACCTCTTCTATCAAATTTCTGGGCTCGTTGGCTGCTTCATTAAAGCAGAGAGTATGGACATTCTGCTCCGCTGTCAACTGCATACATTTCACTCCATAGTCATACTGAATTATGGTTTGATCAGGGTAATCATCCTTTGATGTCCTCAGAGGCATGGGCAGCCATCTCCATCTCTTTGTTCCTCTTTTCTTCCACTATTACATGCTGAAAAGGGCTGGAGGAACCCCATGATGCATAGCTGTGTTGCAAATCCAGATTAAAATCTCAAAGGGCATCTCTAAATGTCTATTCCTCAGCCAGAATTATTCCTTAGGCAGAGGTACCTTACTAATTTCTGTGCAGAATGTAAAGCTTTAATTGGGTTCTTATGGAATCATGCAGTACAGAAGGAGGCCATTTGGCCCTTCATTCTGATACTGGGTCTTTGTAATTAGTGTGACATCCCTACTCTTTCCCTGTGGCCCTTCTTTTATTTCCCTTTCCAATGTAGATTCAGTTGCCTACAGGCATAAGCAATTGAATGGCTATGGTTCTCAGGGAGGTTACTATTGAATCTGTTTCCAACGTGTTCACTGTACCATTGTAACAACTTTCCTCTAACACAGTTAAACAACTAGATTGCTAAAATTAATGCTGTAGAAAGAAATGCTTAAAGAGAAGTGATGGAAATATAAAGAACCCATGAAAAAACCCGACGATTTCTCCAACGAAATCTTAAGCATACAACCAAAGAGTAATTATGATCCCAAAATGTAGATGCAACTGTGGGGTGGCACGGTGGAACAGTGGTTAGCACTGCTGTCTCACAGTGCCAGGGACCTAGGTTCAATTCTGGCCTCGGGTCACTATCAGAGTGGAGTTTGAACTTTCTCCCCATATCTGTTCCTCTGGATGCTCCGGTTTCCTCCCAGTCTGAAGATGTGTGGGTTAGGTTGATTGGCCGTGCTAAATTGACCCTAATGTCAGGAGGATTAGCAGGGTAATAAATATGAGGGATTGTGGGAAAAGGACCTGGGTGGAATTACTGTTTTTGTGCAGACTCGATGGGCTGAATGGCCTCCTTCTGTACTGTAGGGATTCTATCATATCAAATGATGGGACATCATATGGTGGAATACATTGGGAAATGAACCATTACAACAGCATTTTTGCTTATATATTTTACATCTCTATGTTAAGGAATCCATGTTCCAATTGTTTTTATGGATTGAAAGCTTCTGGATCTGAAATGCCCCTGGTACATTAAATAGATTGAAAGGGCACTCAGCATACATGACACATTGTATTATATATAAATCAATCATATGAATCTTTAAAAAAAAAAGCACAGTTAGATGACTAGAAGGTGCATTTACTTAATTATTTATGACCTGGCTTGTGAATATCTGTTTGTTTAAAGTAAAGTCGGAATCCATTGGCCAGCTGGTCTTTTGGGTATTGTGAACAGAAATGGCTCATTAGCATTTCACCCTTCCGATTTCACATGAAAGGTTTCACCTAATTTCTGATTGGCATTTTAAAAAAAGCAAACTTATTTTCCGACAAGGCATCAATTCTGGAAAATGTTTCCATATTTCTTTACCAGTTTTTTTTAGTGAACAAGTAACGATCAAGGTTTAGCTATCAATGTTATCAAAGACTATTTTCTTAAAGGTTTAAAGTTTCTTTAGTAGTGTCACAAGTAGGCTTACCTCAACAATGCAATGAAGTCACTGTGAAAATCTTCTAGTAGCCACACTGCAGCACCTGTTCAGGTAAAATGAGGGAGAATTTAGCATGGCCAGTCCACCTAACCTGCATGTCTTTCACAATGTGCACCCAGAGAAAACCCATGCAGACACTGGGAGAATGTGCAGACTTTGCACAGACCGTGACCCAAGCCAGGAATCGAATCCAGGTCCCTGGCACTGTGAGGCAGCAGTGCTGACTACTATCCCACCCCTGTGGCCTATTGATATTGATTCTCTTCTCCACCTTATTTTTGAGGCGTCAATGGGATTCACTTGAAGAATGAACTGAGTTTCAGAATTTTGCATTCTATTATACCAGTGCATTGGAGTTGAAATACATGGGGAGAGAAACAGTCCACTGACTGCAGTCACAGGAAGATGGTTTAGGCTTCTAAAGGCCACATAACATTGCTAAAGGAGCACCTCAGGACAATATCCTAGGCACAAACCTTCCCTCCCTCAAGATGGAGATGCTTGCTGATGATTTCACTGTGTTCAGTTCCATTCATATCTCCTTCATTAATGAAGAGATCCATATCCGCTTGGGCTGATGATAATCAAGTATCAATTGCATCACGCAATTGCCAGAAAGTAATCATCTCCAGAAAGACAGAGGGCAGGATCGTGAGCCCACACTCACCATCCGCAAGGTTGCCAGCAGGGGTATGGGATCAGCAGAATACAAGAGTAGTGGGTCCCACTGGTGAGATCGCAGTGTCCGATTTTTGACATCCCTTGTCAGTGACATGAACCTGCTTTCAATACATTATAATATATTAACATTCAATTAACCACCCCCCTCACCAGATTTGCCCCCCTCACAAGATTTTCATACCTCACTGATGTGGCATCATGGTTTACAACAGGATCACACAGGTGTGAACCTGTCAAGGGGATCCCCTGGGATGCAAAGGACAGTATGACTCCCAGTGGAGCAGAATATGGCTAGGCAGTGTTCTGGCACTATCCTCTGGCACTGCCTCCTGGCACTATCCCCCGGAACTGTCTCTGGCACTGCTTCTTGGCAGTATCCCTTGGAATTGCCTCCAGGCACTATCCCCTGGGCACTACCCCTTGATAAAAGTTGGCACTGTCGTAACAGTGCCAACCCATGCCAGGGACAAGCCCTCAGTGGAGGTCTCAAGGGAGGGGACTCATCTACTTGTGGTGGGGGGAGCAGACACTGCGAGTGATGGGGATATCACGAATGATCAGGGAGGGGATGGGGGGGAGAGAAACGGGGGCATGCCGGAGATGATGACAATGGGGGGAGGTGGGGGGGGGGGGTGCCGAGATGATGGCGGGGGGCGCGGTGGGGGAGTGATTCTGGATAAATCGGAGGTGGAGGAGTGATGCTGTGGTGGGATGGGTGGGTAGGAGAGGTGCGATTTCAAAGATGATCTGGGGGATTGGGATGATAGCGGGGAGCTGCTAGGAATGATTGGCAGGGGGAGGGGGGTGGGGAGGCATAGATTACCATTGATCTGGAACCTGACAGCACCAGTAACATAATTGCTGTGGCTACAAGAATACTTCAAAGGCTGAGAATTCTGTTTTAAGTAACTGGCCTCTGACTCCCAAAGCATTTCTATCATCTGGAAGTCATAGTGAGGAGTACAATGGCATGTTCTTCACTTACCCACAATCCTCAGTAGACATGACATCATTCAAGACATGCAGGCTGCTTCATTGACACTCAACTCATCACCTTAAACATTCACACCCACTGCATCACTGGGAGTGTCTTCCACCTACAAGATATAATACAACAACTTGCCAAAGCTAATCTGACAGCATCTTCCAAACCTACGTCCTAGAGGAGTAACAGATGCATGGTCACAGTACAACATGTAGGTTCCTCTCCCAGCCACAAGTTCCATGTTGACTTGGAAATATTTCATTGTTCCTTCATCCTTCTTGAGTCAGAATTCTGGAATTCCTTTCCTAACTGCCTGTTGCTACACAGACTGCAGTGTTAGAGGAAGACAATTCATCATCTCCTTCTCAAGGGCATTTAAGAGTGGACAATAAATGTAGGCCTTCCAAGCAGCATGTGAATGAATAAAAAAAACTTACATAAGCAGCTGGATGAGGGCAAATTAGATATTTTAATGCTTGTTAATGGAAAAGGATAATTGGTGAGTTTATTAGGAACAATAACAGGTTATTCATCCTTTCAAGCCTGTTCCTCCATTCTATGGCTGATTGTCACCTCAACTTCCTTTACCAAATAAAAACTATCGATCTCACTCTTGAATATTTCAATCTGAGCCAAATTCGTTACTCTTTGGAGGAACAAACACCAAGAAAGGTAAGGCAACTTTGCTGGAAAACATGTTTAAATTTCTATTTAATCACTTGAGACAATCAACACCAGCCTCCAGGTTAGGAGTAGCATGAGGTGACCAAATCTTGCAGAGGTGGGGGGAAGGGGGATCTTGTTTGCCTAAATACTAGAATCACAGAATCTCTAGAGTGCAGAAGGAGGCTATTTGGCCCATTGAGCCTGCACCGACAACAATCCCCACCAGGCCCTATCCCTGTAACTGCATGTATTTAGCCTGCTAATCCTCCTGAAAGAATGTGCAACAGGGAAAAGGCAGGACAATGGCACTAAGTCATAATGTTAAGTTAGACACAGTGAGCCAAATCATAGAATCCCTACAGGACAGGAAGAGGCCATTCGGCCTATCAGGTCCACACCAACTCTTCAATAGACACCCACCTCGTGCCCTTTCCCTGTAAGCCCACACATTTACCCTACTAAACCCCCTACCCTGCACATCTTTGGACACTGAGGGGCAATTTAGTATAGCCAATCAACTTAACACGCAAATCTTTGGAGTGTGAGAGGAAACCAGAGCACTCGGGGAAATCCATGCAGACATGGGGAGAACATGCAAATTCCATGCAGACAGTGACCCAAGGTCAGAATTGAACCTGGGTCCCTGGCGCTGTGAAGCTGCAGTGCTAACCACTGTGCCACCATGATAGGAGAGGGAATTACTGGATGGGTCCGTGAATCGATGCACTGCAAATCTTTGTACCGAATTTAATAAGTTGAATTTTTATTTTGAATGGATGTCGAAAGATTGAACAGAAAATTGGTATTAATCAGGCAATAATGCAATCATATCAACAATAATATTCTAGGTTTCATGACTATTGATGACTGATAATGTATTTTACAGATTTGTGTTATATGGACTGATGTTTGTTGGTTTCTTGCCAACTGTACCTGAATTTCAATTATAACACATTCAGGAAGCCTGTGGAGAATGGTATTTTGCAAATGTGTTAATAAGTACTATACTTAGCTCTATTTATGCACTGATTACTGCGTTTGGCTGAAATTGCAATAGATGTTCTGATTAAAACACAAACTATACTTCATTTACTTGCATAACATATTGCAGTTAACTATATCATAGATTCTGATGACTAAAATAGAATATTGCAGTTGTTTTTTTTTAAATTAGTTACAGTCTTGAAAATCACTGCAATATTATCTTTCAGTCTAATTTTATACTTTAATAGTTTTCCAAAGAAATGCACAGTGCTATCAGGAAAAGCAAACTGACAGAGTAGTACAACAACTCAACCATCTGAAATGATCAACAAAGGCACGTTGTCAACTTGAATAACAGCCGCAGAAAGGTGAGGTCTGCAAAGTGCGTTGAACTGGCATGTCACTGGGTGGGAGGACGTTATCAACATTGCTGACCTCAGGCTCCAAACTCAAAGAAAGCAGCTACAAACTGATCCAGACGCGTCCCTGTCTTTTCCAAATGAATTCCATGGCCAAGACATTTTTTTTAATTCACTCGTGGGGCATGGGCTAGCCAGCATTTACTCCTCATCCCACGTTGATGAGGGCGTTTGCAAGTCGACCACATTGCTGTGGCTCTGGAGTCACAGGTAGGCCAGACCAGGTAAGGACAGCAGATTGCCTTCCCTAAACCAGATAGGTTTTTCCAACAATCGACAATGGTTTCACGGTTAACAATAGATTCTTAATTCTAGATTTTTTAAAAACTGAATTCAAATTCCACCATCTGCCGTGGTGGGATTTGAGCCTAGGTCCCCAGCCCATTACCTGAGTGTCTGGATTAATAGTCTTGCGATAATACCACTAGGCCATTTCCTCCCCCTTTAATAATAGTAATTTTAATCCTCACAAAACATTCTGGCCTTGAGTCAGGTGGAAGCTCCACTGATCTCATATCCTAACTTTCTTGGATGGACCCCCAAACAAACCTGGTTATGCTGGGCTTGCAATGCTCACTAAAGTTTCCTCAACAGTTTATATGGGATATCTAATATTATTATTTTATTGAAAATGAGTTAGGAGCAATATTATTATGTGCATAGGTACCACCGTTTGATAGTCACCTGGCTTTATGACTTTGCAAAACAGGAACAAGTGAAACCATTGGAAGTGGGGAGTGATGTTGGGTTAGTTCCTGTCAAAACTGAAATTCTATGGAACTTGCACAGTGAAGAATAACTGTGGCATGGACTTCCTGACAGTAAGAGTTTGAAGTTTAAATTTTATATATTGGTGTCACAAGTAGGCTTACAAATAAATACTACAATGAAGTTACTGTGAAAATCCCACCAATGCCTGTTCAAACACACTGAGGAAGAATTTGGCATGGCCAGTGCACCTAACCAGCATGTCTTTTGGACTGTGGACTGTGGCAGTTTGCAACTGCCCTCCAAGATCAACAAATTCTGGCCAGGCAGCGATGCCCATATTTTTTCAACAAAAAAAAATAAGCTAAGGGAGGGGCTGTGGTGGTGCTGGATCTGAACAAGGAGTTCATTATTCCTGATCAACAGCTCTGATCTTTTGAAATAATTTTGGTTATATTGATTGATCAGAACTGCGTGCAAAGCTGGGAAGCCTGGCTCCAAGAAAAATTTAAGTTTGAAAAAGACATGAACTGTTGTTAGACCACACTGAGAATACTATGCTAATTTCCTGTTTTAACCTTGATCCATCTTATCCATATTCCATACAATGACTAATAAACTTTTTACTCTGCTTACTGTGCAAATCTACGTAACTGTCATTTATTTCGGTTTTCTTCTCTCAGTGAGTGTAAACAGTCGCGACAAAACCCAGATAAATTCTAACCACAGAATTTCTCTAAGCTTCACCCATCTCCATGACAAAGTGGCCTGATTGGGGCTGCCATCAAATTGACCTTGAAGTTAATTATCCAACAGTTGCAACCTGTTCTTTGATCTGATGAAGAAAATTGGTGTTTGCAACTTTTAAGGGTTCACTGAATGCCTTTAAATTAATTTAGCTCTCATTCCCAAGACAATCTGTAAGCATTGCACACATCACGGTTAGAATTATTTGGTCCCGTTTGTGTTGGGTGAGTTCGATGACAAGAGCGAAAAATATCACAAGAACTTCAAAAGTCGCAATTTACATTGGTGTAAACATGTGACATGATTGTCCCAGGTGCCACACACCTGGATCATTCCATCCACCCCCACATCCAAAATTCCCTCCATGGTGACATGACAGTAAAATGGCGGGAATCATAACTGTTGTCCTGAGGTAGATCCCTGGTGAGAGACCTCCCCTGGAAGTTCACGTGAGTGCACAGCTCATGGGGGAGAGGGGTCATACCTGGGTAGTGCCAGAGGACAGTGCCAGGGGATAGTGGTTGGTAGGGGAGGGGGGTAGGTGTGCCAGGGGGCTTTCTTGGTGAACTGCTTTGCTCACTCAGCACTGGGGAGCCAGTTAAAAATGACAGCCTCATTCTTGGCTTTCTTAGTTGCTTGCGGGGTGTACAAATCAGAGGCTAGCAATGCATCATGGGGTCTGATCATTAAAGGTTCTTCTTTCCCAAATCCCTGGATTATGCGGTAGAGAAAGCCACCATTGCTGCCAATGGGTTCAATGCTGCTTTTCCCATCTGCCATCACCATTTTGGTGATTTCTCGGAAAATCCTGCCTCATGTCCCCAGTTCCACAGCTATGTAAGCCCACCTGCTGTTTTACAATCTTACCATTCTAACTGTGCCTCCTTAGGAAGGGCTGGGGAGAAAGTTTTATGATCTAAAGAACTCTTACAAATTTCCAAATTCCTGCACTTTTCGCTATTTAACAGGGAACTTTCATTTCAGGACAATATTATATAAATGTGAACAGAATGAATAACTATCAGAGGAACTGATTTACGTTTACACACACTGATCCACTTATATTCTGGATCCTCTAAGTACACTTTATCTGAAAGCTACACTCTTGTCTGATTCTCCATGCGCAATACTGAGGGATGTTAATTAGAAATCGCTCCAAAAACCAAATAAGGAAGGAAGTGATGCTGTGAGGAAGTTCAAATACTTATCTTCTTACCTCAGAGTTTGGAAACTACAGTTCTCTGGCCTTTTGTGCACGTGTTGGCCAGGAATTGGCTACACATGCACAGTTTGTGCCTTTTATACTCTCTAGACCAGGAACCAGACCAGAAGACCTCCACAGATTAAACTGGTGGGAACTGAGGTGGCACAGTGGCATGATGATTAGCACTGTTGTCTCACAGCGCCAGGGACCCGGGTTCAATTCTTGGTTTGGTTCACTGCCTGTGTGGAGTTTGCACATTCTCCCCATGTCTGCATGGGTTTCCTCCGGGTACTCCTGTTTCCTCCCAAAGATATATGGGTTAGGTGGATTGGCCATCTAAAATTTCCCCTCAGTGTCAGTGGGACTAGTTAGGGTAAAGGCATTGGGTTATGTGGATAAGGCCTTGGTGGGATTGTAGGCGGGGCAGATTGGATGGACTGAATGGTTTCCTTCTGCACTGAAGGATTCTATGGTTTTATAAGTAGAATGATGTGAAAGGCAAGTCAGGTGACCTAATAACGGAGTGCCGTTGTGCTGTGTGTGCCCAGGAAGCAGGGCCAATCAATGCAATTTGGGACATCCTGCAAATTACACGCTTATTTAAGACCCCAATTTCTTCCACAACTATTCCCTGAATGGATCTTATTTTTTGATGCACTATTATGGTGACAGTCTCTGGGCAGATTTTTATGGCCTTGGTGCAGTGAAGGTAGGGCTGTAAAATACAGAGAGCAGGTCAAACCTCCATTGACTTTGGCAGGAATGGTAAAGTCGCCGTAGTCCCAGTTGACCATCAGTTGGCTCCTGGTGAATTAACCTGAGGATCATCACACCTCAGGCAAGGGGCAAAGTTGAGAAGTCAGGACCTTCATGTGTAACCTTGGTCAGTACAGGATTTGAACCCAGATGTTAAGCATCATTCTGCAACACAAAACTGGCTTTCCAGCCAACTGAGCTAAATGACTCTGACACAGGTCATCCAGACTCGAAACATTTGCTCTATTCTCTCTCCACAGATGTTGTCAGACCTGTTGAGATTTTCCAGCATTTTCTGTTCCTGTTTGAGCTAAATGACTGTTCTTGCTGGCAGGAAGGAATATAATATTCCTCCCTCTGTCTCTTCCATCCCCCATCTCTTCCTGCCTCACATCAATATACATTTCCATTGCCTCAACTTTTTTCTCCAGACTTCTAAATCTTCCTTCATCTGGAACCTCCTCCCCTTCACTAAGTTTAAAATAATTTCTCCCCACATGGACCATATTTTCTGGTCACCCTTATTTTGGTGTGTTCTGTCCCTTCCTGTCACACTCTGGTTACTGTTACCTGTATCATCATCCTGCATCATTGCTTTGTCCTTTCTTTGTAACTTTCCAAATCCCCACTCACATGAAACCTCTGCTCTACTATTCCATTTAAAGTTCTCTACAGACCAAGTGATATGAGTCAATCCACTGGAGACTATTCCAATGGTGCAGTTCCCTCTTTCATCGGCACTGGTGCCAGTGCCCATGAAGCGAAACCCAGGGGGTGATTCTCCCAGCTTTCTGTGCTGCTCTAACAGCGCAGTGGGACAGGAAACATCAGCAGAGGCCATTTGCTGGGCTTCTTCCTGGGTGTCACAGCCTCCGCAGATCCCCACAAGAAAAAAAATCCCAGCCTATCCAGCCCCCCCTTATAACTCAAACCATCAAGTCCTGGTAGCATCCTAGTAAGTCTTTGCATAGAACATAGAACATAGAACACTACAGCACAAACAGGCCCCTCGGCCCACAAGTTGCGCCGATCACATCTATACTTACTAAGCCATAGACCTATCTATAACCCCCAATCCCATTAAATCCCATATACTCATCCAGAAGTCTTTTAAAAGACCCCAGCGAGTTCGCCTCTACCACCACCGACGGCAGCCGATTCCATTCACTCACCACCCTCTGAGTGAAAAACTTACCCCTAACATCTCCTCTGTACTTGCTTCCCTGCACCTTAAATCTGTGTCCTCTCATAGCGACCATTTCAGTCTGGGGAAATAGCCTCAGAGTCCACCCTATCTATTCCTCTCAACATCTTATAAACCTCTATCAGGTCGCCTCTCAACCTTCGTCTTTCCAGGGAAAAGAGTCCCAGCTCCCTCAACCTATCTTCATAAGGCATGCCTCCCAATCCAGGCAACATCCTTGTAAATCTCCTCTGCACCCTTTCAATAGCTTCCACGTCCTTCCTATAGTGAGGCAACCAGAACTGCACACAGTACTCCAAGTGGGGTCTGACAAGGGTCTTATAAAGTTGCAGCATTACCTCCCGACTCCTAAACTTAATCCCTCAATTAATGAAGGCCAGTACACCATACGCCTTCTTGACCACATCCTCCACCTGCGAGGCTGATTTAAGTGTCCTATGGACCCGGACCCCAAGGTCCTTCTGCTCTTCAACACAGCTAAGCCTCCTACCCTTGATATTGTATTCCTTCATCCCATTGGTCCTGCCAAAATGGACCACTACACATTTATCTGCGTTGAAGTCCATCTGCCACTTCTCCGCCCAGTCTTGCATCCTATCTATGTCCCGCTGCAACTTCTGACATCCCGCCAGACCATCCACAACACCACCAGCCTTCGTATCGTCGGCGAACTTACTAACCCATCCCTTCACTTCCTCATCCAGGTCATTTATGAAAATGACAAACAGCAAGGACAGATCCCTGGGGCACTCCACTGGCGACCAACCTCCATGCATGCTTTCTCATTTAATAATATCCTTTCTATAATAAGGTGATCAGAACTGTACACAGTATTCCAAATGTGATCTTACTAGTATCTTGTACAATTTCAACAAGACGTCTCAACTCTTGTGGTCAATGCTCTGACCAACATGTCCTGCTTAGAGGGATTAAAACTCACCAATCACCTCACGTGCCTTTGAAAGCTCAGTGACTACTGGAAGCTGATTAAAACAATATTAAAAAGTGACATCTCCTTCCCCTTCTTCACCAAGTTTCAAAGTTAACTTTCATTTCAGTCCTCATCATCTCCATACTGTGCTCCCTATCTCTGCAGTCACAAAACCTATCTGTTTTTATGGAGGACTGGTGACTCACACCCAAGTTGCATCTGCTAAGTCAACTTACTGCTGTAGTAAGTATCATTTGCTCACATAACCACTGTGATGGAACAATCATTAGTACAGAGTTAATTCAGTAATTCATTAATTGATTACACAATCCCCGCTACAGAATAGCAAAACCTCCGCACCGCTGTCAGTCAAAATTGGAGTTTACAATGGGTGGGATTTTTCACCCCCTCCGCGACATGTTTTGTAGCAGTAGAGGTGTCCCACCATTGACCAGTGGTGGGGTTTGGCTGGGGTTTGCCGTCAGTGGGACTAGAAGATCCCGATAGAGGGAACAGCTAGAAAATTTTGGCCAATGTTCTTTCCTGCTAACTTTTTTTCAATGATCTTTCTCCATTTAAATAAAATATTTGTCCAATTGTATTACTCCATTTCTCAGACATAAAGGTAATAATGGCTTGATGTCAAAGCAATCATCAGTGCATGAACCCTCCTCACCTCTTGCTATGCCCACACTATTATTACTTGTTAACTAAAGAATTCAAGATCACCTCGTGGTGAATGGATGTTGTCTGATAGTAAGGTCAATGTGGAACTGACATGGAATTCCTTGTTTCTTCTGAAAGGAAGATTCCAGTGACAATACAATTATCATTGCTTACCAAGGCCAAAGCCTTGGAAGGGAACAGGATTGCTTTCTTTATCTGCTGTCAGTGTTAAAGCTGATGTTTGCTGGTGTAAGCACAATTGGATAAGTGCAGCATTAAATCACATCTTTTATGGAGCTTGTACGCTGCACCCAAGGCAGAGAGAAGCTCAAGCCTGAACAGACCTCCTAAAAACATTGTAAGAAGTTTCACAACATCAGGTTAAAGTCCAACAGGTTTATTTGGTATCATAAAGTTTCGGAGCACTGCTCGTTCATCAGGTGAGTCACCTGATGAGGTGAGACTCACCTGATGAAGGGACAACATTCTGAAAGCTCGTGCTACCAAATAAACCTGTTGGAACTTTAACCTGGTGTTGTGAGACTTCTTACTGTACTTACCCCAGGCCAATGCCGGCATCTCCATATCTAAAAACATTGGCTACGTTTAGTTGGAATCTACACTGCTGTAAGGCAGAGTAAAGCCAGGGTGTCAAATTGAGGCGGAGTTGTAAACGTCCACTTAAAGAATTAGAAAAAGAGAAGTTTTTGCATCTTATTATTTCACTCACGTGAAATAAAGGGAAGTGAACCTTTATCCACTTCATCTACCAGTCTGTGGTTTTCCATCCAATCAAACAAACGGACAACACAGTTTAGGCTTTTGCGAGGATTACAGATAAGGATTTTCTGTGCCAATTCACCTTTGAACAAGTTGAAGTGTGCATTCTTCACCCCTGTTTTACAAACAGAATTAATGATCTTCACTTCTCAAAATGTTTTTGTGCGAGTTGACGCAATGATTTTCTGTTGGCAGACAAGTTTGGAAAAGGCAACTGGTCTGACAAACAGCAAGAGCCAGTGTGTTCTGTCGGTGGTGACCCTCACTTGCAATCATAAACTGTTTCTGTGAGGGAGACTGTGAGAGAAACTGAATGGGAGAAGCCGCATAAGGAAATTTGGCGTGTCCACTACGACTCTCACTAACTTTTACAGATGCACCATAGAAAGCATTCTTTATGGTTATTATCACAGGTTGGTACGGCTCCTGCTCTGTCCAAGACTGTAAGAAACTACAAATGGTCGTGAACGAAATCCAGTCCATACTCAAACCAGCCTCCCACCTACTGACAGCGTGTACACTTCCTGCTGCCTCGGAAAAGCAACCAGCATAACTAAGGACTTCACACACCCCCGACATATTCTCTTCTACCTTCCTCCATCGGGAAAAAGATACGTAAGTCTGAGGATACATGCCCAACTGATTCAAGAACAGTTTCTTCCCCACTGCCATCAGACTTTTGATAGACCTATCTGGCATTAAGTTGATCTTTCCCTACACCCTAACTATGACTGTAGCACTACATTCTGCACTCTCTCATCTCCTTATCTATGAATATTATGCTTTGTTAGTACATGGCGCAAGAAACAATGCTTTTCGCTGTATACCAATACATGTGACAATAATAAATCAAATCAAATCAAATCAAATCAAAATAACTGCTGTGGCTACAAGAAGAGGTCAGAGGCTAGGAATCCTGCAGCAAGTAGCTCAACTCCTGACTCCCAAAGCCTGTCCATTATCTACAACACATAAATCAGGAGTACAATGGAATATTCTCCACTTGCTGGGTAGAATCCCTACAGTACAAAAGGAGGCCATTCAGCCCATTGAGCCTGCACCAACAACAAACCCACCCAGGCCCGATTCCCTGTAACCCCACATATTCACCCAAAGGGCAATTTAGCACAGCCAATCAACCTAACCCACACACCTTTGGACTGTGGGAGAAAACCAGAGCACCTGGTGGAAATCCAATGCAGACACAGGGAGAACGTGCACACTCCACATGGCCAGTCACCCGAGGTCAAAAAGGAAGCGGGGGCACAGTGGCTCAATGGTTAGCACTGCTGCCTTACATTGCTCGGGACCCAGGTTCGATTCCCTTAGCTTGGGTCACTGTCCGTGTGGAGTTTGCGGATTCTCCCCATGTCCGTGTGGGTTCCCTCCGGGTGCTCCAATTTCCTCCCACAGACCAAAAATGTGTGGGTTAAGTGGATTGGCAATGTTAAATTGCCCTTAGCATCAGGGGGATTAGCAAGGGCAAATGCATGGGGTTATGGGGATAGGGCCTGCGTGGGATTGTCGTTAGTGCAGACCCGATGGGCTGAATGGCCTCCTTTTGCACTGTAGGATTTTATGTCATCAAAACCATAGAAATCATGCAAAGGTGATGCATCAGGGATTAAAAAACTATAGAGTTCTGAGGAGAAATTTGAAATATTAGGACTATTTCCACTGAAGCAGAAGGTTAACAGGAGATTGAACTGTGGTGAAATTTAGAAAACCATTTTGTTTAGTTTTGGATTCTGAGCTGAGAATTGTTACAAAGAGAGTGAGCAGGGAGGTTAGAATCTTTTTTTTAAACCCCCATACAGGGGGTGGTTGAAACCTGTACTGTAAGTTTACAGCAGCCCCACAGAGCATGCTGGGAAGTGTTGGGGGTGCTGGGGGTGCTGTCTACTATCCAGGGTTGAGATTGCATTCTGCCATCCATCACATTTCTCTATCCTGAGGCTAATTGAGGTGTTGAAATGGCCATTAATTGGCAAGTTAAAGGCCTCTTCCCTACCATTACTATTACTTTACCAATGGTGAGTGGGTATTTTGCCACATGGGGAGACAGCTGGGCACCATACTAATGGGTTCTGGAGAGGGTTGAGGTGGGGCACCAGATTAGATTCAGTGAAGGCCCCTTCAAAGTAGCAAGAGCCACCCCCACTGAAAGATACCACAACTCCTCCCCTCACCCATCCTTACAAACGAATGTCCCCTTCCCTTACTCATTGTACCTCCAGAGAAACCTTACCTTGTTTTAACCCTGGGCTTCCTTCATGCTTGGCTGGTCTGGGTCTGCTGAAATCGCAGTAGTGGCCACTGCTCCTAGTGAACCTATTGAAGATATACCCATCATCCAACTAAGTAGCAGGTCTTGATGGGGGTGTCAGGTAGGGGGCCTTTTGTGCTGAAAACTGCAGAAACCCTGACTACAGGCAATTGACAATTAATTGCCTGACGAACATCAATTACAGTAAGTTCTTCCATGATTGACCAAGGCTTGGCTGCCTCTAACTTTTCAACGAATGGATAGGGGATGTAGTAGTTGTATTGATTGAGAGCAACAAGATTAGACTACATGTGCCACTGCTCTTCTTGACTCTCGGACTCCAAGTGCCAGTCCCTCCTTAACCATGTCCACTCCCTCCTGTCAATTGTCTCAGCAGTACATCCCTGCTGGATGTACTGCTGAGGCTGTATAAGGCTCTGGTCAGGTCCCATTTGGAATATTATGAGCAGTTTTAGGCCCCCAACAAAGGATGTGGCGGCCTTGGAAGGGATCCAGAGGGAGTTCACAAGAATGATCCCAAGAATGAAGGGCTTGTCATATATCGAACAGTTGAGGAGTCTGGATCCATACTCAATGGAGTTTAGAAAGATGACAACGGATCTAGTTAAAACTTACAGGATACTGAGATGACTAGCTGGAATGGACGTGGAGGGGATGTTTCCACTCTTGGGAGAGACTAGAACTTGAGGGCACAACCTCAGAGTGAAAGGATGCTCCTTTAAAACTGTGATGAGGAGGAATTTCTTCAGCTAGACGGTGGTGAATCTGTGGAACTCATTGCCACAGAGACCAGGTCGTTGAGTGTCTTTAAGACAGCGAGACAGGTTCTTGATCAAGAAGGGAATCAAGGGTTAAGGGGAGAAGGCAGGAGAATGGGGATGAAACTCATATCAGCCATGATTGAATGACAGAGAGAATTGGTGGGCCGAATAACTTAATTCTGCTTCCATATCTTGTGGTCTTATGGTCCCTCGTCCATTTGGAATCCCATGGCGGGTGAGATGGTAAAATTCCAGCCTTACTGTTTGGAGCGTCTAGCAATATTAACATTCACACAAAGCTGTAAATCTCTGAGGCACAAACTGTCAACAAAATAACCTCCTTCTCATCTTCAGTGATTACTTCATTAGCAACAAAGTAATATTGCAGCCTTCCTACGTATTGTCCCCAGTCATCAACCTCTGGGCCAAATTGCAGAATGAGTCTACCTTATAGCTTGTTACTCTCGATACTCAAGTCTCCTCCCTGTCTAGATGGACACTATCATCCCCGACGACTTTGATGTTTTGCCTCATTGCAAAAGTAATAGATCGAGGGCGATTCAATGCAACCTTAACAATAAAGGCTTTATTGCCAACAGAATAATTATATATGTGTGCAATAAGTTAAGACTAGAGTACAAATGTAACTACCCTTCTTGATTCCCGGGCTCCAACTATGAGCCCCTCCTTGACCTGCGGTCCATTCCCTTCTGCCGGTTAGTTCAGCTTCCCACTGGGGCGATGCGTTGGGATTCCATTGAGTCCTTCCCAATCACGCAACCCTTGGAGTACACCCCCCAACCCCCTCCCCCTTCAAGGACCATGCAACTACAGTGGTGTAGTGATATTGTCACTGGGCTAGTAATCCAGGGAATAGTAATATTCAGGGGACCCAGATACAAACCCCTCAATGGCTGATGGTGAAATTTGAATTCAAAAAATTCTGGAATGAAAAGTCTACTGATGACCAGGAAACCATTGTTGATTGTCATAAAAATCCATCTGGTTCATGAATGTCCCTTTAGCAATGGAAATCTGCCACCCTCACTTGACCTGGTCTGCACGTGCCACCATCGCCTGTCCTTCATTGTTGAAAAAAGCCATCTTCATTTGTCATCCAAGCGTTGGGCTATGTGTGGTGTGTGCGAAGGTGGTTGATAAGACCTATCTTGGCACAAAAGGTTCTAGTGACTCCAGCAATGTGGTTGACTCTTAAATAACCTAGTAAGCGACTCAATTAATGAATAATTAGGGATGGGTAATAAATGTCAGCCCAGCCAACGATGCCTACATGCCATCAATCAATTTGAAAAATCCCACCACTCCAGAAAGCCCACAGCCATGGAATGCTTTGGTACAAGTACTGGTTCAGACACTTATGAAGGGAAAATTGAATAAATACATGAAATAGAGGAGGGTTTTGCACTTTGGTAAATGGAGACCAGGGTAGAGGGATTAATTCTGGATGGTCCTACCAAAGAGATGAATAGAGGGTTGAACGATAAAGGCAAAATACTGCGGATGCTGGAATCGGAAACACAAACAGAAAATGCAAGAGAAACTCAACAGGTCTGACAGCATCTGTGGAGAAAGAATAGAGCCAATGTTTTGAGTCTGGAAACCCAGATTCCAGAATCCAGAACTCCAATCTAGAGTTGAAACATTGGCCCTATTCTCTCTCCACAAACTTGTTGGGATTTTCCAGTATTTTCTGTTTTTGAATGGGTTTAATGGCCTTTGGGCTGTGCTGTAGATTTGATTTGATTTATTATTGTTACATGTATAAGCATAAAGTGAAAAGTATTGTTCCTTATACGCTATACAAACAAAGCATATTGTTCATGGAGAAGGAAACGAGACAGTGTAGTTTTAGAGAAAGATCAACTTAATGTGAGGTAGATCCATTCAAAAATCTGACAGCAGCAGGGAAGAAGCTGTTCTCAAGTCAGTTGGGATGTGACCACAGACTTTTGTAGCTTTTTCCTGATGGAAGAATGTGGAAGAGAGAATGTCCGGGGTGTGTGGAGTCCTTAATTGTGCAGACTGCTTTGCCGATGCAGTGGGAAGTGTAGACAGAGTCAATGGATGGGAGGCTGATTTGCGTGATGGATTGGGATACATTCACGACCTTTTGTAGTTTCTTGCAGTCTTGGGCAGAGCAGGAGCCATACCAAGCTGTGATACAATCAGAAAGAATTCTTTCTATGGTGCTCATCTCTAAAGGATTTGAACATTATGGTGATTAGTTTCTTTTGTTGGTAGGTGGTCATCTCTTCACATAGCTGCCCAGTTCAGATTTATTCCATCCAGGGGATTATGAAATTACTTTTTGAGTGATGTGACTGATTCAGCTTCTGCTTTATTTTTATGTTACTAGGAATATAGTGCTGTAAAATGAGGAGTGCAAAATTCATGGATAAGAATTACTGTCAGCCACTTATCAGATTTGCTTTCAGGTGGACCTGTGTGCAGTGTAAAGATATCAGCCACTTACCCTGAATGATTCATTTTTTTTCACAAGCTTTAGTGCTGATCATAAATCTCCAAATACATAAAGCTGCCTTAATGCATAGCCAACTGACAGGAGTAACAGCTCTTTGAGCACAAGTGCAGATTATTAACTCCCATATACAGATTTCATCAGATTGCCGAGTGTGATCTATCCCCATTCTACCCTGCGATAATTTGAAGGCAGTGCCCTACTTACTCTGAGAGATATCGAATATGGAAAATTAATTTTGTATGATTGTAGGATAAGGTGCTTTAACGGGGACCTCTGGTTGCCACATTATAGGAAGGATGTGATTGCACAGAAGGCAGTGCAGAAGAGACTCACCAGGATGCTGCCTGGGATGGAACATTTAAATTATGAGGAGAGGTTGGGTAGGCTTGGGTTGTTTTCAATGGGTTAGAGTCCAACCAGTTTATTTGATAGTAATCTCACAAGCTTTTGGAAACGGCGTTCCTTCATAAGGTATCAGAGAAGGACATATAAAGTCACACACAGTTTACAGAATACTGATTAGAATGCAAGTCTTGACAGCTTACCTGCTATTCAAGTCTTGAAGTTGTAGACAATGTGAGTGGAGATAGCATTAGCATAGGCTAAAGAGATGTGTATTGTCTCCAGACAGGACTGTGAGTGAGATTTTACAAGCCCAGGCAAGTCATGGGGGTTACAGATAGTGCGACATGAGCCCAAGATCCTTCACGACACACAACGGCGCAGAGTCACTGAGCAGAGACTGATAGCCAAGTTCCACACACATGAGGACGGCCTCAACCGGGATCTTGGGTTCATGTCGCACTATCTGTAACCCCCATGACTTGCCTGGGCTTGTAAAATCTCACTTACTGTCCTGTCTGGAGACAATACACATCTCTTTAACCTACGCTAATGCTATCTCCACTCACATTGTCTGCATCTTCAAGATTTGAATAGCAGGTTAGCGGTAAAAACTTGTATTCTAATCAGTATTCTGTAAACTGTGTGTGACTTTATATGCCCTTCTCTGATCAGAACCTTCCACACACCTGATGAAGGAACACCGTTTCCGAAAGCTTGTGGGATTACTATCAAATAAACTGGTTGGACTCTAACCTGGTGATGTGAGGCTTCTTACTGTGTTTACCCCAGTCCAATGCCAGCATCTCTACATCTTGTTTTCAATGGAGTAGAGAAGACTGAGAGGCAACTTGATCAAGGTGTACAAGATAATGAGGGGCATGGACAGTACAGATAAGGAGCAGCTGTTCGCCTTAGTTGAAGGGTCAGTCACAAGGGGACCCAGGTTCAAGGTGAGGGACAGGAGGTTGGAAGGGATGTGAGAAAAATTATATTTACTCACAGGGTGGTGATTGTCTGAAATGCGCTGCCTGATAGGGTGGTAGAGGCAGGTTGCCTCATATCTTTTAAAAAGTACCGACTGAACACCTGGCACGTCATAACATTCAGGGCTCTGGGCAAAGCATTGGTAGATGGGATTAAGTGGGAGTTCAGGTGTTTCTTGCATGACTCGATGGGCTGAAGGGCCTCTTCTGCACTATATGATCCTATGATTCTAACACTCAACATGTCAAAATCAGCAACATTATTTGCCATGCCATCAGACTTTTGAATGGACCTATCATATATTAAGCTGATCCTTCTCTTTACCCTGTAACTGCAACACAATATCCTGCACCCCTCCCTTTCCTTCTCCCCTATGTACCCGATGAACAGTATGTTTTGTCTGTATAGCATGCAAGAAGCAATACTTTTCACTGTATCCCAATATTGTAATAAATCAAATCAAATCAAAATCTATAAGCGCCGATAACACATTTTCAGCAAAGCAGCAACTAGTCAAATTCAAGCCATTAAAAATCACACCATGCATTACAGTATAGAGCAGCACACTACACTATTCACAAATTTGCTCTTAGTATCACAAAACACAATTCCAACCCTATGGAGATTCATGCAATCGGTTTTAATTTGTTTTAAGACTTGGTAGAAAGACTGCAGTCCTAAACATTTGTGATAGTTAGCAGATTAGTAAGATTGAAAAGAAACTGCGGTACAGTGGTTTACCACAAATTATTTTCTGTCTGATAAGGTTTCGGAGTGTAGAATTCAAACTCCTTTAAGTTTCATGCCATGGCTTATTAAATGCGCTACACACCAATGGGTACAGAAGGACTTAACAAAAGGCACTCAAACTCATCAGAAGGTACAAAGTTAGGAGATTGAAGATGTACTACTAAGGTGGAGATAGGTAGATTCTTGCTAGGCAAAGGAATCCCAGGTTATTGGGGGTAGATGGGGACTTTCGGACTTGAAACACAGTCGGATCAGCCATGATCTTATCAAATAGTGGAACAGACTCAAGTGGTCATAGAACTGAAAACAGTACAGCACAGAACAGGCCATTCGGCCCACAATGTTGTGCTGAACATGATGCCAAATTAAACTAATCCCTTCTGCCTACCCATGATCCATATCGCTTTTTTCCTTGCCTATTTTTAAAAGTTTAAAGTTTATTCATTAACGTCACAGGCAGGCTTACAGTAACACTGCAAGGAAGTTACTGTGAAAATCCCCTAGTCGCCACACTCCAGCCCCTGTCTGGGTACACTGAGGGAGAATAGACCAATCAAGCACATCTTTCAGACTGTGGGGGGAAACTGGAACACCCAGAGGAAGCCCACACAGACACAGGAAGAATGTGCAGGCTCCACACAGACAGTGACCCAAGCTGGGAATCAAACTAATGTCTCTGACGCTGTGAGGCAGCAGTGCTAATCATTGTGCCACCTCTTATCATATGTTTATCTAAAAGCCCCTGAAACACCCTCATTGTATCTGCCTCCACCACCATCCCTGGCAGTGTGTTCCAGGCACCTATTACTGTCTGGGTCAAATGGCCTACTCCTGCTCCTATTCCATATGTTTGTATGTATGTTCATAAAATTTGTGTGAAGGGAAGAATTAATTTTGAAATTAACTGCTGAGGTAAGTTATTAATTCATACTAAAATAAGTTATTGGCAATAAGTGTAATAAATTGCATAATAACACTTCTTAAGCCATTGGCTCCATAAATTTAAGATTAGAATTAATAACTAAATCAACTGTTAATTTTCTGAGCATAATAAAATATTCAATACCATATGGGGTATAAACTGATGCTTGTGCTCATTTTATTCACTAGTAAAAATCAATTTTGAGCACTAATTTCCTGTACCACGAAAATATCTGTAAAGTCCGGTTTCCTCCCACAGTCCAAAGATGTGTGGGTTAGGTGGATTGGCCGTGCTAAATTGCCCCTTAGTGTCAGGGCGACAAGCTAGGGTAAATGCATGGGGTTATGGAGATAGGGTCAGGATGGGATTTTGGTCAGTGCAGACTCAATGGGCCGAATGGTCTCCTTCTGCGTTGTAGGATTCTACGATTCTATGAATCAATTTTGGGCAATGCCATTTTATTTCAGGCCTCTTTAGAGGCATGTTTGATATAGGGAGAAATTTTCCCATCCTGCCCGCCACAGGAACCATAGCGGGCAGGAGGGGCAGACCCCGATTTGGGGTGAGCACGGATGTAAAATCCCGTCCTTGGTTAAATGGATTGATGGGGATATACGTGAGAGGCGAGAATCGTAAGTTTAGAGGACTTGTGCTAAAACTTGGGATAGGACAAGGGTTTGGAGATAGAATGAAGAAAATACTGTGGGAAAATCTGCACTGAAGGATGGAATTTATGAATTCAACACAGATCCACTCTAATTATTGTTGAATGGGAATTATCAGTTCATTGAAGTTTAGAAAATGAGTTTCCGCAGCTACACAAGCTGTGACAGCTGACCAGTTAGCCGCTTAATTGTTTAAATTAACTCAATCCCAGGCTGATCGATTGTATAGACTAAAACACTTTCGGGAAGGGAAATTGAGCAGTGTAGAGGCTGTGCAGACAGAAGGAAGCCTTTGAGTTGTCCTGGTGTATTCTACGGCCGGGATTTTCCCCGTGCATTTGAGGCAGGCATGCTCGGAGGAAATGATCATGAGAAGGCCCAAGACGTGTTGCCTGGTGGCGTAAATGCAGGACGCAATCATCCCCTCCCCTGATATGGAGGGAGGGTAAAAGAAACAGCCAGGCAATTAGAAAAACATTTCAAAGCTGAACAGTCTTTCACAGCTGAGATTGTTTAGCTTGAACTCAATTGACATGCTTGGAGTCAGGCTGGTCAAGCAATTGCAGCCTCTCAAGTAATACTAATGTTTAAGAATGGCAATGATCAAGGATCTACTTCTGCACAGACGTCCAAATCCAATGAGTACTCTAGTTCGACAGAACCATCAGATGACTTGGCAAACTTGAGTATTCCCTTAGAAAGATGGCCATGGAACATTAAATTGATGGGTGCACCCCAATCCCTTGTGCATCTTAAATTCACAAGTGCCTTTCATGTTAGAAGCAAAATACCTTGGAGTGCAGATTTCAATGCACTTTAAATGAGAGCAAAAGAAAAGGATATAATTGGGTGGCCAAAGCCACTGCCACTCAGTTATGAGTTGTGGTGCTGGTGGGGTGGGTGATAGGGAAGTGGTTTGGTCACTCATCATGTACACTAAATACTGAGCATCCATGTGTGGCCAGAACTCTGCAGCATGCATAAAGCAGCCTTGAGAGACAGCCATGAGTGGTGAATTGAAGAAGAGTGGTCCTCAGCATGCAAATGGTGACCCCATTGATACTGTAGTGAGGAGGCCATCAGGAAGATGGAACCTGATGATAGCCTCAACTGGCTTATTGGCAGAGTAAAAGAGGGAGAAGAATTCAACGATGGCGCTTGGCTCAACAATGTATGGGCAGAACCCTCAAGAGGAAGTGTCTATAGGGCTTCCTCCACATGCAAAGGATGAACCCCCTTTGAGTCATTGCCTGTAGGTACATCAGTAGACCCAGGATCTAAATGTAGTGCTTGTCATTCCTGCAGATGACCAAGAATAAGTGCCGTCAAAGACCGTGTATGTCCAAGGAACTGCTGCATGCGTGGCATTTAAATATAGTGCCCGAAATGCTGAAGCTTTGGGTGTATGGTGAGATGGGTAAATGAGAGGTTGCCCCATCATAGATCTGACCTGAAATCCATACCTGTTCATTTTTGTAACAAAGTGTCACACAATATGACAGTTAAACCCACCACTGGCATTGACTTGACAAATGTTACGTTTTCCACCCAAAATCGTACACTGCCAATTTCTGGGATAATTAAAAGTAAAATCTTTTTTAAAGTTTTACTTATTTGTCACAAGTAAGGTCTACATTAACAATGCAATGAAGTTATTGTGAAATTTCCCCTAGTCACCACAGCCCAACGACTACGGTCAATGCGTCCAACCAGCATGCCTTTCAGACTGTGGGAAGAAACTGGAGTACCCAGAGGAAACCCAGGCAGAAATGGGGAGAATGTGCAAACTCCACATAGACAGTGATGCAAGTCGGGAATCGAACCCAAGTCCCTGGCGCTGTGAGGCAGCAGTGCTAGCCACTGTCGCCCTAAGACATCTCCGCCCTAAGTCCCTCAAAGTAGGCTTCCCACTGAAGGTTATGGGGCCTATCTCTAATTTGCATACTCCTTGAGCCCAGAAATTGTATCATTGGTAGCGGAAGCTGAGAACAGAAAGGATTCCCAGCCAGATAAATTCCTGTGAGAGGATAAAATCCCAGCTAGAGTTAAGCTCAAAATCACGCCAGTTGTAGCTCTGTTTCTTTAACTCTGCCCGAATTTCCTCCTCTCCCTGGGACTTGGAGTCCGAAAATTCCTATTCTCTCTTCAAGGCTGATGTTAAAATTCACTTTTCCACCACGCTTTTTGTTATAGCTGCTGACATCTCCTCTTGTGGCTCAGCATCCAGTTTTCTTGTTCTCACTTCCATGAAGCTCTTTGGGGTGTTCCTCTGCATTCGAGGAGTCACGTAAAAATGCTAGTCACTCTTGGACGTGCATTTGGCATTTTTCTGTTCTTCCAGGGCACTTACAAAACCGCACACTTCAAGGGTCTCCAGCCTTGGCCATTCCAGTGTAAGAAGTAGCAAATCCATCTTTGGATGAACTCCACAGGATACAAGGACATTATGTTAAACCTGGTACAACATGGCCAATTTCAAGTGGCTAAATGGACATTCTAAAGACAGTATTATTTAAAAGGTGACATTCAAGCAAAATGGCTGCAAACCAGACATCGGAATATACAACACTAACAGACCATCCAAGGAGAGAAGAAAGAGGGCCATGAGTCATGGCAAAGCTATCTGACAAGATTAAGCGTAGGGGTGTCAATATCGCTGACCAAGTACAGGAGAGACAATGGGAATGGTAATGAGTTTTACCCCAGCTGTATAGAATAATGCCTCCACTAATGGGAAAACATTTAGCAGTTCCAGGAAACCACCATGGTACCTCCTAAAATGATTTGGGCTCTATGTCAGGGCAACTGATCAAATTGGTTTCATCCTGTAAGCACTTGGCATCCCATTGTTGTGAAACTGATCGATGGGAGGAGTCAGCCAATTTGTTTAAGGGAACTGCCTTTTAAAATAGTATCAAACTCTGGCCAGGAGGACACAAGGAGGAGAGGTGGCTGACCTTTCAACGGTTAAATTGGCAAGGAGTTCTGTGAAGAGAGTTGTGTGACGTCAGAGAGGAGTGAATTCAGGTATCCAGGCTGACAACTACTTTGCGGCAGAGGAAAAAACAAGGAAGATCCAACAGCAAGCAAGACATTAACTATTTTCTCAGTAGCAGCAGCAACGAGCTTTTGTTTTTAATCCGAGGAATGGTGAGTATATTCTCTCAGCCTTAGAAATCCCCCAATTAGGTAAAGGTTGAGGAGGGTCTAGGATTCTTCTTAATTTGTGTGAATCTGTAAATCGCGCAATGCTAAAAATTTACTTTGTGCCATTAGAGTTTCCTTTCCATAGCATTGTATTGTACTGTCTGTGTTTTACTGACTGAGTTTGGTCGGAGTTATTCTTGAACAAATTTTTAAATTAACTTTGACTAGCCTGTCTCTTTCTCTCATCATCCATCTTGGTGATTCAATAAAAACCCAGAACATAATTCCTGGGTACAGAACCATAAAGGGGCTGAGCACTTTGAAACTGCTCACTTAAGGGGGCCTACTAGTCAGAAATAAACAGTGGCCCCTCTCTTTCTCTCTCTTATGAAGCTGTTCCAGTGTGGCACTTCTGGGTTGTCTTTTACTACCTGTAAGAAAGAGAGGCACACAGTTGCTGGTGGCATCCACGGTAACTTGTGTGGCATAAGGGTGAGCACACTGGGCAGGAATAATCAGTGAGTCTTTCTCCCTATCTCGTGTGAAGCTGTCCCAGTGTGACACTTCTGGGTTGTGGGTTGAACATCTGAAGGAGAGAGGCACTCACAGTTATCAGTGGCATCCGAGACACGTTTCTGTGGAGTAAAAGGACCTTCACACCAGTATCACAATAAGAGAACTGTACTTATGCACGATGGTTAGTACTGCTGTCTCACAGAGCCAGGGACCCGGGTTCGATTCCCGGCTTGGGTCGCTGTCTGTGTGGAGTGTGCACATTCTCCCCGTGCCTCTGGGTGCTCCAGTTGCTTCCCATAGTCCAAGAGACATGCTGATTAGGTGAATTGACTATGCTAAATTCTCCCTCGGTGTACCCAAAAAGACACCAGAGTGTAACAACTTCGGGATTTTCACAGTAACTTCATTGCAATGTTCGTAGGCCTAATTTGTGACACTAATAAAAAAAGATATACCTTCTATTTTCTATATGCTTGTGCTGTATATACTTACACTTTCTTAAGCTCAGGATGTCCAAAAGCATTTTACAGTGAATGGACATCTTCTGAAGTACAGTCTTTGTTGTAATGTGGGAAACATGCAGTCATTTGTGGGCAGAAATCTTCCACAAGCAGCAAGGTGATAATGATCAAACAATTTTTGTTTTAACTGATGTTGCTCAAGAGATCAATATTGGCAAGGGCATTGAGAACAATTCCCCATCAGTTCTTTCAAAGAACGGCATGATAGCACAGCAGTTAGCGCTGCTGCTTCACAGCTCCAGAGTCCTGGGTTCTATTCACTGTCTGTGTGGAGTTTGTACATTCTCCTTGTGTCTGTGTGGGTTTCCTCCGGATACTCCAGTTTTCTCCCACAGTCCAAAGATGTGTGGGTTAGGTTGATTGGCCATGTTAAGAAATTGCCCCTTAGTGTCCAGGGATGCGTAGGTTAGAGGGATCAGTGGATATAATATGTAGAGATATGGGGGTAGGGCCTGGGTGGGATTGTGTTTGGTGCAGACTCGATGGGTTGAAGGGCCTCTTTCTGCACTGTAGGGTTCTATGATTCTATGAAAGCTAGCGTCGATGAGACAGAGATAGAATGGAACCAGCTACTAAGTTGATTTGAATTGCTTTATTGTCACATGTATTACTATAAAGTGAAAAGTGTTGTTTTTTGCACGCTGTACAGGCAAAGCGTACTGAAGGAAAGGAGAGGGGGTGCAGAATGCGGTATTACAGTCATAGCTAGGGTGCAGAGAAAGATCAACATAATGCAAGGTGTTGGGTCCATTCAAAAATCTGATGGCAGCAGGGAAGAAGCTGTTCTTGGGTCAGTTAGTATGTGACCTCAGACTTTTGTATCTTCTTCTCAATGGAAGAAGGTGGAAAAGTAAAGTTTATTTATTAGTCACAAGTAGATTTACATTAACGCTGCAATTAAGTTAGTGTGAAAATCCCCTAGTCGCCACACTCCGTCACCTATTTGGGTTCACTGAGTGACAATTTAGCATGGCCAATCTTCCAAACCAAGAGAGCATGTCTGGGGTGCATGGAGTCCTTAATTATGCTGGCTGCTTTGCCAAGGTAGCAGGAAATGTAGACAGAGTCAATGGATGGGAGGCTGGCTTCCGTGATGGATTGGGCTACATTCACGACCTTTTGTAGTTTCTTGCAGTCTTGGGCAGAGCAGGAGCCATACCAAACTGTGATACAAACAGAAAGAATGCTTTCTATGGTGCATCTGTAAAAAGTTGGTGAGAGTCGTAGCTGACATGCCAAATTTCCTCAGTCTTCTGAGGAAGTAGAGACATTAGTGGGCTTTCTTAACTACAGTGTCAACATGGGGGGACCAGGACAGGTTGTTGGTGATCTGGGCATCTAAAAACTTGACCATTTCTACTTCGTCCCTGTTGATGGAGACAGGGACATGTTCTCCACTACGCTTCCTGAAATCAATGAGAATCTTCATTTTACTGAGGTGAATTAACACTGAATAATGTGTACACTTGGTTATCACTGGTTCATCTTCTTACACAGTTATAACATCCTCCTGAATCCATTCCGCCACATGCAACAATGTTCATCTGCCACCCAGCAATCTGCGGTTTTTATTTTGGTATGCTCAGTCAGAAAACTGCTCTAAATCACCTGACATTTCTTTCCCCTTCAATAAACAGGAATTTGAAGGAAGAAATTTGACATCTCTGAGGCAAATAGCTCAAAACACACTTCCTTAACAATCGCCCGCTCAGCTTGACAACACTTAAGGAGCATGTATGCGAGTAAAAGATGAATTAGAGGCAGATAATAAGATCATTTTGAGTGGGTGAAAGGAGACTGGGGAATAAATTTAAAGAATGATTTGATTCTAATCAGCAATCCAGTGCGCTCCAATCAACTGATCATTCTATTAATAGATTAGACAGTATGTGATGATTTCCAAATCTGTCTCTTCCATGATTTCTTCATGGATCCCCTTTAAATTTTCATTAATAATGCGCAGTATTTTATATATCAGAAGATAATAATAGACTGTGTGTGGCAACTGTGGAGATTGAAGGTATTTATGTCACATTAACAAGCCCCGTAGTTAAATGTGTCAAACCATCATACATTCCAGTCTCTTTCAGGTTATTGTTGTCTCCAATGTCCAGTCAAAGTTAACAGTGTAATGATGTTCACCATTGGAGTGGGTGCACACCGTGCAACAGTCACAGTTGCCTCAGTGTATTTGTTCTTTGTCAAAGGCTCTACACAAATGCACGGTGGCACAATGGTTAGCGCTGCTGCTGGGGATTCAGGTTCGACTCTCAGCTTGGGTCACTGTCTGTGCAGAGACTGCACAGAGACATGAAGTTAAACCCTACACCCAATTAGAAGGAGCCTTCATCACAATGGGCAGCACGCTGCAACAGTGGTTTGCACTGCTGTCTGCGTAGGTTAATTCCGGATGCTCCGGTTTCTTCCCATAATCTGAAAGACGTGCTGGCTGGGTGCATTGGCCAAGCACCCTCAGTATACTCAAACACGCGCTTGAGTGTGGCAACTAGGGGATTTTTCCTGTAACTTCACTGCAATGTTAATATAAGCCTACTTGTGGCACTAATAAATACACTTAAATGTCGTTGTTGTTATTAATCTGCTTTCAGGATTAAACTGGCATTATAAGCACTCAATTTTCTGCTCATTGGTTATGGATTAAAGATAATTCTGATTGCTATCTTACCAGTTTTCGTGCCAATGAACAGAGAAAGAGAAATTTGTTTTTTTTTGATTAGCGTTAAACCATGGTGCTACTTAGCCCATATTGCCACAACTGTACCCATTTTCTAACCTGGTAGATAATAAGATCAATGTCAAAATAAACCTTGTCAAATTAGTGAAGATTAAGGGGTGACTTCCCTCAATAAAACTCTAATTTTAAGAAGTTACAGAAAGGAATGATTTTTGGTTCCCTATCACGCCACTTTTCTGCTTGTATGAATGAACTTGTTCATTCTTTAAGTCTCACTCATTCCATCAGTCTCAAGTTAGAAGGGAGCTGGATATCTTCTCTTCTATGCCTCAGGGCATGACGTATCTGGTTTCTAGGTTCTAATTTAGAGAATCACGACAGTGCAGAAGGAGGCCATTTGGGCCGCTAAGTCTGCAGTAACTCTCCAAAAGAACATCTTACCCAGATCCTATCCCTGTCATTCCACATATTTACCCCAATAATTCCCCTAACCTACACATCTTAGGCAGTATAAGAACATAAGAACATAAGAAATAGGAGCAGGAGTAGGCCATCTGGCCCTTCGAGCCTGCCCCGCCATTCAATAAGATCATGGCTGATCTGTCGTGGCTCAGTTCCACTTTCCCGCCCTCTCCCCATAACCCTTAATCCCCTCTCTTATCAAAAATGGTGGCACAGAACAGCACAGTGGCACAGTGGTTACCATTGCTACCTTACAGCATCAGGGACCTGGATTCAATTCCTGGCTTGGGTCACTGTCTGTGTGAATGCTGCATGTTCTCCCCATGTCTGCGTGGGTTTTCTCCAGATGCTCCAATTTCCTCCCACTCTCCAAATGATATGCTGGTTAGGTGCATTGGCCGCGCTAATTTCTCCCTCAGTGTACCTGAATAGGCGCCGGAGTGTGGCAACTAAGGTATTTTCACAGTAACTTCATTGCAGCGTTAATGTAAGTCTACTTGTGACACCATTTCTTTTTTATTTTGCTAAAGGGGAAATTTAGCATGGCCAATCAACCTAACCTGCACAGCTTTGGAATGTGGGAGGAAACCAGAGCACCCGGAGGAAACCCACGCAGACGTGGGGAGAACAGGCAATCTCCACAGACATTCACCCAAGGTTGGAATTGATCTGGGGTCAATGGTGCTGTGAGGCAGCAGTGCTAACCACTGTGCCACCATGCCACCCATTATGATGAAAGCTCTTTTTAACTGGATGTAGTTCCTTAACCTGGGGGGGTTGGCAAGGAATTAACTTCAGATCTTAGAATACTGAAGTGGCAGTGAGCTGAGCCTTTCTTTTGGACTTCCTTGTGGGGTGTCACTCCAGCATTCAGAGACCAGAGCACTCATTTCCTGCTTGCAAGGGCAGGGAGGGCCACTCTACTGGCATTGGATGTGAGTATTTAGCTAGATTTCAATACAGTATTCATAGGAGCATATGCATTAGGATCAGGAGTAGGTCACTCTGCCCCTTGAGCCTGTTCCATTATTCAATGAGATCATGGCTGATCTGATTGTAAACACAAGTCCACATTTCCCCTGCCTTTTGCCCCCTTAGTAATCAGGAATCTATCTACTTCTGTCTTAAAAATGTTTGAAGACTCTGGCTGGAATTTTACCGGCACAACCGCATTCTCCATTGGCCTTGGGCGGGATCGTATGAACCTCGGGCGGACATGCCGGTAAAATTCCGCCCTCTATTTTGCATTGCAAAGATGGGTGACCACCAGGTAGTTCCTTTCAAGGCTATAAGACATCCAAAAGCAGGGAATGTTGTTATGGTGATTATCCTTTTAAGAGCGACAAGAGCGTCACCTGGCTTGGTGGTGGTGGGGAGGGGGGGGGGACGGAGTTGGGATGGATAATGAGTAATCATCCAGGGGGTGGAGGCCTCTCTTAGGTAGAAGACATATAGAAGACACGTAGGGACCAGTGCAGCTGTGGGGTTGCATCAGGGTAGCTATGGGACTGTCGCCTCTGTACAGTTTTTTCTTGTTAATAAATACCTTCTGTATTTGTAATGAAGTCTGTGAATGTATATCATTACATCTGGTGAAGAAGGTAAAATGAATTATGATGACACTGCCTCTGGCCCGACACCTGTGAGTATCCTGTTTTAATCCATGTCTAAAAAAACAAACTCATATGAATGCTTTTCTGTGGGTAAGTGGACCATTTTGAGACATTGAGATATTACCTGAACCAGAAGGATAGGTGCAGAACAAATCTAAGTTGGCTGGCAGAGTCAAATGTTTAGAAATATATAAAAAAGGAAAATAAGAGAAAATAACAAGAGTTGTGACTTTGGGGGCGTAATGGAATTTGAGTTAAAAAGGAACAGAGTTGCTGCAATGTATTTTTGAGGAAGAACACGATGCAGAAAGCAATACTTTGAGTTAAAAATAAATGGTCAAAGTGGTCTGGAGGAAGTGCTTAAAAACATGGGAAAAGTAAAAGGCTGAGTCTGATAGACTCCTAATTGGAATAGAACCTGTGGGGATTCCCTGACAGCAATCACTCCACTGGAGGGATTCAGAGTGAAAAGTAGATAAGTTCTTGACTTATTTTTTTTAAAAAAAGCTGAAAAGTTTAAAAACAGCCCCCCAGACCTTGAGAAGCTTTGATCTTCCAGTGAGATTGAGAAGAAAAAACCGACTCCCCAGACAGCCAGAAGAAAAGAAACTGCAGAGATCGCGGGAAGAGTTTTCATCAGCATAAATGAAGTTGTAAAAGTTTTTTAAAAAGTTCAGAAAGAGCAGCCGGGTTTGTGCCAAAGTTTCAAAAACGTCAGATAAACAGAGAGAAAACTGGCAGCTGCTGGAAGTTCAGTGAAAAATAATCTTAAAAAGGTAATGCATTTAGAGAGGTAAAATGCTTAAAAGTGACAACCAAAAAAAGAAACACATGGCAAGGGGCGGAATATTTGGAGAAGATTCCCAGATAGAGAGCAATTCGCAAAGCTCCATAAACAACAAAAACCTGAAACAAGAGGCAATGGAAGACTTCAATGGAAGGCATTCAAAGACTGAAGTAAGATAATGCACTAGAGGGAGGGGACCGAATTGCCTCAGAAAGAGGGCACTGAAAGATCCTGAAAAGAGGGCGCTGAAGGACACCAGAGCGAGAGCCCTGATAAGCTCCAGGAGAAGGACAATGAGACAATTACAAGCTGGAAACAAGTCAACATTTTGACGATGCCAGACCTGACCAATAATGAAGGCAAAAAGTGTTGAAGGCTGAGCCACAGTGTAAGGCTGGGGACCTGCTGTGGAGATAGGCGAACTGTAGTGAATCCCGGCAATCGAAGAGACCGGAATTGAGTGTGCCATGAATAACCTTTCGAAGCACCTCATAATGATGAATGTCAGTGCCACCAAGTGATAGTCATTAAGCCATGCTGACTGGCTTAACTCTTTCTCTCTCCATATGTGCTACCAGAGCAAGTGCAAGGCACGGTGGCACAGTGGTTAGCACTGCTCCCTCACAATACCAGGGACCCAGCTTCAATTCCAGCCTTGAGTGACTGTCTGTGTGGAGTTTGCATGTTCTCACTGTGTCTGCGTGGGTTTCCTTCAGGTGCTCAGGTTTCCTTCTACAATCCAAAGATGTGTGAGTTAAGTGGATTGGCCATGATAAATTGCCTCTTATAGTCAGGGGGGCGAACTGGGGTAAATACATGGGGTTATGGGGATAGGGTCTGGGTGGGATTGTGGTCTGTGCAGACTCGATGGGTCAAATGGCCTCCAGGAGTCTATGATTTAAGGCTAATAACATTCGTAATTCAATGATTTGTTCTTAGAAAAAAATTCCCATGTTATTTTTTAAAACTCGCACTGGAATCCTATGAGATCAAACCCACACATGATTTTTATTTCACCCTTTAATGGATGTGATTCTCACAGGCAAAGCCAGCACTTATTGCCCATTCCTAATTGCACTTGTGGTGTTGATCTGCCATTTGAAGAACATGTGTTGAAGGCGCACCCACAGTGCTACTGGAGAGGGAGTTCCAGGTTTTAGGTCTGGTGACAATCAACACATGGTGATATGTGTGGCTTGGAGGGAAACTTGCAGGTGCTGGTGTTCCCATGAATCTACTGCCCTCGTCCTCCTAGATGGTAGAGGTCATGGGTTTGCTGTCAGAGGATCCTTGCCGAGTTTCTGTCATGCATCTTTGTAGATGTTGACACTTTATGAATGGAGTGAATATTGGAGGTGGTGGATGTGGTACCAATCAAATTGGCTACTTTATTATCTTGGATGGTGTCATCTTCTTGAATCTTTTGGATCTGCAGTCATCTAGGCAAGTAGACAGCATTCCATCATTTTCATGACTTATGCATTGTTGTGAGGTGAGTCACTCGCTGTTGTGTTCTCAATCTTGGGTTCACACCCAATTTCTCACCTCTTGTGATATTACCGGTCCTGTAGAACTATTACATATTTATGGATTCATTTGAATATTAGCTCAGATGATTGGTGGGGTGGGGAATGTGTTGAATAGGAGCAGCAAACAAGTTGGTGGGGGTAGGGAGGGTGATCGGGGTGAGGGAGGGGGGGAGCCTGGGGTGACAATCAGTCAAGGGGGCATGATTTGGAGAGGCGATCAGCCAGGGGGTACGATCAGTGGTGGTGAAGGGGGAGAGCGCAATTGTGGGGGGTTTGAATCGGGGAGGCGATCAACGGGGGGGGGGGTTGTGATAATGGGATTGGAGTGGCAATCTCCCAATGCACAATGTACTCTTGTACATAGTGCAGTGGGAGATCATGGTGCAAGCACAATAGGGCCCTCTAATAATAATCAGCCGGCTTCTTGGCATAGATAGACTCTGATCACTCCCCCTACTGGTGAGAATCATACTTTGCCTCTTTTTTCCTAAGTGTGATAAGATTTGATTTTTCTCTCGCTGAAAAAATGAGCACAATTCTCTCTTGTTTTCATACCCATTTGGCACTTTTCTGATAAGACCGCCCCCCTGGTCTATAATCTTGTAGCCACAGTATTTATACCAATGGTCCAGGTATATTTTTAGTCAATGTTAACCCCCAGAATGTCAATGGTGTCCTCAACAATCAGGCCAAGGCGGAACAACACATTGTTGGCAGTGTGTCATAATAATCAATGGCTTCACTGCATATATTGGTGTGGAGATTACATCATTGACTTCCTAAATTGTTGAAGTGATGTAAATGATGTTGTGAATGGGTTTTATCTCTTTGGTTTCTAATGCATTTGGACATACAATTGTCATATTCATTGAAAAAAGTTGTCACCACACAGGAAAGGTGACAAGGATGATACCTGCATCTCTTTCAGTGACAAAGAGTGTAGGAATTCATTCTGAACCTGTCTTGGAGCAAGATTCGCTTCCCATGGCCTCTCCCACTCCCAGCGTTGTCAACAGAAATTTGTGTGGGCACATTGTAATAACACTCAATTAATTAATTGGGCCCAATTGGATAAAATGACCTAATTTCACGCTTAACTGACAGGAATATTACTCAGGATGTGAACCTATTAACTTGTATCTTTATGATGAAAATAACAAAATGTGATCCCATGGTGCTACGATCAGAAAGCACACATATCAGTCACAGTCACGACTTGAAAAGGAAAGATCATTTGCCTCAAGGCGCTAACAAGTTAAATCGCTGTGTAAGGAGGGCTCAAGTTACACTGAGAAATGGATTTTCCTTTCAGAACAGCTTCATGCTTTGACACCCAATGAATGCAACATTATCAAACATCAATTTATACGGAAGTTAATCAGGAATTAATCTGGAATGGAAAGATTACAAAATAAAATACACTTTGGACAAGCTGTAAAAAGATTTGCACATCAGGGCGTTTGAAGTGTTTAACAGGCAAAGGCAATTTTTTTTTAAGTGTAGGCACTGTAGGAAAGGTGGCAGTCAAGATCCACTCAATTTTTGCACAGCAATGTCCCACAAATAGCAATGTGATCTGTTTTTTTTTGTGATGTTTACTATGGGGTAAACACTTGGAGGAATACCTGATCCCCTCCTCTTCAAAATAACCCAAAGGGGTCAGAATTCTCATTAGAATCATGGAATCCCTATAGTGTAGAATGAGGCCATTCGGCCCATTGAGCCTGCAATCTCACCAGGCTCTATCCCCGTAACCCCACACATTCATCCCACTAACCCCTCTAACGTGCATATCCTGGGACACGAAGGGGCAATTTAGCATGGTCAATTCACCCTAACCCGCACCTCTTTGGACTGTGGGAGGAAACCAGAGCACTCAGAAGAAACCCACACAGACACAGTGAGAACGTGCAAACTCCACACAGATAGCGACCCTAGGCCAGAATTGAACCAAAGTTCCTGGTGCTGTGAGGCAGCAGTGCTAGCCACTGTGTCACCGTACCACCGGTGAAATTCTCCAGCCCCTCCGGCAGCGTACCCCCGCCCGTGGGTTTCCTGCCGGCGTGGCAGTGACCTCAATGGGAATTCCCACTGATAGCAAGATCAGAGTTTACAAACAATGTGCCACCTCCCACTGGTGAGAAATATGCGACTGGGAGGCTGAAGTATCTCATCCCGGGTCTTTCAGGTTTGTGATGATGCACTTTTGGTGACTCCGCAGTGGAACGTAACTGGATTTATTGACAAATTGCTACAGTAGCTGCATACTTGCAGATAATTCCAAAATGCCTCTGCACCAAGAGCAACTACTTCTCCAAGGTGATTTCCATCTCTGGGTCCCGACTGGTCACCCAGAACACATGCCCTTTATCCTGCAGCATTAAAGGACAATCACTACAATATTACTACAGACTAAAGACCTGGTTTTAACATTGCATCTGAGAGGCACTGATGGTGCAGGATGACAATGTGGCACAGTAGTTAGCACTGCTGCCTCAGTAGTAGGAATATGGGTTTGATTTCCGGCTTGGGTCACTATCTGTGTCGAGTTTATATGTTCTCCCTGTGTCAGCGTGGGTTTCCTCCAGGTGCTCTGGTTTCCTCCCACATTCCAAAAGACATGCTGGTTAGGTGCATTGTCCATGCTAAATTCTCCCTCAGTGTACCCAAATGGGCACCAGAGTGTGGGGGATTTTCACAGTAACTTCATTGCAGTGTTGATATCAGCCTAGTTGTGACAATAATAAATAAACTTTAAACTTTAGCATCTCCCTAGGATGACTGCCTAGATTTTTGTGTTTAAGTCTCCAGAGTGGACTTGAACTCACAACCTCCGACTCAGAAACAAGAGTATTACCGACTGAACCCTCATTTGATGCTTGGAATTAACTTCCTTAAGCTTAGCCAGCTCATTCTCCCAATTACAAATTCAATTTGGTAGCTTTGTAGATTGTCCCGGAAGATGAGCATATGCTTGGCTAGGGGGAATAGTAATGAACAGAGGAGAGAAGAACTCTCTCTATAATCTATCTATTAACATCAAAATATTCTCATTGGAACTCAGTAGAATGAGGGGAGATCTTAAAGAAGCATATAAGATTATGAAGGGAATGGATAAGATAGAAGCAGAGAGGTTGTTTCCATTGGCGGGTGAAACTAGAACGAGGGGGCATAGCCTCAAAATAAGAGTGAGCAGATTTAGGACTGAGTTGAGGAGGAACTTCTTCACACAAAGGATTGTGAATCCATGGTATTCCCTTCCCAGTGAAGCAGTTAAAGCTATCTCATTGAATGTTTTTCGGACAAGGATAGGTAAATGTTTGAACAGTAAATGAATTAAGGGTTATGGTGAGTGGGTGGGGAAGTGGAGCTGAGCCCATGAAAAGGTCAGCCATGATCTTATTGAATGGCGGAGCAGGCTCGAGGGTCAGATGCTCTATCGCTGCTCCTGGTTCTTGTGTTCTTATGTTTTTTTTAAGTTAAAGTTTATTTATTAGTCACAAGTAAGACTTACGTTAACACTGCAATGATGTTTCTAAGAAATTCTCCAAGTCGCCGCATTCCGGCGCCTGTTTGGGTTCGTGCATCTAACCAGCACATCTTCCAAAATGTGGGAGGAAGCCAGAGCAAACCCAAACAGACACAGGGAGAATGTGCAAACTCCACACAGACGATGACCCAAACCAGGAATCGGACCTGGGTCCCTGGTGCTGTGAGGCAGCAGTGCTAACCATTGTGCTACCGTGCCACCACACTCGCGTGGAAAATAAAAAGTGCAAATGTTAAAAATGGTGAATTCCTTTTCTCGTTTGTAATGGTTGAAAGGTATTTCAAATCAATTGCTGCAACCCCAAGTTAATGTAAACCCACTGGCTGTTTTACCACACACATGGATAATAATGTTTGATTCCCATGGAGCAAAGAAAACATTATCGCGAAAAAACATGGGTGAAATTTTCCAGCCTCCCAGCCGCGTGTTTCCTGCTGCTGGGCTGTGATGTGTTGTTTGCAAGTAGGGGGGTTCTCTGATCCCCACCGCTGTATTTGGGATTCCCTCTGACATCACCCCACACCAGTGGGAAACCCACGGGTGGAAATCCATTGCAGGCAGGACCAGGGAATCCCACCAGCATCAGTGGTCAGAGAATTCCTGCCCATTTATCTGTAGGGTGAACTTCATTACAGAATGTCAGGACCTTTGTATTCTGGTGTGCTTGCCTCATTGAACTGAAGCGTGAAATTTGATAATGAAAGAGTTTAATGAAAATCCCTTCCCAGCCTTTCTTTGAGTAAAACTAGTAAGTATCCATGAGAGCTAACTCTTGGCCAATAACCCATACATAAGGAATTACATGTGTGTAGAGATTCAAGCCATAAAGATAGTCAGGCAATGAAAATTGATGCAAGTGTTTTAATTTCAAATTATAACTTTGATGCAGATTGGCTATGTGAGGCTTTAACTGTGATAAATGTAATGATTTACTCATGGCACGATAAGCCCTTTAAATATTTGCTTCATCTTGTAGAATATTAGTTGCAGCACACAGGTTGGGGCAGCAGGGTGGCACAGTGGTTAACGCTGCTGCTTCACAACACTGGCATCCCCAGGGTCAATTCTGGCCTTGGGTGACTATTTGTATGGAGCTTGCACATTCTCCCTGTGTCTGCGTGGGTTTCCTCCAGATGCTCTGCTTTCCTCCCACAGTCCAAATATGTGGAGGTTAGGTGGAATGGCAATGCTAAATTGCCTCTTAGTATCCCAAGATGTGTCGATTTAGATGATTAGTGATAATAAATGCCCAGGGTTATCAGGATAGGATGGGGGAGAGGCCCTGGGTAAGATATTCTTCAGAGAATCAGTGCAATGGGACAACTGGCCTCTTTCTGTACAGTAGGGATTCTACAATCCTATGATTTGGGTGGCAGAGTGGTTAGCAATGCTGCCTCACAGCGCCAGGGACCTGGGTTTAATTCCTGGCTTTGGTCACTGCCCGTTTGGAGTTTGTGCATTCTCCCAGTGTCTGCATGGGTTTGCTTCAAGTGCTCCAGTTTCCTCCTACAGTCGAAAGATGTGCGGGTTAAGTGAATCGGCCTTGCTAAATTGCCCCTTAGTGTCAGGGGGACTAGCTCGGGTAAATGCATGGGGTTATGAGGATAGGGCATGTGTGGGATTGTGGTCGGTGCAGATTCGATGGGCTGAATGTCCTCATTCTGCACTGTAGGACTCTATGATTGTATGATTTTTAGGTTGGGAAAGCATGAAAAATAATTAGAAAAATTATTGAAGAGAATGCATCCCAACATGTATCCCGACAGCTAAAACCAACAGAAATTTGTAGAAACAAGGTATATTAAACTTTATTACTTTCTTGGCATAATACTGAACGTGTTCATTGCCAGTGGTGGAAAATACCAGAAGAAATTAGCAGCAATATTGGACATGAGAGTCTGGATGTTACTGTTGGTGATAGAACACTCAGCCTGTTCATTTAACCTGCATGGTTTCACTATGCCCAGAGCTTTAGGGGATTTGAACGGATGTTTGCCCAACCTGACAGTGTGTGAAATCAAGCCCAAAGGCCGGTGGCGGGCCACCCGATATCATCACGCATTTGCACGATATTTTACTGGGTGGGCACACACGGAAGTCAGCGGACAATTGAGTGGGCAATTAAACCCATGAAGGTGTCCCTGAAAAGTGATTTTTTATATGTCCCATTCAATCAGCCTGGATCCAGGGCAGCAAGGAATGTCCAGGGTGAAATATAACTGCGTGGAGCCTGCACGTTCTCCTCATGTCTGCGTGGGTTTCCTCCAGGCGCTCTGGTTTCCTCCCAGTTTCTGAAAAACGTGCTGGTTAGTTGCATTGGCTGTGCTAAATTCTCCCTCAGTGTATCCAAACAACCCGGTTGCGGCAGCTAGGGAATTTTACTGTGACTTCATTGCAGTGTTAATGTAAGCCTATATGTGACACTAATAAAGAAAATTTAAACTTTAACTCCAAAAACGATGCCTGGGTCTCCTGAGCTCTGCTACCAGCTGTTTGAATCTATTGCAGAGACACAGTTTGCTGCAATTTGTTCATCGCGTGGAATTTGTAAAGGTCTCCGGCTCCCTGAGGCGTCTCTGGAGCAGCTGCCCATCTTCAGGGAGCCCATTCAAAGTACCAGACGGCATCCTTCCTTTTCTTGGCACCTGCACCTTCACCCCCAGCAGGGCTGAGCCTTTCTCAGCCGATGTTTCATGTTGCCTGCCCGTTAACTGACCGGCCAGCCTCAAATCACACGCGGGGGTTGATTGTGGCTGGAAAGCGCGGTTCACTTCGCTGACTGCATGCGCCCAACAAGCACAAAATTCAGGCCAATGTTAAAATAGATTCCACATTCAGGGGGCAAAAAAATGCCACGGGGAGAAGTCAGGCAGGATACAACTGTCCTGGTATTGCATACGATTTGATGGCTTGTCAGAGAAGTTTATTGCTTTCATATCAATGTTACCCAAGACATCGGGCACGATTTTACCAGCCATTCATGCCACTCTATATATATGGATTTTAGTAAGGCGTTTGATAAGGTTCACCATGGTGGGCTTCTGCAGAAAATGCAGATGTATGGGATTGGGGGTAATCTAGGTACTTGGATCAGGAATTGGCTGGCAGATAGGAGACAGAGGGTGGTGGTTGATGGTGAATATTCGTCATGGAGTTCGGTTACGAGCGGTGTGCCTCAGGGATCTGTTTTGGGGCCACTGCTGTTTGTAATTTTTATTAATGATCTGGATGAGGGTATAGTTGGGTGGATTAGTAAGTTTGCTGATGACACCAAAGTCGGTGGTGTGGTAGATTGTGAGGAAGGGTGTCATAGTTTGCAGGGTGACTTAGACAGGTTGCAGAGCTGGGCCGCGAGGTGGCGGATGGAGTTTAATGTGGAGAAGTGTGAGGTAATTCATTTCGGTAGGAGTAACAGATGTGTTCAGTATAGGGCTAACGGGAGGACTTTGAATAGTGTGGAGGAGCAGAGGGATCTAGGTATATGTGTACATAGATCCCTGAAGGTTGGGAATCAAGTAGATAAGGTAGTTCAGAAGGCATACGGTGTCTTGGCGTTTATTGGTAGGGGGATTGAATTTAGGAGTCGCAGCGTCATGTTGCAACTGTACACAACTCTGGTGCGGCCGCACTTGGAGTACTGTGTGCAGTTCTGGTCCCCACATTACAGGAAGGACGTTGAGGCTTTGGAGAGGGTGCAGAGGAGGTTTACCAGGATGTTGCCTGGTATGGAGGGGAGGTCATATGAGGAGAGACTGAGGGATTTGGGGTTGTTTTCGCTGGAAAGAAGGAGGCTAAGAGGGGATCTTATTGAAACATATAAGATGATTAGAGGTTTAGATAGGGTGGATAGTGATAGCCTTTTTCCTCGGATGGAGAATGCTAGCACGAGGGGGCATGGCTTTAAATTAAGGGGTGGTAGTTATAGGACGGATGTCAGGGGTAGGTTCTTTACCCAGAGGGTGGTGAGGGATTGGAATGCCCTGCCTGCTGCGGTTGTAAATGCGCCTAGTTTGGGGGCGTTTAAGAGATCTATGGATAGGTTTATGGACGAAAAGGGATTGGTTTAGATTAGTGGGTCAGTGTTTTTTTTTTAAAAAAACTGGTCGGCGCAACATCGTGGGCCGAAGGGCCTGTTCTGCGCTGTAATGTTCTATGTTCTATGTTCTCCCGCTGCAGCAAGGTCGGAGGATTTGGCAGCCAGCCTAATCTCCGTTCACCGTGGCGGGATGGGAAAATCCCACCAGCGTGAACGGTGGTTACATTCTGGCCATTGACTTTGAGAATAAGTATGCAGTTGCCGTCTGTTATGTTGCACCATTAGTGGCTCACTGCTAATTTGCTTTGCTATTTCTATTACAATTTTTCGGGGCATTACTGCAATTTTCTACCTATTTGAACCTATAGCTATGACTGTGAAGTTGCTTGCTAAACAGTGGCACAGTGCTTAGCACTGCTGTCTCATAGCCCTAGAGTCCTGGGTTCGATTCTCAACTTGGGTCACTGTCTTCACATTCTGCTCGTAACTGCGTGTATTTCCTCCAGGGCTCCAGTTTCCTCCCATAGTCCAAAAATGTGCAGGTTAGATTGACTGGCCATGTTAAATTGCCCCTTAGCGTCCCGAGATATGTATGTTAGAGAGATTAGCAGGGCAACTATGTGGGGTTTCAGGGATAGGGCCGGGGTGGGATTGTTGTCCGTGCAGACTCAATGGGCTGAATGGCCTCGTTCTGCACTGTAGGGACTCTATGATTCGAAACCTGAGCTGCACTTACGCTGTGTTGTTGCAAATCTGAAAAAGTGAAAAGCTTTGATTTATTCACACAGTGTATGGCCACTGGATATCACAATGCATTTTACAGTCAGGGAAGTACTCTTGAGGTGCAGCCATTGTGAAATAGGGGGCACAGCAGTCGATGTTCACAGAGAAAGCTCCCACAAACAGCAACATCATAGCAAGCAGATGCACATCACCAGGGCATTGGAGGAGAACTCCTTCCACTCTTCTTCCAAAGTACCATGCAGGATCATTTAGATCCACTGAAGAGGGGTGAATGTATCCTCAGTTTAACATCACATCCAAAAGATGGCACCTCTGATATCCTCAGAACTGCACTGGACTGTCAGCTTTGTCTCTCTAATGAAGAGAGCCTGAAGGCTCTTTGTGCATTATGAAAATTATTGACAATTCTACTATTCCGTGGGAGGTGATGGCCGAGTAGTATTATTGCTAGGCTATTAACCCAGAACTCAGCTAATGTCCTGGAGACCCGGATTCGAATCCCACCACAGCAGATGGTGGAATTTAAATTCAATAAAAGCTATCTGGAATTAAGAATCTACCGATGACCAACAATGTGGTCAATTCTTAAGTGTTCATTGAGATGGTTAGCAAGACACTCTGTGGGCTCACCATCACATTCTCAAGGGAACTGAAGGGATGGAGGAAAAAAACTTGACCTTGTCAGCAATACCAACAACCCATTAAAAATATATAAACAAAAAACCTAATTATCCCACTGGAAGTAAGAAAATGGAGTTACAGCCACAGTTAAACTAGCTGTGATCTTAATGAATGGTGCAGCAAGCTCGAGAGGCTGAACAGCCTAATCCTGCCCCTATTTCTTGTGTTCTTTGGATTGCATCCAAGCTTTCCACACGGGTACTGGTTCCAGAAAGATCCCCATGCGGATCCTCTTCTGGATCATAGATGGATTCAAAGGAACAGCCATCAACCAGAGATTATGGCCGGAATTCTCCGAAACCAGCGCTGCCAGTGAGGCCAGTTGGCGCTCAGTCAAAACTCTGTTCGCACTGGTGGGACTGGAGAATCCCAGCCACGGGTGAGGTTGGAGAATGACAGCCTATATCAGCAGTACAGAGTAAAATCCATCATTGAAGGCTAAGTAATTTGGCACTTGTAAGATAGGTTCTTTTCCCCCCGACTACTGCACCCAACCAGTAAGGCACTGCTCATGAGTTCCTTACTCTGAGTATGTATTTGTGAAGTTATTAATTTATATGAATACATTCTTCACAATCTGTATCTCCTGCAGGCTAGAAATTGCTTTTGATGGTGTATAAGCATTTTATGCACTTAATTCAAATTCTTTCCTCTGAGCATGGCTAAAGAAGCAGACTGGGGGCCGAGGTGGGGTGGTGTTGATTCAATTGCATTAAGTGATAACAACTCAACGGTAGTTTCCAGCGTGATATCTCTTTCACTGAAGTAGCGTGATGGGGCATTGATGGCATTTACAAAGGAAGGCACAGCCATAGTAATCATTCACGATGATCAATTCATTCATTTTAGGGAAAATTACATGAAGCATGAATGAAAGGAATACAAAAAGACCATTTCATTATCAGCATGAGAAAGGATAGATGTTTTGTAATAATTAAGTTGGACGAAAGAAAAAAACTCCACTGCAAAGTTCCCATTTTATTTATGCCATCTCTCATTAAAATAAATTTGAAATTAAATTCACATTTCCTGTAAGGGCCGTACTTACTTCCTGATACACACTTACCATCGTACTTTGCTGATGTCGCCCCCTTTTGTTGTAAAACATTACTTGGCACCGGAAATGGGTGGCATGGTGGCAACTGTGGTTATTACTGCCTCTTCTCAGCTCCAGGGATCCAATGGGGAGGTCTAGTACAAGAGGTTACATCTCAGTTTATGGGATAGACCATTTAGGACTGGGTTGAGGAGAAACTTCTTCACTCAGAGGGTGGTCAACCTGTGGAATTGCCTACCACAGCAGGTTGTGGAAGCCACATCACAGGATATATTTAAGGCAGATAGGTAGCAGGGTGGTAGAGTGGTTAGCTCTGCTGCCTCACAGCGCCATGGACCCTGGTTCAATTCCGGCCTTCGCTCGCTGTCTGCATGGAGTTCGAATGTTCTCCCTGTGTCTGCGTGAGTTTCTTCTGGTGCTCCGGTTTCCTCCCACCTTCCAAAGATGTGCAGGTTAGGTCGATTGGCCATGTTAAATTGCCCCTTTGTATCCCAAGATGTGTAGGTTAGAGAAATTAACTGGGTAAATACATGGGATAGGGCATGGGTGGGATGCTTGATTGGACAGTTGGTGCAGAGTCAAAGGACCAAATGGCCTCCTTTGATTCTATGAAATGGTTTGCAAGCATTTGTGTACAATTCAGAGCCATCTTGTGGCCTCGTACGATTAAACTGATTACTTTAAAATCTGTATCTGTGCAATATAAATTTGAAACATGACGCTCTGGGTGGTATCCATCATTTCCAAACTGTTGATTTCTTTGGCAGGTGAAGGAGCTGCCAGTTGCCGTGACAACAATCATAGCACGACGGAGCAGGTTGTCACTTTTAGGTTCAGCCAGCACTGCAGCCTAGACAACGGGTACCAAGGAGCAGAGACTCAGTCAGAGCTGGAGCTACACAAGCAGTGCAGGTGGGAAGCACGGTAAAGGTGGGATAAGAAAGATGGATGAGAATCCGTGTTCTCATGAAAATGTTCATGCTGTGTTGAATATGCATCATAGTGCTTCGTATGTCAGTGATAGATCATCAAGTAGGATTAAATGGAGAGGTTTCCAGTTTCCCCAGTGAAGACAGAGGAGTTGGGGGGTGGGAGGGGGTGATGTGCGCGTGATCAGATGTTTGATGGGGAGGGCTATGAGATCAGAGGGAGTGAAATGGAATGGAGTTTCTGCCTCTCTGTGTCTTTAGCCACACTGTGGAATCAAGTTCTTGGTCATCTCTCCTAACAATGAAGTGACATAAGAACTTAAGAACATAACATAAGAACATAAGAAATAGGAGCAGGAGTAGGCCATCTAGCCCTTCGAGCCTGCCCCGCCATTCAATAAGATCATGGCTGATCTGTCGTGGCTCAGTTCCACTTTCCCGCCCTCTCCCCATAACCCTTAATCCCCTCTCTTATCAAAAACCCATCAACCCGCGACTTAAAAATATTTAGCGAGGCAGCCTCCACCACTTCAACGGGCAGAGAATTCCAGAGATTCACCACCCTTTGAGTGAAGAAGTTCCTCCTCAACTCCGTTCTAAACCGCACCCCCTTTATCTTGAGGCTGTGCCCCCTAGTCCTACTGTCCTTTCTGAGCGGGAAGAGTCTCTCCACCTCTATCCTATCCATCCCATTCATCATCTTATATGTCTCAATGAGATCTCTCCTCATTCTTCTAAACTCTAACGAGTACAAGCCTAGTTTATTCAGCCTCTCCTCATAGCTCAACCCCCTCAACTCCGGCATCAGCCTAGTAAACCTCCTCTGCACTCCCTCCAAGGCCAAAATATCCTTGCGTAAGTGCGGCGACCAAAACTGCACACAGTACTCCAGCTGCGGCCTCACCAATGCCCTATACAGCTGCAGCAAGACCTCCCTACTTTTATATTCAATCCCCCTCGCTATGAAGGCCAGCATCCCATTCGCCTTCCTGACCACTGCTGCACCAGCAGGCTGGGTTTTTGCGACTCATGCACAAGGACCCCAAGGTCCCTCTGCACCGTCGCCCGCTGCAGTTTTTTGCCATGTAAGTAATAGTCCTTCCTACCATTATTCCTACCAAAGTGGACCACCTCGCACTTGCCAACATTAAATTTCATTTGCCAGTTCCTGGCCCATTTGCCCAGCCTATCTAGATCCTTCTGCAGACTCTCCACACCCTCTGCGCAATTTGCCATTCCACCAATCTTGGTGTCATCAGCGAATTTCGACACCATACACTCGGTTCCCTCCTCCAGATCATCTATATAAGTGGTAAATAGCTGAGGCCCCAGCACCGACCCCTGGGGCACTCCACTAGTCACCAACTGCCAATCCGAATAGCACCCATTGACCCCCACTCTCTGCCTCCTATTTGACAGCCAATCCTCTATCCGCGCTAACACCCTACCCCCAACTCCATGCCCCCTTACCTTCTGCAATAACTTCTTGTGAGGTATCTTGTCAAACGCCTTCTGAAAATCAAGAAACACCACATCCACCGGCTCTCCTCTATCCACCGCCCTAGACACATCCTCATAGAACTCCAATAAATTTGTCAGACACGACTTCCCCTTAATGAAACCGTGCTGCGTCTGCTCTATCAAGCAATTCCCCTCAAGATGCCTCACTATTTCCTCCTTGATGACGGATTCTAACATTTTACCTACAACAGACGTTAAACTAACCGGCCTATAATTCCCTGCCTTTTGCCTGCCACCCTTCTTAAACAACGGCGTAACATTAGCCGTTTTCCAATCTTCCGGCACTTCCCCGGAATCCAGCGACGTTTGGAAAATAACTACCAAGGCATCCACTATCACCTCCGCCATTTCTTTCAGAACCCTTGGATGCATTCCATCCGGTCCTGGGGACTTGTCCACAATCAGTCCCTCCAGTCTGTCGAGTCTGTGACTCAATGTCAACTTGTGTCTGATTACTTTGGGACATTTATTCTGCTTCAAAGGTGGGTGCTACGTCAAGAGAAGTTGTTGTTGTGGAAGGCATCACTGAAGCTATTGATGGAACAGAGACCAGGGCCTCGAAATTGCTCAGGTAAGCTCCCCACAAGGATTTTGGAAACCTCATTCATATAAAGGAATGAAAATTCTGTCGCACTTACTGTGAAATTACATCAATAATTACAGCATCTGGAGCAAAACAGAGAAAATTCCCAATTTTAATTAAACATCCCATAGGAGGAACAAATGGGAATGGTGGTATGGGGAATTGCTTGGGATTAAGGGATTTGGATAACTGGAGGATAACCCCCAATGCTAACTGGTAGAAAATCAGTGCACCCATATGTTGCAACTGGTTTGCTCCAGATGTCTCTGCTGCTAGATCAGCAACCATTCCAATCTCATATTCTTACCTAACCACCTTATACCAGCACTCAGGGCCATTATTCTCTCATAGAGCGCAGCAGTGCCAGTCTTCAATGAAAGAGGATGCATTAGGCGGCCAGGGGCAGTGAGTAACGGGATAAAGGAGGTGCCCAAGAACAGTGAAGGCCTAGGAGCAGAAAGAAGCCAGCAGCTGTGAGTGCCAGAAAGCAGTGGGCTTCCGAGACCCACACATATCCAGGGACAGCGAGTGTCTGAGATCAAGGAGTGTCTGAGATCAGGGAGTGTCTGAGATCAGGGAGTGTCTGAGATCAGAGTGTGTCTGAGATCAGAGTGTGTCTGAGATCAGAGTGTGTCTGAGATCAGAGTGTGTCTGAGATCAGAGAGTCTGAGATCAGAGAGTGTCTGAGATCAGAGAATGTCTGAGACCAGAGAGTGTCTGATTTCAGAGTGTCTAACATCAGTGTCTGGGTGCAGCATGAGTCTGAGAGCAGCAGACTGAGCAGTTACCCAGGAACGATGAGTGGATTCATATATTAATGACAGCTGCAGAGAAAGAATATTTTATAAAGAAGGCAGTCACGAAGTCCAACCATCTGGCTCCAGCAAATTCAAAAAGTGAGACTTTATTCCAGGCCATATCCCAAAAAAATCCATTCTCCTCTTCTCTCATCTTTACCTCTGCTCCCTCTCCTGTCATATTTTAGCCTGCTGCCTTTCTCCCCATGTTGCTCCTAAACACGCTCCTTAAAGCCCTAAAGGACCACATACTTCTTGCATGTTAGTGCTGTGCTGAATGCTGGTCTGGTCTACATTAAATCAGTGCCCACCTTGTGCACTGCGGAATTACCAACAAAAGATAGCCTGGACCTCTCAGAATCTCTTTTTCATTGGAAAAGGGATGGATGCACATTACATTGTCTTCAAAGGAATGCGTCACAGCAGAGTAGCTTGCAAAGTGAAGCAATTCTCCTGGTCACACACAATGTGAGCAGAGCCCATCTTTGCCCACAGAGATAATGGTGACAAGTAAAATAAAGCACAGGCTAATTCCTGACTCCTTAGGTCACTGAATATTTTCATCCAGATACTGTCAGTGGTTGTCTTTGTGGAATTAGATCAGATTATAGACAGCAGCAAACAATACATCCATGATTGATTTCAACCAGTGTGCACATCTGATTCCTTCCTTACGTCTTCCCTCCCTTCCAGGGCAGCTGGAGGAAACCCACTCAGACATGGGGAGAACTTGCAAACTCCACACAGACAGTGATCCAAGGCCAGAATTGAACCTGGGTCCTCGGTGCTATGAGGCAGCAGCGCTAATCACTGTGCCACCATCCAAGTAAGGATTGGAGGAGATATTAGCATAAACCTTTTCACCCAGAGGATGGTGGGTATCTAGAATGCACTGGCCCAATTGATGGTTGAGGCATCTCAACTCCTGGACCAACACCTGAAGTGCTGTAAACCCGCAAAGCTCTAGGTCAGGTGCTGATATATGGGATTAGAATGAGTAGTTAGCTTGTTTTTCCGGTTGGTGCAGACACAATGGGCTGAATGGTCATTTTCTGTGCTGTAACTTTTCTAAGGTTCTATATGTCCTCAGGATTTTGAAATACATTTCATAGTCATCGAATGAATTCAGGCAGTCACTGCTGTAATGTATGACAACCAATTTCTCTATAGCAAGTTCCCACCAACAGTAAATCAGCAAATGATCAGGCAATTTATTTATGAGGGGGATGATTAAATGAGAAAGACTAGCCAGCACAGTGCAGAACTTCCTTCAGCAAAGCATTACAACAAATGTGGGGAGAAGGTCAAATAACAAAAGTAAGATTGTACTCTAGGATTTCTTGCTTTCCATCTGGGTCAGGGGCATCAACTTGCTCCTGGCAGCATGGTGGCATAATGGTTGGCATTGCTGCCTCACAGTGCCAGGGAGCCAGGTTCGATTCCTGGCTTGGTTCACTCTCTGTGCAGAATCTGCATGTTCTCTTTGTGTTTGTGTGGGTTTCCTCTGGGTGCTCCGGTTTCCTCCCACAGTACTGAAGATATGCTGGTTAGGTGCTAAATTCCCCTTACCCGAACAGGCACTGGAGTGTGGCAACTAGGGGATTTTCACAGTAGGGTCAATGCAGTAGTAGAGGCAGGTACAATTTTGCCTTTTAAAAAGCGTTTAGACAGTTACATGGGTTAGATGGGTATAGAGAGATATGGGTCAAACGCGGACATTTGAAACTAGCTTAGGGGGTTAAAAAAAGGGGCAGCATGGACAATTTCGGCTAAAGGACCTGTTTCCATGTTGTAAACCTCTATGACCCTAATGTAACCCTACTTGTGACACTAATAAATAAACTTTAACTTTAACCCGCAAGATCTTCCCTTAGGAGATTTAACAGATTTGAAATTTCTGAATAAAAGCAAATTGCTGCAGATACGGAAATCTGAATCTGAATCTGAAACAAAAACAGAAAATGCTGGAAAATCTCAGCAGGTCTGACAGCACCTGTGAAGAGAGAACAGAGCCCACGTTTCGAGTCTGGATGACCCTTTGTTGGAAATGTCTGGAATTTCCTTGGGAAAGCTTTCACTCTCGCTGCTCTGTATAAACACATAAATTTGGGTTTCTGTGGGGAAAGGCAGGGCTTCAGAGTGTGGGGTGACACCTGGCAAACCTTCTATTCTTAGGGTTTGCAATCAATTTTAAATATCAGAAGACTATTTTCCAAAGCACGGTGCTTTGATATCCTTTAAAGTAGCGTTGGAAAAAAAGCAGCAAAGATTAAGTGTCAGCAAATATCAGTGATGACCTCTAACCAACACTTCGTTGACCCATCAACCTTGTAATACTAGGCCGCAATTTTATGAAGAAACATTTCTCTTTCCTATCTTTTCGGTTCACCGATTGAAGAGAAAAATAATTGTTTCTCCCGTGGAAAATGTTTCTTTACTGTGGAGGATGCCTGCAGAAAAGATCAGCCATGATTGTCCTGATTATCTGCCACTGTGACGAGGTAATGGAGTTGTCGCAGGTTGAGAATGGATGAATGGTTTGTTCTGTTTCAATAGTACATGCTGTTGTCTCACAAGCTCATAACAAAATTGAATTTCCAGGCTATTGACATATGCTTGACAAGGAAAGCTATCAGACTATCACAGACCTAGTGTAAAAGAGATTTATTTCTGTCAGGCATCATGCAGTAGTGTGGGTCTGTGGATGTATGTCTTGTTTGTCAATATGCAATGATAAAACTGCCAACGCATAACCCCAGCTTTCAGTCTCAATTCCACACGTAATGGCGTATCCACAGAGGGGCGCCAATCACAGAGTCATTGAAACCCTACAGTGCAGAAGAGGCCATTGGGCCCATCAAGTCTGTACCGACCACAATCCCACCCAGGCCCTACCCCCATATCCCTACATTTTTACCCACTAATCCCTCTAACCTACACATCTCAGGACTCTAAGGGGCAATTTTTTAGCATGGCCAATCGACCTAACCCGCACATCTTTGGACTGTGGGAGGATACTGGAATTCCTGGACGAAACCCATGCAGACACAAGGAGAATGTGCAAACTCCACACGACAGTGACCCAAGACGGGAATCAAACCCAGGTCCCTGGAGCTGTGAAGCAGCAGTGCTAACCACTGTGCACATGGATAATTTAACTCCTTTTGCCCTCCAAAATGTGGGTGGCACTGTGGCACAATGGTTAGCACTGCTGCCCCACAGCGCCAAGGACCCAGGCTTGATTCCCAGCTTGGGTCACTGGCTGTGTGGAGTTTGCATGTTCTCCCCATGTCTGCATGTGTTTCCATGTGTTTGAAAGACGTGCCAGTTAGGTGCATTGATCTGAACATGCGCCAGGCTGTAGCAACTAGGGGAATTTCATAGTAACTCCATAGCAGTGTTAATGTAAGCCTTACTTGTGCCTAATAAGTAAACTTTAATCTTTTCTCTATTTGAATATGCAAATGTTAATTGTAATTCCAATTATCTCATTAGATCTGTATCTAAGAAGTATGAAATATATCTAACCTACTGAAGGCATGACGGCCATGATGGAAATCAGAGGTCAACAGGAGGTCAGAATTGGAGGAAAGCAGTGATTTCTCGTGTTTGCAGGGTTGGAGGATGCTTCAGAGATAGGGATGTGCACAATTTGAATGTGGAGATGTGAATTTTAAGATCAAGATGATGGTGGACTGTAAACCAATGTTTCTCAGTGGCACAGAGGTGATAGGTGAACTGAATAGGATACAGTGCAAGTTAGGAATCAGGCAGCAGAATTTTGGGTGAGCTCTTTCAGGTAGTCTACTCTTAGAAATAGTCATGGGCACTGCTTCAGTCACCAATTCTGTAATGCAACCCACTGCCCAATGTATGGCTCTCTGTGTAAATTATTCCCCCTACTTTCTGTACTAGATGTTACATTTCATCATATTCGTATTCAACTTTCCGCTTGTAGCTCCATAACTCCCACAATACAAGTACAAAAACAATCAATTTTACAGAATTATGTCCAAAACCGAAAGGATACCTGAAATCTGACACCTGACCCCTGGCATTAGGCCTTTTGCAATTTCTAATGAGGAGGACTATTGCCTGTTTTGGGATCTCATCCCAACATTGAGCTGCCCTGAACACAACCAGCACAACCCCACTGGGTTCATGGAAGCCAGATCCACACACAGTCAAAGCAGTGAGGTCTTTAAAGTTTCTCAGAGAACCAATTATTAAAACAACATGAAACTAACCACAAAGACCAATGCCAAACCTTTACTTGGTCATCACCTTCTTCCCACCCCAGATCCACTGAAGGGACCTCTTCAGATTCACTGGTGAGATGCCTAAGGGCATAGGGTGGATGTTCACAGCTCCCAGGTTTGATTTAAGTAGGGTACAATTTCAAATGCATATTGGACCCACCTGTCATGGGGCAGGAATTTGTTCCCTGTACTCAGTTCATACTGGTATAATGGTGCTGTCTAATTCTTAGCTCCACATTTTCCACTGTACATCACCACTCCCACTGGGCAACAAGAATCCATCACGCAAACCTGCCTCCCATCCACTTCCTCTGTCTGTACTCCCTGCTGCCTCGGCAAAGTGACCAGCATAAGTAACGACCCCACGCACCCCGGACATTCTCTCTTCCACTTTCTTCAATCGGGTGAAAGATACAAAAGTCTGAGGTCACGTACCAACCGATTCAAGCACAGCTTCTTCCCTGCTGCCATCAAACTCTTGAATGGATCTACCTTGCATTAAGTTGATTTTTCTCTACACCCTACACCATTCTGTACTCTCTCATTTCCTTCTCTATATATGGCGTGCTTTGTCTGTATAGCGCGCAAGAAACAATACTTTTCACTGTATGTTAATATATGCGACAATAATAAATCAAATCAAATTAAATCAAACTGTTGTAAAATGATGGATTGCTTAAAAAAATCCCTTGAATGTTTGTTAATGAAAGTGGTTTTGTTTCGATGCCCATATAGGGAAACCAATAATTTTCAAAGCAATTCTAAAAACAGATATTTAAAGTTTCTGTTTAAAAATTGCATGAAGGATAATTCTTTGAATTACATAGTGAATTTAAATTTGTATTGACACAAAATCAATCGTCAGTAAGTCATTATGAACGAGGCACCTATGTCCTTTGGAATCATTGTACTCTGAATATTTATATAATCAATAAAATGTGGAAAGAATTGCTCTAATTATGCCCAATAAGATTTATCCACATTTCTAATCAGCAATGATTTCTAGGTGGAGTGTTCTTATTTTTTCAATAATTAAGCATGAATGATAATTTTATCATTGAAGATGAATCATTATTGTGGTTCTTTCACTTATAAAGGACCTTTTTCACTCACCAGAAGTGAACTGGACCAACCATAAAAATGCGGTGACTGCAAGAGTAGATCAGATGTTAGGAATCCTGCAGCGAGTAACTCAATCTCCTGACTCCCCAAAGCCTGTCCACAAGGCATGAATCAGGAATGTGATGGCATATTCTCCACTTGACTGGATAAGTGCAGCTCTAAAAACACTCCGGAAGCTTGACACCATTCAAGACAAGACAGTCTATTAGATTGGCACGCCATCCACAAGCATTTACTCCCTCCATTACTGATGAACATCAGTGTGTACCATCTACAAGACGCACTGCGGGAATTCACTGAGGCTCCTTAGACAGCATCTTTCAAAACCACGATCATTACCATTGAGAAGGACAAGAGCACCAGATACATGGAAACACCATCACATGCAAGTTCCCCTCCAAACCACTCACATCCTGACTTAGAAATATATCGCCGTTCCTTCACTCTCACTGGGTCGAAATGCTGGAACGACTTCCCTAACAGCACTGTGGATGTACCTACACCACATGCACTGCTGCAATTCAAGAAGGTGGCACACCACAACTTCTGAAGGGCAATTAGGGATGAGCCATAAATACTATCCTAGCCAGTGATGCCACATCCCATGAGTGAATTTAAAACAAAAGCTAATGACATCTCAGCTCGTAAGTGTTGTTAGCCTTTCACATTGAACATGGCATGGTGGCACAGTGGTTGCTACTGCTGCCTCACAACACAAGGTGCCCAAGTTCAGTTCTGGATTTGGGTTACCGTCTCTGTGGAGTTCGCATGTTCTCCCCGTGTCTGTGTGGATTTCTTCCAGGTTTTCCCAGATTTCCTCCCACACTCCAAAGCCATGCAAGTTGGATTGGTTGGCCATGCCTCTTAGTGTCAGGGGGTTAACAGGGTAAATACGTGGGGTTATGCAGATAGGGCCTGGGGTGGGATTGTTAGTGCAGGCTCGATGGGCTGAATGGCTTCCTTCTGTATTGTAGGAATTCTGTGATTCCCTCAAATACAGTGTATCGGAGGTGTGGCACTGTGGTGTTTTGGAATTCTATGCATCGCGTTAGTTAAATAACCTCTCCTTGGTGATTTCCAATGAGACCTGCCAAGGATAACCTCAATATCACATTTTTTTTATTATCCTGGAGGTGCTGAATTCTATTCAATAATTCACTGTTTCAATGCTGTCCAAGACAACTTTTTTTCTAATTGTCTTATGTGTCTCTTTTTACTTTTTGGTACAAGCAGAATGAGTAACAGAAAAATCAATTTCATTCCACTTGCGGGGAGTTTTTCATTACTCATTTTTGACTTTCCCATTTGTGTGATGTCTCCCTTAATCATTGAACAGAACGAGATAATAAAATGCTGAGACAGACTAATGCAACAACAATTGCTTTGAAGTAATTTGGATCTAGAAAGGGAAAGTCCTGATCTGATCAGCCTTATTTGAGGAAGTAAATCCCAGCGGAATCCATTCGTTTTCCATGGGATGTGGGAGTCACTGGTTGGGACAGAATTTGTTGCCCATCCCTAATTACCCTTGAATTAAGTGTCATGCTAAGCCATTTTGATGGGTAATTTAGAGTCTATCACATTACTGGTGGTTCTGGACCCACATGTAGGCCAGGCCACATAAGGATAGAATGAGTTTCTTCCCTAAAGATATTAGTGAGACAGATAGGTTATGGCAATCAATGATGATTTAGTAGTCACCATCATTCATAGAATCATAAAATCCCTGCAGTGCAAAAAGGGTTGATAAGGTAAATGTGGACTAAATGTTTTCCTGTGGGGCAATCTAGAACAGGAGGTCACAGGTATAGGTTGAGAGGTGGTAGACTTAAAATTGAGATGAGGAGGAACTATTTCTCGTGGAGGGTTGCACATTTTTGGAACTCGCTGTCCCACAGCGGAGTAGAGTCTGAATTATATATGGGCTCAAGAAGAAGATAGATATATTTCTAATAAAAAAACAGGTTAAAGGGATATGGTGAACATGTAGGGAGGTGGATTTGAACCCAGGGAGAGATCTGCCATGATCTGATTGAATGAAGGGTTGAAGGGTTAAATTGCCTCCTTCTGCTCCTAGTTCCTATGTTTCTTCATAAGTCTACAAAATATTTACAGGAAGGACAGGGTGGGTAAGGAAAAATTGTTTCCACTAGTTGAAGGTTCTAGAACCAGGGGCCATAATCTAAAAATTAGGGCTAAGCCGTTCAGGAGAGATGTTAAATAACACCACTGGTGTCTTGAGGAGCGTACATATAACAAAGAATGAGGTGCTGGAAGTCTTAAAGCGCATCAAGATAGATGAATCTTTGGGACCTGATGAAATGTATCCCAGGACATTGTGGGAGGCTAGGGAGGAAATTGTGGGTCCCCTAGCAGAGATATTTGAATCATTGATAGTCACAGGTGAGGTGCCTGAAGATTGGAGGGTGGCAAATGTTGTGCTTTTAAGGAGGGGTGCAGGGAAAAGCCTGGGAACTACAGGCTGGTGAGCCTCACACCTGTAGAGGGTAAATTATTAGGAGGTATTTTGAAAGACAGGATTTATAGGCATTTAGAGATGTAAAGACTAATTAGGGACAGTCAGCATGTCTTTGTGAGCAGAAAATCATGTCTCACAAATTTGATTGTGTTTTTTGAAGGGGTAACCAAGACGGTAGATGAGGGGAGTGCAGTTAATGTTGTCTACATGGACTTTAGCAAGGCCTTTGACAAGGTACCACATGGTAAGTTGCTGCAAAAGGTTAAATCTCACAGGATCCAGGGTGAGGTAATTAAATGGATATAAAATCGGCTTGAAAACAGAAGACAGAGGGTGGTTGTAGAGGGTTGTTTTTCAAACTGGAGGCCTGTGATCAGTGGTGCGTCTCAGGGATCAGTGCTGGGTCCACTGTTATTTGTTATTTATATTCATGATTTGATGAAAATTTAGTAGGAGGCATAGTTAGTTAGTTTGCAGATATCACCAGGATTGATGGCATAGGGGACAGTGAAGAAGATTATCTAGGATTGCAACAGGATCTTGATCAATTGGGCCAGTGGGCTGACAAATGGCAGATGGAGTTTAATTTCGATAAATGAGAGGTGATGCATTTTGGATGATGGAACTGGGGCAGGACTTGCACAGTTAATGGTAGGATGTTGGGGAGAGTTATAGAACAAAAAGATCTCCAGGTACAGATTCATAGCTCCTTGAAAGTGGAGTCACAGGTGGACAGAGTGGTAAAGAAGGCATTCAGCAAATATAGGGGAGTCTAAAACTAGAGGGCATAAGTTTAAGGTGAGAGGGGAGAGGTACAAGAGTGTCCAAAGGGGCAATTGTTTCACACAGAGGGTGGTGAGTGCCTGTAATGAGCTGCCAGAGGTAGTAGTAGAGGCAGGTACAATTTTGTCTTTTAAGAAGTGTTTAGACAGTTACATGGGTAAGATGGGTATAGAGGGATATGGGCCATAAGTGAGCAATTGCGACTAGCTTAGAGGTTAAAAAAAGGGTAGCATGGATAAGTTGGGCCGAAGGGCCTGCTTCCATGCTATAAACTTCTGTGACTCCATGATTCTATAACACTTCTACACGCAGAGAGTTTGGAACTCTCTTTTTCGAACAGCAGCGGATGGTCATTTAATTGTTAGGTTTAAGTCTGAGATAGACATTTTTTTATTGAGTAGGGGTATCAAGGAATACGGGCCTAGGGCAGGCACATGGAGTTGACCATAGATCAGGCATGACCTTATTGAATGTCAGAGTGGGCTTGAGGGGCTGAATGGCCAATTCCTATTCCTATGTTCCTGCAACACCTGGGGAGTGGCGGTTGCTGTCAGCAATGCAGCCAACAGACATCCAGGAATAAATGAGGGTCCCAAGCTACAGGTGGATGAGGTGGGGGTTGGCAGGAGGTGGGGGAGGAGAATCGGAGGCAAAGGCATGGGGGGGGCTCTCTGCATCCCAGCCCCCTCTCCCCCCCCACCTCCCAACGCCGGATGCTTGATTAGACACTGAGTGATCGACAAAGAGAAACTGGGAACCTGTAAACAAACATGCCAGGGTCACTTTTTAGGCTCTCTGTATGGTGTCTTTCCTTCCCACTGCTAGTTGAATAACAACAGTGGCAGGAGGAGGCCCTTGAGTAAGCATTGATTGCTCATTTAAGGTCCTTAATTGGCAGCAGGGCAGGGCAGACAGGTCAGCCACGAGCTTCCCCATCCTGGACTTAATCGGGGTAGGCACAAAGGAGTAGTGGTGTCCACACCTAGCACCCTCTCACTTCACTAAACATCACCCCCTCCTTGCCCCCGTACCACCCACCCACTCCCCCTGTCCTGCACCATCACACTAACCCCGGGAAAAGGCATTGAATTTCGCCTGGAGGCTGTAAACTATATCCTCAGGGTATGGAATTTGCATTAAAATGCAAATTATTTCCAGAATCACACTGCTCATGCATCAGTGCCAACTCTTCAGTCAACAACAGTTGGATACTGAGTGCTCCCTCATTGTCCTTCACACTTGCATCTTAGTTTCTTTTCCCTTAATTTTTCGCCTGCCACTTCTCGGCTCTCTCTTTCTCCTTCAGCCTCAACAAAGGCTGCCTGTGGGTTCAATACCTTTTCCAGAGGTCAAATGAATTCATGTCTTCTGTTTTTCCACTTCTCTTTCTTTTAATAGCTGCATCCTTTTAACTCTCGCACAAATGAAATATTCTGCCCTCAAACTATAAGTGGAATTGTGAATGAGCATGCAAATGGATAACCAATGAATATAGAGTGTATTAATATCTTCTAATTCTGCGCGGCTTTACACTTGTTAATTCTTTAACATTGAAGTGCGGCAGGAATTAGAAATTAGCTCCGCGATAAACTTATTACTTCTTAATTGTTCAATTAATTTGTTAAATTCAGATACGCGCCTAGGTAATAGACTAACTATTGTTCTTTCTGCTTTTAAATGACATTGAAAGGCAAGAACCTTGTAATGTTTCGACTGGTTAGAAGATTGGTTCAACAAGGAAGTGCTCACAAAACTCAGCTCCCAAATGAACCTATGTCCTCACACCAGTGTGCTACCATACTACCAGAAGGATGTGGAAGCTTTGGAGAGAGTGCAAAGAAGGTTCACCAAGATGTCGCTGGGTCTCGAGGATGTTGCTATCAGGAGAGGTTGAATAAACTAGGATGGTTGTTATAGAATCATGGAATCCCTACAGTACAGAAGGAGGCCATTTGGCCCATTGAGTCTGCACTGACCACAATCTCACATAACCTTACATATTTACCCTACTAGTCTCCCTGACACTAAGGTCAATTTAGCATGGCCAATCAACCTAACCTGCACATCTTTGGACTATGGGAGGAAACCGGAGGAAACCCACACAGACATGTGGAGAATGTACAAATTCCACACAGACAGTGACCCAAGCTGGGTATCGAACCTGGGCACTGTGAGACAGCAGTGCTAACCACTGTGCCATTGTGCCGCCCCAGATGTGAAGGCTTTTGATGGAAAAGGGGGGGCTAAGGGGAGACGTGATAGAGGTCTACAAAGTTATGAGGGGCATTGATGCCATGGATAGTCAGAGGCCGTTTCCCAGGGTGGAAGTGTCAATTACAATGGGGCACAGGTTCAAATTGAGGGGGGGAAAGTTTAAGGGAGATGTGCAGGGTAAGTTTCTTATGTAGAGTGGTGAGTTGTCGGAATACACTGCCAGAGCAGATGATGGAAGCAGGCACATTAGCAACATTTTAGAGGCATCTGGATGGATACATGAATAAGGAAGGAATAGAGGGATACAGACCAAGTAAGGGCAGGAGGTTCTTTTTAGCTGACTTAGGGCATCCTGATCGGCATGGGCTTGGAGGGCTGAAGGGCCTTTTCCTTTACCGTACTATTCTTTGCTCTTTGTTCTTCATATATAAAATCTAGCATATGTATTGGCTAAGTATTAAATCACTTGCATTATAGCGTTCCTGTATTTGTCAAAACAGATTTAACTAAAGATTATAACAATCAAATCTGTGACAGTCAAATATATCATTTATGTACTGGCTCAGAATCCTACTGTCTATGATGTAGCCTCTACCTAAAGTGTTGCATCTGATGGAAAAGGAAGGTTTACATGATGAATTATGTTGCTACATCTGCTGCTTATGTTTTTTATAGCGTATGAGACAGAGAATAACACTCAAAATGAGTGCAGCTTTGCAAAAAGCACCAACATGCACAGAGAATGCTTCTGAAAGCAGTTAGCGTAAGCTTTCATTAGGTAAGTGCAGTTGTGGTAGGAGCTTGGAGTGGCTGTCGGCCTTTGTTTTGAACCACAGTGATAAGAGTAGTTTTTATTTTAAGATAAGCAGAATTTATTTTACTACTTACCTTCCAGTTGGAGGAGAGCGGCATTCAGCTTTGTGGTAAGTGTTTGTGCGATAATCGAAGTGCTCGAGTAGAGAGTTTTATAATAATAATGCATGGATCTCAATTCTTACATGACTTCACCAGGGTGTGGATTTATCTGTTTGCGAATTAAAACTTCTCTGTAATTGTCACAGAATTGTGTGTCCAATGTTAAAGACCATTGGGACGGATTTCAATTTATGCATTGTGACTATAAAATGTTGACATTTTCAGATATGTCAGCACGGCATATAAACCAAAAGTTTGAATTTACTCCAACAGTGAACAGATGAAGAAAATATTAAATGTAGAAAGAAAAGGGTCTTGCTTTTACATAGCACCTTTCATAAGCTGAGGATGTTCCATAGCACCAATGGGATACTTCTGAAATGTGGCATGGTGGCACAGTGGTTAGCACTACTGCCTCACAGCGCCAAGGACCCAGGTTCAATTCCTGGCTTGGTGACTCTGCGTGTAGTTTGCACATTCTCCCCATGTCTGCATGGGATTCCTCCGGGTGTCCTGGTTTTCTCTCACAGTCTGAAGATGTACTGATTAGGTGCACTGGCCATGTTAAATTCTTTCTCAGTGCAGCCCAACAGATGCCAGAGTGTCGCGACTAGAGGATTTTCACATTACATTGTTAATATAAGCTTACTTTTGACACCAATAAATCAACTTTAAATGTGATCACTGTTGTTAAGAAGGGAAGTGTCTGCATGCCTATTTGTGTACAGGTCAATCCCAGGACCAGCTATGAGATAATCAGTTAATTTGTTTAAGATAAAATCAAAATACTGTAGATGCTGGAATCTGAAACAAAAACAGAAAATGCCGGATAATCTCAGCAGGTCTGACAGCGAGAATAGAGCCAACGTTTCAAGTCAGGATAATCCTGTGTCAGACAGAATTCATCAATTGCCATGGTGGGATTGTATCATAGAATCATAGAATCCTACACTGCAGAAAGAGACCATTCGGCCCATCAAGTCTGCACCAACCACAATCCCACCCAGGCACTATCCCCCACAATCCCATGTATTTACTCTAGCTCGTCCCCCTGACACAAAGGGGCAATTCACCTAACTCGCACACCTTTGGACTGTAGGAGGAAACTGGAGCACTCGGAAGAAATCCACGCAGACACAGGAAGAACGTAACACAGAGAGTGACCCGAGGCTGAAATTGAACCTGGGTCCCTGGAGCTGTGAGGCAGCAGTGCTAACCAGTGTGCCACTGTGCCGCCCAAAACACCTGAATGTTTAGGCTGAGTCCCGACTGTTTGGGGCTGTATCATTGGGGGAATGATGGGGATGCAGTACAAGCATGATAAGTTAGTGGTGTGGTGTGTAGGAGACATCCTGCATCCTCTCATAAGAGGTCATTGAACTGTCAGGTCCTGGGGGATCCCTCCCTCCTCCCATTCCTTTTGAAGGCTGTTCCATGTGGGCCTCCTGTGGCAACGTGGCCTCTGTCCTCCGCTTTGTCACCATGGCTGAGGTCACCAGAGCCATACCGGAGTCCTCATTCTTTCCTTGTGTTCCACTGATTTTGTTTCTTTCTGCGACCAACTGTAGTGCTGGCAGACGCCAGCAGCTTCCTTTCAAACTGCGTGGTTCCCTTTTAAGAGCAAGAGGACTGTCTTTAAGATCTGGAGGCTAGCTGCTTTGTGTGCTAACCGTTAGGCCTCCTGTTGACCATTCAAGCCAGTCTTCAGCACAGGTTGAACTTGGTTGAGGACGGCACTTGCGGAATTGAAGAGGCAACTCCAGGTTTGCTTCCAGCCCTGCTCAATGGGACCAGGGGTGGCCAATTGGGGTATCATGATCCTTCACATCAAGAATGGGTGCAGGCCTATTTTCAGCCCTCGAATATCTGTTTAAGTAATAACTTCTTGCATGCATAGCACGACATGAGAAAACAACTGTGTTTAATAATGGTGAGTTGCTATGACAACAGTCTGCTACTTTTCTCGGATAAGGTAATAGCATTGAGGTATGAAGTGACTCATTGTCATTTAATTGAATGTTACGAGTTGAAGACACAGTGCAGTTTACTGACCGGACACGCACACACAGAGAGGCATCCATATTTAGAATTGACCAGCGCACTTTCAGAAATACTTGACGTATTTCTCTCCGACAGAGTAAGCTTTTAGTTCACTGGCAGCGTTCCTGCCTCTGAGGCAGAAGGCACAGGGTTCGAACGTCATTCCAGACAGACATGATGGGTGGGATTTTCCAGCTGCGTTCTCCCTGTGACTAGAAAATCCTGCCTGAGGTCAATGGGCCTTTCCAAGGTCTGCCTGTCACCCGCCCTGATCCCCGCGATGGGTGAAACGGCAAAATTAGCTCCAATGAGTGGCGAGCAGATCTCTGGTTTTGCCGTACACTGGGATGCTTGCCCCCCCACAGGTAGGTGTAGGTTGTTTCTCTCATTATATCTGTTGTGGGAGCCCATTAAACCCTCCCACTGCAAAGCACTAACCACCATGTCAGCTGGGATAATAATGGCTATGGTCATGAAGGAGAAATCACAGTTTGGCAAGCTGATCATCAGTTTTTGATTTTGATTTGATTTATTATTGTCACATGTGTAACGTATAGTGAAAAGTATTGTTTCTTGCGCACGATACAGACAACACATACCATTCATAGAGTAGGGAATGAGAGAGTGCAGAATGTAGTGTGTTATAGTCATAGCTAGAGTGTAGAGAAAAATCAACTTAATGCAAGGTAGGTCCATTCAAATGTCTGAAGGCAGCAGGGAAGAAGCTGTTATTGAGTCGGTTGGTATGTGACCTTTTGTATCTTTAATGCGACGGAAGGAGATGAAAGACAGAATTTCCAGGGGGGCGTGGGGCCCTTAATTATGCTGGCTGCTTTGCCAAGGTGGCAGGAACTGTAGATAGAGTCAATGAATGGGTGACTGGTTTGTGTGATGGATTGGGCAACATTCATAATCTTTTGTAGTTTCTTGCAGTCTTGGGCAGAGCAGGAGCCATACCAAGCTGTGATACAACCAGAAAGAATGCTTTCTATGGTGCATCTGTAAAAATTGGTGTGAGTCATAGCTGACATACCAAGTTTCCTTCATTTTCTGAGAAAGTAAAGGCATTAGTGGGCTTTCTTAACTATAGTATTGGCATGGGGAGACCAGGACAGTTTATTGGTGATCTGGATATCTAAAAACATGAAGCTCTTGACACTTTCTATTTCATTCCCGTTGATGTAGACAGGGGCATGTTCTCCACTACACTTCCTGAAGTCGATGACAATCTCCTTCATTTTGTTGACATTGAGAGATTATTGTCACCGTACCAGTTCTCCAGACTCTCTATCGCATTCCTGTACTCTGTCTTGTCATTCATAGAAACCATCATAGTATCCCTACAGTGCAGAAAGAGGCCATCTGGCCCATTGTGTCTGCACCAAACACAATCCCACAAAGGTCTTACCCCCATATCCCTACACACTTATCTGCTAATCCCTCTAACCTATGTATCTCAGGTCACTAAGGGGCAATTTTAGCACTGCCAATCAACCTAACCCACACATCTTTGGACTGTGGGAGGAAACTGGAGCACCCGGGGGAAACGCACGCAGATACAAAGAGAATGTGCACAGACAGTGACCCAAGCCGGAAATTGATGCCAGGTCCCTGGAACTGTGAAGCAGCAGTGCTAACCATTGTGCTACCATACTGCCCATTGTTTGAGATCCAGCCCACTGCAGTGGTATCATCAGCAAACTTGAAAATCGAGTTGGAGGGGAATTTGGCCACACAGTCATAGATGTATAAGGAGCATAGTAGAGGGCTGAGAATACAGCCTTGTGGGGCACCGATGTTGAGGATGAACGTGGGGAAGGTGTTGTTGCCTATTCTTACTAATTGTGGTCTGTGGTTTCGGAACTTCAGGATCCAATCATAGAGGGAGGAGCCGAGGCCCAGGCCACAGAGTTTCATCAGAGTCAGTCTCTAAATAACTTACATATGTATCTTTCCATTAATGTAGGAGCTTCACAGGAATGTTATCAAATGAAATTTGACACCAAGCCGCATAAGGGGATATTGGGACAAACTTGGTCAAAGAAGTTGGTTTTAGACCATAAGACATAGGAGCAGAATTAGGCCAGTCGGCCCATCGAGAATGCTCCACGATTCAATCATGGCTGATACTTTTCTCATCCCCATTCTCTTGCCTTTTCCCCACAATCCCTGATCGCCTTATTAATCAAAATCTATTTGTGTCTTAGTGGACTCAATGACCTGGCCTCCACGGTCTTCTGTGGCAAAAAGTTCCACAGATTCACCACTCTCTGACTGAAGAAATTCCTCCACATCTCTGTTTTAAAGGATTGTCCCTTTAGCCTGAGGTTGTGCCCTCTGGTTCTAGTTTTTCCTACTCGTGGAAACATCCTCTCTATCCAGGCCTCGCAGTATCCTATAAGTTTCAATAAGGTCCCCCCTCATCCTTCTCAGCTCTAATGAGTACAGACCCAGAATCCTCAGCCATTCCTCATACAACAATCTCTTCATTCCAGGAATTTTTTTTTTTATGTTGTTTTAAGAAATAACATAAACGAAAAGAAAGAGGTAGCAAGGTTTGTACAGAAGAGGTTTATAAAAATAGTCCCAGGATAAGGAAGTCCAGTTAATGAGGATACATTGGAAAGGTTGGGTCTGTTCTCCTTGGAGTGAAGAAGGCAGAAAGAAAATTTGATCGAGATGTCCATAATCATGAGGGGGCTGGATACAGTAGATTGGGAGAAATTGTTTCCGCTCGTGAAAAGATTGCGAACAAGAGGGCACAGAGTCTGCAAAGGAATAAATGAGATGCGAGAAAACCTTCTTCACACAACAAGTGGTTCGGTTCAAGAACTCACGGCCTGTTAGTGTGGTTGAGGTAGGTTCCGTTGAGGCATTCAAGAAGGCATTAGATGATTATTTGAACAGAATCAATGTGTAAGGGTTACAGAGAAAATGTAGGAGAAAAGCACTAAGTTATAACGCCCACGGGGAGAGCTGGTGCTGACATAATGGGACAAATGGCCTCCTTTGTGCCAGAGCAATTCTCTGATTCTGTGAATTCCAGACCTTAATCTATAGGCAGCTGAATGCATGGCCACCAATGACTGAGTGATGAAAATCTGCACAAGAAGCCAGAATTGGAGAAGCACACGTGGAGGAAGTCATATTGACAGAGAGGTCGAAGGTCATGGGAGACATGATGAAAATTTTAACATTGAGGCATAATTGCTAGGCCTGTGGTCAAGGCCAGAGCTCAATGAGATATCACAAAGGTGCATGGGTTCAAGATGAGAAGGGGAAGTTTAAGGAAGATGCTGGGGAGGGGGGGATGTTTTTCACACAGGAACGCCTGGAATGTATTGCCGGAGGGGCTTTTATTTGGTTTATTTATTAGTGTCACAAGTAGGCTTACATTAACACTGCAATAAAGTTACTGTGAAGGAAACAGGCACATTAGCAACATTTAGGAGGTATCTGGATGGGTAATGAATAGGGAAATGAAGGAGGGATACAGACCAAGTAATGGCAGAAGGTTTTTTTTTCAGTTTAGTTGAGCGTCATGATTGGCACAGGCTTGGAAGGTCAAAGGGTTTCAGCAGCTAATAAACTGAAGCAGGGATGGATTTGGATGGTGTTAGAGAGATGGCGAGAGATGGAGGGAGGGAGCATTGGAATTGCAACAGTGTGAAGGGTCAAAATGACATGTGAGCATCATTAAAATGAAGGCAAAAGGAGAGCTCTCATTGCATTAAAGTGCCTTACCATAGTTCACGTTGCCAGTTGTTCAGAGAGTCCACAAGATTCTGTAAAAAAGGAATTTTAAAATTATTCAGCTGAAGGCTATTATGCCCGATTCATGATCTAGTTTTAATGTTTTTTTGAACACATCATGTGGTAATTAATTGGGATCCAGGTGATTAAAATATTTGTCTTCCACTGAATTCAAAGGAGGAGCTTTGGAAAGTGCTCAAAGAATACATCAAAACGCCAAAAATCATGTTGTGAATGTTCACATGAGGTTATAGTTTGAAATTGCTAATCTCTGCAAAAGTTTGTAAATAATTTATGCTTCCTCATTTGTAAGGTAAAATGTTGATACTGCTTTTTGCAATTAACTTGAAAGGGAGAATATTTTAAATTGCTGAGCTGGACAACTCATTGGGAAGATCACAAAGCAGTTTTAGAATAGAATAGAATAGAATCCCTACAAATGCAGAAGGAAGCCATTCAGCCCATCATATCTGCACTGACATCGATCCTACCCAGACTGTTGTGTCCATTCATTCATTTGAACCGACAAGGGGACAACACTGATATGATTGTTAAAGTGGCTTTCTTTTACTGAACAGAACTTAAAACATTAACATGACAGAAGTGAAAAGTGAAAAACAAAGCTTGGAGACTTGCTTCTAAGCAAGCCAAGCCCTGCACTGATCACACTGAATTAAAATTGGAACACACTTCTGAAAACACACATTAAAACCCAAACTATATTTCAACCATTATCTCATTATTGGAAATGTTTTCCTCAGCATGTCTCCATTTTAGAAAGACAAGCTTCGAAGCTGTGGTTATGCTATTGTTCACCTGAATTGTGTACCCTTCAGGAATGCAGCCAATTTTTAAATAAATTCAGCCTTCTGATTCTATATATAGTCAAGTTAGCAGTTAATTTTTAAAGTCAGCAGAGTTATTTGCAGCGGTAGAAATATCTTAAAATGAAGTCTTTACATAGTCTGAAGCAAATATGGCTAAACATTCACAGGCTTTCTCACAGACCTTATCCCTGTAACCCCACGTATTTACCTTGCAGCATAGTAGCACAGTTGTTAGCACTGCCCCTTCACAGCGTGAGGGACCTGGGTTCAATTCCCGGCTTGGGTCGCTGTGTGTGGAGTTTGTGCATTCTCCCTGTGTCTGCACTGGGGTGCTCCAGTTTCCTCCCACATTCTGAAAGACGTGTTGGTTAGGTGCATTGACCCAAACAGGCATTGGACTGTGGCGACTAGGGGAATTTCACAGTAACTTCATTGCAGTGTTAATGTAAGCCTTACTTGTGACTAATAAGTAAACTTCACTTTAACTTTGCTCATCTCCCTGCCACTAAGAGACTATTTAACATGGCCAATCAACATAACCCACACATCTTTGGGAGGAGACTGGTGGAAATTTTGAATGGCGTGCAGTCTTTGACTAAATCAATATGGCGAGATGTATGTTAATATATAATGGATCGCTCAATTACACAGATAACTGATTTACGCTACAGTTTAATCACTTGTCCTTAGACTGTACTGGTAAAGAGTGTATGTAAAATGGACGCAAGACACAGAGAGTCGCAGTGTCCTCTACAACTGGAATCCAACCACATCTACATCGCGCTTCAGTCATCACACAGTTCCAACTACAGGTCTCAATAGCTCTTCCATAAACCTCTTTCATCTTGCAAAATGATTTTCATCCGAAGTGTAGCAGTAACACCCCTTTCCAATTAAGTTGGAAACTAAAATTTACAACTTTAAAAAAAATGACAAGGCTTGGTCTTCACTGGCAAGGTCAGCATTTATTGCTCACCACTAGTTGCCTTTGAGAAAATGGTGGTGAAGCATCTTCCACAACCCATGTGGTGAAGGTACTCAAATAATGCTGATAAGCAGGAAATTCCAGGCCAAGCAGCCATGAAGGCCAGACCAGGTCAGGACAGCAGAGTGAACTGTGCACTTGTGAAAAATGCCTGTCGAATCACCTCCAGCCTTACACTCATTTGATGTGAATGAATTAATTCTTTAAAAATTCATTTGTGAGATTTGGGTGTCACTGGCTGGCCAGTATTTATTGCCCATCCCTAATTGGCCCAAGGAAGCGGAAAGTCAACTTGGGCTCTGGAGTCACATGCATGCCAGACCAGATCAGATGGCAGATTTCCTTCCCTAAAGGACATTAGTGAACCAGATGGGTTTTTCTGACAATCGACAATGATTTCACGGTCATCAGCAGACGCTTAATTCCAGATTTTTTTTTTAATTCAAATTCCACCATCTGCCGTTTTGGGATTTGAACCCAGGTTCTCAGAACATTAGCTGAGCTTCTGGATTACTGGTCCAGCAATAATACCACTAGGTCACCTCCTTTCCATATTTATTTATTGCCTGCCCCTAATTTCCCTTGAGAAAGTGCAGGTGAATTGTCTTCTTGAACTATTGCAGTGCATGGTGAACAGTTACTTCCATGCTGTTGTTTGGTAGGGAATTCCAGGATTCAAGATTTTGTTGATGTAGAATGTGGTGGGTTCCTCAAATCACCAAACTCAAGGCCTTCGGACAAAGTTGGCATATTCCTAAACTCAAAAGTTACATACACTACATGTGCTCTGCCTGAGATCCCAAGGATAATTCTTGCCATGTGACCTGTTATGGAACTGCCTCATCAAGTTCTCACATAACCTTTTGACCTACGAGTGAAACAATGATGATTTGTTTCCAAGTTGGATGATATGTGACTTGAAGGTGAAGTTGCAAGTGGTGGTATTCCCACAAGGGTTATATACACTGGAACCATGGTGCACCAGTCATGGTGGCAATGAATGTTTACAATAGCGAATGGAGTGACAAACAAGTAGATTGCGTTATCTTGGAGAGATATTGAAATTCTTGATTTAATTGGAGCAGCACTCAACCAGGCAAGTGTACAGTATTCCATCAGACTCTTGACTTGCACATTGTAGGTAATGGACAGTGAGTCATCTAGGTAAAGGAGTCAGGAGGTGACACACAGAATACCCAGCCTCTGAATTGTTCTTGCAGCCACAGTGCCCAGTTGGGTTTTTGGTAAATGTTAACCCCCCTGTTGTTGATGGTGTGGGATTCAATAATGGTAATGCCATTGAATGCCAAAGGGAGGTGATTAAAGATTCTCTTTTGAAGATGGGCATTGCCTGACAATGCTAACCAGTTGGAATCATAGACTACCCGAATGCAGAAGACCATTCGGCTCATTGAGCCTGCACCAACAACAATCCCACTCAGGCCCTACCCCCGTAAACCCATGTGTTTACTTTGCAATCTCCCCCGACTCTAAGGGGCAATTTAACATGGCCAATCATCCTAACCCACACATCTTTGGACTGGGAGGGGAAACCGGAACCCAGAGGAAACCCACGCAGACATGGGGAGAATGTACAAACTCCACACAGACAGTGACCCGAGGCTAAAATTGAATCCAGGTCCCTGGTGCTGCGAGGCAGCGTTGCTAACCACTGTGCCAGTGTGCCACCCACAGTTATCAACTCATGCCCAAATTTTGTCCAAATGCACCTGGTGTGGATTGATTCATCATCTGAAGAATTGTGAATTGAACCGAACATCTTGCAGTTAGCAATGAGCATTCCCTATATGTGACCTGATGAGAGAGAGTAAAAGACTGATGAAGCAGCCAACATGTTTGAACCTAGAACATTGCCCTAATATAACCTACTCATAATTCAGTTATATTACTCACATTATTAAAAATGAATTATACTGTAATTCAAATTAAGCAATATCGGTAACATAGGAAAATAAGAATTGAGTGCTTAGAAAATGAACTATTGTGAACATCTGAGCTCGCAGCTTTGAATAAGAGAAATAGATTGAATTAGGAATCACAATTTCTATGCTGCATTTGAAATCATTACCTAATTAGTTATGGCAAAAGGAAAATCATTAGCGATGGTAAGTAGTTTTTACTTTTTCTGAGCAGCTTGTTTAAGAACCACCATGGAATCCTTTGATTCGGTTTATTATTGTCACATGTATTGGGATACAGTGAAAAGTATTGCTCTCTATACAGACAAAGCATACCCTTCATTGAGTCCATAGAGGATGTTACTAGTCAGGTTGGATACTTCAAGGTGTTCTGCGAAGCTCAACTGATTTGTAAAGTTTTACATTGAATTTGGCTATGATAAGCATGAAAAATTTCACTTCAGTTTTCATCAAAAACAAAAAAAAAGTTTAATTAAGAATACTGTTGAAGTGTATAGCAAGGCAATTAGCAAGAACTTTAAACGATTACAAGCAAGAAACACAACCACGATAATGTATAACTCTTAAGGAATATCTCTGATGTGTTCCAACCAAAGCCAACATCCAATACACAAAACCCTCCAAATAAACATAATACAGCACAGGTTAATGCCAACTTGTTACAGGAATCTTGCCTCTTGGGTTGAATGCTGAAAATCTCTTGTGAAGAAACTCAGAAGAGGTTGTAGGTGAACCTGTTTCCCAAAACCCAACTTCTTTAAGGTAGGCTGGCAATAAGTCTCTCCTTCAGCTTACTGTTAATAGTTTCAGAACCAAACAAAGAGAACAGGGAGAGAGAGAAAGACTGCTTCTTAACTTGCTGCTAAACTGCTTCCTGTACACTCCCCAAAATGAAACTAAGAGCTCAAATAAACCCTATCATCTGACTCTACAGGTTAGCTCCATGCCCAATGACATCGCTGAAGCTGTAAACTGCATGATTTTAAAAAAACTTCTTTGTAGGTACATGCACATGAGGAAGAAGGAAAGGAGAAGGTGCAGAATATAATGTTGCAGTTACCGATGGATAAAGAAAAAGATCAGCTGGGTATATAATAGGTCCATTTAAAAGTCTGATGGCAGCAGGGAAGAAACTGTTCATAGAATCCTACATTGCAGAAAGAGGCCATTCAGCCCATTGAGTCTGCACCAACCACATTCCCACCTAGGCCCTATCCCCTTAACCCCATGCATTTACCCTAGCTAGTCCCCCTTACACAAAGGGGCAATTTAGCATAGCCAATCCACATAACTCGCACATCTTTGCACTATGGGAGGAAACCAGAACACCTGGAAGAAACCCATACAGACACGGGGCAAATGTGCAAATTCCACACAAACAGTGACCGAAGCTAGGAATTGAACCCGGGTCCCTGGCGCTGTGAGGCAGCAGTACTAACCACTGTGCCACCACGCTGCCCCTGTTCTTCAGTCTGTGTCCTCAGACTTTTTTTATCTTTTCTCCGACGGAGGAAGGTGAAAGAGAACTGGTGGGATTTTACTGCCTCGCTCGTCCCGAAAGGATGAAATCCCACCCAAGGTGAACGGACCTTCCCATTGTCTGCCCCTCACCCACTCCAATTCCAGTGGCGGGCGGGGTGGTAAATTTCCAGCCAGTAGGTCCGGGGTGCATGATTATGCTGGCTGCTTTTCCAAGGCAGTGGGAAGTGTGGATGGATTTAAGTTGGAAGTTGGGTTTGCCTGATGGACTGGGCAACGTCAGTATATACATATAAATGTGTCCATTCATTGCAGTGGCTTATCATTGCAAAATGGCTTCCTACACTTAACCTGGGGGTGATCAAATTGGGGCAATGTCAAATGTTCCTCGGTTGTATTAGACATTTCTTGGCATTTCTAGGTTTTAGTGTAGATATTCACTAGAATTTCCAGCAATGAATATATGATGCCAAATGGGATTCCCACATGTAGTAAAGGTGCTGTTGTGGTTTTAGATTGACATGATATAAGGGATTGTGCAAATGCAGATATACATGGGTATAACATTTGAACATACCAGCAACAGAACTGTCCCGATCTGTTCTGCTTGAAAACGAAAGTGAAAATAAACTGAACCACGTGACATACTTCCTTTCTAGTGATGTCATGCTTCTGGTCACTACAGGCATATTCCAAAGAGATTCACTTTTTGAGACTCACCTCTGGTGTATCAGATGTCATCTGATATGGTGACATGCCTGTGAGTGGGCCAGAACTACAACGACATGGCTAAGTGACAAAACCTTTCCAGGAAAAAAAAGTTCATCTTTCCTGCTGTGAATCAAAGTTAGGCACTAAAAATTCGAATAGGATTGGATAATATTGAGAAAAGGATTAGGTGTGATTAGGGACTGCTTTACTGGGACTGATTTTGACTCAAATTCTGATTTTAATTACCTGAGATTCTGACGGTTTTACCGGTCTTCTGAGGTACCTATTCTACAGTTCCATCCATTTTTAATTAGGGCCACGGGTTCATGTGACTGAACAGTCTAATTCCACTTATATCAAATGGGATTGGTGATGGTGTTTCTGGGATCACATTCCAAGCTTCCATTAATTTTCCTCCGAAAATCGGAAGCCATCCAGCTTTCGCTGGTGAAGTTCAGCAAGTGCGAAACTTTAAGAACTGATCAAATATGTGAATTAATGCAGCGGGCACAGTGGCTGGAACTCGATCACCTGGCCCACCACGGAATCAATGCAGGCGAGGTATGGACAATGGATATCTCCATTGACCTAGGGTGGGAATTTCCAATCTCCTCCAAGCGAAGCCATAAAATCCCACCCAGTGACCCCCAAATTCCATGGGGAAGCCCAGTGCTCACTCATTGTTAACCAGGTCAGACATGGAATGAAACACATCCCTTTGCTACTTATTCAATTTTCCTTCCTTTCTATTTTTCCTTTTTGTATGCCTCCTCCTCCATTTGTTAACAGTTTACTCTCATTTGTAAAAGTTCAGTTCCTCTTTTTATTGCATTATTTGTCCCCCCTCTGCCCGCATTTGTTTTGGAGGTGATATCCATGTGGTAAAATATTTATGATGTGGAGGTGCCGGTGTTGGACTGGGGTAAACACAGTAAGAAGTCTTACAACACCAGGTTAAAGTCCAACCGGTTTATTTGGAGGCAAAAACCACTAGCTTTCGGAGTGCTGCTCCTTCGTCAGGTAAGTGGGAGTTCTGTTCACACACAGGGCATATAAAGACCATTTGAGTTTGCGTCTTTTTATGTCCTGTTTGTGAACAGAACTCTTATTTATCTGACAGCACTCTGAAAGCTAGTGGCTTTTGCTACCAAATAAACCTGTTGGACTTTAACCTGATATTGTGAGACTTCATACTATAAAATATTTCGCTCTTAAAAACTGGTTCCAGTTGTTGCTTTTGCCAGCTAGATTGGCATAAACTCAGTCAGTGACATTAGATCAGTTTATTTTGAAGCTTCAAACATAAGGCACAATCATTCAACAGAGTAAATCATGCCGATAGCACCAGCAGAAGTTTTGTCCTCTCGATATTGAGAAGAAAAGGATCATAGAATCCCTACACCAAAGCAGGAGGCCGTTCGGCCCATCAAGCCTGTACCAACCAAAATCGCACTCAGGCCTTATGCCCATAACCCCATGCATTTACCCTAACTAGTCCCCCCGACATGAAGGGTCAATTTATCACAGCCAATCAGTCTAACCTGCACATCTTTGGACTGTGGGAGGAAACTGGAGCGCCTGGAGAAAACCCATGCGGACATGGGGAGAATATGCAAACTCCACACATTCACCCGAGGTTGGAATTGAATCCAGCCCCTGAACCGTGAGGCAGGAGTGTTAACCACTGTACCACTCAAAATATATTTAACCATTTTTCTTTACTAAAGGATTCATTCATCCACTCTTTGCAGCATCCATTGTCTCAGCGAATGAGCTAATATTGCTTGATTCAACAAAGAACAGTACCGCACAGAAACAGGCCCTCCAGCCCTCCAAGTCTGCACCGATCATGTTTACCTGTGCAAACCAACTGCTTTTCTCCCTCTATTCCCCTTTTTTTTCATATGCCTGACAAGGTAAGGAATGAATGACGAAAACTTGTAGACCATGGGAGGTAGTTCCTGACTGCACTCACCATATGCACATCTGAGGTCAACCTTTGCATGCTCCTGTCTCGCCTACTGCGAATGAGACAGGAAAGTTCCAGCCAGTACCTTAGAATTATGGAGCCATTACAGTGCAGAAGAGGCCATTCAGCCCATCAAACCTGCACCGACTCTCTGATAGATTATCTTATCTAAGCCCTCTCCCTTGCCTTGTCCCTGTTGGAGAAGTTATTTTGCTGAAATGTGTTTGGGTCAGATATTTTTGGACAGAAAGATTTTGTTGACTGTTATTAGTGAATGATAAAAATTAGAAAGTAGTCAATTGAAAAAAAGAAAAGCAAAGATAAAATCAATGAGGAGGAAGAAGAGACAGCATTCATAAGGGAATAATTTGTCTGAGATCTATTACACCAATGTACAAAATAAGGAAGACATTTCTCAAAACACTGAAATATATATCCAATTGAAGTGAAGATAATGGTGTTCGCCATTGGGCAAAGTACACACAATTATTATGAAAGATCACAAGCACTTATAAAGTAAGTTATACATCCACCGTTGTCTCCTAATGAAGCTCTGATGAACGATGATAGGAAAGACATTGATAAACTAGAAAGAATGCAAAGAAAATTCACGAGGATATGCCAGGACAAGTAGGCCTGAGTTAAAGAGAAATGTTGCTCAGGCTCCAACTTTGTTTCTGACATAGGACAATGAGGAGTATAAAATCATGAGAGGCATAGATGGGGTCCAGCCAGTACCTTAGAATCATGGAACCCTTACAGTGCAGAACAGGGTAGGGAGACTGAAAATTAGAGGGCAGAAGTTCAAGTGAGAAGGGAAAGAACTACAGGGGATTTGAGGGGCAGTATTTCATACGAAGGGTGGTGGAATGAACTATCAGAGAAAGTGGTTGAACCAGGGTCAACAGCCAAATTTAAAAAGCATTTGGATAAGTACATGGATGGGAAAGGGTGAGAGAGGCATGGGCTGAATGCATGCAAGTGCAATTAGTTGACAGGGCACCATGGTCAGCATGGACAGGTTGGGCTGAAGGACCTATTTCCATACTTTATTGCTCTATGACTCTATAACTGCATATTTTTGTGTTAGTAGATGTGATTCATAGTTAATAGAGCAGTAAGATATTTGATTGGCGTGTCCATGAAATATGGCTGGGGCATGGAAATACTAAGCAACATTTCGAGCAGGAGTAGGCCATTCAGCCCTTCAAGTCAGCCCTGCCTTTCGACATGGCTGATCCTCTATTTTGAGAACCTGACTGAAAGCAACAACAAATTCTCTGAGAGGGCCAGGTGGAGTGGAGTCAGCAAAATTGGACTAATTTCAGGTAGTCACAACTAAGTGTCTATAAATTCAGGCATCTTCATGGTTCCCAGTCTAAGTCACTTGAACGCAATCTTCAGGTTCTTCATGCTGGCGGTCTCTTGTGGTCCCACCGATGGCACACTCGCACCGCGGGCTTCCCGGCGCCATTGGGTGGAATCCGTGGGAAATCCCATTGACAGTGTCTGGACCAGAAGACCCAGCCGTCGGCCAACAACAACCCTCGCTGCAAGGAACACGCTGTGGGGAGTCCAGAGAATCTCGGAGCTGGTTCATTCCTGCCACATCCCTTGACCTATCCACTGAATAATCCACATTGCCATCTAACAGTAATTTTTCAGGCATGATTTTTTTTTGAATTCAACATTTTCATCTTATTTGTACCAATAAATTCTTAAAAACTGGATTACATGCAACATGTTCTAATAGCAACCAGGCACCTGAGGGTTCTAATGTGCTTTCTTTTCTCTCCAATTGAAAACAGTGGGAGCCTAAAAGTCCAATAAATGCAGGACAAGATGTTGTTTCCTAGACTGTTTGCATCCCGCTGTGTTCAATAGCTTGGATGGATTCAATGGACAGTTGAACATATCATGAAAGGGATTCTATTCCTCTGTGCATTCCGACAAGATTCTTCAACAGCACAACACAAGATAGCAGAGATAATGGTTGTTAGGGCAAGTTAGTTTACCTCCATGTCAAAGAGGAATCTTTACTATTCTAAAATATTTCCATAGTGCAACTTATGGTCAGAAAATTGCATGGGTCATAAGTCATAGAATCCCTATAGTGCAGGAGGAGGCTAATCTGCCCATCAAGTCTGCACCAGCTCTTCGACACAACATCTTGCCCAATCCCTGTTCCCATAACCCCACATATTTACCCCACTAACACCCCTAGCCTACATGTCTTTGGATACTAAGTGGCAATTGAGCATGGCTAACCCATTTAACCCACACATCTTTGATCTGTGGGAGGAAACCAGAGCACCCAGAAAAAACCCACATACAGAATGTACAAACCCCACACAGACAATGACCCAAAGCCAGAATCGAACCCAGGTCTCTGGCACATTGAAGCAGCAGTGCTGACCTCCCGTGCCACTGTGCTGCCCAGAGGCTGATGTCAGATTTTCCATTATTTACTCTTAGGAATGAGCGAGGAAAACATTCTGGGTGGAATTTTACCAGCACGTCCACCGAGCTTCACCCAAGGCCAATGGAAAATGCTGTTCTCCGAGCGTTGCCCGGCCCGCAATCGGGGCATGCGTGCCGATAAAATTCTGGGCTTCCCCTCTATTCTGCTTTAAAATTAAGAAAGAAGAACTTTAAATAGCATTAAGTGTTTCAGGGTGCTATGCCGAACTGGGAGGAAGATTAGCTCAATTGTAATTGCTCACACCGTGCTCTCTGGCTCCCCCAGATGGACCAAGGAGAATTGCACTTAGTTCGCAATTGCTCCTCAGATTCATTGTGCCACAAGGCTGGGTGCCCATCCCTACAGTAAGAAGTCTGGCAACACCAGGTTTAAGTCCAACCGATTTGTTTGATATTAAACTCACAAGCTTTCGAGGTTTCCCTCTTCGTCAGGTGGTTGGAGAGTTCTGGCCTCAGACAAAGCATATAACAGCACAGACAGTTTACAGATTACTGATTAGAATGCAAATCTTTACACCTAACCTGCTATTCAAGTCTTAAAGTAACTAACAATGTGAGTGGAAGGAGCACTGATCACAGGTTAAAGAGATGTGTATTGTCTGCAGACAGTACAGTAAGTGAGGTTTTGCAAACCCAGGCAAGTCACGGGGGTTACAGATAGTGCGACGTGAACCCAAGATCCCTGTTGAGACCGTCCTCATGTGTGCGGAACTTGGCTATCAGTCTCTGTTCAGCGACTCTGCGCTGTCGTGTGTCGTGAAGGCCGCCTTGGAGAATGCTTTAAAGTGTTCGCCAACGGGAAGGGAACAGTCTTGCCTGGTGATTGTTGAGCGATGTTCATTCATCCGTTGTCGTAAAGACTTGAACAGCAGGTTAGGTACAAAGATTCGCATTCTAATCAGTAATCTGTAAACTGTCTGTGCTGTTATATGCTCTGTCTGAGGCCTGAACTCTCCATCCACCTGACGAAGAGGGAAACCTCGAAAGCTTGTGAGTTTACTATCAAATAAATCGGTTGGACTTAAACCTGGTGTTGTCAGACTTCTTACTGTTTTTACCACAGTCCAATGCCGGCATCTCCACATCATGCCCATCCCTACCTCAGGGATCTGAGGCAGGGTCATTGCTAGGTGAAAATGGTGGGCAGCGTTCCTTCTGTGCCACGTTTCTGGCAGTGCAACAGGACCCACAGCTTCTGAAATTGAGAAAGGACTTTAGAGATTTGGTAAACCCGACAGAGAGCCATTTCCAGTAAAATGAATGCGTGCTCCTCCAGAGTAATAATGACAGGGAATGTTCCTGCAACTTTCAGGCAGGTGCCTGTCACAGCTCAGTGAGCAGTGCGCTTGTTGCTGAGTCAGTGGGTCGTTTATCGTACTCCTGAGACTTCAGCTCACAAAAAATGAGTGCTGTATTTATGGTGAAGTGATAAACCAAGCCCCATCTGCCTTCATTATTGGAAGTAAAAGCATCTGCAGCACTATTTCAAAGGATAGCCGCTTTGGCCTCAATGATTGCTTCAACCTTATTGTGGAGATGCTGGTTGGCGTAGGCACAGTAAGAAGTCTCACAACACCAGGTTAAAGTCCAATGGGTTTATTTGGAATCACAAGCTTTTGGAGTGCTGCTCCTTCATCAGGTGAGTGGAGAGGTAGGTTTTACAAACGTTGCATACATAGACAAAGACACAATTGCAAGATAATGGTTAGAATACGAGTCTTTTCAGGTAGTCGAGTCTTTACAGGTACAGACGGTACAAGTGGAGAGAGGGATAATCACAGGTTAAAGAGATGTGAATTGTCTCAAGCCAGGACAGTTAGTAGGATTTTGCAAGCCGGAGCCAAATGGTGAGGGTTACACGTAGTGTGAGACGAACCCAAGATCCCGGTTGATAACATCCTCAGGCGTGCTGAACTTGGCTATCAGTTTCTGTCGGCAATTCTGTGTTGCTGTGTGTCTTGAAGGCCTCCTTGGAGAACGCTTACTCGAAGATTGGTGACTGAATGTCCTTGACTGCTGAAGTGTTCCCTGACTGGAAGGGAACACTCTTCCTTCAAGCAACATCACTAAAAATCATTGGTTATATCATTGGCATTTGTGGGATCTTGCTGTGTGCAAATTGGCTCCAAAAATGTATTTCATAAGAACATAAGAACATAAGAAATAGGAGCAGGAGTAGGCCATCTAGCCCTTCGAGCCTGCCCCGCCATTCAATAAGATCATGGCTGATCTGTCGTGGCTCAGTTCCACTTTCCCACCCTCTCCCCATAACCCTTAATCCCCTCTCTTATCAAGAACCCATCAACCTGCGTCTTAAAAATATTTAGCGAGGCAGCCTCCACCACTTCAACGGGCAGAGAATTCCAGAGATTCACCACCCTTTGAGTGAAGAAGTTCCTCCTCAACTCCGTTCTAAACCGCCTCCTCCTTATCTTGAGGCTGTGCCCCCTAGTCCTACTGTCTTTTTTGAGCGGGAAGAGTCTCTCCACCTCTATCCTATCCATCCCATTCATCATCTTATACGTCTCAATGAGATCTCCCCTCATTCTTCTAAACTCTAACGAGTACAAGCCTAGTTTATTCAGCCCCTCCTCATAGCTCAACCCCCTCAACTCCGGTATCAGCCTAGTAAACCTCCTCTGCACTCCCTCCAGGGCCAAAATATCCTTGCGCAGGTGCGGCGCCCAAAACTGCACACAGTACTCCAGCTGCGGCCTCACCAATGCCCTATACAGCTGCAGCAAGACCTCCCTACTTTTATATTCAATCCCCCTCGCTATGAAGGCCAGCATCCCATTTGCCTTCCTGACCACCTGCTGCACCTGCAAGCTGGGTTTTTGCGACTCATGCACAAGGACCCCGAGGTCCCTCTGCACCGTCGCCTGCTGCAGTTTTTCGCCATGTAAGTAATAGTCCTTCCTACCATTCTTCCTACCAAAGTGGACCACCTCACACTTGCCAACATTAAATTCCATTTGCCATTTCCTGGCCCATTCGCCCAGCCTATCTAGATCCTTCTGCAGACTCTCCACACCCTCCGCACAATTTGCCTTTCCCCCAATCTTGGTGTCATCAGCAAATTTCAACACCCTGCACTCGGTTCCCTCCTCCAGACCATCTATATAAATGGTAAATAGCTGAGGCCCCAGCACCGACCCCTGGGGCACCCCATTAGTCACCAACCGCCAATCCGAATAGCACCCATTGACCCCCACTCTCTGCCTCCTATTTGACAACCAATCCTCTATCCACGCTAACACCCTACCCCCAACTCCATGTCCCCTGACCTTCTGCAATAACCTCTTGTGAGGTACCTTGTCAAACGCCTTCTGAAAATCCAGAAAGACCACATCCACCGGCTCTCCTCTATCCACTGCCCTAGACACATCCTCATAGAACTCCAGTAAATTTGTCAGACACGACTTCCCTTTAATGAAACCGTGTTGCGTCTGCCCTATCAAGCAATTCCCTTCAAGATGCCTCGCAATTTCCTCCTTAATGACGGATTCTAACATTTTACCTACCACAGACGTTAAACTAACCGGCCTATAATTCCCCGCCTTTTGCCTGGCACCCTTCTTAAACAATGGCGTAACATTAGTCGTTTTCCAATCTTCCGGCACTTCCCCGGAATCCAGCGACGTCTGGAAAATAACCACCAAGGCATCCACTATCACCTCCGCCATTTCTTTCAGAACCCTCGGATGCATTCCATCCGGTCCTGGCGACTTGTCCACAATCAGCCCCTCCAGTCTGTCGAGCACCACCTCTCTAGTAACATCAGCTACAAAATGTTTTGGTTGGGAAACGTGAGTCTTTCTCTCCTTTATTTCTCACTCAAACCTCTTGGATCAGAGAACAGCTCCTCCTCACCTGGCCGTTACAGTTAACGCAATGGTCAGCTACGGTAGAGTAATGTCAGGAGGCAAGACAAAACAATGGCGAGTTGGCCCTTATACCTGGCAACAGACAATTCAGGGTCAGTGTTCATCATTACTTATGACTGCAGGGTCTCCGACAAGACCGGTCAAAGCAACGGGTGCGGATATTTTCATGCATGGTGCAGAGGCTGCCAACGTGCCTTCAGTGTGAGAGCTCGCAGTCTGTTCCCTCAAAGTAATACAAATCAGCTCCGTGGGATGATTATGGCAGCATGGTGGCAGAGTGGCACTCTGCTGTCTTATAATGCCAGGGACCCTGGGTTTGATTCCCGGCTTGGGTCACTGCCTGTGCAGAGTCTGCATGTTCTCCCAGTGAGTTTCCTCTGGGTGCCCCAGTTTCCTCCCACAGTCCGAAAGATGTGCCGGTTAGGTGCGTTGGACATGTTAAACTCCCCCTCAGTGTACCCCATCAGGCGACTGGGGGATTTTCACAGTAACTTAATTGCAGTGTTAATGTAAGCCTACTTGTGACACTAATAAATAAACTTTAACACAAATACATTGTGGAGTGAAGAATCTTGTAGTTGACCTGGTGGACAGCATTTGGTCTTCTTAAGGTGTAATTCTTTGGTGCTTTACACCAAGAAGATTATATCCAAGACACAGATGTTCCAAGACAAAGATGTTCAACATGCAAAGCTGAATCATCTGAGACTGCTGCAGCTCCAGGAAGCAGGCAGCTGTTTTGCATATTTTGAACAAACTGGAGATGAATACATTATGCAAAACACCACCAAGAAATGAGTTTTAAAACTTTAACCAATGATTTAAGACAGGTTTCTGAACCAGAGCTTCAATTTAAACAAATTACATCCTTTGTGAGTTACTCTTGCATGAAGATTCCGTTTAATCTTTGTCCAAGAATATTAGTGAATTTTATGGCCTCTTTGGATCTAATTTATCCTGCACTTCTGTTATCTTTTCTAAGCTCGTTTGCTCTATAACTCAAAAGATAACACGCAAACTGTGTGTTTCCTCGGGCAATCCTCCAGTTGGCCTTTTTAACTTTGGTGTAAGATCAAGGGGAACTCTGCTTATGCTTCATATGGGGAGATGCTGGTGCAGAGGTAATGTCACCAAACCAGAGACACAACCTAATGTTTTGGGAATGTGCGTTCAAATCCCACCAAGGCATTCAGTTAATAGACCTGAAGTGTGAAGCTAGTCTCAATTTTTTTTATTCATTCGTGGGACATGGGCATTGCTGACTTGTCAGCATTTGTTGTCCATCCCTAGTTGCCCTTGAAACTGAATGGCTTGCCAAGCCATTTCAGAGGACAGTTGAGAGTCAACCACATTGCTGTGTCTCTGGAGTCACATATAGGCCAGACCAGGTAAGGACGGCAGATTTCCTTCCTTATTAGTGAACCAGATGGGCTTTTCCAGCAATGGTTTCATTGTCAATGATATATTCTTAATTCCAGGGATTTTTATTGAGTTCAAATTCTGCCAACTGCCCCGGCAGGATTCGAACCTGGTCCCCAGAATATTAGCTGAGTTTCTGGTTTACTAATCTGGTGATAATACCAATAGGCCATTGCCTCTCCAACAATAATGATGACCATGATGCTATCATCAATTGTTGTAAAGGCCCATTTGGTCTCCTATTGCCCTTTAGGAAAGGAAATCTCCCAGCCTACATGTGATGGACTCTTAGTTGCAAGGGCAATCAGGGATGGCAACAACCTCTGGCCTTGCCAGTGACACCATATCCCATGAAAGAATAAAGGAATAAATGGGTGTCTGCCAACTTTCGACTGAATGTGATGCTAATAAGGAGATAAATGGTGTTGAAGAGCTTAATGAACGTTAACTCTGTTGGCCGGTATATGATAAAGCAGAGTTAACGATAAGTCAAATTTGTCACTAAACAATGCATATTTATTGCTCCCTCTTGGTACCAACTTGATACTTGTCCTTTTGCAATGTAAATGTATGGTACTTGTTCCCCTCAGTACTCAACAATTCTCCCCTTGTAGCACTGAGGGGGATTTTTATGTCCCAATGCCCACCCCATCCCACTATCACTAGCAAATATGAAGTTCAGGGGCAGAGGGGGTGGAACACCACACAAAATAAAATTGATGGCTAGCCTACTGTCTTCCTGGCCATCACCAGGCTGTCCTCAATATTACAGTGGGTGGATAGGATGTCAGGCAGCCAGTTGAGGCCCTTCAGTTGCCAATTATAGGCCACTTAAGGATCCCTTTTCCCTTCCACTGTCACGGTACCGAGGTTGGGGGAAGGGAAAAGGAAGTGGTCAACCTACCACTTTCCCAGTTCTGGATAAAAGGTGGGGAAAAAGTGAGAAGGATTCCTCAGTGGCCATTTGGGGAACATGCCCCCTCCCACAAGAACCATCCCCTCCCACGCCCACCTGCCGCAGTTCTGCCCTACTTCCTGCTCTTTCAAACCAGATACTCCCATACTACTCCTCCACAAGAGTCGCTAAGCCCACCTCTCCCTTCCCCACCCCACCCCTCCACCACCACCATTCAAAAACCCCAGATTTCCCTCAAGACAGTTGACCATCATCTTTTTTGTCTGGACTCCCTTATGATCACAGCAGGCCCACTACTGCATTTGGACATTGCTTTTGAGGACAGGAACTGCTCTGTCCTGAGGAGGAGAATTTCTCATTGTTACCTTGTTAAGGCCACTGCCTGTGTATTATTAAGAGAGTAAGAAGTCTCACAGCACTACGTTAAAGTCCAACAGGTTTATTTGGTAGCAAACGCCACTAGCTTTCGGGGCTCTACCCCTTTGTCAGGTGAGTGGGGAGTTCTCCCCACTCATCTGATGAAGGGGCAGAGCCCTGAAGGCTAGTGATGTTTTTTACCAAATAAACCTGTTGGACTTTAACCTGGTGTTGTGAGACTTCTTACTGTGTTTACCCCAGTCCAATGCCGGCATCACCACATCATTATTATTAAGAGGCACAGACATTTTTACAATCAAGAAGCTACACATAAGACCATAAGATATAGGAACAGGATTAGGCCCATCAAGTCCACTCTGCCATTCAATCATGGCTGATTTGATTCCCATTCCCATTCTCCTGCCTTTTCTCCGAAACCCTTGATCCTCTTATTGACCAAGAACCTACCTATCTTAAAGGCACTCGATAGCCTGGTCTCCAAAACCCTCTGCAGCAATGAGTTCCACAGATTCACCAACCTCTGGCTGAAGAAATTCCTCCTCATCTCAGTTTTAAAGGTGCGTCCCTTCACTCTGAGATTGTGCCTTCGAGTTCTAGACGTGGACATCTTCCCCACATCCACTCTATCAAGGCCTCTCAGTATTGTCTAAGTTTCAATTAGGTCTCCCCTCATCTTCCTAAACTCCATCAAGTATAGACCCAGACTCCTCAACCACTCCTCATATGACAAACCCTTCATTCCTGAGATCATTCTTGTGAACCTCCTCTGGACCTCCTCCGAGGCCAGCACATCCTTCCTTTGGCAGTCCAGTTACTTTTCTATTTTTTAATGTATTTTGTTTGAATGTTTTCCCCATTTTTATGAACAATGCAACAAACCGTCAAGGACTGACACAGCACTATAATTTTTCCACATGTACAAAGAGACAAGAGACCAACAATGCAGTTGGTTCAGATTATTCATTATTCAATCTAAACGGTACCTTGAAAAATACAAACAAAGAAAGGTTGATTCAGAGATCGAGGGAAAGCAGGATAACAAGATAAAGCCCTGAGTACATGGCATAATGGTGCAAACCCTTGCTCACAGGATGCTGGAGACAGAGGCACATAACTTAGATTCCAGGATTTTCAAAGTAGCTACTGCCTTTGTATATTCAGCCAAGGAGAATATAAGATATTGGTCCAGTATAGGAAAGGCTGATCAGCCAAAGGTCCTCACACTATGCTGAGGTATGCATCAAAGCAAAGCATGATTCCCCCATCTCCAGCTACATCAGGGACACCATCGATACACAACACTGTGGGAGGCATGTGGTGTAGTTGTTAGCGCTGCTGCCTCACCGCGCCAGGGACCCAGGTTCAATTCCAGCCTCAGGTCACTATCTGTGTGGGGTTTGCACATTCTTCCCATGTCTGTGTGGGTTTTCTCCAGGTGCTCCGGTTTCCTTCCACACTCCAAAGGTGTGCAGATTAGGTTGATTGGCCATACTAAATTGACCCTCATGTCAGGGGGACTAGCATTTAAATGAGGGTTGCTGGAATAGGGTCTGGGTGGGATTGTAGTCGGTACAGACCCGATGGGCCAAATGGCCTCTTTCTGTATTGTAGGGGTTCTTGATGAAAACATGTCTTTTCCCAGGATGTGTGCTTTGCCTGCATCTTTACAGGAGTCTGTCAGAGAGTCTGTGGCCCCATAGTAACAAAATAAAACAAACCAGCTGGCACCAATAGTTCTAAGAGGATTTTCCTCATCAATTGTGGGGACTTGTTAGGCCATGCCTGCAGCCTTTACACCAAAACCACCTCCCTCCCTCTGCAGTGGCACTACTAATATTAGCCATAACAAGAGGAAAAGACACCACATGTGGTTTTAAGGGGATAGGACAGGACATGAGTGGCATTATTGTCAGTGCAGACTCGATGGGTCAAATGGCCTCCTTCTGCACTGTAGATTCTGTGAATCTATGAGAAGCTGCAACATAGTGGAGGAGGGCATTCCCCAAAATAACCAGCCATTGAAAACACATCTCATCCTCAAAATGACGGCTGGGTTTGTTAATGTCTCAGGTGACTTCTGGTTTTGGTTGTAATCAATGTGATTAGGCTATGCTCATGTGAAATCTTTAATCTGATCTGTAATACCAGAATTGATTCAGGATTTGGCTTTCATCATGGTTCTTTACTGATTTCACTTATCAAGTAAATGGAAGCTTATTAATGTTAGAATTGCTAAACCATGAAGTATTTGCTCATGGTTTACTTACTTATCAGGATGCTGCCTAGGATGGAACATTCAAGTTATAATGAGATGTTGGATAGACTTGTGTTGCTTTCATTGGAGCAGAGAAGGCTAAGAGTCAACCTGATCGAGGTGTACAAGATTATGAGAGACAGGGACAGAGTGGAAAAGGAGCAGCTGTTCTCCTTATTGAAGGGTCATTCACGAGGGGACATATGTTCAAGGTTTAAGGGGGATGTGAGGAAAAATATTTTTACCCAGGGGGTGGTGATGGTGTGGAATGTGTTGTCTGGGAGGTGGGTTGCCTCACATCCTTTAAAATGTATCTGGATGAGCACTTGTCACATCATAGTGTTCAGGGATATGGCCAAGTGTCAGCAAGTGAGATTAGGTGGGAACTCAGTTGCTCCTAACGTATTGGTGCAGACTCGATGGGCTAAAGGATCTCTTCTGCGCTGTGTGACTCTATGAATCTATGATTTATATAACTCAGTAATCCACTGAACCGTACATAGCGTTACGTTTGTTAATAAATCATTCTTTTTGAAGTTGCCATGGGCTCATATTTTGTGAAAGCACATTGTTAACGTTTAGGTCTGGAAATGTTGTGCGTCAGCACCCATTTTTCAGGCACCCAATGGCTATGTACTGTCCTAAAATGGTAGGCAGGGAACGCATGTATAACCCTGGTGGGCCATGCAACACCTGCCATGGGTAAGAATAGGCAGCCTTTAGATACATCTGAAGCAGGCATTAGGTTTACTCCATATGAAAATGAGAAGCCTGCCGCTGTTTGGGTGCCCTGTCCAAAATTGGTTTGCCCTGAGACAACTGGTGCCAACATTATGGTCAACCAGGCCTGGGATTGCTTGTAACAGTGAAGGTAAACACCTTATCTTCATCTGAATGTAGAACCAGGAGGAACAGTAAAGCTGCCCTTGATTAAACCTTGACTCTGAGTCTGTACTCGTTGGAGTTTAGAAGGATGAGGGAGGATGTTATTGAAACTTACAGGGTATTGAGAGGCCTGGATAGAGTGGACGTGGAGAGGATGTTTCCACTAGTCGGAAAAACTAGAACCAGAGGACAAAACTGCAGAATGAAGGGACGGTTCTTGAAAACAGAGGTGAGGAGGAATTTCTTCAGCCAGAGAGTGGTGAATCTGTGGAGCCTTTTGCCACAGAAGGCTGTGGAGGCCAGGTTATTGAACGTCTTTAAGACAGAGATAGATAGATTCTTGATTAATAAAGGGATCAGAGGTTATAGGGAAAAAGACAAGGAAATGGGGATGAGAAAAATATCAGCCATGATTGAATGGCGGAGCAAACTCAATGGGCTGAATGGCCTAATTCTGCTCCTCTCTCTTCTGTTCTTATGGTCTTATAGTCTAAACATTAGACAGTCACCATGATGCCTGCCAATCTTCATCTCCAGGCCTGACTCTTGCTCTTCACATGGCAACAGATTGCCAACTGAATTCTGAGCCCCCAGGCTGACCCTATCAATGCCCCCTCCTTTATTACAATGAGATCTGAGACTCAGATACAGATGCACCATTGAAAGCATGCTTCCTGTTGTATCACAGCTTGGTACGACCCCTGCTCTGACCAAGAAGACAAGAAACTACAGAGGGTTGTGAACTTAGCTCAATCTATCGCTCAAACCAGCCTACCATCCATTGACACCGTCTAGACGTCCCGATGCCTTGGAAAAGAAGCCAACATAATCAAGGACCCCAACACACCTTGGACATGCTCTCTTCCACCTTCTTCTGTCGGGAAAAAGATGCAAAAATTGAGGTCACGTATCAATCGACACAAGAACAGCTTTGGTGCTGCCATCAGGCTTTTGAATGGACCAACTTATATTAAGTTGATCTTTCCCTACACCCTAACTATGACTGTAACACTATATTCTGCACCCTCTTCTTTCCTTCTCATTGAATGGTATGCTTTGTATGTATAGCACTCAAGAGACAATACTTTTCATTGTATCCCAATACATGTAACAATAATAAATCAAATCAAATCAGTATCAGGGGAATATAAGTTTTCCATTTTGATCTCTTTAGTCACCAACATGTTCAAAAGTTGGAGGCCTTGAATATCTAGGCCTTACTTTCTTGTAAGAAAATGAACAACACATGAACCTGTCTTGTGAACCTTGTCACCTTTATGGTTAACATGTAATGGTGACCTCCGGTTGTAACAAATGCTTTAAAAAGTGCTTCAGTATCGACAACTCAAATCATCACCTTCAATTTTATTTGTCTGCTCTCCATTTTGGAGATAGAAAATGTTCATCATATTCCTTCAGGTTTTCCACTGTGTCTGAAAACCTGTGATCTTTGCAATGACACTGATGCCCTCCAGCACTCATTCTGCTTGAGTGTGTATTATTAGTGGGATGGTTGCTCATTTGCAAGGGGGCTAACTGGCACTAACACCACTGTGGTCACAGCTGAGGTGTACACCAACCCCACACGTCCAGAAGCTCCTCTGGTCATGAGTGAGGAGAGGGGCTGGCCAGGCCCTACTGGGATGAAGCTTGTCCCTCAGTCTTTCACTCGCCCCTACTCACCTTATCAAGGAAGCTAATTAAAATCATATTGTTTGAAATTATTCCCTTCTTCAGAAGTCCAGCCCCTTGACTGGAAATACTGTCCTCCTAGACTATGCATTGAGTCTCAGGGATGATCTGACCAAAAAATTTCTAAGTGCTGAACGAGTGTGAAGATGGGAGAGTTTCAGATCCATTTTTTTTTCAGCAAGGCCGCAAATTAAATCTTATGGCACTTAATGCAAACAATGATACACAATCTGATTCCTGCCAGTAGGGGGTGGGGGCAGGGCCTATGCTCACTGGAAAGCTGGCTGCTCACACTAGAGAGTGCAATCGCGCATGCGCAGATCCCTTTGTTTTATGCAACAGAATAGAAATATGTGTCAATCACCTCCCCCCACCACCCAGCCCAGATACAGCCCTTCCTAAGCACAAGACTGACCATATTGGAAATCTGGGCCCAGTAAGGCTGAGAGAGGCGAGAAACCGAGAGCGATCCCGATTTTCCGCCTCTCGCCTGATCTTACCGGTTTGTCCCACCTATCGGTGTAACCAGCTGAATGAGATTGGCCCCTTAGAGTTTCATATAACAAAAAAAGGACCATCATGGTTTCTCTGACCATCAAGCACCTGTCCTTTCTAATCCCATTTCCCAGCACTTCACCCATAGCCTTGTGTGCTACGGTGTTTCAAGAGCGTACCTAAATGCTTCTTAAATGTTACAAAAGTTCCTGCCTTTCAGGCAGTGAGTTCCTGATTCCCACCAGCCCTTTATGAACTTTTCTTCAGTAAAGGTGATGGAGATGTGAAATTATATATTATTAATTAGATATTTTAAATTATATATTATTATATATTATTAAACAGGATAACAGCTGGCCCAATACTGAATTATAGATGTGGCATATTAGGGAGCTAGTTCCCATTGACATGCAAATACACAATTAATGATAGCATATGGACAAAAGCTACTACAACACATACTTAGAAACACAAACCTCAATAGTACAATATTAGTCAGTATTCTTACATTACTGAGCCCCTTCACAAGATCGGGACAAGTCAGCATTCAGAGAACCCTTACATTACATGCAATTATCTTTAAATTTGTGTTTATTTAAACTGAATAAACAATAAGTTGTGAGGCAGAGGGGGTGATTGTCCCAAAAAAATTCTAAGTGCCAAATTCTCGGGAAAACTGGAGTAATCCCCGCTGGAGTGAGACAGTCTGGCTGGGTGGGAGATGCTAGTGGGCATCTAGCTAGTGGAATTCAGTCCCGGTGCCACTAATGGTATTTAAGTAGAATGTTAAATACTATTTAAATAATAGCCCCGTCTCCCAGCTGATTTCTGGCGCTGGACAGACGCTGCCGGAAATTCGGGTCTGAGAGACGCTAGCGTGGCATGAACGCTCGTGGGAATCCTGTGAACTGACCGATGTGCGATTCTTTGGGTCTGCAGCGGGACGGGAGAATCGCCCCCAAAATGCAGGAGTACAAAATGCACCGTGGCAAATGAATTTGAAAGTGCGTTTTTTCGGTTGTCCGGGAGTTTATTTATTTATTTATTTATTTTTCTTCAATTTCAAGAGACTTCAGGATATTCTGGACAATTGTCACATCTGAGTATCATTCACATCTTAAGAACAAGTACCTAATTCAAGTCAGGTTCATACCTATTTCCAAGCTACTAGAAATACTACGCTGATCCTTCGACCCCATGTTGTGAGTCAGAAGTTGTGGAATTTTATTGTGCCAGAAACTTCATTGAGAAACTTCCATCTCCAATATCACAGGTATGCTCTTTATGATTACACTGGAATGTCATGTGTACAGGCAAGTGGGCCTAATCAGACAGCGTGTATACTTTTTTCAAGAAAGACAATAGAAATTGTGACAATGGTCATGGATTCAGACTTGTAAGTCAGAAGGCTGTGTGTTCAAATCCCAATCCAGGATTTGAGCATAAATAGGGAACGGCAAAATACAAAATATTGTACAAAAGGTGGCACAGTGGTTAGCGCTGCTGCTTCACGGCGTCAGGGACCCAAGTTCAATTGTGGCCTGGGTCACTGTCTGTGTATAGATTGCACATTCTCCCCATTTCTGTGTGGGTTTCCTCCAGTTGCACCGGTTTCCTCCCACAGTCCAAAGATGTGCAGATTAGGTTGATCGACCATGATAAATTGGCCTTTAATGTCAGAGGTGAGGTTACAGGGATACTGGATGGGATTGTGTCAGCGCAGGCTCAATGGGTCGATTGGTCTCTTTCTGCACTGTGTGGATTCTATGATTCTAAGTGCAGTTCTGAGGGAATACTACATTACTGGAGGCGTCATCATTTGGATGAGATATAGAAATAAAGCCCAGACTGCCATCTCAATTGAGACCATTGCACTACATTGAAGAAGTGTTGCCTCTGGTATCCTAACTCATAATTAACCCTTGATCAACATGACAAAAGTAAATTTGCTCACCAATTTGACATTGGCGGGTGTGGGAATTTGCTACCTGCAAATTGGCTGCTGCATTCCCCACTGTATGACAGTGACTAAACTTCATAGAATCCCTATGGTGCAGCAAAGACCATTTGGCCCATCAGGTCTGCACCAACCCTCTGACAGGGTATCTTACCCAAGCTCTCTCCCCTGCCCTATCCCCATAACTCCACACATTTCTCAAGGTTAATCCATCCACCCTACACATCTTGGGACATGAAGGGACAATTTAGCACGGCCAATCCATCAAATCGCACATCCTTCAAAACTTCAATACTTCAAAAGTATTTAGTTAGCCATTAAGTGCTTTGGAATGTTATGAAAGGTGTGATATAAATTGAGACCTATTTAACACCTCTTAAATCTTTAGGCTATCCCAGAATGTTTTATGTTTTACATGCTTTACTGTTAATGAATTACTTTTGAACCCTGTCGCTGTTCATAGGATCATACAATACAGGAGGAGGTATTTCAGACCAGTGTCTCAGCTCTGTGCTGCTTCAGTGTAGCCAACCTGCGTATAAAGCAACAATGAGATAAATTACCAGGTAATAATTCTGAATTCTAGAATCACTACAGTGCAGAAGGAGGCCATTCAGTCCACGAACCACAATCCAACCCAGGCCCCATACCAGTAACCCCAAATATTTACGCTGCCAATGCCCTGATACTAGGCTCAATTTATCATGGCCAATCAACCTAACTCGCACATCTTTGGACTGCGGGAAGAAACAGAAGCACCCGAAGGAAACCCATGGGGCGAATGCGCAAACTACACACACACAGTGACCCGAGGCCAAAATTGGACCTGGGTCCCTGGTGCTGTGAGGCAGCAATGCCTCACTGTGCCACTGTGCCACAAAAAATGCTGAAGGATAAATGCTGGCCAGAATAGATATAACAAATAAGCACAAACATTTATCGCATGATCTTTGTGTAAGCACTTGATTAGGGGACATTAAAAACAGAGGAAGGTTACAAAAAAATTTGCTTGCCTCCAATATTGAGCATCGGACATCAGGACACAAGAACAACATTCAGGACCCTCAATCATGATCGCAGAGTGGAAAAGATTATTCCCTCACGAATTAGTAGTTGTGAAACACCCTCTCAGAAAATTCCGGATTAATATTTATGAAAAGGAATTCGATAGATGAATATTGAGAAAGGTGATTCTTGATATGAAAGATATTCCTGAAAGAAGTCTACAAGATTGTGAGGGGCATGGACAGAATGGATAGTCAGAAGCTTTTTCCCAGAGTGGAAGAGTCAGTTACTAGGGTTAAGGTGCAAAGATTAAGGGAGATGTACGAGGCAGGTTTTTACACAGAGGGTGGTGGGTGTCTGGAGCCTGCGTCTGGGGAAGGTATTGGAAGCAGATATGATAGTGACTTTCAAGCAGCGTCTTGACAAATACATGAATAGGATGGAAATACAGCGATATGACCCCTGGAATGGTAAGAGGCTTTAGTTCAGATCGGGCAGCATGATTGGTACAGGCTTGGAGGGCCAAAGGGCCTATTCCTGTGCTGAAATGTTTTTTTATTCTTTGTTCTTTGTTCAGGGTTATCAGAGAACATTCCTCAGTTGTGTACTCTTTTTTTTCCCAAAAAATGGGTGCATGTCAGATGCGGATAAATGCGTGCCATTAAACAGCACGACACCATCGCTTTGATTTTCTGTCCATTAATAGAGTGAAGAACTGCCTTTAAATTGTGCCTTTCGTAACACCAGGAGTGTTTGAGTGTCATAGAAGTAGTTTTAAAGAGTTACCAATGTTATAATCTAGGAAAGCACAGCAATCAATTAACACACAGTCAATTCCCATAAAGAACAAAGAGATAAATGACCAAATCAACTCCTTAATTGACATAGGATGAGAGACACATATTGGCTCCTACTCTGAAGAATCCTCTGCCATTCTTCAAGTGGGGCCTTGGAATCTTATATACTCCTCAGAGATGGAAGAACCTCAATTAAATGTCTCTTCTGAAAAATGGCAGATTTAACATGTATCTAAAGATGAAATGTAAAGGCTGAATACTTGAGTGAGATTCATCGTCAGTAAATCTACATATGAAATTCCAATAAGAGCTGTGAGTATGGAATGCTCTATATTACGAACATGCAAACAGAAATGTCTTTACCTTCCGCCAACACACACCCATTTTGTAAATAGAGGCAGCACTGCATGATGCTTATTTCAGTGCTCAGTATTGTACAACACCTCTTAAAGTAGGGTTGTAACAATGCAGTGGGAAATAAAGAATAGTTGTGTGCAGATCAATGAATTCAGCATGGACACTGGACAGAGGAATCCAGTATAGACTGCAGATGGGGGAATCTGGCATGGACACTGGACAGAGGAATCCAGTATAGCCTGCGGATCAATCAATCCAGCATGGATACTGGACAGAGGAATCCAGTATAGGCTGCAGATGGGGGAATCTGGCATGTGCACTGGACGGAGGAATTTAGTGTAGGCTGTGGATCAATGAATCCAAGATGGATACATTAATATAGCCAGCATGCTTACTGGACAAGGAATCCAACCTAGGCTGTGGATCAATGGATCCAATGTGGATACTGGACAGATGAATTCAGTCTAGGCTATGCGATCGAAGAATCCTCAGCATGGACACTGGGCAGAGAAGCCCAGTACAGTCTACATTTGGAGTTAGTTTAATTGACAGGATGCACTTTTCTCAGATTTTTGTCTTACAGATTTATAAAATGGTAGTTATGCAATGAGATCAGTAGAGAACTTGGATGTTGGAATTAAAGAGTGACTGTACATATGGGGGTCAGTTTAAGGCCTTGGTTATTTGTTTACTGGTCATCAACATTATATCAACTTCATTACATTTGTATAATTAATAATTTGCAATTGAATATTCCTACAACTTGAGTTGAAGTTCTGAAGTGTGCCCATGTCATATTTGAATGTCCGTAACTTATACATACAATCAAAGATTGCCAACAGCACAGAAGGAGGCCATACGGCAGCACAATGGTTAGCACTGTTGCATCACAACGTTAGGGAGCCGAGTTTGATTCCCGGCTTGGGTCACTGTCTGTGTGGAGTCTGCACATTCTCCAGTGTCTGAATGGGTTTCCTCCAGATGCTCTGGTTTCCTCCCACAGTGCACCTAACTAGGACAAAAGACGTCCTAGTTAGGTGCACTGGTCGTGTTAAATTCTCCCTCAGTGTATCTGAACAGGCGCCGGAATGTGGCAACTAGGAGATTTTCACAGTAAGTTAATTGCAGTGGTAACGTAAGCCTATTGGTGGCACGAATAAATAAACTTTAAACTCAAACTTGAACAGTGTTGAATGACCAAGAAAACATGAATAAGTCTCCTAGCATTTGGTAAAGAGGCCTTTTTTATTCCAGCTACAGTATCACTTAGTTATGGATGATGGAAGTTGCCAAAGATAAGTTTATAGTGATGGTCTTTATTTTTGAACCATGTTGACTTTGGCTGCAGTTCAGAGTGCTGTTTTCTATAATTAATTAAATGATAGAACTGACACATTGCTTTTCTACAGTATTATCATTAATATCATTTACAGTTCTCTCAAATTGACTAACTCGCCAGTGTCTATTGTTCACAGCTAGTGTGCATCTCACTGTTGAATGTCAATAAACAAACCTTCATGGGACAAGATAGCTTGAGAAATGAATTGTAAATCATCTTATTGAATTTTCAGTCCTCTGAGGGGCCTGATTTAACATGGCTTTTTGAATTGGTAAACTATATTCTTTTAAACATAAATAATAAATCACTGTTTGAATAAAGCTAGTTCAAATTTGTGTCTTGAAGATGACTTGTACTGTGTTAAATCTGTGACCAGGACATTAAAACTGCTTAGTGATAAGGAATAAAAAAACGCCTTTGACTTTGAAGGGTGAAATTTCTTTGTGCATTGAATGCACACAAGTTTGCTAGATGCACATAGCATTGCAATTGAATGCATTAGTATGAATGTATTTTTGTTCGCAATCCTAAAATTCCTCCAGGGGTTGACAGACTTGACTGTTCACTAAGGTAAAGGTGAGGACTAGTCAAGATTCAATATGGAGAAAAGTACTGTATTGTGAGAGGAGGAACTCAAGTCCATCGGGTCAACACCAAGTCTCAACATCCTTTCCATGCTGATTAGAAATAATGATGTGGAGATGCCGGCATTGGACTGGGGTAAAAACAGTAAGAAGTCCCACAACACCAGGTTAAAGTCCAATAAGTTTATTTGATAGTAAACCCACCAGCTTTCGGGGTTGGCCCCGAAGTCTCACAACCTTGTGTTGTGAGAGTTTTTACGTGATTAGAGGTAATAGCAGCGCTTCAGGGAGGTGGAAGGCTGTAGCAGAACAGTCATCAGGATAGGCTACTGTCCATGGTACTGAATGTCCCAGAAAACAGTAACCCTAACCTGAGGAACAATATATGGAGAAGCGATGATTCATCTCAGATCCCACCGCTGTCAATGGTGTTTCCCATTCTAGGCTCCACATTGGCAGGAGCGGAAGATCCCGCTAGCAAGAATGGCCAGAAAATTCTGCAATGATGAGATTCTGCAGATGAGAGCAATTTTGAATAATAAATGAGCACAAAATGTGAACACTTCCTTTTCCTCCAGAGTGTGCCATACATGTCGAGGGACTAATTTCCAGGGACATCCAGAAATGTGCTTTACCAAGGTGAACGACACAGTGGCACAGTGGTTAGCGCCAGGGTTCAATTCTAGCCTCGGGTCACTGTCTGTGTGGACCTTGCACATTCTCCCCATTTCTGTGTGGGTTTCCTCTGGGTGCTCCAGTTTCCTCCCACAGTCCAAAGATGTGCAGGGTAGGTAGATTGGCCATGCTAAATTGTCACTTAGTGTCAGGGGGATAAGTGGGGTAAATAAATGGGGTTACAGAGATAGGGCTTGGGTGGGATTGTCATCAACACAAACTTGATGGGCCAAATGGTCTCATTCAACACTGTAGCAATTCTATGGTAGTGCTCATGATGCTTATAGTTCAATTTATAATATACTTACAGATGAGGGATATTGTTCATTTCACGGTACTTCATTCTCCAAGAGTAATATTCTTCTTCTGCCTCTTTCCCACTATCAATACAAATAATCATTTTTCAAATGGTTCTGGGGTTTTTATCTCCCCACTCTGCCTCAAGTGTATTCTTGATATGTTGATCACATTCTATTTCAAGATGAACATTCTGACAAACGTTATCTTTTACTAATTTAAAATGGTGCCCCTAATACTTATTAAGTTTAACTGACACTTCCACATTTTCAGTTTCCTACACTACCTTTCATACTTCTATAAGATCACCTTTCAACCATCCCCTTTCAAAGCTAAAACATCTGAGGCTCCTCGTCACTCATGCAGAATGACACTGGGGAATCAGCCTTATGACCCTCCTCTGCACCACTTGAAGTTTTCCCTTGTGGCTTGAGGTCCAGAGCTGGACCCAACCCAAGATGTTGTCTGACAAGTTTGTCAAGGTTTTCACTGACACCATCTATTGTTTTAGGTGGGGATCAAATGTGTAATGAAAATGTAATAATGGAATAGATAATTAGAATGAGTTTGCATTTATATAGTGCCTTTCATCTCCACGCAATGTCCTAAAATGTCAGCTTGGCAGCCAGATTTTGTAGCAAAAACAATGTGATAATGGCCAGGTAATTTGTTTAAATTGGGTTGCTTGAGGGATAAGTATTTCTTGATACAGTAGTGCACAATGATTCAATTGATCTGTATTTGATTATGTTAATCTGTCAACTGACCTATGTTCACTGTACTTGATTGATTAAGCTTGCACGTAGCCTCTGACAGTTATAGTAAACAGAAGCTTCCAGGGAAAAATTTGAGAAGACTGGACTTTGGAGATGTGTGGCGATGTTTTGTACTAGAAGGGATATTTTAAAATTACATAAATAAATCCTGTTGTAGACTTAGAACTAGTGTCATCTCTGCATTGTTCAGAGATAAATCAGATCTATAAATTGCACAATAATCTGGCAAATACACAACAAGGACACCAGAGGATAATTTGCTCCTCCTCTTCAGAGAGTGCCATGACACTTTTTCTACGTACACCCAAGAGGAAGGACATGGTTTAACACCTCTTCCAAATGTTGGTACCTCCAACATTGCAGCATTCAGTAGCACGTTGAGTATTGCACTCAGCCAGATCATGTGGGATTTTGCATATATTTGGTGTGGGACTTGAGCCCACAACCTCCTGATTCACAAGTGAGATAGTTGATTGTTGAACCACAGCCGCTACCTCAACTTGAAAAAATGTAAATGAAGCGAAGAGCTGAATAAACTTTCACTGACACTGCTCGTTGCCGAGTTGGAAATTTAGTTTTTGCACTGCTGATTTAATTTGCATAAAATCAAACTTCATATGCAGAGCACTGTGGAAATGATCCACAACAGCTGGTTTATATTTAAAAATTCTTCCCCATCATAAACTATAAACCTCATGCACCACCCACCTCTGGGCCCATGTGTTACCCATTGGTATAGGGTTCTGGTACAATAACCTTTCCAATCCATGGAGCTTTCTGTATCTACATGTGCTCGTAGAACTTAATGAAATTCTAGTGCATTTTCTCAGCAACTTGAAAGTAAAAAGACTTAGACAGTGAAATATCTGACTTCTGACAAGTTGACCATCAGCATGAAAGATTCTTGTTAGTACGTTTGTCCTCAGCTTATTGTAAAATCCTTTGCGTAGAGAGTTTTTCAGAATTGTCTGAGGATTTGTATAGTTATCAATGTGTGTGTGTGTGTGTGTGTGTGTGTGTGTGTGTGTGTGTGTGTGTGTGTGTGTGTGTGTGGGCCCCCACACAGCACCCCAATATCGAATAGTACATAGTACAGCAGCACAACCTAAGGATGCTTTGATCGGGCTCGAAACCACTGTGTCTTCTACCAATTCCCTCCAGGGCACTTCTTCTGAAGTCAAATTGAAAAGCGCTTTCCCGAGGCAAGGCTGTTGTGCTGTTTTATTTACAGCAAGCAGGTGAACTGAGAGTGGCTGTCAAAGCAAATTCCACTTACAGCACATGCAATCTCACTTCGTTGCTCCAGAAAACCCCCCTTGGGCTAATGGCTTGTTTGTGATAATATCTTACACGCTGGACAACGGCTAACGACAGTTCAGCTCCAGCTCAGGTCTAAGGGCTGTTTCTCCAACTCCCAACACCCACTCCTCCCAATTACTACTCCTCAGTGCCTTGGGAAGCTCCATCTGCTTGTGGAGGTGCCCACACCTTTCAATTTCCTGCGCTACATCAGGCTGTTTCCTCTTGGGCGCACTGACTAATTCTGCTGCACTGGGATGAAATCAGGCAGGAGAAAGATGAATATTAAATTGGCATAATGGAACTTCACAGCCCCTGGTAAGTAAAATTGATGCTTTCTGACCACAGTGCTCAGGAATGTACATTACATAAGGAATGAGGTTGGCGCAAAAGACTTAGCTTAATATGTAACCCAAAGTCAAATGCCACTAGTGCTTTATTAATCCAGAAGAAGAGATTGATCGCTGATAATAATGGAATGAATCAAGACAGCAGAAACTGATGGAGAAACACAATTTGACCTTCTCCAGTGTGGTAAAACTTTACACCATAAAAACAAAGTTTTTCTCATTGTATAACTGATGACTTGTTCAGCGCGCTCCGACTCGTAGCTCTCAGGTTGGTCACATGTAACCTGACATGTCAGATGCTGAAATGCTGGACAAAATAATTATAGTCAGTAAGCATGTTAGCAGCTTAGTATATTTTTAAAAATTTATTCTCAGGATACAAGGATGGCTGATAAGGCCCTCTTTACTGCTTCAAGTGGCCCTCACTAGATATTTGGCATCTGTCTTGGGTGAGTGATTGCCAAGTGGAACACTTTACTCGCGGCCACCTCAATCACGCAGTGTGGACCAGGCATATGTAGGCCAGGCCTAGTAAGAGCGACAAGTTCCCTTCCCTGAGGAAAATCAGTGTCCCAGTTAGATTTCTATGGCAATCTGACAGCTTTTATGGAATTTCCTCCCAAAAATAGATCACAAGTTTCCAGATTTGTTCTATTTTAATCCCACAACTTGAGGATCTTTGAACTCACAGCCTCCCCATTGATGATTCAGTACAGGAGCTGCTGTACGAATGCTGATAGGGTACAGTGGCCCGCCTCTGTGCTCTGACAAAGGATCACCCTGACCCAAAACTTCGGCTCTATTCTCTCTCCACAGATGGTAGATGTTACTGGGCCAACTTCTCCCAGAATACACCAGTGAATTCCCTCTGCCACTTCTCCCAGATGCTCTTCCTCCTGTTAATCGCTGGAGGGGTTCTTCCGCTTCCCAGTTCTTGGTAGATGTTGCTGGGTCAACCTCTGCAATGTCGAGATTTTCCAGCATTTTCTGTTTTTGTTTCAGATTCCAGCGTCTGCAGTATTTTGTCATGGCGGGCAGTCAGACTCAGGGGGAAAGAGTTCAAATCTAACACAATGGGTGGGGATGAGGAGCAGATTGGTGCGGGTCGTGGTTGGAGTGGATAGTCCTGAAGTCTGCTGCCTGCATTGTTTAGAGGTTCGTAGAGGGCTCTGTAGTCTGATGTTTATGGCATGGGGGTAGAAGACCATAAGACATAGGAGCAGAATTAGGCCACTCAGCCCATCGAGTCTGCTCCACCATTCAATCATGGCTGACATTTTTCTCATCCCTATTCTCCTGTCTTTTCCCCATAACCCCTGATCCACTTACTAATCAAGAACCTATCTATCTCTGTCTTAAACACACTCAGTGACCTGATCTGCACAGCCTTCTCCGGCAAAGAGTTGCACAGATTCACCACTCTTTGGCTAATGAAATTCCTCCTCATCTGTTTTAAAGGATCATCCCTTTAGCCTGAGATCATGCCCTCTGGTTCTAGATTTTCCTACCAGTGGAAACATTTTCTCCATGTCCACCTTATCCAGGCCTCGCAGTACCGTGTAAGTTTCAATAAGATCCCCCCTCATTCTTCTAAACTCCAAAGGGTATTGGCCCAGAGTCCTCAACTGTTCATCATAAGCCCTTCATTCCAGAGATCATTTTTGTGAACCTCCTCTGGAGTCTTTCCAAGGCCAGCATACCCTTCCTTGGATACGGGGCAGCTGCGATTGTGGGCCACATGGACTGGGGGATTAGCGTATGATGAGAGTCAAGGAGCCAGGCCTCATGGGCATGGATGGATGAGATCCCGAAATAGAAGGCAATACAGTGCCCAGCCTGGTGGGGTGGGAGAGTGGCAAAAACTCTGAAGTGGCTGCCCAGGAGTTGTAAGGGTAGAGGCATGACAACAATGAGATCTCACAATGACGCAGCCTGTGTAAGAAGGGCATCTATTAGCTCTGGTGTCCCTGAAGCAGAAAGCTCGCCAACATTCCTGAGACTCATGCACATCAAGCTAATTGACCATCAAGAGATAACCCAAACAATGTCATCTGTGCACAGTCTCAAAGCCTGGGAATGGGATGAATAGTCATGGTTCAGGGTTAAAGCTTGGATGCATGGGATAGAGAGGCACTGGACTTGCTTATGTGCTGGTTCCCAATGTCTGCCAGTCAGAATCCATTAACCCTCAAGGTGGGCATCACCATCCAGTTGACTCTGCTCAATGGGGATGTGCAAGCATATAATCCTCAAGTCAGAACTCCCAAAAAGAACAAGGAGGGGAGCAGTGAGGGGAATGGCACCTGAGCTGTGAGTGAGTGGTAAGCATTGGATAAGATGTGGGATTGGCCTTTTCCAGGTCTGGGAGGCCAATGTATTGGGGAGGTAATGTTGTTACTGATGGTGACACCAACCTCTCTCTCTCTCTCTCTCTCTTTCTCATCCTTTGCAGGTAACCAATCAAGGGCAGGTCAGTGGATATTCTCTAAATGGACTTTAGCAAGGTCTTTGACAAGGTCCCTCATGGCAGGTTGATACAGAAGGTGAAGTCATATGGGATCCATGGTGAGCTAGTAAAATGGATACAGAAGTGGTCTGGTCATAGATGACAGAGAATAGCAGTGGAGAACCTTTTTCTGAGTGGAGATCTGTTAGTGTTCCATAGGGATCAGTGCTGGGATCCATGTTGTTTGTAATATATATAAATGATTTGGAGGAGAATGTTGATGGTCTGATTAGTAAGTTTATGGATGACACAAAGATAGGGGGAGCTGTGGATATTGAGGAGGATTGCTAGAGGATACAGCAGGATAGAGATGGGCTGGTGACTTTGGCAGAGAAATGGAAGATGGAATTTAATCCAGACAAATGTTAGATTTTGCATTTTGGATGGTCTAATGTAGGAAGGAAGTATCCAGTAAATGGCAGAATCCTCAGAAGCATTAACATCCAGAGGGATCGAGGCATACAGGTCCACAATTCCCTGAAAGTGGCAACACAAATGGATAAGGTAGTCAAGAGGTATAGGGTATGCTTGCCTTCATCTGTTGGATCATAGAGTATAAAAATTGGTAAGTCATGTTGCAGTTGTAAAGAGCTTAAGGCCACATTTGGATATTGTGTATAGTTCTGGTCACCACATTACCAGAAGGATGTAGAGGCTTTGGAGAGGGAACAGAAAAGGTTTACCAGGATGCTGCCTGGTTTGGAGGGTATTAGCTGTGAGGAGAGATTGGACAAATGTGGTTTGTTTTCACTTCAACATTGGGAATTATGGGGAGTGACTTGATTCAAGTTTACAAAATTGAGAGGCATGGGTAGAATGGATAGTCAAGGTCTTTTTCCCAGGTTAGAAATGTCAATTACTAGGAGGCATAGGTTTAAGGTAAAAGGGGGAAAGTTTAAAGAAGATGTGAGAGGCAGATTTTCACACAGAGGTGGTAAGTGCCTGGAATGCACTGCCAGAAGAGGTGGTAGAAGCAGATACAATAGCAACGGTTAGGAAGCATCTAGAAAGAATACGTTGGGAGTAGAGGGATATGGACTGCAAAGAGGCAAAAGGTCCTTCAGTTTAGAAAGGAATCATTTGTTGGTGCAGGCTTGGTGGGCTGAAAAGCCTGTTCCTGTGCTATACTCTTCATTGATCTTAGTTCTTTGAGATCTGTATGGAGCAAATGGAGCTGGTTGTTTAAATTATTATTTGTCTGGAGGAGCAGAGACAACAGCAGCAATGTACGGAGGCACCCAGGGAAGATGCTGTATGCGACAGGAGATCAGCGGGCCACAGGGCCTGAGGCTGCACCACCTATGCATGGGGCACGCAGGCGCAGAAGGAGACAAAGGGCATACAGGATCCAAGTGTCCCTAATGGCACTGTCGGACAACAGCTGTAGAAGACTGCTTCTCCAGGGACGCTGTGTGGGACCTGAGCCACAGCCTTGCTGACTTGGAGTTATGTGGCAGCAGAGGATACCTGCTCCCTATGGCTATGAAGGTCAGAGCAGCCCTCAATTTTTACCGAACGGGGAGGTACTAGGTCTCCACGGGTGACCTGTGTGTCATCTTGCAGCCATCCACCCTTAAGTGTTCTTAGCGTGAAAACAGGAAAATTCTGCCCTGTGTCATTTTTTAGGTAACCACATAACCATTTATGCCTACAACAGTTTGATGTAATAACATCACATGGGAGGCAACATGGGCCCCAGGAAGGAAGCACTCGCTGCATCTGAGCGCTGTCATGATGTTCAATCTAATGCCCTACTACCCACCTGCCATCGCATCCTTGATGGTGAAGCTGCAATATTTCCCTTTATAGAACAAAGCAAATAATTTCTGTGGTGAGTAAGTGCTTGGGTTCAGTGGGTTAAATAACCAGCTACCCCAATCTGGGACAGTCTAATAGAAATATCCTAATCTGGCTGGAGAGTCAAGCAGAACGTACGAATGCTGCTGCCCATTAGCTGAGAAAATAACTGGGGTGATTTTTCACTTTCTCTTTCCAATGATTATTCTCATGCGGACAACATTCAACAAATCAAATAAGCCAAGGGGTATCAGAACTCAACCATAAGGTGGGGGAAGCTGGAGTGCCGACAAAGCTTTGTAGAGATACACTACATGTGCCAATGATCAAGTTGATCCTCCCACATTCTGTTGGTTGTTCTTTCTCTTCCTGCACCTAGTGGTGAACAAGGCAGACTTTCATCTGATTCCATGGCTAGTAATTTCTGGAGCAGGTTGCTAGTCTGCCATGGGCTTTTAGTTTGAGCGGCACCACTCCAAGAGTCTATTTCACTCTTTAATGCCAGCCGGTGTTGCGTTTGGAAGGATTTGCCGGTTGATACTATTTGATTGCGTTATAAGTGCACCTTTCTTGGCCACCAAGTCCTAATGTGGGACTCGAGCCCAGAGCTTCTGACTCAGAGGTAAGGATGCTACCCACTGCACCATAAGACCTCCTCTATTCTGTTAGTGTTGAATGCTAATTAATATCAAGACAATATAAAACTGATTATTAATGTAAAATTAGTTTTGTTTAGTTGCCACTGTCTTTTAGTGTTATTAATTTTTGGAATGTGGGCATCATTAGCAAGGCCTACATTTATTGCATATCCTAAGTTATCTTTGAGAAATTGGTGTTGGGCCACCTTTTGAACCATTCGATTCCATGTGTTGAAGGTGTTTCCATAGTACTGTTGTGCAGTGAGTTCTAGGATCATGGGCAGTGATAATGAAGGAATATTGATAAAATCCCAGGTCAGAATGGTTTGTATGACTTGGAAGGGAACATAGAAATAATTGTGTATCCAAACACCTTCTGTCCTTGTTCTTCCAGATGGAGAAGGTAGCAGGATTGAGAAGTGCAGTTGATGAAGCCTTGATGCATTGCTGCTGTGTATCCTGTAGAGTACATTCAACAGCCGTAGCACTGCTGATGGAGAGATCATTGAATCCCAACAGTGCAGGAGGCCATTCGGCCCATCGAGTCTGCACTGACCACAATCCCTCTCAGGCCCTAATCCTGTAACCTCTCATATTTATGCTGCTAATCTCCCTGACACTAGGGTTAATTTGGCATGACCAATGCACCTAACCCACACATCTTTGGCGTGTGGGAGGAAACCGGAGCACCCGGAGAAAACTCACGCAGACATGGGGTGAACATGCAAATTCTGCACAGACAGTGACCCGAGGCCAGAATTGAACCCAGGTGCCTGGCATAGTGAGGTAGCAGTTCCACCGTGCTGCTGGAAGAGATGTCAATCAGTGGACTTACTTGCCCTGGATAGTGTTGTGTTTCTTGAGTGTTGTCGCAGCTGCAACTAACCAGCTAAATGGAGAGTATTCCATCAAATTCCTGACTTGTGCATTGTGTACAGCTGTGTTTAACTGAAAGGTTAGAGCGACATACTTCAATTTTAAACTGCCCATGTTGTTACTTTCATGCATCAGGTAATGTGTAATGTACTTAGAAAATATTGATTCTGTGAACTGCGTGAATTAAACTATGAATATTGATTCTGTGATCCTACATGGCACGCATTTGCTAGATTACACAGACTTTAACTTCGTCCAAGTTGGCCATAAGGTTGTAAGTACATCACAGCCTCTCTGTATGCACTTAGTACGATCCATAGAACAGACAGACTGGGTTTTACACAGCCTTTTATAGCCCTGAGTCTATCATTCAATGTGTAAACATTAACTGTGTCAGGTTGCCATTTACAGTTACAGTTTTTATTGCAATTTTTTGGAAAATTATAAACACATCTCGATGTAAAATTAATGAGGACAATAGTTCCAGCTGTCAGTCTGCTGAGTGCATACTGCAGTTTTCTTTACTCTGCTATTTGCCAGCCACGAGGCAGCAAGATATCTTCCCTAATCAGCTATTTTTGCAGTCATTTTGTAATACCTTGTTCTTTATTACTTGCTGAACTTCTTTGCCAAGAAGTAATTTCCTTAGTGCCAATCTGCATAAATTGTGTAACACAGATGCAAGGGATACTAGTGGTTGGCACAATAAGAGTGTAAAAGCTAATAGACAATACGCCTTTAAACTACTCTCTGGAATACATGTGAAAGAACAGTTAGGAGACAAATTGCCACGGGGATTCCCTACTCAAGTGGTTAAAGAACAGATCCGGAAGAAAAGGTGGCACAATGTTCTGCAATGCTGCCTGATAGCGTTAGGGACCCAGATTCAAATCTGGCCACAGGTGACTGTCTGTGTGTAGTTTGCACATTTCCTCCTGTCTGCATGAGTTCCTCTGGGTATCACGGTTTCCTCCCACAGCCCAAAGATTTAAAGTTTATTATTAATGTCACAATTAGCCTTATTTTAATGCTGCAATCAAGTTACTGTGAAAATCCCCTAGCCGCCATACTCTGGCGCCTGTTCGGGTACACTGAGGGAGAATTCAGCACAGCCAATGCACCTAACCAGTATGTCTTTTGGACTGTGGGAGGAAACCAGAGCACCTGGAGGAAACCGACACAGCCACAGGGAGAACATGCAGACTCCGCATAGACAGCAGTCTAAGCTGGGAATCGGATGCAGGTCCATGGTGCTGTGAGGCAGCAGTGCTTACCACTGTGCCACCGTGCTACCCTGTGTGTGTTAGGTTAATTGGACATGGTAAACTGTCCCTTAGTGTTAGGGGGATTGGCAGGATAAATACGTAGGGTTATGGAGATAGGGCCTGGGTGGGATGGTTGTCGGTGCTGGCTCAATGGGGTGAATGGCCTCCTGCACTGTAGAATTCTATGATTGTATGAAAAGGTGAACAATGTTCATGTCATTCTGGAGGTCTTCCCATACTACTTTTCCAGGGAAATATAACCCTTAGCTCGTTCATCAGGAGCTCCCCTGTCAGAAGCAGAAACGTTAACCTGCAGGTTAGCGGAAATGGCTTAACATCATAACAACCATAGGGAGGGCATTGCTGTTGGACACATTCACAACCCATGGAGTAATTTTGTTGCCTAAGACTTTACCAATAGAGACTATATTTACATAACTTAATTAATGTTGTAAAATGACTCAAGGTGTTTGGTATGAGTGCAATCAATTGTTATGGCCAAATGAGGAGGGGTAAAAACTGACTGTCCTAATTTACTCCTCCAGGTTTGGCCGCAACAGAGTTTAGTTGCGAATTTTGATTCCGGAGTGGGCGAGGTGGTAAAATTCTGGCCAACATCCCCAAGATATCTCATTGAAGTAAAAAAGATAATATAGACACAGAATCAAAGGAGGGAATATTGGTGTTGGGGGCAAGACGGGGGAATGAGCAAATGACCAAAAGCTTACTGATGGAGGTGAGGTTTAAGGAAGTTCCAGAGGAAGAATAAGTGAAGGAGGGGGAGGGTGGATTTAAGAAAAGGATTTCAGGGTGCAGGGCTTATACGTGGCTGATTGCCATGGGTGAAATAAAGGGGACGGATTGGGGTTAACGAGAGGTTAGAGTCATAGAACTGGAGAGTTCAGAATTTGGTCGGGGGAGGAGGTTGGGGGGGAGGGGGACGGATGTTAGACTTGGAGATACAGAGATAGGGCGGGAGTGTGGCACTGGGTGATATATCCATTTTGTGGTGGAATCATTGCAACTTAATGAGATGAATCTTTCTACATGTCCAGTTTTGCATGAAAATAATCAATTATCACATTGATGCAAATAATAATATTATATTTCTGCTTTTAGCGATTGATGCATTCTGCCCAGAGAGCTGAAGATGAAATACGTTTTGTACTTAATAATTTGCATCGGGCACATACATCCAACATTTTAGTATGAATATTGTGAGATGCTCTGTGGCACAGATTGATCAGACTTTTATTTGGTCTTGTCATTCAGCCAGTGAATCAATGTTAGTAGAATTATGACTCAGGGAAGCTAAAAAGCCTTGTAATGCAATCACTTCAGTTAATGGAAAATGCAAATGGCACGTGCAATGAATCAACAAGAGGGTATTTTCCAATACGCCCCCTTACATCCCTTCACCTTTCTGAGGCCTGTGCGAGGGAATCGAAAAATTAATCTTAATTGTTGGGTTCATAATTTGTTTGAAGTGAGTTAGTTCAATTTACTTTCATTGCAGAGAAGCTTTGCAAGTGATCATTCCCATCCAATCTCTTCTGTCAAGGATCTGTAAATCTACAGAAAGATGACTGGAGTAGTATATTCACTTCCGCTCCCAAACTGGGTGATGAATGGCCAAATGAACTTGAAATTGGAAAATTAAGAATGCACTTCAGCACTGGGGTAATATGAACACTCAGGTAGTAAAACTGAATGGGAAATTATGCATCATGTCAATTTGAGCCTTTAGCATTGCAATTGAACACAAACTAAAAGAAAAAGATCTGTTGCATGGTACTACATAGAAACATAGAAGATAGCAACAGGAGGAGGCCATTTGGCCCTTCAAGATTGCTTCGCCATTCATTACAATCATGGCTGATCGTCCAACTCAATAGCCTAATCCTGCTTTCCCCCCATAACCTTTGATCCCAATCACTCCAAGTGCTATATCCAACCGTGTCTTGAATACATTCAATGTTTTGTCATCAACTGCTTCCTGTGGCAATGAATTCCAAGGCTCACAACTCTTTGGGTGAAGAAATGTCTCCTCACCTCCATCCTAAATGATCTGCCCTGAATCCTCAGACTGTGACCCCCCCTGGTTCAGGACTCCCCCACATCATTCGTGTTTTGTTGTCGAAATTGCTCTTATCATGGAATCAAGTCATTTTGCTAATGACCATGGCAAAACCACGTGAGTAAAACAATTTAGATCATTTTAGCCTTCAGAATCATATTAAAAAGAAGCACAGCATGATTCCGGTGCATGTAATGAAAGCAAAAATACTGTGGATGCTGGAAATCTGAAATAAAAACAGCAAGTGCTGGAAATACTCAGCAGGTCTGGCAGCATCTGTGGAGAGAAACAGAGGTAGTGTTTTGAATTGAATATGACTCTCGGAACTTCAGAACAGTTGTATTAGTGGGTCATTCATCTCATTGCTACCTTGTTATGCAAATAAGTAACAACAACAGTTGCCAACACAACCAAATTGACTACAGTTGAAAATCAGCCCATTGCTTGTGTAGAATTTGAGATTTCCCTTAGGAGACAAGGCGGCACATTTGCACAGTGATTGGCACAGTTATTAGCACTGCTACCTCACAGAGCCACGGACCAAGGTCCGATTCCAGCCTCGGGTGATAGTTTGGAGTTTACACATTCTCCCCGTGTCGGTGTGGGTTTCGTCTGGGTGCTCCGGTTTCCTACCACGGTCGAAAAGTGTGCAGGTTAGGTGGATTGGCCATGGTAAATGCACAGGGTTACAAGGATAGGGTTGGGGAGAGGACCTGGGTCAGACACTGTGTCAGAGAACCAGTGCAGATTCGATGAGCTGAATGGTCTCCTTCTGTACTGTACAATTCTATGAATAGTATTTAAATGTTTTGGTTACTTCTATTTTGGTATTGCAAGAGAAAGGTTTGGCAAAAAAGTTTTTTTTTAAAGTTAAATATTTGCTTGCTGGGACAATGTTTTGCCTATGGATTTGACATCAACCCAAATTGTCCCTGACATTACGCTTTTTCTTTAACTCATTCACAGGATGTGAGTGTCACTGTCTAATCAGCATTTATTACCCATCCCCAATTGCCCCTGAACATTTAAGAGTCAACCACATGGCTATGGATCTGGATTACATGGATGACAGACCAGGTAAGGGCAACAGATTTCCTTCCCTAGGGAACATTAATGAACCAGATGGGTTCTTTTTTATGACAACTGATGATAATTTCATCGTCAACATTACTGAGACTAGCTTTATCATTGAATCATTGAACTCCTACAGTGTAAAAGGAGACCATTTGGCCCAGTGAGTCTGCACTGACCACAATCCTACCCAGGCCTTATTCCTTTAACTCCTTATATTTATCCTGCTAATCTCCTTGACTCGAAGGTTAATTTAGCATGGCCAATCAACCTAACCCGCACAACTTTAGACTGTGGAGGGAAACCGGAGCACCCTGAGGAAACCCATGTAAACATGGTGAGGATGTGCAAATTCCACATAGATAGTGAGCAAAGGCCAGAATTGAACCCAGGTCCCTGGCACTGTGAGGCAGCGTGCTAACCACTGTGCCACTGTCCCGCCCCATCCAACTTTATTAATTGAATACAAATCCCACCAGCTGCCATGGTGGGATTCGAACCCATGTCCCCAGACCTACTCGTGCTATTAATTTGAATGTTTTTATGTTTGTAGGGCCTTTTGCATTACCAGCTCAGCGGCACATATCTTCATTCATATTCCTTTCTTGTAACTGGGTCAAAATCCTGGAATTTGCAATGTAATAGTACCATTGGAGTGCCGACCCCACACAGTTGCAGTTGTTCAAGGTGACAGTTTACCATCACCTCCAAAGAGACAGTAAAGGATGAACAATAAAAGTTGTCCTTGCCAATGACACCTATATCCCAAGAACAAATATATATATTTTAAGTTGTACAAGACTTGTTATTTTCTTGCGATTTTTCTCTTGTAAATATTCCCTACTGGGTCCGGCCTTCCTCTTATTACTAAAAGCAGCAATATATTTTGACTTCCTACAAGTTCCCAGCAGCATTACACAGCTTTGTAAAGAATTTGCACCTCATTGATGTTGATTCAAACCAGGCACGGATAATTATAGCAGGCATTTCCTAGCTGTGCCTGTTTAAAGTTTTGAAAATAGCATGTGGAGTCCAATTTGCATGGTAATAACCCCTGTGATTGTCTTCATCTTGCAAGGCATGAATGCTTTGCACTTGCACAGAATGAATTGTTGAAAATTGTGTGCACTCGCGACCACAGACAAGATTATCTAGCCTCCCACAAATAAAATTCCAGGTTTCAATCGCTTAGAGTTGAGGGAGAGGGATGTGACATTAAGACCTGGTTTGATTGCTCTTTTCAGAAGGTGACAATGGCCATACAAATTGGTAAAGGATTGTCCAGCAGTATCGAATCCGCTGGCATTTCCAAATTTAACAAGCTCCTTCAGAACCAGACCCGAGGCAATATATTGGAAAAATCGGAGGTGCCGTGAATTGGTGGGCTGATTTCCAGCGGCGATTCTCTGATCTGAGAAGATGGATCTGAGCTTCTATCAGGTGGCACAGTGGTTAGCACAACTGCCCCACAGCACCAGGGACCCAAGTTCAATTCTTGGCTTGGGTCAAAATCTGTGCAGAATTTGCACATTTTCACTGTGTCTGTGTACTTTTTTCCAGGTGCTCCGGTTTCCTCCCACAGTCCAAAGATGTGCATGCTAGGTGCATTGACCATGCTAAATTGTCCCTTAGCATCCTGGGATGTGTAGGTTAGAGGGATTAGCAATGTAAATTTATGGGGCTGAGGTCTGTGTAGGGTTGTTGTCAGTGTAAGGTCGAATGGCCTCTTTTTGCAGTGTAGGGATCCTATGAAACTTCTCAGCGAGCCTTACAGTTTTGGAGCTGTGTGTTACCCGAAGGTTAAGTTTTCCAATATTTGCTTTTTGTAATAATGGCACATGTTGAACTCCTCTAGTCAACAAAATTCTTGAGAGCGAGAGCCAGGTGGCTGGGTAATTTTTCAATTGCGTGCTCCCAGTGCAAAGCCTTGCTTGAGGGATCACATTGCAGGTAAACAATCCAACGCAGCCATAAATTTTCAACCCATTCACTTTAAAGGATGGAGAATTGCAGGCAGTGAGGTTTACTGATTTGAATTCCTGGCAGGCGCAACTCTATGCTGGAAGTACACCACCCCAAAAAGTATCCCTTGTACCTCTTTGATGCCCTCTCCTGTTCATTGTTCCTAGGGTGGCACGGTGGCGCAGTGGTTAGCACTGCTGCCTCACAGTGCCAGGAACCTGGGTTTGATTTCCAGCTTGGGTCACTGTCTGTGTGGAGTTTGCACATTCTTCCCTGGGTTTCTTCTGGTTTCTTCCCACTGTCCAAAGATGTGCAGATTAGGTTGACCTGGCCATGCTAAATTGCCCCTTGGTGTCCCAAGATATATATTTTAGAGGGATTGGCGCCTGTGTTTTAAAACATAATATTGGAGCCTTATAAGCAGAGCAAGCGGAGAAGCAACTAATTTCCGTTTATAAAGAACAAATCTTTCTGAAAGAAAACTTGCAGATCCCAGGCTATTGTAGAATTTAATTGTTTCAGAAATACTCTTTGCCATGCTAATGGTGAGTCCTCATTAATCACATTCCATTCTAGCTGAGCAAATGGCCCCTTTTAAGAGAGAAGTCTTTTGGAGGGTATTTAATACAGTATCACTTAATGATTTAAATAGAATGCAATTCATCTTTTGGCAATTAAAATATGTATTACTGATGATAGACTGATCGTAACAATCATTACATTAGATATGCATGGTGTGGGGCATTATTGCTAACATATAAAGGTAACTGCTTTGAAAGCTTTATATATCTGCAATGAATAGCATTTCTGAATATTAGCGTCATTAAAATTAAATGGAAATTTCCCGACATTGGTTTTACAGTGCTTTATTCTTTAATCCTCAGTGAGAGTAACCATCCTTTTAACTACCATTCTTCTTCAGATATTTTTAAATATTTTTCTGCTCTGTTGGAATTGATCCTTTTTATTCAGTTTCTGATCAGGGTGGTGAGGGATTGGAATGCCCTGCCTTCTGCGGTTGTAAATGCGCCTAGTTTGGGGGCATTTAAGAGATCCGTGGATAGGTTTATGGATGGAAAGGGATTGGTTTAGGTTAGAGGGTCATTGCTTTTTAATTGGTCGGCGCAACATCGTGGGCCGAAGGGCCTGTTCTGCGCTGTAATGTTCTATGTTCTATGATGCTACGGCAGCTATTATCAATGCCTCTTGGTTAACAATCCTTAATTCAGGTGGCACTGTTCCCAATTTTAGCTCTACACCAGCCTTCACTCACTGATAGCACTCTCACTCCTGAAGTAGAAAGTCGTGGAGTGTTTAAGAATAAGTTTATTTATTAGTATTACAAGTACATTTATATTATTTTGATTTCATTTGATTTTTATTGTCACATGTATTAATGTACAGTGAAAAGTATTGTTTCTTGCGTGCTATGCAAAGCATACAATACAAATGGAAGAAAAGGAGAGGATGCAGAATGTAGTGTTACAGTCAAAGCTAGGGTGTAGAGAAAGATCAACTTAACGCAAGGTAGGTCCATTCAAAAGTCTGATGGCAGCAGTGAAGAAGCTGTTTTTGAGTTGGTTGGTACATGATCTCTGACTTTTTTTAACTTTTCCTACTTTTTAACACTACAATGAAGCTACTGAGCAAATCTCCTAATCTCCTGTGGCAGGAAACTGGACCGGCCAGAGGAAACCCATGCCAACAAAGAGAGAACGTGCAGACTCCACACAGCCAGTGCCCCAAGCTGGGAACCAGACCTGGGTCTCTGGCACTGTGAGGCAACAATGCTAACGACAACATGGAGTGTGAGCCCCATTTGAGCATACCATCAAAGATAAAACTCCAATGCTCTTCTAAGGAAGCACTGTTCTTTCAGATGGCCCATCAAAGCAAAATAGTGTCTGTTTCTCTGATGGCCGTGAAGGTTTTCCTGACACTCTTTCAAAGAGAAGCAAGGGACTTTCCTGTTGTCCTAGCCAACATTATCCCTCAACCAACACCACTGAAGCAGCCAGGAAACAATTCTTTAACCATTAATGAGAACGGGAAACTTGCTCCCACCTGGAGGATTTTTTTTATTCATGGGATGTGGGCATCACCAGCAAGTCCAGCACTTTTTCCCCATCCCTAATTGCCCTTGAGAAGGCGATGGGGAGTCACCTTCTTGAACCACTGCAGTAATGTCAGCGTGGGTATGCCCACCATGCTGTTAGGGAGGGTTTTCCACAATTTTCACCCAGCGTCTATGTTGGAACAGCAATATTGGCCATAATCCTCTAATGTTGGACAACCCAACTCTGCTGTCAGAGAGAACAGAGAATTTGGCATTCAACCAAAGTTCCATTCACTGCAGAGGGATCAGATAATCTCAGCTGTCATTAAGGTCAAAGGATTTCAGCCATAGTTTTAAATCAGTACAGTGAGTGACATGGAGTTGAGCTTATAGGTGTGTTTGTTGCCCTATATCTGTTGCCCTTGTCCTTCTAGGTGGTAGGGGTTGCAAGCTGGCAAGGTGATGTTGAAAGAGCCTTTGCAACAGTACACACTGTGCACTGATGATGGAGGGAGTGAATGTTCAGGTGGTGGAATGTGTGCAGATCAAGGAAGCTATTTTGTCTTGGATGGTGTCACATTTCTGGAGTGTTGTTGGATTTTCATTCATCCAGACAAGCGGAGAGTGTTCCTTCGCACTTCTGACTGCTGAACAGACTTTGGGGGTCAGGCGGGGAGTGGGGTGCACCTTGGGACTCAGGGCCCCTAATGCACTGACAGGCCACCCATCCACCATTAAAAGGTATACCCCCCCATCCCTCTGACATCTTCCTGCCTTTTCACCAGGGTCATTTAAGAAACACCCTTCACATTTTCAGCTGCCTGCCACTGCCTATCTTTTAATGGCAGTGAAAGTGGATTGAGGGCCTTAAGTGGGCAATAATTTGTCACTTAGTGACTTAATAGGCTGAAGGACAGGTGGAGCAAGAACACCTTACCCACCCCCCCATAATGCAGGGGAGGTAGGTGAGAGTTGTTGGGCGGAGAAGTGGTGGGCTGGCAGCCCAGCATATTCTACTTGTCCCTCTAGACCGCCCCCATAAAAATAGTCCCAGGACATGGAGTGTTGGGGTAATGGGGGAGTGGGTGTGGTACGAGTAGGCGAGGGTGGGGGAGTTATAGAATGAGAGCTCACCCTTTAAATCATACCAGTTCATTACTTGCATCTGTAGATTGGTGTTTCATAAACTCTTAAAACAGAACAAGAGAATCTTGTCAATCTATGGAAAGAACGGTAACATTTTCACCTTAAATCTCCCAGGTAATCATTCTGAGCTCAGCTCCCTGTTGGGAGATCGTGATTTTTCAAAGTAACCACTTTTGGCCGAATTTTCAGGTGTTATTCATATGTTAAGATGTGGCACAGTGGTTAGCACTGCTGTCTCACAGCGCCAGAGAACTGGGTTTGATTCCAGGTTTGGGACACTGTCTCGCGGAGTCTGCACATTCTTCGTGATTCTGCGTGGGTTTCCACCAGGCGCTCCGATTTCCTCCCAGAATCCAAAAGACATGTTGGTTTAGGAGCATTGGCTGTTCTAAGTTCTCCTTTGGTGTACCCAAACAAGCGCTAAAGTGTGGGGACAAGTGGATTTTCACAGTAACTTCATTGCAGTGTTAATGTAAGCCTACTTGTGACTCTAATAAATAAGTTTAAAACTTTACACAGTGCCAGGGACCTGGACTCAGTTACTGGTTTGAGTCACTGTCTGCTGAGTCTGCACATTCTCCTTGTGTCTGTGTGTGTTTCTTCCGGGCGCTCCAGTTTCCTCCCATTGTCCAAAAATGTGCAGGTTAGGTGCATTGGCCATGCTGAATTCCCTCTCAGTGGACCCAAACAGGCACTGGATTGTGGTGACTGGGGGATTTTCACGGTAATTTCAGTGCAGTGTTAATGTGAGCTGACTTGTGACACCAATAAATTAACTTCAACTTACACTCTGCATACGCCTCTCCCCCGATCCCGTAGGTTTCCCACTGTGAGTCAGCTTAAAACCACCATAATGTGATGCATATGTTTGGGCATGAGATCAGTGAACTTATCTACAAATGTAATCAGCAAAAAGGGATTTTGTCGAGTAACTGTTACTTCAGCTTGTCAATACAATCTTCGCAATTAATAAAAGGTGGATTATTTGAACAAAGTGAAGTTGCTAATCATGGAGATAAATTTAATCTCCATCCATAATCTTATTAAATAAAATGCCTCCTCATATTAAATTTGTTAGGCTTTGTGGGATAACAAGTGTTGTGTTAATTATGACAACCGCAGTAGACTTTTCCTGTCACTGTACAACTCCCTGAGAAATCTAAACGTGTGAATTTGCAAGTCATTAGAAACAGCTGATATAGTTGCTAGAATTTTCCCAGGGAGATAATATTTTGTGATCCTTCCTGTATATGGCGTGGCATAAAAACTATTAGCCAAGAAATTATAATGTGGGTCCTTCATGGATACATATGAAATTCCAAAGCCTACTTTTGTAGTGAAAATATCAACCCCTTTAAAGTAATCTCTTTAAAATAGCACATCATCTAATGGGTGAGTGCAGTCAAACTTATATTGGGGCCTTTTGATTATTTTTGGAAGAATAAACTTTGCCATTCCTTTATTACACAATATAATAGTCCCAGGAGTTAGTTGTAAAGGATTTGTGTCGTTATTGTACCAAATGAGAGTAAGCAATAACTACAAACCTGTAATGAACACAAAAGGTCCCAAGGTTAATGGACACTCTCAGGGTCTTGCTTTATACAAGGCTCTGTATATGAGATCCACCTGTTTGGCTAATTACCAATTACTAGGGAACTCGTATTCAATGAGCCCAACTGAGAGATCAATTAGAGATTCTCCCTTTAGATCATGGGGGCTATCGCGCACAGAAAGAAAGACTTATGTTTACATAACACAAACTGAGGACCAAATAACCTGCCTTACTAATATTGATTACAAAAACAAGAAGAATGTCTATGCTCTTCTCCAAAACAGTGTCTTGGGAATGGTATTTTACATTCATCTGAAGGGCTAGGCTTCAGCAGTTTATCAGCACATTTAAAAGGTAGTACTTCCAAAGGTGCAGCATTCATAGAACCTAGAATCATAAATTATCCTACAGTGCAGAAGGACGCCATTGGTTCTTCAGGCCTGCACTGAGAACAATCCCACTCAGGCCCTACCCCCGTAACCTCACATATTTACCGCCTGACACTAAGGGTGAACTTAGCATGGCCGATCAACTTAACCTGTACTTCTTCGAAATGTAGGAGGAAACCAGAGCACCCACGCAGACATGGGAAGAACGTGCAAACTCCACACGGACAGTGATCGGGGGCTGGAATTGAAACCGGGTCCCTGGTGCTGTGAGGCAACAGTGCTAACCACTGTGCCACCATGCCACCCTCAGTGTTACATTAGAATGTTAGTCTCGATTCCTGCGCTTAAGTGTTTGAATGGGACTTGAACCTATAGCTTGTAGACTCAGAGATAAGGGTGCTACCGACTGAGACACAGCTGATGCAAGAGTTAAAAAGGAAAATACGTTCTTTGACGAGTCTTTGGCCAAGGTTTTCCAGCCCTTCTCGCCAGCGGGATCATCCATTCCCACCAATAGTGATCCCCGTCCACTCCCCTAGCCACCACCCCCTCCCCTCTCCACCACATCCCCACTGCCAGCCACCCAGGTGGAGGACGCTATGTGTGAACAATGGGAAAACCTATTTGACAGCGGGAGAACTGGACAATCCCACCTTCGACCATTGGTGGGCTGCCTCCACTGATGCAAGACAGACATCTTGCGTTCATTGCTTTTTAATCAATAATATTCAGATAGTCAATTTATATTTCCACATTACCGTAATGTTGATTTTTTTCCCCAAATTCAAAAAGACTTAAGATCAACATATTTGCCAAAATTAACAAAAAAAATTATTGAAGTTTGCTTATTTAATTGAATTTGCAAATGCAAATTAACTGGATACCAATATAACCTTGTGTCCACTGAATCAAAATTGCTTTAGTGTAACATTGAGGGCAGCCTCACTTCTGTAAATTAGAATCGTTGCAATGTTAGTTTTCACTCTCTATGAGATAAAAGGAGCGGCTGCTACACACTGAATACTGTCTGTGTTCTGACACCATGCCTTAATGAGGTGTTGGTATGCATGGACTTCCATTCGATTGGTCCACTGATGGCTAACTAGGAAACTCCCCTGTCCTTAGTTGCTGCTATCAAGTTTATTGGAAGCATTTACACAATGATCATCAACCTGTTTAGCCTCATTATGGATATACCTCCCATGAATATTAAGTCCTGGAATGGGACTGGAAGAGGTTACGGGCATTTGGCCCCTGATTTTCAGGTTAGCGTCCTCCAAGGCAGCCTTCACTTCATATGACAGTGCAGAGTCGCTGATCAGAAACTGATAGCCAAGTTCTGCATACATGAGGACAGCCTTAACTAGGATCTTTGGTTCATGTCACACTATTTGTAACCCACACGAATTGCCTGGGCTTGCAAAATCTCACTTACTGTCCTAGCTGAAGACAATACACATCTCTTTAACCTATGCTTAATGCTATCTCCACTCACATTGCCTGCACCTTTAAGACTTGATTAGTTGTAAAGACTCGCATTCTAATCAGTATTCTGTAAACTAAGTGTGTGTCTTCATATGCCCTGTTTGTGATCAGGTCTCCCCACTCACCTGACGAAGGGGCAGAGCCCCGAAAGCTAGTGGTGTTTGCTACCAAATATACATGTTGGGATTTAACCTGGTGTTGTGAGACATCTTACTGTGCGACTTGAACCCAGAATTTCTGTCTGGCCCAGATAGGGACACTATCACTGTGCCCCATGAGCTCATCCTGAGCACTCTAGTGATCTTTATTTAAAACATGTAACAAAGAGAGGAATTAAAACTAGGCTGTGTAGCTATAAGCCCAGTAAAGCTACATTTTATAGGGTTATCCAAGAATTTACTAATAAGATTATGGGGGGAGTTTTCCCGTCGCATGCGCCATGGGAATCATAGCAGGTGGGGGCGGACCATATAAAGATCCATTGACCTCAGGTGGGATTTTCCAGTTCCGGGATAAACCCAGCTGGAAATTACAGCCCTGTAAATCTGTCCTCAAAATTACAGGATAAATTAACAAGAGACCATTCGGCTCATCGTGCCCATGCCAGCTTTGAAGGAGCTATCCGATTACTCCCAGTGTTCTGCTCTTATAGCCCTGGCCATTTTCTACCTTCAAGTGCTTATCCAGTTCCATTGTAAAAGATATTGAATCTGTTTTCACCACCCTTTCAGGAAAGGCATTTTGAATCAAAGCAACTCACCATGTAAAAGTATTTTCCTCACATTACCTCAGTTTCTCTCACCAATTATCATATATTGTATTTTTGGAAACCAATAACTTAAAAAACAATAATAGTAAATAAAGTTGCCTTCAAGAGACCTTCACTTTGATGTGATGCAGCTTACCTCGGAAAAATATTCTAGATTAAATGTTTATTTTTAATGGCAAAATCACTACAAAATAATTCAAGTTTCTTCAGCATTGATTGCTGTTGAATTTCTCAGGTCTTGCGATCACACTGCTCACTTATTGAGAACTGCAAACACTTGCATTTAGCTGCCATAATGGGAGCTTGGAGAGCATGAATAATAAAAGTAATAGATATCAATAAAAATTGTTCTACTGCTGGCTCTGTAGTAGACAGATGTCTACTGAGCAGGACTTTGGGCCACAGGGTAAGTAACTGGAAGTGACAGTATGGCAATTATTAATAGCATCTGCTACTTGTCAGGAAGAGAGAGTTTGGATTTAAATAGCACACTTTTCATCCTTAGGATGGGAATTTTTAAATATTTATTATTGAGATGGGGTGGTGCCACTTACAAGGTCACTTACATTGCTCATCCTTCATTGTCCTAGAGAAGATGGTGGTGAGCCATCTTCTTGAGCTACGGCATTCCCCATGTTGCATCTACGGCAGAAGCAATAAAAGCAAATTACTGCGGATGCTGGAATCTGAAACCAAAAGAAAAAACGCTGGAAAATCTCAGAAGTTCTGAGATCTGGAAGGAGAGAAAAGAGTCAATTTTGAGTCCAGATGACTCTTTGTCAAAGCTTTGAGCTGCTTTCTTTACAACTGAATGGCTTGCTAGGACACTTCAGACAGCAGTTGAGAATCAGCCACATTGTTGTGGCTCTGGAGTCACATGTAGGCCAGACTAGATAAGGACAACAGATTTCCTTCCCTAAAGGACATTAGTGAACCGGATGGGTGGTTTATAGCCATCAGCAGATTCTTAATTCTAGATATATTTTATTTAATTCAAATTCCACCATTTGCTGTGTCAGGATTCGAACCCGGGTCCTCAGAACATTAGCTGAGTTTTTGGGTTAAGTTTCTCACAATAATACTAGGCCATTGCCTTCCCTTTGACACTGTTTCATTTGGGAGATTCAGCAATGCACAGTAGCAATGGCTGGTTAGGATGGAAAGGTTGTAGAGAGGAGACTAGCTTCTGACTGGTGAGTGGTATACGTCAATAGAAAGCTCAGCAAGCAGTAAAAAACGAGGTCTCTGAGAAAGTATAGATGCCTAATATAATTGGGTGTCAACTTCAGCTCAGCAGCAGTTGTTGTCTTTGGATATTTGATTATGGGTTCATGTCCCATTCAGAATCTCGATCACATGATCGATGCTGACACTTCTCTTGTAAAACCGAGAATGCGCTGTGAGGTCAGAGGAACATATTATGGAACGGACGTTAAGCTAAAGTTCATTCTGTTTTCATAAGTGGACATAAAAGATCCCATGATAACATTTGAAGAAAATCAAGCAAGTTCTCCCCCCACCACCTCCAGTGTCAGGGCCGATATTTGTCAGTCAACAGCAGGTTACCTGGTCATTATCATGTCTAAGGGAGGATGCAGTGTGCAAATTGGCTGTTTCATTGAAGGTGGCACAGTGGTTAGCATTGCCGCCTCACAGCGCCAGGTACCCGGGTTCGATTCCGGCCTCAGATCAATGTCTGTGTGCAGTTTGCATGTTCTTCCGTGTCTGCATGGGTTTCCTCCAGGTGCTCCAGTTTCCTCCCACAGTCCAAAGATGTGTGGGTTAGGTTGATTGGCCATGCTAAATTGCCCCTTAGGGTCAGTGGCATTAGCAGGATAAATATATGGGGTTATGGAGATAGGACCTGAGTGGGATTGTTGTTGGTGCAGATTCAATGGGCTGAATGGCCTCCTTCTGCGCTGTAGGGATTCTATATTCTATATTGCAACAATGACGAAACTTTAACAGTGCTTCATTGGTGCAAAGTGCCTTTGGGATGTCCTCAAATCACAAAAGATATGGTATAAGTCTATCTTTCGTGAAGGTACTGTCTTCCCAGGATGATGTCAATGTATAATAGGAGCAAAGTGAGTGAGCAATGGAAGCTTTCCTCTTAATAAGCTGTAGGGTAATCCAACTGAAGGTGAACATTCACCCAGTCTCAAAATCTAATCACACATATTTAATCATCAATCAGCTTCATTTGGCTTGCCTTTGATGCATTATGAATTCCTGCCAAGTGTCAAAGATTAGAAATCCTTCTAATTGTGGTCTATTAATAGGATAGTTTCAATTCACAGATCTACACAGTCTGGAATTTATGCCTGTGCTTTTTAATGTCAACGATGGTGGATGGTGGATGATTTTGAGATTGGTCTTGATCTTGCACTATTATTCAACCAAAGGAGTTCAGAAAAATGTTGTACAAACTACACTGAGGGTCCTGGGAATATCTCCCATTACCCATTGCCCCTCGAGGCCATCTCTGCAACCTCATACTGGGCAAAACACAAAGGTGTGACTAAATAGCCAGTACAGCGAGGTTGTACGACGTTAATTGGCATGTGGAGCTAAATTAAACCTCCTCTGCACTCCATTCAAGATTCACTCACTGCTGCCATTCATTGTGATGAACTCAACCTGCAGGTCCCGGTGATTATATAGTGATTGAATAACATTCATAGATTCCCCGCAGCTGATGCACATAAGACCAGACATCCTATTTGTCCAGGGTCCCTAAGCAGGGGTTAAATAGACCCATGTGGTAATATAAACTGTGTTTTGCAAACAAAGTAAAGTTTATTTATTGGTCACAACTAAGCTGATATTAACACTGCGATAAAGTTACTGTGAAAATCCCCTCAAAGCACACTCCAGCACCTGTTCGGCTCAATGCTCCTAACCAGCATGTCTTTCAGACTATGGGAGGAAACCTGAATGAAACCCACACAGACACAGGGAGAATGTGCGGACTCTTCACGGACAGTGACGCAAGCTGGGAATTGAACCCAGGTTCCTGGCACTGTGAGACAGCAGTGCTAACCGCTGTGCCATCGGGCTGCCCTAGAGTGCTTTATCAATCCTTTTAATCACCTGTTAATTTAACGTTTCAAATTTAGTTTATTTTTTGTTTTGGGGCGATTCCCCTTTAAGGGACTTGTCCCTTTTATTTTGTCCCTCAGTTTATTTGATTCAATTGTAACTCAAAAGAGTTACAAGTACCATACAAATCAGCAAGGGCATCCCGCGGGGCCAAAGCAGAACACTTCTGCACAAGATCTGAAGCCCTGGACTGTGTCGTCAAGATAGAGATAACGTTTGACGTGAGTGATTTCCACTGAATGATTTTTATGTCCTTACACGATGTTCAAGAGCATGTTCGAGTCATCCGTAAAAAGAACAGAACAGAGGCTAGCAGCACCTGCAGTGATAAGTAAGTGTGGGTGATGTAAATGTCTTGCTGTAAACTCTTGTGACTGCATCCAGGCAGCAAGTGCACTCAGCTTGCATGACTCATGGATATATTTTCTTTTGTATCAGGTGTGAAGACCAAGCACTTTAGTGGAATAAGACAAAGCATTTAGAAATGTCTTCATGTATGTGCTGGTACTGCCAATGGGAGACTGTTTACAGCTGCTGTTTTGTCTTCTTTCTCTCCTCTTGTTTATCTCACTCTGTCCACCCCCCCATCCATCCCCTCGAGGCAAGCAGTTGCTGTTTGCTGGGGCAAGGTTTACGCAGTGTGCTGTGTATAACAAAATCAGCATCCATTCATCATCAACTGATCTACAATTTTCTTACGCCCTACTGCATGCAACTTTGCAACCGACGATGTACTTTTGAAGTGTAGTCACTGCTGTAATGTAGAAAATGTGGCAGCCAATTTGTGCACAGCAAGCTCCCACAAACAGTAATTAATCACTTAGAAGTGCACAGCTTGGGCTGTGAGCAATGGACCTACAGTAATGTGATAATGACCAGGTATTCTCTTGTTGTGGCGTTGATTGAGGAATAAATATTGGACAGGATACCGGGGAAAATTTCCCTGCTCTCCTTTGAAAGAATGAAGAATCCACAAGGAACTACAAAGGGTCGTGAATGTAGCCCAATCCATTACGCAAACCAGCCTCCCATTCATTGACTCTGTCTACACTTCCCACTGTCTTGGCAAAGCAGCCAGCATAATTAAGGACTTCAGGCATCCCGGACATTCTCCCTTCCACTTCTGCTGTTGGGAAAAAGATAAACAGTCTGAGGTCACGTACCAACGACTCAAGAGCAGCTTCTTCCCTGCTGCCATCAGACTTTCGAATGGACCTATCTTGTATTAAGCTGACCTTTCTCTACACCGTAGCTATGACTGTAACACTACACTCTACACTCTCTTGTTTCCTTCTCTATATATGGTTTGCTTTGTCTGTATGGGGTGCAATAAACTATACTTTTCACTGCATACTAATACCCATGACAATAATAAATCAAATCATATCAAATCAAATAATGCCATGGGGTCTTGTGTGCCCACCTTGAGAAGAAAGCCGTGACTTAAGTTTAACATCTCCTCTGTGGGATGGCACAGTGGCACAATGGTTAGCACTGCTGCCTCACAGTGCCAGGGACCCTGGTTCGATTCCCGGCTTAGGTCACGATCTGTGTGGAGTCTGCGCGTTTGCCCCATGTCCGCATGGGTTTCCTCTGGGGTGCCCCAAATTCCTCCCACAGTCCAAAAGATGTGCTGGTTAGGTGCATTGGCCTTGCTAAATTCTCCCTCAGTGTATCTAAACAGGTGCCAGAGTGTGGTTACTGGGGGATTTTCACAATCACTTCATTGCAGTGTTAATGTAAGCCTACTTGTGACGAATAAACTTTAGAAAAGAAAGACACTGGGTGGGATTTGCTGGTCATACCCCTCTCCCTCAGAGACAGGGAAGTCCCACATCAAGGTCAATGGGCCTTTATACAGTCCGTCAAATTGTGCATCCCGCCCACGGCAATTTCCACAGATGTTGGGATTGGAAAATTTGCCCTGCCATCTCTGGCACTGCCTGCTGTCAACGTTGATCTTTATGTTCCAAGTGTTGGAGTGGAGCTTGTGCGCACAACCTTCTGACACCTAGATGAGGAGGCTACCAACTGAGCCATGTTTGACACATTCCTACATTAACTAATGTAGGTTAATTCAAACGTACTTTGTTGGCTATAAAGGATTGGGTTGTGAGATCCTTAGGTTGTGAGAGGTGCTCAAATTCGAATGTAAATCCTTTTCATTTTAACCTGAGGCATCTAAACATTACACTGTCAGGGCCTGTTTGATCATGTGTTAAATTTGGAAGTGTCTCCACATCTACCCCTTTGATGCTATGTTACAGAACAGTTGTTCATAATGCTGGGAAAAGGGTCAAACTGTGTATCTCGAAATGAGCTGTAAGTGATTCTTTGATAAGTTATGGGGAGGACATTTTGATAAGTAAATTCTGGCGGGCAGGGGAATTGTCATGTGTTGCCATTGCGTTGGGTCCCACATGAACATCTGGGGCAGAATTCTCTGGCCGCGCTTGTCTAAAAGCCGGAAATTCCTGCCTGACCGTCAGTGGAGTTTTCCATTCTCCGCAACCCGCCCGCTAAAATTCCAGTGGCAGGCAGGATGGGGGAATTCCGGCCCTGCTGTCTGTAGCGGGAAATGCCACAGGACAGCGTTCATCCTTCCAGTGCTGCCAACTCTGCATTGCCTTGCTATCGTCTCTTTACCAGGCAACCTAGATTGTTGCTGTCCATGCCAACCTGGCACCATACAAAGCTTCCCCATTCAGTGCTCAGAACTGTACAGGGTCATCTTGTCAGTCTCCCTCAGAGAAACATGGCAGCCTTCCATCAGCCATGATTCAGCCAGTGAAATAACACTGTATAAAAGCATGATGCCAAGCAAAAGGCAGACATTAAGGGAATGAATGGGGTGAATAAGTTCTGTTATGTGGGTACCGTTGGGAGGGCCATTTTTTTTTTGCTAGTATATTTTTTATTCCGAGTTATGGCCAAGAGGGTATTGTGATGCTTACACGTAGCCACTACAGTGAAAGATGATAAATTATAGAATCATAGAATGCCACAGTACAGAAGGAGGCTATTCGGCCCATCAAGTCTGCACCGACCACAATCCCACCCAGACCCTATTCCCATAATCCTACGTATCTACCCTACACATCCCCCTGACACTAAGGGACAATTTAGCATGGGCAGTCAATCTAACTTGCACATCTTTGGAGCATGGAAGGAAATTGGAGCACCCGGAGGAAACCCATGCAGACATGGGCCAAACTCCACACTGACCCAAGACCAGAATCGAACCCGGGTCCCTGGCACTGCGAGACAGTGTTCGCCTCCGTGCAGGGTGTCATCCATGGAGCAATTTGATCTGAGGACGAGCTGTCAGAGGAACTTGGAGTCTAAGCAGCTGCTGGCATGAGAACGTGACTCAGTTCAGTCACCGCTTCCTTGGTGAAATGTTGTGGCTTCTGTCACACTCTTGGGTGGATAGGGCCTTTTATGGAGAGCTCTTCCCTCTCCTGTTGTGCACAGATTCACCTCTTTCCTGCCCCTGCTCCATCTCCAATAGTGCTGAAGGCCAACTGCTGCTCCCTCCTGTCAGGGCAACCAACTCCTCTGGGCATCTGGTCAAGGTTGTAACACCACTGTCCTGTGAATCCAAGACTCTTTGCAAATTCCCCCATTGTGGGGCACCATGGTGGTTAGCATTGCTGCCTCACAGCACCAGGGGCCCAGGTTTGATTCCCAGCTTGGGTCACTGTCTGTGAGAGTCTGCATGTTCTCCCCATGTCTGCATGGGTATCCTCTAGGTGCTCTGGTTTCCTTGCACATCCAAAAGATGTGCTGGTTAGGTGCTTTGGCCACACTAAATTCTCCCTCAGTAGTGCCCAAACAGAGTGTGGCGACAAGGGGATTTTCACAGTAACTTCATTGCAGTGTGAATGTAAGCCTACGTGTGACTCTAATAAATAAACTTTAAAACAAAAACAACCAGCACACCCACACTCTGCATCAGCAGCAAGACAGTCACCTTACATGAAAGTCCCCAGGTGATTCCTTTAAATAGCACCAGTGCAGGTGGGGAGACCAATCTTCTGAAGCTGGGGGAGTGACTTAAAGGAGACTTCCAAAGTGTAAAATAGAAATTGATGCACCAAATCAGCACGATTTGGCATCAGGTCCATCAACTCTGCATTCTTCTGGCACGTACGCTAACTCCCTTACAGTGCGGGTGTGCTGTGTAGGCCGTGTCAGGAGTGGCTGACATTCCTGCACTTGTTGGTTTCACTCGCGACAGTACAGAGCTGAACCTTGGGGCGGAATGTTTCAGCTGCTGGGGTTTTCTGCCCAGTGCAGCCAGATGGGAATGCGTCCCTGCTAATGCTGAGTGCCCCACAGCCACTCACGGGAGACAATAGCCTAGTGGTATTATCGCTAGATAATGCATCCAGCAGCACAACTAATGCTCTGGGATCTTGGTTCAAATCTTGGCACGGCAGCTGATGGAATTTGAATTTATTTTTAAAAAATCTGCCATTAAGAATCTCCTGATGACCATGAAACCATTGTCGGAACAACCCGTCTGGTATACTAATGCCCTTTAGTGAAGGAAATCTGCCGCCCTTACCCCGTCTGGCCTACTTATGACTCCAGAGCCACAGCAATGTGGTTGACCCTCAGACTAAGAATGGGTAATAAATGCTGGCCAACCAGCAATGCCCACATTGCACAAATGAATAAAAATAAAATTAAGGGCCCAAGAAGCATGCATTAGTTGGAGACGGAATTCTGTCTCTCACTCAGGAGGAAGTCATGCCTCAGAGGGCTGCCCTCAAACCTGATCGACCAATACAGCAGAGGCTAGGCTGGAAATACCAACAATCCTCCCATTCTAAGTCCCCGGAGTCCAGAACCAGGTAAGAATGAGTGATCTTGCAGCAGGAAGGGAAGGTGAAGCCCCAGGAGGGTGGGGAGAAGAATCATAGAACCCACACAGTGCAGAAGGAGGCCATTCGGCCCATCGAGTCTGCACCAACAACAATCCTCAGGCCCTATCCTATAATCCCACACATTTACCTCACTAGTCCCTCTAACCTACACAACCTGGGACACTTAGGGGAAATTTAGCATGGCCAACCAACCTAACTCGCGCAATCTTTGGAGTGTGGGAGGAAACTGGAGCACCGGTAGGAAACTCACGTAGGCATGGGAAGAAGGTGCAGTCAAGGAGAAGGTGATATTCTGGCTGGAAATGAAGCTGTTGAAAGAGCCTCCCACTCCGTCCCCCCCATGCCCCCTCATACACACCACACCCCCCAATCCGTCCTACCCCTCCCCATCCTCCCTACCTTCCACCTCTCTTGCCAGAGGCCTGAGCAGGGCAACTTTCCAGGCTTTGTCTCTACTCCTGAGTTCCTCCAGCCAGCCTCAAAAGTGAGGCTCCAACAGAGGCCCCAGAGTGGGCCATTAATGATAACCTCAGGCCTCAAAAGTGAGGCTGGGTGAGAAGGGGGTCTGAGAGTATCATTAATAGCCCATTCTGGGGCCTCTGTTGGAGCCAGCACCGATGGGCAGATAAGCTGGCTTATTCCTTGCCCATTCCCACTGATAAATTACGGGCAGGTTGGGGCATGTGGGAGGGTGTGGTGGGGGAGAGGCTGTCCGAGGCATTTTACGGGCCTTTTCCCTCCGTGTGAACCATTGATGAAGATGAGTAAAGAGTCAGCCCTTTTAGAGCTGCAGGTTTTCTCACACACAAGCAGCCTCATGCGAAATGGCATTGAGCTGTCAGGCTGCTTGGAGAGGCACAGAAACATCCATCATCACATTTTTATTCTAGGACATGAATGTGTTGGTCGACCCGGCGTGGAGTCAATAGGGATTCGGTGTAAGCCAATCAGCGTCCTGACAATGTCACAAATGTTTATGTACTGTGAGAAATGTTAGAAAATCTTTCAAACAAACTGCAGGGTTTTTTGTTGGAAAAGGTTATGGTTTCAATGGGGGGTCTGCAGTCCATTGTATCTTTGAAAAGCTTGAAATGCAATTGCCTGCGTAATGCCCCGCAAAATTCTCTGAAAGTCTTGTTGCATCATTTGTTCAGAATTCTCATCACCTCTCGCAGAGAGATGGGCTGCGATGTATGATGGATGGGATGTCCTCATTTCATCAAATTAACCTGTTTTATATTTCTAATTAATTATTTACACTAAATAAATCATTATTTATAGCTGTCAGTAAGGGGCGGTACGGTTGTACAGTGGTTAGCACTGCTGCCTCACAGTGCTGGGGACCCAGGTTCGATTCCCAGCTCGGGTGACTGTCTGAGTGGAGTCTGCACGCTCTTCCCATCTTTCCGCCGGGTGCACCGGCTTCCTCCCAAAGTCCAAAAGACGTGCTGGTTAGGTGCATCGGCCATGCTAAATCATGTTCGATTCTGGCCTCGAGTGTCTGTCTGCCTGGAGTTTACACATTCTCCCTGTGTCAGCATAGGTTTCCTCTGGGTGCTCTGGTTTCTTCCCACAGTCCAAACATGGTGACTAGTGGAGTGCCCCAGGGGTCGGTGCTGGGGCCTCAGCTTTTTACCATTTATATAGATGATCTGGAGGAGGGAACCGAGTGTAGAGTGTCGAAATTTGCTGATGACACCAAGATTGGGGGAACGGCAAATTGTGCGGAGGGTGTGGAGAGTCTGAAGAAGGATCTAGATAGGCTGGGCGAATGGGCCAGGAAATGGCAAATGGAATTTAATGTTGGCAAGTGTGAGGTGGTCCACTTTGGTAGGAAAAATGGTAGGAAGGACTATTACTTACGAGGCGAAAAACTGCAGCAGGCGACGGTGCAGAGGGACCTCGGGGTCCTTGTGCATGAGTCGCAAAAACCCAGCTTGCAGGTGCAGCAGGTGGTCAGGAAGGCGAATGGGATGCTGGCCTTCATAGCGAGGGGGATTGAATATAAAAGTAGGGAGGTCTTGCTGCAGCTGTATAGGGCATTGGTGAGGCCGCAACTGGAGTACTGTGTGCATTTTTGGGCGCCGCACCTGCGCAAAGATATTTTGGCCTTGGAGGGAGTGCAGAGGAGGTTTACTAGGCTGATACCGGAGTTGAGGGGGTTGAGCTATGAGGAGAGGCTGAATAAACTGGGCTTGTACTCGTTAGAGTTTAGAAGAATGAGAGGAGATCTCATTGAGACGTATAAGATGATGAATGGGATGGATAGGATAGAGGTGGAAAGACTCTTCCTGCTCAAAAAAGACAATAGGACTAGGGAGCACAGCCTCAAGATAAAGGGGAGGCGGTTTAGAACGGAGTTGAGGAGGAACTTCTTCACTCAAAGGGTGGTGAATCTCTGGAATTCTCTGCCGGTTGAAGTGGTGGAGGCTGCCGCACTAAATATTTTTAAGACGCGGGTTGATGGGTTTTTGATAGGAGAGGGGATTAAGGGTTATGGGGAGAGGGCGGGAAAGTGGAACTGAGCAGCGACAGATCAGCCATGATCTTATTGAATGGCGGGGCAGGCTCGAAGGGCTGGATGGCCTACTCCTGCTCCTATTTCTTATGTTCTTATGTTCTTATGTGCAGGCTAGGTAGATTGGCCATATTAAATTGTCCCTTAGTGTCCAAAGATATGTAGGTTTGAGGAGGACAAGCAGGGTAAATATTTGGGGTTATGAGGATGGTGTAGGATGATGGGCTTGACTAAGGTGCTCTGTCAGAGAGTTGGTGCAGACTTGATGGGTCAAATGGCCTCCTTCTGCACTGTAGAGATTCTATGATTCTACTCTATGAACAGAAACAGGGGTGAAGTCAATGTTACTGAGCTGGAAATAGGCATTCTGAGTGATGATGTGAATATGTGTTTGGAAGCTCAACCCAGGTTCAGACATATCGTAAACAGACTGATTGAATCTCAGGCTGTTGCCAGGGAGATAGGTAGAATCAGTCACTAAGGAACAGAATTTGAAAATAATGGGTGAAATCTTACCAAAGATTTTTGGTTCCAGTGCAAAAATGGAGTGTTTCCCACCGACAGCATCAGTGTGTTTCTGGGTCGAATCCTATGGCTCATTAATGGTAATTTTATGGTCCACAAGTTTCACACTGATGCCCTCTGATTCACCCACCCCCCTAACTGCTGTGAGCACTAGGGAGCGCTATATAAGTGGCACCCTGGCGCTTGTTCCACAACGACTGCAGGAGATGGCAGACATGAAGCACCGAGTTTTTTGGAGGGGAGCCTTCACAAGGATGCTGGATGGAGTGGAGCAGAGGCGGGTCGGACTCTACCCCACCCCGTTCCAGGAAGCAGCTTCTAGCAGGGTCACCTTCCCCGCCTGGGATGTAGTGGCAGCCCTAGCCAGTGCAAGCATACTCCAGATGAGGGCAGGATTTATTGCATTGGAAGAATAGAATGGTCAGCCAGGGTGGGTGAACCACCACCAGTCTCCCACTAAACCCCCTCGTACATCTCTCGCACCCTTTCTCTCAATCAGTCACCTTGGCCTTTGCCAATGCCTGGCATCATGTCGCCACCCCCCCCTGCCCCGCACAATCATCATGTTCCCCCAGTAGCTGCTATATTGCTCACACTCCAGGTCCCAGCCAAGCCCTGACACACCTCATCACCATCTTAAATGTCAAAACTCCCACCTCTACTCTTCCTCTCTGTGTCATTGCTGGATAAACTCAATCAGAACAGGCATGAGCGGGCGCAGCCAGATGGAGTCGTGCCTGTGCTGTGAACCTCATAAGTTTTGAGGGGCGAGTCCTTGAGCTGGCTGGGGAGGAGGGAGGCCAGACCTACATTGCTGGTGAAGTGGGGGTGGCAGAGAAATGTAAGAATCCTCAACACATATGCTGTCATTCCTCAAGTCTCAAGTGAGTAATCAATGTTCTAACAAAGTTTGCTGATGACACAAAGATGAGTGGGAAAGCAAATTGGGTAGAGGACGTGGAAAGCCTGCAGAGAGAGTTGAATAGGCTAAGTGAGGGGGCGAGGATCTGGCAGATGGAGTATAACGTTGGCAAGTGTGAGGTTATCCACTTTGGAAGGAATAATAGTAAAATGGACTATTATTTAAATGGTGAAAAATGACAACATGCTACTGTGCAGAGGGACCTGGGGGTCCTTGTGCACGAATCGCAAAAACCCAGTCTGCAGGTGCAGCGGGTGATCAAGAAGGCGAATGGAATGCTGGCCTTTATCGCGAGGGGGATGGAGTATAAAAGCAGGGACATCTTGCTGCAATTGTACAAGGTACTGGTGAGGCCTCAACTGGAGTACTGTGTAAAATTTTGGTCCCCTTATTTGCGAAAGGATATATTGGCCTTGGAAGGAGTACAGAGAAGGTTCACTAGGTTGACACTGGAGATGAGAGGGTTAGCTTATGAGGAGAGATTGAGTAGATTGTGCCTGTACTCGATGGAGTTTAGTAGGCTAAGGGGAGATCTTATAGAGACATATAAGATAATGAAGGGGCTAGATAGGGTAGAAGCAGAGAGATTGTTTCCACTTAGAAAGGGAACAAGAACTAGAGGGCACAGCCTCAAAATAAGGGGGAGTCAATTTAGAACAGGGTTGAGGAGGAACTTCTTCTCCCAGAGGGCAGTGAATCTTTGGAATTCTCTGCCCATTGAAGCAGTGGCGGCTACCTTGTTAAATGTGTTTAAGTCACAGATAGATAGGTTTCTGATCAATAAGGGAATTAAGGGTTATGGGGAGCAGGCAGATAAGTGGAACTGAACCGCTATCAGACCAGCCATGATCTTATTGAATGGCGGGGCAGGATCAAAGGGCTAGATGGCCCACTTCTGAACCTATTTCTTATGCTCTTATGTTCTCTGTATCCCCTGTACTGTACTGATGCCATGTCCCTTCTCTTGCAGGTTGGTCAGTGGTACTGGCCAGACTATCCTCTCATCTCCTGGATGCATCGGACTCCAGCAGTTCAGAGTGGGACTTCGAACCCAGCACCAATGCAGATACTCACACCTTGGTGGGTCCAATAAGCAGACAAGCCTCTGGGTCACTCACTGGTGGGCACCTCACAGCTGAAGATCCACAGTAGATGAAGGCAAGGGCATCCAAGGGAACAGGCATTCAGGGGGATGCTGGAATCCAGGACTCTGCAGAATCCCAGGCCAATGCTGAGACCCTGGGCCCAGTTTTTTGTGCTGGAGCTGCAAAGGCAGAGTTGCGGTATCAGGAAGGGATGACAGCAGTCTCCCTCGGAGTGCGAGGTCGATTGGAGTAGTCTCACTGTCTTCTATCCAAGGAGATAGTGCCATCACTGGAGCACATGGAAGCCAACACTGGGAGGTTGGCATCTGCTGTGGAGATCTTGTCGCAGGACTTGCACCCCATGTCAATGGAAGCCCCGTACCAGTCTAAGGCTTTGACTGCATGATGCAGGCACTGGTGGGAATCCATTTGTGTCAGCACCAGTGGAAGGTGAGGCTTCTGGATCTCACTCCAGCTGCCCCTCCATCCCATGGAGGAGCACAGGGCCCCCGGGAGCCTGAAGGGAAGACAATCGACAGGAGTACAGCCCGGGATCCTCCAGTCAGAGGACCCTGGGCATCTCCAGCCCATTTGACATCCTCTTCCCAGTGAGTGACACACTGCCAGCCTCTGACAATGAGAGAAGGAGTCAAACATCCAGAAGCAGGCCTGGACCCTCAAGGTCCCCATTACCTAGGGGACGCCCGCCAAGGTCATCTCAGGAAAAGGTCATCAGGCCACCTCATCCTCATCTGGATCCTGGGGATACACCTAGGCGTAATTGGAGGGTCAGGAAGATTAAGAAACCACAGGCTCTTAGTGGGCATGGGTGAATATAAACACCAGTATAAATATGTCACCATTTTTTTTTGAATGTTTGGCAATAAATTTCACTTTATTCACCACAGAGCCTCCTTTCATATCAGCAAGCTTGGGAACCACCATGCTCACCCTACGCCTCATCCTTGTGGAGTTTGAGAATGACAGTGCTATGTCCCCCCCAAATCCCTTGCCATCCCCCAGTAAGGAAGGGCATTCCCTCAGCTGCAATATGGACAGGAACCCAGGAAGGAGGATGGAGGAAGCACTTCCTACATACCAGCCTTCACAACCCCTTTAAATCAAGAGGCATGCCAACATGAAGGGAAGATATTGCCTGCAAGTGAACACCGCCCCCCCCAACTGTTGACACCTTTTCCCAAAATTACGATTCTGGGGCCTCACCCCACCCCCGGTCCCAAGTTGAATGTACTTGTGTCCTCTGAGCCTTCTCTAGTCCTCCCTGAACGGTACACACAGCGGAGGATGCTGGCTACCTGAACATTTACCTACAAAAACCCCCGGGAGGTGAAGATACCAAGTTCACGCTGATGTAGGAATGTTGTAAACGGCGCCAATGTGACGCCATGCTGATGCCCGTTAAATATCTGAGGATGGGTGTGAAAGTCCCGGGGAGAGTGCTCACTAATAACACACGAATGTATTCAAATGTACTGTCCGTGGTTCCACAGCATGTTTCACACCACTCCAGCGGCGAGGGGCCAGGAAGATCGGAACTCGGAAACTCGCCAGTACAAATCTCTGGATTTCGGGTCTGCACCGCAGATGGGATTTGCTGCCTCAAAGGTGGGTAGCTGAAAATGCAGCAAGAAAAACGCTTGCACAGAAGGATCAAAATGACACTGATTACAAGTCGGCCTCCACAAAGAATCACTGGTCCTGGGTGCACAATGTCACATCCTGACACGCTTTAAAAGGGGGAATGGGCACTTTAAATGAAACCCAGATACAAAAAAAACAGCCCCTTTTAAACCAAACCGCCTTTAAAAGGGAAATATTAAAAGTGGGTATTTACTGTAAAGTGTATTTGAAGTTTATTTATTAGTGTCACAAACAAAATTACATTAACACTGTAATAGTCACGATGTGGTGTTGCCAGCATTGGACAGGGGTAGGCACAGTAAGTAGTCTCACAACATCAGGTTAAAGTCCAACATGTTTAATTTGGTAACACGAGCTTTTGGAGCGTTGTCTTCTCACCTGTTGAAGGGGCAACGCTCCAAAAGCTCGTGCTACCAAATAAACCTGCTGGATTTTAACTTGGTGTTGTGAGACTACTTGCTTAATACTGTAATTAAGTTACTGTGAAAATCCCCTAGTCGCCAAACTCCAGCACATTCCGGGTACACTGAAGGAGAATTCAGCATGGTCAATGCATCTAACCAGCACATCTTTCGAACTGTGGGGGGAAAATGGACAAAACGGATGCAGACGGTGGCAGGGGAGGGAGTGTGAAATGTGCAGACTCCGCACAGACAGTGCCCCAAGTCAAAAATGTGGAAACAACTTTATTTTATTACACTAAAGGCACTATAATGATATAAATTATTGCTTTAGAAATAGTTGAACCTCACTGTAGTGGGCGAATAGCTTTTATGAAAAAAGTCCTCAATAACAGCCAAACACTCTTCCTTATTTTACATATCTTTTCGATTTACCAGGTCCAAGTAGCCAAAAATGTAGCATTTTCCACATGCCTGCATCTAATTAATGAACACATCACAGTTATTTTGTTTGTAAAGGGAAGTGCTCTAGTTGGATGGAAGGACTAGTTTGAAACAGCAGGCTGATGTATGACCAACCAACCTTGAATGACTCAGGTTCTCTACTGTCAGGAGCCACTGTCAGAGGATTGATGTCAGTGCCATTTGTAAATGGTGTGAGATCTCAGTCTCTCAGAGGACCGGGGAAATTAGCTCAAAGCTTTGCAATAGCCCCCAACCATTAAAACCTTTGTTCAATTTATTGGAAACTGTGTGAACCTGGGAACAAATCAGAAGATTAGAAATTAAAAGGATGAGAAAAAATTAAATCCACAAAGCAGAAAGGACAATTGACAAGAGTCAACAAGATATAAGGCAGGATTATTCGGCCACACTCGCCTCAAGGCCGGAAAATTCCACCTGAGGTCAATGGACTTTCGCATTGTCCGTGTCCGCCCATTAGAATTCCCATGGGATAGAAAAATTCCACCCATAGTTTCACAGACGGCGCACAGTGGCACAGTGGTTAGCACTGCTGTCTTAGAGCACCAGAGACCTGGGTTCGGATCGCGGCTTGGATCACTCTCTCTGTGTGGAATTTTGCACATTCTTCCCGTTTCTGCCTGGGTATCCTCCAGGTGCTTCAGTTTCCCCCCACAGTCCAAAGATACGTGGGTTAGGTGGATTGGCCACGTGCAATTGTCCATTAGTGTCAGAGGGACTAGCTGGGGTAAATGCATGGGGATAGGGCCTGGGTGGGATTGTGGTCGGTGCAGACATGATGGGCTGAATGGCCTCCTTCTGCACTGTAGGATTCTATGAAATTTGGGGAAAATATGGATGGGAGTGGTTGTGCAAAGGTGAACCACAAATATTGGATATAGTGGTTGCAATGCTGCAGGAGAATCATAAGTCAAGGGAAATGTGTCAGGTTTATGTCTAAGAAGGTGGAATATTGATTTGTCAAATTATAACCTGGCACCATTGCATTTGCAGCGTTTATTAAAACAGATCAGCTAAAATGATGATAAGGTCAAGATTATGATTGCCTGTTGTATTGTAATTACAAAGTAGCAAAAAGTGAGCGGTGAATTATTTTGGGGCCTTGACAGATTTTAAAAAGATGCAGCAGGAACAAACGTAGAGCGGAACTTTCCACTCTATGCACAGATTGCTGGCTGAGGGGAGTAAACCGGCTTGTAGCTCTCCAGCAACACAGCTGGGATTCTTCTCCAGATCATTCAGCAGTCTGTGCAGGAAACATCTGAAGGTGTGACCTACGCCATTCACGGTCCAGGCTCCGCTGAGATTGGAACACCTATTTTTCAGGGTGGCCTGATCTGCGCTGAAAATGTACACACACCACAACCCGCCTGGATACGGAGAAGGCTTCCCCTCACAAGGGCAACGCCTCCCCAACACATATATGGGAACTCACCCCCACATGCACAAGGGTAACCCCCACCCACCCCCCCCACCCCAACAGCTGTCTCCTGATTTTTTACAACGTGTTCCTCTCATTTCCTTCCCGATTAGGGAAAGTTGCTTCGTATATGTTTGTTTCACCTTAATGCTGAATCCTTCTGGCGGCTCACTGGGTTCTGAGTTTGATTCCCAGCTTGGGTCACTGTCTGTGCAAAGTCTGCACATTCTCCCTGTGTTTGTGTGGGTTTTCTCTGGGTCCTCCAGTTTCCTCCCACTGTGTGAAAGATGTGCTGGTCAGATGCATTGGCCATGTTAAATTCTCCCTCAGTGTATCCAAACAGGCACCGGAGCATGGTGACCCAGGGATTTTCACCGTTACTTCATTTGCAGTTTTAATGTAAGCCTACTTGTGACACTAATAAATAAACTTAAACTGTCACAGAGCTTTTAATTCCCTGTGGGAAATTTTCAATGCAAGCTTTGATTACGCTTCACTATTTTTAATAATCATTCGAAGACAATACAGTGGAGGAAGGTGTTTGGAAACTTGGAATGGATTCTATTACAACAGACTATTACCTTTACAGTAGCCCATTAAGAAGTTGATTCCATATAATCCTGGTGGATTTGTGTGTTAGGTGCCACGGGATCCCTGACTCATTCATGACATGTCCACTGTACGATCACCAGTGGACTTGTGCCCTGCATGTTGCATGGTCCTGGGTGGGATTGGTAAAGGACATGATGTAATTCTGTGAATTTATAAACTCATTGTGAATCACAGAAGGAGCTGTGGCTTTTTTAAAATGTGTTCAGTGTGAGAATGCCCCACTGAATCTCTAATTAGAATATCAGCTGGTGATAAAAGTGAGGTTTATTCCTCCACACTGCTGGCACCACATCCTTTATTATGAATGCGCCACCGCTCATTCATTAAAATCTCTCCGCCACACTACCTTTAGAGGAAAAAACGAAGCGACCCTGAAGATTTGCACTGATAATTCTGAGACAGTCTTTAATATAAAGTCTTACAACTCGAAGCATGGGAACAGAATAAGGAGGAGGCCATTCAGCCCCTCAAGAATCATAGAAACCCTACAGTGAAGAATGAGGCCATTTGGCCCATCGAGTCTGCACAGACAAGGCTCCACTATTCAGTTAAATCATGGCTGATCTATTTTTTAACTCCAGGTTTTAGCCAGATCAGTCACCAGCGATTCTGCCAAGCTACTGCAGGTAACAAGCTTCAACAGTCTCACCTGAGCTATATTCCGTGCCCTTCAGTGTTTCCCTAAAGTGGTATGTACTACATTATCAGCCAGGGAAGGATGGTAGGTGGTAATCAGTAGGAGATTTCTGAGCTGATATTTGACCTGATGCTATGAGACCTCAAGGGTTCTAGAGATCGCACTCATGGTCAGTCTGTCCTGCCACTGTGTGGTTATGGAATGGACGTTAGCTGCAAGATATGATACTATGAACATAACTTCAAGCCTTCTGCCTGAATTGTCTGTGGGATAACTCTCCCGATTTTTGTATTGGGGATGCGTAGAAATTATTCAAAGTGGAGATTGAAACTGTGCAAATGTCATTGATAGCAAAGTTTGGAAATATGTTAACACGGAGAGGGGAGTTTGTGAAGTTTGCATAGTCTCCTTGTGTCTGCGTGGGTTGGAATGGGTTTGAATTTATGGGGCATTGGCACCAGTATTGGGGTAGGTGGGACCTGTTCGGGAGGGATGGGGTTGGTCTGAACCGTGCTGGGACCAGAGTGCTGGCGAATCGAGTAAAGAGGACTGTAGACAGGGCTTTAAACTAATTATGGGGGGGGAGGGTGTGAGGGTAGGTGACCTTACAAGGTCTAAAGTTAAGGAAAGTGTACATGTAAGGGAAGAGGCCGAGGATGTCCCAATAATAGAGGGAGTAGGGGGCGTGAGTATAGTTGGTGGCGTTGCGGC